>NC_030677.2:178162871-179522871 GCF_000004195.4 Xenopus tropicalis | reverse complement strand
ACGCAAATGGCACTAGCCTGGCCCTGGCTATAGGCCGATCCGTACTGTTAGCCCGCTTATTCCTTATGCTCCAAATCATCTTACTTTCATTTTCCACTTCGTGCTCTGATTCCCCCCAGCACCCAGGCACAGGCTCCAATTCCCAAGCTACAGGCACAGGGGAAATCTATTCAAATTTGTCACATTTTCTCAAAATTATTCTTCTGATTTTTTTTTTAATTCTAGAGTTGAGTTTTTAATGATTTGTCTCAGCCCTTTTGCGAAAATTCTTTGTATATTTTTGGAAGGCGGCCGATTATTTGCAATATTTAGTTAACATACGGTATTTCTGTGGCTATAATAATATATTTAATCTTTTATATATTTATAGCAATATATATATAATAGGTGGCGATTAGATAGGTAAATGTATGTGTTTACACACACGCATAGAAAGGAAGAACGATAGATAGATGGATAGATAGATAGATAGATAGATGATAGATAGATAGATGGATAGATAGATAGATAGATAGATAGATAGATAGATGATAGATAGATGGATAGATAGATAGATAGATAGATAGATAGATAGATAGATAGATAGATAGATATAGATAATACTGGGATTGTTACAAGTGTTTCCTTTTTTAGCGAGTAATAAAGCTGAAGTTTACGAATATTTGCCAATAAATATAATAGTGTTGAGGCACAAATTTAAGTATTTCAAATCTATTTTAAAACATACAATTTAAAAAAAAAAAAAAATCAAATCGCCTAACAAAGAAAAGCGAATTGGTAAAATGACATACACACCCAGGCAGTTATACAGACTCATATGGTCATTTTATCTAACGACTTTCTTTGTTTCAATCAATCAAATACATCCGAGCGGATTTCTGTGCGGGGATTAATGGTACATTAGTGTAGAATGCAGAGACACATTGCTATGTTGTGTTAATAGGATACTTTGACTATTGCCGCATTTTTATAGAATGAAAACGAAATTCCATGTGTGTTCTATTAATTCGTGGCTGCCAGGGAAAGGCTGGTATATTTGGGCAGGGCCTGGCAGAATGAACTTGTTCTTAAGGAGACTGGCATTTGGCATTAATCAGGTAGCTGGTTAATTGCTCTACAGAGATGGAAGTATGGGTAACGCACTGCAAAACTGATTCCATTTCTATATAAATGCAGTGCTGGCTTATATAGCAAACGCATTTAATAACAGAATTGATAGAATTTTGGGGATCCTTAATAAAGGTCCGTCTCCTTGAATTGTAGTGCTTGTGACATATGGTTGGCTCACCTTTTTTCCCTACATAACGAAATAGTTAATGATGGGCTGCAAACAGTTTCCCCAGCTTGGTGCAGTTGAGGACTTGAAGCAAATAATTGCTGGATGTGGGCTCTCCGGGTGGCTGATGAATAGGTGGATCTGTGAAGCTCATGGCTGCGGTGCTGGGGGTGAAGGGGTACGCATGTTGGGGACATTTACTGGGTTGACTTTTTCCCTTGGTTTCAATTTGGACTCCTTAGGATGTGGTGAGAGAGCGACACCTGCTGGCCATGGGCAGATGCGGTAACTGTTGCCTCAGAGATGAGACTTTTTCTGCAGGTAAATAAATATAATCATTCCTTCCAACGCCTCTGCCCACCACTGAATTTGCATCATTTAACTGCACGCAGGCCTGTTTGTATTAATCACAAGGCACTAATACTGATGGGAACATCACACCTCCCCTCTAATAAGCAAAGGCAATTAGGCCAAGGCTCAGTTTATTAAGCAGCCAGATTAGTCCTGTGCCACTCGGCAATGGATGCAGCCTGGGGTATAAGGGCTATGGGCACCATCTTCCAATGTCCTTGAGGGTAACAATGACCTTGAGCAGCACCCACTGAGCCGAGACACCTGCGCCACTGCTGCCATATACTACATGCCGTTATGTACTCTTATGGGCATATGGGATGTACATTACTCTGAGCTTGGATAAACAGAATATACAGTGCCCAATCAATTACCCCAATTATGGATAATTGGTTTTCTAAGAGAAACAATTACAGATTCTTTAGAAGAATTTAAAACACCTCTTACTCGTCACGACTCACGACTGTTAATTCCGCAGATATGGGAATAGGAATATCTATATGGTATTTAGCGCTAGGAAATGTATAGTAAAACCGCGCAACCGCAACTCCATATCTGTGTCCCACAGTCATGCACATCTACCTGTCTGTCCGTCTGCCTCAATAACGAGAGATAAAATATACAGATAGATGGAACTAGATAGCCGATAGATGATAGATAGATTGATAATATACAAAAATTCGAAAGAAACAGTGGTGCCGCAAATTCATAGAATTATACACCTTATGTTTTTGTAGATTGCATTTCGAATATTTCTGGATGATTCGACGCAGTGGGGGCCTTGGGTTATATAATCGAAAGTGTTTGCTCGATCTCAGCTATTCGATATTTTATTATTGCATTCCCTGCCAACCCTCCCAAATGATTCCACTTGGTACCTTCTATACAGCACCTGGTATAGTTCCGATACAGCACGGTAGGGCGAAGTCGATTAAATGTACTATATGTGTGCGCCTTGTCATATACAATATAGCTATATAAATGTCTGTGTGTTCCCTATATATATATATATATATGTATATACCCGGGCATGCTATAATAATCAGGCTGATCACTCCACTCCTGTACCCTGCTGTCAATTAGAGGGAGGTACAAACTGTACAAACATCACACAAACCTGGGGCCCCAACTTGTCCAGCACTGACGGGTAAGGTTTGTTTGGCAGTAACCCTCTCAGTGCCAGGAGCTGTACAACCCACTGACTGGCACTCATTGCCAACAAACAAATTGCCATTTGCCAAGTGGTATGTCCCCTGGACTTGAAATAAAAGTATGGGGAACCTATACAAGAATTTGAGTGAGATGTCCAAAAATAATTGTGTATGGGAGTGTGTCTGAGTGTGCCTGTGTATATGTGGGTGTGTGTCTGACTGTGTCTGTGAGTCTATGTATATGTGAGTGTGAGTCTATGTATATGTGAGTCTGTGTGTATGTGAGTGTGAGTCTATGTATATGTGAGTCTGTGTGTATGTGAGTGTGAGTCTATGTATATGTGAGTCTGTGTGTATGCGAGTGTGAGTCTGTGTGTATGTGAGTCTGTGATTGTATCTGTGTGTGAGTCTGTGATTGTATCTGTGTGTGAGTCTTTGTGTGAGTCTGTAAGTGTGTCTGTGTGAGTCTTTGTGTAAGTCTGTGAGTGTGTCTATGTGTCAGAGAATATTTATCTGAGTGCTTGAGAGTTGCAGAAAGAGTGTCTGTGAGGGGGAGAGGGGGGAGAGAGAGAAAGAATGGGATGTGCGTGAGAGAGAGAGAGAAAGGGGGTGTTAGAAAGAGAAAGTGCGTAGAGGTGCGATTGTGTGACTGTATGTACTGTATATATGTATGTGTATGTTGTGTAGCGAACAGGTGCGAGTGGGATATTAAAGTCTGTTTCTGTTCTGTTCATGCCAAGGGGCACAATCCTAGTGCCAGGGCTGAGTATTCATGCAGGGGAATGGGAAGCGTTAATGCCATTGTACTTACCCAAATCGTGCCAACCGGATGGCAGGGCCTTCATGCCCCTTACCGAGTGTATCAGTGCCATGCCCACTCTGGTGTCCCCAGGCAACTCCCAGCAGGCGCAGTAAGTCGGGCTGCCAGTCAGGGCTAACTCCATAGTGCCCGCTGGGTGTAGGAGAGGGTGTGCTGGGCACAGTGCCCGCTGGGTGTAGGAGAGGGTGTGCTGGGCAGAGTGCCCGCTGGGTGTAGGAGAGGGTGTGCTGGGCACAGTGCCCGCTGGGTGTAGGAGAGGGTGTGCTGGGCACAGTGCCCGCTGGGTGTAGGAGAGGGTGTGCTGGGCACAGTGCCCGCTGGGTGTAGGAGAGGGTGTGCTGGGCACAGTGCCCGCTGGGTGTAGGAGAGGGTGTGCTGGGCACAGTGCCCGCTGGGTGTAGGAGAGGGTGTGCTGGGCACAGTGCCCGCTGGGTGTAGGAGAGGGTGTGCTGGGCACACTGACAATAAGCGCTTCCCTGCCTGGGCTTGTGCAGCCAGGATTTACTTTCAGGTCCTCAGATTGAGTTTAATGATTAAAATCGCGCAGTCCCACCTCCCATCACACACACTTCAATCCTCTGTCCAATGGTAGATATTCCTATACCTTTAGCAATGTCAACAACCAAATCTCATGGCTTAGGGACAAATCACAAAAATTGCACCAAGCCCTGTGACTGGAACAACTGACACAAACAAAGCATTTGCTTTTCATGGCACTTTACCCAAGTGTGGGCGCACTGGCACCAAAGGGGCATTCCCCGACTGGCACTGCCTGAGAGTGCGGCTTGGGGTATGTACCACTGACTGGCACTGGGTGGAACTGCCCTGCAGGGCCAAGGCACAAACAATGCATCCATCTCCAGGAAAGGAGTGGTTTGTACTGATCCACCCATCGCCAAGGTGTGAGTGCCAGCCGGGAATCCTACTGCCAGCCGCTCCTCCAATGCGCCCTCCGAGCAGCACAGGGCAGGCGCAGCCCAAGCTCCCAGCTGGCACCCACACCCCCTACATCTGGGTAAAATGGCCTAAACCAGCCTGTGCCAACCAACAAATAGGAACGTCATTGTCTTTCCATTAATTACTGCAGTGCGAACTGTCTCTCAAGGATAAGGAGCCTAACGAGATCCCTCTACTCGCTGTAAACTCGCAATAAACTGCACTACGTTTTATAGAATGGAATAAAATAATGTCAAATGTGTGTACAATATATATATATATATAGATAGATTATTAGATAGATTATTTTGTACAATAATTACTGTAATACATTTAGAACCTACTCAGTAATTGGAGACACAAGACTCCCCAAACTCAATAATTTTTGGGCACCTCTGTCCGTAGTTAAAGTGCTCACATACGTTTCATTTGTATGGGGAAATACCGCAATAAACAACAAAAAACCCATAATAGTACCAGTTTAGTAACCCACGGTAACTTAGTTTAATTAGCATAGTGGTTTTCTATCCGTTTTAGTAAGGCAGAGGTCTGACTGGTTGCTATAATTTACTGCATTGCCGCAAAGTTCTACCTGTATTTGTGCTCTTTATTCTTTTTCTCTGTACAGTCTCGGAGACCAAGACCTAAAGGCGAGTAATTAGTCGCAGCCATGAAAATACGTTTATTTAGTTAGCGATCACGTCTTTCTCTTAGAGAATCGGATTCAATCTAACGAACGTTTATTCTCTTCAAACGAAAGTTGTTACAACAAATTCTACTTTATCATTCTATATAATGACACTGTTTCCCCTCCTAATTTAGAAATATAGACCTTTAAAAATGGCAATGGCATACAGATTAATCGTCTATTTATTATGATATTGTATTTTTCTTATTAGCAGCAACCGAATAACGAAAATCTGAAACTTCCAGACACGAAAAAAATTCCCATTTCAAAATGGCCAGATTGATTCACTTTCAATGCATAAAACTCATTCTCACTTTCCAGAAATCCACATCGAACCCCGGGTTTTCCTGACTTTGTTTCCCACCAGGTGGCTGCAGAAAGGCGCAGTTTTAGCGCAGAGTGAGGTGCATTTTTTAAAAGTCCTTATCCCCGTTCCTGTACCCAAATAAATGTATAATAATATTTAATAGAAAGTGATATTTACTGCTAATATGACTATACGGTTTGAATCAATTCTGTTGTTTCATGTATTTATATATATTAACATGTTATGCGATTTATTTGTGCATATAAGATCTAACAATAATAACCAGTCAATTGTATTTGTATGTTTGCGTACAACTACACCATTTGCCGCTTATTTATATCTTCGGAAACTTATAGTTTATATTTATTTTCTAACATTCTGTCCAAAACAAATTGCAATTGAAAGTGCCCAAGCTTTGCGAATCCCGCCGAATTCCAGGTAGTTAAGGCCTGTGCACCTATGGTAAATAGCTACAGACTTTCTTTTGGATCGAGAGAGGAGCACACTTACGATTTATCTCTCTCTCTCCATCTATTAATATATTTATTATACACACACTGTTCTTGAGCAGATATTTTTATTTCATTCAGCTCATATTTCATAGATGCTAAATAAAATAAATAAAATAAACGTCTATTATTTCACAATCCCTTGCCTTACGGGTGTAGCAATAATTAGCAGTTTTATCAGTTGTTGGGCGCTTAGCTGTGTTACATGATCTTGTATTTGATGTTTCCCCACCGCTAACAGGAATCTCCTCTGAGCAGACTCGGCGCTAATTGGGCTTAATATGCACCCTGCCCCCTCCCTGCCTGCTGAGTGCCTGGGCAGATAATACCGATTATACATCATTTTGTTACATATACAGTCGCATACACACACAAATATACATGCATCTATATACACATTTATAGAAGTTTTAGTTCTTTAGTTTGTCTTTTTTAAATCATATTTCGTGCTGCTTTGTAGGAAAACTCCAGTCCTGTATTGAAGCTTTGAGAATAAATACCTGCATCTCCTTTGTCTCATTATAATGAAGGAGAGAAGAAACCATTTCAAATTTCCCCCAGATTAGCGCTCACCATTTAGATTATATTTTTAACTCCAGTTATAGCACTTTGCGCCAACATCTCCAGAGAATTTAAAGACCTGAAAGAGAGTTTAACCCCCATTTTCCTTCAGCAATTCCAACACAAGCACAACATTTGTTTTATCTGTTTATTTGCACAATTTACACACACACATACGAAGGTATCCAGCATAAAATATTTTGCGCTGTACCTTTCCTCTGTTGCTAAAGGCATACAGTGCGCCTACACGTTTAAATTGGTTTATCTTTACAAGCATTGGCACTATCTTGTACTGAGAAGCTTCCCATGATGGTGTTAATTAAAGCAAATGCTAATTGCAGCGAGATACGGAGGAGGGAGTTCGCTTCATTTTTCAGAAAGCTGGCGGTTAGCGACCTCTAGCGGACATAATGCAATATGCACTGGATCGTAAGTATCTCGCCGCGTACAAAGAGCCTCTCATCATCAGCGCTCAGTTTATTTAGTTTGTTTCTAGTAATACACACCCAGTCCTTATGTGCATAAATAAGTTAAAGTATGGTTTGTGGCATACATACTGCTATTTGGGTAAACAGCAATACAATACATTTAAATGGTTTTGTAATTATCCCTATACTTTGCTCTGTGTTTCTGTCTGGTCACTTAATTAAAAGCAAACATCTTATCCGTTGCTATGGGTTACTACACCTAGGCAAACTTTGTAATTTTTAATGCATATGATAATATGGGAGAGAGGGGGGGCATGCTAGATAGACATCTAAGTGACATTTCTCTAAATTCAATATTATTTACCCCTATTTTAACCTGTATGTTTAGGTGACAAATAGGGTTGTAAGTGTCACCCCCCCCCAAGTCTTAGCTTAGTTCAGTAGCTCTCTAGTTTACCTCTTTTGGAGGCACCAAACAAGGACATTTTTTTATTAATTAAATAGGATTCCAGTAAGTCTTGCATTTATAGAGATGGGGACAATATCCTGAAAGGTAAGTTTTTGATTATTTCTAATGATCCCAAAAGTTCCTACAAGTGGAGGTTTAGGGGTTTACACATTACCTGTGTGGGGGGGGAGGGTGTTAAGGTTCTCCATGGCAACTGGGGTTTTCTATTAGATCTTGAAAAATGTTTTGTAAAGTAAATTAGATGGTTTGTTAATTCTTTCTCAGTGGAAGGTTAATCAATGGGAAGCTGGGACCTTAAATTGAGGAAATATTTGGTCAAAGTTATTTTATAAAGTATTGAGATGGGTTTTTTGAAATTGTGCTACCAAAATAAGTTAAGGTGGCCATGCACCATAAGATCTTTCCACTGATATGCCCTCCTAAGGTAGGCAATATTGGAGTAAGTACAACAATGGGAAAGTGATTAGCTCAAAACAAATTGCCTGTCCTGCTTCTATTCATAGCAGACCAGTGATTTTTAACACAGAAGACTATTAGAAATATTACAGGAAATTTCACGCAAATTTTAGTGGCTTGAGTGGCAGGGAAGTATTGAAAGCAAATCAACTTGCCACTATGTAGTGATACTGGATTATTATTAGAAAGTATACACAACTAATAGCGTCAGTTCTCTATCCTCCCAAGAAGAAAAGCAATAGGGATCATTTACAGAGACCACAAGCGCAAGAGCATAAAGGCATACAATTGTGAATTAGTGATAATTCAAAAAACTTAGGTCTGGGGTCTGGCTCTGCTCCACCCCTTATGTTGCATTATGGGGATAATGGTAAGTACAGGGCTCCATTGTGGCCTACACCCTCCAGTTATGACATGCAAGTTAGGGGACTGGTAGGAGGCTTGAGGGGACACACCAATGTGCTGTATTTATTGGGGGTAGTGCAGGGCATATACAATGCAAAAACATGGAAAATGATGTATATTTCTTGCATTTTGTGTTGCACCTGATAAATGATATTATTATTACTATTATTATTAATAACATTTATTTATAAAGTAAATTCCGCAGCGCTGTACAATAAGTGGGTTTCATACATTGGACATACAGAGTAACATATAAAGCAATCAATAACCGATACAAGAGGTGAAGAGAGCCCTGCCCAAAAGAGCTTACAAGATATCTAATGAATCTGTGAAATTCAGTGTTATGATTCATATAAATATTTTACATTGATTCACCTAATGACTAGGCCGCCAACTTTTTTACCTGTGAGCCACATTAAAATGTAAAAAGAGTTGGTGAGAAACACAAGCATAAAAAATGTACCTGGGGATGCCCAATAAGGGTTGTTATTGGCTTTTTGGTAGCCCCTATGTGGACTGGCAGCCTACAGGAGACTCTGTTTGGCAGTAGACCTGGTTTTTATTCATCCAAAACTTGCCTCCTAGTCAGGAATTCATAAATGAACACCTGCTTTGAGGTCTCTGGGAGCAACATCCAAGGGGTTGGGGAGCAACATGTTGCTGGTGTGAGCCGCTGGTTGGGGATTGCCGGACTAGTCATACAGTTCTGTTCATATCAGGCTGCTAACCTTTCCCACACACTGGATGTTTTTTCCATCTCCCAAGATCAGGATTTGTGAATGAATCATATATCCACACTACCCTTTGCATTTATACAAGTTATATAAAATATACCAAATTCCACCTGAAGTCAGTTTGAGAAGAAATCAACAATACTAGCAGTCCCAGGCATTTGAGGTAAGCAATATGGTTGCCACCATACCCAGTTTCTATATGAAAAAAATGCAAATATGAAGGCACAGCACATTGGATTACTGAGATAGTTAAAGGTGCAATCATTTCCAAGTAACTGCTTTATTCTTTGGTCATTAAAATGTCATTATAATAAAAATGTACCTACCCAAGAGTACATGCCTCTACAGTCAATTCCTAACTTGAATCAAGCTAACCATGCTCATTTCTATAGAGTCAGACCTCTGCGGCTGTGGAACTGATCCATAGTGTAGCCCAGTAAGTCTCATCACATCCCCTAATGGTACAGTATGGTGTGACACCAAGATGGATGCTTATACTGGCAGCGACTCCAGAGGGTGGAAGCAGATTATCTCCCCACACTGATAGTTTGCTATTTCAGTATGTGCTGGATTTTGGACAAGAGGAGAAGAACACCAACCTACACACTGCGCCACTCCAGTCACAATATAAAGATGTCCCTCTGGCAAACTTTCTACTCTGATCTTCTTTATTTCAAATAAATGCTAGATCTTTTTCTTATTGGTCAAAAATTGTTAGTAAGTTACTAAGAGTTCTACTGAATGACCAGCATTTTCCAACGTCGGAGTATTAGAGGATCCCGCTCATAAACAAAATATCTAGATGTTTCCAGGGAAAAACAACTTCTATATATCAGTTTGGCACCTCCCCTATTCTTGGGTTAATCTTGTATATATGATGCTATGGGACACAAATGATTACATGTGTTAAGGCTGGCATACGTGCGCATTCATTTTACCATTTTCAAACTGCTGATTGTATCAGTTGTAAATGTGTGTTCCTTATTATTGTATATCTGAGATTAACAAATGCCACTTTTGGTGTGTAAGACTCAGGTGCAGGCCAAGCCGACCGGGCACCCTAGGCAACCCGGTCGGCCACCTCTCCCCTACACCTGCACTAATGCACCCCCAAGCCCCCCCATTTTAGCCGCGCATGCACAGTTCGCGGGGGGTGGGTTTGCGAAGCGATAGTTCATTGCCCCCACCAAGTAATTACAAGCAGCGGGGGCAATGAAAATGGAGCGCACAGACTAGGGGTAGGCAGGAGAGGCTCCTGCCTGGTGCCCCCCAATCATTGCGCCCTAGGCAGCTGCATCTTCTGCCTACCCCTAGTTCTGGCCCTGGTAAGACTCATAAGGGCTCATGTATTTCCACAAGTGCAGTTGCAGTTCCCACACTTTCCCCGCTGTAACTTGCACATAAAACCATTTTGCTAAAGATACTTGTGTCAAAATACACTTCTTGCACTTCCCTATAGTTACACTCTGTGCTGCTCAGTAATTCCTGCCAGTCCATCCCAGCTGGGTGCTGCTGCACCTATTGACACAGAGGAACCATGGAGCTACCCCAACTCCTGACCAGGCAGTAGCACCAAAGTGCCCTGCATCAATCACCGCATTTCAGAACAGGGCACACACACCATTTGATTACCAAACACTAGGAATGATGCCAGCAGATGCCAGAAATGATGCCAGGCAGGTTTATAAAATATTTTGGGCAATTGTGCCTGATCTGCAATGAAACACATGTGCAGCCACAGTCATTTTGGTGAATTAAACACAAGTTGCGGTAGGTGCAGCGCAATTGCATCATTTGCATCACCCCTTTGAGGCCGCAATGACACTGGAATTCTGGGAAAAAAACACTAATTGTTAGAAAAAAAAACATTTGCTCACTACACCTGCGGATGTACATGTGCCCTATAAAGTGTCGAGTTATGTCGATGAGATTTGATTCTTCTTGTCATGTTTGATCTAATTGCTCTCTCTCTATAGAGCTGTTTGCTCACATTAATTCTAATGTGCCTGTACAACAGGGGTCCCCAACCTTTTTTACCCCTGAGCCACATTCGAATGTAAAAAGAGTTGGGGAGCAACACAAACATGAAACACGTTCCTGGGGGTGCAAAATAAGGATTGTTATTGGCTATTTGGTTGCCCCTATATGGACTGGCACCTACAGGAGCTCTGTTTGGCAGTACATCTGGTTTTTATGAAACTAAAACTTGCCTCCAAGCCAATATTTAAAAAAATAAGCACCTGCTTTGAGGCCACTGGGAGCAACATCCAAAGGGTTGGAGAGCAACATGTTGCCCCTGAGACACTGGTTGGGGATCACTGCTGTACACACACAGTCAGAGTGAATGTATTAATACTAAGAAGTAGTTAATTGATTTAATTATTGGGAGCTCTGTAGCTTTATTGTGATTACATTCTCTCGATCAGTAGAGGAGTCCCTTCTTCCCTGGGCCCTGATGGTTTAATGAGGTAGGGTGTATTTTTAATAATTCATTTAATAAATACCTTTATGGTTTATTCTTATATGTGAATGTTTTATATCTTTATCATAGTCTCTCAAGTCAGAAATGGCTCTTGCGGGTTTTGTTCATGATATAAAGTTGGAACAAACCACTTAGTGTAGGGTAAATATTGTTATATTGCAGTGCCACGACCCTTTTAGCAGTTTTTGCTAAATTTTTAGCATTTTCCAGCCTCTGTCTTCAGAAAATATGACAGCATGAGCTAATCAATAGTATTATTCCTCCTATAAACTTGTAGACTAATGTACAGAACAAATCTAGTCAGGGCTTTACTGCATATTCATATGCGTCCTCTAGGGTGTAGGAGAGGCCCCAGGTACTGAGTCGCTATATCCATATTCTGCAGTCGCAGTGGTGCAGCCCCCAGGCTTCTCACAGAGGAAACCTGAATACAGGATAATTATAACAAATTGCTTATATGGATTGACAGCAGTTCTCCTATTACTTGACCAAGATCATAAATGTTATTTATACAATCTATCCCTTACTTGTTAATAGGTATGGGTTTACTCTGTGTTGGTATGATGTTAACAAATAGTATTTATGTAAGCCTATTGGTAAATAGAAGTTCTTAAAGAAACACTGTCATAGGAAAACATTTCAAAACGCATCAGTTAATACAGTAGAGCTTCTCCAGCAGAATCCTGCATTGAAATCCGTTTTTTAAAAGCACAAATATATTTGTTTATATTTAATTTTGAAAATTTACATGGGGCTGGCCACATTCTTCATTTCTCAGGGTGCCACAGCCATGTGACCTGTGCTCTGATAAACTTCAGTCACACTTTACTGCTGAGCTGCAAGTTGGAGTGATATCACCCCCCCCGCCCCCAGCAGCCGATCAGCAGAACAATGGGAAGGGAGCAAGATAGCAGCTCCCAGTAAATATCAGAATAGCACTCAATAGTAAGAAATCCAAGTCCGGCTTGGGACTCCTCCAGTTACATGGGAGTAGGAGAAACAATAGGTTAGCTGAAAGCAGTTCTAATGTGTAGCTCTGGCTTCTTCTGAAAGCTCAGACTCAGGCACAATGCACTGAGATGGCGCCTACACACCAATATTACAGCTAAAAAAATACATTTGTTGGTTCAAGAATAACAATTTAAATGGTAGAGTGAATTATTTGCTATGTAAACAGTGTAATTTAGAAATAAAACCATAAAAATCATGACAGTATCCCTTTAAGGTTCCAAATGCTTCTAGCTAACCCAATACATCATGTATGCAACTTCTAATCTTGGAAAAGGCAGGGTGTTGCAGAACTATGATTCTTGGGATGAAATCAATAACTGGGTGCTAGTGGTTCTTAAAACAAACAATAACTTCTTTATTGGCAGGAACATAGCATTACTCTCTTGGAGAATAGGCACATATAATACAACTATACTCACAAATAGAACTTTCCAAAGTGTTTTCCCATCAGGATCCAGACACCAGTTGCAAATAGTCAACTTGCAAATGTTGAACCCCAAGTTTGTACACTTGAATCCCTATTGTGGGTTGTACACACAGGTCTCTAATCTTTCTACTAACCTTGTAGGAGCATCAGGCTGCTCACAAAATTCCATAAACATGGCTCTCACTCCTAGAGCGAGCTATAAAAGAGAATATCCGTACAACTAACTTCACCTACTAGGCCTACCTCAGCCTAGGGTTCAACCTTCCTCCACTTTCCTGTCCAGATGGAATCCAAAGAAACAGAGTAAGCTCTGTCTGCTTCTCCATTTTATACTAATAGAACAAATGCTCCTCCTGGGCAGTTATAGAACTGCCAGAAACAGTCTCCCCTCCTAACTGCAATTTAGGACCCAATTAACTGTCTATAAACTTTAAGGGACTGCATGTAAACATAAAGGACAACTAATTTATCAGTTCCCTACCTTCGTATTTTTTTGATAAATTGAGACCTATTTTAAAACAGAGTTCCAGGTGCCCCTAGTAAGTTTGCTGCAAACATTGGCTCTCTCAGCTGATTCTGTAGGGAAAAGGAAGTCTAATGATACTAATGCATCATAAAGAGGTAGTTATATAAGCAGGAAAACTAAATAATATTCTTTTAAATGTGATGTATGAAAATGTGATGTTACAAATATGAGACAACAAATAGAAACTGATTATTCAGAACCACATTTTAAAACAACACACGCAGTTTCCTGTACTAATCATAACAACTGTTAGGAAGCTTAAACATTGTTGGGCTAATGACAAGGCAGAACAAACACACGAGGCCAAGGGGAATTTCCACTTGCTGGTGTTTAGTTAGTCATGTTAAGGCTAAGAAAATATCATTAGGACACAGGCAGCTTTGGAATTTCCTTTGCTACAAGCAATAGCTCGGGCGATGATTCCGCAGGTCTGTAAGTGTTATGGGTGAGTGTGGAACGATAGTTTGCGGTGGACAGTTAAAATATTGTTGTTGTTCTACGAAAGTGGATTAGTGATTTAACTGTTGTGCAGATGTCAATGAGACAGTCAGTCAGTGTATAGTACCAATGTAGGTGGGATCTGTAATACATACCTTACATAGCTTGGAACAAAGGAAAAGACTTTAGCATGGGTGTGTGTAGGCAACTCCGCCTCAAGGCAGGTGTTAAAGGGGTCCTCTGCCCAAAAAGTATTTTTTTATAGCAAAAGAAAATATCATTCTAATCAACCTTACAATATACATCAGTTATATGTGTTTCATTGTTTTAAAAAGATCTCTCTGCCTGTGAAAGAACTAGTAAGCTGGGTGAGCTAATATAATAAATAAATCACAGTTTTCCGGCATAGTGAAACAGGACAGATTCACTACTAACCACATACATTATAATAATACAGGTATAGGACCCATTATCCAGAATGCTCGGGACCAAGGGTATTCTGGATAAGGGGTCTTTCTGTAATTTGGATCTCAATACCTTAAGTCTACTAAAAAATCAATAAAACATTAATTAAACCCAATAGGATTGTTTTGCATCCAATAAGGATTAATTATATATTAATTGGACTACAAGGTTCTGTTTTATTTCTACATAGAAAAAGGAAATCAGTTTTAAAATTCTGAATTATTTGATTAAAATGGAGTCTATGGGAGACAGGCATTCCGTAATTCGGAGCTTTCTGGATAATGGGTTTCCGGATAAGGGGTCCGATACCTGTACTGTGTAACTGTGAGGCTAACCAGACAGAGTTATCAATTCTCCAGCTTTTTTAAACCACCTTGGCTCTGCCCTAATACCTGGCCAGGGGCATATCAATTTGTAATTGCCCCAATACCAAACACAAAGAACTTCAAGCTGTCACAATATCATTGGGGGGGGTATGGAATGGTTGGGAGATTCTCAAAACTGGTCCCAACAGGAGAGTGTCCCTTGCCCAGGAGGCTTGCAATTTCTATCCTGTCATTAATTACATACTTTAAAACTACTACTTGCTGTACTTCAGTGCAGCTGTTGGTGAATCTATCACAGCAACCTTCTCCATCAGCCCCATTATTTTGAATTCCTCTGCTGCTGCCCCTCAGCTCCAGTCCCATGTTACTTAGGGGCACATTTACTAAGACACGAATTCGAATCCGAATTGGGAAAATTCCGATTGGAAAACGAACATTTTGTGACTTTTTCGTATTTTTTGCGAATTTTCGGCGCCTTTACGACTTTGCGGAAATTGTCGCGACTTTTTCGTTACCAATACGATTTGCGCAAAAAAACGCGAGTTTTTCGTAGCCATTACGATGCGCTCGTATCTTGTCGTGACTTTTTCGTATTGAGCGCTCGTAAGCGGCGGGTGAAACTTTCAGACTTAGCATGATTTTGGAAGCCTCCCATAGGACTCAATGGCACCCTGCAGCTCCAACCTGGCCCAAGGAAAGTCTCCCATAGGACTCAATGGCACTCTGCAGCTCCAACCCGGCCCAAGGAAAGTCTCCCATAGGGCTCAATGGCACTCTGCAGCTCCAACCCGGCCCAAGGAAAGTCTCCCATAGGGCTCAATGGCACTCTGCAGCTCCAACCCGACCCAAGGAAAGTCTCCCATAGGGCTCAATGGCACTCTGCAGCTCCAACCTGGCCCATGGAAAGTCTCCCATAGGGCTCAATGGCACTCTGCAGCTCCAACCCGGCCCAAGGAAAGTCTCCCATAGGGCTCAATGGCACTCTGCAGCTCCAACCCGGCCCAAGGAAAGTCTCCCATAGGGCTCAATGGCACTCTGCAGCTCCAACCCGGCCCAAGGAAAGTCTCCCATAGGGCTCAATGGCACTCTGCAGCTCCAACCCGGCCCAAGGAAAGTCTCCCATAGGGCTCAATGGCACTCTGCAGCTCCAACCCGGCCCAAGGAAAGTCTCCCATAGGGCTCAATGGCACTCTGCAGCTCCAACCCGGCCCAAGGAAAGTCTCCCATAGGGCTCAATGGCACTCTGCAGCTCCAACCCGGCCCAAGGAAAGTCTCCCATAGGGCTCAATGGCACTCTGCAGCTTCAACCTGGCCCAAGGAAAGTCTCCCATAGGGCTCAATGGCACTCTGCAGCTCCAACCTGGCCCAAGGAAAGTCTCCCATAGGGCTCAATGGCACTCTGCAGCTCCAACCTGGCCCAAGGAAAGTCTCCCATAGGGCTCAATGGCACTCTGCAGCTCCAACCCGGCCCAAGGAAAGTCTCCCATAGGGCTCAATGGCACTCTGCAGCTCCAACCCGGCCCAAGGAAAGTGTCCCATAGGGCTCAATGGCACTCTGCAGCTCCAACCCGGCCCAAGGAAAGTCTCCCATAGGGCTCAATGGCACTCTGCAGCTCCAACCTGGCCCAAGGAAAGTCTCCCATAGGGCTCAATGGCACTCTGCAGCTCCAACCTGGCCCAAGGAAAGTCTCCCATAGGGCTCAATGGCACTCTGCAGCTCCAACCCGGCCCAAGGAAAGTCTCCCATAGGGCTCAATGGCACTCTGCAGCTCCAACCCGGCCCAAGGAAAGTCTCCCATAGGACTCAATGGCACCCTGCAGCTCCAACCTGGCCCAAGAAAAGTCACCATACTGAAGCTTGAATGAATCCGAATCTTTCGTACTCGGCGCGAAAGCTGTGAAAAAGTTGCGACTTTTCGCACAAGTATTAACGCTACGAAAAAATCGCCAGATTTTGCGCAACATTCGGAATGGCAACGAAAAAGTCACGACAATTAGCCGAAAAATCGCAAAATACCGATCATTACGAAAAAAACGCAATCGGACGCATTCGGCCAGTTCTTGAGTAAGTAAATGGGCCCCTTAGTGTCCTATGTTAGACCCGCCAGTTGCATTATTTGCTCCTGTCAGACTCCTTCCACTGAGTTTTGGTTGGCTTTGGAGATTCCTAGTTTAGTTATTGAATAGGTCTGGAATTTATCTAATCAACTGTCTTCAAATTGGTGGAGAACCAGGAGCATAGCAGAGTTTCTCCATATCTATGTGTTTGGAGAGGTGTTTAATGTTACAGTTGGTGAGGGAACCTTTACTCTGAGCTGGGTGAGTTGAATGGCTAACTGACAGGCTAACTGGGTGAGGTTGACATCCTTTGGTATGGACTTGGAGATGACGCAGGTACTAGACTTCCAGCCCAGGCTCAGGGTCAGTCAATGAATACCTGCGGCCATCTTTTTGTAGTTGTGGTGTCATGTATGAGTTATTTGCAGGAGGGGGTCTAAAGTAGGAAATACGGGGGATAGCAAGTCATGTTATATTGTTTTAGTAAATGAGCCCTACTAGCATTTTTAGGGTTTGAGAAAAACCATTGTAATGGCCCTGGGAGGTTATTTTCAGGCAGGGAAGATACAGATTTGCAATCAAAGGTGAAACGCATTTTTGCTACTGAATAGCAGTTGAGCATTGATTATTTCCGAGTTGTTGACCTTAGCTTTTGACCTTGAAAATATTATTTGCCACTTGACTCTAATGAGGGAAAAATTACCTTTCACATTTGAAGAGGCAGCTCATCCCTAAATGAATAGCAAATGGTTTTCAAGTAATTTCTAGCTCTGTAACACTTAACAAGAAAATGCCATTATCGGATTCACGTTGACTGACTGCAATTTCATCCTTTTCCGTTTGTTTTTTGTCAATAAAAGTCGCTGCGTGCCATAATTTCGTAACCAATGACAGATGCGCTCAGGTGTGCTGCTTACACTGCCTAGGCCCGATATCAACGCGTCTCTGGGAAATATTAAAGTCTGCGTCAAAGATGAGAAACTAATCTAAGATACACACTTAAGACTTAGATTTTCCATTTGTAGAATTAATATGTAATATAAGGGACTGACAATAGTGAATTACTGGGGGAAAAAAATGTTATTAATGATGTCTTGGTGACATTATAAATCAGCAGTGGCAAGTCAACTTAGTTTGTATACTGTCAGTGAACGAGCACAAAGAGAAAATTACTTTCCCGAAATCCGCTTGTAACACATTTATTACTTTGTACAGTACTGATTTCTTTTATCACGTCTCCACTCCTTTCCCGACTGTAATCCAGTGCTATAATAAAGCTTCTCAGCCAGACGCAAACATTAAGACTTTGAAAGGCTGCGCGCACCAGAAAAGAAAGCGCACGTGTACAAAGGATATCAGAAAGGTATAGCATCCAGTGCCACACAGACCAATTAAAGGGGGAAAGGACCCTGATCATTAATAATAAATAAGAATTTCCATTTGCAGCAGTTTGTGGCACTTACATCAATACACTTCAAAGCATATTTTTTTTATAATGTCTTGTCATTTTCATTTTTTTCAGTTTAATGAAATCTTTGTTGTGACTTTGGATCCTTGGCAATCTGATTTCTATACTGTAGCCTTGGCTGTTACAGCCTGAGTAAAGTTGCAAATTACCTTGATAGATTCAAAAAAACTGAGCCCCATTGTTAAACTGGCTTCTCTTCTTCTGGGCATGTCTGGTTTGATGGAGAATGCTTTTCAAGGTCTCTTTAGGTAACCGAGCATGTTATTAAACCCTCTCTGATCAAAGGCAACAGATGAATATATTGTTAATGACACTTCTGTGAAGTAGAAAGACTGACGTCCAATGATCTCAGTGCATCTATCAGAAATGCCATTTTATAGCTGGTCGTAACATAAATATAGAAGAAAAGGGCAGTGATTCAAAAAGAGCTGATGGCCTCTATGCAGATTTAAGCACTGACAAATACACAATGTGATTCCTACTTAAATGAAGCCACGAGTAAAGCTGGCCATACACGCACCGATATTATCATACAAAACCTCGTTTTGTACAATATTCGGTGCATGTATGGCATGTCGGCGAGTCGACCGATATCGCAGGAAGCTGCTGATATCGGACGACTCGCCGATCGGCCAGGTTAGAAAATTTTGATCAGGCGCCATAGAAGGCGCCTGACCAAAATCTGCCGTCAGGGCTGAATCGGCAGAAGGAGGTAGAAATCCTATTGTTTCTACCTCCTTATCTGCTGTTTCAGCCCTGACTGTGTGTGGCGGATCTGACGATGTTTCGTGCCACCATCGTCAGATCGCCACGTGTATGGCCAGCTTAACACCAAAGGTTTGTGATTACAACTGGCTCTTTTGCCTCAACACTCATAACCCCTTCCCCATATTTGTTTGCGGCATTACTGTACCATTAAACAGAAACTCCTATTACATACATGTTAAGATACATATTTACCATTAAAGCAACAGAGCATTTATGTAAAAGCATGAACATGGCTGCTCACAATATGGGGGAAGTTTAAACCCTGAATCCATATTTGTCATTATCTCTATCTATAGTAGAAGAACCTAATGATTTTATGCCCTCGTGGATATTTAGATTCAGAACATTTTCAAAGATGGGAAGGCTATTTATAGCTATATAACACCTGAAAAGCTAATATCTAACATAAAATCTGCAAATATTTAGCCAATGCTTAACATAGTAGAAAAAGGTCACATGTTCATCGAGTTCAACCTATTATGCCTAAATATAACCTGCCTAACTACTAGCTGACTCGGAAGGCAAAAAACCCCATCTGAAGCCTCTCCAATTCACCACAGAGGGGAAAAATTCCTTCCTGACTCCAAGATCGGCAATCAGACCAGTCCCTGGATCAACTAGTACTAAGATTCTCTATTAAGCTTTATTTTGTCACTTGATAAAAAGCCACCGAACCCCCTTCTTGAAGCTATATAATGTATCAGCCAGTACGACTGATTCAGGGAAAGAATTCCAAAACTTCACAGCTCTCACAGTTAAAGCCCCTTTTTTAATATTCAGATGGAACCTCCTTTCTTCCAATTGCAAGTGTCTCTTTGAAGAACCTACTGGCAAATAAAGCATTAAACAGTTAATTATGTGGTTCGCTTATATATTTATACATAGTTAGCATGCCTCTCTTTAAAGGAGACATATCCTATAAAAATTAAGAATGTACCAGAGAATTATACTTCTCTAGATATAGAAGGAATGTGCTTAAAAAAGTTGTGTTTCAGACTGATTTATTGAGAAATTCCCCCGAAACCCCACTAGTCCCGCCCTTCTGTTCCACTTCCTGCTGGCTGAATTCTCTGGATGTGCAGGGGAGCCGGCAGCCCCTCAGTATAGGCAATGTAGGATAGGAACCAATCAGCAGCTAGGCTGACCTGATAGGGAACTGAAGCCTGTCTTTGCTTGTGAGTACAGGGCTGTGATTGGCTCTCCCCCTCCTACTGTGCTTCTGGCTGGGACCGTTAGGACACGCCCACTCTCCATTTCAAACTCGGACAGAGAAGTGATAGGATCTATAGGGAGCTCCAATAAAGGGGCCATTTTTACAGAGAGGATTCATTTTTAGCACAAAGTGAAAGCAGCACCGTATATTATTCATAATTGCCTACAAAATTAGGGTTTTCCCATTTATCCTATATGTCCCCTTTAAACACCTCTTTATCAGTGCAAGCAACTTGGCCAGTCTTACTTAACAAATGAGACTTTCCATACCCTTTACCAGCTTAGTTGCCCTTCTTTGAACTCCCTCTAATTCAATAATGTCCCGTTTGAGCACAGGAGACCAAAACTGCACGGCATATTCTAGATGGGGCCTCTGTAAAGTAGAAGAATAATCCCCTTCTCCCATTTATTTATGCCATTTTTAATACATCTTTGCCCTTGCAGCTGCTGCGTGGCATTGCTTGCTACAGCCAAGTTTATTATCTACAAGGACTCCAAGGTCCTTCTCCATTATGGATTTGCCTAGTGCAGTCCCATTAAGGGTATAAGTGGCTTGCATATTTTAACATCCCAGGTGCATGACCTTACATTTATCCACATTAAATCTCATCTGCCACTTAGCTGCCCAGATTGCCAGTTGGTCAAGATCCTGCTGCAAGGATGCCACATCCTGGCTGGAATTAATTGGGCTGCAGAGTTTTGTGTCATCTTTAAGCAGTGATACATTGCTTACAATACCTTCCACTAAGTCATTAATATTAGATAAATGTAGACCCAATACAGAACCAGGCAGGACCCTAAGAACCCAATTCCAAGTAGAGAATTGACAACCACCCTCAAATTTCATTACTAAGACCAATAGTCCTTAGTTTCGAAAGCAGTCGTTTGTGGGGAACGGTATCAAATGCTTTGGCAAAATCCAAATAGATCACATCTACTGCATCCCCACTGTCCAGCTTCTTACTTACCTCCTCATAAAAAGCAACTAAATTGGTCTGACATTACCTGTCCTTTATAAAGCCATGCTGATTACTGCTCATAATGCCATGCTCCAGAACATATTCTCGAATGTGATCTTTTAACAAACCATAGGCGTCTGAACCAGGGGCGGGCGGATGGGAACCCCCTCCCCAAACCACTTCCCCCCGACTGGTTTTCGAAGTTGTGGCTAAACTGCCGAAGACAGCAATGGAGGCGGAGGGGTGGGCAGCGCAGGCAGAGGGGCGGGTGGTGCAGGTGGAAGGGCGGGCTTTAGAGGGGCTCACTTTGGTCACAAAAAGTGGGCATGGCCAAAAATTTTGCCACAAATTCCCCCCAACAAAAAACTGTAACTGACGTATCATAGTTATCATTTGTCATTTGGATTATATGAAAGATTTTTAATTGCTTTTCCCATTGCCTGGCAACCCCTAACTACTAACTAAGTATAAGAACCCCAATAGTGCCAGTTCTGTCGTTTTACAATTGTTCTGCCTCTTGCAGCTTGTGAAAACCAGTCTGTGAATAATACGTTTTTTTACTCTTTTATTTTAATATACCAAGTACAAAATGTAACATTGAATCACATTACATATGTCTTTATAAAAAGAGATTAAGAGATCTCGTACTTTTACATAATGCCTCAGTTACACCAAGGGATTTAGTAACATTTTAAAAAATAATTTCTAGATTTTCAACTCTCAGTTGAGCCAAAAGTAGCAGTCCGAAAAATCTCAGAAATCTTACCTTAAAAAATAATTGTAAACTGCAACGGTGCTCAGAGAAGTGCCTGAATAAGTCGACAGCAAGTCATTTTTTGTGTTTAAATCCCCTATAAAACTAAACATCGGTTCCCTGGGTAACTAAGGCAGACAAAACCCCACAAAAACCCTGCACACCAGAAAAAAACTTCCCCAGGGAGGTATTTATAATTAAAAAAAGCATTTTATTCATTTAAACATGATACAAAAAAGTATCAGACTTTAAACATTATCCATCAAAAAACAAATAAGAAAACAAATAATATTACGTTTTTGTCTCATGTTTAAATGAATAAAATGCTTTTTTAATTATAAATACCTCCCTGGGGAAGTTTTTCTGGTGTGCAGGGTTTTTGTGGGGTTTTGTTGATATGTATAGTCCTCTTATGGGGGGATTATTAAAACCCTAGCACCTGGATACTTTATACTTTATTGTTGTTTTTTTGTATATATTTTTTTGGCAAGGATATTCTAGCCAGGAGTGCCCTCCATTTCTCTAACTAAGGCAGACCACAGGTATAGCGGTGCCAATGCTTTACATATGTGCTTGTATTTGCTTGTGTGTGTGATTTTGCGGATTATTATGTCCTATACTGGGGTCTTTCTAAGAATCCAAATATGTCCTACACTTTAATTTTACCTTTCTTGTTTTGCACCAAGGCAGTGACTGATCTACATTTGGAAGTGAGCAGAGCCTCTTCTGATATATAAATATATATTTCACCATAGAAGGAAAATAGAAAGCATTTTATCTCAACTGTCTTTTTCTTCTCCAGAGGAAGTGTCTTCGTTGTTTAAAAACTGGTCCTGGCTTCATGTTAAAAGTCATTTTACATCCATTTGTGCAAGTGGTTCTTCAGCTCAGACTTAAGCCTTTATTTGAAATAACCCCAGCAAATACAGCTTGAAATTATATTAGTCTGACAGCCACTGCTGGTGCTATTTTGGAGTGTGGCTTCTTCTGAGCAGACTGCCAAGTGTTCAGTGGTTTTCTATTGGAGACATAATTTCATGAGGTACAAGTTTGGATAACTAAACTTATATTTTTCCAGACATATAGCAGGATTCTTCTTTACTTCTACATAGAAATATGTCTGGCGAGTTAACCCACAAAACCTACTAATCTTCTCAGCTCAGCTATTCTTAGAATTTTAGGGATTGCAAATGGTCATTTACAGAAACCTGGCAGGTCCCAGGAGGCCCTGGTGCTTCTACAACCAACCACAAAGGAGATGATGTGGCTGGAATATAAAGATGCTTTATACTCCGATGGCAGAGTAAGATCTTTGTGTGCACCACTATGCGCCTGCAAAACTTGTGCACATTAGAAGAAAGCCTTATATATTCTCTAATAAACATGCTTTTTTTTTCGTTCATGGGCATGTTTTCTTGATCTGATGACATAACAGCACACAAATGGTATCAATTGAATCATTCTAACTAATATTAAACAAACTTTCTGGAAAGACCACTAGAGATTTTCAGGTTTCGAATGCTTATGAGGATCTTATAAAGTGGCAGTTATTATCACAACACTAGGGCGAGCCATGGGTGGGTGGAGGAGGAGGAGTGGTACTTTTTCTTTTTCCGACAGTACTGCGTACTTAAAGGAACAGTTCAGTGTAAAAATTAAACTGGGTAAAATATATAGACTGCACAAAATAAAATATATTTCTAATAGAGTTAGTTAGGCAAAAATGTAATCTATAAAGCCTGGAGTGGGCAGATGTCTAACATAATAGCCAGAATCCTGCTTCTTGCTTTCAGCTCTCTAACCTCTTAGTCGGTCAGTGACTTTAGGGGGGGCCACATAAGACATAACTGCTCAGTTAGTTTGTGAGCACGCAGGTCAGATTCAAAAGCAATCTAACTGAGCAGTTATGTCCCATATGGCCCCTCACAAGTCACCGATTGGTTACTGCCTGCTAACAGCTTAGAGAGCTGTAAAGGAGGAAGTAGTGTTCTGGCTATTATGTTCAACATCTGCCCACTCCAGCCTAACTAAATATATTGAAAACATTTTTTATTTTGTGCAGTCTGTCTACTTTGCCCAGTTTCATTTTTAGACTGAACTTGTCCTTTAAAGTACTAGATGTAGGCTTTTAAAAAGGAAAATAAAATATTAATTTGCTCACAATATTGGGTCAGTGCTGCTCAACACAGGTAATATCACCAGTCACTTTACAATATAATTTAGTAAAGTCTAATGTGAGCCCTGGAGTTAGGTAGGGGTGATAAATATTAAGTCGACCCACAGACTTCTACATGGACATATATTGGGAAACAATAATTCTAAGACATTGCCTCAGTCTAAAGCATATTTTGGTAATGTTATATGTAAACACTGACAGGCCTTTCCCTGTCCTCCCATATCAAACACACGATTGCAGACTTTGCAGAGCCAACAATTGGATTATTCACATGGTCACTAAATAGTTTGTGAACGAAAAGGAAAGAATTGTAGCTGTTGGCCTAGTTCATCTCTCTGTAACTGAGGCCAGTGGTTGTTTGAGAAGAATATAGTATATTCTTGTATAGATTCTCCTGGAGGCATTGCTTGCATTGGATTTAGACCATATTCTACCAAAAAAGTCTTTACATGGTGAAGGAATTCTGCACTTACAGGTCTTATCTTGGTACAAACAATGAATTTAACGTTTTGGCTGTCACACCAGGCTTTCACATCCCAGTTAAACCCCCAGAAGAGGGAAAGACACTGATGATGTGACATCATATAGAGGATAAACAGCATGTGATGTAAATGACCGTTTAAGCCTTGAGTTTATGCAGATACGGAGCTTTTTATTCTTCACATATGGAAGGGAAGTGGGCTCAGCTGGGATCATTAAAATATCCAATAAGGCTTGCAGAAACCCTGACAAGTCATAAATCAAAGACAGACTTCTTTGTTTAATTAGTGATGAGGCCACAAAAGGCTTTCTTCTCCAACACATATGATCAGCCCAGAATGGCCCTGAGAGGCTAGCAAGTATCACATGATAAAACAGATGGCAATTCTTATACATAGTTTTCACTTCTGCCGATCTGGACATGATACTGGGGCCTTAATAACAAGAGAAACGTGCTGCCGCCTGTTATTAGACCTAAATTTTCAAGTGGCAGGACCTCCTAAAACCATCAGGAGCCTCAGCTTCCCTAATGGGGCAGTGTACCCCGTTGTGCAACATGAGTTCAGCGAATAGGGTGTGTGCTAAACATACTTCATGCCTATTGGTTTAGAAAAATCTGATTTTTTTTCATTATTTCCTGATCTAAATAGGGGTAACAGGGAATGGAATGGAAACTGTTACATAATTATAACTTCCAGGTTTTTGCAAGTCAGTTTATCAAATTACAAGTTAAACCCTTTGCATAATGGACATCTTCTTATCTGCAAGTCAAGCACAACAAACTGTTGAAGGCAGGTGGTTATTAATACAGTGTTCAACTAAAAGTAGCTAAATGTGAAATGGCCCTTTAGGATGCAAATCTAAATTCGAACAAGAAACCTGTTTATCTTATTAGTTACAATTGTATTTTAGTGCAGGTGTTGAGTATTTTGGGTTCTCTGTCAAAACATACTTATCTAATTAAGTTTGAGAAACTTTGTATTTTTTAGTGTTAAGTGCAGGAGATCAAAGGAAAGTGAGGGACTTTTGAATAAGAATCCGAGAGTGTGGGCTGAGCTGTTAAATTTGGGACTGTCCCACAAAAATCGGGACAGTTGTGAGGTATGCATCAGTGCAGGACCCCCATGTAATTTACAATTACATGGGGGTGATATACTAAAAGACAGAGGTTACACCAGTTCCACTAACGCAGGGCAAGCACTTGGATGGACAGTGCTGTAGAGTTTAGGCTATTTTATAGATGGCTTTTATAGGAAACACGGTGCACAGCATATTATTGACTCTCTTTAACGTTTACCATGTCCTTAAAGCCCCTGTTAAATGTTTTCAGACAGCATGTACTAAGGGAGATTTCAATAAAATAGGCAGAAAAAAAATATCTGAAAATCTTTTGTGCCCAAACTGATCCATATTGAACGAAAATTGCATTCAGACAAAAGTCATTTTTATGGGTTCAATATGATGTTATAAAAGCTGATCTTTCTACTCACAACAGGTATAAAGTAATACAAGCCATGTGTGGGAGGAAAATCAATGTCAAAGGCTGCCTTTGTGCCTGTTGGGTTGGCTGGTCAGTTTCTGCAGCGCTGATGCTCCCTTCAGACTCAACTTTATTTCTTGTTTTTTTTTTTAATCTATGTTTTTTTCTGTCATATCCAGAAGTTGCTTTTTTCCAGGAATAATAGAGCAATTGACAAAGTGCGTTGCATTTTCTTTTCTTTCAGAGTAATCTATTGTCACTTTTTTACTTTTTTTTTTTTAGCACTCTTGTTTCCTGGTAGTTATGTGACTTATATCTTGCGGCTTTCATCCTATAAAAGGTGGTACACGGCAGAATTCTTCCAAATTAATAGGAAAACAGAAGAGGTGGGCCAAGCCAGACGGGCACCCAGGGTTGGACCTAGAACTGATACCTGGTGATGAGTGAATTGTTTTGCCAGGCATGGATGTGCAGCGAAATTTCCGCATTTTGCCATTGGCGAATTGTTTTGCGAAACTTCTGTAAAAATGGGAACCATGGTCAGGAGTCCCTTGGGGTGGTGCAGGTCCCTTGCGGTGGCAGCCCCGGTGGGCATTGCACCCCCTAGTCCTATTCTGCGGGCGCCCTAGGCAACTAGTATGCATGCGCAGTGACGTCACGCGGGGTGGGCAAGAGATTGTGGACATGGGGTAGGCAAAACCGGTTCCTACCTAGCACCCCCCATCTCTGTGCCATAGGCAGGTGCCTGTTCAGCCTACCCCTAGTTGCGGCCATGTTAAACAGATATATTGGGCCAGATTCAACTCCATGAGAAAACACCTGTAAATTCATGGAAGATTTAAAGTACAGGTATTTTATTTTATGAAAGTGGATATTTCACAAATGAACTCCCCATTACTGATGCAAATGCATGCAAATGAAATGACAAATGTTTTTAACATGGTCATTTTAGGATAATATCGCCTTTATTGTTGTACACAACTTGTTACTCAAGATTCACACAGATCATACCTTGCCAGCCACATTCCCTAACAGTGTTTTAAGCGTTCCGGACAAGAATGCAGGGAAACCAAGGGGCCTGTTTATTATGCTGTGCAAATGAAATTAGCAGAAAAAAAAACTGTGTAAAATAAATGGCAAATTTCGCTGTCCGAACATTTTATTTAAGGTAAGTTCCGGCAGAAGAAAGAAATTAGAAACAGAAATTTTATTGAGGTTTTTTACACAGTACAGGTATGGGATCCTTTACCCGGAAACCCGTAATCCAGAAAGCTCCGAATTACAGAATACTTGTCTCCCATAGACTCCATTTTAATCGAATAATTCAGAATTTTAAAACTAATTCCCTTTTTCTCTGTAATAATAAAACAGTACCTTGTACTTGATCCCAACTAAGATATAAATAATCCTTATTGGAGGCAAAACAATCCCATTGGGTTTAATTAATGTTTTATTGATTCTTTAGTAGACTTAAGGTATGGAGATCCAAATTACAGAAAGACAACTTATCCGGAATACCCTTGGTCCCGAGAATTCTGGATAACGGGTCCTATACCTGTATAATAATTGATTTTTAATCAAATCAAATTCAAAGAATGCTAAAGCTCAACTAAATTAAATGTTTACAAACATTTAGAGCCATTATTACCCTAACGACTTGTCTCCAGTCCATCCCCTGTCCCATTGGGGATGGGGGCCTCGGAACACAGATTATTTGGGGGCGGGATCATACATTTGACTACTGTATTTGTGGAGGACTAAGGATGCAAAGGGATCCATTATAAACCCCTCATGCTTTTATATGGCAATAGAACTTCTCTGTAGCTTATAATATGCTTATATTTCCAATAGGGGGTACCGTATATACTCGAGTATAAGCCAAGTTTTTCAGCACCAAAAATGTGTTGAAAAAGTAACCCTTGGCTTATACTCGAGTATATGGATTTAAAGATTTAACTCTCCGGAGGAAGATTTGCTGCCTACGGTTAAATCTGGCGACAAATCTCCCCTGATTTCTTTCCCACTGGCAATAAAGTGAATTGCTGGTGGGAAAACATACGCAGCACTTCATTTTCCAAGGTCACCCAAAATGTTGCCCGCGGTAGCGCAGATTTAACCGAGGGTGCCAAATCTCTGTATGTGCCATCACCCTTAATAAGTACCAAAAATGATATAGATAATCATATACCAGAGCCACATACACCCACATTATAATTATAGAGAATATCCATTCAAAATTGTATATAGTGCGCCTCTTGATGACCTATCATAAAGAATACACTACTAAACATAGGTGATTGACACAGTTAATGAGAAAGTCCTTAATATGTTGCTAAGCAACCCAGTTTCTACATCTGAGATGTGAATATCTCTTACAATTGTATCATTTACAAGCTTTCATTGTCAAGTTGCTGCATCTTATTTAGCATTATTTCCCTATATACAAAGAAGAATTTGAATAGAAAAATAATCTTGAGAGCTTATTCAGAATTTATAAATAGGGCTGTATTTTGTACAGAGTATGTAAAAATAAAGCTAAGAAAGCACCAGTCTCTATAAATGTTCTGGGTACTCTTCTGTATGCTCCTTAGTTAAAACTGTAATCAAGAGATAATACACTTAATTTTGTAAAGAGATTTGGAAAAGGAAATGCAGAAAAAAACTGAGACTGTGTAATTTACTGTTAATGCCATTTGTTTGTATAAGAATTCACATGTATTGACCAAAGCAAAGCTGAGTTGCAAAATATTTTCCTAAATAAGTAACCTGATGCTTATGGAATGCAAACATAGTCCTCTATATTCTTAAATATCCTTTTTACATAACCAGAACCGTTACTTAGCAACCATTATAACTATTTGTACCATGCTGTTTCCTCTCTGTGCACTTCATTATTTATAAACATTATTATTCTTAACCTATCATCTATCTATCTATCTATGATCTATCTATCTATCTATCTATTATCTATCCATACATCATCTATCTATCTATCCAATTTTTGGACAGATATCAGGCAGCCCCTC
The DNA here is from genome assembly GCF_000004195.4 of Xenopus tropicalis. Taxonomy (NCBI): domain Eukaryota; kingdom Metazoa; phylum Chordata; class Amphibia; order Anura; family Pipidae; genus Xenopus; species Xenopus tropicalis. Next base: position 179,493,724 of record NC_030677.2, on the reverse strand, counting down.
TAGGGGATGGGGAGCACATTTACAGACCAATAAGCTGCGAACTTGGTCCGAAGGGGCTGAGTTGGCAGTTATTATCAGTCAAGGCATTTCCAACCATCAAGACTACATCTTAGAAGTGCAGGACTGACTAGTGGGGGTCTATTAAGTTACAAGTGGTTTTGCCATTGTAGTAAACTCTTTGGGGCATATTTATTATAGTGTATAATCCAACATCAGTTGTGATTTTGCCCATAGTAACCAATTAGTAATTAGATGGTCACTTTCAAGTTAGAAAACAAAAGCAAAAATCTGATTGGCTGCTATGGGCAACATCACCGGTGATGTTGGCTTACACATTATAATAAATAATTGGCTGATGTGACCTAGCATGTATGTGTGTGTTGGTCTGTTTGTGTGCACCATGAATCGTATGATGCCAGGGGCGGCATTTAGTACTTAAAATGGCAATTTTCCATTTAGGACCTGCTGAATAAGTCTAAGGGACCCATATCGGCAGCTACAATCAGCCAATGTATGGCCGCCTAACATCTTACCCCACCCCTATATTTCCCTCTCATGTTCTCATGGTGAAAGATGGATGAATTGTTATTGTGCTCCCTTACATGAAAGAGCAGTACTCCACAATAAAACACAAATTCTGACAGTCCTGTTGTGTTGGGTGGCAAATCTTTCTTGCAATTTATAGATGTTGTTTGCAGATGTAGCTGTGAGTCTTTTTGTAGAAATGTGCAACTACACCCAACAATGTGTTGATGAATGGACAACCAACAAAAACTTTTCTGTGTAGTTGTAGCAAGTACTGTAAGGGTAGCTTGGTCAAGTGATATAACTAAATATAAAAACACTTTCTGTTTGTTCTACACGGCATTTAGAATGTTCAACAAGAACTTTAGTGTGTTTGTTTACAGTGAAGAGATTTTATAGTGCATCTGGTTCCATGAAAGCCCATTCTGAATGCCAAGGAGATTTGGGTTGTTATTGGAATTATTGCAGCAGGGTTCTGGTCAGTAATAAAATATAACATTTGTTAACACTAAAATGAAAAGGGAAATAAAAATAAACTCATGTTTCAATATTAGTGATCCAGTTGGATTAGGGCTGGGATCACTGGTATGAGTACATGCAGGGCATCTCTGATACCCCAATGATAATTGGTACCAAATATTCTAAGATTTTCCCATAAACTATGTAGGTTAATTGCCTTTGGGAATTCATAAGAAATGATCTTTGTAGACAAAAGGGGTAGCAAGAATGGGGATCTGCCTGTTGGAAGCCAAATTGACTCTCCATATCTAGAAATTAAGAGCATACGGGGGGCTTTTGTGTTCTGATCTTTAGTGAGTCCTAGGCAGTTTTTAGTTGGAATGGATAGCCTTGTTCACTGAGCCTTTATTACTGAGTTTGTGAGCTGCTCCTTAGGGAACATGCATTTTGCCTTCTCCAGGTAGGTCAGTCTTTTCAGAATTTTTGGATCCAAGGCTAACATGCATTTACCATGGCCCCTTAATAGATAAAGTTGACAGATATATGAAAATATTCAAGCCACAGGCAGAATACCTTCATCTTTAGAGTTTGCCGGAGAAAGGAAAGGTTTTCAAGCTCCAATTGTGTCAACCGTGTCATTGGCAAGAATTTAACAAAGAAAACAGTACTTATTCTGGGTCACGGTATCTACGTCTATTGATTGCCTCATAATTGGCAACGACAACTGTATCCATGGGAGGAGACTAAAGGAGATATCGCTCCCCATCCCTATCTCAGTGAGACTCTGGCCATTGATTACAGTTATACACCGCCATTGAAAGGAGGAAATGGAATAAAAGTCCAGAGGTTTCTATAAGTGTCTTTCTTGATTTATTTGATGGTCCTTTACAAAACTCTATGTATAAAATAAATACACTATAGACAGCAGCTCACTATGAAAGACATTTTACTTATTTATCAGCACAATACAAAGAATTCCTTGGTTCCAGCAGGAGAACATTCTTAATTTTCACATTTCTTCACCACAGACAAATGAATTAAATTCCTTATGCTATATACACGTGTCTAACCTAGTTATAGAATATTGTAACTATTGCCATCTAGGGGCGACAAAGTCCAGCTTATGCCGCTGCAACCTTCTGTTTCACAAGTTAAGACCCTTTAACTCTTTAAGTCCCAGAGAAATGCAACAATGAAACCTTATATGGCCAAACTTTGGACTGCAAAGATTAAAATGAATAATGAAAAATGTATACAAATATATTATACATAAATATTTATTAATCCAAATTCTCCCTCTTCTTAATTCATGAACTGCTCCACATCTTTGGCTAAAATATATAATAAAGAAGCCTAATGGAAGAAAATACCTACTCAAAGAAACCACATGTATGATATGCTAGGACCATGGCGTTGCTCTACCTCGTCTATGCTTACTCTTTTTAGACTTAATTCTACTAAATACCTCCTCTATGTGGATAAGGAAGGCTTGCAATGTTCTGTACAAATGGATGGTACTACAAATAGCCATGTTGGATGCTCTGTCCCTTAGCGCACAGAGGCCACTAAATAATGCAGACTAAATGAAACATTTCTAACAACAGGATCTCTATCTCTATCACTGCATAGAACTTGGTTTCTTATGTTTTGCATTCATATGTTCTTGCTTTTCGATACGTTCTGGGCTCTGGTCTGCTTGGTGAAGCTCCACCTTTAGCAGCAAAGAGGTTGAAGTAAAGCAAACACAGCACAGAGAAGCCACCATGTGAATAATGTGGTATAACCAAGTGTTGCTGCAAACACCTAGCCGTATATATATAACTGCTGCTTAGTTAAATTTAGTTTACTGCCAAATGAAACTGTTGACACTACTCTAAACATGCATGGTTATTTACTTTATTACTTTATTTTTAATAAACAAAATAATAGTTTTATTTTAAATTGCATTGGTGTGATTGGCTTGTTGTGTTTGCCTTGTGCCACTGATGTGATCTGATTGTAAGGTTGAGTTCAGCCACATTTGACAGTATAAAAGAAGTTGAACTACAACTCATCTCTAACATTTGTGTGGGTGAGCATTTGGGGAACAGTGATCACAACATGGTCTCCTTTGAGATAATGCTACAGAGACAGCTCTATAAGGGAGTAACTAAAACTCTCAATTTTAGACGTGCAGACTTTGCCAGTATAAGGGCATCTCTGCAATTTGTCAACTGGGAAAGGCTTTTCATGGGGTTAGACACAGAAGGAAAATGGAACATCTTTAAAACATTGCTTTATAGGTATACACAACAGTATATCCCCCTTGTAAGCAAGGAGAGGCATCGCAAAGCAAAACCTTTATGGCTGAATAAAAGAGTTAAGGTCGAGGTTGGTAAGAAAAAACGTGCTTTTAGGGCATTCAAGTTAGCTGAGACAGCGGAAACTTTCATCTGGTACAAGGAAGCAAATAAAGCATGCAAAAAAGCTATCAGGCAAGCTAAAATAGAGATGGAAAGGGATATTGCAGCTAGGAGTAAAAAGAATCCAAAATTATTTTTTAATTATGTGAATAGTAAAAAAATGAAGCAAGAAGGGGTGGGAACTTTATTATCACGGGGGGGTACGTTGGTTGATGAGAACGGGGAAAAAGCTGAAATTTTGAACTCTTATTTTTCATCTGTCTATACATCTGAGGAGCCAGATAATGAAGGCTTCCCTTGTAATATACCCAGTGCTAGTAATTTAGCTACTGACGCGTGGGTCACTCGGGAGGAAATTCAAAAGAGACTTGAACATGTAAAGGTAAACAAAGGTCCAGGGCCTGATGGGATTCATCCCAGGGTATTAAATGAGCTGAGCGCTGTGATTGCCAAGCCTCTTCACTTAATTTTTCAGGATTCGTTGAGGTCTGGCATGGTGCCGAGAGACTGGCGGATTGCCAATGTGGTGCCATTATTTAAAAAGGGATCTCTTTCTCAGCCTGAAAACTATAGGCCTGTTAGTCTGACATCAGTAGTAGGAAAACTTTTGGAAGGGGTAATAAGGGATAGGGTACTTGAATACATTGCAGTTCACAATACTATTAGTTTGTGCCAGCATGGTTTTATGCGTAACAGATCTTGCCAGACTAATTTAGTTGCCTTTTATGAGGAGGTGAGTAGGAACCTTGATGCTGGAATGGCAGTTGATGTCATCTACTTGGACTTTGCTAAAGCGTTTGATACAGTACCTCACAGAAGGTTAATGATCAAATTGAGGAATATTGGCCTAGAACATAATATTTGTAATTGGATAGAGAACTGGCTGAAGGATAGAGTACAAAGAGTGGTGGTAAATGGAACATTTTCTAATTGGGCCAGTGTGGTTAGTGGAGTACCGCAGGGGTCAGTCCTTGGGCCTTTGCTTTTTAACTTGTTTATTAATGACCTGGAGGAGGGCATAGAGAGTACTGTTTCTATTTTTGCTGATGACACTAAATTGTGCAAAACTAGTTCCATGCAGGATGCTGCCGCTTTGCAGAGCGATTTGACAAAATTAGAAAACTGGGCAGCAAACTGGAAAATGAGGTTCAATGTTGATAAGTGCAAAGTTATGCACTTTGGTAGAAATAATATAAACGCAAACTATCTACTGAATGGTAGTGTGTTGGGGGCATCCTTAATGGAGAAGGATCTAGGGGTTTTTGTTGATAACAAGTTGTCTAATGCCAGGCAGTGTCATTCTGTGGTTACTAAAGCAAATAAAGTGCTGTCTTGTATAAAAAAGGGCATTGACTCAAGGGATGAGAACATAATTTTGCCCCTTTATAGGTCCCTGGTAAGGCCTCACCTTGAGTATGCAGTGCAGTTTTGGGCTCCAGTCCTTAAGAAGGATATTAATGAGCTGGAGAGAGTGCAGAGACTGCAACTAAACTGGTTAAGGGGATGGAAGATTTAAGCTATGAGGTGAGACTGTCGAGGTTGGGGTTGTTTTCTCTGGAAAAGAGGCGCTTGCGAGGGGACATGATTACTCTGTACAAGTACATTAGAGGGGATTATAGGCAGTTGGGGGATGTTCTTTTTTCCCATAAAAACAATCAACGCACCAGAGGTCACCCCTTTAGATTAGAGGAACGGAGCTTCCATTTGAAGCAGTGTAGGTGGGTTTTCACGGTGAGGGCAGTGAGGTTGTGGAATGCCCTTCCTAGTGATGTGGTAATGGCAGACTCTGTTAATGCCTTTAAGAGGGGCCTGGATGAGTTCTTGAACAATCAGAATATCCAAGGCTATTGTGATACTAATATCTACAGTTAGTATTAGTGGTTGTATTTATAGTTTATGTATGTGAGTGTATAGATTGGTAGGTGTGCTGGGTTTACTTGGATGGGTTGAACTTGATGGACACTGGTCTTTTTTCAACCCTATGTAACTATGTAACTCCGAGCACCCTAACATCTTTTGGCTGGATTTTGGGCTACAGCACAGCATGCTGACATGCAACCTGGGAGTCAGAACAGAAGGGAAAATTACAAAACTCAGTTACTATTACTCTAGAGTAAAGCCTGGACTGGCAATCTTTGGAATCTGGAAAATGTCAGAGTGGCTGCTGTAAAATGCCATAGTGACTATTTAGTGGGCTGGCAGGGGGCTGTTTGGGCCTTTGGGTACTTGAAATGCCAGGGCTTATTTTGAATAGCAGGCCTGTTAACAATGCATACCAACCAATCAGCAATTAGTTATCAGTCATGGTGGAAAAGATTTTGATTACTGCAGTTCTCTCAGGGGACTTTTTCAGCTGAGTAACTAACAGGTGCGATATATATATAAATAAATGATGATGGTTGGGACCCCCTGTAGCTAACAACAAGTTTACAGATATAGGAGACCATCAATAAATTTAGCAATAGATCAAAGAATATCTAGGATGTAAAACAAGTTTTCACTTATCTCACACTAATGAATCGCCAGGCTGGGCTTTCTAGAAGAGCGAATAGGCATTCTCCCCAAATATCACTCTAAGTGCCTTTGTGCTAAGCTCCTAATGGCATTGCTCCATAGATCCCAAGATGTTTTATTTACTGTTATATAATATATAATATATGTTATATTTACTTGCCCTCAGCTGTAAAACCAGCAATTCACCATTGGTCTAAGGACAGATAAATTGCTCCAGGAGAATACTGTAGATGAAAATATAAACCTTGTCTGTGAATCCCAACCATGATCTTGCAATGCCTCGCTTGCAGGTACAACATCTATGAAGGGATGGATACATCCACATATACAGCTACAACAGCTGGATGAGGTTTTTTATGATTTATTTTAGTATTCATTTTCCTTTCAGTTCATTGCTTGAGTGAAACAATGGAACAGGCACAAATATTCTATTAATTCTTTATGAAACCTACAGTAGTATAAGTAAGTCGTGGAGGGAAAGATTTTTACAGCAGATGGTACCAACAAAAAACAAATGAAGTACTCTGTGTTTAGGCAACAGCCTTTATTCAGTTTCAAGTGGCTTGTTAAGAAAAAAAAATACATATAATTTAAGTTCCTGAAAGAAACACAATGTTGAGAATAAAATACATCAGTATTGTTATATGTAAGTTAGAAAAGGGGAATAAAATGCAAGATAAGACACAAACACATACAGTTATTAGGACTGCCATATTTTTAAAGAGAGATTATGGGTTTTTTATTATTGCAGCTTACGGGAAAAGTGATAAGCAAATTACAGTTATTCTATTTGTTATCACAATGAAACGGCACATTTCATGTAAATCAATATACTTTGCAGGATTTCCTTAAAAAAATGAAATAAATTAACGCTAAAGTTAAAAGTGGAAATGCAGACAATAGGATTCTGTATTTGTGTTGTGGGTTTGTTGTTAAAAACAAAGGGGGGAAAAAGCCACTATAGTCCTCCATCTTGCCAACAACTTATGCTGCCTGTTTTTTTTCCTTTTTTTATATAGGACAAGTTTATGTTATATGTTAAGACCCCTCTAGGGCTCTGCCCCAAATCCTTAAATACAAAGGAATTGCCATAAAAGCCAAAACTAGCATTGCCAAAACAATTGGCAAGGTACATGTCAGAAAGGTAAAAAGTTCTACTTTACAGAAAGTGACCCATCACAAAGTTGTGCTTTTTTTATCTATGAAATCAAATTACAAGTGTATCGTTTATCTCTTTACAGCATTTTATTGAACTCAGTAGTAGAACCTGAGACTGCCACTCCACCTACCTCTATCCCATTCTCTTCCAACACTCTTCACTACCCTAGGCCTTGCTAAAATTGCACTTACCATCTAGTTTCTGCCGGTTATTCAACTTACTTAGGTCATAAACATGACAACTTGCTTTACTATAGTGTGTGTTACTGAAACATGTTGCTAGGTAAACTTGAAGTATGGCTATTTTTAAGCTGTCCCCTACAAAAAAAACCCATCATAACCACTAGCCATAGTCCTAAAGTTGCTTGGATGTAGCTGCATATTTGGACACATGAGTAGATTGACTCAGTTGACTAGCGAATGACTAGAGGTTGCTTGCTATATTGCGGAGGTTGGTTGGGAAACAGAACTCCTTTATTTAAGCATGATACATTCTGACAGATGTTTATCTAAAAAATACATGAGAGCAACTGTAACTGGTATGTACAATGGAGCTGGGGGTGCAAACATAAGGTGACTCCAAATCTTCCAAATTGAATCTGGACCTGCAACATCAATGCAGAGTCATGAAAACGGCTACTAAGTAGTGCAACGGCACCATCAGAACATTTCCCTCCCCGTCATTAAGATAACAAAAAAAATGCTAGTTCCATGTTTATTATATATTAGAATGCTATACACAAGCATGTTAATTTCACAGATTTGTTTAAAAGATTCTTAATATTATTTTATATAATTAGAAATACACATTTCAAAAACAAAACTTCTACAAAGAGAGAACAGTTACTTTTTTTTTAGCAAAAGCATGGAGTTCTTCATGGTTTTCAGGCGGTCGTTTGTCTTTCTTTTTTTTTTACATTTTTTTTTTACAAAAAAAAAGACCCCCTTTGTTTTCGTCTTTTCTCATTAGGACTGTAAAATATTTGCGAAGCGATCAAGGGAAGAAAAAAAACCCACATTTTGGCTTAACCTACAAAAAGCCACAAATGCTTTGCAAACTTCATTTTTTACCTTTTTTTCATATGAAAATAAGCAAAATGTAATGTACATAATTTATATTTCTATATATTAAGTGATGTATACCCAGAACTGAAGGATAACATATGTAAGCTCTCAAACACAGCATTAAGGATGGCCTTTATTTATAAATTTTTTCCTTTTAACAAGCGCCATGCCTCGCCTGCTGGTCCGTTTGAGGGGATTACATATAGAGGGTGGCCCAGTCATTTCACGTCTCACTGTCCACCAAGCAAACGCTGGGTCTGTCTACACTTCTGTACATTTTTGTCCATATGTTGCATAACAGCTGCTTTCTTCCTCGGTAAAGGTCTGCCACATTCGGGCAAAAAGTTTCCTTTGTCTATTTACATGTAAATAACGTTGAACCTGCAACATAACACTATCTATTGTAACATACATTTTGCAAAGGGAGCACAACAGTGAAAAAAGAAGTGAGCTTCCAAATCTATTCTGTACAAGTTCTCTGTTGTACGGCTCAAGTGCTAAGCGTATTATCTCAGCGCTTCTCATTAACCCTACACTGGATCACTGAGGCAATTGAAAAGTACTTTTACAAAACGGAGTACCTGACTTTTTTTTTTTCCCAGCACACACGGCACATATAATGTATATCGACCCGCCCTTCCCGCCCTTGCCCATTAAGGTATAGCACACACACACTGCAAAAAAAAAAAAAAAAAATCTAATATATATAATGATTCTATCATGTTGCCCATCCTTCAGAGAGCCGCATGCGCTTGACTGAGGGACTTTCTCTTTCGTCCGGCGAAGGTCTGGTGAGTCCAATGGGGGAGTGGAAGTCGTTCCGATGATCTTCCCGGTCGCTTCCATCGTACGAACTACTGCAGCTGCTCAGGCTGTCAACAGGAGATCTCCCCGCCTCGTGGCGCGTGTGCTGTGGATATCCCGAAGGTGTGGTGGTACGGTCTCTAGGAGGAGAAACAGGTTCTGACTTGATGTGGAGGCTTTGAGTAGAAGGCAGGGAGAGATTTGAACTCTGAGATAAGTGAGTGCTAGTGCAAGCTCTGTAGGAGGAAAGGAAACGCAGTTACAGAATGAGGAGGCATAAAACCACCTCTAAACTCACTAACACTCACATAAGAAAAGATTTAAGCAGCAGTGCCCTCTTTACTTGTCCACCTTCAGACACAAAGTGATTGGGAATGTCCATAAAAAATACCACTCACTTCTGGTTCTTTCAGGCACATTTTGGACATGTCAATCTGTAGTCTAAAAGAGACAAGCAAGGCTGGCCTGCTGTTTAAATGAGAGCTCAACTCAACAGTATTTTGGGACAGAAGACCTACATACAGTATGTCAAGGGAAGCATAACAGGTAAAAGTTCTATAAAAAAAAGGAGGGAGCCCTTCCCAGGTACTGAGGCTCATGTGTTACACCGATGAAACATTTTCTTTTCAATTTAATTCTATTTTTGTTCTCTGAGTTCTAAACCTACTGAAATGGATTTTCAGATATTGGGTTATGTAATAAGAGACAAAAAGTTTGCCTAGGAGCAGCAACCCATATCAACCAATCAGCTGGTAGCATTTACTGGTCCCTTATTTAAAAGCAAATATCATACTGGTTGCTATTGGTTACTGCTCCTGGTCAAACTTAGTGCCTTTTATTACATATGGGGGTAAGTCAGGAACTTATTTATCGTCTGATGTCTCTTGATACCTAAGGAACATAGTATACTGTCTGGATGAAGTTAATATGTTCTGCAATTAAACACCCCTACTACAGGTGTAGGATCTATTATCCAGAATACTTGGGACCTAGGGTCATTTGGATCACCAGACCTTAAGTCTGCTAAAAATCATTTAAACATTAAATAAACCCAATAAGATTGTTTTGCCACCAATATGAATTTATGCAGCTTAGTTTCCATCAAGTACAAGGTACTGGTTTATTATTACAGAGAAGAAGAAAACCATTTTAAAATTCAAATTATTTGCTTATAATGGACTCTATGGGGCTGATTTACTAACCCACGAATCCGACCCGAATTGGAAAAGTTCCGACTTGAAAACGAACATTTTGCGACTTTTTCGTATGTTTTGCGATTTTTTCGGCGTCTTTACGAATTTTTCGTTACCAATACGATTTTTGCATAAAAACGCGAGTTTTTCGTAGCCTTTACGAAAGTTGCGTAAAATCTTGCGATTTTTCCGTAGCGTTAAAACTTACGCGAAAAGTTGCGCCTTTTTCCTAGCGTTAAAACTTAAAAGGTGCGAAGTTTCGCGTAAGTTTTAACGCTACGAAAAAAGCGCAACTTTTTGCGCAAGTTTTAACGCTACGAAAACTCGCAAGATTTTACGCAACTTTCGTAATGGCTACGAAAAACTTGCGTTTTTACGCAAAAATCGTATTGGTAACGAAAAATTCGTAAAGACGCCGAAAAAATCGCAAAAAATACGAAAAAAATCGCAAAATACCGATCTTTACGAAAAAAACGCAATCGGACTCATTTCGACCCGTTCGTGGGTTAGTAAATCAGCCCCTATGAGTGATGTTCCTCTCTTAATTCAAAGATTTCTGGATAACGGGTTTCTGGATAATGTAACCTATATCTGTATATTATTTGGCTAACAGACGAAAATAATAAAGCTCACAGGAAATATTCTGCTTAAATTCATTGTCTAAAAGTGCCACCTGCTGGTAGAAAGGTAATTTTTTTTCTAACAAATTATACCTATGAGTAAGTGAAAAAAAGTGTTGTGTTGTGACAATGTATTCAGAAAGACCAAATGCAATTAGACTGGGAGCCCCACAGGGCAGGGACCTCCTCCCTATTTTGTCTCCTACTACTTAATCTCTATTTATCTATGGCACTTAATCTCTACATGTTTATACTTAATTATTTATTATTATGCTTGTCCCCCCTGTGTGTACTCCTCAATACTGTACAATGGTACAGCGCTGTGTATCCTAGCAGCACTATATAAATAGTTACATACATACATTTTGGGTTTCTTATTTTGGTATCACATATTGCCTCTAATTAATATGACTTTATAACCACATGTTTAACATATGAAATCCATGGGATCTGTTATCTGGAAACCCGTTACTCAGAAATCTCAGAATTATAGAAAGGCCATCTCACATAGACTCCATTTTAATCAAATAACTACAGTCATTTTTTTTTTTTTTTTTTTTAAATGATTTCATTTTTAATAAAACAGTACCTTGTACTTGATCCCAACTAAGGTATAATGAATCCTTATTGGGGGCAAAACAATCTTATTAGGTTTGTTTAATGTATAAATTATCTAGATCGAGAATGGAGATCCAAATTATGGAAAGATCCCTTATTCAAAAAAGCCCAGGTGCCCAATATTCTGGATACCAGGTCCCAGGTATCTGGATACTAATAAAGCTGGCATTGAGTAGACAGAACTGGTATATTTTAATGGCCGAAAATTATATTTTTTCAATGTTATATACTATCCAATGTGTATGTGTTTTTTAAACACATTTTTAAACACATATATATATATATAATTTATACATATATATATATAATTTAAAAGGCAGCAACACTCACCCAAAAAAGGCAAGAAAAGCCAGTACAGAGCACTCATGGGACTTAAATTATGTGCAAATATGGTGTCGACTAACCATTAAATTTTGGCCCATAATTTAAGTTCCAAGAGTGCTCTTTGTTCTATATATATATATATATATATATATATATCCAGAAACCCGTTATCCAGTTATGTAAGGCCATCTCCCACTGACTCCATTCTAATTAAATCATTCCAAAATTCCTTTTTCTCTGGATGGAATGGAGAATGGAAAGCCAAATTACCAAAGGATCCCTTATCTGGAAAAACCCAGGTCCCAAGCCTTTGGGATAACAGGTCCCCTACCTGTATATTTATATATAATATATATGTACACTTAATTCCAGATTCAGCTCAGGATTCAGTCAAATTCAAGCCCTTTTCAGCAGGATTCCCCCGATAACAAGTGCTCAGCCAAACCTAATCCAAACCCCTAAAATCACTTGACTTTAGGTCACACTATATGTAGATTGCCTTTTGCTTCTACATTTATAGTAGAAGGGTACCTGTTCCAATGAATGGACAGTGTGTTAGCCAAGAAAGCTCTATTACAGACCCTGTGTCTCTTTGGAAGTGATTGGTTGCTACTAAGTAAAGCGCCACAATGCACAAGTGGGGTAATATAATAAAAGTAGCAAAGTTTGTACCAAATCTTTAAAGCAGCAAAGCACCAAATCTTTAAAGGAGCAGATCACCTTTAGTATGATGTAGATAACAGTATTCAAGACAACTTACACTTTTTAATTTTTTTGTGTTTTTTTTTTAATCACTTAACTTTTTTTTGGAATTTAAAATGTTATGTGGTTGTCAGGTCCCACATACCCCAGCAAGTAAGGATTGAGTGGCAGACTAGAAGGCAGGGAGAGGGACTAGAAACAAAAAAGATCCATCAACACCTAGCAGCATTGTTCCATAAGTGGTAAGCCTAAAGCAACTGAGCTTGGTGAGAAATTTTGGAAAAACCAGAGAGGTTAGGGTAAGAAGGACTTAAGGAGAATAAAGCTTAACTAAAGAAGTGGGACAGAAATGTTTTACATTTTGGACTCCTGTACCAGCCCAAGGAAGTAAAACACAAAGTATTCTAGAACCTGGGTCTATAGGTCTGTGCCTGAGAATCATAGTGACCCTGAACATGTACCGTACACAGCAGCCGTGCTATTGTGCAGTACCAACAGACTTCCATGGAATCCCCTAAAGCTGTTTCATGATGGCATGACCCAAGAAGCATGATGAAGCATGCCATGTTACAGAATGTTACACTATCCCTGCTTGACTATTTATGACTAACATTTGCAAAGAAGCCTGAAGTGAAATAAAGAGCACCACCATCTTGTACCCGTGCTGTACTAAATATATAATATTTATGTACAATGGTTTCATTTTGTTAAACAAACTTCTATCTATGTTATGTAATTTTTTTCCCTGGAGCTTGTTGTCATTTTACAATTATTCTCTTGTTAAATACTAACAATGTCCCTATTTGTAGCCAGTGCCAAATATTCAGTGCAGGGTAAACACTGAAAAGATCAGAGAAAGTCATATGAAACATAAATTAATCTTGCGCCACCACTTGTACCTTGACTTGAATTAGCCAGAGTTATACAAAGCCCTTCCAATCTGCAGCCTTGGATCTATTTCACATTCCCCATCCAAAAAAAGCTTTGCATAATGAAGGAAACATTTTCAATATATATGAATTAAATGTACATTCATGCAACCTCTCCCTCGCCTTGTTCCATTGTGAATCAATGGATTCTAGGAATGAATGTGCCTCTGCTTTCTATAGTGGGTGGTGTGTACCTGGAATTCAACTTCCAGAAAAAGTCATCACTTCATAATGGACCAAGGTGAGGAAGGCAAGACTCTGTTAGCCCAAGAGGGCTGGAAAATGGTTCCTACAATTTAGATGCAGACTATCATGTTTTCCCTTCAATGTGTTGATTTATGGAGGACTGTGCATTTAAATGTATATTAATTTTTAGAAGTAGTAAAATTGTGCACCTCTTTTACATAATTCCAATTGAATAAGCTTACATGTAATGGAAAATTGCTCAGAATGACATTGTCGTCTGGCAAGAAACATTTTGGGTGGAAATTCACAAAAAGGAAGTATCTCCTCTGTATGTATCCTGTATGACCCTATCCATAAGGGTGAAGACAAACAGAGCTACATGTCACAGCTACTAAATCCCAGAAAACATAGACAATACTGAGAACTGGCTCTGGTAAAAACACGTAGAAACAGTTATCAGTAATTGATCAGCACTATCTATTTCTGTAGCTGCTACTAGTAGCTCCATGTGTCTCCACAGGATGTGTGAGGTGGCCTAACCTGCTACCCATGCTACACTAGGGAGGCATATACATCAAGAAAAGACCACAGAGAAGCTAGTCACAGAGATTCTGGGATGAAAGCCCCATGCAGGTATTTTGCTGATATGTTAATGTGGGTAAATGGACCACCGCAGTCAAAATAATATTAATAACCAGACTGGGTAAGTTAGAAAACTATAATTCACCTCTAAGAGTGTTATGTTTAAGTACATGCAATTTAAGCCAGACACAGACAAATCGAAAAGTAATAAAAAGTACAAGGTCACATTGGCAGTACGGTATGCCTTAGGGATGTGGTTCATTACTTAGGGGGCAATAAGAGCTTACCCCAGCTGGCTGAGGGCTGAATGAGGCATATTGTGCAGATGATGTTGCTGCCAGCCAGTAACTGAGCCAAGATGGAGGGCACTGGTGTTAAACCCAGATAGTGATGATAGGTCCGCACTGCTTAAAGAGTATTCTGTAAGAAAAAAAAAAAACAACAGTAAGAGGCTAAAGTCCACCAGTTTATCAAAGTTATTTCCAGAATGATACTTATGATAAGGATAAATGTGTATGGTTAGTAACTTTATAGATTGTAAGCTCTTTTGGGCAGGGCCCTCTTCACCTCTTGTATCGGTTACTGATTGCTTTATATGTTACTCTGTATGTCCAATGTATGTAACCCACATATTGTACAGCGCTGCGGAATATGTTGGCGCTTTATAAATAAATGTTAATGTAATGTAATGTAATTCCATTTCTATTTTAAAGCTCTGGCTAAAATTACAATTGCTACACAATTTATGGTATGTCACTGAGTAAATATTTATTCTGCCTACAAAAAAAGTTTATTCTAACCCACGTGTTGTGACTCGGTACAATATACCAGCCCAAGTTTGATGCATGGACTTTATTGTTTTGCCAACCAGGTACTTTGAGCAGTGACTGGTACATTAGGAATATGCTTTGTGGTGTTCTGGCACAGACCCATAGAGTATCAGTGTATTTAGGAGCTGCTTTATTATTGTTATTACTTATTACTTGTTATTCTTGCTATACATACAGATAAGCTGATTACAGAGAAAATTGGTTCTGCTTTCACATTTTAAAGAAACACCAGGGGGCCTGTTTAATGAAACTCAAATTCTTCCTGCCTAATTTGCTTGATTTCAACTGGTTTCATTTAATTACCCCCATAAGGTTCATCTATTTACTAAAAAAAACCTAATAAATCCAGTTGAATAAATGTGAAAATAAAGTTATAAGAAAAGTGAAAAATAGGAAACTATGAGACAAACTGATTAAAAAGAAGAATTACATCTCCATTAGGCAACTACTGGATAAATAACATTTTGGTCTAGAATATTAGAACATATTTTATTTGTGTAGAATAGACACAAATGAGAAAATATATGATGGGAAGGCTGATTTATCAGTTTTCTGGAGGTCTTTGAAACCCAATTGCAAAAAAAAAAAAAAAAAACCCATGGTTAAACTTTTTTTCACAATATCATTTGTTTTTCTTGATCGCTAGCATATTTACAAACACAAATAGGGAAAAGCTCTGTTGTGTTAAGTTGCAGAGAAAAACTTGATCACAATGAATATTGAATTGTTCTGTTTATTTTTAATGAGCTTGTAGAAAAAATAAAGTATTTTGAAAGTTAGGAATACACCTCCCATTGAATGACTGATGAATAAATCTCAAAAACTGAATAAAAAAAAAAAACAAATTTGTTTTTTCCCCATAATTTTCTCAAATTGCAGAAAAAACCTGAACTCAAATGTTTCCGATGTATAGGAGAAATGAAAAAAATGATCTTGTCAGGGGAAATAATCTGCTGTTGACATTTTCACACCATTTCGACCAACAGTAAATAGTGCTAAATCTCAATCTGTCTCAGATGAATACCTGGAACTTTCTGCACAGACTAACTCTGAATGGGCTAAATCAGACTGACAGCAGTGCTGTGTAGCAGAACCTGGATAAGCATTTAAAACCCAAGCCCATGAATAACAGCTGATGTTGCCTGATTGCTTCACCCCCCCATAATTGCCCCTTTTGCTCCTATAGGGGCGAGAGCAGCAGAGTGCATTCGTTTCCATACCCACATTTATTCTCAGCACAGTTGAAGGTGGGAGTTTGGGAATGGAAATGAGAAGCAGCTGATCCAGCCTGACATAGCAGCACTCACAAATACATCAAAAGCCATCAGAAATAGAGAGAGGCTGTCACAATTACACCAGGCAGATCTTGGCATCTCTCATCTGTTGTATTAATCACAAGTTGCAAAGATATTTCAGGAATATTTAGTAAGCGTATGCATCATTTATCTACGGAAAACAATATTCACACATTCTCTCAAGTTGATAGATTCACTAAATTTATTTTATGTTTTACAAAGCTACACTGTTTACGTAGTTAATTCGGCCAGAAAAAAGTACAACTATCTATCAGGTTCAACCCTTCCTGGTGATGCCGACATCACTGACCTATATAAGAAATGGAAGGAAACATTTGCAGATGTTGTATCTCTCTGTAATGACATACACAACTATATACACACTATCCAACTATATGCTCACACTTACAAACATATATAAACATTTACTTACATACACACACTAATTGTGCTCTGGATATTTGCTTGTTTAAGAAGATATCCAAGCTCTTTTATAGTCATAAGGGCTGTGACAGACAGGAAGATTAGTCACCGCGCTACAAATCTCCCTTGTCGCGGGCGACTAATCCCCGAAATGCCATCCCAGCGGCTAGAATGTAAATCGCCAGTGGGATGGCATATGCGGTGCCGCAATTTGCCGAAATCGCTGAAGTTGCCTTGAGAGGAAACTTCGCGATTTTGGCGCCGCGTATGCCATCCCACCTGCGATTTACATTCTAGCCGATGGGATGGCATTTCGGGGAGATTAGTCGCCCGTGGCAAGGGAGATTTGTGGCACGATGACTAATCTCCCCGTCTGTCACAGCCCTAAAGGGAAACTGCCAACATCTCCCAACTATTTGCTAAATGGGTGACCTATGGTCTTATCTAATGTACTTGTCATGAATAATCATGTCCCCTCACAAGTACCTCTTCTCCAAAAATAACAACCCAAACTCTCATAGTCTTTCCTAATTATTTCATTGTTTCATTCCTTTCCCCAGTTAAACTGCACAACTCTGCACTATTTCCAGCTCATTAATAAGCTTTCTAAATAAAGGGCCACAGAATGGCACTGCATATTCAAGGTACCAGGGATATATAAATAGGCAATGCTTTTATGCTTTAATAGCCCCTTTTATATAAGAGAGTGCTTGCTTTAGTAGACACTCACTGAAACTACTTAGCATTGCACATTCCAAAAAAGCCCAAAGGCCTTTTTAACGTAAGAGGCCCCTAATACAATTCCATTTAGTGTATAATTAGCATTCAATTTATTTTTGCCTACAACATTGTATTTATAACATTAAACCTCTTCTGTCAGTTTGCTGACCAGGATTCAATGGCATATCTCCCAACATCTGAAAAATGCAAAGAGGGACAAAAAGAGATTCCCAGGCCATGACCAGACCATGACGTTCAAGAATCCTTGAAGACATTTATATCCTGGACCTCTGTTCAATTTCATGTGTTTCAGTCCTCCTAAGTGATTTACCTATATTTACATTTATTGGAAGTTGGAGAAGTTGTTCTGTAGTGTGAATGAATTTGCCCAGGGTTCTGAATTGATGCCTGGAACATAGGAACATGATCGTGTTCTTTAAACTGTACCACAGACTGGTGTGTTTATTTAAGAGGAGTGCTAGGCCTAGGTAGCAGGTAAGCAATAAGAATCACTGGGGGGTGCCTAACAACGTGCGCCCCTCATTGTTCTTCAAATGAACAGCCTGAACAACTGTATTAAAGAGGCTGATGTTAAACTCTACTCACAAATGCATACTGCATATCCCAGGCAGTTGGCAGTACCCAAGTTAAAGTGCAGGATTAATGATTTGGGCCAACAATCTGGGTGAAGTGTAAACTTTACCAAACAAAAGCAAAGGAACTTATACCAGAACTGAATAATGGTGATGATCATGGGTTTTGGATAAACCCCATGATTTCCTGCAGGGGCACTATGCCTGCAATCACAGTAGAATATTTAAGGAAGAGACTCGGCGATACATACCAGTGCCATAGGTCGTTGAAATGGCAGTTGGATATCCCCCCATGCCTTGCCCTGGTAGGGTAGGGGTGGCTACAGGAACCACTGGGGTAGCCAGTGACTGTGCCGACTGTGAGTTATTTATCCTTTGATTCTAAAAAAGGCAAAAAGAAAAAAATAAAGGACAACATTATTTACACATTTTTAAAGCCGCATTCCATGCATTCATTTACATTTTCCCCTCTTGATAAAGGAAAAAAAGCATCAACATGATACAAATTAATCATTTAGCATGTGGCTCCGGTGAACTCTGGCAACCCTATCATTTACAATCTTTCAAGAGACCAAGTGTTGCCATGGCAACCCATTACATCAGCTTCTCCTTGGCAATTGAACTTGCCACAAGTAAAGATTGCTTTATTGTGGGCTGAAAACAGACCATGTGGAAAACCGATGAAATATGCATACTGTACTGTCATTGTTTCTTTATCATTCAAATGCGCAAATGTCGCTTCAATTGCCAGCCCCTGGGTCCCAGGGTTTATTCTGCTAATCGATGTTAAGTATTTTGGGTGTGCAATTTAACAAATTACCAGCAGATGGTGCTCTTGTTCCTTTTTGTTTTCTGTCCCCTACAAAATAATTCTAAAATAGTACACAACATAAGTGTATGCATATTTTTACAACTAGCAATTATAGTTACAATATAGAATTCTATCTATCTATCTATCTATCTATCTATCTATCTATCTATCTATCTATAATAGTGATTGTTTTAGAGATAAGAGCCAAAGAGAGATTATATTCATGAAGCCTATTTTACACAAAACCCTGTACATTTGGCAATTTTTCCCTGCTGAACGAAAAAGAGAAACAGCATCTAACATTTGTGGATGGGGTTTGTAGAGGAGAAGCAGCTTGCACTTACCAAGAGCAGATCCACATCCTCAGACTGAGAGCAGGGGGGAAAGGAGTATCAATTAACAATTAGTAAAAGTAAATTTTTAATAAAGGGCAAATCTCCTTGAAACACAGCACTCTGTTATTGTATTAAGCCAATTGTTGAACAAGCAGGCTACAGAGTAAGTGCATGAGAATTCAAGGTAAACTCAAAACACAATATTGCAAACAATTACAAGTACTGTGGGCATAAGTAATATTTTAAAAGACAAATTGAAGGGTATAAAACTTTTGGCTTTGGCTTTTGAGATTATGTTGGCATAAAGGGCTGCTGTACAATGTACAGCAGATTTAAGTAAACAGGGGGCAGCTTTACATATGATCACATATAAAAAGCTCAATGAAATATAGACATTACTCCCAAGATATCTCATAATTGCTTCTTTCTTAGCAAGCTAAGTCCTACAGTGGGATGCCCCTTACCTTAGCATATTCAGTTGCAGTATTATTATTACTCTTGCAGCCAACAATTCACATGTAAAGCAAGAAAATGTATTTTGCATGCTCAAAAATATATAAATAAGTGCGTTTGAAAAAGATAAATAAAAACAGCATTTGTTTCTGGCCACTAGGGGAGCTGTTGCATCAATATTTGAGGATTATTTTCAAGCTAGCTTTCCCAAGTCAAGAAATAAACTTATTTCCATGTACATATTAATGCAGATTTGCAGAAAAGAAAGAGAAAGAAAGCAGTGTATTACCACGGAGGGCATCGTGTTCTTGCTGCCAGGTGGAATCAGAACTCGGAGGTCAGGTTTGCGGTTGTTCATCCCCAGGTTCATTGGCGGCGGTGATTTTGTTTGCATATTTTTGTTCAAGTTACCAGGTGAGACCAGCAGACCTGGTGAGTTACGATGATTGCCATAACCATTACCTGCAGCCGAAACAGACAGAGATGTACCTAAGGGTCAGTCACCAATCTACATGTAATAATGACACAGGCAATGCAAATTCCTCAGCACAGATCTCATGTTTCTAATGAACTACAACCCCCATAATTCTCTTGCAATTCTAGCCCAGTAATATCTGGATGACTCTACTATATATTTATGTATACAAAACATAATAGATATTATGAATAACCATATTATTTTTGGTTACTTCTAACTGTAGCCACTTTCCTTTATGATCCCTTAAGGACAATTTAGGTATTTATATGTATAACATACTAATGTGAGGGAATGTAATAAAAGGTGTAAACAGAGAAAGGTTTGCTAAATTTAGAAAAAAAACCCCTATAAAACTCCCATTTTTTTTACCACAGTGCAACACAATGTTTCTTTCTTTTCTCTTTCCACCTTCATTAAAAAAAAAAGGGCCACCGACCCCAGCAACAAAAAGAATGTTACCCTGTGAGGCTACGGTATTTTATTGTTGTTATTGCTTTTTAGTGCTTATCATGCTAATTAGAATAGAACAGAATCTTCTATTCGTTTTGAAGTCTGTTATTCAAACCATTACCTGGTTGCTAGGTTAAATGGGACCAGCAACCAGATAATAGCTGAAAGTAAGCTGCAAGTAAAATGAAAAATCTAATAAACATGTAACAAAGAAATACAAGTTTTTTCCAGCTTCTTATTAAAAATTTCCATATATTTTGAGTCTGTCCTCTATCTTAAGTTATCATCTCTATTCAAACACAGACATCATTCAGGGAAACAAGCTGGATAGGAGCTACCATATTGCTTCCCTTGGTTAAAGGAAATGTATACTTCATTATAGGCAACAACCAATGGGGGTGGTACAAATGTGGGTAGGAACCACCAATGGGGGTGGTACAAATGTGGGTAGGAACCACCAATGGGGGTGGTACAAATGTGGGTAGGAACCACCAATGGGGAAGGTACAAATGTGGGTAGGAAGTCTGCTGTGGGTTCCTGTTCTATATAGTTACATTGTTCCCCTTTATGTTTGTAATCCCAAGGGCTGCTTTTGTTATCTATATGGAGAGTTTCCATTCTTATCTGTGCTGACAAAAGCCATAGGGCAACCCCCTCATATGCAGCAGTAGAAATACAGAGGGGAATGTATCTGTGCGTGCTGCACGTTGGCCCATATCCTTCAGAATTTGTTTATTAGAAATTATGTACATATCCCCTTAAATTGTTGCTTGCGGTGTCTCATCCTTTCTGCACATCTTATTAAAAGTCACTTCATTCCATCATAGATCTTTTTTTCCTTATCTCTTGTTCCTTGTATCCCTACAGCGCTAAATCAACACTTGATGAGAGCTCGCTTCCTATTAGTAACCAACAAGGCTTCACTCTGATATGTCAGCTTATTGAGACATATGTCTTGCTAATTGCATTTGCATGCTTGTGTTTACTTACTCACTTGTGATTGAGGGGCTCAGATAAGGCTTATTTTCATACCAGCGTGCAAGTGATTTTTTACAATTTCAGACAATCAAGCCGGCTACGGAAAGTGACTTTGCAGGGGACGTGGGCTTTTTTTTTTTTATTTTATTTTCGGATGATTTTAAGAATGCACTGATGATTTTATGCGATTAAATAATGAATGCCAGTTGAAGGATGTCTTTTGATGTAACATTTTGGAAAGGAGCAGAAGCAGATCCGTCTTCCTCTCAAGCAAAGGAGGGGCCGCCCGTTTGGGTTTGTTGCTGGTTTTTGGCAGATATCGCCAGCTAAAGTTTTTAATACGTGTAATAAGCATTAGAACTTCCAGTCGCTAAATTACCATGCTCTGGGCATTCGGAAATGATAAAGAATGTGCCGCTCTCTATTCTCCCAGAGACCAGGCTTTTGAAAGTCGTTGATAAATACAAGCATGTGGTTTTCAGAAAAGGAGATGTTGTCTCTTAAACCACTATTTAACCTTATCCTTTGCTTTCCATACAGAAGGGCGGCATGCTCTGTGGCATTTCTACGTGCGCCAGAAAACCTTATCTGTGCCAGAGTTCTTTCTTATACAAGTACATCAAGAAACGCGTTATTGTGCCTTTAACTTATCTGTGCTGAATTATTATAACTGCTGAGGATTTATAAAGCACCAACATATTCTACAGAACTGTACAATAGAAGGGAGAATAACCGATACACAGAGATGACATTTTTACTTTTCTGTTTGGAGAGTATAGAATTTTCCCCCATAATTTTGGGTGTTGTGTGTCTGAAATATTATATATTTTTTAAAGATAAGGATGGCAGGACAAAAGTCAAGTACAGATATGGGATCCATTAGCCAGAAACCTGTTATCCAGAAAGGTAAAAATTACAGAAAGGCCATCTCCCACTGAGTACATTTTAGTTCAACAATTCACATTTTAAAAATGATTCCTTTTTCTCTGTAATAATAAAACAGTACCTTGTACTTGATCCCAACTAAGATATAAATAATCCTTACTGGAGCCAATACAATCCTATTGGGTTTATTTAGTCTTTAAATTATTTGTTTAGTAGACAAGGTACAAAAATCCAAATGATGAAAATACCCCTTATCTGGAAAACCTCAGGCCCCGAGCATTGTGGATAACACAGGCGAAGGCTGCCTACAAATCAAGTAGACATGCAGCGTAACAGTGTCTATATCTGCCCATGCACTGTACATGCCCAGCCTTTTCTCCGCTAGGCTAATGCATCTAGCCCTTCAGAGGAATTCAGGCTCTTCAAGTTGAAGCCACCCTTTGTTTAAACTTCTTTTTTACTTTAATAAAGGTTAATTGGCAATTACAAATATAATTAAAAACATCATTAAAGGAATCATACTGCTACTGGTCACACAAAATCTCACCCTTTAGGCTGATGCCACACATGGCGTAGGGCTGATTTTTTCGGCAAGAGGAAAAACGCTTGCCGAAAATTCAGCCCTACGCCTGCTACTTGTGCCTGCACCCGAATGAATGGAATGCGCTCGGGTGCAGGCACATGTAGCTGATATAAGCATGAAAACGCGAGACTTTGCATTCTCTCGCATTTTCATGCGTATATCGGCTACATGTGCCTGCAACCAAGCGTGTGGCATCAGCCTTAAGGTTTGCCTTTTCCTGTTGAATCTTTCACTTTAGGTCACTGATTGCTGGACTTTTTCCATTTATAGTGTCAACCTTTGGCCAGAGCCCTCCTTAAATGATAACACTATATATATAAGAAAGATTGATGAACAATCACGTGGTCAGAGTTGCAATAATATCTATGACAGCAAATACATTATCACCCCAAATGTCACTCTAATTCTAGGTGAGATTCTAGGTGTATCAATATCAATTGGGCATTCTCCCCAAATTATATCCAAACTGCCCATTGGGTTCAATCCCTTTTGCCACTGAACTAGCGTGGGGCAGTCCCATAGTTTGCAGAGAGAATCACACACTCACTAGTAACATACAACCCAATAAGCCTAATAGGCTATTGGCCTTAGCACTTAGCCCCATATGTAATAAAAGCACTAAGTTTAAATGAATGAAAAAATCTGCTCTCCACTGGACACAATAACAGATTGTGATGCATCCATCTTTCTAGCCTCAGAGCCAAGCAGAGTTAGAGTTAACCAGTACAGCCTCTCGTGATGTAGTGCATTTTCTGAGTGAACGCATGATTAGCTGCATCACTGTGTGCATTCCTCATGTCCTCCTTTTCTAAACGATTGACAACTTTTTAGACAACACTTCGGCATAACAAAGGAATCTACCTAAACTGAAAGCACCAGATTAAAATAAATACTTCATACAATATTATTTCTTCACTTTGCAATAAAAGCACAGAAACATAATACTGATTATAAAATCAGATAAAATACACTAGGAACATACTAAATTGAACTAAAACCATGTATTAAGATTGTGTTTGTGACAGAAGGATGACAACCCAAACTGAAAGTACTATAACGCAGCCTAGTCATTATCAGCACAGGAAACCCCCTTACTTAAAAGTAAAGTTATAACCCAAAATACAATTTAGGGTTGAGTGCTCACCACTTCCTCACCTGTGGTAGAACACATTGCAGCCCAGAATAGGGAGCCTAAACTTGTAAGCGGCATTACAAGGTCATAGACTTATAGCAGGGGGAGCATTGGAAGCATTCTCATGCCTGAACTAAAGTGGCATATCTAAGGTAAACTCTATTGTAAAGTGGGGAAGATAGAAAGGAATAAATATGGTCATTCAAAACTTAAGTTTACATATGGTGACTCTTCTGCTCTTACTATATTCAGATTCCCATTACTTGTATCCAGCCATAGCTGATAAAGGCAGCAGTTGAAGTTCAGCTAGTGCTAGGTCAGGTTTCCTCAGACAGAGAACATGTATGCGACTTCTTTGCCCCAACAGGCTTGTACTGCTAAAGGAAAACTATACCCCCATAATGAGTACCTAACCAACAGATGTTATATTAAGGGGCACATTTACTAATCCACGAACGTCCGAAAAGCGTCCGAATGCGTT
Source organism: Xenopus tropicalis (assembly GCF_000004195.4). Lineage (NCBI taxonomy): Eukaryota > Metazoa > Chordata > Amphibia > Anura > Pipidae > Xenopus > Xenopus tropicalis. The sequence continues at coordinate 179,469,196 of NC_030677.2, read as the reverse complement.
TTTTTCGTAATGATCGGTACTTTGCGACTTTTTCGCGAATTGTCGCGACTTTTTCAAGCTCTCAATACGAAAGTTGCGACAATTCTCCAAAGGCATAATGGCAATGAAAAAGTCGCGACAATTCTCCAAAGGCATAATGGCAATGAAAAAGTCGCGACAATTCCCGAAATTTGTTATGGCTATGAAAAAGTCGCGACAATTCGCGCAAGTCGTACCGGTTACGAAAAAGTCACGACAATTTACGGGAAAGTCGTAACGGCGACGAAAAAATCGCAAAAAATACGAAAAAGTCGCAAAATGTTCATTTTCCAATCCGAATTTTTCTCATTCGGATTCGTGGATTAGTAAATCAGCCCCTAAGTGTACCTATTAAAGAATCTTATCAAACTGGAATATATAAATATTGCCTTTTTACATCTTTTCCCTTGAGCCACCATTTAGTGATGGGCTGTGTGCTCCCTCAGAGATCACCTGACAGGAAATAATGCAGCTCTAACTGTAACTGGAAGTAGTGTGGAAGCAAAAGGTACAACTGTGTCCATTCATTGGCTGATGTAGCCTAGCATGTATCTGTTAGATTATTTGTGTGCACAGGGAAGTGTATGATCCGAGGGGGCGGCCCTTAATTCTTAAAATGGCAGTTTTCTATTTAAGATTACCCAATGGCACATACTGCTAAACATTATATTTGTATGAATATGGTTTATTTAGATGAAGCAGGGTGTTACATATGAGCGGTTTAATGCAATATATTTTCATACAGACCTACAGTGTTCAGGGGTATTGATTTCCTTTAAGGACAGAGACCGACCTAAGTGACTGTGCCTATGAGGGTGGTATCGCCAAGTTATGATGTTTACTACAATCTAACAAACACTTTCTTATGGGGCAGGACCATTACTTATGAACCTAGCTCATGTAAAAGCTGGGCAGTTGCCAGAATTATTGTGCAAAAGGATATGTACAAGAATAAAGAACACTTGTTTACCTGGTTTATACAAACTGTATATGTTACCCAAGGAGGCCTGGTGCTTATTACTCATGTACACGTGTAGTATGTTATGTGAAACACCCCTCTGTTACCATATGCAATGGCATACTCCAGAGGGCTAAAAAAAACATTCAGTTCTTGCCTCTCCCAAGGAGCTACACACAACTGGGATATGAAAATCGTGGTGAGGTTTGTTAGTACACGTAGCTGGGCATCAAGACTGTGGCACCGGAACTCCATAGCTCACATTGCCTCACCAGTCCATCAGGGACTCGAGGGTTAATGTGAATAACCTCATTTGCATTTAAAAGAGAGGAAAGAAAACATAAAAAATCTAAATGTACAGTTTAAACATGCTTTAATTCTACACTTTACAATTACATTCCGACTGGAAAATGATCAAATTAAATGGAGCTCTGTGCGCCGTGTCACATTCCACTGCCCACTTGAAAGAGCAAAAATTATATGTCATAAATGAATGGATTTCCTGATTATACGGTGTAAGAAAATGGAAAACAGATGGATTTAGAGAGAAGGGTGCACTTTACTTTTAGCTAAAGTCTGAATGAAATTCTTAGTTACATGTGGATCTGAGACCATAAAAGAACCTAAAATAGGACAAAAAGAGGAAATCGGAGGGAGAGTTAGAGGAGAAATGTGGAGTCATTGCACGGGCAACCTCTGCACGTATACGTTATCCTGCTGCTGGCGGAATGAAAGTCAGCTTCTCGTATCTGGTGATCTGAGCCAGAAAGCGAGCAAGTACACAGACCCCCACCCCATCATTATCAAGCTGTTCCGAGGGGCGTGCAGCTGTATGAGGGGTCATGGACTTGGCAATGCAAGCAAGGCCAACAATGTCAGGCCTAGGTCCAACTTGCCAAAAAAATATATATTTTGGCTGGCCGTGCAAAGTTATTTAAAACAAATGTTTTTAATGTTTTGTTTCAGTGACACTTATTTATGTTCAAGCCATCTCTGTGAACATCTAAATACAAAACTGGCTTCCAAAGCACTCCCAGCAATAAATGGTTAAAAGGCAACTAAAGTTAAGAATTAAGATGACGGAGCCCCAAGACCCCCAATATGTAAAAAAAGTTTGCCCAGGTGACCAGTAAATGCTTCCTGCTAATTGGTTACTGCTTTTGGTCAGACTTAAAGGGGCATATTTATTATAGAGTGTAAGCAATATCGCGGGTGATGTTGCCCATAGCAACCAATCAGCAATTCGATCTGAACGGTCACCTACAAGTTAGAAAACAAAAGCAAAGATCTGATTAGATGTTATGGGCAACATCAAGTGATGTTGGCTTACACACTATAATAAATATGCCCCTTTAGTCTCTTTTACATAACTTAAGGCATCCTCAAAAGCATTAGGTATATATAGTACTTATGGCAGGAATTAATTACAGCAGAGATAGAAAAGCTGTGCAACTTTATATGCTGCAGAACTACAACTCCCAGTACCAGCTGAGAGCCTTTACCTGTCAGTGGGATGCCGAGAATTTAGCGAGTTCTCAGTATGCATAGCACGTGGGCTTAAATCTAGTTTATAGACATTATTAATATGGCACAGAAAAAATAGGCCATGCATAAATGTCTCAGGTTCTACTTGCATTGATTTACTCCCTTGCAGTACTGCTCCAGGGCTCTGTAAGTAAATAAGCCCCATTATTTTTTAAGTGTATTGTTTCCTTTCCTGTTGTATCGTTTAATGTATAGTGCGGCATACACAAGTAGAAACGAAATATATATACTTATATACGTACAAAGTGCTGATATGCATGCACTAGCCCTTTAACAGAAACATATGGAGAGCCCAGAAGTATGCTGGTAAATTCTAAATGCATTGTTTATGTGGATAAATAAAGAGTACATTCTTGTTTCAGTGCCTTACATTTCCCAGAAGAAACAATCTCGCTGGTTACATCTGGCAACTGACTATAGTGTGTTTGTGGTTAATATTTTGCAGCTGGTTAGTTTAATTATACCTAAAGCACACATGACATTGCTGTTGCTGTCAGTACAAGGGAGAATATGGATGGCAGGCTACATTTCTTCTCCAGCTCTGCCGCAGTGCTTTAGCCATGAAATATTTAATCACCCAGACTTTCTGCTCATTAGGTAATTTCAGATTAATAATTCCCTGCTATTAATCTTCCCATAATGACTTTGAAATATTTAGTCTGTGGGGCACATATAGAAGCAGATTTGACTGCCATTGTAATATTGTCTGGGAAGAGCAGGCATTCTTCAAGAAGCTCTATCCTTTTTATAAAGTATTTAAAAGAACAGTAACCCAGGAAACCTATAAATGTAAAGAATTCCCATCAAATAGGATTATTAGCACTTGTACTCAAACCTATATAGGTGCAAGAATGGATGTCTGGAGGGCCCAGCCTCCAGCCATGTTAAAATGAGATTCTAGGAGAAAGTCTATTTGCTTCCTATTCGGAAATCCAACGTACGTTGACTTAAGGTGAACAATTAATTTGCTGTTCTGAACAACATTTTCACATATCTATAACCTTATTTTAAGTATTGGGGAGCCCTGGCCAGATGTTGGATCTCACAATGGTGCCTAAAACCAAAAAGCCTACAGCCCAGTTCTGACTACTTCAAACTACCAAGAACGTTTGGGCTGTACCCTCCCAAGGCACGTGGGGAGTAATTTCTTTTCTGAATGTGTGCTGAATTATAAGCACATGCTATGCTTGCCTCAAATGTCTATGCAGTGTTGGACTGGACCTGTTGGTACCCATCAAAGAACCTGACAAAGAAAGCCCATTCTAACAACAATTATATTTAAACAGTGCCAAATGTAATAGGTGTCATATAGACATATGGTCTAAATAAGACATGACTGATGGGAATTCTCATTGGCTTTTTCCCACTACAGCTCCAGAGGGATCCTCTGATACTCTCGCCGGCCAGTATGGCCCTGTGTCTACAGATTAACTGAGATACTGTTTTGGCCAAGCAAGGCAGACAGATGCATCAACAAGGGACTGCTTGGCATTTGAGTTAATAGAAGCCAGTCACAATGAGCTATGGGCATCAGTGAATATCACCCCCCCACCACCACAAAAAATCTATTATATTTAATGTGAAGTTTAACATCTATTACCTATCATTCCAATCTCTAAAAAATGTAGATGCAACATTTCTACAGAAAATTTTAAAACAAATTGAAGACATTCGGAATTTACAAATATAGCAAGAACCCTGAACTCTCCGGCATTCTAATACATGACTAGATTGAATCTACTACATACTAATAATACAGAGCTCTCTGTTATTTGGAGGGAGTCTGAACAAAGACAATATTTGATGTCACTCAAACTGCACTAAAAGACATACCAAGCTCCTAAATAGTTTTATTGTTTAAATATATTATTGGGCAGACAGTTGAACCCTGAACTGAACTCATCTTTTCATCCAGCTTACTCCCAGATCTCCCCCCATGGCCTGCAAAACAAGCGTGTGCAATGGAATACCAGACAATGAACAAAAGCAAGGCTATCCCTAATAAAGCACAGTGGCAGGACTGAGATGTCCAGAGGTTCACATTTTAATTTCTAGGAGGGACACAGACACAATATTGGGGCAGACGGGACATGAAGTCATGAGGATTTACAGTAACAAAAATAAGACTCCTGAGTTGCATATTTGCTATGTGACCTACTGACCATCTGTAACCTCGCTGCATGTTTTAAGTAGCAATGACTCTTTCTAATGAGTGGAAGTTCCTCATAACAAACAGGCATTTTGTTCACTGGTTCCACTAGTATATATCTTAGTCCATTTACAACTGGGTGACTCCTTAAGACAAACTTAAACCATCATGTTGCTGGGATCATCATTTATTATCTCTTTAGTGGAACGCACAATGCACCATAAAAGGTTCCCCAAATAACCCTTTAACCCAAAATAATCCTTTCTGAAAGAACAAATGGCATATTGTTGTAAAATAATTGTTAGATACTTTTAATATTTACATTGTGGGTATCTATCCTATAGCTGTTAAGGTTTTGAGCCAAGACCTAAAGACTTCTCTTTGTAGAGCATAGGCAGCAGTTTTCCTTGCATTCCTCAATGGTCCTGGGCCAGACTGTATCATGTTTATCCTTCAAGTTTGCCCCCTGATATTGCTGCCTTGCCTGGGTCCTATATACTGTATATAACTAAAGTCCTGAGTGAACTTGTAACATTCTAAGGTATTCTAATAGTGTCTAATAGTTATATAAGCGAACACATATAGGAGATATAACTGTTTTAAACATACTTCGCATTCACAGAAATAAACCTTTGTTCTGAATAGGATGTCTCCCCTAGTTTCTAAGATGATCTTGCATTCACTGCACAATAAAGCTCTTCTCCTCTTACTGAGGTTAATACACTTGGTTGTGATTAACAGAGCCTCTTCTGAGACGAAGAAAACTTCACTGCTCAGAGCATCAAATAACTGATGAGCCTGACTAAAGGCCATCAAGACGCAAGTCAAGTACATAAATAAAGCAACAACTCAGTCTTTGCCGGATTGTGATCAGGTTGCTAAGGTTAAGGAAGACAAGACCGCAACCAGAAAAAAATATCTTGATGTGTTCAGAATATTTAAATCTATATTTTTCAAAGACATATAAACATATTCTGTATGTTAAAATGTCAATACATTATTAGAACAAATATTCAACCAGAAACATACAAGAAGGTTCATTGGCTTCTAATTACATTAACTATTGTGTGCGAATGTGATAGGGATCTTAAAGGAACAGTAACACCAAAAAAATCAAGTGTATAAAAGTAATACCAATATAATGTACTGCTGCCATGCATTGCTACAACTGGTGTGTTTGCCATGGGGGCAGCCATTCAAAGGAGAAAAGGCACAGGCACTTAGCAGATAACAGATAAAACACTATTGTATTCTACAGAGCTTATCCGTTATCTGCTATGTAACCTGTGCCTTTTCCCCTTTTTCCCAGTTGAATGGCTGCCCCCAAGGCTACACAGCAGCTTATTATATATAAACTATAGTAGAGTTACTGTAGCAAACACACAACTTTTACCAGTGCAGGGCAACAGTACATTATATTTCATTTACTTTAAAACTCTTTAATTTTTTGGTGTTACTGTTCCTTTAAAGTGTCAGCTCCACTGGGGTAGGGACTGATGGGAATGATGTATAATCTTTGTAAAGTTCTGTGTAGCATGTCGGCGCTATAAAAATAATGGACAATAACAATAATTATATTCTTAGAAGACTGTATGAAACCACTGTCACTGACATCTTCAGTTATTTTTAAACAGCAGTAAGGCATTCAAATAGTTAAGCTGCTACCCTCCAGCTGTTAAGCCTAACGCAATGGGAGTTTTTTGGCCACTGATGTTGCCCAGAGGAATAAAGCAGCACTCACAATGGACTTGTACACTCATCACCATTGCTTATATAATTGAATCAGATAAGTGAAGCACATAGAGGGGTCACCGCTTTTCTAAAAAAAAAGTGCCTCTACCCAGTCTGGATTAGCTTCTATTTAATTAAATGGGAAGCGCCTTTTAATTTAGATGATTCTCATTCAAGGGAATGGGAAGACCCTTAGTAGCAATTAGTGAAGTTTTGGACACCACCAGCACAAGTTTTAGTGATCAAAAACCTTGCCCCAGACCCCCTGTCACATACACATGACCTATTCCCAACATCCATTCTCTCACATCTGCCAGCTTGGGGGCAGGTAAAGACCAGATAGATTTGAGATAATGTTCACATAGGTGGTCCAGTTTTTTCCCTGACACTGACAACAGGGGGCTAAGATAAAATGATACAGGAATGTTCTTTTAAAAGCCTGGAAACTCTATATCACTTTAAAGCAACAAAGATGAAATACATTATTTATTTAACCTCTAAACTTGTTGCTGAACACTGTGGTGTTTTACCTGCACTGGTGCCTGCACCGGTTGTGAGGTCCCCACCCATTAGACCACCTACAAATTAAAAATAAAAAAACACAGGAGTTAGCAGAGTTGAAAGTGACCACAGATCCCACATCTTAGATGACTTCCATAAAGCTGCTTGGTCCGTTTTCACCATTAATTTACTTGTGTCTAGCTTTGGATAATATAAAGGCTAAATATAACCTTGAGCTTTTATGTAAAATATACATTTTAGTGCACAGTAAAAGGCAGTCACTGTGATCTGTAAATAAAGCAATGTTTTACTGGCATTAGTCTGCTGTTGTACAACATACTCTGCTCATGTAAAACTGTGTGTTTAGGCTTTAATTGTGATTTGTAGTCTGAAAATCATTGAATTATGAAACCTATTTCTTATCAGCTACAAGAAGCAGGCTGGCAGCTACTAATTTTCCTGTTCGACATAAGACCCTGAATCCTGCATGCAGTCATCCATATATATTTTCGGCTAATAGCACTCTAGAGCAAAATGGCACCCTGCACCATAGCCATAGCTGTGTCACTTATCTTTACTTTCCATCTACATAGGGCTGTTTGTCTATGAGGCCCACCCTGGTTTTAAAATCCTCTAAAAACAGCTCTGGTTATGGCAAATCTGAGGATAACATAAACAAGGTGGTGGGTATGAAACAGGTCCGAAAAGTGGACAGAATACAGGCCTTATGGATTAATGCAAATCGTACCTGTGTTACCTGCACTTGGTGGTCGATGCGTCACGCCGGGAGACATGCTGTTTCTATGCAGGGATGGGTGGGAGAGTGGCAAAAGGTTGTGGTTACCCAGTGAAACAGCTGGATTACTGTATGCCAAACTGTTTGGATTGGACACCGGGATAGAAACGGGCATCTCAAAATTTGGAGGAGGAACGGCCTAAGCAAAAAAAAGAGAAGAAATATTTATTGTAAATATTGTACTATGGAGAATTAGTACAAGGAGTACACATACTGTACTTGTAATACATTTTTATGTCTGGTATTGCAGCTGATAGGTTTAGGCTTTTATCAAATGTCAGTTCAGCATTGGCAATAACTATTAGAGCCCAATTATTCATGGTATGTGCATTAAAGTATGAAACACACATTATTATGTGAAGATAGTTTCATCAAGTAAGCAACAATTAGAATAAAAAGCAGTACAAAAGTAAGTGGGACTAAACAAGCACCCCACTTAGAGGGAACATCGCCCCTTTAAGATGGGTCATGGAGTGGTCTCCCCTGCTTGCACACCCCTCAAGATGTCTCTGTCAGTAAATATTCCATTCTCTCCACAGCCATGTGAAGAAGCAGTTCTCCGATCACCCATGTGTCCCCCCAGACATTCACAGAATGCATGACATTTAAATATAATGGAAAAAGTACCTGCTGATAACAGGATACCCTTTATATGAACAACTAAAATATATTTATTAATCTTTGGCTAAGGACTCTTCACACCACTTAAGAAAAGTGAATAACTGCCTACGCAGAATGGTGCCACTCATTACACAGAATATTACTTCTGCTTCTCTGGAAACTGAAACACAATCCAAACAATAATAATACAGGTATGGGATCTGTTATCTGGAAACCTGTTATCCATAAGGCTCCAAATGAAAGGAAGGCCATCTCTAAACCCCAGATCCCAAGCATTTTGGTTAACAAGTCCCATACCCATAATAATCAACATGATTTAACCAAATATAAGTTTTTTTTATAAATCAAATTTCCATTTTCTGCTAGTTTTAGGCACATGAATAGATGTGCCTAAAGTGCTAAATAAAATATAATTGGTGATTTGTGTTCTAGGCATGATAGGGCATAGACAAAAATGTACAGTAAAGTTGGTAGTTCTGAGGTTCAGCTTTTCTTTTGAATACAATATGACAATATTAGAAGACACCATGGAGTTCCCTGACCCGTATAACCTTTATATGGTTATGGAGGTCCTCAGTTATGTCCAATATTCTTTTTTTTTTTTTTACAACAGGGTTTATATTTGCTGGGTGGGCTTATGGGTACACAAATGTGATTTAATGGTCTAGGATGTACCCACACACTCTTTTCTAGTAATTAAGAGAGCTTGTTAAACTCCAATCCTGAACATTCTCAGCAACGCACGCTAATGATCCTACTCAAAGTACAAATGCAGGCCTAATTATTAGCAGATGTTTTTGCCCCATAAAATACATGTCCTTAGGCTCTTTCTGCGGAAACCTGAGCGTCCCTTTTCATGAAGTGCCATTCCCAACTTTTCTGTTGGCAGAGATAGTGTTTTCTTATGGATGAAGAAGTCAGGTTCCTCTTTGTACTAGTGGTTACAGATATAACCCATGTTTCATATCCACAACCCAGCCTTTCAATGGTTCTTTTTTTCTTCATGAGCAAAGGCTTGCCGTTGTGCATTTTAACTGCTGGCTGTGTGTTCTTACCACCCCTAGTTTGTGGTCAGGTGGGCAAGACAAACCCAAAATGGATATAGTGTGCCATGTGTTTAGAGCGTCTGTGAGGCTGTCATTTTGACGGTGCCATCCTTCCTGTGTAAAATGGCAGTGTCCAGCTTTCAGACCAGGACACCCTATACTTTAAAACCACAATGACCACATTCTGAATTGCCCTTTGTGGGTGCTCAAGGTCAGTAATTGACTCTGGACACCATTTGTTTTAGTTGAAGGTTTTGCACAGCAGAGGTTTTTAAGTTTATCACCCCCCTTTTTTAAAAAGAAAAAAAAACCTACAACAGTAGCAGTCACTTACTTTTCTGTTCTTGTTTAGGCATGGCACAACACATTACAGTAAGACACTGAATATCAGGGCTGGCTTTAGGCCAGTCGAAGCTATTGGGCCCAATAGGGCCCCACACCCATAGGGGCCCTACACCAACAGGAATAAGCATATAATGCTTGTCCCCAACAATGACTGCTCGCTGTTCTGGGACATTAAACACAAAGCGGGCACTGCATTCATACTGATACCCCAGGGTAAACACAGGGGTCTTTCACTGTGTATAGTGTGTTTGAGGGACCAACAATCACTGTCTCACACTGTACATAATCTGCTTGATTTGTCAGTGCCCAGTGCTTGCGGGCTACATTGTGCCATGAAATGTTGGGGGCCAATGAAACCAGTGAAAATAGAGGTGTAAAGGGCAGGGTTACAGCATCAGTCACATGGAAAGAGCAAGAGGAAGGGATTATTTGCTCACCCAGCCCTGGAATTCTGTACCAGTTGGCAACACCTTGTGTAGGAAGCTCCACCAAAATGGTCCCAATTGGACCCCGCAGTTTATAATACCGGCCCTGCTGAACATATTCTATATCAAATCTAAGAATGCACTGGACTATTCAATGGTTCTTCTACACTTCTGTCCTTGCTTCAGCTGTCAGAGAAGGCTGGGAATTGTACTTTAACACAAGCTAAAGGTTGGACATTATGTCTAAACCCAATAACATATTTTATTTGCACGAAATGAGCTAACCAAAGAATATTTTAACATATATGGTGTAATGAGAGTAAGGGATTCACACCAGGTTTGGGGGATTTCACATATCCCAGTAAAATTCCTTGTCCCCTCCCGTTAGTAATCCTTACCTCCTGTCCATCTCAATGCCAACAGCTGTTATTGCTGTAATCAACATGGCTTTTAAGAGGCATTCATGTCCCACTTCTCATATTGCAGCACTGCTATATAAGCAGCTAAAAAGGCTTGTGTGAAAACATACTGTAACTATCACGTCACCCAGGAATTTGGGAGAATCATAAGTGCAAGTGGCAGTGCCTGGAGCCCGAGAGCTGCGTGTCATTAAGGTATGCACAGGGCAATTAAGAAAATCAGTCTAGATCACTTCTAATAATAGCACCTCTTCTTTCAATAACAACAATTGTTTGTGTGATTTTGATTCTGTCTCTTTTTGTCGCCTCATTGAATTTTCTTTATCATAATTCTTTACATTTATAAATATGTTTTTAATCCAGTTAAATCTATGACTCTACTGAGACTCCTGCGTTCTTTACATGGCTATCAATATGGCGTAAAGGGCAGTATTCTGATATCTTGCCTCACCATCACCCATAAGAGATACATTTTATCCCAATTGGTTTTGGTCTTGATGTAAGGTCACGTGTACATTTTTCCTTAGGTGGGGGTGGCAAATGCCTATAACAGCAGAAAAACCTTCCTTCCTTGTTAATGTGGAAATGAAAGTAGGTCTGCGGGTTCTAGTAAGAAAAGGTGAATATCTGCTAAATATTTCAATATTTTGCACCTTTCCCTCACAGGTTTTTTTTTAATTACATTAACCACACAGAATTGTTTCAATATTCCTGGTACCAGAAAGTAAATCTCCAGTGCCTACCCTAACTCTATCAAGCCTATATATTATGGCATTAATGCCTTTAAGAGAGGCTGCATAATAATCTCAAGGCCCACATGTATATAAACATGTGTTTGTATATGTACAGGTGTGTGCATTGATGTGATCAAAATGGAATCTTTTCTTTACCATTTACCATTTACCATGAGCCTTCAGAGTGCCATGTTTTTTCTATTTATTAATATAAAAGTACTAGGGATTGATCGGCGAGGCTGAACTTGATGGACTATTGTCTTTTTTCACACAAATTCCCATGAGGCCTACTTTAGGAGCAGACCATGTAATGTACTGGTTCACTGACAAAGGAAATATCTTTAGGTGTTGCCAACTGTGCATATAGAACCCCCAAGGCCCCATCCCCAAGTGTGATAGGGGTGGAAAATTGGATGCATAGTTATTAAAAGGTGTAAATAAAGTTTACCACAGTTCACCAGAAGGAAGCTTCACAGCTCTATATTAATTTAGATATAGTTCGTATGGGCAGGCTTATCAAACTTCTGCCTTTGATAAATATACTCCTAAAATCTTGTATAAGTGAAAAGAAAGCTGTAGAGTTCCCTTCTGGCCAAATGTGCCCCATAATTAGTCTAGCTGAGAACACCTTTTAGATTCTGAATGTCAATAAGAACATGTCTGGTCACTGAGGGGACACATACCCAAATAGATCTGTGACTTGCTGAAACTTACAAATGACATGTCCTTACAAAGCACAGTTATATATTTTACAAAGAAAATAAATAAGAAGGAAATATACATACATTTATACCTAGTTAAGGATTAAGAGATGAACCGGAGAATGAAGTCAAAATATACTTGTTTAATAATTTTACATTAAACATTTTTAATTAGAGTCTAGACAAGTCTCGTGGCTTAGGCTTAGAGAGCTATAAAAATAGCCACGTGGCACGACATGTATCAACATTTCAGACAAAAGGAAAGCTAGGACACAAGGACATGATCGCAGGTGGTGAAAGGCTCAGAGGTAAAATTACCAAATGCTACTTTCTCGAAGGGCAGTGGGAAGAAGAATAGTTTCTTGAAATACTTGAAATTACAATATTTCTTTTATAGCTCTTTGAATAGGACAGCTTGAATGTCACAATCTTCCCTCAACTGTCCCCATGAATGTAAATACTAGAGAAAATTAGTAATGTCTAACCTGGGCAGTAAGGCTGATCCCAAAACAATCATTTTACTTGGCAGAATTGTCTTCTTCATTTGACATATTTGACCCCACCTATGATGTAATTAATGAACCCCCATGTTTTATAGAGCTTATTAGTTTTAGCTAAGTTGAAAATGTATAGTATAGACTAGACCTTTTTTTAAAAAAAGAGCAAGGGCCCCATAAATAACACTTTATTTAGAACTAGGTGGCCTATTCACTAAATCAACGAGTTATGTGTGGCTGATTCTCACCACAAAGCCTCACAACTTTGAGGAACAATCCTGGCTGTAGTTTTCCCACTTGGGGGGTGGCATAGAAATAGCCAAAATGAGTCCCTCTGGCAGTTTCACATGATTGACTCACTAGTAGCTAATCATGCATCTGACAGCGTCGTTTATAAGCCAGTAGGGTGGAAGCCAAGCTAATCTTGCTAAATCAACATGGCTCATTTGCTACAAAGCCTGAGCGTTTCCAGGTGTGATGATTCCTATAGCTTTCCATGTACATGCAAATACTAATGCAGTCTATAAAACTGAATAAGAATTTCTATTTTGAAGGTTTTATAGGTCAGGCCAGTAGTGTAAGTAATAAGAAACTGTTGGGAACCCTTGCTCTAGAACCACATTCAGTTCTATCCGGCAGAGGGCAAATTACTTTCAATAGCATAGATTCCATTAATTAATGTCATAGATAAAGGTCTTAGAAGAGAGCCATATAAATACATCAGGAGGATCACATCTAATCCAGGGGTGTCCAGATGGACAGCACTGCTCTAGGACCTTATGTTTAGGAGACTGGGTACACTATTGAACACGTTGAGCAGAAGGCTCTAAAGCCCACAAAATAAAAGAAATACATTTACATATGTATGTCATCCCAGCTGGAGAAAACAATCAATCATACACTGATTTATATGCATATAAACACATATTCCATTCAAGATTGCATCAAAAACAGACAGAGAAAACAGCTCATGCAAAGTTATTTCTCTTAAATGACTGGCAAGGCATGTGAATTTCCTTGAGGCCGAATATTAAATGTAACCAAACGTTACAGCACAGCAATGAATGCAGGATATTTAGGAAAAGCAAAGCTTAAGAATGCTTTCATCTCACCCCAAAACACACACACGTGATTTAATCCCTGTCATGGAATCTCATGCACTTTGGTTCCCTGCAATTTGCAATTAGTGCATAACCCATTAGTACAATTACATTTTGATGCACTTTCCAGAATGCCAGATTACCCAGAAAGCCTTGCAGTGATAGTTCCTTATGGACTGAAACTTTGCTCTGATAGTAGTTGTTTCAAAATTTTGCAATTTCAGATATATTTAAGTATATGTTTTCAGAGAAAAATATACTATTTATTTGACTTATTTTCTTTACTTGTTATGTTGTACGGTGATAGCTGATTGCATATATTCTGTCCCTATATATTTATACGTGTTTCTATACATTTATACATCTTTTTCTGTGAAAACAGCATATATTTATGACTAATAGATAGTCCAGGGGAATTTGTGGGCACCATGTTGGGCTTATGGAGTTATGATAATGATGGTAGAAAGGTAGCATGATGAAATGCATAGGATGGTGTTGTGCAGAATAAACAATTACTACTTAGATTATATTGGTAAATTCTGTAGAAGGCCCAACTGTGCATACTGCCCACAGATCTGTATAAAGAAACATACTGATACCAAGGCATTGCAGCCAAGAAGAAATTAGAGGAAACATTGGTAGGGTGATACATTTAACAGAATGGGATAGAAGAATAAACTGCACATACACTACGCTACCAAAGGCTATAGTTACAATTTAACTGTATTAATAAATATTACATTATTATTTTAAATTTGTACAAAGTATTTGTACTCAAAGGGAAACAAGTTGCACCTAATTACCATTTTTGTACTGTAGCATTTAGTTTTTAAAGGTGCTATAAATAGCATGGCAACATTTTATGTCCCACAGTAATGGCTCTTCTTTAGTTGGTTTCCTAATATTCCTGCATTGCTATTTTATTACTATTAATAGGAATCTAGTACTCCTATGGTTGCTATTTTGGAGGCCAATTTAGCACAAGCTGTATTGCACAGTTCTGGGCAACCAAAAGAGATCATCATCATGGCACCGTGGTGCCAACATGGGCACAGAAACTAGTGGTCTTTACATTCACTTTTAGTATGTTATAGATGTACCTATTCTAATCTAACATTAACTGTTCTTCATTATGTATTTTATATGTTTTTGAATAATTACGGTAGCTTTCCTGTACTTAACTTGTAACTGACCCTGGCATTAACAAAAAGATAAAGCAAGGTTTTACATGAGTCTGTTTATGCAATATATTTTTATAGAGAACTACATTGTTTGGGGGTATAGTTTTCCTTTAATATTATGTCACCTTTTTTAAAGCAACAATGGAGGTCAACTATAAAGCTCTCTGAGTCAAATAGGAGAAAATGTTGTCAGTTAAGCAACATCACATGACTCAATGCATGAACCCAAGGCTTAAGTCTCAGGTTTGGAGCAAAATTAGCTTGGACACAGTTGAGTTCTACGGTAATTAGATAGGGACATGAGTCCTCTTGTTGCAGCTTAAAGTGATAGGGTGTAATGGAAATAAAAGGTGCAACATGTTCTTCAGCAACCTATGAGTGGGAAGTATTCACAGGTCTGTGATTTGAAACATCTGACTGGTTGCTATAAGTTAAGGCAAGGATCTATGAGTAGATTCTGAAATCCTGGACCAGCTGTTCTGTATGTTGAGCCCCTATAAGTTGCTGCAAGATCCTTTTCATAAGCAGACCTGCAAATAACCCCCTGGAAATTACAGATCCCTACTGATCTTGTCCTAAGGGATTGGTATAAAGTTCCTCCATGACCTAAATGATACACTTTGTATGAGCGAAAGGTAACTTCCACAAATATATCTATAAATATTCCCAACGCTTGACAGCTTTTAAAATATTTAAAGGCCCTGTGCTGCTTTCAGTGGCTGGGAAAGCACCTATTTGGCACCACGGCCTCTATGATCCTCGCTTGGATGATTCAGAAAATTGTTAGTGCTACCATAGAAAAGCATATGCAATTTTAAATATGCTGCAAATCTGACACATATCTATATATTTGTGAATGCTATAAAATGTTCTGCTCTTCATTTTCCCTATTTCCTGTGATTTTATTAATGGGGTGGGGTAGAAACCAGCACTACAAGGATTAAAGCAGGGATGTGAAACTCACAGCCTGCAGGACATTATGAACTATGACTGAGCATGCTGGGAGTTGCAGTTCCCAAGGGCTGTAGGGCAGTAAGTCAAAGGGTGTTACTTCAGCGGATATGAGCAGAGCAGCCATCCACCCTTCAGTACTTACAGGTATTTTATGACTCTTGATCATAATATCAAACTCTTCATTAATTTTTTTATATTTTTCTTCAGTGCGTGGGGTGAGAGCATAAGAGGAGTCAGGATCTGGGCTTTCACAGCCTTTATTCTCTTTCTTGTTCAATGCCTGCCAGGTTTAGAGAAATATCACAGTGTAAAAAAGCGGAACGGTGTCTCCGAGTACTTACACACAATCTTTGCCTGCTGATCATAAGATCAATATCTTCATTAATCTTTCTGTATTTGTCTTCAGACTCAGGGCTGTGACCTACTGAATCGTCTGCATCGGGATCTGGGCTGTCACAACCATTAAGTCCTTTCTTTCTCAAAGTCTGAAATACATAATTTAAACAGTTCAGGCCATGGCAAGACAGAATGGGCTGACCCAGGGAACTCAGGGTTATTGGCAAGGCTTTAAAAATAAGACACTTTGCTCTTGGATTTCCAACCTGCAGTCCTCCAGCAGTCAAAGGGATGCCGGGAGGCTGAATATGGACAGCAGAAGGAGCGCAGGTTAGCAATCAGGGATTTAAACCAGGCAAAGGAATATATGACCAAACTAAAGGAGATACTAAAGCAAAATACTGGCAGATTCTATACTTTTGACCCTGATATAGAGACCTGATTTTAAGCTATTTGCCTTGCATTTGTCAATTACAGGTCCCGGAAATGTGAACTGCAAGGGGGAAATGCTTTCCTATCCTTCAACATAAAGTCACATACAAAAACAAGGCTACTACAATAACAAAAAACTGGGAGACTATTGCTACTCTGCTATACTGCAATTTACATACAATATAGATCTAATATATCTCATATATATACATATATATTGCTATTGGGTTAATGTCACACATTTTCCATTGTGAACAACTAAGAAAGCCCTGAATATGGCAGCCCCATGCAGCTGTGGGTAATTCCAATGAGTTGTTGGCACTGCTATGTTTCTAGAACAAATTTGAGCCCATCAGCATTTAATGATCAGGAAGTGGTATGTGTATTGGAAAATAAGCCCACCCTTATATATATAAAAAAAAAAATACATAGTGGCAAATACAGTACATAAAGGTTTATATGTACAGATATATTTCATTTTCAGTGATGACAGTATCGGAGCAGGTTGCAGTTTCCCTTCCACAAAACAAAATGGTAAGTTCAGCACAGGGAACACACTATCAATGATGTGTAATAACATCTTTGTTTTGCTGTGCTTAAAAGAAAAATAACTGGTTTGAGCAAGAGGAAGTGGTGACCCACAAGTGGGTCGCCGCCCTTATGGCGTCTAGTATCCATTCAATGGCTTTTTCTACCTCAGCACCAGGCCAGGTTACTAGTGTTTCTTTACTTAGATGAAACTACATCTCCCCGTTCTCCCTGTTCCCACAGCTGAATGTCTAGTACTGGCATATAAATTAACCAGTGGTAGTAGGGCCAAACATTATCTCCTGCTGTTATGAGGGCTATTCAGGTAGTTACAGTTCTTCAGTATACAGGGCAGCAGATATCTGTGTCGATATCATTTCTAACCATGTCTCCTTTTCTGCATGTTTGTGGACATGAATGGGAGTGGCCATATTCCCTAAACCTGTAAACACGGTTTCCATCCATATTATTTATAAGCCTTGAGGTTATAGGAATGAACGTTCACATCTTGCTTTACTATCTGGAATAACTGGAAGATTTTCACTGTTTATTAATAGGATATGTTTCCATACAGCTAAGATGCAAACAACTCCTATTTAACAAGGGCCTCCAACGCTGGCAAGTTATATATATAGCATAAGGCCGGCCACCCCCTGCTGACATTGTAGGCTGCTTTCCCGTCAGTCTGTGTGTGGGCACGCCACAAACTGATATTTCAGTTGCAATCCATGTGCCATGAGGCAGATTCCAGCTCGACAAGCTGTAAGATCTGTTAGATAATTCCATAGGCCTGTGTATGTATTCATCAATTAAATACCCTGCCAAAGCCCCCAACAATGCATCTATGGCACCTTTACTAAAAGGCTGGATTGTTCTTTTCACCAGATAATCTGCCTTTCCACAGCATTTTGACCAAAGATCTGTTTGTGTGTGCCCAGCAGTTCCGCTGGCAGAGAAAAAACTATTAAAGTGGCCGTAAACCCCCAAATTTTCTTAATGAACAAAAGTAGAATTCTATGAAACCTTCCAATATAAAAACCAAAAAACTTTCATATTTTTTTTTAATGTTATTGGTAACTGAATTATTTTTTTGCCAATTTCTGTACCGCTGTCTCCGGCTCTTGAAACACTATAACGGAAGTCATGACTTGCATGCCTTTTCACAAAGGTAATACAAACCCGATTGGATCACAGATTTTAACCTCTCACTCCTGGAAAGCAGACAGACTGAATGTGAATAGCCAGGGCTTGTGAGTCACATCTTGGGGATGTACAGTTATTAGAAAACCTTATTGATAGACGATGTCCAGTTCATAAATGTTACTGATTTATGTTAAGATTGCATAACTAAAAATGTATTCATATTTGGAATGGGCTCAGATGTAAGCTATAATGCAGCCGAATTTACATTAATAAAGCACTAAGCCCCATGTGTTATAAAAGGAACAAAGTTTATCCAGGAGCAGCAACCCATAGCAACCAATAAAGCGTTTGTTATTAAACAGGTGACAAGTAAATGATATCTGCTGATTGGTTGCTATGGATTACTGCTCCTGTGCAAATTTAGTGCCTTTTATTACATAACCTCATATGTGCGACTAGGGTTGCCTAGCTGGTAAAACACCTGACAAGGCCAGGGCTAATATTACAAATTTACAGGCAATGTAGTTGCTTGTAAATTTGTTATACCCTAGCCTGCCCCTGATCCACCCCAATCTTACCATTTTCTTTACTGATCTGCTCCATAACCAGTCTTTTTCCGTGCCATCACCCTGCCTTTTTTATGCTATTACTCTGCCACAATTATATCACATTCTTCCCCTTTTATGTCTTTTGTCCCTTTGCCTTACCAGCCGGTACTTTATTTTTAATACACATAAAAAGTAGGGTATCTTAATTTATCAACTCTAATGCACATGGTTAAATGCAGTTAATACTGGAAGTACCAGGTCAAAAGGACTAGAGGTGTGTCCTTACCCCTCACATAAAACCAGTATCTTGCATGGATAATTAGCAATTAATTTAAATGCATGCTGCGGATGGCAGTGTACTAAGATGCTAATTTGGGTGTTTGTAATTTTGTGGCACAGAAGGAGTTAACTGACCCGAACTCGCTAATTGAGTCACAGTTTAGATCAGTAAACTGTAGAAACAAGTACCTACAGGAACACAAGTAGAAAGTCCCCAGCATTCTAGATAGATTGAGAAATACATATTTTTCTATTCTAAATATAGATAAAATAAGCCTTGGTTATTCACACTACTCCAGCTGGCAGTGCCCTAAATACAAGAAATTACTGAGTCACTTCAGCAAAGACCACATGTAGAACACAGAAAGATTATATTCTCACAAGCACAGGAGGTTCAAGCAGTGGCATATGAAATCACTGCTCCAGGTCTAGTAACCCATAGCAACCAATCAACATGTAGCAATTACAGGAAGCTGATTACATGGAGCAAGCAGTGAGCTAATTTGCACTATTAAGACAAACTGAGACATGACAAGTAAAGGTACCCCTGCCATGGCCCTTCCAGATATTTACATCCTTAACAGGGATTGATCACATCTCCACCATTTGGTTAACAAAGAAAATCCCATATGCAAGCGCAACACGTCAGCACCTTGTGCATTAGAGGCAGAGCGATCCCAGATAGAATTTCAGAATTTCAGTCCCACAGGAACCCGTTTAAATGAGATTATTGTGAACAAACACGCACTTATCCTCTGCTGTCGGAGAATAAATATCATAAACATGTTGAACCATTAGCACCCTGAAATAAAAAGAGAGCACCTTTCTATTGTACAGAGCTGCAGAATATGTTGTTGCTTTATGAATAGTAGTTAACAGTAATAATAATGATATATAAAGAGCTGTGTGTAGGAGCAGTTCTGACTTTACAGTAGAAATTGTCAATAAAGGTTCAATATGCTGCCATCATTGCTGTAATTCAATCAGTAAAATATTACTGAAATCCCATTACTTTAACAGAATAAGTATACTCTTTTTTTTATAATCCCTAAAAACACTGTAAACAGCCCCCAGAATAAAGGCTTAGTATACTAAAGGGATGGAGCTTCACATTTGATAAGGCAATGACTGATTTCTGAAAAATGTTTCTGCTTTTGTTTTTAAAAGGGATATTCAATATACAAAATGGTTGTATTTGTCAACAAAGAAACAATTGGAAACAATTTGGTCTTCATTTCCAAAGTACCATTATTAAAACATAACTAAGATTAAAAAAAAAATCTGTTACCAAGGGGTGATGCCGAGCTTTCTAGGAAAATAATTTGGTGTGATGTCAAGATTCTTATGACAAATAGTTAGGAACAACACAATGTCCAGTTTTCCATAAAAAAATCTAGTCATGATATTTAGATTTCATATGAAACAACTAGGTGCTATATCCAGTTTTGCATAGAAATAAGTAGGTACAATATGCAGTTTCCCATAGAAATAACTATGTACAGTGTCCAGTTTCCCATTGAAATAACTAGGTACAATGTCCAGTTTTTCTATTTTATTAGACAGATAATCATCCAATAATGCAGTCATTTTTATGTTTAATTTGTAAACTATAGTAAAAGGGAAGAAAAACAAGATGAAAAAGGCAGGGTTGCTGAACAGCTGCTAGATATACGTATTGTGAAAAAAAAAAAGGACCAAATCAATTTGCTTTATACAGGAACTGTGTCAGGATGCTGAGACAAGATGGAAGTTTAACAGTCTTTCAATTGATAGCATCATGTTACTTAGTCTTTGACTTATGATATAGATAAGAACATGGTTGGGTGCTGTTTGGACCTGACTGTATACACTGGGAATTTGATTTGGGGCTCGTAGTGCTCGAGAGTGATTGAGAGAATCAAATGATCTCCAAGTATGCAAGCTGGCAATGTGTTCTGTCAGAGCTCAGCAGTATACAATCTGACACGAGGCTACATCACTAGCCATCAGCAATTTTATGTATTCTAGATATCCCCACCTGTCAGCAAGTCTGCACCTGTTGTCTAACTCGGCAAAGGCCAAATGACAACAGCCAATCGTATTAGCTTGTTCTGCAACATGGCCATAGATGGCTGTTTCTGCTTGTCTAGCCAGATCAGAGCCCTTAATCTGTATGACTTAAAGCAGCCTGGGCTTCTTATTGTAACATGGTTAAACAATAAGGGCTTTTTTTTTTAACGATGGCATTTGGTTATAGAGTGGTAACTTTTAATGAGTGTGTCAGTTCTAGTTTATAATAATGGTCAAATAAGGCAAATCTCCAGACTCAATAGTTAAAATTGTGCAGCCCTATGTTCATTTTATTATCAGCATACATGTATTCCCTTTTCCTTGTGTTTAGAATGTGGCAAGGATCAGAGCAGAATAACAAGACTCTTTTCACTTTCTACTGTCATGTTCTTACAGCGTTTTATGATCTGACTCATGGAGCCGTGAGATTATTACCTTAGCCAGTTAGTTCAACAAAAGGTAGACAAGGAAGGGGGGTTACATAGTTACATAGGGTTGAAAAAAGACCAGAGTCCATCAAGTTCAACCCATCCAAGTAAACCCAGCACACATAACTTATATTTACCAATCTATACACTCACATATATAAACTATATATACAACCACTAATACTAACTGTAGATATTAGTATCACAATAGCCTCTTTTCCAGAGAAAACAACCCCAACCTTGACAGTCTAACCTCATAGCTTAAATCTTCCATCCCCTTAACCAGTTTAGTTGCACGTCTCTGCACTCTCTCCAGCTCATTAATATCCCTCTTAAGGACTGGAGCCCAAAACTGCACTGCATACTCAAGGTGAGGCCTTACCAGGGACCTATAAAGGGGCAAAATGATGTTCTCATCCCTTGAGTCAATGCCCTTTTTTTATACAAGACAGCACTTTATTTGCTTTATTAGCCACAGAATGACACTGCCTTGAATTAGACAACTTGTTATCTACAAAACCCCCTAGATCCTTCTCCATTAAGGATACCCCCAACACGCTACCATTCAGTAGATAGTTTGCGTTTATATTATTTCTACCAAAGTGCATAACTTTGCACTTGTCAACATTGAACCTCATTTTCCAGTTTGCTGCCCAGTTTTTCAATTTTGTCAAATTGCTCTGCAAAGCGGCAGCATCCTGCATGGAACTTATAGTTTTGCACAATTTAGTGTCATCAGCAAAAATAGATACAGTACTCTCTATGCCCTCCTCCAGGTCATTAATAAACAAGTTAAAAAGCAAAGGACCAAGGACTCCAATATTTAGTAACTAAAGAAACCTTTGCCCCCATCCTGTAACCCAGAACAACTAGTCAGATGTTTACTTTCATTATTCTACTAGCAGAAAAGCAGTAAAATCTAAGTGCCGACTGGGTGCCATGGGTTACTATGCCCAAAGCAAACCAATTTGTTACTGATACTATTATCTCTCACAGCCGGGTGTTTAACATACAGGTAGGAAGTTTCTGACTTTCACATCTTGTATAGCTATAAATACCAGTATCTCGTGCTATCCAAAGCCAGTGCCAATACACCAGTTCAGCCTACGGTAATGCCTACACTGCAAAATGTACAGAGCTCACAAACACAAGAGAAGCTTGGAATGTACACCAGCCTTAAGGGGGGCTACTACCATGGATAAACTGACTTGTGCATTATGAAGAGATAATACCATCTCTGGAGTGGATATGATGGTTGTGAATAAGCCATATGATGCAGTCAAAAAGCATGAATGCTCCAGGCTCCATATTTCTTTCCAATATATTTAATGGTGCACTTAGAAGCCAAAAAAGAAGACAGGAAACCTGCGGAAATACTTTTATACAAACAGGCACTGGGACTCATTTACTAACAAAGGTGCTAAGTTGCACATTTGCATTTGCTCATAGCATCCAATCAGCAGCTAGTTAGGATAGTTCCTATTCACACATCATGGTTACTATTTGGTGGTAAGTACTGTGGCAATGTAGCTGAATAGGGTTATGAGGGCGCAGAAAACAAGAAGAATTTAAAAAATGGAAGAGAAGGAAGAGAATTCCTCCACAAACAGCTGATTAGCACATGATACGAGGCAGGAAGAAAATAATTGCCAGGAATAAAACCTAGCACTGGGAAACGACCTATCAACAGTACTGGGAGTTATACCTTCCCAGTTGCGCTACCAACCAAAAATTCTTCAAAATCAGCAGGAAATTATTTTACAAAAGTACAGGTATGGGATCTGTTATCCAGAATGCTTGGGACCTGGGTTTTTCCCAGATAAGGGATCTTTCTGTAGTTTGGATCTACATTCTTTAAATTTACTAAAAAATCATTTAAACATTAAATAAACCCAATAGCATTGTTTTGCCTCCAATAAGAATTAATTATATCTTAGTTGGGATCAAGGACAAGGTACTGTTTTATTATTACAGAGAAATAATAAAAAAATTAGAATCATTTGTTTAAAATGGAGTCTATGGGAGACAGCCTTTCCGTAATTCGGAAATTTCTGGATAACGGGTTTCCGGATAACAGATCCTATACCTGTACAGTGTTTTAACAGACTGTACGTTCAGGGTCTAAAGGCATGTTCTGATCCTACTGAAACCCCTCCTGGATCATGTTTGGCTTTCCTATTCCATGCACACATATATTCTCATCCTTAGTGTGTGTAGGTGTGTAGAGCCCCTGATGACAGATCACATGACCTGAAACACGAAGGGAGCTGCTTTTTTAAAATGCTTTTATAAACCATACTATAGGTGCTCGCCACTTATTTTTTTGTCTTAGTATCTGTGGGTCTTGTGTCAGAAAGGCTAAGCTGCCTGAAAAAATGCATCACTTGTTGGATTTAAATACAGAGACAGCACTGGGAATAGTACAGGTGTGCGTAGGAAATTTCCTAATGTTAAGTGGAATTTGCACAAAAAAACTATATATATATATATATATATATATATATATATAAGCAGCCTTAGTTTGTTCTTTAACAGTGAGTCAAACCTGGGCTATAAATTCTAGCTGATTTGGTGATGCAGTTATGGCCCTCACATAGGCTGTCCTACTGAGCAGTCAGGAACACACCTAGGCTGGCCATGCAGGGGCAGTGCACACTCACAGAACAATGTGGAAAAGCACAGAAACAAAACTTAAAGGAATAGTAACACCGAAAAATTAAAATGTTTTAAATTATAACATGCAGTTGCCCTGCACTAGTAAAAGCTGTGTGTTTGAATTAGAAACACTACTATAGTTTATACAGGTATAGGATCAGTTATCCAGAATGCTCGGGACCAAGGGTATTCCAAATACCGGGCTTTCCGTAATTCTGAGCTTTCTGGATAACGGGTTTCCAGATAAGGCATTCCATACCTGTATAAACTAAGCTGCTGTGTAGCCATGGGGGTAGACATTCAAATTGAAAAACAGAGAAAAGACACAGGTTACATAGCAGAAAACAGATACACTCTGTTGAATACAATGGGAACTTACACACTTATCTGTTAACTGCTATGTAACCTGTGCCTTTTTTCAATTTGAACAGCTACCCCATGGCTAAATAGCTTAGGGACTGTTTCTACCTATCTGGCATTAGCCTAAAAGTGGTCCCAGCACAAGTGATTTGTGTGCCTGATGGGAAAAATTAACTCCTTACCTGCAAAGGAATATATACCAAATACATTGATTGACAGGCCTATCAATAAATTAACCAGTTCAATGAATGTGGTTAAGTACAGATGTGAGTATGGTTTTCTACAGATTTATAATAATAATAATATTAATAATAATATTCATAATTTAAGTAAAGTTGAAGAATTTATTACTAATAACTTCTAATACCACTCAGAAAAGCCCAAATGATAATAGGAATAATAGGAAGAATGAAAACAATTGCTGTTAAGGGTAATATTTGGAATCATTGCAGCATACAACAAAGCTGAATGTAGCAAGGGAACCACTTGTTAATATGTTAATTCTTAACTATTAAATAAAATATAAAGATTGCTCATATTTCTAAATACTGACTCACAGAGGTAAATGGATAACAGGGTGGAAAATTAGGAAAGAGTTTTCTGACAATCTGGTGGAAGTCAATTCATATGGAAATGAAGCAATTCACCAAATGCCTTGTTTACAGCTTAAACCTTTTTTCAAGTCAATCAGTCGGTCAATCAAATCCCTTTTAATGTACAGACTACCCAAGGGTTGCACAGTGTGAATAGCAATTATGAACACTGAGTTGAATTTTTTGTGTTCAGTGACCAAATTTTCTTGTAGAAAGGT
Source organism: Xenopus tropicalis (assembly GCF_000004195.4). NCBI lineage: Eukaryota > Metazoa > Chordata > Amphibia > Anura > Pipidae > Xenopus > Xenopus tropicalis. The sequence continues at coordinate 179,443,906 of NC_030677.2, read as the reverse complement.
GAACAGATGGAGGCAATACTGCTAAGGCCATAGAAATGTCACAGCAAAAGGGAAATGACATTTCTAGCACATGTTTGCAGCTTTCTTTTTCTACTGTAGCTAGTTACAGAGTGGACATAGAACAAGCACTATAGGAACCGCCGCTACTAAGGGTAAACGTGCTGAATTCAGAACCTTACAATTTGTACTAACTAGAACCTACACAATACAGTGACCATGAATAAATTCAGATTTAAAAAATAGAAACTGGTAGGTCTAAAACCCTCTTAGCAATCATTTAAGAGGCCAATGTAAATGCCAACTGATCCTTTCCAAGCAGCCCTAGGGATATTGTATTACCCAACATGTACCAGGGACATGTGATTGTGTTAATAAACTTTCTTCCTCTGAACCCAAAAACAGATCACACTAATCAAATATTGGAATGCAGCATAGGAAATGGCTGTAGACATAACCAGCTGGGGATAGCTTGCAATATTCATCTCTAAGCTGGCAGAAGGATGCTAAAAGCTATTGTTTTCTATTAGATAGAGTAAAGTAGTCTGCAAGTCCTTAGCTTTGCACATTTATTGAAATGTTTAGTAATCTTCAATGATTACTAAACAAGTCCAGTTGCTTTAGATTTATTTATACTAGATATACCATGACCTGGATGAATGAAAATCTTCATAGACAGTTGCAAGTTATATTATTTAAGGTTTGTACAGGTAAAATAAATAGTTAATTTCTAAATCTTTATTTCTCTTACATAATTCTATGACTTAACTCTTACACATTACCATTATATCCCTATTCCTAATACCAGGTGCCACAGCCTTTTCTTTGACTATCCACTCCAGAAAGTGTTATTATGTCTAAAAAATCCTTTCTAATTATACTATTTAGCTATACATGTCTACTTACTCTTTATTCCTTACAGAGTTGTAAAACAAATCTGAATGCTGACTTCTTAACCAGCCACAAAAGAAAAAAAACTGCATGGTTTGGCGATACAACCTGAGTCTAATGATAGTGATTAGATGCTTTTCTGCATATATACATTATGTGAAGTTATTTAGGCAAAGAAAGTTGGCTTCATTACAGAGCCAAACATACAAAGAAAACCAGCAGCAGTGTTCCTTTCCTGTAATACTGCAATGGCTGTATTAAAAGCATACACTCTCCATCACAAACAATGTCTGGAATGAGAACAGCAAAATAAATATTATTTAATAAATGCTGCCTATATAATAATTATTGGATACATATGAAACCAGAGGAGAAGTGGTATACACAATGGATCCTCAGCAGTGACAGATAAATACATAAACAGAAAATATAAAAATGACCAATCAATACAAGTGACTTCATTTTAATACTAAAATATCTGAAAAAAAAGCTGAAAAAAACGGCTATTCATGATAAGTATTCATAAAAATCTTAAACATCACTGATAAAAAATATGCATCAATACAATGAAATAAAGTAGAATGAAAATAAAGGACTTGGTAACACATCCAAATATTTTACAAAGAGCCTAACCCTCCAACTTGTCAACTTACTGGGGGGCACATATATTAGGTTGAAGCAGGAAAATGGTTTGAAGCATTTATTATGATAAACCACACTATGTTTATGGCAGTATATGTTATTGGTAGTGATGTGCGGGTTCACCTGCCACCCGTGGGAACAGTAGGTTTACCCTTAGGCCAGGTGGGCTAGGGTTAAAATTTGGGCAACCACTATGGGTTTGGGTGCGGGTCAGACATCTTGGAATCCAACTAATGTACAGAGCGGAAAGATGTGGGTACAGATTGGGTGTGGTTTCTACAATAACAACATTGTGTGTTAAGGTTTTGTGGGTTAGGGTGCAAGTTGAGTTTTTCCTGACCTGCACATCACTAGTACTTGGAACAGACTGCGCAATAAAGGATGCACTGTAACTTTCTCTTTTTAAATACAGGTATGGAACCTGTTATCCAGAATGCTCTGGACCTGGTGTTTTGTATATAATTACAAAAAAAACCTATGCGCAACTGCTAACACATATATAATAATATGCTTTTAATTAGTATCATACAAATCTACCCTATTTGAAAGTAGCACTTGTTTTTTTTATTCCAAAAACCAATAATTCAGAGCCAACTCTATGCACCAAGCATTCTTTCTTCATATGCTTATAGGTCAATGTATACCAGTAGGACACATGCTCTATAGCGAACAAAAGCAGTACCTCTGCTGTTCATAAACACATGGTGCTGTTGTTATTGCTCTCCATGGCAAAAGGGTTAGCAGCAATAAAGGAAGGGAAGGAATGTTCCCAAAATAAAATTTACTCTCATGCTGTACTATCCATGTGAGGTTATAGAAACGCTTCCTAAAATGTGAGCCTGTAAGGATTGGAGTCATTCAGTTACTAGGTTTCCTAAGCTTCCTGGTGGCAAAATTTAAACTGCTACAATCTCATACTGTATCTACATTAACAATGACCAAATTGGTAGAATGTAGAATTTCAATTTGCATAAGAAGTAGATTAAAACAGAATTCTTATCATCTCTATTTTTATCAAGTAGACCAGGGATCCCCAACCTTTTATACCCGTGAGCCACATTCAAATGGAAAAAGTGTTGGGGAGCAACACAAGCATGAAAAAGGTTCCTGGGGGTGCCAATAACAGCAATAATAGGCTGTTTGATAGCCCCTATGGGGACTGGCAGTTTTTTGCAACCAAAACTTGCCTCCTGACCAGAAATTCAAAAATAAGCACCTGCTTTGAGACCACTGGGATTAACATCCAAGGGGTTGGTGAGCAACATGTTGCTCCTGAGCCACTGGTTGGCGATCACTGAAGTAGACTGAGCCTGTCTTGAACCAACACACAGTACAGATAGATGGAATGCCCAATAACCAATTTCAATAGGTGCCTCGTGTCTCTACCTAAACAATGAGAGGATTAATGTGGAACATGTGCAACACCTCTCACTTTGCTGGCTGCTGATCTTGCCCATCCACACTTCTAGATTGCAAGCTCCATTGAGCAGGGCCCTCTCTACTACATGTGTATGTAATCTGTATGTACATATGTAATAATAAAGTATGGTAGATTTACATAAAAGTGTATTATAAAAACATATAGTCCATGTATTGTTTGCAAGGAGATGTAGAGTGCAAGTCAGCCGTTTAAGTACACTGTAATGCTTATTTTCACAAGATTAGCATCTCTTGCTTTGGTCCCGGGCAGCTGTTTGTTGTTTGGAATTTCTTATGATTTACATTCTTTGAATATTTTATGTGTTGTTAGTTTGATCAATGTGATAAATATTCACTAAAAACTAAAGTGCAGGCACATTTTGATATGCTTATACGATAAACTAAAATAAACTAAAGTATCATTATATACTGAAGATCAGAATAGGTTTTCCTTTTAATATGGGAAAAAATCCAGTTTTAACATAAATAAAAAAAAAGAAATGATTTCTAAAAGAGATTAAGCTATGGGGGAAACATTTGTAATCCAGCTCTGCAATATTTTATCTTTAGAAGAGTCAGGTCTGACTGCTGCTCTCATTGTAGTTATGCATGGCTGCAATAAATGCACAGAGGCTGCTTTGCTGCCTTGTTCTATGCCTCTGACTCTTGTACTACATTCCTTTTATAATAAGCAGTGCCAGGGTTTCCTGCATCTGTTAGCATGCAAGCAAAGCAGTTTGGCAATACCAAAATTAGTATTGAGCATAAAAGGTGAACCCCCTAAACTACATCACTTGCATGCATACAGAGAGCTGCTTAACCCATGAGCTTCCTAGAATAAAAACCAAATTAGGAGGTAGGTAGAGCGCAAGACAGCAAGTACCAATCACACCACTGCACACTTTTATAGGGCAAGCATCCATTTGCCCATGTACCCTGGGTGGCCCTCACCAGCATAATTAAACAAATAAAGAATAATAATAAACAAATGCTGCCTTGAGGAGCTACATTACCGCTCAAGCTATGTTTTTTAGGAAAAAATAACATGTTATTTATATTATACCAAAAATAGCCCCAGAACAATATATAGTCTCATCCTGAAATGTCCTTTCACCTACTACAAATCAATAGAAGATATTGTTCTTCTGGAGAAGGATCAGGTTTTTAATTTTAGCTCTGGTTGTACACAAATATGAGTCAGGTGGCCTTCGCATAAACCGCAGTAGACCACAAAACAAAACCACTGCTGGTTTAGACTAATAAACAACCTTGCAACAGGCATAGGATGGAATAAAAACAGGTAGGATAATTAACTAGTTGTAGGACACAACTTGGGCTCTAAAGGAGCATTAAATTGTGTTAATTTCAATGTCTACATTCTTAAATATAAGAAATATCGTTGATTTATTTATCAAATGATGTTAGCAATGATCCCTCCAATTCAACATTAGTGGCAAAATTAAATCCAAATCATATCAATATTTAAACATTATATTTCCTAAAAGTCATCAGACTGAAATTCATAACACTTTTTGGGCCTCATTCACTGTGTGGATAATGTGCAAAGTGCAACAATCAGCATAATGCTGCCACGTTTTTGGCTACACTGCAATATTTCCCCAGAATTCCATCGACATGCACGTGCCACACAATTCTAGGAACAACTGAGACATACAACTTAGAATTTGACAATTAATAGGTGCCTAGGTGCTACCATACTTTGTTTAGTTACTACATTCAAAACTGCTATTTCTATCATTTTAAAAGATTGCTTTATCAATTCACATTTTGCTCTTTGCTTAATAGAAACTACCAACAATAGTAGTTTTGTTAATATTTTCAGCTTTCTAGTTGCTGCGGACCAAAGCAGGACACTGGATACATGCAGTCTGCTGTTGAAGAAAGACATCAGCCATGATCCTCAGCTAAACCAACTCTGTTAGATCCCCAGATTCAGCCGAGCACGAGCACAGAAAGGGACTGCTGACCTTAGACTCTCTTTACAGACTGGTGCGACAATGAATGCTCACATAGTCTCAGCATGTGGCAACCACAGAGAATTTCTGGGGGTAGCCAAAGGCAGAAAACTGTATTTGAGTAAGCAGACCATATTTTCACTTAATAATAGAGGAAGGCTGTATAGGAACTCAAAATAAATGACTGAGCTTCATATGTATACGGGCATCTGCAAACACTAGGTCCATGTGGAAAAGAAAAGACTGTAAAAAGCCAGCAAAAACTAAAAATGTTAATAAAATTGTTGCATTACAAAAATGTCCAGGTCCAGGGATAGTGATTAAATTCAAATTCATTCCATATTAACATTTCATATAAAATACTGATGATTTAAAAATACAGTGTCATTTAAAATGGCATTGATGAAACAAGTTGTGTGTATATATATATATATATATATATATATATATATATATATATATATATATACAGTATATATGTATATATATATATATATATATATATATATATATATATATATCTATTTGAAAATAATTTGAGTAGTCGGATACATAGTGGAATACAAAACACATTGCTCGTTTCAGAGGAAATTAATGGGCAGTCAGGGGCCAGAGTTAGCAGGATACTGCCCCCAGATCAAAGAGCATATCTACAAATATCCCAAACTCAAAAATGTCATAAAAATGCAAGTCTATTAAAAGCTCTATATTAAATAAATATACCAATAGAATACCATGGGGTTTGTATGTATATTTTTTAAATAAGGAACTTTAAATAAACTTGCATTTTTATGAAATTTTTGCATTTGGAATACCCTTAAAATATTGATTGCATTTATACAACATACTACTCAAAATTATTGTAGAACCCTAAAGACAATCAATATTGTGTCTCTGTAACCTTTATAAATGAGTCCTGCAAATACATTAAAAAAAATACAATTTGTAATCCCCCTAGTACAAGTTACACGTGTTATATGGCACAACTGCAATTTGGTGGCAGACTATAAATTAGATGTCATGTAAGTATGTTTTAATTACAAGAACATGCATTTTAGAATTACGCTAGTTTATCACAGGCATTAAATTTGACCACCAAAGCCTATTAAGGGTGCATGTTTTATTTCAGCGCCATACATTAAAATGCCTGCTCTGTAATAAGATTCATCTATATTTAGGTTATTGATTAATGCCGCAACAAAATATGTAAATAATATAAATGCTATATATCCTAGACACAGAGAGGATTTATTCATTCTAAAATTAAAAATGCATTTGGTCATGAAAGGCTTGGTCTTTAGAAAGATTACTATAAGTAGCTCACTATCTAGGCTGAATGTGAATGAGCATTGCTCTGTGTCCTATTTTCCATGCCTGCAATAAGGGTACAATATGGGAATTCAGCCTGGTAATTACTAATACACCACATAGGCACAATTACGGCCAGTGTACTACATAAAAGAGTCGCTTGTGGTCTGCATGCATTACAAAGAGCAGCAGGAGGGGAGGGCAACATGCAACAAGACAAAATGCCTTGGAAGAAGGAAGGAGACCAGAAAAGTTAATGTGCTTAGGAACAAGGGCCTCGATTCTTCTTGAAAGGGTTTGAAGGCCCCTTCATCAATTATCAGCCTTTGTTTCCAAGCTCTTATCGCCAGCAGTCTCACAGGAACTGCATAAAACAATACTTTGGTATACATTGCCTTGTAAACTGAGCACGCCCTGTCACCGTGTTTGACTGGTTCTATCAGACATTATTAACCCTTTCCATAATATATAAATCATAGCTGCTAATACATGAAATGAGAGAGACTTTGTGCTTAATCTGTGCAGCACACAAAGCTCTAAAAATGGTGTACTAAACAAGACTGAATATTAAAGTAAAACTATACCCAAAGAATGAATACTTACCCAACAGTTTATTTTACATTAAATGGCCTATTAAAGAATCTTACCAAACTGCAATATATATAAATATATCAGTAAATATTGCCCTTACATCTTTTACCTTGAGCCACCATTTTGTGATGGGCTGTGTGCTCCCTCAGAGATCACCTGACAGGAAATAAAGCAGCTCTAACTGTAACAGGAAGATGTTAGGAAGTAAAAGACCTTTGCCTGTTGATTGGCTGATGTGACCTAACCTGAATGTGTTCCCTCGCTTTGTTTGTGGGCACTGTGAATTTTATGATCCCAAGGGGCGGTCCTTAGTACTTAAGATGTCAATTTTCTATTTAGGAGTACCCAATGGCACATACTACTAAAATGTATATTTTTATGAAAAATGGTTTATTTAGATGAAGCAGGGTTTTATATATGAACTGTTGTTTGGGGGTATAATTTTCCTTTAACAATTGCTTTCTAGTCAGGGACGTAGAAATACTTTGGTGCTATTGGTTAGCTTTTAAAACCAGACATTTCAGTGACTTCCTGGAAAAAGAATTGGAAAAAAAAGATATGGCTGGGACAGTTAGGAACTATAAACGAGCTCTATTACTAATTGTTCAATAACATGCCAAGACTTGCAGGTTCACGTTACACAAAACAAGAATAACAATAACAACATTTTTCATTTAAATAAGACTGATCCATGAGGGTATGGTATAAACACAATGACAATAAAGTAAGCAGTGTGTTGTTTGTTTTATTTATGTGAGCAGCACACAATTAGAAACAGAACACATGTTCTCCACTTTATAATGGAAACACCCTAGAGCAGGAATGTAATCTCAAGGGCCTCTAGCTCTTCAAATCAACTGATGGCTCTCTCGTTTACCTGATCTACTGGATATCAAAATAATCGGTCCCTCTTTTGTAGTATTATAAATACTGTGAACTTACTTTTATATACTAGTTCTCTATTGTACTGTGGTGCAATAATGTGATTAGTCTGATCAACTTATCACAACTCATCTGTAGGCTTAGGAAGTTGGGAGATCTTTTGAGGGTCAAAAAGGTTTGGTAGATAGTCCCTGTGTATACAGTGCATCATGTTAGGCTGATATTTGAGTACATTACCCAGGACAGTACCGCAAAGTGATTTTGTGAGCACAACTCTGTGTAAGGCCCAATACACACTAAACTGGATTAGTTTCACTGTGTAAGTGTCTCCTACTAGTCAGATCACGTCGGTTATATCTGTTGATGAGCTAATAAAGAGCAGTCAGACTGAAAATCGTATCTCCATTTGTCTTTAAGGAGTCACTTGAAAATCTGACATACATCTGGTTTTCATATGATTCGCGTGAAAGAATTTACGCTGAGGTCCTTCAATTTTTTTACTTTATTTTCCTTTCTCTAAGCAAATTGGCTCTGACTGAATTGCACAGAAATCAGCAGGATACCATTTTTGTAGTGTTGGAATCGGGATTTCTGGGCCCTAAAAGGTTCTATTACCAACTAGCTCTTCAGATAAACTACAGCTCCCAGATTCAGAGTATACGGCTCCCATAAAAGAAGGACAGTTACTGGATCCCAACTACAATATAATTCTACAGATTTGGAACCTGTATCCAGAATGCTTTTCCGGATAAGAGATATTTCTCTCATTTGGATCACCCTATAAATCTACATAAAAATAATTTAAACATTAAATAAAGCCAATAGGATTGTTTTGCCTTCAGTAAGGATTACTTATATCTTAGTTTTGAAGTCCTCCACACAACCAGGCAGAACATAAAAATCAGGAAAGTTTTAAAAGTTACAGAAAGCAAGCCATAAAATCCATGCTTAGGATCAATGAGAAAAAAAAATAATATATATATATATATATATATATATATATATATATATATATATAAAAGCACTGGGATAAAGTAGTTAGTGGCACCCAGAAGTCTGAGTAGCAACTTAGACCTGTGTGTTTTTTTCAAGGGCACTTTATCATTGCTCGCGTTCTCCAAGGGATCTCTGAATGAATAGTGCCGGGGAACTGAGTCTTCTATTCCACGCCTATTTCTCTTCATTTTCCTTGGCAAGAGTGTGAGCTGCTCTATTTTTAGCCGGATGACTTGCTATTTTTAGAGGGCTACCATTTAAGAGACATTTATTAGGAAAAATAAAAAAAAGAGAAAAAGAATTACAAAAGGGGGAGGAGAAAGAACTTCCCGAAGCATATTGTAAAGGAAGGCTCCAACCTGTAACTGCAGGCAATTCAGCTGCTTCCAATCTTGGAAAAATAAAGAGAATTCAGAGTTCAGTGATTTAAAAATAAACCTGCCCTCTGGCAAAAAGACGAAAATACAACAAGCTGTTACTATGCGAAACAGTGTCAATGAAAACAAAGAGCATTATTTTCTGGCCAGATCGGAATAAAGACCTCAGTACTATTACCATATGAGAATAAAGCAGGGAACTTTTTTCCAAATTAACAGCCAAAGACATTGCAGAAAGAAAAGCAGCACGTGCATCACTGTAATCTGAATATTTTGAATCGGGAAGAGAACGGAGCTCACAAAATGCTTAGCCCTAAAGTTTTTTATGTTAGTAAATCCAGGGTAGAACTTTTTCATTGTGACAAAGAAAAAAGAGTTTATGAGCCTGTATTTGTAGCTCACATAAACCACTGCCCTGTAGTGACGAGCAAAATCTTTCCGCAGGTTTCGCCACAAAAAAATGTCCATAGACTCCAGTGGACGCAAAAATAAGTTGTGATTTTTTCTTTTTTATTACCTTGAATATATATATATATGTCAATAAAAGTAGCAGTGCTTGGGAATCTGTATGGCAGCTGCATGCATTAGTATAAACTAACTTACTAATGGGGTAATTTAATAAAAATGTTAACATTTGCTAAACATTTAGTAACCTACAGTAACGAATCAGATGTTGACCAGTAAAACCTACTATATGTGAGACACTAGGCCTACTGTAAACTTTGCAAATATTATTTTATTACCTGATAAAATTCTCAAGGGGGTTTAGATCCATGATTATTTTGGTTATTTTTTTGTTGATGTACAGTATGATAAATTCCAACATGGGAAAAAGGTTTAATTAGGTCTTCATCTCTGGATTTATATGAGAACCATATGTGGGGATGACAGTTCCATCCATATTCCCAAATTCTGAGATTGTGAGGTGGCAAAGCTGGATTTTCTCACAAAAACAGACTTCCTTCCTGGCACTGTATCCAAACAAACACTCTGACTGCTAATGGTCATTATATCAGATAATGTGCATATCAGCTGAGACAATCTGTTCTTTTGCTATGGTGATTTAAACAATGTGCAAATACATCTTAGCTTGAAAAGTCAACTTATTGAGGTTAAAAGTACACAACATCATGTACATAGATATGTTTATACATTTGACAAATATTATAGTAAAAGAAAGGTAAAAATATGAGATGTTATGCTTTGGGTGCTAAGGCTCGTGTTTCTCCTTTCTAGACTTATAAGAAGCATCATTCTTATTGAAAAATTCTGCTCTGACTACTCTCTATCTGAATAAATGCTCTGAAATAACATGATGAGGAACAGGAAGAGATGAAGTCCCATTATCACTTAAAACTTACTCCTGGGTGAGGCTACTCCTATGGCTACAGTAATAATGCAGTCAGTTAACTGACAGTCAGCGAAGAGACTTAGTGGCTAATGTGGTGCTGATGTCAATTTCTGGCCTACAACTAACACTTGCATTTCAACACTGAGTTCACTCAGCTTGCTGAAGCCAGCTCCTCCTAAGTGTGAGATACATCATACAGGACCCTAGGGCAACTTAGCCTAAGTTTGAGATACTCAGATGCCTATGACTGGCTTGGCTCAATCTGATATAGGCTACTCTAGTACAGAAGTTCACTCTGACTAACATAGCTATGGGGGTGGTCAGGAGGTAACACTACCTCCTAGCTAGAATTTCAAATGTATCCCTTAAACCAATGGTGGTACAGGTATAGAATCCATTATCCAGAAGGCTCTGAAATACAGACTCCATTTTAATCAAATAATGAAAATGTTAAAAATTAATTTCCTTTTTCTCTGTAATAATAAAACAGTATCTTGCACTTAATCCCGACTAAGGACAATTATCAGAGTCAAAACATTCCGAGCATTCGGGATAACAGATCCCATACCTGTACATGGTTCTGCATCCAGCTCCCATTTTGAAAAGTCCAGCCTCTACCTATCAACCACAATGGAGCCTGGAAGCTCGTAGAGTTGCCCCAGAGACAAGTGTCAGCTGTTTCTGAAAAGATATATGTGCCTTTAGCTTTAGAATGGCCTTACTTCCTACCATACCTGAGAAATAAATGAGGCTGCTAGACACATTATTTTCTGTGTGCAACATGAACCAATCAGATGTGAGTTCACATGGTATAGAAGTGCACATATTATGTGTTAGACTGTTGTCACACTAAAGTATACTTACTTCTGATTGGTTCCTGCTGCACAGAGAAGACGGTTTGACTGAAGACCAATTAGATTTCTTGTAGTAAAGTATACAGCATTAGCTGTGGTAGTCTGACACAATATATAATGAAAACTAACTTACATTACTTTAAACTGAGACAGACTGCAATCAGAAAATTGTAGTAAGGCATTAAAATGAAAATCTAAGCATTTGCTGGATTACAAGAACTAAACTCTGCTTTAATCATTATGGACACATACCAAATGATCCTTACTCTTACTGCAAGAGTTATGCACACCTACAGGCCTTGATTAATAAGAACATGTTTATGTTTCACTTCTGGCTAATTAACAGCTTTTGTAAAAGTGTCAATTACTCAAATATTTTCATATCTATTTGCAGAGTCTTGTGATGCCATTAGAATTTATAATTCTTGTTCTGTTTTGTAAGTAACCTACACAGAAACATTTACAGCCTGCTGTTGCTGTATGGGAAGAATGCCATCTTAAAGGTTATGATGCACTTAAAGGAAAACTACACCCCTAAACAATATAGGTCTCTATAAAAATATATAATCTAAAACAGCTCATATGTAAAACCCTGCTTCATCTAAATAAACCATTTTCATAAAATAAACTTTATGCCATTTTAAGTACTAAAGTCCATCCCCTGGGAGGGAGAGGTAACAGCCTCAGAGATACTGGGAAAACAGATATTACACAAATAATAATACTTTTAGCTTCACATATCCATTAAAAAAAGTAACTGCCACATCCAAAAATCATTAGGAATTAGGCTGTTCAGCCTGGCTAGCTGGCCCTATGTCCTGCTTTCCTCCCTTTAATAGTACTGCTGGTAATACATAGCAATACAAATATTGACAGTGGCTACTGGCTATTAAAATATCAGAATTTTGAAAAATGCAGTTTCTACAAATGAAGAAATATAAACCCACACAAGATGTTGACCGAATGTCGTAGACTCATCTGCCAATAAAGTGAAATAATACTTATGTTTTCTGTTTTATTTTATTACATCGATAGACATCATTTGCTCATTATTTTAGTTAATTTCTTGTCTGCTCTGCAGCATCACAAATGTGGTTTCCTGAGCCTTTCCAGTTCAACCCCAGTCTTCCTTATCAGCCTGTGTGTACTAATTTTGCTACAACTTTGCCAAAGTCCAGTAACTCATAACCAATCATGAATCAGCTTCCATTATTTTAACTGCACCATCAAGTTAAAAGCCAATTGCTTATTGGTTTCCATAGGCTACTGCACTTGATAATAAAACTTGGAAACCATTGATATCCTAAATGAATTTCGTAAATTTGAAATAAAATATTTTACAGAGAATGAAGATGGTTAATGTGAAATTCCTTTCTATTTGTAGCACAGAAATAATTAATAATAAATTACTACCACTAAAAATTCTGAGACACAGCTTTGTACATGGAACAACTTGAGGGCATTAAATACATACATTACTTTGTTGTGACTAAGGATTAATGCCAGGACAGTACTAAATTTTCTGAAGAGAAATCTAAATGGTTAGTCTGTTTATTGGGAGTTTGCAGCTACAAGGCTTGACCGGTATGAACCTCGCAGCGAGTTAACAACTCTGTGACCTTTAAACATCATTGATGGAGGGATTTTTTTCTTTTTAATCCACTCAAATCATCCCAACAGGGGACGTGACACAAGACAGGTCACCAAACCCTCTACTTGCCTTTAAGATCTGACAGGCTAATGCAAAATAAGGCAATCAAGAAAATGGGATTGTAGGCTTTTGGGCAGCCGCACACATGCTGGGCAGCATGGTTTGGAGCACGTCACATGCTGCAAGCTGTATCAGTTGCTTGTTCACCGCTATAATTTTATTTATAGAGCTCTACTTGCATGCCTAGTGCTGTAAATTCAAGCAGTAAAGGTTTAGGACCTGTTATCCAGAATACTCGGCACCAGGGGTGTTCCAGATAAGGGTTCTCTACATAATTTGGATTTCCAAGTCTACTAAAAAAAAATATTTAAATCCAAATAATTGTTTTGATTCCAATAAGGATTAATTATATCTTAGTTGGGATCAAATACAAGGTACTGTTTTATTATTACAAAGAAAAGGGAAATTATTTTTAAAAATGTGAATTTTTAAAATGGAGTCTATGGGAGATGGAATATGAAGGAAGCAATATAATTCTAAAACTTAATAATTATATACAATTGCATTCAAGATTAGATTCAAAGTATTAAGAGATAATACAACAAGCAGATAGAGGTCATTGTTCTTCAATTATGCAACTTCTATAAAAGCAAACAGCAAAACTGTCATGTGCAGTTTCAAATGTGAGGGACAGGTATTGCCACTGGTCCATACTAACACAGACGGTTGACAGCAACAAGGACACTTTAGGTGCCTGAGCCAGTGTTTCAGTCATCACTCTGAATGAAGTTTACAGGAAATCACCCATAGCAGGAACCCTGAGGCAGTCCTGGAGTAGTGAAGAACACTCCAACTACGGAACAGAGCCTCCTGTAAGCTGACAATCCACATAGGGGCTACCAATAGCCAATCACGAGCCATATTTGGCACCCCTAAGAACTTTTTGCATGTTTGTGTTAAACACAAACTTCAACTTTTATTACATTTGAATGTGACTCACGGATAAAAAAGTTTGGGATCCCCCAAGTTAAGATAATATTCCCCTCTGCTTAAACTTATAAGGCTATTAGAAGTAACACTGAAGTCCTGTGAGCTTTATAAAAGTACTTGGACAGTGGCCTTGTGTTTTTAATTAGTCACAGAACTACTCACTGAATTCTAAAAACCTTATAAATTACAGCATGAGATATATTATCCTTTAGCTAAGTCTATCTCTGTTTCTTCTGGCTCTCTATATATACCTGACAGTGGTAGGCACTATGAGCAAGAGGCAAGGTGCATTGTGGTAAAAACAAACATGGATATATGTGCCTGTTTCTTGCACTTACTCTCCAAATGAGTCCTACAGTGCGCTCTAACTATTACACAGATGTATATATCCACAGGCAGACAAGATGTCTTACAACTAAAATATCTTTGTACACTCCTTACTTGGTGGAAGATACAATAGAATGGTACTGTGTGTTCTGTATCTACTGATGATTTGATTGTAATGACTGATTTAGTTTCTAGACTAGATGACATCAAGCTGTGCTTTTTCCCTTCTAGTATTTCCCATGAGCTAAATGGGTCCATGATGGAAGGCAAGATTTCATAAAGTATAATGTTGAGTTGAACAGTAAGTGTCACCGGAGAGAATGTGGGAAGGATCCTTATACCCTTCAGTTCAGTAAATCTGCAAAGGCAGCTGCTGCCACCTGCCAAGGTAAGTCTTGTGAAACCCAGCGCTCTCTGGGCGTGATAAAATCAAATGAAAAAACAATTTGCCTAAATACAGTTTACTTTGTATATATTAAGCCCAGAGGGCCAGTGTATTTTCAAAGCTTTCATTAGAGATGTTTGTCATCTAAGCTGTTGTGGAAAAGTTCACTATGATGCTAAAGCCAAATATAAGCACCAGGTATAAAGTGCCCTCACCCGCCATCTGCCTACTCTTTAATTTGGCAATTACAACTACTACATGACATGATTGATGATTGCCAGAAGGGAGCAATCTAACATATTAAGTGCAAATTCTGACCCTGGGCAATGGTTCCAGAAAAAAATGACAGTGTTTACTTGACTGATATTCAAGACAAATAAAAACTAAATGTACAGGTGGAATACACAAGTTACAAGTCACTCATACAGAACACACAAACACTTGTTTCTGCTGCATTTAAACAATTAGGTGCCCCTAATAACTGAATTCTTGACTTAATTTATTTATGTGTGCTCTTGTACCCTGCGTATGAAAGAAATTAAGGTTCTCTTGTTTCCTCCCCAGAATGGCAAGTCATGCTACTGTTCCACAGCTGCCACTAGTTACACCAATATCCATCTTCATTTTCCAACTCACACCAGTTTCCTGCTACCCCTGAACATTTTTATCATTCTTCTGCAATCAGCCTACATAAGGTCACTTTATTATCCAGATCTTTCTGCCAACCAACATAAGTATCCACCTCTTGCTATCAACCCACACCAGTATTCAGCTTCTCCAACCAGCCAATACCAGTACCTAACTCTGGCCACACCAGAATCCAGCTCTTACTATTAGTTACCAGTATCCCACTCATACTACAACAGTATCCCACTCATACTATTTACTCACACCAGCATCTCGCCCTTCCCCATTCCCTTCCAGTCCACGTGTTTATGCAGTAACAATCTCAGATTTTTATCCAATGATTTAAGGCCTGCCCTGTCTTTGCCACCAGAAGCTTGTCTATAAATGAATATGTCCTGGAACACACAATGAAAGCATATCTATACAGGGTGTTCAATCAAGGAATTATCCAAGAGAGATACATAGTAATGTCCAATGCTAAGGCCAGTCGTGGTGCAATAACAATTTAGGTCTTATACCAGTGATAACCCATTACTACATGAAGGCCAAGACCCAGCCTATGTGAGCCTTCTTAAAGTCAACACCAGACTTCCTTTCGGTAAGCTATGACACAGCTATTTTTTGAACAGTTCCACAGATAAAATCTTCAGTCTGCCCTTATTATCCCACAACACAAAACAATGTTCTGCCATACCAGGAAGTTACAGTTTGAGGTCAGCATGAGTGATCACTCAGAAAGCTGAAGATCATACCACTCTTTGGGGGCAAGACCTGTAATGAGTCTGAGTCTATGTCTGATGAAAAAAATAGTATACAATATAAAATGTATTTGTAAAGGTGAATACTGGAAACTGCTTAAAGGACCAAAAAAGGAAAAAATTAACCTGTTTCATACACATTAAAATATTATTAGACCTGATTTCAGACCTCAGTAAAAGTGTCATAAAGACTTTCAGGCTGCAAGAATGTACAAAGCAAATGATAATATCTGACCCTTTTCTTGTATAGGGAAACCTTGGCCAATATGCCCAAGAACAGAATATAATTTAGGTGGAGTTAGATAGGAGGTTGTATCACTGTGTTTAAATACCACAGGGAAGTTTTCATATATCCCTGCCAGCTGAGCAAGTGACAGCTGAAATACTTGTTGGGACATGTTACTATGAGCCTGTGGGGCTCGCCCTGCCAAAACACCCAGAGCACAGCTTATCTCTTGGGTAGAATGACCTGAGCTTTACAGACCATGCTAGATAAGATGTAGAGAGCGAGGTGCCTTCTATATCTTTATATGTAGCACATATATAACTACGAATTATAATAACGTCTTTAAATTATATAATAGGGACAAAAGTTGAAAAATGTAAAAAAAAAAAATGTATTCTACTGCATAACTCTATGAATCTTACAAACATATCGCTTGGTATACTTACTTTACTGCAAAGTAGTATAACATCAACTCACAGTTGATATCGAATTAAAACATCATATACTGGCCTTACCTCTACAATATCTGAATTTGTTCGACTTTCATGAGGCTCGTTGTATTCTGTGTATTTCAGCAAAACTTTATCCATGTCTGTGCTAGCGTACTGGAACAGTTTGTTAGTGCTGTTGAAGATGATGAGCGCTATCTCACAGTCACATAAAACACTCAGCTCGTAAGCCTTCTTCATTAACCCAAACTTTCTCTTTGTAAATGTCACCTATAAAAAGAAAGGAGAGAGAAATTAATGAGCATATTATCCTTTAATTTGAGGAAAAAGATTTCTTTTGCCTTTTATTTCCATCTAAGCCTCACAATAGTCATATCTGTAATATTATCTTGCACTTCAATACTATTTCCATTCAACAGGATAATGTATGGAATTAGTTTATGTCAATGTTGTTGAGAAGCCTGCATGGTAGAAACCATTGTGCTCACTGAGAAAACTGGTCTTCCTCAAAACAAAAGAATCCATAACTAAAGCTTTGATTTTAGCTCTGCAACACTTTGCACAGTTCTGCATGATAGAATTGTATTATATCTTAATAATTAGTGTTACTTAGAATGTAGGGGTCAAGCTTATACATTAAACCACAATTCTTCCACATCGAAAATGACTAAACTGAATTTAAGCCAGGAAAGTGAATATGTTTCTTTGCTGCAAAACAGTTATTTAAATATGTATATATTTATTGGAATCATTCCTATAGCTAAGAATAATACGGCATTTGAATGCTGCGCTCAGACAGAACATGTTGTTATGGTGACTCATTAGTGGCACAGTAATGTGGCAGTGCTTCTAGGTAGGCATGGATAACGAAAGGGTGTTCTGGCTCATGAGTGGAAAATGAGGTCTAATTGACTAGTGCTATTTGTCTTCTACATGTGGTAAATAATTTTATAATCCCTCTTTTTGCATAGGTTGTTGAAATAAATATGAACAAAATAATTTCAGTATGTATAACATATATTTCTTTCTATGTACAAAGAGTTATAAAATGCGGTTTAATGAGTTTTATCAAGTAAAAAGAAGAGAATAGTAAGAAACAGGCTGCACATAAATTCATCATATATGTTCTGTACAGCAGTGCCATTTATTTCTTCGGGGTATTTAAACCAAACCTTCTGGATACAATTTAAATTGACACAAGATCAAAACTATCACCATAAAAAGTACTTATAAAACAGACTCAGACATGCAAACTAAAGGCAATAGTTTCTACATTCATAAACAGGCCATTAAAATATCTATAGTTTAAATCAATATGTCTGAAAGCGTCTCCATTCTTCCAATAGAGGACAGTCTTATTCTTTAGTGACATAACTGCCCTGGGAGTGTCAGTGGCACTCGTTTGGGTATATCAATGATATGTTAAAAGTAACAGCTGATTTCATATAGAGACACTTGCACTTTTTGGGGGTTGTTTACTAAGTGCAGCATAGGGTGCAAAAACCATCCATGCTTTTTTGCACTTTCCCTCCTTAGTGCTAAGCACTTGCATTCAGGGTTCATGGCAAGTAAATGACCCCTATTATGTTGTCTACTGGAGTTGGCAACTGAGATGTGAATTTTAATGTTCTACAGGTCTTGCTCTAGTCCTTGGTGATGCCCAAGCATAAAAGCAAGTACAACTTGTATGTTGTCACACCTCATTGGTTGATTTAAAATTTGGCAAATGGCATATATTCTCTCTGGCAATTTTCAGTGAGTGTCTGAGTATGGCCCTTCACCCTGCCATTTACTTCAATGGAATTTGTCTGCCACTAGCAGTGACATATAGATTTTGCCCAGAAAAATTAGAACCAGCACATACACTTATTATCCTCTCACAAATACACAAAGATGAGAATCTTTATGACACATATTTGGCTAAAGTCCATATTGAGTTAGTAGTATCTCATATAGAAACCGGAGTAGTATCTCATATAGAAATATCAGACAGACCAGCTATCAGGTGGGCATACTGACAGGCATACTGTAATAAGCAGTTTACAACCCACCCCACCTTCCACATATTTCAGCATATTCCAGTGGGAAGGACTTATTACCTTTCCTGTAAAACTAATGAAGCCTGTAACAAATAATTTTCCATGGCAATACTTTTTTGACGGAACAGTATTTTGGCAGTGATAGACCTATAAGCTTGACATCTGTAGAGGGAAAGTTATATGAAGGCTTGTTAGGAGATAACATTCAAATTAAATCCTGGAGATTGGCACTATAGGTTGTAATCATCATGGTTTATAAAATACGGATCATGTCATAACACTTTCAGTATCACTGTATAATTTGCAAACTTCAACAGCCAGCGTCTGGGTGAGAATGCTGGGAGCTGCTGTGTAGAACAGCCGAAGAGGTTTGTTTGACATCCTTGGAGCTAGTGATCCAGCCTTTGCTGAAACACAAAAAACACAGATTCTCAAGTCTGCAGTTTATACATTTGTTTTACATGGTTACATTCCAAAGTCAATGCAAAACCAGCTGCCACCCAGTCATTGCTAAAATGCCAGCTGGTAATGCCATAGGATTATGTAAGCATTTTAAACCCAGTCAGCAGGTCTGTAACCACTCAAAGGAGCTGCTCCCACATGCCTTCAGTCTGACCATTTATCCCTTTCAGCTTAAGGAGCTTTCACACACGGGCTGCAAACTAAATGCATTGGTCAGAATTCTATTAAAAAGTAGAAACTTTCTTACTTTATGGTATTATATAGCTGTACATATTTGTACATACAAAGAAAGCCTACTTTAACAAAAAAAGCCATGAATAAATTGTAAAATAAATCTTTATAATTGATGTCACTTGTGTCACATGATTTAATTAAACTTGTACTATAAAGACTCCAACTTAAATGTATGCAAGGAACAATGTACCCAATTTTGTAAAAATATTATACTATTTTAGGCCACACACAAGGCCAAACCTCAGCCCTTAGTTTCCTGTGTTTCCAAGGTGCATGTGTGGTTTGCCTCCCCACGCTGTAAGGCACCAGGTCACCTGCCCATCATGTACTCTTAACCACCAAAGACTATGGATATGCAGAGGACAAATTAAATACCATAGGGCTCATTTGCTCTTGCGGATGTAAATGAGCCCTCATATGTTTAATGTGCTTTTCGCAGAAAATGGCACAAGGAACAGGACAAAGCTGAACTGACAAAAATATAAATGCAAATTTTCAGACTCTCTATAGTTTGGGACAGCAAGATGTAAGTGGGTGCTGGTTTTCTTATGTGAAGAGAAGAGATTCTAGAAAGACCTAGGACATCACTAGGAATGTTCAAGCAAGTGCACAGTGGCCATCTGCTCATAGCTTCCCCCTTCAAGCTAGATATTTATGGTGTAAGTGCTGCTGAAGAGCTTCATCCAGGTCTGGACTGTGGTTCAAAATAGGCCCTGGCATTTCAATCACACAGAGGCCCAAACAGCAGCCAGCTGACTGTCTATGGCATCTTACAGCAGCCCCTCTGGCATTTGCCAAAATCTACAAATTGCCAGTCTGGGCCTGGCTTCATCCATAGGCATACATAAACTAATCTTTCCTCTGACACTTACTATTGTGTTTACCAATGCCGTTCTGCGCCATGATATCCATTTTTTTCATCATCAATGGTGACTTGCTCATGGTGACATTACCAAAACATGCTAGTACTGGTACTAGCCGCTCAAGACAATGTATTATTGCCTAATACCTGTATGTCTTAAATATGTATAATTTAAAAATTCATACAGGTTCTCTAAAGGCTCAGTGTTAGATTATTATTTGTGTTACATTAGGACTACAAAGGACATTGTACAGTAAATGCGAATATTGTTTGCTAAACCAATGACTGTGATAAAGGTTAGTGTTTCCTTTTATATATCCCCTCATTTCTTTCTTTTGCAGAGGTTTTAGCAGCAGTAGAAGGATGGAAATTTTCTCTGTGGGTGCAGCAAGGGAAGGTGGAAATAAGTGGATCATGCCAGTGACTACGGAGAACCACCCATCTAAGTGGAGCTGGTGGTGAGTAAAAGGGCTGGCAAATTCTCCTGTGGAATTTTCCATCTATTGCAGTTAAAGAATAGTATTTAAAAAGGAAGAAGAATTCGAGTAGATATCTACATTGTGTGTATCCACTAGAAGTGTACAACACTATGGAATATGCTGAAGCTTTCTAATATATGTGTTAATCATAATAATAATAATAATGATAATGTGCCATGTAATATGACATGTGTGTTTTGCTCCGCATTCATTTTTAAAAACATCATACAGTCTAATTCACATTTATAAGTATAAATGTGAATTTGACTGTATAATGTTTTTAAAAAATATATTTTATTGTTGCCTAGTATTCCTTTAAGTATGTCACACTGAAATATATTTGCTTCTCAAATCAGAGCTGCAAGTGAGCACAGTACAGTAGGTAAACTGTCTATATACAGTATGCTTTCTGTTGGAGAAAAACCTCACATTTCAGCATTTTAACTTCTCACCATCAAAGCCCAGAATACCACAGGACAAATATATCCCCAAAACACTGTTGGCGTTTACTGTCAGGCAGATATCTAGGGGGAACTGCAGTTTGATAAATATGCTTAGAATGGATAAAGGGGTGGGGGTGGAGTAAACAGAGCCTTGTATTTAAAGGAACAGTAACACCAAAAAATGAAAGTGTATAACCGTATCTGCTATAGATGTGCTATAGTAGTGTTTCTGAAGCAAACACACAACACTATATTATATTTTAATTACTTTAAAATTTCTTTAATTTCTTGGCGTTACTGTTACTTTAATACCAGTGCCTCTAATACTTTTATAAGATTAATTGAAGGCTTCTATTTGCAAGTTCCCTGAATGTTCTACTATATAAAACCGCTGTAGATGTCTGTTTTTCATATTGAAAATGCAAATTAGCACTAGATCAGCTATGCTATCAGTAAGCCCATTTGACCCACAAGCCTTGTTTCAATATTCTGCACTGCACACACAATGTGTAGTGGCATTTTGTTTAGGTATTTTGAACTAAGGAAATAGAAGGTGCACTGCCCACTTCTAAAATTGACTTGATAATCTTAATTATCATTTAATTACTTGGTCATTCACTGCCAATATTTCCATGGTCATTACAATGTATCTTAGTTGCCACCCACATATATACATTTTTGTCTAGGTTTACCATAAAGCCTATATTTACTTTCCTACTCTGCTTCCGATCTTCCAGTTCAGATTGCAAGTTCCTGGCTTAGTCCCTGATTTCTACAAACTATTAGCATCCATTGTACAGTGCAGTGGAATGTGCTGACTAAACCAGCGCCTGATAGCTATGTCTTGGCCTTAAGGGTAAAGGCAGAAGGTGACGCTTTCTCATAGGTAAACAAAGGAAACATAGACTGCAGATATGAGGTCTAGTATTTATAGCTCATAATTAGATCACTCAGCATCAAAAGATATATATATATATATACTGTATATAAATATTTTTATATATATAGTATTCAATTTGAACAACACATTCCTCTACGGACAACCCAACAGCACATAAATATTCTAGCTGAAGACAAGACTTCCAAATGTAATTATGCTAGAAACCCTGTAAGCTAAAGGTCAATCAAAACTTAATTCTCTAATGAGAGAATGGGCAGGAAGCACATTTGTCTCCATTTCCTGTCAAAACAGGAAAAGAGTAACTTCTTCCTCTTCACAATGACTTCAGCTTTGCTTCCCATCTCCAGCTCCTATCCCCCTAGGGCCGTAATCACTCCTTGGGAAGAAGCTGGATGGGTTTAGCATTAGTTTGTATTGTAGCTGTTTTTCTATGAGCATTTAATCTATAAGCAGCATACTGCTTACAAACTCAGTTAACAAACTGCACTCAGCAGTATATAAATATATATATAGCCACTTATTAAGCAGCTTTACACAAGTATATAGAATATTACTGCATTTTAAATGCTTTCTACATTTTATTATGAGCTGCTGAAAAGATACCTTTTTATAATAATATTGTATTAATGTTTGTGTTTCTTACCCTTACTGCTGGTAACATCAAACAGTTTTGGATTAGAGCACACAATAAATGCACAAGCTATTGGCTGTTTACCTGCAAATCAGGGGGGTTGTTTATAAGACCATCTATCTTTCTAATTTAAGGTACCCTGATGACTTTCCACTATTATATCCAAGAGTATCAAATAGTTTAGCATAAATGTCCATTTGATTCTTAAAGCAAACCTGGCAATTCACCTCTATTCACCCACATAACCCAGTTTTTGCATGTGACTATGCACTGGTACTATAACACTAACACTTTTATACTGCTAATGTGGAGAAATGAATTAATTGTGCCCAAGGGGCACCCTCTGTAGTTACATGTCCATGTCTCTATGTTTGGTATAGACTGGCTGCTTATGGCCAGAAAACCCTCAATATGTCAGGATCCATCCCTGAGATTTTGTAGGAAAATATAATATAACTAGTGTGATAGACAGGAATTTTAAACAGCAGAAAGACCTAAAGAGGGATTCATTTTTGCGTATTTTAATGTTTTCCATCAAAAATAAGAGATCCACAAATATTCTTAAAAGGTCATACACCACAAAACTGACATTTTAAATATATATCCATTTCACAGTAAGAAAGTACAAGAAATCATAAATGTCACTTTTTTGCACAGGATGAAATCTGAAGCTACTAAAAACTATCAGATGGTACCGAAATCTGCTTCCCTGCCACTATTTTATCTTGCGCCTGAAAGATAAAAAACCCCTTTTGAAAAGGACACAAGGTCTTTATTCCAGTGAAGCCTTTTGTCTTGGGATTTAAAACACGTAAAGGAAGCGCTTATATCTTGCACTTCTCTAAAATGGAGAGAATGCTAAATAAAGAAGAATCTGTAGAGAAAGTGAGGCCATGTTTTTTTCTGAAATGAACATGTCACAGTGCATGGTGCTGCTGCAGAATGGTTCCGGTTAGAAGAAAATTTACTTCTTTCAACTACTCTCCCGAGTGTTGTTAAAGGGAATTCATTGTGCTAAATGTCTTTTCTTATATTCCCTGTTGACATATTTACTTGATGGCTATGTTCCCTTTTCTGCTTTTTCTTATTATTGTATACTCTCAGGCACTCCGCGCGCTTCTATGTCGGTCAACAGCGTTTGTTAAGTCTGCTAAAACAATGACAGCACTCGCTGAATCGGGTGGAGGGATGTGTTTATTGCTTATGTATGTATGCATTCAGCATCCAAAGCTCTCTTTAAAGTGCAAGTGTGGCTGCTGCTGATAATATGCTTTCCATCATTACCAAATCCTTATCAAATAAAGCACAATTAATTCCCTTACCGTGAGGATATTATATGGATATTGAGAAGTTCCATGACCAAATACAGGCCCAATCGCTACATCACTATACTATACTACTAGCCACTATACTATACTACTAGCCACTATACAATCAGCGCACCAGAGGTCACCCCTATAGATTAGAGGAACAGAGCTTCCATTTGAAGCAGCGTAGGTGGTTTTTCACGGTGAGGGCAGTGAGGCTGTGGAATGCCCTTCCTAGTGATGTGGTAATGGCAGACTCTGTTAATGCCTTTAAGAGGGGCCTGGATGAGTTTTTGAACAAGCAGAATATCCAAGGCTATTGTGATACTAATATCTACAGTTAGTATTACTGGTTGTATATATATAGTTTATGTATGTGAGTGTATAGATTGGTTAGTATAGGTTGTGTGCTGGGTTTACTCGGATGGGTTGAACTTGATGGACAATGGTCTTTTTTCAACCCTATGTAACTATGTAACTATGTAACTATACTTTCAGAGAGCTATAACTATAATGGTGATTCACTTTTGAACTAACTTTTAGTATGTTATACAATGGCCAGTTCTTAGCAACTTTTCTGTTGGTCTACATTAAACAAAATTTTGTTATTGAATTATTTGCCTTCTTTTGGAATCTTTCCAGGTTTCAAAAGGGGGTTCTTAAAGCCAGCAACAAAAAAACTGTTGCTCTTTCAGGCAACAATTTCATTGTTCTTATTCCTTTTTGTTATGTATCTTTCTATTCAGACCCACTTTTAATCATATTCCAGTTTCTCATTCAAACCACTGCCTGGTTGCTAGGGTAATTTGGACCCTAGCAGCCATAAAGCTGCTAAAATTCCAAACCGCAGAGTTGCTGAATAAAAAGTTTAATTTAAAAAAACACAAATATTAAAACATGAAGACCAACTGTACATTGTTTTAGAATAGTGCTCTCTACAACCTACTAAGTTAGTTTAAGGTGAACAGCTCATTTAAGGTATCCTTATATTTAATATTATATGAGAGTATATTAATTTAATTTATATAATATTAAAGTATAATGATACTCCACTCAAGCAGCCTTTATTATTCTATATTACTTTGCAAAAGTTCAGCAGTTGAACAGATATCTAATATGACATTTTAATGCAGTTATGGAACCCAGTTTGTTGTTTTTTTACAGCAGTATGAGCATTGCATCTGTTATTTTTGCTATTTTTTATGGAATCTGCAGCCGAGGTGGTCTGAATGTGGGGGTGTATTTGTGTTGCTGAAGTAGGTTGGGCAGGAATGTGCTGGTTATTTTTGGCTCCTCAGAAAGTAACAAATATAAGGATCCATTTAACTGGTTATTTGTATTTTACATTGTGCAAGTATTTATTTTCTTGTCACAGAACCCTGCTCTCTCAAAAGTGCTATCCTGCAGAACCCTAGCCTTAGTCAGAGAACAGCTTTCCAATGCACCAATACTGACTTCGAGTTTCAAATTAGTAGTGCCTATTAGAATATAGTGCCCTATGTACAGTATAGTATACACACAATGCTTACTATGCTTACATGCACTTAGTTATACCAATTTTGTTCTAATTAAGAGTGAACAAAGGGAGTTTTGGCATTGGCTTTGGTAAATGCACATGACTATTCACCAAACAACAAAGACTACTGGCTGGTTAACTGGTCGGGTTAACTGGTAACCATTGAAATGGTTACTATTGCTGTAGGTTTAGGGTTGCTGTGAATTGCAGAGGCCTGTAGTTAACTCTAACAAATGTTCTAAGCCAGGGATCCTCAAACTTTTTAAACATGGGGCCAGTTGACGGTTCCTCAGACTGTTGGGGGGGCCAGACAGTAATCCTCAAACTACGCCCCACTGTCCTTAAACTACAGCCCGCTCCCTGTTCCCCTGCTCCCCTCTGCATCCTCCCTGCTTCCCTGCTCTCTGCTGCGTCCTCCGGCTCCCTGCTCCCCCGCTGGGGCCAGGTAAATTACCTTGGGGGGCCGTAGTTTAAGGATCCCTGTTCTAAGCTCTAAAAGTAATTCACAAAAAAAATGGGGAGCCTTTTTGGAATCCAGTCTAACCAATCACGGGATATTGTCCTTCATGGATTCTTTTTTCATTGTAAGACAATGCCAGCAAAGTTAAAGGCTAGACTGTTAGATGATATCATATGACGATGATGATGAGGGTATTCCATGACCATATAAAGGTATAAAGGCCATAGGATACTTTATTATTTATAAAACACATGTTTCATTGAGTCATGTGACACAAATTACATCACTAAGCATTGATTATAACTGGTTATATCACTAATTTCTATATAAAAGAATATATCATAATTAAAGGCTAGTCATGGGTCCAGTGTACTATATTGTTATAACTTATAACTCAACCATTAAGCAACTATTAAAAGCCAAGTAGCAAAGTGTCCCTGGAAAATATTTTCAAATGTTGGCAACTATGTAACAGACAGCACTGACTAATGTATATTTTAAATATTGCAAGTGATAGAAATCTGTGTATGTACGGCAAACATTTGGCAAAAGGCCTCTATTCACTTGCAAACCACTATGACTAACTGATTCAAAGACTTCAACACGTTAAAAAGACAATTTCGTACCTTGTGTTCTTATTTTATCTAAAAACTGATTTACTGAATTACAAAAGAGTCATTTTCACTTTAAGCAAACTGATAGTAAGAGACAAGGGCCTAGAGACACAGCAAGGACATTTCCAATGCATGCAGGTATGTCAGTAGGGTTAGGAATATATGGCCATTAGAGTCTAGTAGAATGTCATAGATTGAGTATAGCAGCTGGCAGGAAGCCACATGTTGTTCTAGCTGGGCTACTGTCTAAAAAAACATGCACTCCCTATTCTTTAAATTCATTGTGAATTCATGGCACTAATCATGGCTGAGAAACAAGCAAAACAAGTAACACCATCATTGTTTTTTTTGTGATAACACTACAATAATATTGATAAGAAATACATCTTACATTTTCCATGATCATTTTTACTTTCAAAGGTTCATGATACAAAAAAGTATTTGTATTGCCTCTTTCTAAATTTAACATGCAATGTATTCTCTAAAAACTAATGCTTTGAAAGACCCCAGGACGGACATCCCTGACTAAAATAACCCTGCAATAACTATAACGTAATAATTTGCTATATTGCTTTACCAATGATGTTATTTCTTTCCTTCTGTTTCAAGAAGGCTCTCGGTGCTTGTCTTGCGTTTGAGAAGGGCTCCTGGGCTGCTAGCCCCTCTCTTTCTAATCAATATGTTCTTTTCCTACAATGCTTTCCAAGTCCCACCCCCTCAGAAGCCATATTTCAATATCTAGCACTGATGAAATCTAAGGAAATTGAGACAGGATATATGACTCTGAGCTATTAGGCTGAATCTGTGCTATTAAACCACCGGTTCTGGATGCACAGTTTGACATTAAGGATTTGTATGTCCCTAGCTATAATTGCTTATATACTAGCCTCTCTCTCCCTAACCAAAATGACTCTTTTACTTTTGATTTTTAATTCCTTCTGTTTTCAGATATAAACACAAGATAACACAGTATATTCCAGGGAAAGTGATAAACATAGTAATGTACCACCCATAAAAAGACACCATTGGCATTTAAGCAATATTGTCTATTATAATTACTGTTACCCTTTAAAAAAGTATACTCAAAACAGAATGGGAATTCTGGCAGAATGTATGGATACAGGCTGATAAATATCATGTGACAGGCTGTTGAGGGGATCTTCCAACATCTCACACTAATCTTAATGGTGTAAGCTACAGATTAATGATGAATATGCTGTGGGCAGGGTTCCATACTGTGCTGTGAGAGCAAAGCTGTTAAGTCCCAATGACCGCTATGCTTGCTGCAAGTATGGTTGTGTATGGTAATATAAACCTTAATAGAAGAAACAATATGGAAGACAGTATGGGAAAAATACACATAAGGAATGTTCTGTATAACATAACATTTGTTCACGTAATAGTTTAAATACAAGGACGGTACACTTTGCCAATAAATAGGGTTTATTTTCCCTATCCCTCTTGTCAAAAGCATGAGCTGAGTAGCCCCAATCCACAGACTGTACTTGCTAATGTTTTTTTCCTAACAGTAACAATTTCTCTTACCTAAAAATATGTTTTACATTGCCTGCCTCCAGATATATTTACAGTGGATTCCATTCCAGTGAATAGGTTAATAAAACTGCACAAAATAATCACTTAGTTACTGAGCATTCACCTACATAAAAAGAGAATTTTCTATGTTCATTTATAAAAGTGAGCTCAAAACCAATTAAAACAAATATGGTGGTTTTATATTGACAGAATTATTGCTTTCTGGTTTGGCTAAGAGCGAGGAGAAGTCTGCAGGGACGATGCCGAATGTATCTGTAGAAAATCTTGGCTCTTGTTTGGTTTTTAAGCTGCCTTTTCACTGCACAATCTGAGTCATGAGTAGTGCACAGTAACACTCCAGTGAAGGGTAAGCACATCTGCCAAAGTCCTCACCCCTCCTCACGTTGCTTCCTTGCACAGATAACATTGGCTGCATTTGCAAGAGCAGTAGCTTATCTGATGGCACTAATGTAATCCATTACATTTTCTTATGGTGCAGGTTTCTAAGAGGCAATGGATTGGAAATGTGTATAAGGGAAAGGATAAGGCTGCTACGCAGTGATGATACAGAATTGAGTTACATACAGCAATATAAGCACAGCTGCATGTCTAATATATATATAGTCTATCCATGAGCCAACATACACAACTAGAAAAGTATCCAGCAGCTATTCTGTAAGTAAGAGATGTAGGGCTGAAGCTTTCTCTTCTATTTTCAATATTAGCACACTGCACTGCCAAGTGGTTAATGTATGGCTTTTTGAGGACATTTAAAATATACAGGGGGATATTCATATGCATAGAATTCCAGTGGTAAGGAAACAGTATGACATATAAAGATTTGTCGAGTAAAAGGGTTATGATGTGGAAAGGCTTGTACTTTCTGTGCAATGTACCCCTTTTGCTGTTTCCAGACCTCTACTTGGGAAAACAACATTCCAATATCTAGCATATAGGGGGACAGATATAAGGGGATGAGGAGAGGTCGGAAAAAGAGTTACAATGTTAACCTTGGTTTAGATCATTAAGTAAAAAAGGACAGGACTATTAATGGGTTACAAGCACTGTTTTGCAGCAACTCAACTACCAGAGAATGGGTGTGAGTGCACCCAGACCTATGCCCAAAATAGGGACTGCCAGTCACCACAGCGAGCTATATGGAATGTAAAAGCACACACTCAGCAAGTGTCCTTCTAGATTTTGGAGGCAAGTTAAAACAAGATTTGGGGTGGATACTTCTTTTATGTCCTGAGTAAATAGTTGATTCAGCTCTGGACAAATATTGGGCCTCATAGGGGGCACTTTACCCTAATTAGTAAGACAACCAATGGTTTTTAGGGCAATGATCCCCAACCGTTTTTACTCGTGAGCCACACTCAGATGTAGAAAGTGTTTTTGAGCCATACAAGCATGAAAAACGTTCTTTGGGGATGGCAAATAAGGAGTGTAATTGGCTATTTGGTAGCCCCATGTGGACTGCTGGCCTGCAGGTGGCTCTGCTTGGAGGAAAAATGTGTTCCTGTGCTTTCAAGTCAGAAATTTAAAAATGGGCACCCCTTTTGGGACATTGGGAGCAACATCAAAGGGGGTGGGGAGCAACATGTTGCTCACGAGCCACTCGCTAGGCATCACTGGTTCAGGCAAAAGTACATGGCATTTTAATTAAAGGTTAAAACTGCATATTATTTCCAAAATGTAGCAAAATGTATGAAGCCAAAATAATTCTCCAAAAATGTTGGAAGCCCCACAAAAAATCAAAATGATATAGTTGTATCTCATATGACACTGATGAAATGTAGAGGCAAACAATTGTGGCACTGAAAGATAATCATGTACATGTTACAGTTTGATGGGCAGCTACACAAACAATATATCCCCTTTAATTAACTCATCTTCACTGATCTCTGATTAACCACTCATATATTTAATTTGCCTTAGATGCTTAGTGGATGTAGGAGAATGATTTACTCACTTATTTAATATCATAGCATATGTTATGTTTATAATGTGACCAGAGCTCTCTAATGCATTCGGCTGAGCTGCCAGGCACGTTATCCAGAATCCTGCAGAATGATTTTTAAGGTCCCCTCCCACCATGAAAAAAAAGTTATTTATTTCCTTTTTTGACCAGACTGCTGTGCATATTTATGTTGTATCATATAAGGAATTAAGAAGTAGAACATACACATGTTACAATAAATGAATGTTCTGGGTGGCTCTGGTTGGAAGTAGGCAGGTAGATACTGTAGGTGCACAAAGCCCTAACATTAATTAGATGCTATTGGATTGCTGCTGGCAATTTAACAAACTAAAGGAAAGTTTGAGAATAAATGAAGGTGACGTGGCTTGTATTAACCTTTCTGATGGGCATCTGCCTGTGGCGTCTAAGCTGTTACTCAACTAAAACTTCCAGCATCCCATTCTCCTTGCTGGGAAATGTAATTCAACAACTGCTAAAGAGCCACATGCTCCAAAATCCTGTGTTTTGCTGTTTAATATAATGCATTTTTTTTCTTCTTACAACACTTTATTTATTTTACTGCCTCTATGTATTCCCATATATGTATGCATTTTAACATACATGCCCTGGAGCACTAAGTACATTTATATATTAGAGCTGCCTCTTTATAACCAGGCAGTCAGAGTATAAACTGTACAGTTTCTATGCTAACTAACAGCGCATATGTTTATAAACAGCTAATCTCCTGTGGATTCTAGTGGCTTTCACTACTAAGCAGCTGGCCACATATAACATAGTTACACCTTCCAGTGTTCCTTATAAAGGTGAGACAACCCCAAATCAAACCCCCTAAATCAAAAAGTGGGTAGAGAACAGGTCCAAACTGAGCTTTATAACAGGCCCTGCCATTTTAAGTGCACAGAGGCCAAATAGCCCACTGTCACTGTCTATGGAATATTACAGGAGCCCCTCTGCATCTGCCTCCACATATTGGTGTCAGGATATAAAATGGTTTTGTCTGGGGTAGATGGGAGGCTTGGTCTAAATTGTCCAACCTTTTAATAATCCAATTTATAATCTATATAAACCTAATAATTTTAGAGAAGAAATAATTTTGCCCTTACTATTCATTTAAGGTAGCATAACTAGAAGAAAAACATGATTCTATAAACAGACTAATGTGCAAAACCTGAAGTGCAGGGATGAACCAGTTCATGTGCAGCCAGTAGCTTTTTCTAGGGGCAGGCCTGTATTAAAAACTCACCTAGAGCAGTAATTGTGTTTAACATGGATAATGTGTAATACCTTTCCCCGCTAATTATGGCAAGATAAATGTATATACACATTCTTGTATGCACAAATACTATTGCTTGCAAAATGAAATGCTCATTAATTCAATTTTCCACTGATTTACTAGCAGATTGTAGCTCCCTCACAAGGCAAACAGCCCCAGAGAAAAAAGTCTCCCTGATTAATCTGAAAAACACACACTAACATCCTCAGTACAGTCTGGGTGCCTTCCCTGCCAAAATAAATCTAACACTTCTTTATTTATAACCTCCCATAAAAATATAAATATAATCAACAACAGAGAGTAATATTACCTAGTACCTGCCAGTACTCTGTGTATTCATACACTGCAGCAACTGTAGAAAAAAAACATTTTTCACAAATCAGGGAAGAAGTTTCATGATGGACAACTAGTCCCTAGTCCATTAGCCATATTCAGTTACATGGAGAAAGACAGCAAGTTGCCTTAACAGGAGGATTAGAAGGCTATGAACATGTATGGCTAGATGGAACAAAGGCTGGATAAGAGATTGTTTAAGATTATCACAGGCCAAATCGTTCACTCAATAGACTCTGGTTCTCAGGAGTGCCCTGTTTTTTGCATTTTTCTAGTTCTATTACAGTCAGACCAAGGGTTTGCAGAATACATTGCACATGAGAACTGGCCATCAGCACTAGCCGACTTGTTTTGTGGTTGACTTATTGTGGTGACGATACCAACATCTTGGCCAAATTCCTTATATATGGCAATGCATGTAGTCCCATCCCTTTGCAGAGGCAATGCAACTCATATCAAATGGCTTTTTCTGAATTCTTTCTGTCAAACCATTGTGTCAAAATGTTCATCCTATTGGGTTTATTTTACATTTAAATGTTTTTAATAAACTCAAGGTATCCAAATTACAGAAAGAGTCCTTATCCAGAAATCACCAGAAGCATTCTGGATAACAGGTCCCATTCCTGTATTTCTAATTATATGCCTTTGGAATTTCTGAAAAGCTAAAATAAAAAATGCCATACCAAGGTCTGGCATGAATTCAGTGTGCTTTAGCCATATACTGGCAATAAAGAAGATTTCTCATAAAATGCTATTTGAAGGTTATAGGCCCTAGACTTAATAAATAAATACTTTACCTATGCTAAACAAAAATATATCTCAGACATAGCCTCTTACCAGCCCTTGAAATTGCTTTATAAATGTTGATGACCATGTATATTTTGCCTCACTAAATGCAATGCTACCTGATTTTTAGCAAACACATTTATATAGGCAATTGTTACCAAGCTATATGTGAAAGGATCCTCCGAGTGCTAATTTCACCCTCATAATTGTAACAGATTGGCGAGTATCATGTCTTTTGTGTACAATCATATTACGGCTTATAAATTTACCTTTCAATGCACAGAAAGGATAATTGAGCTAACTGTATGAGCAATTAGTTGACTAACCATAGAAGACCCATTTCCGACTAATATTTGAAAAGTAGGACTTTGTCTGATGAAGCATGTAATGTGCCAATGCTATGATTTGTCAGGTCTTAATTAGCCAGACAAATGTGAGCTGCATTATGTAGCTCCCACTCCGAATCCTTGCCAAGCAGAAAAGTGGAGACAAACAATTAAGAAAAACAGAAAGCCAACCATGTAATACAGTCTGTCATTGCGTGTTCACTGTAGCTTGGCATATTTAAGCTTACACTGCAGATCACAGTGGATTCCGAAAAATGTGCCATGTGAGTTCTAGAATCATGATATTCTGCTATCTAATGGCCAGCAAGACAGATAACTATATTTCTATTTCTTAGGTACATAAAATATTCTAATGGAGGTGCTAAGCTATATATATATATATATATATATATATATATATTGTAAACAGCATCAGTTTAACTTAACCCTTTTTTCAAATTAATCCTAACTGGATTGTTTGAAAATTGTCTTTTCTCTCTAATTTTTTTTCTTAAATATATGTTATTTTCGATCTGGAAGTGCCTGAAAGGTTTGGAGAAAAAACCCCTCAGATATTTAATTACATTGGGCAATTAAAACACAATTACTAGAAGACAGCTAGTTATAGCTACATCTATTCTGCCACTAACAAGCAGCACATGCCTTTAGTAAGCTAAATGATGATGCAGAGGGAAGGAAGATATACAGAGGCCAAAGTGATTTTGCAGTGCCAGCACTTGGCATCTGTTTATTAAGCCAATAATACAGTGTATATTTCCGAAATGGGGTCTCTATACCCTTTTCATAAATAACTACACAACAGTTTTCCACTTTTTTTTTTTAACCCTAGTAAAACTATATTGTAAGCTCTATGGGGCAGGGACCTCCTTCCTACTGTGTCTTATACCACGTGGCACTTACTCCCTGTGTATTTATACTTATTTATTGTATTTATTATAACACTTGTCCTCCCTGTGTGTAATTTTGTATATTGTAAGATTGCACAGTGCTGCGTACCTTTGTGGCGCTTATAAATGAAGTTATACATACATACATACATTAGTATACTGCCATTTTATAATGTCCCTTTAAATAGAATGAGCTAGCTATGAAAGATAGGAAGTTGTTGTTAGGGACTGTTAAGACTGCACTTTCCCCTTATACTATATATTCTATTCTCATTTCATAATGTTTTTAGACACATTTTCTTGCACTTGAGACAAGTTCAGAACACAGTGGAATAGAGGATTGGGTTTAAAAATGGACAAAAACACACTTAGCTCTGTTTAAAAAAGTGCATGTAAACGTTATATATACATTTGATGCACTCGACATGTGTTTCTAAACACATAAAAAAAACACCCGTGTGTAAGAGCTGTGATTCTGTACTACTGAGAATAGGGTGATCTAAAAATGAAGCACGATGTATTGACTTTTAATGTAACATAATAATGGGGTTTTTATTATCAGGTTATATTTCTCTGCTTCTGGTTAGGGCTCTTATACACAGTTTTTTTTCTGCACGCATAAAAAAGCATATTTTAAAACAATAAAGTGCCTTTTTGTGAGTTCAACATGCATCTGGTTATTTTAATGTATTATGAACATGTGGTCAACATGTAACAATGCAGCATGTTGTGTTATTTTATAGTATTATGAACACATGTTCAATGTGCAACAATGCAGCATGTTGAGTTGTGTTGCAACACAGGTTTGGGTGCTGATTGGTTTAGGTGAACGCAAACCTGTATACCAAAGGTGCGTGAACAAATAAATGCCAATGCGTAAGTGCTCTTACAAAAAGAGTGTGCAAGCACGAGCACACAGCTAGCAGAGAACAGTGATTAGACGCAGGTATTTAGCGCCGGATTGATGTGCTAGCCCTGTATGTCCTTGGGCAAATCACTTAATCTTCCTGTGCCTCAGGCATCAGAAAATGACACTGCAAGTGCTAATTAACAGAGCTCAGAATGCCACTGAATGCCACTGCACTGGGGGTGTGTAAAATAAATCAGAATGCAAAAGAATAAAGGACTCAATTGATTAAGTAAATGCTTTGTAAATAAAGCGGATACACTACCATTGGTGTGCAATTCTCTGTAACTACATCACACTAATTCTAGGAATCTGTTACATTGCACTTATGATATTTCTCAAATAGGGACACAAAATAATCATATAGAGAATGTATTAAACGCCACATGAAATATTAAAAGAGGGGGGTGTCACTTTAAAGTTAGTATGTTGTTGACTGAATTAATCCAAATAATTAAAAAAAAAGTTTGCCCCTTCCCCAGTTAAAACTGCCTGTTAAGTCCATGAACCCTAGCAACTAAAAGCACCCCACACTAAATATATATACTGTTATGATTAAACACCTTTCTCTATAATTTACAACTGACAAAAAAGGGGGAAACTGATGTTTAGGTTAACTTGGACTAGAAAGTGTGTTCCTACAGTATTAATTCTTTGTTCCATATTATTTCAAGCTTTTACTTTTCACCAGTTCTTCGCCCATAGTGACTTCAGTCAATTATAAAGGTTCATAAGTAATTAATAAAGGAAACCTCACCATTTCCTTTACTGAGATGACACTACTTTGATAGATGAATCAAAAGCTGATTTTGCTTCATATGCATGAAAGGAAAATGAGCATTCATTCGGCATTACCATCATAAATCCTTGTTTCTTAACCTTGGGACCTCCAATGTTGCAGAACTACAACTTCCAGAATGCCTTCACCTTTCATTCTGTGTTGAATGATTATGGGAGTCCTGCAACATCTGGGGTCCCAACATTAAGAAACCAAATCATGGCTCAGACATGGGATATTCAATATTCTAATTACTTCAGAAGTGACATTTATAGTGTCAAGCAGAAGCCCCTAGTGGTAGAAACCCTGCACTAGAGTCATTGTGCCAACTAAATAGACAGATATGACTATATTATAGTACAGTAAAATAGAATTTGGTAAATGATGTGCAAATGATTGCCTTACTGAACAACACTACATCTAAAGGATGGTGGGATATGATCAGAGAACTCTGCTTACAAGGCCTGCCCCAAAGGGGATTTACTACTGTATTTAACATAATTTTACAACACTGAGGGGAACTACGTGGCTTTCCAGCTGTTGAGCTACCCCAACCATTCCACAAATGGCTGTCACTGGGTTCTGGGAGTTGTAGTTGAGTGGCGCAAGCAATTTGTGCCTATCGTGCAGCGTAAGGATAAGAGGGTGTAACTAACTTCCAGAGTAGGTTAGTGGTGCTGCCATACTGCTCCTAAGTTGTGTAATGTTCCTCTGATGTGCATAGTAATAATAGATAAAGTGCCCCAGGGCTTTAGTACAACACCCTTATGCCACTCAGGGCTGTTCTATTATATTTCAAATACATTTTCTTACCTGTCGGTTACGTTCATCCATTATCCTCGTAATCTGAATCTTTTTTCTCCCCATAGTCCCCGTTTTTCTTTCTTCTCTCGTCCTTGAAACAATGTATTTTCCCTTCTTCTCCAACTTTCTTCCTTTCTTTCAACAATATTTCACCTTCTTAATTGCACTTTTCAGCACGCAGATCCCGACATCCGTTCCTAAGAGAAAAGAAGGCAGCAGATTTTACCGCTATGGGCTTATAAGTGGGAAAGATCACTATAATGGGAGTAGGACAGAATACGAATATGCTAGAGATATCTAAACAGCTCAGCATTCCTGGATAACATAGGTTCTAATGTAAGGAAGCTTAAATAAAGGATATTAACACACATAAGACACAATACCAATGTTTTAAAAACAAGAGGATAAAAGTGGACTGCAATTAACTCATTAAGGGCAACTGACTTTGTATCTATTTAGTTTACATTGCTAATAGGTGTACTTTTTTGGGGATCAGAGCAACGTGCAATATACCCTGTGCTGGGTTATGAAATAACGATGAGCTGCTAAACACAATAAAAAGAATTACGTCTCCGTTTCTGTGCCACTGAATATGAGATAGTGTAAATAATAAAAAAGGAAGTCAGTTTTATGAGTTCATTCTCCAAATCCACATCTTATTGCAAAGTGAAACTGAGACTATCTGATCGGTTCACTTCTAATGCCGTTCCCTCGGTTTCATAAAACAAAGAAGAGAAAAGTCATTATTTCCTCCTGCAAACTTTACGTTGCATTTCACTTTTTTTATTTCTCTAAAAGCACCCCAAGCCCA
The DNA here is from genome assembly GCF_000004195.4 of Xenopus tropicalis. NCBI lineage: Eukaryota > Metazoa > Chordata > Amphibia > Anura > Pipidae > Xenopus > Xenopus tropicalis. Next base: position 179,406,821 of record NC_030677.2, on the reverse strand, counting down.
GGCGGCAACAAAGTGGTTAAGTTAACTCTTTCTGTGGGCACAATAACAGCCATAGGCAGAGGGATGTCCTTTTTTGTGTCTCAAAGCCAAACCTGATAGATCTGCACAACACATGATGTAACATTAAGCCGATGTCCTGGCAATTTAATCCATTGTTTGGCTCCAATTCAAAGCTGCTGAGGTAGAAAAGCTTCTACACACTGGAGATGCTCCCTGAGACGTTGCTGGCTGCTCTGAATGAACACAGATCCGGTATCCCCTCACTTATTCCCCTCACTTGAACTAATTCTTGCAATAAAATGCCCTTCGGGCAGCTCTCATTTACATTATAGGACAAGAGAAACTGTACAGCTAAGTTTATGGAGGCAGACGTATTTTATTCTTAAAAGTAGTAGATCACCTTTAATTTAGTAATGATGTATGAGTGCTATTTTGAGACAAACTGCAATTGGTCTTCATTTTTTGATTCATTTAGCTTTTTGTTCAGCACCTCTCTAGTTTGGAATCTCAAGAGTTCTTTTGGTTGCTAGGGTCCACTTTAACCCAGCAACCAGGCCGTGGTTTGAAAGAGAGAAAATAATATAAATAAGGGCCTAAATAGAAAGATAATAAAAAGAAACAATAACATTACAATTGTAGCCTCACAGAGCAATAGTTGTAATTGCTGGAGTCAGTGACCCCCATTTGAAAGCTGGAAAGAGTCATAAGAAAAAGGCAAATAATTAAAAAAACTAACAAAATGAAAAACAATTGAAAAGTTATTAAGAATAGGCCATGTATAACATACTAAAAGTTAACCTGAAGGTGACTAACCCCTTTAAATAGTGAGTTTCCAGTACAGCAAGTTACTTTTTAACTTTTAAATATAGAGACAGTGGGTGAGTTTGTGGGCTGTGTGCAATGTTTATATACAGAGAGAGTGGCCAAAACAACAAGGTAAGTTCAAGATCTGCTGAAAGTGGCGATGGCGAGCGTGCCTCTTAGTGCTGAGTGCTGCTGCCAGCCTGGTTGATGTGTCATGTAGTATCAGCTACACTTAACCCCTAAGGTGCTAAGCCAGTTTAGTCATCAGTTTTATTTTTTAATCCAAGGCAAAAAAGATGCCAGGACTGATCCTAAACTTTACTTAGAAAGATAGAAATGAAAAATAAAAAGAATAAAAAGCAATAGAAATATTCCTACATCTTGCAACTAAAAGCCCAGCGTGCACATCTCTCCCCTTAGCAGCCAGATCCAGAGTCCTTACAGGCAGCCCTCCGCAAGCACATTACATACAGCACGAGATGTTACCGGATTGGATTACTTCTGCTCTTCTGCTCTGACAGCGCTCTTACCTCAGACATTAAGTTAAAAAGAAGTTCCCAAGCACATGCAGGACCCAAAGCAGCTTAATAGGCTTTCTCTGTAGCCGTAAGCCAATCTGCTAATCCTCAGCAAAGGCATATGGAGCGGTTTCCTTCCCTTTCTTTCAGCTGTAGCCAGCAGTGCCACTATCCTCTTACAGCCCTATGCCTGCATAAGCTTCTGTGCACGCCGGGGTGGAAGGTCAGGCTGGACATCAGACATGATTGGCTGGCAGCATGAAAGCTTCTTTATGGATCACCACTGTGGAACCCAGTGAGGAAGGAGAAATCACAGAGCCTCAGGAAGGATACAATCCTCTCCCAGTACAGTAACAGAATGCACAGTCCCTCCCACCCCAGCTTATCAGTTCGACATTTCCACACTTTCCAATGCAAACCTTCAGAAACATCCCAGAGTTTAGTAAATAGTGGGACGGATGCACAAAAAGCTGGATGAAAGCTCCTTTTCACATCCTGCCCCAGATGCTGCACACTGGCAGGAGAGGCACATTCAGTTGTGAGAGGAGGGATGAGCAGGGGAAGCACAATTCTCTGGTTACAATACACACAGTGAAATTATACGCTGTCTCTTTAACACTGAGGTGGTAGCAAAAAAGGTGGCCCCCCCACGGAAACTTTTTTTAAACCTAATTTTCAGGTGTTTTTAGATGTACATGTTACAGTAACAGTATAGAAATTCACTGTTATCCTAGCTTGCAGGCTTAATAAGAATATTATACATATGTAAGTACAGTTATCAGATATGTTATCTAGAATTACAAGAAGGCCATCTCCCAGACTCCATTTTAATCAAATAATTTAAAATTTAAAAACATATTTCCTTTTTCTCTGTAATAATAAAACAGTACCTTTTACTTGATCCCAACTAAGATACAACGAATCCTTCTTGACGGCAAACCAATCCTATTGGGTTTATTTAATTATGAAATGATTTTTTGCAGACAAAGTATGCAGATCCAAATGATGGAAAAACCCTTTATCCAAAAAAATCTGAACAAACTAGATATCAAGTCCAATACCTGTATGTATAATTTAAAAAAATGGCTTATTCATTTCTATGGGATTTTTAGAAGTGCATTTATCAGTGGGTGAGAGTAAAGGTGGCCATACACGGGTAGATTTTAGATGCTGATTCAGGTCCGTTAGACCGATTCAGCAGCTTAGACCCCTACGGGCCTACCCAACAGATATCTGGCCTAGAATTGACCATATTTAGATTGGGAAAGTTTAATTTTCTGTCAGATGGATTGCACTGGATTGTTGCAAATGATCAAAATAGCCCAATATCACCCACTGAGCACCAGACAAGTGGATCTTACTGCGTGTGGCTACCCTTAGCATCCACCAATTGATAAGTATGCATCTAAAAATCCCATAGGAATGAACAGGAAGAGGGTAAATTTTTCTTAGGTCAGCTCTAATCTTGCATTTTGATAAATCTGCCCCTTAGACCGCGAGCCCTTGTGGGCAGGGCCCTTATCATTTCCAGTCTCTGTTTGTCAATTTAGTTTGTTCAGTATCTCAAATACAGAGTTGTGGAACTATCATTGTTGTTATTTGCAAGCAATTATATATTTCCAGCCTATTCTTCAGCCCTATGCAATATAAGGGTGCATACATAGAACATACAAATAGCACACATATATTGACAGATACCATCAGTAAAAAGGGCCCATCTCAACAGGGCTCCCATTCCAAATATGTAAAAATATAATAACAATAAGCATCATAGTCCCCACATTGCTGCAAGTGCAGAATGGGATTCACATTACCACTAATGGAATAAATTAGGATCATATCTAGCAGCTGTCCAAATGATATGCGCAATGCTCCACAAATGCAGATGCCTGGCGATACTTGAAATCTATTAATTTTTTCTTTCCCAATGTGTCATGTACATTGTGTTATTCTAATTAGCAAGCCGGTGTTTCTAGTTAATTATTCTAGAATATGCTGGATTTGATGGTGAACATCACATGATGGTACTAATGTAAGTTTAGACGTTCACAATTAAAACAAGATGCTCTGATACGGATCATGCGAGATAGCAAAAAAAATATGCATGCCAACAAAAATGGCTAATAAGCTTTATCATGATTACAGTTTGTCATTAATGCACGCTTTATACATATAATACAGTGAAATTCCTTTTAGAATGTGCACACAATATATGTTTTCCTTTTTCATATTATTAGAAGCAGGGCGTAACTTGTTTGCAGCATGGTGGGTGAGCCCAAGCCCTACATGTTATGGGTATGAATGGTCACACCACAATGTGTTGTACTGTGTGTTCTCTCTAAGCTCACTGCAAGAAAATATGGTTTAAACAATGCCTAAAACATTCATATTCAGATAAAGTAAGGGGCATAATATTCCCTATATTCCATATGATGCACACAGACATGTCTAAAATCATAATCTATTTGATAAATGGACTTGGAAAACAACGGGATCTGAGAATGTATTATTGTGTTTAGGATCTATCACAGATGATTATAGTTGATTGTGTTAGCACTGAGTTAAGCAGGGTATAGAGGCATCCAGCAGCTAGGCAGATGTTTGCTTGCTGGGGATGATAGATGATTACCTACCACTGTCTTGGTATTTAGTTAGAGAGAAACACAAAGACCCCCATACTACAAGCAAATCAAATTCATGGCCTCCAGCAGTTGAGTGGTGGAGAATCAATCAACAGGGAAAAGCAATGGAAATCAGTAATAAACCTGTTGCACGCTTCTAAAATGAACTGAGATCACCAGACCTAGAAAATGAGCGTGAACATAGAAACCGAATGAGTCTCTGCTCTTTATTGTAACTGGCCACCTACTGTTGTGGCACTGTGTATCTATAAATTGGCCACAGTGTTTTGGGCACAAATTGTTTGTAGCAGGTTCTAAGGGGGCAAAGGTTTGTTATAGTTGCACCCTGAGTATATGCTTAAATAAGGACATTGTTTTGCACCCTTTTTCATGTGAGTTCCTCCAAAAAGCATGTTATACAATGAAAAGTACTAGTATGACTGGTGAAAAAGGGATGACTATGGAAGAGTAAAGCAGATATACGATGGACAGGTTATCTACGGGTTCTGCCAGGATCAGCAACACTTCTAGAATGTCCAGCTATTATTCATTTCTGTGCAGTTTGCCTGCATTTATAAGAAGTGTTCCTATGATCTGGTTAGCTCACTCAGCATTTCAATTTGTACTCATACTGTATGATTTACATCAGTCCATGCTGAGCTATGAACGCAACGCAACCACTCTGCTCACTTCCAGACCTGGCCCTGCATGTATAGGCTGCTGTATGCAGGACTCTAGGTCAGTGCTGTCCAACTTCTGTTGTACCGAGGGCCGGAATTTTTCCGACCTACGTGGTGGAGGGCTGATAATGGAAGCCAGTTTTGACCACTCCCCTTTTTAAAACTGAAACTGAAACACTTGAAACCACACCCATGTTATCACATGACCATACCCATATTAATGGTTGTAGTACAGCAAAAACCTGCCACACTCTGCCTTCCCTACCATGCCTGCGTGCCATACTCTGCCTTCCCTACCCTGCCTTTGTGTGTGCCATACTCTGCCTTCCCTACCCTGCCTGTGTGCCATACTCTGCCTGCCCTACCCTGCCTTTGTGTGTGCCATACTCTGCCTTCCCTACCCTGCCTGTGTGTGCCATACTCTGCCTGCCCTACCCTGCCTGCGTGCCATACTTTCACTGTGTGTGCCATTCTTGGCTGGTTTGTGCCATACTTGGCCTGTGTGTGCCATACTCTGCCTGCCCTACCCTGCCTGTGTGCCATACTCTGCCTTCCCTACCCTGCCTGCGTGTGCCATACTTTCACTGTGTGTGCCATTCTTGGCTGGTTTGTGCCAAACTTGGCCTGTGTGTGCCATACTCTGCCTGCCCTACTCTGCCTGTGTGTGCCATACTCTGCCTTCCCTACCCTGCCTGTGTGTGCCATACTCTGCACACACAGGCAGCCTACAGTGACACAATGCTGGCACTGCTCCTACAGTCTGCACAATAACTATATATTAAAAAACGTTTTAATTGCAGTACCACCTCAGTATATGTTCTTTTTGTAGTGTGCAGGGTTTATTTGTGGGTTTCTACTGCTCCTGAGGTGTGAACAGGGGAACAATGGGGGTGATTACAGCCTGAGACTGAGGTGTGAACACTGCAGGGGTTGAACAATGCAGGTATTAAAAGGTGTGAAAAACACAGGGGATTACATATTTAAACAATACAGCCTGATTACAGCCTGAATCTGAGGTGAGAACCATGCAGGGGGGCAGTTAATCACAGTACTGATACCATTTAAAGATTACACAAGAGTAAGCCATCAAAGCAGCCAGACAGGTGGGGGGCCACACAGAGGGGGGTCGCGGGCCGCATGCGGCCCGCGGGCCGCCAGTTGGACAGCACTGCTCTAGGTGACCATTACGTTTACAGTGTGAGAGACAAGCTTTGAACAAGGAGTTATGCAGCAGCTTTGTAGTAAAACACAGCTATGCAGCTTTAATTTATGGGCTTAACTCCACGGGCGATTTTGATCAGATTTTGCGGGCTAGATTTTATCTGATCTTGTCATGCAACACTACACAACAGCATGAGATTTTGTAGAATCCTACAAAATCTGATCTCCACAGCTTTAATGTAAAGTTGGATGGTGTGTTTTGTTCCTGCATCTACATCTGACAGTCAATGTATGTCAATGAGAAAAAAAAGTCTGTCAGACACCATGAGATTTTATCTGATGAAGACGCAGCATGCAGTGTTCCCTTCCAACTGGGGCTTTGTGTCGAATGGCAAATCTTTCATGTACTTTACACATCAGATTTTTTTTATCAGTCCCATTATATTTTGACCCATGCGACTACATACGACTTGTAGGATGCGCTTTGTCGATCTGACACCATCCTGCAAAATCTTCAGTGGAATTTAGCCCTATCTGAAGGGCATTAGGAGCAAGTCATGTGATTATCAAAACACCAGGTCCTTCCAGCTGAGTCTTTTAAAGGACACTTTTCTACTACCGTGATAACAACATATTTATTTTATACTGTATTTGCTGAATAAGTATCGACTCTAGGCTTATGTTTCACAGTATAGTTGCCACCTTTTCTGGTAAAAATACTGGGCTTCCTATATTTTTATGGTTTTTCCCTATTAATATCATTGGTATCAAGCAATATTTACTGTGAAATAAATCAACTATCCCTTCTTCGCAAATATTTATGTATGTATGTATGTCTCTTTACCCTAACTATTGATTTATTGTACAAATGTAAAATTATATACATACATACATACACCTATGGGCAGAATACTGATTATAGTAGTGAAAAGGTAATGCACCATCATACAAATATCGGTTTATAAAAGAAAATGTCATTTTTTTTTTTATGGTGCGTTAGAGAAGGCATTTCCCCTCAGTGTCCCTATGTAGGTGGCTTAGTCAAATCTGGCATAAAATTTCCCATTTATTTTACCCAGCCTTTTACACAGTTTTTTCAGCAAATTTCATTTTACAAAGCATAATAAATAGGCCCCTAAATCTTTTGTGTAGCGGAGAAATATATTACCACTTCCAAAATAAAGGATTAGAATGTTGTTTTGTTTTGGGTAAATCAATACATGTAAGAAACGTCAATCAAGTTAGAGGAATTACGGAAACGAAGAAACAGGAACATACACAATGCCAGATCCTTTCATTTACACTGTATATTTTAAAGGTGAAGTATCTTGTCCATATGTCGGGGAGCTTATACATTTAAATAAAGACAAATACTTTGTTTGAAACTGAATGTGATTAGAGGATCAGGATCGGGTACAGGTATGGGATCTGTTATCTGGAAACCCGTTATCCAGAAAGATCTGAATTACAGAAAGCCTGTTTCCCAAAGACTCCATTTTAATCAAATCATTCCATTTTTTAAAATTGATTTCCTTTTTCCCTGTAATAATAAAAGAGAACCTTGTACTTAATCCCAGCTAAGATATAATTCATCCTTATTGGATGCAAAATAATCCTATTGGGTTTAATTAATGTTTTATGGATTTTTATGGTATAGATATCCAAATTACGGAAAGACCCCATATCCGGAATAACCTTGGTCCTGAGCATTCTGGATAACTTGTCCTATATCTGCACTAATTTTCACCTGTTGCTCAGCAATACCCTTGCATAGAGAGTATAAGAACAGTGCCACTAATGCACCAACCTATGTATGATAGTATAGATTGGTAAGTATAGGTTGTGTGTGCTGGGTTTACTTGGATGGGTTGAACTTGATGGACTCTGGTCTTTTTTCAACCCTATGTAACTATGAAGTAAGGCACAATCCACAAATCGATGGACTATCTACTTTAATTTCTTTAAAGGTTTTTATACATACAAAATGAACTGGAGGTATGAAAACCTTTGCTCCTAATTAGTTTCAGAACTACAGTTCCCAGAATCCCCTGCTATACTGGCATAGGCTAGCAGTGTAAATACCGTCTCTTCCTGGTCACAACCATTTTTAAAAAAAATTAATTTGAGTGTCAATTTGCTAGAAGCCGAGCTAAACAAATTCCACTAACCTCTTCCAAATAAAATGCTGTATGACAGCGCGTTCTAGTTCTGTTGCCAATCAACCTCCTGTGCTTCAACCTCATTTGCTACCTTCCAGCCCACCTAATTTGTGCAGTGATTATCAATTATTCCATTGGTTGCTCAGTCAGGGAGTAAATCAATTGTGATTTAAACTCCATTGAACATGCTTTAAGTGAGCTATCATTTACAATCTCCGTTCAGGCAACATGAAAGCAATTGAACAGTTTGCATTTCGCCTTCTTTTTCTGTGAGCGCATGGCAGTCTAAAGGTTTTACAGTCATTTGTGTTATTTAATAGGATAAGAAGCCAATTCTTTCAACTCAGAATATGTTAATGTGGAATTCTCAGAAAATGGCAAGTGACTTGACGCAGTAAGTGTCTGATGGCTTTGCCATTTATAAAAGTTACTGGTGCATAACAAACTCATGGTTTAACATCTTCGGGCTTGGGCTGTTTCACTAAATGACAACGGTACAGACTGGCATGCTGGAATCCCCTTCCCTTACTCAATACTGGGGGCATTCTAAAGTAAAACAACAGCTTCACTAATAGAAGGCTTTTTTTAACATCAAGCATGGAATCTTACTAAGGCTTATATATAATGCAGTGGTTCCCGAACTCTGAGGCTGGCCCCCCTACAGGAAGGGTGACGGTATGGAGCAGCCTAGAAGGGAAAGAATGGTCATTTTCTCAACATGGTAGACATGAAGTGCAGCTTAAAGTGAGTTGGGGTGAAATTTAGTGTTAATGTGTATTTTGCTGTCCTAAATATTTATGTATAGAAGAGGGTCCCACTTTAAAGAATGGACCTTCAAGTGGTTCTTGAACTGATAAAATCTGACAACCACTTCTTATGATTGTCTTATAATTGTCACTGCGCCCATCCTGCCTCTTCTGATGAATGATCGGTCATCTGCCTCTTGTGATGGATGGTGTACAACTGCGTTTATTGACACTGGGGGACCCTGGAGCTACCACCACCCCAGACCTGAAGGTCCATTCACTTTTGTGCCCGGTGACAGAGAAGGGATGTAACCTCCACTCTGAAAAACCTAGACTCAACTTGCACCAGATTTATGTCAAAATGCAAGCAGGTGCAACTGCAGCGGGCAGACTCGGCTACAGTTATGTTGTAGTTATAGGGGATGTGCTGCATTATGGGTAAAGAAATGGAGATTTGCTTCCAAAATTGACCTTTGCACACTTCATACATAATTAACCCCCAAGGTCTCAAGCTTGTAGCCCACCATATTCTGCTAAACCACATACAACTCTCCAATGGTTAGGGCATGCTGGGAACCTCTGTTGGTGGGGGCTGCCCTTGCAAAACAAGTGAGTGGCCCGAGTGAATTGGGGCAAATAATACCACAATAATAATATCAGGTACGCAATGAACATGCCACATATCTATGTACAGCACTGTATAATAAAATTACTGTTTAGTTACAGAAGACAATATGTCATCCTATCTCTTTTCCATTACCAAATGCATTCATGAGGGCTGCAAACTGTTAATATTATGTTTAGTCGCCTTCTTCCTTGAGCCTGACAGGCAAATTCAATTAAAGCAGTAATCAGCATTAACATTGGGGTTAAGATGGCCTAAGCATGATTTCACTCTGGCAGAAGCTGTGGGGCCTACTAAATGTGCCAACCGGTCATACTTTTCTTCTCATTAATAATACTGCCCCCTGCTACACATTGTGATGAGAACTACTCATGTTGTCTGTGTCTCTGGCTGTGGCACTTACACAATCTCTTACACAATTCTAGATCTGTCAGTCTGTCACGGAATATTTAAAAAACAATGAAATCTCCCTATCTTCTAATGCAGGTATGGGACCTTCAGAATGCCCGGGACTTGTTATCTTTCCATTATTTGGATAATCATACTCTGTCTACTAAAAAATAATTTTAACATTAATTAAACCCAATAGGATTGTTCTGCCTTCAATAAGGATTAATTTAATTACATCGTAGTTGAGATCAAGTACAAAGTACTTTTTTATTATTACAGAGAAAAAAGAAATCATTTTTAAAAATTTTAATTATTTAGTAAAATGGAGACTATGGGAGATGGTCTTTCCATAATTCTGAGCTTTCTGTATAAGGGGTTTTCCAGATAACAGATCTCATACCTGTACATTAAAGAGGAATAAGTGGATACTCGATACAATTGTAGAAACAAAAACCTTTATAATAGTTGGTGGTAGGAACAGACAGAAACATTTATTTACCATTTATCATGAGAATTCAGATGGTGGGCAATAAGTTACAGTTGCGTAAGGATGATATTTTAGTGTAGTGTTGCAAGCAGTGTGGCAACCCCCGCTCATGTTAATTAATGCAAGTATGCAAAGAAGGAAATCTGTGATGATTAACCTATGCTCATATGCTATTAGCATTTATAGCAAAATGGAATAGAATAATGTTTCTCCTTAGATATAATGTATATATTCTCCAGAAGTTACAGAGAGGGTGAGATTGTCAGATGGTTTATGGCACAAATGGGGGGAACAACAGATGCCTTGCATTCTGCCCAAGTAATTTACATTATATATATATATATATATGCTATCTATCTATATGCTGTCTACCAATCTATCTTCTTGTCTTTCTATCTATATGCTGTCTATCTATCATCTATCCATCTATTTATCTATCTATCTTCTAGATACATAGTGATATACCAACAAATAACAAACACACCCATATATATATATATATATATATATATATATATATATATATATATATAGTCATTTCTAGGGGCCCAAGGCTATAGCAATAGCAAAATTTGAAGACAGCCAACATATATGTAAATTGGCCCCAACAAAATTTAAATTTCTCATATTCATATACATAGAAATTAATGTATTATTTGCTTTGCGCCTTGGGCAAAAAACTGCAAATTACACAAGAAAGCAACATATTAGAATAAACGAATGCAATCTGAGGCAGGACTTGCAATTCGCTAACAGTTTATGTCAAACGGAACCAACTTGTAGCAGCAGAAAGCCAGAAAGCAGAGTGCTGTTAGGAGTGCATCATTGTGCATTTTGCAAGGCAAACACAAAAATCAGACTGCTCACTAAAAATGAGGAACTTCAATTTCGCAGGCTTCTGTTCACCGTATGTTGTGGCGAGAGCGCAGAGCAGAAGGAAGAGTGATTTAAGCCCTCTGCTATGGAAAATAAAAAAAAAAATCAGACGGACAGAAGCTGATCATCTGCCCAGAAAAGACTATTTACTAAATGTCTCTATTCTGTCTTTCTGTCTTCTCCAGTTTGCAAGACTCTCAACAGAATGGCAGGAAACACACACCAAGTGGTCACGGAAGGATGTGATGTCAGCAACCACGAACAATAAAAGGTGTAAAGGTGCTTCCTTCCCTAAACTGTTCCAGAAGTACAAAATGGGAACCAAAACTCGGCACTTCCTTCTCTGTGCAGAAATGGCTGCATTTGCCCTGCAGCAGAACCCCAAGCACAGGGCACGTCAGGAAGACATGGAACTAACTGGCAGCAAATTGTCAAAAAAGCGTCGGCTGGAGAATTCTTTTTTTTTTCTTTTTTTTTTTTAGACTTTGCCAAAACAAGAACAGAAAGAAAGAAATGTCTGAACAAGAAGAAACATTAGAGGAGCTAAAAATAATAATGAAATGATGGGTGAATACAAATAATATTGGCCTTTTCTAAAAAAAAATAATTGCGTTAAGCTGAAGAGACTGGGTTTCCCAATCCCTTAAATGGGAAAGATAGTGGGTGCAAACAGAAGGAGCAAGAGAATACCTACCCATATCCTTATGCACTATTATTCCCAGTTATCCAGCCACCCTACCTCTTAGAGCTTACAATCTAACTTTGCTACCTGGGGCTGCAGCATATTATGTGACTTGCCTTAGGCTACTTTTGACTTCTCTATACTCATGGTGACATTAAGTGCTTCCAGCTGGCTGGAAACCTACAATTCACAATAGCTATAAATAATACCTCAAAGCCAGTTTAAAAGCCTTAGGAGGTTATTTGGAATACAGCTGAATTTTTTTTCATATATAAACAGTAAAAATTCACATAATAATGAATATGGTTCTTAGAAGTGCTACATAAAGTCGACTTTTTGTTCCATTAAAGCAAAATAAAAAACTTTTCTCGCTATGCACGCAGTATTTTATAAGTATTGTTAGCGGTATTCTGGCATAAGGCACCAAGCACCATTACAAAAGTCCATCCATATGTTCATTAAAAAGGAGGCTTCGTCTAATCAAACTATTTGGAATTCCTTATTATTGCTAGATAACTAAATAAAAGTATATTGGAGATAGGTCACTAAAATGTGCACTTCTTTTGTAAGTAAATATAAAAATAATATTGTTATGGTTAACTTAACTCTTGGCAAAAAATGTATATACAAGGTATTATGTTTTTCCCTTTATGCAGCACAGCACCGAGGCTCATCTATAATCCTGCTGATAAGGGCGCTTTGCATTGCTAAACATTCAAGGATTTTAAGTGCAAAGCAAAGTGTGATAACAGGGTAACAGCTGAATGAGAATACATTCCATGGAACTCAGGCAAAGGGTTCATGCACAAAGTGTGTATATATATTAGTATGGGAATCTTACTGCTCGCTGGAACGATAAAATATTATTTTAATAAATTCCCATCCTTCACTAACGCAGCGTATAGTATTGTAGCTTAGGAAAGCCCATCCTGCAACATCCAGCATCCCACAAAGAATTTAGGTTTTTGGCACCACAAGCTGAAGGGGAGCTGATGGGGAGATATATATATATATATAAGAGATCCTGTATATAATATATAATATGTATAGAGATATATGTAGTCATGGGACCTGAATGCTTGGGACCTGGGGTTTTCTAGATAAGGGGTCTTTCCATAATTTGGATCTCCATATCTTAAATCTTATAAAATAAATATTTAAACATTAAATAAACCCAATAGGATTACAATTCCATATGCTGCAGTAGGAGCAGCAAAACTGAAAGTAAGAATTTAAGCAGAAATTGATGTAAGTGTAGAAAATTTACATACCAATGGTATAACACTTGCATAGCTTATGTAGTTCTACTAACTTGCCCAGTTTTTGTAAGTGTTTACACTAACAGTGCCAATATCTACACAGGGCTTTACAGGCACAGTACAGCATTCCTGGCCCAAGCAAAGCCGCCCCTGTGCAGCTTACATTCTAAGTTGCCTATTACATCCACTATGGGCAGTTTTATTAGAAGTTGATTAATTTGCCTGTGTGTGTGTTTTGGAGTGTGGAAGGAAACCCAGGCAGACATGGAGAGAACATACAAACTGCTTGTAGCTAGTGCCCAAACTGGAAATAAACTTAGGACCATAGAACTGCAAGGCAAAATTACTACCCACCGTGCTGTTGTGTTCCCATTAACGTAAATGTATTGCGCTACTGAGGTTTCAAAACTCCGGCATATCAGAGTTGTTACATTCGCCATTGTCTAGCAAAGAGTGACTCAACATTATTTTAAATGTCTCAGCAGCTGGCTACTGAGAGGATGCTGGGAGTTGTAGTTCTGAGCAGACATAGGATGCTAATTCTTGCTCTGTGGGTTCACTTTGATTTTCGACACAGTTGCACAAAACATGCAGTAATATATAAATGTATTGAACAAATACAAAATACCAGCTCATTGTGCATAGAGAATAGCATGCTTGTTTAACTGCAAGAACAAATGTATGAAATTTAATTAAAACTAGAAAACGGCACCCATTTGCAATTAGCAACGCTCTATAATCCTTGTGACAATGGCACTTTAAGCCTCTCTCAACACTTGAAGGTGCAATAAAAAAGTGTGTTTGTGATTGGAAAATCATGAGTAACACCAGGTCTTTTTTTTTTGGGTCCCCTTCATTCTAAATCACAATGTGCACCATTGACAATATCTCCAAAAAAAATCCCTTTGCAGCCAGAGGGCCAGAAGTACATTACAGAGGGAAGGAGTGAAAAGATTCCTCTGGCAGAAAAGGGGTTACCTCTCACAGCCTGGAGACAGATTCAGGCACAATATGCAAAGATGGCTTGCAGAACATATCAATCTTCCCTAGAGCCCACGACAGCTGAAAAGTTAGCTCTAATATTTCCACTGCTACTTTTTTCCAAGGACAAAGAAGATAAAATGTATGTCAAATATGTAGAAAGGCCGAACTGGAAAGGGGGGGTAAAAAAAAAGAGAAAATGTGAACAGATCGAGAACACCTGCATGGTGTTACATGGGTAAGAAATTACCTCTTTTATCTGCTAGATTCATAAACATTTACATGGTTAGAGAGCTAAACGTCTAATGTCAGTATAATAGTTCTGAACATGTAGAATCTAAGCTACGTTTTATCTCTCGGGATTAAAGCAACATCTGTTCTTTTTTTTTTTCCTCTTTTTTTTCCGCGCTTCAACACTTGCAAAGCCACGGTCGTATTGCATAACATGAATTCTGCAGAAAAATTCCACTGATTACACAGCATTTATAGAAAAACATTGGTTTGTGTGTCAAACAGAAAGGGATTCAACATAAAACACGGGGCTGGAAATTAAACACGTTTTCCTTTGGTCAGCGTCCAAGCGCATTACACTGTTTTTGTAGGAAACTGAGCAGAAGTCCTTGCTCCCTTTTATCTGCAATATTTGTTATTTTAATGTTCCACATAATTGCCACTTCAAGCTGATTTCTAGTAAATACCTGTTGAGGCAGGCTTGTGCTAACACAGGAGGTGAGCAGATCCACAGTCAAAGAAATACAAAGATCTATAACAATAGTGGAACCATTGCTATATGGAAACCCACCAACCAGAGAGCTTTGTTTTTCAGTTCTGTGCATTCTATGTAGTCCTGTTACCCATTCTATAAAAGCTTGGAAGCTATTGCCCAGAGGAGCTATACCTCTATGGAGATAGGGTTAGTAAGGGGCATTAGATGCTGGTAGCCCTAATTGAAGATATAGTCTCTTCTGTAGTACAATGAGGCAGGATCAGATGAGCTTTCATCTTTATCATCTTTTCATCTTTCATCCTTATCATGGATTGGCAGATCTGTCTCTTGGTTCCTACCAAGGTTACCATCTTTTCTGGAGAAAAATACCAGCCTTTCTCTATTTTTATCTTTCTACTAATCAAGTGCCATTCTTACTGGCAAGCTTAGTCCTGCCCCTTAAGTCTGGCTCTGAAGTCATAATAAATAGGAAGAGGATTGCACAGTATAAGATGTTCTAAGAACACAAGCATATATTTTGAAGCAGTTACAGCTCGGCTAGGCTAATGAGGGGTCTCTCCAGGTACCCACCTACAACTACTTAGAGCTCTCTCCAGGACCCCAGAGGTACGCACCTAGAACTACTTATATAAACGTATAACCATTGTTTCCAGAGGAATTAATGTGTGTAGTGACATGAATGGTGTTCATAAAAAAAAACTTCCCAGCAGTCTGGGTGATAAAAGGTTAATGACAAATCACTGTATATACCATCATCTCTACTCCTGCATAAAGCATCAACATATAACTGAACATTTGCCCTACCATTTGCCATATTACAGACTGGGTAGAAAACAATGAATTGGGGAACTCATTAGAAACATAATTTCCAAGGCCAGTAACACATGATCTTTTACCCTGACAAAATGATAATTTGTAATGATAGGTTGGCTTTGTGCTGTATGAAAGTAAAGCATGCTACCTGAGCCCAGTATCTACAGCAAACACGTGCTACGGCTCAGTCTTGTTTTCACACAAATTGTGTCCTGTGCAGCGAACCATGTCCCTACTCCTCCCACATGTCTCAAGAGACTTCATTTCCAGTAGACTGTCCTTGCTGGCACACTTTTGTTTCTTGGTAAATACCGTTTAGAAGGCAATGTGCAATGCAAAAAAATTCACAGCAATAGTAGTCAAATCGAAAGCTTCGCTCATTCGAGATATATTGATGTATATGCACATTCACACTAACTATAATCGTTCATCTGCTTGATAAGTCCATAATAATTAAAAGTTTGTATAAAGTAGATTTCATATGGAGTTACATTTTATAAAGTCTTCTTCTTTTTGACTTATACATGGCAGCAGAATTCATTTTTTCTAAACAATGGCACCTATGACAGAGCACCTAGCTTTCCAATTCACAGTGGAACAGTATGTGTATGAAATAACAGAACTGGACTGGGAGCCCAAATAAGCCCTGGTATTTCCATTACACCGAGGCCTAAACAACCCCCTCTCCCCCACCAGCCCAGTAAATAGTAACTGTCTATGGCATCTTACCGCAGTCCCTCTGGCATTTGCCAGAATCCATAGATTGACTCTGCCTAAAGAAGAGTTGTGGACAGAACAAAAAATGTGTAAAGCAGAATCTGTAAGCTGAGTCTGTAACAAATTTACAAAGTGAATGCAACAATAGTGCCCCTTTATGGCTAATTGGATTTGATTATGATGAGCATTAATTTCCACCCATTACGACTGTCTATCTGTTTGAATGAGGTAATGATGATTTCTGACTTGCTCTATCTCTAGGCTTGTCCTAGCTAATGTCTAGGACAGGCACTGGGGAAATAAGTATTGGTCTAAAAGAAGACTTCTGCCGGACAAGCAGATTAGGGGACTGACACTAGGATCTCAATCCTTCGTTACCAGGGTAAACCACTACCTATGGGTTCCTATACAGTACAGGCTGGGAAGCAGAGGTAAATGGTTGTTGTATGCCACACAGTATATGATGAAAGCAGTTTGTAACGTACCAAAGAGCAGAACAAGTTTCATACTGGGCTTCAACTGTCACAACATTCCAGAAAGAGCACAAGATTTTGGGGTGGGCATAAAACTTATCAATATGAGTAACCCAGCATTTTCTATATAAATGGCAAATCTGGTTCTACTTTTAAAACAATTATTGATATCCTACTTCTACTAATTTTAGAACTGGTTTTATGTTTCAGACCTATTCAATATCTTAATTATGCTGTCTGCTAGACAAATCAAACAAGACCAGTATCTAAACAGCACAAAAATAAAGACGTTCCATAGTGCTGTCAAACCACTCAGAGAGCCAATTTGTCACTTTCCCTCCTTTTTCTTCAACTCTTTTCGCATCCTAATCAACCTAATTAAAGCTTTGTTCAATCAAACCCTCTGATGAAAATTTGCATTGCTCTATCCCACAGCAGTATCTTTAAAACAAGAATTAAATGTGATCTTCTGACAGCAATTATTAAATGATCCCAACTGGCCCCAATTATGGCACATAGAGCATGGGCCTCAATGTATTCCAAAGCACTACACCCTCTCCATCACTTCCCAATCCCTCATTACCATTACGGTTTTTTTTCAAAGCCCAATTAAGCATTGGTTTAAAATTTTTTGTCCAAAAGAAACTACATATCCTTTACTAATGCTAGACATTGTACTAAACTCCTACTAAACTCGTACCTAATATATATTAGGTTATATACCTGAAAGTTGACTTTGGCAATACCTTTGAGAAGCATGGGCAATTGAAAAACCCAAACAGGGCACATATTATAATGCCTATTTTAGGCATAGAAATGCTAGCAGCATGTTTGGCATTAACTATAGTTTCTCACATGCTACCAGCCTCCTACAGATTATTGTTGCCACCTTTTCGAGTAAATGTTACAAGTTGCAGTAGGGCAGTGACATACAAAGAATATGTATCTGGCAGGGGACAGGATGGGGGAAGCTGACTATAAAGACTGTATAATCTAACTGGATTTAGGACATACCTGGGAAGACAGGGGGGCATAACCAGATGATCCATGGTCGTAACAATGGTAGTCTATAAATATACCAACAGTAATGTTGCCTACTAGAGATCATAGGAACAATATATAAAAAAAACCAACAAACAGCAATGATTCTTGGGAAAATTCACAGAAAATTCTTTAGATTTCCCCCTTAAATGCAGCCTATAGAAATAGAAGCTAAAATCACAGGAAGGCTAGGGCCCCAACCTAACCGATGCAATTGAAAACAGAAAAAACACAAAGTTAAAGTTCTATTTAGTCTAAATAAACACTTTTTAGCAGAATGACCTGCATTTTATTCAAATATTTCTAACACCTAAAATACTAAGGTTTTAGCCAAATTCATGTTAATAATTGCACGCAAAAATGCAAAATTTTCAGTTGAGAACTACATTTAGATTAGGTATATATTGGTTTTGTTCACTGAAATTGACTTCCCTGCTTTATTTCCTTCTGGGTTTCCTTGGAATAACACACACTTCATTCTACTATCTCAGTATAACATTAAAGGTGATCTTTTTAACCTTCATTTATGATCTAATTTATTAACATATGTTGAGTGTTGAGCTGTGGCACAGCATTCACGTGCCTCGACATCATTAATTCAGGTAGCCTAAGGATTTAAAGATTATTGTGTGCTGCATTAGAGAAATTGTTGAATTAAGGTCAGTCCCTTGAGGATAAAGTGGAACGGCTTCAAGTGTTAGTAGCATGCATGCTTTCATTGTCTGCCAGAGAACAAGAATTCTGAGTTACCTACTGGTACTGAGAGGCCCTAAAGGCAATGTTCTAATAATTGCAGACATTAAGGGGGTACTATTAAAAAATTAAGATTAAAACATTAAGAATGTTAAGTAAAATAGTGGTTTAAAAAGAATGTTTCTTTTATTTTAATAAATGTATAGAACAGCCTAAACAGTTAGACCAACACCCAAACCTTCCAATCCCCAAACCATATTTTTAGAGACATCTGAAAGCTGTCAAAGCAGTTTATATTTTCCTTAATTCAGGTGCAAATTACCAGTGACCTGGAGACTGGTAACGTAATAAGGAGGAACTTGAAGATGGGGCAAAAAAAAGGTTTTTGACAGTTTTTAGACAAGAGATGATTTACAACTACTTTATCTGCAACTAGGGTTATAACATGTTGGTCACAAAAAGGGTAGGGTGATGACATTAAAGGGACGGGGTAGGACAGACCAGGCTCCTGTACACAGTAGAGGGCAGACCTGTGGGCAGGAATTGGGGGTGGGCCCGGGCAGAACAACAGGTGATTACAAATTTACCAGCAAAAAAATTACTTAAGGATCCCTCATCTGGAAAAACCCAGGTCTTGAGCGTTCTGTATAACATGTATATATATATATATATATATATATATACTGTATATATATATACAGGTATGGAATCCATTATCCAGAAACCAATTATCCAGAAAGCTCTCTGAATTATGAGATGGTCATCTCCCACAGACTTTTAACCAAATCATTTTTTACACTAATTCCTTTTCTCTGTAATAATAACACAGTAGCTTGTACTTTATTCCAACTAAGATATTAATTATCCTTATTGGACACAAAACTGTCCTATTGGGTTTAATCTATAAATTTATTTATTAAGATTTTTAACAGACTTAAGGTATGGAGATTCATATTACGGAAAGATCCCTTATCTGGAAAAACCCAGTTCCCGAGCATTCTGAACAACAGGTCCCATACCTGTATATGCCACTAGGTATAGGATCTATTAGGCAGAAATCTGTTATCCTGAAATCTACAGAACTTCCCACCATTGTTATATTTTCATTGTCCCCCAAGGCATCGACTTTTCAAATATTTTTCTCAACTGTTAAAAATGTTTTTTTGCATTATTATGTCTGTCCATTTCATTTATGGTAATGTATATTGGTCCACTTGTTAAAATGAATTATGTATGCAAAAATCACTTCTGATTCATTGTGCGGGATTGCTGCTTATTCAAGGCTTCCAGCTGACCTTACTCTGCAAATGATAAACAGCTGCAGATTACATGTAATATTATTCGTATTTTTATACTATTTTTTGAATGAGCTCTTGGTCAGGCTATAATGAAAGGAAAAAGATCTGGGACTCTGCCTAGGTTTTTGTTTATCAGAGAGATGAAGTCATTATTTAGGGTGAAGTCCAAGACAACTGCTAAGAATATTGTTCTTAGTTCAAGTTGAGCACAACTGCAAAGAATTCTGTCCTCAATTAAAGTCCAACACAATGGCTAAGAATACTGTTCTCAGTACAAGAACAGAACAGCAGACAGACAGGGTCCATTCAAATAAGCAGAAAAAGTCCTGAAGGATGAAAAGGTTCAAATTTGGAAACAAGTGCAGAATATGGGAAACCAGAGGCCACAATGCAATGGCAGGTAGTTTGATTGTTTATATATAGTTTTCCCTAGGATGGACACCTGTAGCATGGGAGACTTACCCTAATGTCGTATACCAGCTATGAAATAGATATAAAGAAACAGAGCGCCAATCAGAATGAGCCAGTAAGGACATCAGCTAGGAACACTGTTCCAAACTCAGCAAGGGTTCTCATGTCAAATTAGGTAACTTAAAGGGGACTATCTCAAAAAAGAAAATGTAATATAAGCTTCATCCCACTGAAATAAGAAACTTTTTAAATATAATCAATTGAAAATTCTGTGCTGTTCCTGAAATAATGAAGTTAGGGTTCACTATCCCCCCTCCCAGCAATCTGTATTGTTTCATTCAGCATGAGTCAGATTTTAATTGACAGTTAGTCTAATACATTATTTGGGAGGCTATCTTTGCCTAGAAGATGTACTAAAGGAGCCCCCCTAAAACATGTATAAGACCTAACTTTTAGTCAAAATTTGACTTCTGCATGAAGAGCAAATGAGGAGAAATAGATTGTTAAGAGGCAAAAGTGTAAGTTTATTTTTTCAGAAGCAGTGCAGAATTTTCAATGGATTATATTTAGAAAGTTTCTCATTTCACTGAGAAGAAGCTTATGTGACATTTTCATTTTCACAATAGTTCCCCTTTAAGTGGGTGGTAAAATGTGGTCAATGGCCCACACAAGTGCCAGCGAGGAGTGTGGTCTCTCCTGCTTCCCTTACACACAAAGTCATTGTGCAATGGGACGTTTTATTTGGAGCTATCAACTCCTAGAGGAGAATATGTAGATGAAAATTAGAAAGGCTGAAAAGTACATTCTTCAAAAATGAATTCAGGATTTTAAAGGATATATATATTGAGTATTTTTAAAACATTTTATTGACAACCCATGTCATCAAAAGATAACTATGCCACACATTATGGTCAGCTAGTTTGGCCATAAACATCCTGACTTGCCTGACTAGTTTTGGACTCTGGTTAATGGTTAAGACAGTGGTAGAAATACAACATATCCAAATTATATACACATTTATTTGTGTACAGATCCATATTGTAACATCGATACATAGTCTATTTAAATTTACCAACAGTATGACCTTAATATATATGACTGCCGCTTGTGCTGTGGGTCTATAAGTCAGACAATGTTCCTGAACATAAATATTATTGGGTTTAAATGCTATAATATGCACTTTCCTCTTTGCTACAAGCTACAAATGCCTTGCTGTTCAGTCCATTGCTGTAGTTGGGGGGAAGCCTGAAGTCTTATAATGGCTCGGCTATAGAGTGTTTATGCTAAAGTAGGCAGTCTGTTCAGCTCTGCAAAAATGCTGTAAATACCAAAATTCTCTAGTTTAAACAATCCAATAAAAATAGAACTAGATAATGACAAATGTGTTCTACGGCTTCGTGCAGGAAAGCAAAATAAAAGGAGGCATTCTGTGTATTTAATATCACATTAGCAGCACTATAGTGGGGAAATTAAAGAAGTGATTCTTTGCTTGGGATTCTGCTGAGCCAAAGTTTTGCTGTGCAGCAGATGCTAACATAAACGCACGCTCGGCTTTGTGCTGGTAATTTCACACAAGACTTGTTAATTTTAGAGCGCTCTTCTGCTAAAAAGGGCAAGCTCTGTAACGGATTTAGTACAGAGAGCTGAAAATATCCTGTGGAAAAAAAAAATCTGTAGAAAAAAAAAAAAAGGCGACCAACCCAAATACTGGCATTACTCAGCAGAGCAGTGACGTGCAGATGTTTGTAGTGGCTGCAGGGGCCAGCAGGGACTGGAAACTTTGCATTCCCCGTTCCAACAAGATTGCAGTTGAACCTCATCAAAGTATAAGCTCATAATTTGCCGCAGAAAACTGGCAATTAGCAAAATGTAAGAAATCAGCTTTGCACAGATAATATCTGATTACACATGGAACACAGCTGCTGGAAATGAAACTGGTGAAAAAAAGATAGAAAAAGTAGAAATGTCTGAAATGTTTAATTCCCTGAGTTTTTTAAACTAATGTTCATGGAATCTGTGCAGAGCTGTCTTAAGGGCAATAGCAAGTAATTCTGCATATAGTGGGGACCTTAAGTCTACTAAAAGCATTTATAAAGCAACATTTTCTGCAGTGCTGTGGAATAGCATATAGAAGGGATAGTAGGGAATGAGGGCAACAGGGGGCAAGAGGGCAAGAGACTACACCTTTGGTGGCGGCTTTCATGCCTGCTTACAATACGCCACGCGCCAACCCTCTCACCTCTAGCTGGCACGCTCAGAGCTCACTGTGCCAGGAATGCTGTTTCCTTGTAGATTCACAACAGAGTACAGAATACCCTGCTCAGTGGCACAGCGGCACTATACATTCTGATCAACTGGGCAAGGCACTTACAGAGACTTTAGAACTGCGCTGCCTGACTTATATTTCACACTTTATAATCAGTTTTGCACAGAAGCACTCTATTTGGGGTACAAATCAAACCCCCAGGACGGCTTAATTTACCTGTAACTTGTTTTAAGCTTTCACATAAAGTTAAGGACCTCAATATTGTAGTCAGTTGTTAGAGCCACCAAAGCACAGAATTGTAGAAACACAGACAGAAACTGCTTTCAAAGACATTTTAAACCATTGGAGGTTAAATATATATTGTATATGGCAGCAGTGTCAACCTGGGGTTCCAGGGGCTCACCCAAAAACCTAGGACTACTGGATCACTGTCCAAATCATTTACCTCCTCTTTTCGCTCACCTCTTTATTCGCTTTACATATGCTCATCTATTCTTCCTTTCATATCACCCCCCCTTACTCTAATAGTTGAATGGGAAATGGTCATGGTATACGAATACAAGGCCTCATGGTAAGCAGAAGGGCCAACTGAGACCTGGGTCTGCAGTTATAGTCCTGTGTTATAGTCTATAGCAGGCAAAATTATATTTTTGGGTTGATATCCAAAAGAACAAAATGAACAAATTAGGCCTGCATTAATTATATTCAGCTAGGCTCTTAATATGTATTTAGGGAGTTTACTTGATTGCTTAATATTATATATCCTATGAAAGGAGCCCTATGCCTAAACTCTGACATAAGATGCCATAGTGGATACACTATTCCACTAACACTCTTACTGTTCCATCCCTAGAGTACAAGATTGTTACAGTGACATAAAGCAATACCATGTTTATTTGTTGGAATCCCTGCAAGCCACGGCGGCTGTGAATTGAAACATCCAAGGTCTTCTGTACAGATGGAAAGGGTAGAAACGGTTAAGGGTAACCTCTGCCAAGGAATGGCTGTTATTTTGTTCTGTGACTACTATCAAATACAGACCTTCATTGTGCATGAAGTGGCCTTCGGGGATGCACTCTGTTGTCAAGCCATCTCTCTAAACACAGAAAGTCCTTATCTTTCCAGACTTAACACACTGTGGTACTATTTGGTCCCTGTGGCAAAGATTGAAGTCTAAGCACATGGACAACATAATGGAAAAGAAGAACAAAATATCCACTGTGTGTATACTGGAGGGAGGTAGCTGAGGAATGTTGGCATGGCTTTACACAGTGTTACTGTCCTGAAGCATCTGCGATTTTGATTTGAGACTCAATGAATGCAATTTGTTAAGTGCCTCCATCTAGGCTAAATGCTCATTAGTGTCACAAGTATGAGACTGGCTAAAGGCTTCCATAGCTCATTCTGATAATATACCTACTGTATCATGTCCGTTGTTCTACTAGTGCTTGTCATACAACAAACGAGGTACGAACAATGTGCACTGAAACAGATTTGCTCTTCTATGACAAATTGCAAATTAAATCCAGAAAGGGAATTGAGATAATCAGGGCTGCAATCAGGAATCATAGGGTCGTAGAGATGCCAACTTTGGAAATGCATTTCTAGGGGTGTGTGGTCTATTTGGTATGGGGTGTGGCTTATTCCTCTACTGCTTCTCGCATCACTGAATGCTCACTGTGCATATCTTATTTGCAGGGGAATTTAAAAACTGAGAAAATAGCACATAATGATAGCTGATTGGGGTGAGGATTCCAAAACTCTTAAGCAATGCAGAGGAGTCGACAGATATGGCATCCAATACTAGTTAGCACGGCTTTATTCGTCCAGGCGACCTATTGTATTAGTCCACCACTCACCTGGGTCCCCTAAGCTAAACCACTGACCATGACCATCATGCTTCTCAGGGTCCCCCTCTGCCACTGGGCTCCAAAACAGCCAGCCTGACACACAGAGTTTTATCAAATGATCAAAAAGTGAGTTCTAACTTTCACCCATTGATAAATACACTTCTTGAAATCCCATAGGAATGAATAGAATGTGGGTGAGTTTTTATGTATTAAACTCACATCTTGATAAATCTTCCTATAAACTCCTAGAGTACATAGATTTTACAGTTGGTGCATCTGACGCATAAAAGAACTAGGAGTGACTTCATCAGTGTATGACTTGGTAAATGAGGCCCAGGGTGCCTTTATTACACATTTCCCTTTCACACCAAAGAAAACCATGCCATGTACTTAGATTTTTTTGCAGAGCTATATGTGGAATTGTTGCTGCACCGATAGTCCCTGCCCTACATGAATAGTAATCTCGTTTTATTGCCTGAAGCACTGGGAGACAAAGTAACACAGGAATTAGGCCATGATTCTCCACTTCAGAGATCTCAGCTCATTAAGTCATTGCGCCTTTCCTATTATAATAAGAAGTCTCATCTGAAACCGTCAGATCTCAACATGAGACTATTAGGGTTAGATCCAGAGCCTTCCCATGTATAACGTATATATTAAGGATATACACGTGTATCCGGTTAGATTTGTACAAGATCTTAATTCATAGCTTTACTTCAAAGGCCCAAAACAGAGAAATTATAAAGTGTGGAGCTTTAACTTTCAGTATATGTTGCCAGGATTCTTTATGTTATCTTTCATGATATCATATGAGTAATAATAACACCATGTATCTACATAATATCATCACAATATCATCACTTTTGACCCACATCAGAAGTTTGATCTTATCATTATACCAACTAGTTGCAAACTTTGTAGCAAACTTTGCACTGCTTATTACATAACATCTCACTTGTTTTCAAAAGTATAACAAATAATTTGCTATTGCTTTTCTACCAACCTCACTCCACCCCCATTTTTCCCTGTAGCAACTCATATGCCTAGCTGACTTACTAAAGTGATACATTTCGATACACTAATTGCTGGAATGTCTCACCAGCAGCGCCTCAGAAATACCAGCAATTAATGTATCAAACTGAACTGTAACAGTCACTGTAGCTGAGCTTAAAGATAAAAGCACATTGAGTATGGGCCCCACAGTCATGACAGCTGCCCCCATTGTTCTGTACCCCCCTACATTTGCTCTTCTAAGTGTCACTTTCCAACCTGTTACACAGAATAGCTCTGCAACTGTGTGTCAGTCACTACCAAGTTAGGCATATTTACTTACAATAGGAAATTAGCTGACTTACATTGCTACATCATCTTATTATTAGTGTAGTTGTTATGCCTTTCTTTGTTTTTACGGCATGACAGACTGTCAACAGGCTGCACGTGCTGCCTTGTTATGAAATGTGACACAGGGACACGCTGCCAGGTTTAGCGCAGAATACCTGAGATTCTATTGAAATAGCAGCATTTTTATTTAACATGGGAAACTGTTGCAGACAGCACATGTCAGGTTCTACTCTATGGGAAACAGAATTAGATATGTCTTTTTTAGGCCTGTCTAGCTTTAAATGTGACTGGTTGGATTTCACACAGTTATATTAAGCCCTAAAGGAAGGGAGGGGGCCCTTATTTTCATATCTGCAGCAGAGGCCAATTCAGGTTCAGTAGGTCGGCATTGGGGCTCACAGCAATAGGTTAGTGTAGCACCAGCTGCTTCAACCAACCTTTAGAAGCTTCTTAAAGGGGATGTCCCTCCAGAAACTGTTCTTACATAACAAAAGAAAAAGTCACCCAAAGCAACTTTCCTAAAAGCTATTATAGTGTATATTACATTCCTAAACACAAGCACAGTCTGTCCTGTATTAAAGGGATTGTTCTTGATGTAGAAAGTGATATTCTGAAATAATTTGCAGTTGGTTTTTATTTTATTTTTTTATTATTGTGGTTATTTAGATTTATATTTAGTAACTTTCCAGTTTGTAATTTCAGCAGCTATCTGGTTGCTAGGGTCAAAATTAGTCTAACAACCAGGCATTGATTTAAATGAGAGGCTGCAATATGATATAAAGATGAATAATACAAACTAGCAAACAAGCAATAACAATAAAATATACAGCATTCGTTTTTTTAGATGTTGGGGTCAGTGACTCCCATTTGAAAGCTGGAGAGTCAGAGTAAGAAAGCAAATAATTCAAAAACTATAAAAAAGAAAAACTGAAGACTGATTGAAAAGCTGTTAAGGTGAACCACCCCTTGATTTTTAGGTGCACCTGTCCTTGAGTTTTCCCCCTCATAGAAGTCTCGGTCAAAACAGATCAGCCACAAGACTGTCATTTCTAATCAGTTGATAGGGCCCTGAGGTCACATGGTTAACCGGAAAAAATGCCCCTCCCCAAGTGCACAGAATGATTATAACTTCAAGAGGAAGAAACCACAATGTTCTCCTTAGTCACGTATGGTTTGCAGGTGCAAATTTGCCCTTTGTCCCTTCTACAGGAACCTATTCAGTGTATTTTTTGGACTCAATAGTTGCAAAATAAAATAAAAAAAGGGGGCCTGATGTAAGATTATGGCACTGAAATCCACACCAAATGCACAGGCAATAAGGTGGGTATAGGCTGAACGGGTGACTTTCTTATGGTGGAAAAAAAACCTTGTTTGCATGAAAGTCACAGTCCAAATAGTAAGGCAATGTGTCACACTTCTTCCTGCAAACATCAACGCTTCCAGTTCAGCCCAGTGATTACAAAAAAACACTGTATTAACAATTCAGGGCATGGGCCTGACCAACAGCTGCTATGGGGGATGCAGGGAGTTGCACATTCAATGCAAGTAGAATGTCTAGCCTTAAAGGGGACCTGTCACCCTAAGAAATAATTCCAATTTCTTTTTTATTGTGTTTGTTAAGCAAAATAAACTTCACATACTATATAAATGATATAAATATTGTTTCCGTCAGGCTTGGGAACGTACGATCACAGCCAGCAGGCAACTGCCATTTTGTGGGCAAGCTTTGTATCACCCCAAAATCTTGTTTATGTGCCAGAATGGGGGACCTGATGCCCTTGCCCATGCACTGGCTACACAATTAGATGGTAAGAAGGTAGGGAGAATGTGAGTGCTGAATGGAAAGTTTAAGTAATTGTCTGCCCTGCCTCTATGCCTAAGGCATAGAGGCGGGGCAGGCAGTATATGATTGACAGCTGGGATTTTCAAATGCATTTATAATGGGTTTGAATGTGTTAATATAAAAATGAATTTTTGTTTCATGTTTAATTTGAAAAGGACTTGTATTATACAGCTTTCATGTCTGGGTGACAGGTCCACTTTAAGGGTGAAAACACACTGAGCTATTAGTAGCAGCTACTTTTTCATGGCTACTAAACTCCAGAAAATACCCTGCCCTGCCTGACAATACTGAGAATTGCCTCTGCTAAAGCACACGTAGACACAGTTATCAGTAAATGATCAGCGTTGTCTATTTTAGTAGCCACGACAAGTAGCTGCTACTAGTAGCTCTGTGCGTCTTCACCCTAAATCCATTCTGGAAGCTTTTACGGAGAATTGAAAGAAATAGCTGATCATTGTACTTAGATGAGCGCCATTAAAAAGCCTCGGGAGAACACTTGTTGGATTTATTAAGCTACAGATAATAAAATAGTCATACAAACACTTTCTGAGGTCCAAGGGACAGGGGGGCCAAGACTACATTCAGCCATGCTAACCGCTGCCTCTCCTACTGCAGCCAAATCTAGCAGCACCCCCAATAGGCAGGAGACCCCCTTGAATCAATGAGATGCCGCCTGGTGCAGTTGTCCGCCAGAAGTAACAGTGAAAGTGCTGACAGCAGTACATTCTACAGTAAAAAAGGATATGTTGAACGGAGAAGAAGAGTTCCCTGAATTGCTGGCTTTCATACTAACTGCTTATGTTATGAGCTCACTTTTGCTTATATGGAAATGAATGTGCTGTCATAGAGCAGACAGGGCACAGACACAGGGGGGTACAGACAATAGGCACCAGGCTGGATGCCCCTTGCAAACCCCTACTATTAATAAATTACCTAAAATGGGGGTGATGGGGGGCCTGGAGGTCACGTCATAAAAGAACATGAACTTCTGTCATGCGCCTTTAAGTCTACACATGTTTTCATCCTGTAAGAAATCCAGGGCTGGAGCTCAGATCCCAAGCTCTAATGCCCTGCTCACTGGCTGTTCTATTTACAGAGTATTCAAGGGCAAATCTTTCCAAGGCTGATTTCTGAGCAACTGTTAATACATACCAACAGAGAGGCCCCTGTAACGTTTCCAGTCAGGGGAAAAAGGTGTTATTGCCGTTTAGATCGATATCACATTTCAGATTATCCAGCGCACAGCTAAATAAAATCTCTCCGGCGAATTCCCTCTCTGCCTTTACTAATTTATGCTGTTTATTGAAATGTGGTTATCTTGATTAGGAAGTTGAAGCATATCTGGGAATACGGTTTCACATAAGGACATGCTGTATAATGTGTTGACATATTTACCGGCAACTTCCTAAAAATTTGTGTAAACTAGCTTAGCCAGCAAATCTTGGAGATCTCAGAGATCAAATCTGTAACAGAATTGAATATCTAGGGTAATTCATAAAAAAAATGGAATTAAGAAATTTAGATGTGAAGTGGGTTAGAGTGTTCAACAGGGAATTACAGCAAAGTCACACATTGTTCCCCTGTGAAAGCTCCTTATGTGCACATATAGTTCAGGCCCTTGATCTGCAGGAAGGATGGGGGGGTGGTATTTAATAACAGCTTTACATTCTATTACACCTCTATATACAGAAATCTGTTTATTGGCATATAGTTATTTAATTTAATAGTCCATCAGACAAAGAATGAAGCTGCTTTTGTAACATGGCTCACATGACACCATGGGCTGACACAGGTCAGCTTCTGAACACAGCAGCTCCTTAGGGGACACAATATGGTACAAGTAGCAGCTACTTGTCACGGCTACTAAATGCCAGAAAATACCCTGCCATGGGCAATACTGAGAATCACCTCTGCTAACACACACATAGAGACAATTATCAGTAAAAGATCAGCATCATCTATTTTTATAGCCGCAACTAGTAGCTCCATGTGTCTTCACCCTTAGGATCACCCACAAGCCTTCCAGCACACCCAATGGCTAAATGTTATTCAAGAGGTGTCTGTTTAGAGAAACAAGGTCATAACTGTTATATTATGTTTTACTCCCTACTGCTAATTATATTCCAAACTTTACTCAGTTCACAAGGCCCATCCATGTAGATATGATGGTTGAGGCACTGTGGAGCAATGCAGCAATAGCCTTTGGGGCTCGTTTATCAACACTGGGCAACTTTTGCCAATGGGCAGTAAACCTTATCAACCAATCAATAATTTGCTTTTTCAGCCAGCTGCAGGTAGAACAATGAAAGCAACAATTTGATTTGTTGCTATGGATTACTGCCCACAGGCAAATTTGCCCAGTGTTGATACGGTAGTTTCCCAGTGTCCAGGGCCCAGTGGCTTCAACACTAAGCCACTCCTAACAGCCTGTGAAGATTCAGATAACAACCCTCATCTTTTCATAGCTGAAGGTGCAACATGCTCAACATTATGCTCAACATTACTTCGATTATTAGGGCTTCTAGACATATCATTCTGTCTACTGTATTAATGTACAAGAAGATCTGCTTTTTTATTTTGCTATTTCTTGCATTAAACAGTGCGGAACATTCATTTTGCAAACTAATGATCTTCAGAGCAGAAGAAAAGAAGCTGGTTACCAAATTACCATTTACAATTAAACCCCCCTGGTTTCACATTTACTCTTACTGATACTACTCAATCCTCCGGAATGAGCAGTGTATGGTTTAAAGAGAGAGCTAAGGAATTCTGTATAATGAGTTACTTTATCTAACTGCTTTTTTGTCTCAGGTTTACAGATAGAGAGGTGTTTATTAAAGCAGGGGGGTTACATGCATGGAAGGTCTAATTAAGCAACTTTTTCTTCTCTGAAGAACTAAGGGAGTTTTACATGATCTTTGGAACACGTGTGCTGCCCAGATGATCCTGACTAATGTTTGCGTACCATAAATATTGGCCTCTTCATCAAACAGGCAGGTTTAAAAAATGAATCTGCCAATGCACCATGCCAGCCAGTCCATGTTTCCAATTCTCCGTTGTCTGTATGTAACCCTCAGTGTCAGTTTGGAAGGGCTACAGAGTCAGTAACTTTCAGTCTATCATGTTTCTTCCCTTTAACTTCTTTTTGGAACACTAACCTCTGTAGCTTTACTACAGCTGCTTCAATTTGTTAAACATTTCCTCTTTTGACAACTTCTAGATTTCTGGAGCGCAAGGTCAAATGAGAAGAGTGGAACACAGAACATTTGTTCCAAGCCAGACAATGATTCCAAATGTCACTTGCCTGTCTATTACAACATAGTATTCATCTGCATTTATCATATGAGAGTAAAAATAAAAAAGAGCTATGCTTATAATCAGAAATCAGCATTCATACAATGCCAAATACAACATATAATTATACAGCAAATAGAAGAGGGCTACTATCAGGAGCATACTTGGCCCTCTGAACACCAACATGTAGAATATGCAGGCCTCAATATAAACAAATCACCACCAGAATATTGTACCCCACCTTATCCCTTAAAGACTGTACAGCATCTACACCATGCTGTATTAATGCACAAGAGTACATATTTCCTCTTCATCTTAAAACATATCCAGTTTAGCTCAACATGGTTAATATAGCCGAACAATAGGCATGTTCCACGTATAGATAGTTTAAATGACAGAACTTATTTAAATTAAAAAAAGACGTTTACCCATTGTTCTGATGACAGATGTAAAAGTGCCAATTTAGCAGATAAGGACTTTTGACAGCGATGTTTAGACTTTTTTCTTCCTTTCAGATTTGACAGTAAAGGAGGGAATTTATAGGCATTAAGTAGTATCAAATGATTTGGCTCAGGATACCATAAGAGGCTAAAGTCTACTCTTAGGGGGTGCCAAGCTAGGACCAGCCATCAATAGTATTGATTATGTGGTTTCTGATGTGATCACCACCTGCCTTCGGTAAGCTGCATTAGAAACCTATACACGTCATTTAGTCTTTTTCCTCTCTCTGATTATGTCAACTAATACTGCCAGCGATTCTATATAATCAGACCACAAAGTGTGTGGTAACTAGGCACTAAAGGCTTGGACACTGGGATATAAGCTGGCTTCCAGAAAGTCATAAGGACTAATTGATCCATCTTTCCATTTAGGTTTCCTGCTTCCCATTCTGGGTACCAAGATCCATAATAATATTAAAATATGGATTTGTTAATACATTCCGCGCCCACAAGGCAATTATAGCAATTCACTGTCGATATTCATACTTTTAGGTTGTTTACAAATAGGTCTGGTTAGAAAGTAATTTTATCTAAAAAAAGAATAAAAATACTGTACTGAACTCTGTTGGGATGGGGGTCTAGCATTTGTTGTTAAAGAATGTGAATGTATTTTTTTCCACTACTAAATGAATAATGTTGAATTTTGGAGTTATTTTGGTCGTAGAACATTGTGTAAAGTCTGGCATTATTACACTAAATTGCTATAGTACTGGAGCAACGGGACTTCCAATAAATGGCTGGATAGGGAGTTTTAAGTGACATCCTACTCACTTGGTGCTGAGATAGAGTTCAGCAGAGGCTATTTATCAGCAGTGCTTATCTTTACAAGTTGCCCCCTTATTGAGACAGAAACATATTGTTTTGTATGAGAAAAGTCTGCCCCTTGTCTTTGTATTTTAACTTGTATTTCCAAAATGAAAGTATCCCTCTGTCTGTCTCACCGGAAGCAAGCAATATGGCAGAGCACAGTCAACTTATGGTCACTAGGAGTTCTAATGTGCAGAGACAAACTGATCCACAGGAAGGCAAACTAACTTTTCAGCATTTACACCTCAAGAGCCTTTTGGCTCTAAGCCTGGCACCTACCCTCTATGTCAGTGGTCCCCAACCAGTGGCTCGTGAGCAACATGTTGCTCACCAACCTCTTGGATGTTGCTCCTAATGGCCTCAAGGCGGGTGCTTATTTTCAAATTCCTGGCTTTTGGGCAAGTTTTGGTTTGCTTAAAAACAGGTGTACTGCCAAACAGAGCCTCCTTTAGGCTTCCAGACCATATATGGGCTGCCAAATAACCAATCACAATCCTTATTTGGTACCCCCAGGAACATGTTTTATGGCTTTGTTGCTCCCCAAGTCTTTTTACATATGAATGTTGCTCATGGGTAAAAAAGGGTGGGGATCCCTGCTCTATGTGTTGTCCCATGTTTCTTTTAAATAACATGGAGAACCAGCGAAAAGTTCAAGAAAGGTTGGTACGCTATTGGGTAAAGTGAGGCACTGTGAAACTTGCTGGTACTATATAAATAAGGATGATATAACTCCCCAGCAGCTAATATTCCTGGTGGTAAAAAAGAAGGTATCTTGACTGTAAAATAGCTATAGAATTGCTCCCGTGATTAGTGACTTTTGGCTGGTCCCTGTTAAATTTACAGGTTCCCTTGAAATATTGGGGGGCGCACACAGAGGCAGATATTGGGGCACCTTGGACAATTATAGACAAATCAACAAAAAAATTGCATTATATATCTGCAGTTTTACATAATTTCTGCTAGTATCTCTAAAAAAAAGCATGGAAAGCTTTAAGAAACTACAATAGATTTGTCTTTTTAAGTTACTAGAGCATTCCCCACCCTGCCAGGAGTAATTCATTAAAAACATATTGTAGCCATATTTGAGAAAACAGTAAGTATTACAGTATACATCTTTGTATTTTTTAGGAAGTCCTTTCGCTTTTATGCATTACCTTAACTAACTCCAGTGGCACTTTGCAGGTAATTTAACAACCATTATGATGACAGCTCAAGGTTCCGTGATTTATGGAGTTAGATACAGAATGCAGTCATTTCCAGCTTTTGACCTCACAAGGGAAAATTGTGGAGTCAAGAAAATGGATTTTGGTTACAGGGACCTAAGAAAGTCATGTTAAACCACACCGCGACAGCGCTGAAGTCATTCTGTAGCAAACACTAGAATATTTACATTAAATGTGCCAAAGAAACTTGCCCAGATACAACATCTGAAATCATACAAGAACATCATTTTAAAATTGCACATTAACATTTATATGTGACTGTTTAGCATCAACCCAGGGGAAAAAAAGGATTATTACAGTTCTTATTGTGGCAGCTCCTATTTTAGGCAATTGTTAGCCATATCTGTGCTAATCAACATGTTCAAGAACTAAGTAACTTGCTTTTCACTTTTCTCTAATAGTCTTGCTACTGCAGGAAAACTGTTTCTCCAAACTGAAAAACATAATTTATAAAACATATGTTCACTTTTCAAAAGGAAATCTCTACCTTAAGGGCAATGGCAAACAGGGTTGTTTAGGGCAAACCTAAAGAAAAATGAAGATAAACTTACTTCATCCAAAAGCCATGCAAGCAGAGACCAGCAAACATGTTACCACTGTTTATGATATTCTGTACAATATGGCAAAGTTCCACTGAGTCTATGGATTTTATAACATAAAACAATAAAAACATAATATAACATAATAATAAAAACAAATGTGTGGATAAAGTCTACTGTGAGGAATATGTCCACCTTTAAAACATATGAAAAGTGAGCTAAAATAGAAGACAGAATTCCCACCCACCATACATAACATTCTTAAAGGGGTAGTTCACTTTTAAATTAAATTAGACAGAAGTTTTGAGACACTTTGCAATTGGTCTTCATTTTTTTATTTTTTGTGCTTTTTATTTTAGCTTTTTGTTCAGAAGCTTTCCAGTTTGGCATTTTAGCAGCTATCTAGTTGCTAGGGTCTTATTTACCCTGGCAACTAGGCAGTTGTTTAAAGAGAGACTGGAATATGATTAAGTGAGTAATCGACTAGTAATATAAGCAAAAAAGAGTAACAATAACATTAAAAATGTAGCCTCACAGAACAGGTTTTAGCTGCTCAGGTTAGCGACCCCCATTTGAAAGCTAGAAAGAGGCAGAAAAGGAAGGCAAATAACTTCTAAACTATAAAAAAATAAATCATGAAAACCAATTGCAAAGGTGCTAGGAATAAGACATTCTATAACATACTCAATGTTAACTTAATGGTAAGCCACACCTTTAATTTGTACGTTCTATTACATTTGAAACATTCTTTATATATATATATATATATTATATATATATATATATATATATATATATACTTAGTAATAAGTTCTCAGAGTGAGAAACAAAGACATTGAGAGATTTCCAGGGACAGAAGGACAAATCCAGGCTCAGTCCTTGAAAAAAAATAAAGAGCAACTATGTCATGAAAGACCTTTTATCAATGGGAAAATGTACATGAAGGCATCAGATGGTTCTTGAGAAACACGTGACTCCAGTTGTGTATGCGACCACATTTGGATGCAATATGTGTTTTAAGCATCTGTTGATTTCTAGTAAACGTTTACCCTAAATGCAGCACTTAAGAGTAAAAAGGATTTTAGACTAAAGGCCCTTGATAGAAAAATGTAAAGTAGCAGCCTTAATTGATCAGGCAGTAGCTCATTATTAAATTCCACGCAACACTACGCACGTTTTGCTGGTTTCATGTAAGACTAAATACTTTTGAAAATAGTCACATTGTACAAACTCTACTTTGAAGCGGTCAATGGCAGATGCAAAGTATAGGGGTTCTTTGTGTCTTATATCCCTGTGCTCTCTAGTTGGATGTAGTCACTACAGTGGCAAGGCATTTGTGCTATTCTATTTGTGTAATGCAATGTTCACAGACTTGGGTGGATTTTTTTTTTACTCCCATGCTGCACCCATAGATAAAAAAGCCCAATACACTCATTTGATCGTTACCTACAGTATTATTATATGAGAGATTTTTCACAATAAAAATACTAGCAATGGTTCCCAAGATAAAATCAGAGAAGTCATTTTAAAAAAATGTGTGCATCTTGCATCAATATCAATGGGAATGAATGGTATAAATATTGATTGAAGATTTGTGTTGTTATGTAGTATTATGAGATCTGCATTCAGTAACCCATAGCAACTAATTACCAGTTACAAAGAAAGGATAAAACCAATGTCTTGTTGCTATGTCTACTAAAGCAGGGTTAATTTTGCCATGTTCTTACACATAAATGACTTGGTCCAGGTCTCACGGAGTGCACACAAGAACTGAACATATGTCTGCTGGTCTTTATAACCTGGGCCAAGTCACTATTTCTCCCAGTGCCCCATGGTGCTAGAACGAGCTCTGCCTGAAAGTCACTGCATAGCATTAATTGTACAACCTAAAATAATAATATATACCATGATATAAATTGTGCTGAACTGACAATGAATCATTCAAACTTGCCAAAACTCCTATAAAAGAGTAATCCATTTTTATGAATAAACATGAGATCATAGGGAGAAAAATCAAATCCCAAGTTCGGAATTGCAATTCTTTCACTGTATTTCAATATATGAAAGTTTATTAAAACAAGAGGAACGTTCTGGAAGCATCCCCATCCTCATGTCCAGAAACATCTGACTCGAGAAAACCGGTTTAATAAACTTGGCTCAAGAACATATCAGATTTTGATGCTCTGGCTGATTCTGTTTTTCCCAAAATGTACTTCTTTTTGTAGAGGAAGAAAGCATTTATTTATTTAATAACTACTTTTTTACTGTTTATGGGCAATTTCGAAGAACGCGCTGCCAAGTAACATTTCGCATCCCATTCAGCCATAGCATGTTCTGCTTCTAAACTGTTCCTGGCACAGCCATCCATAATTAGCTGTGTATGCATATTGATTAGCTCACTTTACTTAAAGCAGGCTTGAAAATAAAACATCTGTGAACCAGGCTTTGCCATGTAAGCATAAAAATTCCAGCTTTTTTTCCCCCTAACGGAATAGGATTATTTCTGTAAGTACAATAATAAAAAATGTGCACTCGTAAAGGGAGATGTTCTTTATTGTATTTGGATAGTCACTCAGTTTGGAAGCACTGCATTTAGAGTTGCATTTAGAGCAAACGTATTAACTAGGCTTCTTCTTTGAATTCTCAGGGGGTATACCGTTGGAGTTGGTGAAGATGGTGGACCCTTAATAGCTATTACACCCCCAAATATCAATATTTGTTTGTATGTGGGTAATTTCCCAAGATCAAATATGTCTTGTTCTGCCACCAACCACCTTTGCCACAAATGAACTGCTACATAATCTATATGGGGGCTCAAAGCATTTGTATAAGGTCACCAATCTGCCCAAACAATTCATGCACGATAAGAGCTATAAGATAAGAGCTATAATAAAGCATGAGTCTCAGCTGGCGAATGGGATAATACATAACTGGCTTGGCATACATTTATCAGTATCCTTGGATCAAAATAAAAGTCAGTCATAAGTAAAATAAAAACAAAAATGGCTGGCTAAAGCTGAAGTGCAGCCAGAATGTCCTGCTTCACTTGGAAATCGTTTCTAGATCTAACGTTGAGACAAAAACAGTTACAAAATCTTGGGTACTCTCAATATATTCTAAGTCTAGCAAAGGAATGCATTCTTTTCTTTGGATAAAGTCCCATTCCACAACAGGACTAGAACTGAAGCTTTTGTGCAAGAAATTTCTATTTCTATTTATTTATCTTTTTGAATTTCTCTAACTGCTTTGTAGTTCTTTCATTCAGCGGCTAAAAATCACCAATACCATATGTATAGGGTCAGGATATAACGACACTGAAAGCCAAGTGATCTCTTGGGCATGCTGAGGTGCCATAAAAATGTTGTGGAGGCCTGTGGACCTTCAGCTGAACAGCCCTGATCTCACAGAAAAGATCTGTACATACTAGGGTGCTGTCCACTGTCAAAGTGCTCTCAGAGATTAATCTCCACCATGTGGCTATTCAGCTGTCTTTGACTTAAAAAGTCCCTCAACAGCCATTGGAATGATGGGATTTATAGTTCAGCAACAGCCGAAAGTCCTCAGGTTGTACAGCCTTGTCTCTGGACGAATGTATAATTACAATAAATTACAAATTTGGCCAAAGCCTCTGAGAACTCTTCTAAGATCATGAGCAGTAATTTTAAACATCAGCTTCTGTGCAGTTTATAGTTATTGAAGCCTTTGATCAAACAGGCTTAGAAAGATCACATGACATGCATTTAAATAAAGTTCATATAGAAAAACGGCTAGCATATGGGTAAGCCATATAATATATATGCCATGGCTGTTTCTTGGAAATCTTCCTAAGGATGAGAATGCAAGCATAAAAAGTAGGGCAAAGCACACACTCTCAGGAAGAAAAATCTGTAAAAAACTGACTGAAGCAGCGTGTTCTGACACATTCCTTTCACAAACTCAACCGTGTTAGTGACAGCAGAACAGATTGTGTGCATCTGCTGGGAATCGGCCAGATGACACAGAAAAAACTACTCGTGTATACCTTGGCAGAACACATAACTAATGAAGAATAATTAATACCCTGAGAGTGAGAATCCTTTAAAACTTGACTAGTTTGCTAACAGTTTCCTGATCTGTTTCAGTGAAACCAAAAACGCAACTCTTTTCAAATGCCGTATTGTTGCTCCGTATGATCCTGATTTTGCAACCAGTAGTATTCTGGCTGTTAATATAAAAACTGCTGCACGACTGGGTTGGGTTTGAGAAACAGTTTTGCTCTCCAATGTTTACTTGCTGCAATTTTTATCACTTATTATTTATATATACTACTTTCACAGAGGTAACAGCACTCAGGCGGGATGGCCTGCTTCAGCTTCCAGCTTAGACAGGAAGAGGAAACAGGAACAGGATACTGAATCATAAGACAAATGGCAAAACAGTATGAAAATGCCCTTAAAGTAAAACTATACTACTGAACACTGTAGGTAAAAATATATTATATAAATCAACTGATATGTAAAACCCTGCTTCATTTAAATAAAGCATTGGTATAAAAATATACTTTTTTTGTAGTATGTGCTATTAGGTAATCCTAAATAGAAAAATTGCATATGATTCAAGGTGCACACAAATAAACCAAGGGCACACATACATGTTAGGCCATGATAATCTGCACTGGATACCTCCAACCCAATTACACTACAATTCTGAGAAAAATGAAGATTGGCAGCAGTATTGTGTTTTGTGTCTATATTTAGTATTTATATTTTAAATTTGCCAATTTAAAATTGAGGGAAATGGTTTAGAGTATTAATATTGTATAGTGACTCTTTAAGAACTTAATGACTTAAACACATGTCCACTAATCACAGGCCACACAGGGGTACTTTCTGGTGACTTGCCTTTATTTAATAATGGTGTATTTAAATAAGGCTATTGAGGCGATAGCCTGAGACGTCGCCAGGATAACAACAGTGTGGGAATAATGGTGACAATCACATCATTCTGCATACCTGAAAATATATTTTGTTCACACAAGCAAGCTATATTATATAGGGTCATCAAAAAGAGCTTAATCATCCACCTGGCCCTAACCTGACATCAGCACAGGAAACCAACATGACATATGAATTTAAATATGTACAGGGTGCGTGTTTCAAAAAGTACAGTAGCTTTGCTTTGGTACCCTACTGTGTATTTAGGGAACAAAGAGAAGATATAAAACATACATGAAAACTGTTCTTGTTGTGCATATACAAGAAATTGATCTTTTCTACTAATAAAGAACAGTAAAAGGATCTGACTACCTTGGTGCTTCATTGTTAAGGTATTTGTTAGCCCTGGACAGCTGCACTTAGACTTGAACTACACGCTCATAGC
Organism: Xenopus tropicalis; assembly: GCF_000004195.4. Taxonomy (NCBI): domain Eukaryota; kingdom Metazoa; phylum Chordata; class Amphibia; order Anura; family Pipidae; genus Xenopus; species Xenopus tropicalis. Next base: position 179,367,638 of record NC_030677.2, on the reverse strand, counting down.
ATTACTCAGTTGGACGGCACCTATAGATACTACTATGCTGAGCCAAACTGATTTCCCCAATGTAATAATACCCATCGTTGCCCTACTCTACAGTGTTAGATACCTGGGAAGGTCAGCAGAGATGCAGGGATTCTTTTACAAACCTGAGTGAGTGTGTTTGGGGTACCATAGTGTACATACTGCAGCCCTTGGCCTGATCCATTTTTGTGGAGGCCACGTGAGAGGCCAGTAACTTTAAGACTTGTGTAGGCCGGGCTCTTCTGTGGATTAGCAAGATATTTGCTCCCAACAATTATTAGTTACAAATATCAGCAGCCCAGATATCCCACACAAGCTGTAAAAGATATTTCAGAATTTGCTGAAGGTTTTTACAGGGGTATGTTCTGGAGGAATTAAGCAGCAGTCCTCAGAAAAAAGTCATGACCTTTTCACATTTTTCCTATACTTCAATAATATTAGCTTTCTCCTAAGATTAGGGTTTATTTATTTTTATACGAGCCCAAAGAAAATGTTTATGTCTGGCAACTCTAAAGTCAGTGGTTTATTGCAAGTGGTATCTGATTACTAATAAAAATAATTGTATGAAGGCCATAAAACTTTACCTATTCATAAGGTTATTAATAAATAAGCCATGCATAAAGCTGCCTGTAGACTCTGGACAAGGGCCCTTTTCAAACATAGATAGACAGAGGAACTGTTTAATTACTTTGCCTTCGGATACATTAGTTAATAGAAAGAAAGAGTATATACTGCTGGGTAAAACCTAAATAGTAAAGGTTTTATTTTTTTAACTTCTACATTCACTGAAAGATTTATTAAATTAGTAAATAATGTTTCTTTTTCTGCCATTTACTGTTACTGGCAACATTTTATTTTTACCAAAAATGTGTGAAAAATATTCTCGAGTAAGTGGAACTTTTCCTATAAATTTTCCTAGACATTTCATCCAGGAAAATTATATATATAATTTCAGCAACACTTTAGGCTCAGTCCCCTGAATTATGGGCAAACTTTTAGATGAAACTCTAAGGGCAGATTTATTAAAAGTGAGTGAGATTAGAGCTGACCACAGAAAAACTCACCAACTTTCTATTTATTCCTATGGGATTTTTAGAAGCGTATTTATCTAATGGTGAACTCTAACCTTCACCCACTGACAAATATGCTTCCAAGAATAAACCTTGAAGCACAAAAAAAAATATTCAATTGCACCCAAGACAAATTCTTAAAATTAAAAAAAGCCATTTTGACTTGAAATTGCACAATGAAAAAATACTGACCTTTAGGAAATCTGTACTATAATACTAATATAACTGATGTTATACAATCCAAGTACCACTCTATAAATGTCATATTGCCTTATACATTTGGAACATACAGTTATGGGACATGTTATCCAGAATGTTCGGGACCTGTAGATTACCCCATAGATGAATTAAATCCAATAGGATAAATTAAATCTTAGTTGGGATCAAGTACAAGGTACTGTTTTATTATTACAAAATTGGAATTATTTGATTAAAATGGTGTCTATGGGAGATGGCCTTCCCATAATTCAGAACTTTCTGGATAATGGGTTTCAGGATAACAGATTGCATACCTGTATATACTTCTGGGCTGCACTGGTAAAAATTCCTCCATAACGTGACATATTTATTTAACTATAAATGTAAAAATTAAATAAACCCAGGATTGCTTTGCCTCCAATATGGATTTGAGCAGCTTAGTTAGAATCAAGTACAGGTATGGGATCCCTTATCCGGAAACCCGTTATCCAGAAAGTTTCAAATTACAGAAAGGCCATCTCCCATAGACTCCATTATAAGCAAATAATTCTAATTTTTAAAAATGATTCCCTTTATCTCTGTAATAATAAAACAGTACCTGTACTTGATCCCAACTAAGATATAATTAATCCTTATTGGAGGCAAAACAAGCCTATTGGGTTTATTCAATATTTCAATGATTTTTAGCAGATTTAAGTTATGAAGATCCAAATTATGGAAAGATCCCTTATCCAGAAAACCCCAGGTTCCGAGCATTCTGGATAACAGGTCCCATACCTGTACAAGGTACTGTTTTATTATTACAGAGAAAAAGGGAAATCATCCAAAAAATCTGTGGGAAATGGCCTTCCATGTAATTCAGAGCTTTCAGGATATTGGGCTTCTAAAAAAGAGATCCCATACCTGGGTATATATATATATATATATATAGGGCTGTGACCTGACCCCTTATAAGGCTTGTACTTTATGGCATGTATAGGTATATTATTTTACACTGAAACTTTTTATTTCAAATATTGTGGGTTTTCCTGTCGAGCTTGGAGCAGTTGAACAGGCAGTGCGTTGAAATGTCAGCCAAATGTAAAAGTGGACACTTGCCTTTCACTTCTCCACTGAATGGAATTTCTGAATCACACATGGGCGATCCTCTAGTTGCACCCAATTTGCACGTAATTATGACTCTAAGGTATGCACATGAGGTTACCGGGACCATCAAGGGGAAAATATTCATAAACTGCCCGCAAAATAAACTAGGACACCTTGCTATGGAATGTACAGTATCATTCTTTAACTCATGGAGATACCCAAACACTAGCGTTTTGTGAGCACTAAATGCGGAACATTCAACATGAACCCTATCTCCCAGCATCCTCGGCCACATAACAATGAGAAAAATATGGGGTTAATATTACATGCAAAACACAGTAGAAAAAAAGTGCATAAAAATGAAATGTGACCTTGTCGTTAAAGTGTCAGTTGCAATCACAGGGCACACCATATGGAAATACTTTAACACAGAGCCTAAGCTGTAGGTAGGTATGGTTGTATGGGGGCTGGTACTCAAGATAGTGGCCCATTTTGCACTTTTGTTTGTACGGAGGTGCATAAATTTAGTGAAATCCATTTTTCTTGGCTAGAATATTTATTATAACATCAAAATTCCCATGCAACGTCCTTACGTGTTTTTGATTTTATTGGGGTTTTTTTTGCTATTCTTATTTTTGTCCTCAGACTGTACATTTGACGTTGGCACGGTTGAAACTGAAGAAAACACACACATACATCAGCAAATATGGTACGAAACAATACAATAAAAGTGAAATTTTCTTCTCCACCGAGCTGTCACTCAGTAGCCAAGACTTTCACAGATATCCTCATTATCTTCCTACCATGCTCCATGTCTTGCAACCTATTAAAGATGCTGCTGCTACATATATCTCACAGTTGTTTGGGTCTTATCTTTTCCTCCATCAGTCTGAAACCCCATCAATACCTTCCCATTGCACACCAAATTATCTCTACATTTTCTCTGTTCTTCTAGAATTTATTTTCTTCTGCCCCTTCTACACCTCAGATGGCAAGCTAGGCCTCTCCTCGGTCTACACTCTCTGCTAAAATTGCCTCCTTTCTGCTCGATTCATCCCTGTAGAACTGTCACTTTTGAAACCTTTCTCGCTTTCAATTTCCTATCTTAAGAATATTCTTCTCACCCAATGTTTGCGCCTTGAAGGCCCACCTAGAATTCATTAAATTGTGCAGAATTTCTATCTGAACAACCCCTGCTTCCAGTATGACTGACAAAAGCAAGCAAACTTATGTTTGTCTCTAGAGGAGGTTCCTGCTCGCAGGGGCCAATGTAACATTAAGGGCCACAAACATTAGAATCAACAAAATGCTAAGAATTATTATTATATAGGGCATAGGATAGGTTCTTTTTATACAGCTTTGATCACACAGAATGTCACTTATTAATCGTTTGCTTAGCAATTCAATTACATAATGATGTTGTTGGTAAAAAGAAACCTATTCATGTGAGAATTCTGCCTGACAGTGCCATGCTTTCACAGACAATCAACTTAATTAAAGGAATACTGACAATTCTAAGCTTTATTAAAATAAACTCATGCCTTGGATATGCAGATTTATTTTCCTTTTTTTTAATTTATTTAGTTCTCCACAAATCCTGACACTTTTGCCTGCAGCCTGAGATCTTCTCAGTGTCCTCCAGAGAGTTAGGCAGAGCAGGGGAAGGGGCCTTCCCTTGTATAGTGCCTATGGGCTGGGCCCAGCTGTGACAGACAGACTACATTGCTGTGTTCCACCCACAGGCAGGGCAAAGGAGAAAGTCACATGTCTATACTCTAGAGAATACAGAAAAGGCAAAACTGCAGGAAAACCTGTCAAGCAAAATATGGTTCCCAGTGTTGTCATGCACAGTAAATCTCACCTCTGAAATAGTTTCCAAAGGACACTACTTCTGACGTGAGGACACAAAAAAAGGCAACTAAAAACTTATGTACATCTCAGGACTAAACACAAGAAGACAGGTAAAAAATATTTAGCACTAATGGCAATTTTACCCTCAAAATATATACTGTTATTACTTTAATTCTTGGAAAAGCAGGCCTACGGATATTAAATCATTGTTGAACTAAAACCCCTAAGGGTCTATTTATAATGAGCAAAAACGCAAGCTTGGAAAGCAGTCCATAGAGCCCAAGTACCTACCACTTGCTGTCCCTACTCATTTGCCATGCAAGCTGTGCCCCTGACTGGATTAAGACTACAGACTGCAGACTGCACAGGCAGAAGTATATAGCGGCCCCAACACTGGGCCCCACAGTTCTAAGAACAATCCCATTGGTTTGCATATAAGTTAATGGAGTTACATCTGCAGCAATTCAGTACCCAGCAACCCAAGTTTGGCACAATTGTAGGTTTAACAGAAACATAAAACATAGCACCTTGCACTTACATGGGGAGATTACTCTAAAGGTTTTCCAAACCCTAAATTATTAATTGGCTGGATCATATTCATCAAATACAGCTGGCAAGGACCATTTAACCAAAATAAAAAAAAATGACTGAGGTCTTTTTGAAAGAAACATAGTAACCTACAGCAACCAATAAGTAGCAATTGGTAGTTGCAAGAGGTGGCAGAACTGGTATAAATCTGCTACATTTTTTACATTCCCTTTCACCCGCTTATTAGGGATGATGATTATGTGAATGAAAAGTGCAGAGATTTATGGCGGCAGGAAGGGGGTGGAGAGGAAGCACATGCAAAGGCCGCACCCAGGTTGCTGCTTCTTAAGCTGACAGGACCTGTGTCACACATTGGCTATATCTTGGCTGGTCATCAAGAGATGAAGTGGGTGATACCTAACTTAGCGTCCCATGGGACGTATGACAGGATATTAATGCAGACTGTGCTGTTCCGATTGTAGCAGATTTGTCGGATCACTCAGCAGAAGTGCAGGGACGTACCTCCTGTGCATTTCAGATCATCATGTGCCAAATTGGGTCATAAATGGGCTCAGCTTTTCTTTTTGGCAGATTAGCCCTTGCTGAATGTCCAAATGGATTGCTTTAAGGGGCCAGGTACAACCAGATGATCATGCAGTTCATTTGGAAATTGCATAATAAATATATGCATGCGGCCAGAACCACACCAAAAACTCCCATCAAAATGGCTCTTTGAGCTGTAAATCCCCAAATCTGGCCAACGATAATCTGGTCAAATATGGAATCCAACTGATCTACTTAAATATGTTTTACATTATGTAGGGATGAAAGCAATGCATTTCGCACTCACTAATCCCTACATTTGGAGAGGGGGGTGTCTATTTTTTTCAATTCTAATAAATACAGATTTGTATTTCCCCCCTACAAGGCAACAACATACTTAGACAAACATGAAAAATAAACGGTTTAATTGGAAGCAGAATGCCGAATGTGTTAGAGATGTGAATGCTTAGAAAATGTGCTACACATTATTGGAAAGTATTTTTATTTCTTCTGTCTTCCAGGCAGCTCCGAAAAAAATGTACTGATTCTGCAAGCTTTGGGCTATGCGTCTTGATGTAATTGATCACTGACAAGTGGATGTGTAGTTCTGCTGCTCACCTCTGACTTGTACAAGAGCAGCCCTAGCGCCCACCCTCGAGACTATCCGATTGTGACCTTGGTTTTGTACAGGCAAATTGGAGATCTCAAGGGAGAGTTCAGCAACCTTTAAAAGCTTGGCTACTCTAATACTGATACATATTTCAAAATTATTTAGAGGGCATAGCAAACGTCAATACATCTTGTTATTTGCCTAATTCTGAAAGCGAGATCAATACTGCCAGAATCAAAACACTCCGGTATATATTTTCTAAAGCAAACAAGTTACACAATTTTCTTCAAGATAAATGTACATTTACTGAGAAATTTTCTGTAAATATTGTTTTCTACTTGCTGTTCTTTGTTCAGTTATTGTTTTTAATAATGAAATAAACTCATTTAATACTTTTATTATTATTATTTTTGACAGGACAGTAAAAAAATAACTGAACACAGAATGGATCATTTTTTTAGGCAACACATTACAGGATCTAGCATTTTTATGCTTTTTTTTGTTTTTTTTCATTTTAGAATTCTTCAAATTTTACATTTTTTTTCTAAACTTAAAATAATGACATTATTCAACCTGACTTAGGTTATATAGGTATGGAATCCATTATCCAAAACCAGTTATTCAGAAAACTCTGATTTTAATCAAATATTTGTAAATTCTGGATAACAGGTCCCATACCTGTACGTTTCAATACAGGGCAATTTAAAGACCATTTTTTTCACTTTATTTCCACTACATTTGTAACTGTGAGGACAGAATGTAAAGCCTTCACAAGCTTTTCCTCCTGGAGATCTGCTGACATTTGAAAGCAAGATAATCAGAGGCTCTTGCTGGCAGAGAATGTTCTGACACACTGGACAGACTGGAGGCTTTCAAAGGACAAATGCCAGGGCTCATATTGCAGTAAAATGCTTGAAATCCTATCACTTTAAAGTTTAAAAACACATCCTTGATTTTTTTGGGAAATTTTCTGTTCTGTTGCTGTAAGTGGTACATAATTATACTGGGAAGAAATATTACTTGGTCATTGTTTCAACATTCAAAGAAGCAGTTTGGTGCTTTTTGGCCCATTGGAAATGAATATAAAAAATAAAGAAAAAGATATTCCTTTATCATTGCTTTACCTATGCCCACATGGACTTTAGCTGGAAATTATTCCCAATGAAAGAAGTGATAGATTTATAGAAGTGCAGAAAATCTGAAGGGGGGGGGGGTGCAGGAAATAACCTATGCAAAAGCATGGATGCCCAACTTGATCCCCTTCAACTAATGTTAAAGTACAATTCCCCTCTGACAGTGTTAACCTGTTGGGGTACTGGAAGCTGAAATTCAATAAAAGCAGCAGAGCTACAAGTTGGACCTCCCTCTTGCATGTAATGCAAATGGCTAGCAATTGTCACCCAAAATAATATGCCCTTTGTGCTTTTATCTACATGATGCTTCACAGAGCAACTCCAATTGCCTTTTCTGCCCTACCTAACAAGCGGCATTGTCCAGACGTGAACGGCACATAAGCTGTCATACAGACTAGCAACACCCTATACTGTAAATATAGATGTTATTAGCATATAGCAATATATAAAAATCTATGTGGCTGGTCACCTTCAGACCTGGACACAATTAGGCTGTTTAGTTTCCAGGCAGTCCCACAGTGCATACAATGAGGTCATGCACATTCTAACTAAACAGAATAAATCACCAGTGTATTTGAACCATATGAAGAATTCCAGTAAACATTGCCTTTACACTGGCATATTTGTATGTCTTGTCGCACGATTGCTCCTGCTCTAAACAGATTGGCTGAAATATAATAATAAATGATAATATGAGCCAGAGGGGTAATGATATTGCATAACTATTTCTGAAATACATATTTTAGTTAACTATTGGAATGTCCTACTCCTTTAAAGGCCGGAAAGTCGGAGCCATTGATCATCATATATATTTAAAACTAATTTTTAAAGGGGAACCAGGAGGAACATTCCTACACTAAACGAATGACTGGTTTATCTCATGGTGAGCCAATGGGTAAATAAATTTGTTTCAGCAGCAATTCCCGCTATGTTTAACAGGGAAATTCACCTCAATGAGATATGAACTCATTTTTCCTTAGTATGACAGATGGCTAAGTGTTGATACTTTTTTCCTATTTATAAAGCTATAATTAATACATAATTTTCACCACTTTTTCCCACCTATTGTGTCCAAAGGTCAATGGTTAGGTGGCACAAACATCAAAGAGTGCAATATTTAAACATTAATAGTCAAGCCAAGGTTGGATTATATACACACACACACACATGGATCTGAAAGCTAAGCAGAAAATATGCACATAGAAAATGAATCAACTCTAGCATAATTCGTCTTAATTTTGATTAGGGGGGGCATCATTGCTATAATCTAGTTTTTGGTTAGAGGACATTCAATAACCAAAATAAATAAAGAATAGTATAACTTGTCAGAATCAGATGAATGGAGGACATGCCATATTTAATTAGTACAGGTATGGGACCTGTTATCCAGAATGCTCGGGACCTTGGGTTTTAAACGTAAGCGGTTATTATTACTTTACATAATAATAACCTAATAGGACTGTTCTGCCTCCTATAAGGATTAATTATATCTTAGTTAGTGATCAAGTACAAGGGAATATTTTATTAATGCAGAGGAAAGGGAAACCTTTTTTCAAAAATAGAATTATTTGATTAAAATTGAGTCTATTGGATATGACCTTCCTTTAATTCTGAGATTTCTGGATAACGGTTTTCCATACCTGTACATTTCTGAAAAGAATAAACGTAGATATAAAACACAACAGCAACTAAAGATGTCATAGATATTCATCAAATAGGACTGAAGGTGTGTACAGTGTACCTGGACAATACTGCTGTGAGACAAAGTTTGTCAGTGACCTGCCACATAGTACATAGTGCAATGGCATACGGCAAGAAGACTGTGCTAAAGCTAAGCAGTGTTATAGGTGACGGTAGTGTGCAAAATTTCGGAAAAGGTACACAGAGGTTGAGGTTTTGTTTGGCTAAAGTACAAAAAAGAACAATGTGCTTAAATTTGGAAACAGTATACATGGTGTCATTGCGGCCAAATATGAAATAATGCAGAATGTAAAAGCTAAATTAAGCCATACAAATAAAACAGAGCTGGCCAGGAATACAGCAAAAGCAGTGAGCAAAGCTTAGCAATGGTAGTGACTAGTACCATGTTCTACAACTCTGCAATCATGTTAGTGAGACCCTCGGCAAGGTTTAGCTGTATACAAAATTGTTCTAAAACTGGGTAATGGGTATGCTTTATAGCAGTGAGCAAAATCTGCTAATGATAATACAGTAAGCACCTTGGGCATAAACTGGTCAGTGGTTAACAGCAAGAATAACGCTGTGCTGCAGATTAGCAATAGTAGTCATTAATAGTAGCTCGCAGGAGTTGTCCACTGGTATACAGCAAGGACAGTGTCCAAAAGCTAGACAATATCATACAGCACAAACAAAAGTTTGTGGTGTACAGCCTGAGCTTTAAGAGTACAATATTTGCTCCAATACAGCACATGCATTTCTTGCCCCCCTAGGTCCCTACGATCTATGTAAAACATTGTTGTACTGGTTATTCAGTAAAAAAGACAGCCAGGTTGAGTAGGCTCTGAGATGTACTAATACAAAGCAAGAGTGGGGTCAGCAGCCTGGGTTACATTATACTGATTAATTATGGATTTAGAACCCAAGACATATTTCTTTTGGCTTTATTGCAGAGTACAACAAGGATAAGATTTGTTTACTGTTAAAGCTCAGTAACTCCAAGCAGCCTTTCTACCATCTTTCATAACAATCTGACCACCGTGCAGCATGTGGAGGGGATTACATAAATCATAAATCAAGCCAACCACTATACTTTAGCTTATATGAATAAACACCAATAGGCTCCCCTGTGCAGAATATTGCCAATATGATTCAGAGGACATAAAAAAGAAAAATAAAGTAAATACAAACCCTACATTTACATAGATTTTTCACTATAAACGGAAAATCACAGTAGGAAAGATAATGTAGCAATAGCTATACAGAATAAACTGAATCTGCCATGCAAACCTATCTCTATAAATAAAGGATAACAGTAGCAATGGATGAGAGTAGGAAATGAGCCAGGGTTATAGGCAAGGGCAGAGGAGGAGAGGTAGCAGGACAATCTAGCAATAGGACAGATATCCATTAATATAGCAGCATCAGAGAAAGTATAATACTACAAGATCAGGACAGGAATAATACAGTCTAATGTTACACTGAATTATTTAGAAAAAAAGAACTCCCCTCTATTAAATTCACACATTTTGATTGACATTTTAAGGCAAAAAGAACATTTTTCAAATAATTTTCATGAAATACTCGTACAAAATACCCATCTAGATTCTTTAACATACTTGTCCAATGATCCTTAGCAATAATATTATTATTATTAATAATACCCTGTCTGAGCACCATTACACATGATGCCCAATCCTACCCCGAATGTAAATCTACCTATCGATACTTCTGAACAAGGAGCTCCTTCTAATGTTTTTTACAACTGCCATGTATTTATTTATTTGCACAGTATGGCTCTTATCAGTTTCAAGTGACGCGTACTATGTCTTGCAATAGGCATATTAGTATACATATATTTATGAGTACATCTGTAATGCCTATGGGAATTAAATGGCACATAAAGGATATCACTTTTGCTGACAGTCTCGATGAATGGTAGCTTGGCTTTCAAGCTAACAAGATACATTTCTGTAGAAACTCATTAGCACAGTGCGAAAATATTACAAAGCCCCCCCTCCATCCCCCACTAAAATAGGCTACACATTACTGAATAGGATGCATGTTTTCCTTCTAATCTGCCAAAAACATGAGCACTGCTCAAGATGTCAGGGCTTTTCTTTCTTTAATCAACTTTCATCCACAATATAAAGTCCCAATAAAACTTCAAATCATTCTCCCTACTGTTTATCAATGAAGTTGTAGCCTTGTCATTGGTCCCTGCACTACACAATAACAAGTGATTAATCGAATGAGTTAAGGTGGCCACACACATGTCACCTTTACACTGGTTACATAGGTTGCAGGAAAAGTTGTTCAACTTCTCCACTAATGTTAAGAGCTGAATCGTCAGATATGCAGGTAGAAACAATAGAAATCTACCCCTACGAATCTGAATCTACTAATTAGCATTAATCTACTGTTGATGTTCCGCCATGGCCAATCGACGAGACGACAAATATCCAAGGTTTTTGTAAATATCAGTGTCCTCGTCAACCCACCATACACGTACTGAATATCATGTGAAACCTTGTTTTGTACCATAGTATTGGTGTGTGTATGGGCACCTTAAGTCTGTGTGTATTTAGTCACTCAGTGACTCACTGTGACCAACGCTAGGAGGCATCACTGGAGTTAAAGAAATTGAATAAAATAAAAAGAAACAAAATTAAAATTCAAGGAAAAAAACGATTGATTAGATAACTAGGAACTGAAACAGCAGCAAAAGTACAATATACACATTTATATTATGGCACAATTATATGTGCTAGCATGGACAAGAGGAGGCAGCTTTCCCTCTTCAGTCAAACGCCTGAATCTCTGCTACGTAAACATTCATTATTTAAAGTGGAATCATTTTCACAACTAGAATTTCCCCAGCGCCAAACCCCAACTGTTTTCCAAACAGTGGGAGCACTAAGGCTCACCTGTAAAGATGTCCTCTTAAAGTGAACAAACTCAAAGACCCCAGGTGTAGAACAGAGAGAGGACGGAAGGTTTGAAGCCTACTTCACACTTATATATCTTAAGTGCCACCTATGACTTTTGAAAGCTCCACTGGGACAGGGACTGATATGGCGTATAGTCTCTATAACATGCTATATAAATAAAATATGCTACATATGCATTCATACATTTAACAACATCCTTTTTACAATAGGTTAGCTTTTTTATGCTATGTATTATTATTTAAAGCCCTTCCAGAGTGGCAGCTTTACATTTACATCACTCCCCAGGCCGGCCACACAACTATATACAGCAAGTCCAATCAGAAGGGTTATTAATAATTTCTCAGTTGCGCATGTTATTTATTATTTCAGTCTCCAGACCAGCAGAACTCCTGGAATCTTTTAGCAAATATTAAATGAACCCATCCATATGGACTTTAAAACAAAAAGGCGTAATTATAACAGTTAGGCTCCACAGTTACTTGTGGCATTACAAAGCCTGAAAATGATTTGGTCACCCTCTCTCTCTGTTTTATTAGGGGAGATGCACAACTGGGGATGCTCATCATAACCAAAAACAAAAGGTCTCCATCAATTAAACACTATAGCTTTTCCCTATGTAACAGATTGAAAGCATTAAGTTGGAAGCCTTTCAATATTACAGAAACAAAAAAAAAGTACTCTTTTAATTTTCTGGCAAGAGTTGAATGAAAGCATGAGTAAGCACGAGGGATCGGCTCTCTATAAGCTATAACCAACTAACCCAGCAGAGTTCAGTGCCTGCACCGCAACAATCAGATTTTATCTCTGGCTGATCACAATGACAACTGAACTGCTTAATCCTCTTTATTCCGGCACATAACTCCATGTTACCCCCTTTTCACTCTACTTGAGGATCACCAAAGCTGATTTGGCTTCATAGATGACAGAGCCAAGTACAAATCCAATCGCTACAGCTCTATTGCCAGTACCTTTTTTTTAACCATAGCACCCTACTAAAGCCACTAAATATTTAGCATCAACCTCCATCCAATACCGTGACTCTTACTTCCCTGAAGATTACACTGAGCCTTCTTAAGGCACAAATGGAATTAACAGTTTGGAACGAAATGTCCACGGACCATTAAACGGCTCATTGTGGCTTCTGTGTGTAAGCATTTAGGTAGCCACATGTTTAAATGCAAGACAAATTTATCAAGTATAATAAAATATGGCTAAAGTATGTACTATTATTTCATTTTGTGAAATGTTCTGGGAAATGATATGACTTTGGAAAGTACACTGTGGCCAAAATATAAGAATCTTTCCCTGATAAATTAGATTTAAAGAAAGTCATCAACCAATACAGTGCTAATTGTTCTATTACCTTTCCTGAGACATGGACTAGACCAGAGGCTTTTTATACCCAATAATTTTGGAATCTGAACTTTTTGATAAAAGGCTATGGACAACATCTAAACTTAGTTATTAGGCTCCAGATTTGAGAGAGTGCTAGTTAGCAGATCTGTCAAATGGCCAATAGCTCAGCACGCTGGCATCATCTACACTAGGGTAATGTTGGCTTTCAGCTGCTTAGAAACAAGAAGTTTACAAACACCCAAATTTATTCCCTCATTCTTTTCCTTCTTTCCTCCATGCGCCTGAAAAGATACATTTGTAACTAATCTACTTTTCACATCCTATGAAAACATTACCTGAGTCAAAAAAAGTTCAAGTAATGATAAATATTATAATCAAATGTGTGTGTATTTATATATATTAGAAATTATTCTTGTATGTGAATCTTATAAAAAGGGTCCAAAAGTGGCTCTATGCTTTTCAATTTAGCAAATAGTAAGTCCATGATTAACAGGTGGCAGTTTTGGGACACTCTGCCCAGACTGAATGGATCATGTAGAAATCATAACTGACATCCTACTGTAACAATAAAGGGGATTTATATGTTCCTGTCTGTTATACTAGATTATCCCAAATAAATTACATGTGCCACCAAAGTACCAGAAAACAATATCCAGCAACCTGTTTCCCTTCTGCTGTTGATGAACTACAAGTTCCAGCATTCCACCTGTGGCCTGCCAAGGGGATTCTGGGAGTTGTAGTTCAGAAAACCTTTAAGAGGGAAATAAGTAACCCAGTGCTTTGGGAAAGCTGTCCCTAGCAAGGGGAACCATTCTGCCCTGGTTAAGAGAATTGTGCTTGGCATGTGTAAGTCTAATGTTTCCTATGACGGACAAACTTTTCAGGCACTGTGTATTATAAACAGCCCTCTATTCTGACTGTAGCAGTGGGGAATAAACTGGTACTTTAAAAAGGACAGATAATAATAACAGTGTCTCTTGTTCAAGTGTGCTTATGGATTTAACCATTTCACTGCCATGGGGCTAAAGGGCATTATACATTTACTCCATTGCGGGGAGGAGATGCTATGCAGAAAGTCTGAACCAGACAGGGCATAAATCATTCACACTAAAGTTTCCCTGTCAAGGTTATATATTATTTAAGATGTGGGTGTTTTAAGGTTAAGGCAGACTAATCCTTACAAGTAATCAGTTTAGAAGTCAGGGTTGGGGAATAAAAGCATAGTATACAAATCAAATATTGGCTTTCTATAGCAATGCAAATCTTTATTATAATGGCAGCAATGGCATGGGAAATGGCAAAGTCTCATGCCCCAGTCTATCCTCAAGAACTGACTTTGTGCCAGTTTCCTAAACAAAAAAAAATATGTCTGGTTTTAAATGTGTGCTATAGCCATAACAGGATTCCATTATTAAGTTGACAAAATATGCCCATGTATTTCTAAGCATCCAAAAGTGCACTCTTGCCTGACAATACACATCCCTCAAATATGTCCAAGAGTTCAGTGAGAAATACATGCGGGTGTCTGACAGCCCAGGCTTTGTGTGACAGATGCCCATATTAACCTGACACTTCATGCTGCTCTATAGGAGTCTAGCTGTTTACAGTGCAAGGCTGTGGATGACAAGTAGGGATCATATCCTGTAGGAAGTGCCTGTTATTGTTACAGTACAGTTATGCAACCTGATCTGCTTTGGAAAATGATAAAGTGGCTACAAAGCGGCACAAGGTCAGGGGCACAGGAATACCCATGCTACAGAAATGCCAATGCAACTGGCCCACCTCACAGAAGTCCTTAAACAGAATGGGGAAAGTGATTCTGGCCATTTCATTGCCTTCTGCATGTATAAAAAGCTCCTGACTCATTGATAATATACAATAAGTACTTTTGTGCACAGAAAAGTGTGCCAAGAAGTCGAGGCTTCTATAACTATTGTTAAACTAAAGTTCTCAGCAGATTTAGACAGACAGTAAGTAAGGCACATGTTAGCTAGCCCTGATGCACAGGCAAAAAGTACTTCTGTTTGTAGCCTGTTTCAGTCCAGGTAGGTGACATATAGGTCATTGCCAACCTGCACTCCATCTGCTGTAGAACTGGGGCACCCAGAGTGGGGGTTTGGGAGATGTAGTTCAATATCAGGGCTGCTGCTTGGAAGGAACTGTGCTGTCATTGAGCAAAAAAGTAACCCCCGGCTGCATAGCGCTGTACTTACAGGAGACATGTGCTACTACTCGTCCGTACGATCTGCTCTCATTGGCACACGGCTGCTGCACCTTGGGCACCGTATGGTCTCCCCTTGGCTGGGCACAGAGCGGCGGCTGGGATCCCAAGTCAGTCCAATAGCAGCCAATGGCCGGGCACGGCGGGGGGCGGGCAGGATGGAAAGTCCACAGAGTGTCCGGGAAGGAAATGACAGGCGGCCGGGCGAATGGCACAAGGAAGAGCTCTCTGGCTTTGTAACGTGTAGCGGAGGGAAAGGGCTGTGGATTTAAAACGGAGTGTGCCTGGAGAGGTGTCGTTTTCTTACCTCCCTCTCTGCTCCTCTCCCCCCTCCCTGTCTTCTCTCCCCCTCTCCCTCCCTCCCTCTCTCTCCCTCTCTCTGTAGTTCCACTCCCCCTGTCTCCTGCTGCACTCCCCTCACTTTCTCTATCCTCTCTTGGATATCTCATTATTTTTAACTGTTCTCTAGTACCATACTCTTCCTCATCCCCAGGAGACCCCCTTTCCATTGCTGTTTTTAACATGTCCCTCCAGTGTCACTCCTATGTGCTCACAGGGGTGGGGGTTTACAGGTGCCTGGAATCCCTCCAGCCTTCCTCCAAGTTAGACCCAAACAACCCAAGAGGTGTTAATATGTATAATTATTAGTGCTTGGCGGCTGCACTGCCATTTTTAGCCAGCAGGTGACATCTTGTTGTTTGCTGCACTCAGTAGGGCAGGTACCTGTAGGCTGAGTAATGGCAGGGAACTATAGTAGGTACTGAAACAGGGCAGGGATACCCAACCTGAATGCCATTAACTTCTGCTACAATCTGTTGGTAGAGAAGTTGTAGTTAACTGCATTGGCCCTGATCTCTAGAATATAGAGCTCATTTATCAAAGGACACAAAGTGCAATACTTTGGCACATTGCATTATTCGTTCCCAGCATTTCAATAAAATTCTGCCCCTATTCTGGAGTCACACAGTTTTGTGTGCCAGTTGTGCCGGCCCTGTAAGGGATGAGTTAATGGGGACATGCCCCATACATTATTCACTAAGTGTTAGCATCTTTGGGTGTAACTTATGGTGCTGTTTGCTGCATGCAGATGTGGTACTATAAGAAGACCCTGCAGTTCCTGGGGGCCCTAGTGGGTCACAGGCTTCCAAGCCATTTAAATATAAGATTTTGCTGAGGGACCCTGAAACTTGTAGTTAGGCCCCTGACTGTGCAAAGTGCAGCCCTGCTCCTGAGCTAGAGCACATAGGCACAAGTGCTATAAAGGCATGCTGCAAATCTGGGCCCATTTATTGAACTTTCAATAAATGACCCAGTATGTGTGTCTTTATTGTACATGTGTAGAATGAATATATATATATGCAGCTCTTTTGTTTACATGTACTCTACACTGGATTTTGACAGCTTGTAGTCTTCCCTTTTTAACTCCTGGGCGTGTGGTAGTTGCAGTACAACAACACCACCAGGGCCATATGCATGTATAGATGTCAAAGTTCCATTGTTAGTATTTATTCTCACAAAAGCTGGATATGGAATTCCCCCCAGATCCCATTGTATATTAGTCCCTGCACACCACCAGTTTGCCCACTATGCCCTCCCAGTGTCTGCCAGTGCAAACCAGAGACTGAAGCAGAGGAAGAGGAAGACAGAGGAAGTGTAAGGGGTGGCCCCGGGATTTTATTAAAACAAACATATACAGCTCGCTCACCTCCATCCTCAGCTAGATTGATAAATTACTCCGCTCCACTACTTTAATTATGTATATGGTATGCAGAATAAATCACCCCACTGCAGCACCTCAATCAAGCACTTTTAAATGATAATTGCGTCTGGGTGAATCAATCTTTTCATTTCTGACATTTTGCTAATTTTAGTTTTGCGGTGGTGCTGCTGTGTCAGGCAAAGTCCTAATGACAATTCAGCTTTTTATTTGGCACAATTATTGCAAAAGCGGAGGAGTGCGCTGTAGCATTGGGGTCTGTTTTCTCCTGAGTCACTTTAATTAGCAAGGGGGTATTCAGACTGGGTCTGTACTGGGATACAAAATAGGCCCTACCAGCCAACTAAATAGTGACTGGCATTCCCCAGAATCCACAGATTGCCAGGCCTGGCCTGGATCAGACCCCAGGGCATGAGGTTAGGGAGATTCACTATGTGAGGATGCTGCTGTGTGATGCTAAAGGTGTGACTGGGGGAACTGTACTGTAACTTCATTGTCATCTGATCATCAGACAAGTGCTGGGAGTTGTATCAATACAATCTAAGCATCAGTCAATCACTGGCTGGCTAGGGATAAAGGGAGTTGCTAATTCAGACCATTCAGATGACAGAGCAAAATGGACCCTGTTTCAATGTCCTTGGAAGATTGACTTCATTATACAAGCATAAGATCCTGTATCCGGAAGCCCGTTATTTAGAAAGATCCAAATTACAGGAAGGTTATCTCCCATAGAGTCCATGCCCGATGAATGATCAGCTCACCAAATGAGTGGATCTTAACGGGTATGGCCACCTCAACTGGTAGTAGACTGCTCAAATCTAATCACTCTTTGGTTTTATGGGTAACTGCACTTGTGCAATTTAGCACTCGTCTTTGTAAATCACCTTAGTGTGGTCCCCATTATTAATGCAGGGGCCCTAAACCTTTAAACACCCTGGTAAAACTGAATGGCCGCAGGTAGGGCAAAATTGAGCTTAAATGGGCACCTATCGAGGAAATGATAATCTTTTTAAACAACAGTATTTTGTCCTGCATTGGGAGGGAGCTTCTGATACAGGTGGCCATGTTTCACCACAGGCATGCACTTAATGAGATGGTCTCCTGATTTGCACAGCCACAGTCCCTTCCCCAAGGCTAGTATCTAACTACAGGTATGGGATCCATTATCCGGAAACCCATTATCCAGAAAGTTCAGAATTACGGAAAGCCAGTCTCCCATAGACTCCATTTTAATGAAATAATTCACATTTTTAAAATTGATTTCCTTTTTCTCTGTAATAACAAAGCTGTACCCTGTATTTGATCCCATCTAAGATATAATGAATCCTTATTGGATGCAAAATAATTCTATTGGGTTTAATCAACATTTTATTGATTTTTTAGTATACTTAATGTATGGAGATCCAAATTACAGAAATACTCCTTATACGTAATACCCTTGGTCCCGAGCATTTTGGATAATGGGTCCTATACCTGTACTACTATAGGCACCATCTCTCCCTACTATACCTGCTATCCCACAGCCCCAGTCCCATCCCAGAGGCTATTATCCCACTTCTACTATAGGCACCATCCCTCCCTACTATACCTGCTATCCCACAGCCACAGTCCCTTCCCAGAGGCTATTATCCCCCCACTGCTACTATAGGCACCATCTCTCCCTACTATACCTGCTATCCCACAGCCCCAGTCCCTTCCCAGAGGCTATTATCCCACTGCTACTATAGGCACCATCTCTCCCTACTATACCTGCTATCCCACAGCCACAGTCCCTTCCCAGAGGCTATTATCCCCCCCACTGCTACTATAGGCACCATCTCTCCCTACTATACCTGCTATCCAACAGCCCCAGTCCCTTCCCAGAGGCTATTATCCCACTGCTACTATAGGCACCATCTGTCCCTACTATACCTGCTATCCCACAGCCACAGTCCCTTCCCAGAGGCTATTATCCCCCCACTGCTACTATAGGCACCATCTCTCCCTACTATACCTGCTATCCCACAGCCCCAGTCCCTTCCCAGAGGCTATTATCCCACTGCTACTATAGGCACCATCTCTCCCTACTATACCTGCTATCCCACAGCCACAGTCCCTTCCCAGAGGCTATTATCCCCCCCCACTGCTACTATAGGCACCATCTCTCCCTACTATACCTGCTATCCAACAGCCCCAGTCCCTTCCCAGAGGCTATTATCCCACTGCTACTATAGGCACCATCTGTCCCTACTATACCTGCTATCCCACAGCCACAGTCCCTTCCCAGAGGCTATTATCCCCCCACTGCTACTATAGGCACCATCTCTCCCTACTATACCTGCTATCCCACAGCCACAGTTCCTTCCCAGAGGCTATTATCCCCCCACTGCTACTATAGGCACCATCTCTCCCTACTATACCTGCTATCCCACAGCCACAGTTCCTTCCCAGAGGCTATTATCCCCCCACTGCTACTATAGGCATCATCTCTCCCTACTATACCTGCTATCCCACAGTCACAGTCCCTTCCCAGAGGATATTATCCCACTGCTACTATAGGCACCATCTCTCCCTACTATACCTGCTATCCCACAGCCACAGTCCCTTCCCAGAGGCTATTATCCCCACTGCTACTATAGGCACCATCTCTCCCTACTATACCTGCTATCCCACAGCCACAGTCCCTTCCCAGAGGCTATTATCCCCCACTTCTACTATAGGCACCATCTCTCCCTACTATACCTGCTATCCCACAGCCACAGTCCCTTCCCAGAGGCTATTATCCCCCCACTGCTACTATAGGCACCATCTCTCCCTACTATACCTGCTATCCCACAGCCACAGTCCCTTCCCAGAGGCTATTATCCCATTGCTACTATAGGCACCATCTCTCCCTACTATACATGCTATCCCACAACCACAGTCATTTCTCTGAAGAAGGGCTCAGTATATGTGCAAGTAGAAAGTCACAATAAAAAACTGACATGTCTGTTTATTTGTGCATTTTGTAAAACTGTTTAAAATGGTCCAAATTTGCTAATAGGTGTTGGTGTAGTTTTGAAGTTTGGAAACAACAGAATCACTTGATTTTTCTCTAGCTTTCTTTAAGTAGCCATAGCAGAGCTTGCACAATATATTATACTGAAACAGTTATATATTTTAAATGCTTGGGCCAGAATGGTTAAATATAAATTCTCACAAATTAACATATCCTCCGGGTAATGCTATGTAACCAGAGCCAACATGATTCATGGATGTGAAAAAGGGCAGATTTTATGTAAAATTGTTAGGGGGCTTAGGGGAGATGGAGACATGTCTTGGCATAAGTAGGTATGAATAGCATGGGTTGGGGTGGGTTGTAGTAAATTGCTGTAATATACAAGTTTTAATAAGTCATGTGACACAAGTGGCATCACTAAGCAACCAATGACCCCAATAAGTGCTGTATATAAAGTAACATACATATTTAGCTGCCAATGTATTACTTATGTGCTTCCTATATATAGTTCAAAACTTTTCTTTTGCTTCCTTTTTTGCCAGCCAGGCTCCCACCACCCAAAGGAATAACAAAACTGTGAAGAATATGTAATAAACAGTTTTTACACACTGGCAGCATGGCTTGGCTGCTAGCTTTCCCTTTGACTATGGGCCTTGGCTAGGGCCTTCCCTGTATCTGGGCTGTTTCAAGACAGGAAGCAGAAAAGGAGGAAGATAAAGTCAGACTGATGCGACTCTTGCTGTATGCAAATAAACAACTTCCTTAGAAAAGCAGCCGTGGGGTTTAGATAAAGAGAGGCTAGACCAAATGTATTCGCCTCCCCACCGCCACCATATCATTATCGTAACTAGATCTGATTACAAGGCATTTGTTTGTTCCACTTTTCCAAAGCATCATCTCTGCTACCAACTTTGTACAAAGAGTGTCATTATTTCCAACTGATAACTATGGTATCCCCCAGAGTTCATCCTGGATGTAGACGCGGAGCAGCCCATATGCTGTGCTAGTATTAAATTAGGTCACTTCTGTGGCAAAGCGCTACACCTCCTTGCCTCTGTTATTTTGCTCTTATAGTTATTAAAGTATTTTCACACCGTAAACATGGACTGGCACATTGTCAGAAAGAATCATAACATCTTAATCTGACATGCATAGATTATAGGACTCAGGGCTGACATTAGAGTAGCAGGGGCAGTGTTCAGTAAAGGAAGGTTGGGAAACTTAAAGAAAAAAACACTATGTACAGGAATGGGACCTGTTATCTAAAATGGTCAGGACCTGGGGTTTTCCAGATCAGGTGTGCGTAATTTGGATATCCATACCTTAAGTCAGGGGTCCCCAACTTTTCTTACTCGTAAGCCACAGTCAAATATTAAAAGAGTTGGAGAGCAACACAAGCATCATAAAAGTTCATGGAGGTTTTATTATTACAGAAAGAAAAAAAAATCATTCTTAAAAATTAGCATTATTTGCTTTTAATAGAGTCTATAGGAGATGGCCTTCCTGTAATTCAGGACTTAAACCATCATGGGTTTACAGATAACAGATCTTGCCCTAGATCTAAAGATCCCATTAAAAGCTAAAGGTTGAATGGTCAGAACAGACATGGATCTGTACTAAACATTCAACCTTCAGCTCTTAAAGGGATGTTTGGACTAGGGCAAGGTTGGGGGGATTATTCTTTATATATGTATTGCACAACCCACAGCCTTTCAGCTGCTTTCTTACTGACGTTGAATAGTCCTACTTTCTAAATGTAATGTTATTCCCAAATTCTACCCTTACTCGAGACACCTGTAGTAGGCCTAACACCAGTACTGAGAAAGCCAAACAATCACTGCCCAATGGAATTAGGTGTTTTTTGCTTTTTAACAGTAACGTTTTCTACCCAAAGCAAATGCTCTGTTCATGATGCACAAAGCAAATATTGGTGCATCTATGGAAATAAAGGATTTTTTAAAATAAATGCTTACATAGAATTTAAAGAAACAAAACATATTTGGCTACCTGATCTACCAAAACCCTACCTAGTCTTGCTTGTACATGAGACTGCCAACATTTAATATGGACAATTAGGAGGTACAGTATATAAACGAAATAAAAAATGTTTAAAACACTTTGCAATGTAATATTGTTTATTAGACAACAATTAAACTGAAAAGTGACTTGAACATTTATGGGTTCCCAAAATGAATATAAATGTTAATCCTATTACATGCAAGCAAAAAATTTTGCAATAAATATATTTGTCAACAGGCCCGGACTGGCAATCTGTAGATTCTAGTAAATGACAGAGGGGCCGCTGTAAGATGCCATAGACAGTTACTATTTATTTGGCCTGTGGGGTCAGTATTAGCATCTGTGTACTTAAAATGCCAGGGCCTATTTTAAATCTTTTTCCAGACCTTTTTGTCAAGGACTTTTACTACATGTCTTAACTGTAAAAGAAAGAAAGTAGGATGTCCAGAGGTTTTGGGGAGTGTGTGGGCAAAAAGGGGGTCTTGACTGTTGTCCATTGCAAGAGATACATTGAGACTGCTAAACATAGCAGGGCAATTAAATAAAATGGTAGAACAATTTATAGAACTAATATTTTTGTTTGGTTTTGTAAAATTTGAACTCTGGAATAAAGTTTCTTACGATGCACTAAAAAAACAAAAGAGCTCAAATACAATTGAAAAGAATATTTTTTTGCCATATTTAACACCACATCACTCATTATTTTGCTGGGAAATGCATATGCCTCAAATGAGACTGTATCTAGGGGCAATTAAAATACCCACCCTTTATATTTTTAATGTGATTTTATTTATTTCAATGAAAAGTACACTATAAATATGTCATGATTTTTCATGAAATGTGGCATACTGAGTGGGGTTTGAGTACATATATTTATTATGATCCTTATAACAAATCCTGTACAATGATCACGGTGATTGACGATGATTTAAGCACAATTTTATAGTTAAAGGGGAACTGCCATTTATACAAACAAACATGCATACAAATTGTGCTCAATGCTTAATTTTTCAAAAGTAGATTTTATTTTTCTCTTACGTTTCAGGGTGTAAATGCTTTATGATTGTGCTTACTCAGCCTAACATTGTTTCCCTACTTACCAACCATTCGCTCTGCAATTGCTGAACAATTCTCTATATCAGCCGGTGACAGCAGGTGAAATCTGTCAGTGACTCACAGCATGAGTGTGTTGTCTCCAGCCGGTAAGAAAGTAGAAAGAGTTCAGCAGGAAAGTCTCTAAAGAACTTATGTTTTTGCTCTATAAAATGGTCTACGTTTATTTATGATTATTAAATTGAGTTTTCCGTACAAAAGTTGCAGCATTTAAAACACAAGGGAATCTCACTATGTAGCATCAAATATTCACATTATAACATGTAGTATCACTTTAGGGCACAAATGGAGATGTGCACAAAGCTTATCTTGGAAGAGAAGAGAGCTCTGATCCCAACAATATATTAACCCAATCAGGAGATTCGGGAGCCACTGAAAAAAATCATCTGCCACTTTATCGTGTCTGCCAGCACTGCATTCAGTCAGAGCCACACTATGTATTATCATGTCTTGTCTCCACCAATCTAAAGTATTTTAAAAAGTTGTTGTACTCACTGTGCTTTAGATGCCGAATGGCATTTACTGGGGAAATAAATGCTCTTAAACGGATTCCAGGGCCTGATTTAATCTTTAGTAGCTCTTATTTATGAATAGAACAACAGTCAAGCTAATGGTCACTAAGGGGCTCATTTACTAACCATCGATTTTTAATTTTAAACTCAATTCAAATTTTTTTTTGCAACTTCTCAAAGATTGATTATGTGTCTAAACGGCTAAAAATCCGAATTCAACAATTTGCCAGATTAAACTTGCCAAATTCATGTAGAAGTCAATGGCAGAGTCCCTTTCCTTGTTGTCTTTTCTTTTGTCTCAAAACTTTGCTGATTTGGGGTTTGTCCGAAAATCCCGACTTTTTCAATTGTGTCAGCAACTTTTCCGTGCAACGTTTTTTTAGTAAATATTAGACATTCAGGAAAATAAGTTTAGACGAATTCGAAAATAAAAACAATGAGAAATGATGGAGTTTTAGTAAATCTGCCCCTACACCTCCAGGATTTGTGGCTACTAGGATGCAAGCAGCACAATGTAAATGTCAGGCTTTGGGATTGCCTCTAACGGGAAAACGCCTGTTGGCAGATAATCAGGCATGACCCCTTCTTCCCCAGCTCTGATTGTACAAAGAAAAGCAGTGTTCTGTGAAGGTGATGATGCCTATTTCCATTAATCAGCAGATTTAGTGCTCATCATGTTAAAGGGGAAATGGTCATATTTATTTGCAGGGATTAGCTTCCTGTCCCAATCAAAGTGTGCATTTTTGAGGCATACAGATGTCAATTTATAAGGTAAAGTTTCTGGTCAAAATAATGTCAACATCAGGTGCTTTGGATCCAACAGGCAGCAGATGTGACAGATTGAGAGAGAGAGAGATGAAAAGAGGATAATGTACTGCCTGCTGTAATTTATAAGGCTATTAGAAACGGCCTAAGTGCTTTTATAAAGGTCACGGATCTCCGAGGTGACTTCTAATAGTCTTTTCAATTTTAGTAAGAAGCATATTATCTATTATAATCTACAAGTGTTTATTTATGATTCAGAAACCTAAATTGAACCTCAGCTTCCTGCATAACTAGACAGCAGCTATCAAGGAGGATTGTTGAGAACGGTAGTTCATCAGTAAACACTATGCCACATCCCAGAACCACATAAAAACCCAGTCCTTCCACACATTTTATGCCCAGAGAGTCTCGCCTATATGGGTATGGATTTCACTTAAAGTGATGTTTACTTTTTTAAAAAGATTTTAAGTTGTTTTTGGGTAGAGCTGCCTTTTAATATGAGGGTATAAATGGAGTTGCAAGAACAATGTATATAAAAATGAACTCCTAGGGGAAGGTAAGGAAAAAAGTTTAGGGGGGAGGTATGTAAGAGGAGAATAAAGCAGGATGTAAAGAAAAGAGTAAAGACAATAACATAAGATTATTGCATATAGGAAAAGTGATATATAAATATATACATATATTTTACACCAGTCAAAAAATGCATTAGTATTAAGCCCATGAAAGCTGCTGTATATCTGTTTGATTTAGAGAAAGAAAAACCATGTTGCTCTATAATATATAGTAATTACATGTAGAATAATTAAGTTTTCTAGACTGTGACAAGCATTAGAACATAAGATGCCTTGTTTAGTGTGTATAACAGAAAGAAAACAATGTGTTTATTCCACAAAGAATGGAAACTGGAATACAAGTGAGTTGAATACTGAAGTTTGATAGAGAAGACAGCAAAATGATCACTTGGGTGACACCAGTATCACTTCCTCAGAATCGGCCTTTTGAGAACTGGATACTGTATTTTAGTCAACAAAGTCATTTTGGATGTAAGTATTGTTCAGCTTATCCCTTTATAAAAAAATGCACTCAGGGTTTCCATGGAGCACACGGGTTAAGAAACAGCTATTTTCTAGCTATTTCACATGAAAATAAAACACTCAACCTGTCCTAAAGTTAAAGGAAATTTTCATTTCCGCTCTTCCACACAGGTAACAATTTTCTATGTTGCTTTGAAAACTCTACCCCCACCCTCATCCATCATCCCACTGTAATAATAGCGAAGCAGTGAGCAGGGGTCTTTCTTCCTGCTCCTGCTTGCTCTTAACCTGGGTTCATGCTGGGTGTAGCTCTTGAAATGCGCTTTAAAAAATTATTTTAAAGGGAGCCAGGGTGGTTGCCAAAGCAACCCACCCAGGGATGAATCAAGACTATAGATTAATGTATCTTTTTGATTGTTACCAAGAGGATTTGCTCTTTAGGCAGTCCAGGCGACCTGCCATAATTTATAAAAAAAAAAAAAATCTTTAGAAACTGGTATTAAATAAAAAAAGAAAATTAGGATGACATGTAAAAGGCATGGAGTTTGCCACAGTTTATAAGGAAAAGAAATGACAGTTAATTGTGTGTCCTGAAGTCTCCGATGGTTTCCATTAGAGTAAACAAGGTGCTCAGGCTTAATGTCAAACTTTGGGGCACATTTACTAACCCACGAACGGGCCGAATGCGTCCGATTGCGTTTTTTTCGTAATGATCGGTATTTTGCGATTTTTCGGAAAATTGTCGCGACTTTTTCGTAGCCATTCCGAAAGTTGCGCAAAATCTGCCGATTTCTTTGTAGCGTTAAAACGCTTTTTTCGCGCAAGTCGTAACGGCTACGAAAAACTCGCGTTTTTTCGCGCAAATCGTATTGGTAACGAAAAAGTCGCGACAATTTCCGAAAAGTCGTAAAGGCGCAGAAAAAATCGCAAAAAATACGATAAAAGTCGCAAAATGTTCGTTTTCCAATCGGAATTTTTCCAATTCGGATTCGAATTCGTGTCTTAGTAAATCAGCCCCTTTGTGTTCATATATAATGTTGCTGCTCTATATGCACTCTGATATTTTGTTACAAACAGCAGATAAATATATTAATATATATATTCAAATATATGATTGTTATACGAGTGATACCTTTATTGGAAACAATGGCCAGACTGTTGAGGGCCACGCAAATGTCCACACTTGACAATGACGAACATAAATATGTAAAGCAGCTGCAAAAAGGAGCAGACTCGCCATCCCTTATGATTGTGTCCCCTTAATTGGAGGCTCGCTAGGTGGTCCCTGAGAAACACTGCTCTACAGAACTGCCAATAAAGATAATCAGAGAGATTTGTGTATTCCATATCATTTGCATTTCCTCATTTCAACTATTATCAGTAATGCTGCAAGTGAGCAGCATGTTAAAGATCCTGGCACAGTTATATAATTAGCCGACTTTTCATTGCTTTAACATTTATCTCAGAGAATTATTAACATTAAAAATTCACAGTAGCCCGTGCAATGGCATTTGGAGGAAAGTCAAATGCATCTTCATATTTTTTGGTTGTATTCTCTGTATCAGCTAAAAGCCAAATGGGAATTTTTTGTGTGTCTTTTACAGCCTTAGCGTCTGCGGTGCTGCAAAAAAGCCCATTGATTTCAATACATTTTTCATGAAAGAAAATATTGTGAAAAAATGCCCAATAACTTTGCGGCATTGTGCACAATGGTTTTTGGTGAAGCGAACCAGGACATATCATCACTACCTATGATCCCCCTTATCGCCTTTTATAGCTTTGTGTCAAAAAAATGAAATGTATCCTTAGCAACCTCCCAATGGTTTAATAATGAGGTAAATATGAGGTAGCAGACAAGGGGAGAAAAGGGAGTTGTAGAAAGGATCAAGCCATATGTAGTGCAGCAATGGGCAGTCTATTACTTAAAAATCAATGTTATGCAACAAAATGGGAAGTTTCTTATAATCAGCTGTATTGTATTTTATTCCTTCCAGAAAAAAATCTCTTTTCCAGGGTTGGCCATAGGTCGATTGAACCTATTGGTTCCAATAGGTCCCAACCCAAATTGTGAACCCTCACAGTAGCTAACCTCCCAGCGCTGTCTGTCCCCAACTGAAGTGCTCATCACAATCTCACAAGAGAAGCCTGCAACGTCAAGACACCTGCAAGAGGCATGGGGTTCAATGTCTGTGTAGGGTGGAGAGATAGGTGAACAGACAGCTACACAGCAGCAGCAGCAGCAGCCAGGATCAGTCAGCAGAAAAGAGGGTGAGGCAGGCACCATATGCCTGCCCAGCAACAGAGGCCTTGTGGCCTGCCAGCCAGCAACACCCAATCTAGGGAGCTCCATCAAAATGGTTCAAATTGGGTCCAGCAGTTGACGCAGTTAATTTCCAGCCCTTGTTGATGTTTGTTGAACACAAAATAAAGGATTTTGTGGAACATGATTCACATATTATGTGCTAGAACTGTCACCATTTTGGTGTTTAAACAACACTGTAATGCAGGGGTCCCCAACCGCTGGTCCGCGGGCTTCTTTCTAGTGGGGCGCAGTAAAATGCAATGTAAATTAAGCACCACCTGAATAATGCTTGTATAAAAGCGCCACTCCAATCAACGCGGGGCGCATGTAGAGGCGCGTAGAAAAATGGCGCATATAGGAATACGCAGATGAACGTGCAAATTGATGCGTCAGGCCTATAAAGGCCCCCCCCGGTCCGTGGAAAAATTTTTGCGCATGGCAGCGGTCCTTGGAGCTAAAAAGGTTGGGGACCACTGCTGTAATGGATATAATCTGTTTCATAAATAGCCTTTATTAGTTTTTCTTCCAGTTTTATGTGTAATGATACATCTAAGTTTCTCAGCATACATTTTATTTGGCAGCACACAATGTTTGTCAGTCACTGACAGATTTTACCTGGTTTCAGGCTGATTCTAGTGTGAGAAAGTGATTTGCGTTGCCAAGCTACTAAACAGGCGAATACTATAGTATATAGTTTTGAGTATATCTTAGTATACTCATATATGTATATCTCATCAGGTATGGGATCTCTTATCCAGAAACCTCCAAATAAAAAAAAATATTGTAGAACCAAATTACAGAAAGATCCCTTATCTGGAAAACCCCAGAACCCAGACATCCTAGATAACAATTCCCATACCTGTACTATTCCCCTTTAAAGTTGCACAAGCAAAAAATATTGCCCCGTCTATTTTGACAACAGACAATATGATATTAATCTGAATAACCTCAGCACTTATCACAAGTGAAAAAAGATGTAGCAACTTAAATTGCCAATACTGCATTAAAAATGCATGATTTCTGGCAAAACAATTAAGATTGTCATGGTGTACTAAAAGTGATTGGATGAAAGATCTTCCCTCCTTCACTGAAAACTGAAAACTACATAATATATTATATTACAGATCTATTTTGCATGGACTTTCTAACAAGTTGGCATACAAGATCCACTGCATATACAGAGGTGTTTTAATACAGTCCTTCATCTCTTTCCAGATGGGCTCCACTTCATAGCATCAGTAATGCAGTGAGTCAGATAGGCAAGTACATAACCAACCATCATAATAAAGTTACTGATCAGTTGGTTTCTAGGTATAAATAAGATACAGTGGGGTTGATTCACTTAAGTGCGATAACGCTTATCGCATGCTTTTTTGCGTTAAAATTGACGCAAAAAAACGTGTGTTTCGCTAAAGTATTATTACATGCGTTAAGTCGCATATCGCATGCGTTAAATAGTGCACAACCAAATGCGTTAATTTTAACGTGTTGCGTTAATTAGCGCGCAGAAATAATACGCATTATTCACAAACACTTAGACGCACTAAATATCGCATTAGTCTGTGCGAAAATTAACACCTACTTGGGGTAGGCGGTAATTATAGAAAAGTTCATGAGCTTTTGGCAACACAATATGGACTTTGCAGTGGGATTTATTCAAGTATGTGTTGGCCCTAGAGTGATGCAGCCTCCAGTTTGCAGGGAAATGGTCATTTTCAGAACAGTAGTTTTCCGAAAGTAATGGCGTGTATGGCTAATATGGCGTGCGTTTTTTCGCATACGGTGACAATTTGTGCGTGATGCATTAATTAGCGTGCATTGCATCAAAAACCGCTCGAAAATAAATAACGCAAACAGCATCGCTTCTAAATTAACCCAAGTGTCCTTTTCGTGAATCGTGCATTAAGACACGAAAAATAAGACATGATAAAAGTTTTACCCCGCATGCTATAAATAGCGCTCGTTTTAACGCACTTTAGTGAATCAAACCTAGTGTGTTCAGATGTGTTGAGTTCTATATTGTGATAGAAAGTGGCTACTACTTTAAACAGCTGCATAGTTAAGACTTTGCTGGAATATGTACACATATTCCTTACTGTACAAAACGTTTTAAATATTTATTTTAATTGACACCAGTGCTACACAATCCCATAAGATTTTTGGGTGGAAAAACTATGTACAATCTATTGCTGTATATGAGTAATATTCTAACACTGATACAACCCTTGTTTGCATCCTGAATGTCTTTATGAACACACTGCACTCACCTCTCACACATCTGTTTCTGAATTCATCTGGTAAATTCTTGTTGGCGATTGCATTGAAGTTACTTCACAGTTTCTTTATGGCACCTTTTGAAAAAGAGCAAACAAGGTCACTGTACTGTAAAGAAAATATCACAACTGGATCATTAGATATTAAATCCATATTTTAAAGGCTGCAATATGTTGAGAATGCAAGAACTTTAGTCATTTATTAAACCTATTAAAATGTATTAAAGGCAACTTGGTATTGCTGAGAATTCAGCATTTGCATTACATTACTTGCTGTGCATTTACTAACAGGTTAATAGATGCAGCTTGTCTGTAAATGGACAGATAGGATGTTACATGGATGTCTGTGATCCAGCTTTATTTATTCTCACTGTAAAAGCTAAAAAGCTGTAGAAGGCGTAATAAGCATCAAATGCCAATTTATCACAAAAGCCTTTTTTGGCACCTTCCAAGAGAAGATTCCACTAAATTCAGATGCTGGTTTGCAGAAGGGAAAATTTGCTTTATAGTTGCATCCATCTTCTAACATGCATTATAAAAAGGAAGCAATAATAATAATAATCACAGCAGTAATAATAATGGAACCAGGGAAATAAGATCCCAAATGTTCTTGCCACAGGGTACAACCAGACCTGTGTATTTCATGGCCAAAATAGTGAGAGTTGGAATTAAAGCTACTTGCTGTGTATATAGACTGGGCACATACTGTAGATCCACAAGCAGTAGATGAACTTGAACTGATATTTATTGTTTAACAGCTGGGGGGTTCTATAAGGAGAGGTATGGCATTATGCTTAACTCCATTGCATTTCTATGTATCAAACCATTTTAGTGTAAAGCATAACTATACTGTTTGGCTTGTTCTTTATTATGAGCAAACTTCTTGTAGAATGAAAAAAACTGTAAACGCCATAAGGATGCATGCTGGTTAAAGGCTTGGTAATGGTAATGAAAGCAATGAGTGCTCATGAGAAAAGACTCGGTAGAACCGGCATTACATTTTGTCTTTTTTTTTTTTTTTTTTACAGAAAACAGTGTCAGAAGAAATGCCTGGGAAAGAACTGGGAAGTCAAGCGAAATGCCTGGGAAAGGGTCACAGAGGGGCATAGCAGTGTCCTCATGTATAGATCTTGCCCGGAAGACAGGCTTGGGAAATTCTGTAATGGGTGGGAAGGATCAGACTTCCCCATCTTAGAAATCATGAACTAAATCTATAACCATAAAAGCAACATTTATTTTGTGCTGATTCTCTGTCGGTTGCTGACAAGGAGATGATTCTGAGTTGTTTCTTCCTCATGTGTCAACTCTCTATATATAGAATTATTGTACATGATTAGCCAGGTAACAGGTAAGCCATTGCATTACATATGGAAGCATATGATTGGATGAGTGCAAGTGAACGGAGATGAACACTAGAATAAATAATTAAAAAATGAGAATATAAATAAATCCTGAATAACTATTAATACAGATTTATTATCCAGAATGCTCGGGACCTGGGGTTTTCTGCATAACAGATTTTTCTGTAATTTAGATCACCAGATCTTAAATCTGCTAAACAAAATAAATTGAACATTAAATAAATCCAGTAGGATTGTTTTGCCCCAATATTGAATTATGTAGCTTAGTTTGGATCAAGTACAAAGTTAAGAGAAAAAACTAAATACTTTAAAAAAATAGAATGATTAGCTTAAAATGGAGTCTATTGGAGATGGCCTTCCTGTAATATAGAAGTTTCTGGCTAACAGATTTCTGAAAAATGGATCCTATGCCTGTAGTGTTTAGGGTTCCCTTGGTCCCTACCCCTTGCACATTGTGTCTGGGAAAAAGGTGCAACAAGTGCAGAGGTGGATTCTCTGGGCTCCAGGCTTGTTCAGCCAACATCCTGCCCTTTCTCTGTCATTGCTCTGCCAATGCCCAATCCAACAACACTGAGCCCCTGGATATTAGGGACCTTGGGCGACTGCCTGGATAGGCCTTATGGGGATCATCCACTGAACAGGTGCATTTTGTAAGGTTTTATTGAGCATTACTGTTTTGCACAAAACCGTGGAGCAGGTTTGAATTTCCATCATTATTCTTATTAGAAGATGTATGTAGCGATTTTTGACACCACAATCTCCTTGTACTGAGATGGTATAATAGTAAAAATTATATTTTTGGGAAGAAACATACAAAAATATTTTCTTATAGGCATGCAAATGTTAAAGTATAGAGGCCCAATATAAATTATGACAAAATAATGTTATTTTCTGTATATAGTATGTGTCTTGCAGAGTAAAACAAGGTTATAACCATGTCTGTGATTCTTAGTTGATATGTTTTTCCATAGGAAATGTAATTCAGCCATCTAACGTGTTCCATACCAAAGATGGCAACTGGAGGTCAAGTATGGCAATAAAAAGGCAAGATGGATGTAGGACTTGAGGGCAAACTGCAGAACAAATATGTTTAAAGAACAATACAGTAATGTGACCCTCCGAAGAATGAATTAGGATAAACTGCATGTTGCAAAAATGTACTTCTGTCCAGAAATCATCAATCTGAAGCCAGACAATAGAAAAGCAAAGCCTTTTAATACACAAAGTAACCGTCTGCAGACAGGTGAGTAGTTACAAGGGGGATAATACAGTCATGGCCTAAAGAGGTCACATGGGCACAAAAAATAAGGCTTTCACCATAAAAAAATTGAAAAACTTCTTGTATAAAGGGGCTGAGGTTGAAGTGTATGTGTAGACTGATAGACAATAAGAAATGCAAATTGGTAATGCATTAAAATTAAATGTTTTAAATAATGTAAGGGGGCAGTGTATCCCTTGTTCCCCTACTTGTACCCCCTCCTTTGTCTCGCTCTAGATTGATGATTTCTAAAGAGAAGTATTGTGAATTGTTTTGTGGTGTGTCATTTTTCCTTGTACAATCTTTGGAGGGGTCACAATCTGTTTAGATGCCATTTTCATCTGATATTACACTTTGAATATCTTTGTTATCCAGTTTGCCCCTAAGCCCTACATCAATCCTGCTTTCCCTATGCTAGGGACCAGATCATTTATTTTTGCCCTTAACCTATACAAAATGTACTTTAGGATATGTGTTAATGTCCAATAATAAATAAGTAAACTATAATATTAAAAAATGATTTGTTATAAGAATATAAATTCATTTTATAAGTAGGGTTGCCAGCTACTATAATGTTGAGGAATGATATCTCTTTTTTTCCAGTGAAATGTCAATTTATTTGATTTTAAGTTTTCCTGCGTTTTTCACTGATATTTTTGGTCCCACCAATGTACAGTATAATGCATAATGAATATCCCTGATTTATATTTTCCAGATTTTACACCATTTACACATAACATGTGGGTTCTATTGTGTATGCCTGGTAGCTACTGTCCTAATTGTTCTTTATAGGAACAGAAATCTCATATGCCTTAAGTAAAGTGAAAATGCTAAAACACTTGCATAACTTAATGTTTTTATTTTGATCAGTAGGAAAAGCTATATATTTGCTTAAAGCAGATACATTTAATTATTTATTTTGAAAAATTTCCAGGACAGGACTAAAGCACCCTCTGCAGAATGGAACTGGCACATTGCAGTGACTTTGAAGATTCAAGCCTGTAACCTTGGCCTCTATTTGGTCCTAAATCTCCTTTATGGATTGCAGTATCCTAATTACACAAAACAGGCAGCTTTCTGATGTATTCTTTGTTCATACTTAACAATAAAAATACATCTAGATGCATATTATGCTAAAACTCATATGTGCTACAGCATTCAATTTTCATTCCATGAATAGCTGGCTACGTACATGAAAACATACATTTCTTTATACATATTGGATAATTCAGGTGCCAGAAATCAAGAAAAATGAATTCAGAACAAACCTTATTTCTGTAACCTATTATGTAAGAAGCACGTCTGACCAAAATTGTTGGGCAGAAGATTAATTTCAAAGTCAGAAGTGTCAAGGAAAGACTAAATTGCTTAATTAACTCCTGTCATTATTATATGTATTAAAAATAACTATTCCAGAGCAACCCCATATTATTTAATTAATGTAATTTTAAAAACTAGATCCAGAGGAGCGGGTCAGTTTCCAGGCATTTTTCACAATAAACAGTGAGAGTTGAATAGGGATTTTATTCTGCTTGATTGTCTTATAGAATAATTGAGAGGCCACAATACTGACACATACTGTAATTGTTTGTTATTTGTGTGATTCTCTAAATTAAAATGCAGAGGTCAGCAAATAAACATGTTTGAATTCTTGATTTACCATTTTGTATAAAACATGATGTCTGTGTGGATTTACAAACAACCCCTAATGTGATAACTTGCATGCAACACAGTTCTCTAAAGTGGCACCGCACAATTTAAAAGTTGTTAAGAATTCATTCATAATGACATCTTTGCAGCTCCAACTTTGGAACAATTTGGCTACGAATAGGTCATTTTGACCTGAACAGTAACATTTCAGATTTATAACTGAGGCTCGTAGGCGTCAATTGACTAAAGTACGATAAAGTGTGCTAATGACCACTGCACTAGAAATAGCTCCAGAAAAATCACACAAAGCAGTTCACCAACCTGCATCCATTCTCTGTGTGCTGATTTTTGTGCTGTGTGCTGATTTTGTGCACCTATATATTTTGTGTCTATTATCACATCCATGAAAGCTAAGTCAAGCTTCAGAATGTTGCCTAGCCACAACAAAAAGCACACATTTGTGTGTCTAACTGGGGAACAATGTGTGGTATCTGGCAGGGCAGCCACTGGGGCCCATTGTTGTTATTAATTATACAAGGGGGTGCCCACATTTTCTTCATTTTTCACATGTTCTTGTGTATCTAACATAGCTATATTATATATAGTTCTGATTGTCTTGGTAGACATGCTAGTACCATGGTTTAAATTATCACCTGTAACAGAAAACATATCATCATCATCATCATCATTAACATTTTACAACGTCTTGGTTTCTCCCATTACAGTCTCATTTTCACTTTCTGCACAAATATCTCTGATAACGGCACACTTTTATAACAGTCTTGCATCCATATTCTTGATTCATAATGATCAGGGGATCAAGATAATTGCTTTCCTCTTGTTACCATTCTTGCCTATTGCAACTTTTCCCTTGCAACATTTGCAAGGCACTAAACCAGCCACCTGGATTTCCTCCTCTTTATTTTTTTCCGTGTCAGGTGTAAAGTCATGAATTGTCATCCTTGTCTCGAGTGCTACTAACGCCACTACTCCATATAACAGCTCAAGTGCTCTCTTCTCATATCAGCCCTTTCTTGCCTATTATTATTCATTAACTACTGGTCTGTGGGTTTGCCAGCAACAGACTTCACAGGATGGCTCAGGACCTGGAGAGCTGGCTGTCACTAAAGATGGTTCTCATTATTTTCTTTTCTGCATTTCATCAAAGCTATATTAGAACTACATATAAACACATACATTTGTTGCCAGGCATTCTATAGATTTTTAAATTCTTCTACTGCTAGATGTTCTTAGCAGCATAATGATGCTGTTCCTTCATCCTTCCTTGTGACATTAAGTATCTGAAGGAAGCCTTAATTGTCCCAATATTTTTATCCTTACCTACTTACAAGATAATTTCAAATTCTATTTTATTTTTAGCTTTTCTCCTTACACAAGTACTCAAACTCCAGTGCAGAACACAATTGCATTCGGTGTAGTGCTGAAAAGCAGCAACCAATAGATTATTGTAATTCTGTACTGTGTTCATGCTGATAGCTTTGTTGGCTTTATGGTTTCTTTGTATGACCAGCAAAAGGGGAGATTGTGTTCACTATTTATCAAAAAGGGGCACTTCAGAGTGGCCCAAAATAGATTTAATGACTGCTGTTCAATTATACTGACTAACCTGGGATTCGAAACTTAAGCATATTAAACTCTTACTGACAACATTAATATAAGAGGAAATCTCATACTTACCTTGGGTAACAAATATATTGGTACAGTTATTCATACTTTTTAAGTTGAAATTGTTGTTTAGTAACATAAGCATTTACTTTTTTCCTCTTAAAAACAGACAGAATTCTTTTTTATTCCCAAATTTGGGAAAGTGAATCTGTTTTCTTCATGCAGAGTCTAATGCTTAGCAGTGTCAATGGCATTTATTAATATTGGGATTCTGACGACTCTGTCAGAGGCAAATAATAAATTAACCTACAATGAAAAACAGAACACCACCGTTTAACCATATACACCAACCCCCTTAATACCCATGAAGCTGTGATCTTAAAATTTAGAATGGGATAGATTACACCAATAAACTACTTGGTCTACTGTATGCTAAAGCTTTTGAAAATAGTATAAGAGAAATAGCTTATGGTTTTCCTTGTTACACAAATAGTCATCTGAAACTTGTGATCTTCTTTGTAAAACAATAGAAAAAGATAAAGAAATAAAGACACAAACATCATACAAACATTTAATATGGACTGATTCTACCACGGGCAGGTCCTGTCTAGAGAGTGAAAAATGAAGCTTAATGATATCAGTAGGTTACAGGCTACATGTTGGTTTGGAGAGCTTTCTGCATACTTTGCCTGCAACTTCAAAGCTTGTGGCTTTCAAATGTGCAGAATACCCTCTAAAACAGACTTAAAGTCAATCACAAGGGATGTTAAATCTGAAGCTGAAGCTGATGGTACCACCTGCCTGTTAAATGTCACTCACCAGATGGTAAAAGGTAACTGAATAGGTATAATCTGATAAGAGTTAACTGTAGTAACCCAATTAGTTTACCAGAATAGGATGGAGTGAAGAGGAACGGGGAATTATCCAAACAACTGCAATATATGCTTCATAGGGTCTTTCTTCTTAAATGAAACATACCTTCTATCATATTTAGGGCACCTATTTATTAACATCTCTGGGTGAGGTTAGACCCCATATTGACTTATATGGCTCCCAGTGTGACAATATGTTTTTCTAAATAAATCATTCAGTGTAACTCCTACTTAAATATATAGCATACACCTCATGTCAGGTCATGATGTCTACATACAGGTGGTATTAGAGTTCCTAGTTTGTCTTCATTTTTTTTATGTATGACAATTTTTAAGGAATGAACAGATTCCAGTTCTATATTGATATTTCTAGGATTATGATTATTATGTAATGTTAAAATGGCCTACTGCCCTTAATGCAACTGCATCCATTTCTGTTGGAGTGTTTCCATAATTTCAGTTTACTGGACTCATATTTACAGTGTTTTTCCAGTTTTAAGAAATGTTATATGAACTTTTTTTTGTTGAAAATATACACTCTCCATGGATGGACTGACAGCATCATTAGAATTCTTTGCAAGCATGTTGTTTAGGTTGCATCCTTGTAACTTGAAAACAGTCAGAAGCGCCTTAAGAAAGAAAATGCATAAAACCATGAATACATGATTGTTGTTACTTTTCTTTTGGTACTGAAGCACCAAACAGCAATATAATGTAAATCTTTTATACAAAAGATGAAAATTAAACATATCGTATTGGTAGTGGTTTATTTTATTTATTACTAGAAAAGGATCAGTGTGCTGTATCTGTTACAATGGAAATAA
Organism: Xenopus tropicalis; assembly: GCF_000004195.4. Classification (NCBI taxonomy): domain Eukaryota; kingdom Metazoa; phylum Chordata; class Amphibia; order Anura; family Pipidae; genus Xenopus; species Xenopus tropicalis. The sequence continues at coordinate 179,330,093 of NC_030677.2, read as the reverse complement.
AAATTTTATCCATAAGCAAAGATCTCAGGCACTAAGTTTGCATAGAAATAAAAATACCCCGGCAATCTCTATTTGCCCCAGGAAAATGTTAAAAAGAAAAACAAAACCACAAACTCATTGTGCAGTTATTATTATTATTATTAATTATGATTTCTTATCAAATGGTGTTGTTTTAAACTAGAATAAAAAGGAAGACGATAGGAGTTATTTTGAACTCCTAGGCAGTGTGTAAAGCACAAAAAATGGGTGCATGATTGTGCTAGACTCTGTTTTCTGCCATAAATGTTCTACCCTGGCTATTCTGACTTAAGCAAAAGTCATCACAATATTATCTATAACCCTTTATTTATATGGTGCCAAATTCATTTTATTTTAATCATGAGAATTTTTATAAAAATTACTATTTTTTTTCAAATTACATTTTCTTTTGATGCCATAATGTAATGATGAATTATTTTGCACCACCAACATATGGCATTAGAAATGTTTAGCAAATGATTACCCCTAAAACCTAACCAAAACTGATCAACCAAAACCAAAGTAGACTTGGGCATTTTTGTGGATTACTTGTAATACAATTTAAATTTGATGAGAGAGGATAAGAGTCTATAAAATGACTTGCCCGTGGCCACAAGGAGGTGCTACAGAAACAGAAGCCAGAGTCGCGATTTTAACAACAAAGCATTTATTGATACCTGAAGCAGCAACTGACAAGAATATTGTACTAAAAGGTAATAGAACACCCCCAAAAAACAGGTGATAAAAATATGTCTATTATATTTATTATGGAATATCTAGATCTTTGACCAGGTCCAGCTAAAAGATAATATTTATTAGGGGTTTATTTATTGTTAGGAAGGCAGTGTGCAAAGTATGTAAAACAACCTTTCTTAATTAAACAATTTCCACAGGGCTATGTGTTCCATTTTCAGGGTCAGATTGGGCCAGTGGAATGCCAGGAAAAAACATGGTCAACATGGTTGACTTGTCCCTGCTCCCCTCTCACTCTGAGCCAGGTGCTCCTCTCCACCACTACAAAGTCCGACACACAGACTACCCCCATGAAGGGCGGGGGGGGGGGTAGATGCACCAACTCAACCCTAATTTGCAGTCGGAGCACACAGGGTGCAATGGGGGCCAGACCATTTAGGACAAGGCTGGCTAGGGCCCCTGTCAATGCTATTGGCACCTCATACTGGAGTTCACTACAGCTGCGCACCTAAGTGATCTAACCCAGAGTAGAATAAAGTAGAGGCATCCTGGGAGTAATTTAAAGGGGTACTTCACTTTTAAATAAACTTTTAGTATGATGTAGGCAGTAATATTCAGTGACAGTTTGCAATTGGTCTTTCTGCATTACTTTGCATAGTTTTTCTGTTCTTTAGCTTTCTGTTCAGCAGCTCTGCAGTTTGGTATTTGAGCAACTCTCTGATTGCTAGGGTATTACCAGGCAGTGATTTGAATAAGAGACTGAAATAATAATAGTAAAGGGACTGAATAGATAGACAAGTAATAAATAGCGACAAAATATTTTTTGCCTGCTGGGGTCAGTGACCCTGATTTGGAAGCTGGGACAAGGTAGAAGAGGTAGGCAAATAACTTGAAAACCATAAAGAATAAATTATAAAGACCAATTGCAAATTTGCTAGGGATAGGTAAGTCTATAACATACTAAAACTCAACTTAAAGGTTAACCACCCCTTTAACAACAACTGGAGGGCTACAGAATGGACATCTCTGATTTATGTAATGTTTCCAACCCTCAGGTTGCGGCCCAAGCCTTCCTGCCAGGGGCCCCCCTCTTTTGTAACCAGAGCCGTGCTTTTAACATATCTTTGCAAAAACACATCAGTGATCAGCATGTAATCTTGCTCTGATCATGTTTTATAGTGAATCGTATTTATCAAAGACATTTGTGCTTGTGTCCTGTTACTTGTGGAAACATGTGCACACGCTTTGTGTCTCTGATACCCACACAAAACACAATATCAGACCATATCACTGAGATGCTGTCTATTTTCCCCACAACAGGTGGCGTGGGCTCCACCCTTATGCACAGACGAGCTCGGCTCAAGCAGCTGCCAAAGATCTGCTGATTCTGTCATCCCACTCAAATGCCAAAACCATTACTTAGAATGTTCCATTGAGTATTAAGGTTCTCAGAAAAAAAACCCCAAATATTATGGGGTGGGGGGTGAGTGCCTCCCAACAATGAAACGACTTAGTGCAAATAATCTACTCTTAACTACAGAGAGATCATCTTCACTTATATTCTTTTTTTAATGGCATGCTCCTATTTTTTACATCATTTGGTGATGTCATGATAATATTTTGTGGGCATGACTGTGGTTTCTTTTTAGTTTTATTTTGGAATATTTTACTTAAACTGAACTTGCCTCTGGATTGCTAGATAAGTATGAAGTGCAATGATTGCAATTTTTGAACCCATATAAAAGAGATTGTGCTTAAACCTCTCTATTGGACATGATTTGACTGAGCTTTTGCCTTGGATACATCTATCTTTCCTATCATGTAATGTCCCAAAGCCCATGTAACATCCCAATTTTTGATTTATTTAAACACATTTTAATATTCATTTTTTTTAATCACAGTTGTTCCATTTGAATCCATCTTTACCTTCACATAAATGTGTTCATGTCTTTTTGGCCTATATTTTAGAGTCTGCATGACTTTTTACTTCTGTGCTATTACACGTTGCTAATGTTATCTCGGTACACCTTGCACTTGAGGAGGAGGTACAGAATCTCCGAAACATTTTGTACTGTACGTTTGTCAAGTCTGTGTTTATTCATTAAGCCACACATTAGGGGAAAAGTAACATGTGATGACTGAACATATTTCCGTGTTATCTGTTTTGCTTTTCAATATGTGTGAATTTGTTTGCTTATAATTCTCACTCTTCCATAATACGGTGCATCTAACAAAATATTTAGGTAATGAAATTAAACTTACTTAGTCATAGATGTTTCAAAATGTAAAGAAAAGTTTAAGAAAAAGAAAGTCCTTAATTTAATACAACAATTTGGGATAAGATGGCAACTCAAATCAATTATGGCAGCGGTTTTAAGGCTGTTTTCATAGAATACCTAATGGTTAAGGATTTAAATATAGACTTGCTTGAACAGGCAATTTGGTAAAAATGGCAGGGCCCCTGGGAGCCACCGTTAGATGCTTTCTCTGGGGCATGAGTGCCCATAGTAAACACTTTTCTATCTGTGTTCATAATTCAATTGTTAACAGTCAACTGCCAAGTTAAACAGGAACAATGTATATAAAATTCTATACAATTCAAAATGTATAGTGGCAGCAATGCTCACTCTAGTACTATCCCCTACATAGTCCCGGGGGATGGGATATGAAAGCTATGGAATGACAGTTTTATTATTTAAGTGCTGTGGCTAAAATTTTAAACAGTAGTACCATCAGCCCCCTTTTCCAGGAACACAGGTTCAGAGAAAGCTCCAGATGTGAGAATATTTTACAGGTTTCTTGAACTGGGCCTGGGTCTTATTGTGTTGGACAGCATGGGGCACCAAGATCAATGCATAGACTGTCTTTGGTTAAAGTATCTCTATTTATTTACTAAGGAATAAAAGGATACATAGCACAAAAAAAACATTTTACAGAAATTAAAGATTTTTAATAGTTTTAAGTATGTTTTTTTTAGATTATTCTAGGTTTTGGTGTTTTGGTGTATACTTTTGCTTTACCCTCTTTTCAAACCATTCAATTTCTAAACACAATCATGGTTATTGTCATGTTCATTCACTAGGGCAAAAAATATATAGAATTTTGACACTTCCAAAATTCCCAGTGGATGCACGCATTGACTTTTAGAAAGGGGAAAAGAAGCCAATGTGAACATGAACTAGGAAAAGAACGCCTGTAGGTCTGCAGAGTACAGGAACGTGGACAGGCTATATAGGCCAATTGGCTCCTATTTGACTTCATCTTCAGAGTTTCTATTTTGGAAACCAGGGTCATGTGAAAACTGATACAGCAATGACATGGCCTTGACCAACCATCTTATGTACTCGTCTGTGCCAAGAATCTGATACTGACACGTTACATATTATCATAATGCCTTTTGGTGTTTTTCCTGGAATGGCATTAGGAGATTAAAGCGATTAAGACATATCTTTGCCTATTTTCACCCTAATATTAACCTAGTTTGGCATTTATTTGTTGTGTTTTCCATACAACAAGTATTTCCATGATATATAAAGTACAGAAATGTAATTGAGGGGGGCTGTGACATACAACAATCTGTTCGATACTAGCTAACATACACGTTGTATCAATATGGTAGACAATGCTAAAGTGTGAATTCTAAGTGTGAATAGCCTGACCTTTCAGAAAGTTGGAAAAAATGTTATTCTGTGCGCTAAAACACAGACAAAATAAAAGTGCAGCTTTTTATAGCTTCTCAGTCTAAAGCCCACAACTAGTAGGTGGAAAAAATGTATATTTTAAAGTGGTCTGTTCTGTAAAAGTCTATTATAAAGAATGAAGTTTTGTCCTAGTGTTGTTCTACATTTAAGTGTTTATTGGAATCCCCCCATTCATCCTATACATTTATATTATATGTTATAGTAAAAATTACAGTACTGGCATCTAGGGGTATAGGATGACACGTTTCTGAATACTTTTGAAGTGAAGAGGTCAAATATGTTGCAACCACAAGAGGGTTTCCTTACTCAGTACAAACAAATGTCTAAAATGAAATAGTGAATATGGAACACACAAACTGTATATGTCCTGTCTCTTAATCATCTTAAATGTGCGTAAAACGAGCAGAGGGAAACATTCACATCTCAGTACATGTTATAATAATAATAATAATTGGTAATTCATTCATGATCATTTGGTATAGGCATTATCTCTCAATCTAGAAATCCCCATATTAGTTCAGAATTAAAGAAATGCAGGGCAGTTTACCAAAATATTTCTGTTATATTGTGAGATATATTTTTGATCTTAAGATAAAACTGTGGTTTTATGACTTTAACGTGTATTATTAGTTTTAAATCAAAATTATTGGCTAGAAAATGTTTAATTTATGCTTCTTTCTCATTTTTGTAAACTCATTTATTCACATTAAAACATAGGAAGGAAATCTTTGGCTGAATACATGGATGTATAACTTTTTATAACCCATTGACCTGCCATCAGTGGCTCAAGTTAGAGGATGACAGGCTCTTCCTCCAAGACACACATGTAATTGGTGGAATCTTGGAAGCATGCTTAGCACCAGGGAGCAGAAGGAGCTGCACATATATTACAAGAGGGACTATAGCTTACAAAAACTTGATGACTTATTGACTTATAACATATTTTGTGCCCTGAGTAGTAATTGGTCTATAAAGGAATGTTGCTTCTTGGAGTCATTTAAGGTAAACCATGCTGGCCAGCCTTGCTAGGGGACTGCCATATAAGATCACTTCTATAAATAGTAGTAAAACTGTTCATTGTACCAGGATTGTACTTCAGCTCATTAACATTTTGGGCTAGAATCCATTTGATGAGAAAAATGTATCAAATAATTCAATTGCAAAATTCTCCCATAACTTTCCATTAAGTTTCATGAAATAAACCATCAGATATGTTTTTTATCACATTGTATTTGGTCAGTTATTACTTTAAACAACTAATATTGGGCTGGAAATCAGACCATTCTTTGTTCTAAATTAACACATGTTAAATAGAAAAATGGATCTAGATTATTTTGGTCAGTTGTAACAAATAGCATGTATTAAGCATGTGTCATTTGAGACAATTGTGTCTTAATACTTACTTGATACTTAATACTTAATGACCAATTCATTTTTGTGAGGTTTGGCTGCCAGCAAATCAATTATACCCCCTGAATTTAAGTCCTCAACTGCAAGTGTATGGCAACCAAGGAGTACGGCAGAAGCAGCATCCTGTCACCCCAGAAGTAAATACTGGGGCACATAGAATTTGTCACAGCTCAAATAAAGCGGTGGTGGAATGGTTGCTAGGGGTTGACCCTGGTATGATGAGCCGTGTGTGGTTTCTCAGAGTTCTCTGTTGTTTAGGATCCTGGGAGACACGGGTTCAGGTTTCTTGCCCAATATGCCTATCCAGCATGCCTGTGGAGGTTGGCTTGCACGGCAGAGAGCCCATTATGGGTCATATCATTTGGCAATCATTCCTGTGTGTGGTATATTTATAATAATTATCTCTTGTATTTTAAAACATTTTGTATACTTGCTAATCAAGCAATCATCATTTTTTATCCTAGATTTTTTTTGGTTACTTTCACTCGTTGGCTTGTTTCACTTGGGGGGTTAAAGTAGGGGGTGTGGCCAATTGGCATAAAGTAGGGCAAACAGAATAGTTTGACACTGCGCCAGTCAGGTTTATGCAGAGGCCAGTTGTGGCAGACAAAAATACACACTATTGTGAAGGTAATACAAGCAGACAAAGAAATTCCCACATTGTCTGTAGTACAGGATGACCCAGAATATGGTTCTAAGGCTCGTGTCTGAATACAGCTGCCAAAAGTCACTGGGGTGATTTATAAAGTTTGCACAGTGCATTTTTTTGTGCAAATTGTTGTTTGCGCATGTTTTCTTCTAAACATTTTTTATGCACTGCTGTGCCCCTCTTTCCTTTTTTTTGTGAATCACAGTGAAATGCAAATTGTGCACAAAAATTAGCAAATGTGATTGCAACTTGCAAATACAGGTATAGGACACATTATCCAGAATGCTCGGGACCAAGGGTATTCCGGATAAGGGTTTTTTTTTGTAATTTGAATCTCCATACCTTAAGTCTACTAAAAAATTAATAAAATATTCATTAAACCCGATAGGATTGTTTTGCATCCAATAAGGATTATTTATATCTTAGTTGGGATCAGTTACAAGGTACTGTTTTATTACTACAGACCAAAAGGAAATCAGTTTTAAAGTTCTGAATTATTTCATTAAAAAATCTATGGGAGACGGGCTTTCCGTAATTTGGAGCTTTCTGGATAACAGGTTTTCGGATAAGGGATCCCATACCTGTATTATAAATGACCACCAATGTGTGTAGAACTAGCATATCTGACACTATAGGGCAGATTTATCAAAGTGTGAAATCAAAGCTCACCCCATAAAACTCCACCACTCTCGCTGATAAATATGCCTCTAAAAATTCAAGAAGCAAATAGTATCAATCCCATAGAAATGAACAGAGATCAGTGAAATTTTACTGTGTTGAGCTCTCATTTCACACATGCATGAATAATCTGTAATAATAAACTGTGCTACCAACACACATAGAAAGGGTTCATATGTGTTACAGGGGGTATGAAACCGAACAGCTGTAATGTGCTTGACATGAGTTGTTCAGAGAAAAATATACCAATATACAATTCGTTTCTCGGTTTAGTCTTGCCCGCAGAAACAGGATATAATACATATATGCTGTGCTATGGGTGGTCTGTTGGAGAAAAATACTGTATGAGCATTGGTGCAAAGAAAAGGGTTAAAACCAAGCCAATGTGCACTTTCAGTGGCAAAAAAGTACATTTACACGTAGCCCTCTACATAGCCGGTAAATTAGGATCTTACTTAGCATCAGAATGTTTATGTTTCCAGCAAAATCAGCCCAGATTACATACAATAGCCCTCTGATCTGAGTCCACAGGGAAACCATCAGACACTTGTAAAAGGGAACAATGTACCATGCAGCTGCTGTAGCGCTGTACATTCTATTTCTCTGGATAGAGGTGCAGACACTCAAAGCCTCACCCATCTGAAGCAAGCGTTTTCATGCTTTATTATACCATCATATTTTAAATATATCTAATGAAATGTTTGCATGTGGGGACTTGAATCGCCAATCCATTTATTCTGTAATGAGAATGTTAAATACAATTTTATTATTACATTTATTAAATATCCAGCGATGAGCAAAATTCTTAGAAACTCCAGAAATATTAACTTTGCTGTTATTTCTTTTGTTTATGGAAAAGTGTTTGGTGTCTCGGAAAGAAAAAAAGGTTTTTCTGCAGAAAAAATATAAGGCAAATTGCATCAGTGGAATTTTTCATCAAACCAAATCTTCAAGCAGCAGAATATGAATGTACTGTACATGGCAAGGGGAAAGTCTAATGTAAAGGATTTGATCCGTATTCATAAATGAAGTTAACTGCACATACTCTATTTCTGCTTTTGTTCCTATGGAGCTTTACTTTGGCCAAGAGTTACATCCTGGTACACAAACACATAAATATACACTAGTACATACATGTACATACATATATACACACTGCACACACACACATTTTAAAGCATTTATCTATCTATCTATCTATCTATCTATCTATCTATCATCTATCTATCTATCTATCTATCTATCTATCTATCTATCTATCATCTATCATTTATCCACATATATCACTGTGGGATTTTCTTAATGTATTTATATATAGATAGATAGAAAGATAGATAGATATAAAAGACTGAAGACGAGAAATGTACATTATAAAGCTGGCTGCTGTTGGCTTTACTACAGGCACAGACGTACTCATGTAGCCTCTACTAAATCCGGTTACATGCATGTCTTTAAAAGATATTACACATAGATTCCCTACTACAGATCTCCAACTGTTGTTGAACTACAACCCCCATCCTGCCTGAAGTTCAGCATCATCTAGATGGCAACTGGTTGGATAATAAGAAAGTTCATTACTTTTAAGCAAGGCAAAGTTATCTCCAATATCTACTCCTTTAATACTGTTAGTATACCTATTAGTTAGTATCCAAATACATTTGTGTATGTAACTGGATATGTGGCAGAACCTATACATAAAAATGGGGTTAATATTTCCACCCACATTTGAGCCATATATCTTTACTATCCACCCATCCGAAATGGCATCTAGCATTAAGCTGCCGTATTGTATAAAATGCTGGGGAGCGTTACTTCCATGACACAGTTTTACATTATGAGAAGAATCCTACAGAACTAGCTTTTCTGTGAGTTTCTATTGAAGTGAATGTATATATAGAATATAATTATACACATATTAATCCTCTTCTATTAGTTGACAATATTTATCATTTACAAATGTAACTAAAGTTTCCTTATGGTTTTGCGTCTGTATTTATCAGTATATCACACTTTAGGAACACATTTTATGTTTTGCCTTAAAAGACTCCATAGTCTTCATAAAATGTCTTTGTTTGACATAATATTGTTTGTGTGAATTTGTGTGTTTGTGTGTGCCTCTACATGGGACAGCTATATATATGTAAATATACATCTTTAAAGCTTAGTTCAGGAAAAGCAAACATAAATCACACGTTGCCCTTAAATGCAAGCAAAACATCTGTGTTATTCTGATATAAACTATAGAAAACAAACAGGCCTTGTTACTAGGAATCAGCCTATACTTATTTTCCAGTTAATCAACTTGACTTGGCTCACTGGATTACTGGAAAATCTGCAATTCATCATTTGCTATTGTGGAAACAGTTTTGCTTCTCCTGACAAATGTCCCTAGCATTGCTTGTTTTCTTTATGTATTTGTTTTCTAAATACATATCAAGCAATACTAATACTTAGCCCAGACGGTATAAAGTCAAGCAGGAACAGCCAAAACCGTCATGAACAGGCAACATGTGTTTAATGTGGTATGCCATATTCTCTTCTTTATAATTAAAGCCTCTTTTTGCAGAACAAACCCCCTAAATTGAAAGCATTACATGATGCACAGCTATGAAAGAAGAGTTGAAATAGCATAGAAGGGATTATTACTGATACAATAAAGATGCCTTCCTTCTTTACAGAGTTCTATATTGCAATCCACACATTTTATTCTGTAAAACTGCATGTCAGTTGATCAGAAAATATGGAACACAAGCCACACAGACTAAATTAAGAATAGCATAACATCCCTTTATGCAAGTTTCCAACAAACAGTAAATGCAGAGCTAAGGTTTCAAAGCCGAACCTATTAATTCCTTTAGAAATGTACATTCAATAATGGGTCTGGTTCTAGAAATCCCAAGTCATCTACATCTTTGTTTTGTATAACACAGATCTGGGATACAATCATGTACACAGTCTTCAATACTCCACAAAAAACATATTTACCAAATGTAAGAAAAAAACCAACTTACCAGCGCCCTACTTCTCCAGGAAGTTGCACCCTACAGCACCTGCTGAGGGTATTGTTGACCAAACTCTGACAGGTAAAAATATTCCTGCACCATAAAGCCAGACCAGCTGGCTTTGAAGAGAAACCCCCAGTACGGGCTCTGTTAGCCTCACTCTCCTTCTAACATGAGGACAGTAGCTTTTTCCCCTTTAGCTGTTGACCTGTAAGAAACGAGATTCCTGAGCACAAGTGTCTGGCAGGCCCACATGCACCTGCTCTAGTCAGTCTGGTTTAAATATAGCTGTGAAAGGTATCGCTGTCAACCAGACCTTTGTCAGCGCTGGCATTAGAACACAAGATTATGGTCGCCCCAAACATATGCTTTAAGCTAGCACGGATAATCTGATTTCCACATTCTCCTGTATAGATATATATATAGCTATAGATATCATTTTTTTTAATAAAGTAAATGCTCTTAGTATCTCCAGATTTAATTGTGAATTGCCACTGCTTACTTTATTTCTTAAGCAACCATCATAATAAACTATGGTGTTTGTGCATGCCTAAATATGGTTTGGCGGCTACCATTTAAAATGGTGGCGATCCACATTATTTCACTAGTTTGGTGTGTCGTTTACCCATGAGCCTTTTGTTCGCTCATATTCATGAAATCAGAGGAGTGTAAAACATCTCAGAATGGGGGGTTATTAATCACAGACCCAAAATTAGAAACTATGTTGTGTTGAGTGATTGAGTGCTGAGAGACTGTTGTGTATGTAGCAATGCCAGCGAGCAAAAGAGGTCCTTTTCCAAACTCAGAGTACATGCCTCAGACTCCTGCAATGTTTTCAGGAAAAGAGGAGCTGGCCCTTCCTCATCATCATTAAATTAAGGGCTTTTAAAATGAATGTGCTCCTTTCATAAAACAGGCTGGGTGATAAAGTAGAGGACCTTTGCGGAGGAAAGAGATGGAAGAGGGTGCTTAGCCAGGATATGATTTCCGGATACAAAATGAATTGTTAGTGCCCGCATAACCTTATTAACATTAAATAATCAAGCAAAACAGATTTAGCCTCTACTTAGTTAATTTGTGTCATGGTTGTAAACAAATCGCTCTGAGTACCTTCTTGTATTCATTACTGCACCTCTGAGGGGGGTGTAGGAAATAATCTGGGTCAGATCCCTTTGTAAAATAAACAAAGTTCCTATTTACTTACTATGTATAAACAACATCTCAGCTAGTCTTGTTCCACTGCAGGGACACCACTCTCGGATAAAAAACACAGGCCTGATTGGCATCTTCTAGTATCCAAGGAAACAACATAAGTACCTCTCTCACTGCGAGCTTTTCTCATACAAGATTTTAAAGGAGAGCCCTGAATAAGTAAGTGTTATTATTTAATAATTATACAGGAATGTCTTTTCCGTGGAAGGCAATGTGGGAACAGGACCTCTATTGTTGAGTTCATCATAACAACATCTTATGCTTTCATCACACCTTATGTAATGATGTATTTGTTCAATCTCCTCCAGTGTCTGTCAGTTCACTTTCCATAACAAAACAGCCTCCTAAAAACTTTCTTATTGCTTGGGATGGGAATGGCTTTAGGTTTTCTCAGTTAGGACTGTTCTGTTTTCTTTGCAGCAGATTTAATTGGCCATATACAACCCAGATTATTTTTCTACATCCTTCAGTACCTAGTGTGGCCTAAACATAAAGATAAAAACAGTATCATTTTGCAAGTACCTGTACTTTTGTATATATTATAAATAGAAAGTGCCATCAAATTATCTAGAGTTTTTGAAGATAAACATACTGAAAAAACTGCACTGTATGGGACCTGTTATCCGGAATGCTCAGGACCTGGTGTCCTGGATAAGGGGTGTTTCCATAATTTGGATCACCATAGCTTACGTCTACTAAAAAATGATTCAAACTTTTTGCCTCCAATAAGGATTAATTATATCTTAGTTGGGATCAAGTACAAGCTACTGGTTTATAATTACAGAGAAATCAATATTAAAAAATATAGGAAACAATCACAAATCATTTCCAGATGAAACACCTTGGGAATTTGCCAAAGGGTACTACTAAAAGAGTAATAAAAATGAAGGGGTGATTTAAAAATGGATGTCCACTAATTCATATACAGTATGATGCTTCTGTATAATGATGCTAATTTATGTACAGACAAATATACAGGCAAACAGACACACAAATACACACATATAAACACATCAGTTTGAGGGAGTAACAAGAGCCAGTAATTCAGAACCAATAGAACAGGGGTGTCAAACTCAATCGCCGAAATTTAAAACACAGGCTAAGTTGCTGGCCAAATTTTTTATTAAGATACTGTACATTCAGGCACAGTCACCGCAGTGCACCACAGTGCAGTGAATAAGGGAATGCATAATGTGCCCCAATTACACTGACATTCAATGAATCGAAAGGAGGGAAGCCATGAGCTTTACCAGGGATTCTTTACCTTTTTCTTAACAGACCCAGAGTATGTCTGGAATTAACTTTGTGACTCAATTGCAATCTAATTAAGCTTTGTTTTTATGACTATAGTTTATTATAGCAGGGCATTTCAGTATATTTAGGAGGATTATGGAGACCTATCCTAAACAGCACAGGGACCCATGGGTTAAGAGTCAGTGAGCCATGCAGTGATCAAGTCACATGATCAAGTGCTGCAAAGGCAATAAAGCTACAACTTCCTAACAGTCGGCTGGAAATTCTGAAATGTATTTTTGGGCATTGTGTTTAATATGTTTTTTTCTCATCATTTCAGGGACTATATAACTCAAAATTGTAAAAGTATTATGCACAACCCAGCAGGATTTTTTTAACAAGGCACTTCTTGCCCATTAAAATGCAAGTGGCCCCACACAAATTACCTCTATAGAGGTAAAGGGAGTGTCAGCTTTTCTTGTACCAATAAAAAATAAAGATTGATTAATGCTTATTGCTATATGTTCTATGAAAATATTTTAAATTTTCCACTTTAATGTATTTAGCTCCATAAATACATTTTAATCAATATCTGGCATATTATCCTGATCCACAAATCTAAACCTGGAGATAATGCTATATTGCAGATAGATAGATAGATAGATACATAGATACATAGATACATATATATATATATATATAGACAGATAATGGTAGATAGATGGATAGATGGATAAATAGATAAATAGATAGATATTGAGAGATAGATAGATAGATGATAGATAGATAGATAGATGATAGATAGATAGATATTGAGAGATATTGATAGATAATATAGATAGATAGATAGATAGATAGATAGATAGATAGATAGATAGATAGATAGATAGATGGATGGATGATTGATAGATAGATAGATAGATGATAGATAGATAGATAGATATTGAGAGATAATATAGATAGATAGATAGATGATAGATAGATAGATAGATAGATAGATAGATAGATAGATAGATAGATGGATGGATGATTGATAGATAGATAGATAGATGATAGATAGATAGATAGATATTGAGAGATAATATAGATAGATAGATGATAGATAGATAGATAGATAGATAGATAGATAGATAGATAGATAGATGGGTGATTGATAGATAGATAGATAGATGATAGATAGATATTAAGATATTGAGAGATAATGTAGATAGATAGATAGATAGCCAGCAACGCAAGCAGTTAATTACATAAGCTGAGAGAATTGCAGCTAGACAGATATGTGACCAGACAGATGGGCTGAGCAATGAAATCTAAGTACCACATTGGAAAGTTACATTTTAAAACTGAAGGAGAGAGGTAATTTGCTTAACTCTCTTCATTAGGGCTTTGCCTGTTGTCCCTTTCAGACAGGCACGTCTGCATTAAACGAATGCTAACTGCGAATATACAAAGTCGAGTTGATATAAAAAGGCATTGGACGACTTGGACAGATGTACAACAGTAGTCACAGAGGCATTTTGCTCTCATGCTTAGTAGCAACAATTCTACCATTAAATCAGAACAAGGACTATTCCTTTAAGTTGTGGCTGAGGGTCAGTGTCAGCTGCACATATATCTCTGCAACAAAAGCTCAAATATGTCAGGAACAGCAGCAGCAGCTTATGCAACGGCAGATATGTCAATCCTGACTATCGGTTCTGTCTAGCAATGTGGCCCCTTCTCAGCTGCTGCAAATGATGATGTCTGTGTTTGGAAAGAAAAAAAAAATCCTGCTTTACAGTTTATATTTTACTTGTATTTATGTAAATATACAGGGGATTGGCTCATATTAGGGGCAGATTTAACAAAATGTGAGTTTAGAGCTTTATACATAAACATTACCCACGTTCTACTCATTCCTTTGGGATTTTTAGAAGTGTATTTATCAATGGGTGAAAGTTAGAGTTCACCATTTGATAAATATGCTTCTAAAAATCCTATAGTAATGAATACAACTTGGGTGACGGGTTTTTTTTGCCCCTAAAGTATATATAAACAAACAAACAAACAAGTTTATATGGGAATCTATATGTTGTACATTTCAGCAAAGAATAAGACACAAACTTTTAACTCTATATCTGTAGTTAAGTGGATACAATAATCACAGTGATCCAAAAGATCTAGGAAGACTGAAGTATTACTTTTATTTATCTGTACATTTTCATAACTGCATCCCTGTACACTTATGGATTATAACGCCTGTTATAGAAAGGAACAAATGAAACCAGCGAAAGCAAATGCAAGACAAAATAACATGTCAGGCAGAACAGAGCTTGAACTGGAGACAGAGTTTTGACAGGATTATCCCTGATTGACAGAAAACAAGCTGACAAATGGCAAGGTCCTTATGGCGTTGTAGAAAAATGTGTCTTTGTTAATTACAACTTGGATAAGGCCAACAGACAAATGAAATTATAGACCTAAAACATCCATTTGTTAAAAATACAGAATGAAGGTGCAGCTGCAGTGAACGTCTTAGAACGGAAGGGGACTTGGGGTTAGAGGTTCTTCTCCAAGAATGAGTTTCCTTGGAAAATAAGCATGGTGGCAGCAGTTTAAAATAACAATGTTCTTTAGTTGCTTAAAGGGAAAATATCAGCACATTATAGAACATGTTTATAGCCCTGTCCAATGTAATTTAATGTTGAAACATTGGAAGTTACCTGGCATTAATTACTTATATCTTGTCACTCATATTTAGTTGCCATATGAAACTTAGATTCCTGACATTAAAGGGATTCTGTCATGATTTGTATGGTATAGTTCTTATTATTAGATTACACTGTTTATATTGCAGATAATTCATTCTACCATTGCAATTTTATTTTTGAACCAACAAATTTATTGTTTTAGCTGTAATGTTGGCGTGTAGGCGCCATCTCAGTGCATTGTGTGCACTATACTATATGGGTATGTGTGTAAATGCGAGTATATACTATAGGTGGAGTTCCCAATTCATTAGGCTGCCTCCACTGTGGAGTCTTGGACCAGTAGCAGGGGGCTCAGCCTGAAAGCCAGTTAACAGTGTACAGTATACAGTATATATTGTAAAAGGTAATGCTGGTAATAGATACCTTTATGTAAGTCATACTGTTTATATTCATATGATTACTGTTATACTATATTGTGTATTATGTTATGTTACCTGTATACTGAATTACTTTAGGAACTTTTACCTGACCATTTCCCATGTGCAAGACTTTGACAAGGGGACTCCTCAATTTCCCTTTGCCTTCAGCCATCCCTCCGAACCCCATTGTTACATACATTAATAAAACACCAGGAGCCAGAAATGGGTAAAAAGAGGCCACAGCATTTATTTACATTTTATCAAATAAATAGGACCTTGCCAGCCTCACCCCAAGGCAATATTCAAAGCCAGAATTCCATAAGAGATCGCTACTATGCTCTGCTGTTCCTTACTGAAGACTTGAGATCAGCACTATGTCATTATATCCACCACTGAGTATTAGGCTGCCTCTACCTACAGAGAGGATGGCCCCAAACTCTGCTACCAGCTGGAGCTGCATCTCCCACCATGAGAGAAGTTCAGCAGCCCTGCTGCTGGTCCTGAATCTGCAGTGCCTCGATGATAGGAAATCCAAGCAGGCTGTCACCTAGCACAAGCAGTAGTAGCATCTGTATCAATCAACCCACCGTGCAGTCAAAGGAGAGAAGCTCCTTTCTCCCTCTTCTAAAATTTCCTGTGCAGTACTCTGGCAAGGTCCTACCGCTGCTGTGACAGAAACAACTTAAAATACATTAACATATATCCACTGTTTTGATCCAGAGGAAGGCAAAAAACCCAGCCTGAAGCCTGTGCCAATTATGCCTCAAGAGGGAAAAAATTCCTTCCTGACCCCACCTGGTGATCGGAAAATTCCCTGGATCAAGGATTTGACTTTTATTTAGCAAAATTAATACCATGCAGACTCTCACATTCATACTGTATAGTGTTACCTAAACCACAATATAACAGTGCATATAGGAAAACATTCACATTCTGTTATTAATAGATATGAGAGCATAAAGAAGAGAATATCCTGGCATTTTACAAAATATGCAAAAAAGAGGGGAGGGTAGGTGGGATGTTTCTACTTGTTCAGAAGATAGGAAGTGAACTCCTTCTTTTGTGACATCACATCCCTATCCTTCTCCACCCCCCAGCCCAGCTTTCCCCCTCCTTAACATACTGCTTCTCACCCAATCACAGCTGCATCTGATTTTTCCAGTCTTTAAACATAAACCAGTGAAATATGGCTGCTGGTCATTCGTATCCCTTGTCATGCAGCCCCTGCGTTTATAGCTTCAGGGCTTCCTTTCCTGTTGCCTTACAACTCTCTGCAATAAATGCAATTACTTCTATCTTGCCCTTCTCTCGCACTCCGAATATATTTTCACACGTGCAAAAATATTCTATACACAATAAACCCCATTTAAAATTTCTTTGTATATATTTGTTATATATTTTATTCAACTGTTAGGCAAGTGACTTTTTCCTCCCAGTCCCCCATGAAAAACATTATATACTGTATATATATATATATATATAGTTGTGAACCCAAGCATAAAGGATTTACTGAGCTTAGGAAGTTTTCTTATGGTATTGATAGTGGTAAACTTGAAGAAGATCACATTTATCTTTTAGTTATTTACTTTCTTTGCTCCATGCCCTTTAACCCATCCCTTTCCATTTGTGTGCTAATACTTGCTTCACTGTCCTTAGTAATAAAGTCAGCTACACCTTGTATAATTCTCTTTATATCTAATAATGTTATTATTTACTGCAAATGAAAACAATGTTCCCATAGTAAAGATCACCAACCCAGAAACCATTTAATCTAGAGAAACAAAACTTTTATTTGAAGCAGTGTAGGTGGTTCTTCACTGCGAGGGCAGTGAGGTGGCAGAATGCCCTGCTGGGTAGTATTGTGATGGCAGATTCTATTAATGCCTTAAAGAATGGCTATATTCTGTGATATTTTGAGACAATTTGCAAATTGTCCTCATTTTTTATTTTTTGTTTAGTAGTTCTGCAGTTTGGAATTGCAACAGCTCTTGGTGGTTTAAATGAAAGGTGTCTGAGTAGAATGTAAGTATTTGTGTAATTTGGTGGGAAGAGTCCCTAATGCTGTTATTTGATGCTATGGACCAATGAATGCCCCAAAAGACTCCCCTGAAATTAAAGAACTGCTTTGTTAAAACTACATGCACGCCCCAGAGCTGCAAGTACCAGAAGGCCCTGGGCAGATCTAATTTGTTGAACTCAAAAGACCCTACCCTAGAAATGTGTTATAGGACAAAGCTCAAGCTGGTGAACTTCAGAATAATAACACAGACATGAAGAAATGGATTGTGCTGAGTGAAGTTGATCTGATCCCCAGGTGTTGTGCCTTGGACATACAGTACATAGGAGCTGATAAAGTATAATGAGAAAATGAAGACACCACAAAAAAAGTCTCCATGATATACTGTATATATACCATAAAGATCCCTTAGGAACAAACGTTCCAGTAGAATATATAAGTGAATAAAAAGTTATGTTGCATTGCTCTTTTATTTGATTAAAATAAATGGTCTGACATCTCCGAGCCTCAGACATTAACGTTCATTATTTTAACTACAATGGACCAGTCAAATGTAATTACTGGTTGGTTACTATAGATTACAGCTCTGTGTGAGGACAGAACTATTTCCCTTTTAAAAGGGACACCCACGTATTAAAAATGAAAATTCATGGTCAGAAGTATTATTTCTTTGAAATATGTTCTATTGTAGAGAGGCATATTAGGGGATCATGGATAGCCATCTTAAACACCATGGGACACATTTTTGGGTTCCAAACAAGAGTTTAAACAATAGTTTAAGAATCCATGATCTACATTATAGAGACATAATTTAGAAATATATACTTTTAAAGCATCTAAATAATACTGGATGTAATAATGGTTAATAATCATTAGATTAAATGGACCATTGGTCATAACTAGCCATAACTAAAGGTGGCCATACACCTTAAGATCTGCTTGTTTGGCGACCTAAGGTGGGGGATATCAAGCTAATTTGATAGTTTGGCCTTGGGCCAGATGATTGAATCTGTCATGCAGGCTCATTGGGGGTCCCTATACAAGGGCACATAATCTGCCCAATTAGTCTAAAATACTCAAATGGGCAGCTTAAATCTTCCTGTGTATTCCTACAAAAACTGGCCACTAACAAGCCATCTTAAATTGGAATGGTGATACCAATAATAAATTGTACTTTTTTTTAGCTAGGCCCTTTAATAATGAACATGACCTGCTGAATTTCTGTCCTATTCTGCTGAACCAGAAAAGGTTAAACTCCCATCTTTCCCTGTCTCTTCCCAATGAAAGCTGCCATGCCGTGAACTGTCTGATCTGTGCAGCACATTCTTTTTCCAGCTGATACGGTTACAAATACTCGGATCATTTTCCCTGCCAGGAATGAGGTCATGTGTATGCGCTTAAGGAATTGTATTTGTGCATGTTCTCCTTGTACCAGAGAACCTGGCATAATTATTTTCTATGTTATGTCTTTTGGGTATAATGAAAAACTCTTTTAAATGACTAAGGTCACTGAGTTGCTATCACCACTGGTCACATTAACAATGGGACAAATACAAGAAAGAACATTGCAAAAGGAGACTTAACAGGGTTGTTTACATTCACATATGATGTAGAGAGTAATATTCTGGGACGATTAGCGTCTGGTCTTCATTTTTTAGTATTTGTATTTATATATTTTTTTAACATTATTTCAGCAGCTCTCCAGTTTGGAATTTCACCAGTAATCTGGTTGCTAGGGCTCAAATTACCTTAGCAACTAGGGAGTGGTTTGAATGAGAGACTGATATATTATAGGGGAGGAGCTGACCAGGAAAACAAGCAGTAAAAAGTAACAATAACAATAAAATTGCTCAATTCAGTGAAATCCCAGTGAAAGTTGGAAAGAGGCAGAAGAGAAAGGCAAATAATTCAAAAACTATAAATAAATAAATACATAAATTGAAAAGGTGCTTAGAATGGTCATTCTAAAACATACTAAAGGTTAACTTAAAGATGCAGGGTCAGACTGGGGGGTGCAGGGCCCACGGGGGCTACTACCCCAGGGCCCCGCACCCCCCACAGGGGCCCCCGCCGCACCCTTCATCCTCTCGCTGAGATTGCATAAGTGCAACGTGTCAGGGGGTGGTGCCCTGGTGGACCAGTCTGATCCTGTAAAGATGAACCACCCCTTTAATGTTGAGGTTTTATTGATACTACTCAGTCATTTGAAATGTACTGGAATGGTGCTTGCCATAAATATCAAAGGTTGAAACTAGAAACTGTAAAAATGTAATTTGCACCACTGCCAGAATCACTATTTGTCCCATTTCTTCTTCTTTCCCCATTTCTCCGCCTGTCCTTGTTCCTTCTGTTTCATTCCTGTGCCCGTCTGTCTTATTTTTCCTTATGCCAGTGGTATAATGGAGGGTAAGGGCACCCTTACTGCCCTTCATAAAAAACACCTGCCCTGTCTTGCTTTATGGACAGGATTCTATGTATACAATCCGCCAGGGTGTAGGCACACACAGCCGATATCCGCCAATGAACACCAAGTCTTGCCTTTTATGGAGGATTGTGCTTGTTTGTGCTTCTGTGTGCAGGCACAACTAGAAGTATTTTTAAGTACTGGGGCCAATTGTCAGTCTGTGGATAAGGACAATCCACCCTGTGAGACCTTGCCCTAAACTTTCAAAGTTCAATTTATTTTTAAGGAGTCTGTAAAATTTGACACCTTCCACTGACTTCTATGAAAGATCATGTAAAAACAATATTAAACGGGAGAAAGAAAGGTAAAAACTACGTAAGCTTTATTAGAAAGGTCTCTGTAAATACAGCCATAAGCACTCACAGAAACACTGCACTGTGAAAAGATTTCTTGTGTCTGTAATTCATGTGCCAGAGACATGCAGCTCTCTGCTGTCTCCTCTCTCCTGCTCCCCCCTCCCTCAAGAATGCTAAGAACTCACCAATCAGCAGGAAGCTGACTCATAGTCTAACTAACTGAGCATGTTCACTTGGTCTGGGTGTCTGTGCAGGAGTGAGGCATTATGGGAACTTTCTTTACACAGCTCAGCGTTTTGTCTTCCTGTTTGGCTTCTAATCATCTGAACAGGTGAAATATGGGGAGACTTAAGGGCACTATTGAGACAACTGAAGGTATGCCTGCAGCTTGAGATTAACTCTTTACTAGCCTTTCCTTCTCCTTTAAGGAGCAAATGAATTCTCAAATTTCCAGCTGATCTGTTTGACAGCGGTAAAAAAAACCAAATGCGATTATTGTGAATTTGTCATTTGATGATTTTCTGGCATAAACAAATATTTAGCATTAATTTTGTCTTTTCTGAATTCCCTCCTGGTGTTAAAGGAGAAGGAAAGGCTAAATCACTGGGGGTGCCAAATGTTAAGCACCCCCTAGTGATTTTAATCGCTTACCTGATACCCCGAGCTGGTGCCCCTGTTAGGAAAAAACTGCACGGGCCTGGGGTATATGTGACTGAGCGTTCCTCTTCCTCCTATATTCTTCCTTCAGAATCCTGGGGCTGATGCACGAAGATTGAAATAGTAAGAAGGAATTAAAGTCAGTGGGGGAGGGGGCTAAAATTTTGGCACCCCCCCCCCCCCCAGTGATGTATTTCCTTCTCCTTTAAGTAGAGGCCTCCCTTTTTATGCTGTGCCTGCTAGATCGTATGCAGCTGAAAGCCATGTAGGAGCCCCTTGCCTTACAGATGTGGCTTGCATACAGTTATGCTGAAATTCTGGGAATTTTATTGTAGGTGAAAAAAAAGTTTTTTGTGCTCCTATTGTTTTATAACTGATTTGCTATTTTATATTATATTTTGAATAATAGAACACAATACATTTTTTCTAGAATTCCCTGTGGAGCACAGATGGTACAGTTGATCTCAGTGTCTGTACTCATATATAAATGCTTTTAGAGATCTTGTGCTATATTTTAATCTACAGCTCGCCAATAATTGGATGTTATTTAACCATAAAGCATATATACATATGGTGTTTCAATACAGCATATGTCATTGTGTTTTAAAAGTGGTTTTTTCGTACGATGAGAAGATTTGATTGTTTTCATTTATAAAACTGTGATACAATATAGTGCAAAGAAAGAAATGCTAAAAAAAGAATCATCTGTGTCAAAAATCTATACCTGCTGGGCAGTTCCTAAACAATTACTAACGTTGGATGGTTGGAGGAACATGACTGAGATTCCGTACTGGGATTTAAGGCTGACAAAGCATAACCATGCAGTGCATAAGGTTTGGCATGATCTTCCCAGACCTCTGATAAAGAGGATCATTTACAGCCATAGGGTAAATTAAAAAAGGCCACAAAGCTCCATACTTTTTGCACTTTACCACCTAAAATTTTCATGTGCTGCCTAGAGGCTCAATTCTTTCTGCTTGCAAAATAAGAGTTCTGTGCCAAGCTACATATTGCACTGGTGTCAGATGGCTGCCCCCTGGCACATAACTCGGGTATGCATAATGGGAGCACCAGTGGATAAGGTGCAAAGGATTTTACTGCAAAGCCAAGAGTGCACATTGTTCCACCACTATTACAGTGCTCTGCAGTGACATCAACTACCACCATGTCACAAGTTTGATAAGGATCCACTCCAGACCATTTTAAACCTTTTTTAATGTTAATATTTAGAGTAAAGAGGATTTTTTAAATATCCAGAAGGATAGTTGACACCTCTGGGTCTATGTCATTAAGGGGCACATTTACTAAGACACGAATTCGAATCCGAATTGGAAAAATCCGATTGGAAAACGAACATTTTGCGACTTTTTCGTATTTTTTGCGATTTTTTCGGCGCCTTTACGACTGTCTCGGAAATTGTCGCGACTTTTTCGTTACCAATACGATTTGCGCGAAAAAACACAAGTTTTTCGTAGCCATTACGATGCACTCGTATCTTGTCGCGACTTTTTCGTATTGAGCGCTCGTAAGCGGCGGGCGAAACTTTCAGACTTAGCATGATTTTGGAAGCCTCCCATAGGACTCAATGGCACCCTGCAGCTCCAACCTGGCCCAAGGAAAGTCTCCCATAGGGCTCAATGGCACTCTGCAGCTCCAACCTGGCCCAAGGAAAGTCTCCCATAGGGCTCAATGGCACTCTGCAGCTCCAACCAGGCCCAAGGAAAGTCTCCCATAGGGCTCAATGGCACCCTGCAGCTCCAACCTGGCCCAAGGAAAGTCTCCCATAGGGCTCAATGGCACTCTGCAGCTCCAACCTGGCCCAAGGAAAGTCTCCCATAGGGCTCAATGGCACCCTGCAGCTCCAACCTGGCCCAAGTAAAGTCACCATACTGAAGCTTGAATGAATCCGAATCTTTCGTACTCGGCACGAAGGCTACGAAAAAGTCGCGACAAAATACGAGCGCATCGTAACGGCTACGAAAAACTCGCGTTTTTTCGCGCAAATCGTATTGGTAACGAAAAAGTCGCGACAATTTTCCGAAAAAATCGCCAAATACCGATCATTACGAAAAAACCGCAATCGGACGCATTCGGCCGGTTCGTGAGTAAGTAAATGGGCCCCTAAGTGTTAGAAATCTGGTCCAGTTCCAGCATGGTCTTATTTAGAACCTGGTTCCAACTTTTTCTCTTTTCTGGACTGACCCCTCCCCATGTGGTTCCTGAGTTTTCATCCCAGACCTGGCACTCTTTTCTCATTCATGTATGTCTCACTTATTCCTTAGATCAGGGATCCCCAACCTTTCATACCCGTGAGCCATTTAAATGGAAAAAGTGTTGGGGAGCAACACAAACATAAAAATGTTTCCTAGGGGTGCCAAGAAGAGCTATAATTGGCTACCTAATAGCCCCTATGTGAACTGGCAGCATACAGAAGGCTTTTTTAGCATTATACTTGGTTTGTATGCAACCAAAACTTGCCTTCTTACCAGAAATTCAAAAATGAGCATCTGCTTTGAGGCCACTGGTAGCA
Source organism: Xenopus tropicalis (assembly GCF_000004195.4). Taxonomy (NCBI): domain Eukaryota; kingdom Metazoa; phylum Chordata; class Amphibia; order Anura; family Pipidae; genus Xenopus; species Xenopus tropicalis. The sequence continues at coordinate 179,306,424 of NC_030677.2, read as the reverse complement.
ACATCCAAGGAGTTGTTGAGCAACATGTTGCTCACAAGCCACTGGTTGGGGACTACTGCCTTAGGTTCTGTTCTTGTCTTGACCCTTAGGTGCTGTAATTATCTGATCAGTCTTTTGTTTGGTTCCAGACTCAACTTGAGACCTTACCATGTTCCAGCTTTTATATGGCTTCCTGTTACTGGTTTGAAACTCCTGACTGTATAACCTCTCTTTGTATCTATGTATATCTTTATTTATAACGCAATACTGTACTCAGTACTGAACAGTAGAATAGATTAATACAAACAGGGTTTTTTTAAAAAATAATAATAGATAAATACAAAGTATAACAATAAATACAAGGCACAGTTGCAAAAAGTTAAGAGTCAAAGAGACAAGAGGATGGAGGTCCCTGTTCCATAGAGCTTACAATCTACATGAGAACTAGATGACCAAATGACAGTTACTCTCACTGCTTGCTGCCTCCTGCAGTCTCCAGCAGCACAACACTTACAGTATTTACTTTCTACAGTTCCTAGCAGTCCCAGGTTCTACTACTTGCTGCTTACAGTTCCCAGGAACCCTAGGGACTCTCAACGCCTGTTGTCAGTAGCTCCAGAGATTATTGGGCCCATTTATGTCTGCAAGTGCAGTTGCGTATAAAACTACCTTCATTAAAGCTACTTGCATCAAAATGCACATGCGCACAATTGCGTCCATTTTGGCAAATCAGACGCAACTGTGGTAGGCACAGAGCAATTGTGTCAAGAGAATCACTTATTTGCTTCTGTAATGACACCGGAATCCTGGGAAAAAACATTGTGCATTGTGGGGAAAAAACACAGCGATTGTGCTCTGATTTGCACACTTCAATTACAAACATAAATGAGCCTTTTCACTTACCTATAACTAACCCCTGCTTTTCAGGCAACTATACTTGGAAAGTAAAATGAATTGTTACTGCTGGCTATCAGCTTGAATCCTGGATCCCTCTAACTTAGGGTAAGGCCACACGGGGCATATAGTCAGCCTAGAGATAAGAACAGACTGACAATATGCCCCTACACTTATAAAAACCTACTCTTTGTGCCTGCACCGGTAAACATTGAATCCGCCTGGGTAGAGGCACACGCAAGCTGATACCCGCCAACAAATGCTTGCTCTTGTTGCCATGATTAGATGCTGGCAAAGATTGGTTATATTACACAGCAGGATGCTGCTTATTGTAGTAAATACATGACAAAGAGTATTACTAAATACTGTAGTTACCTAAAAATACTAGTGCTGAATAATTGCCCATCTTTCAGTACCTACACTTTTTTTTACAGCAACAGTAGCTTAAAGCAAGATCCAAAACATGCCTGGGTCTGATAAATATCGAGACTAACATTATACTGGGACTTAATGGAGCAAGTTTAGTGGATACAAGAGTCCACAGTATATCAACTGATTCACAGCACTTAATTTAGGAATTAAAGTACAGTACAGTATACTCCAGGCATCCATTCAGTATAACCAGTTATGGATCCCCCCTGGGCTCCACATCGGTCAAATTCTATGGTCCGGGTGCAGCTTGCCTTGGACCCTGCATCTGAGTATTAAATCCCTGACTGGATCGGATCCCCTGCTCTCACATAGAACAAATAATCTGCTTACCAAATGGTTCTGCTGACCCGGGTGCTCCTGCCCGAGTCTGTAGCCAGGGGGAGAGACAATCATCAGAAATCCACACTTCGGCAGGTCTCTGAGGAAGTGCGCTGGCACAAAATGCATTAGACCTTGAGCTATATTCTATAGATGTGCAAATAAACATAGAACGTTTTTAAACTTTAACTGTTGCGGCTTTTATACTACCTGAAGTGCGCTGCCGAAGTGTGGATTTCTGATGATTGTGTCTCCCCCAGGCTACGGACTCGGGGCAGGAGCACCCAGGTCAGCAGGATGCTTGGAAACATTTTTGTTGACATTTACAATTGATTTACAGAGAGCCAGGAAACTTTTTTTTCCCAACTTTTTGCCATAAATTATAATAGAGCAGGTGAATAACTTTAGATGATCAGACCCCGAGGGCTAGCAGTTCTCTTGTTTTTCTCTTGTAAGAACCATAAATTGAAGTGAATGAGATGCCAGGCTTCTATGTTTGTTTAGTTCTAGGAGTTATCTTGTTACAGGAAATTTACTCTTTTGTAGGAAGCCCAAAGGGAGAAGAAATGGGCAACGCTGAAATCCTCAACACCCACATTGTAACACATGAATGAAAACGGAGCATAGTGGGAAACAATGATGGCCACTTTGCTCACTGCATCAGGATAAGTGAATGTGCCCTCTTATCTTTGGTGTCACTGGTCCTTTTATACACTGCATTTAAAACTGATTATCATGCCAAATATCAGAAATTAGATTTCTTAGTGGATATTCATAATTATGTTAGCTAAACTGTCTTTAATCTCATTTCTCTCCCAGTCCTTTTTATTCCCATTGCTTGTGCAGCAAATATAAGAATACAACTGATTACTAAGTATTTTGAGGTCACGTCGCTGTAATGAAAGAAAAAGGCCCCTTTAACCTGTCCGCATAGAGCACAATAAGCATATGGATTGCAGATTTGGGACTCTGTGAAAGTAGTGAATGATTTCATTAGTACTGAGAAGTTTAACAGGTCAAACAAATGGCATGGAGATTTAGGCAATATTCAGAACTAGTTCCCTATGTAACTATCTGAATAATATGCTTGTTTCAGCTGGCCCAGAACCAACAAGTCAAACAGCTCCCAAAACTGGGGGTTTCTCTGCATTTCATAAGTGGCATTTAGTGTTATGACAGTATTCCCTTTAGTTTCAGTATTATGGTTAGAACTGAGTCTGTATCTAATTACTAGTCTGGGAGCCTTGGGAGGCTGTTTGTATGCTGTGAGGGGTGTTTCTCAAAATATAGTTTTCAGTTTTGTGTCCTTAGAGAGCAGTGTGTTGTTGATGATACATTTCAGTTGGGGTAGACTAAGGCTATGGGCTGTGACTCGAAGCATCTGGCCAGGCTGCCTCTGTAGGCACGGACTCATGGGACTTCCTCAGCCCGTTCCAATTCTCTGTCTGCCTGACACAGTGACCCTATTCCACCGAGCAAAAAATAAATAAATAAAAGCAATGTGGGCCCTTTTTTTAAATAAAATACATTTATCTGGTAACCAAAATCCCAGAAACTGAGTTCACTTTGGATGCCAGAAGGCAATCAGAACACAAAACTTAATAGACCAACTGTGAAGCCGTTAATAATGTATAAAACCCTTTCACCAGCATACAGCCCAGGTCATAAAGGAAACATATTGTGTGAAATGCAAGAATATGCCAGTAAATTGTACACCTTTATATACAGAAGGCTTGTGCTTTATTAAGAAATTCCCCCAAACCCTACTAGCCCCCTCCACCTGTTCCACTTCCTGCTGCTTTCATTCCCAGGATGTGCAGGGCAGCCTGTGTGACTGGAGGGCTGTGATTGGCTATCCGCCTTCTACTGTGCTTCAGACAGGGACCATCAAAACTGGTGCACCCCTTATATAAAACATGGACAGGGACCAAAGAGGATCTATACAGGGCTCCAAGAAAGAGGTCATTTTTAATAATGATAATTTTTAGCCAGGAGTGAAACCAGCACCATTTATTATTCATTATTACCTACAAGATTAAGATGGTTTTAACTTATGCTATATGTCCAATATGAGTGTACAGCAAGCATTATAACTACTATTATTATTATCATGTATATATTATTGTGTATGTTATTTATGTTATATAGCGTCAATAAATTCTGCACTGCTGCTCAATAAATGGTTGTATACTCTGAACATATAACATATAAATTACAACCAATAACTGGCACAACAGGTAAAGAGGTTAAGAGCTTACAAAAGTCTTCTGCTTGCCCACATCTAGTAACCCACAGCAACCAATCAGATGTTGGCTAGCTGCCAATTGATTGGTTGCTATGACTTATTAGACAAGTTGCAAAAAGACCATTTATTATATAAACCCAGCCAGTTTGAAAATATAAATGTATAAATATATATGGCGTATTGAGAAAACAGCATAATGTCTGTGATAGGCAGGCTATGTCTAGGGATCTTCCCTGATCTACAGGTGGATATTCTGTGGCAGTGATATGGACGATGTTGTTTGTTGTTTGTGCATGCTTCAAATCCCCTAGTCGAAAAAAGCAAGTGAACAGTAATAATTAAGTATCAATCCCACAAGGACAGCAATGCCCAGTTCTGAGGGGAATATTATGATTGCAGGCTAATAGGAAAAGTTTGAACAAGAATATAACACTGAGAGAACCAGAAAGATATTTTGTTTTGTTTTGGTGCTCTGTAATGACTTTTTTCGGAATATGGATTTGAACTAAACCATTTGGTATTGGTTTGACATTTCCTATAATACCATGTAAGGAAGAGACTGATTAAAGCCTCTTGACACATACTAATCACCTATTTACACCATAAAAAAGTATTAAAAAAGACAAACAAAACCATATAGAGGTAATGTTAAAGGGGGAAGTAAAGCAAAATCAATGGGGGCTACCTAGTAGTTAGGCCTACATTGATCCGAATCGCTTACTTGCAGGAACTCCTCTCCTTCAAAAAATGCACTAGTTTTCTGAGGGCTCAAAAGCCAGCTTTTTCCAGTCTTCCATGAGTCTTCTTGTCAAGCTTGGGCAAGCGCAACATGCACCCTGCTAGAACTGGCACATGGGCTGAAAGAAAATGGTTCTTTCCAGCTTGTGTGATTTGTTTTATTGAAGAAGAGTGCCAAGCTTGGGAAGTAAATCTATACAATTCATTTCTTTTTGGCAGTAGCAGGGTCCTGACCCCATCAATTAAAAAGGGACTCTTTAATACTGACTAGTGACTACTAGTTTCTCAGGTAGCAGAGAAAATCTCAATACTGTGATGCACAACAGGCCATTGCCCATTGTCAACATGTAGGCAGAGCAAATGCCTTTTTGGGATACAGAAGGGGCTGAAATTTAGTAGCTGACCTGTTAGTGATTGAGGTAAGGCTTCACTCCTCTTGAAAACCCCCAGACCTGACAAAGCAAATGGTATCAGAACATTCTTTTTAAATACTGGGGATGCCTGAAGAGTTGTCAGGGATCTTTCCTCCCTGTAAAATTACTTACTGATTTGCACTAGTGTATTTGTGCCTTTGTGACAGGGTACAAAGTGCAAGCCCACATTGGCATATATGGGGAGATGAATGCTACCACACATATGGTGCCCTCTGTTCTAAGAAAGCAGAACAACCTACATTTTATACAACATACACGGCCACAGTTTACATAAATGTTTATGGATCATGTACTCCCAGTGAAGGAAGGGGGGGTTCACAGATATATACAGTATATATATATTTCACTATGATTATGGTTATGGTTAAAGGACTCTTAGATACAGTCTCACCCAGGGTCTTTAATAAAACTTTATATGATGAACTAAAGGGAACAGTCCCTCTTTCAATCACTTTATAATGCATTTCTATGAAGGTTATTGATCCTAATATCAAGGAATATCTGGGTTTCAATATAGTTTTGAAACAGCAGTGCTTTCTAATAGTGCCTATAAAAATAAATGTCACCCATTTGTCTTCTTTTCTTAAATAAAATGCTGAAGGCGGTGTGGCTATGTGATGTTTGTGCATTTCCTGGGCTTTTATGTTTGTATATCTAAAAAGTAAAAAGCATATTGAAGTTAAAAACAAAACAAAATCAATGCATTGCTTTGTACCAGTAGACACTGTGACCCATTAGAAAGTATCCATAATAATAAAGTTTTACAGTCAGCATAAAGCTGTTTTTGCATAGTTTCTGTGTTTTTGATAACAGATATATTGATATAAAGGGGTCATTCACTTTTATGTTAAGTTTTACTAAAGCATGGCCTATTCTTTTGCAGCTTTGCAATTGTTATTTATTTCTTATTTTTATAGTTTCTGAATTATTTGTCTTTTTCTCCTGCTTCTTTCCAGGTCTCAAATGGGGGTCACTGACCCTAGCAGGCAAAAAACCATTGCTCTGTGAGACTACACTTTTATTGTTATTGTTTATTTGTATTACTTGTGTTTCTATTCAGTCCTCCTACTATTTATATTCCACTCTCTCATTCAAGCTACTACCTGGTTGCTAGGTTAAACTGGACCATAGCAACCAGATAGGTGCTGATATTCCAAACTGGAGAGGTGCTGAACAAAAAGCAACATAATTCAAAATGACAAAAAATAAAGGCTAAATTCCCCTTTAAATAAAACCAACAACTGAACAGCAAAGGTCTATAGCAGACATCTATATAAGGGGGTCAGGTAAAACTTTAATAACTGCAACAATCTCTTTGCCGTTCTTTGTTCTTTGTTCATTATAGTGTCATTTGTCTTGACACATGATAAATTGCTAAAGAGGCAGGTCATTTGAGAGATGCCCTTTCACAGGGTGTGAGTGCATATCAGAGTCTATCAAAGTTACTGTACATCATAGCTTATCATTATCGACCGAAACACAGTCAAAAATGAATAGCGAGTGTACTTAGTATTTATTACATAAGTAATTTATGTATTTATAATAAGTGTTTATTACATATGTATGAATTATATTAATACTTAATGTGAAATAAATTGGGCATTTTCTGGAGGTGATTTGTCTCATAGCAAAGTAAATTGTTTTTCAGAATGTGGAGATTTAATATTGGTCAAAATAAAAGTGATGGTTGTTAACCAAAGTGGCCCTGCACCTCCAGATAATTACATTGATATCTCATTTGTAAACTGGCTAAATTTAGCCAACAGGGACATTGTTTTATTATCTGTTGGGATGAATTCCAAAGCTCTATTCCTGCAAAGGTGTAGAAGTATTCTAAGGGATCTACAGTCTCTGGTTGAGTTAAGCCATAAGAATGAGATCAGGGATGGCTTTGGGAACCTGGTTTGGACAAATTTATGTACTTGAAAATTAAACAATACAGTATATAGAGTGTGGAAAAGCAGTAGCCTTTGCTGGTGATGAAAGAGGTATGAGTATTAGGAGTTATAGGGTTAAGTTAGGGGCATCAGTTTTTGTCACAGAAGGAATCAGGTGGGGAGCCTATGTGCCAGTTTTAAGCACACGTGTGCTAAGGTTTGTGATGGTCTCCTCAGATAAGTATCCTAGGAGGGAGGTATTCTTGATACCTGCTATCATTTGTCCTCCTTTCACTCTTGTGGATTGTGGCTGGCATGGCAGATAGACCCCTTATGGATTTTTTTAGCATGCAAGCATTCCACATGGGGGTGTATAATTTTATTACCTATTATATTGTTATTGTCTATGCTATTCTGGCTATTTAATGACATGTACTTTCTGTTGTTTCATAGCAGTTTGTTTATGAAATCTTTGGCCTGTCGCAACCTAGTAGTCCTTTTTGTATCCATAAAGCAGTATCAGTGGGTGAGTTTAAAGTTTTAAAGCGTTAGCTAGCCACAGCCTTCCTAAACAAAGACTTTGATAACCTAAATAAGATAGACTAATCAAGTTGAAACAAAACCAAAGTCCAACCCTTCTAAAACCCTCTACAAGTTTATCAAGAGGAAGTCAAACATACCAGTTGACAGATTAGCAAGAATACAATATACACTGAGAACACAAATCTAATAATATATTAGTTCCAGTAAAAGTGCAATTCTTTGTTGTGTACTTTACCTCACTAAGTTGAATGTTCGGTGCAGTTACAATATTCGCTTAATACACTTCAAACTGTGGATTTACACCCTAACAACTTCTAATTCCCAGTATGGCTTTAAATGGCCCACAAGGTGTTCTGATTTTCCTATTGGCCTGTATGCCACTTAATGAGCTGACCCTCAAAAATAAACAAATAACATAATTTGGAGCTACCTTGGATGTAGAGTACCAGCATACAGTGACTGTATTGTGTGGGACAGGGTAGCTTATTGGGGTTAGAAAGAATTTAATGTGGACAGAGAGTGACCCCATCTGAGTTATTTAATGTTCCCTGATTCAATGCAGATGGTACATTCCAGAAATAAAAGATATACACAAAATCCAGGCAAAATAGTAAAGGGTCACTTTTTTTTTTCTCTCCAATTCTATTTGTCAATGAAAAGTATGTGAATGGAAAATTATTTCCCATTTCTTTTTTCCCCTGGAGGTGATACACAGCTGCCATTGTCTTGGGTTGATTGAATACATCCTTCCTTATAAGACAATACACAATAGCTGGCTTGTGATAATTCACTTACAAGAAGCCAGCAGAGGGACCAAATGATTCTCTCAGACTTATTTAGACCAGCACATAGATTGCCAAATTTGGCAAGGTTCCACTCATTTGGCAACCGTGCCAAACAAGCAGATTTTGCAATGGCCAGATTTACCCAAGTGCAAAGGTTACCCATAGGAATTGCTGTGAAATGTGTAAATAAAACTTGTTGTTGTGGTTTGTAAAGTGGATTTAAAGTATTTGAACTTCCCTCTATCGAGGGACTATGTTCTAAGCTGTTAAGCTGCCATACACATAATTTTTCCTTCCTTATCAATCAATTTCAGTGTGTTCTGACCAAAATGTCAAATTACCGTAAGGTTAGTGTGCACTGAACAGTTGTAATCTAGTGGTCTTTCATCGATCAGGCAGGTTTAAAAATGTTGTTGTTAATGAAATTTGTCCATTGTCCAGTTGTTTGCAGGACCAAGCAGGTAGTTTATCTACCTTCAGCTGGATGATATAGCTTGAAATGGTCGTTTTGGTTGATGGACAAATAATACCTTGAATGCTTGATTCAGGATAAGCTGACGATCTTTTAAAAATCTTAATGTGTATGGCCATCTTACGTTTGAGGCATATTGTTAGGCTCCTAGTTAGTTGGCCTTTATTATATCTCATAAAGACACAATTTGATAAAAGTTATCTTCATGGGTAGATTTCTAGTGTCCAGCCACAGAGAAGCATAACAGCGAACTTAAGAACAGCACTAGAAGTTCCCAGTAGCATTGGTAGCACGTATCAATACAATATGCTGAACTAAGAAAACCAGTATGGAAACATCTAAGTAAAGATTAACTTCACTTTATTTATTGTAGTCCCAACAGGACTTTTAATGGAAAACCACAGAAACTTGAGAGTGGTGATAAATGTTCAACTGTCAAAAACATTGCTTTCGGTTTTTGGAATGGCTTCTAGTTTGTCATCATTTGTTTGTGTAATAGGTGTGTTTCCCTTCCAAGGGCTGCAGACTTGTCCATTCCCAGGACCCACAGAGGAAAGATGCCCAAATTCATGAGGAAAGGTTGAGACATACGCATCAATACAGTAGATAAAGGGATAAAAGGACTGTAAAGGAAGACTACTGTCTTCCACTAGAAAAAAACATACACTCCAAACCACCCCTTGTTCTTTTGGCACTGACGCCAATGCCATCTGCCTGGTCACTGCACTCACAGTGGATAGATTTGGCACCCAAAATGCTAAAGTGTGCATTTTTGGCCCAGTTATTTCAGCTGGCAGAGAAAATGGTAGCCTATTGACTTAGTAGATGGAGCAACTTAAAGGAACAGTAACACCAAAAAATAAAAATGTTTTTAAGTAATCATAATACAATTCACTGTTGCGCTGCACTGGTAAAATTTGCACATTTGCTTCAGAAACACTTCTATAGTTTATATAATAAGCTGCTGTGTAGCCATGGGGGCAGCCATTCAAGCTGGAAAAAGGAGAAAAGGCACAGGTTACATAGCAGATAACAGATAAAACACCATTGTATTGTACAGAACTTATCTGTTATCTGCTAAGTGCCTGTGCCTTTTCTCTTTTAAATGACTGCCCCCATGGCTACACAGCAGCTTCATTTACTAAACTATAGTAGTGTTTCTAAAGCAAATACACCAGTTGCACCAGTGCAGGGCAACAGTACATTATACTGTAGGTCATTTTATACACTTTGATTTTTTGGTGTTGCTGTTCCTTTAATATGTGATTGTAGAAAACAGACCTGAATATCTCCACTCTGAAAAGGCGCTTAGACCTTTGTCATGGTGCCATTAAATGCACTAGGTATTTCCAGTCTTCCTACACTGCAGGATCGTATGTATATTTTTGTCCTAAAACCAGTAAACGCAACCTGATTGCTTTTCATTGAAAGATTTTCACAATATCAAAAGAGGAGTAATAGCCAGTCACCAACTGACATGTTGCCTAATTTTTTGGGGTCATAATATACTACAGTTTAGTTATAATGTTATATAATGTTAATAATGACATATATAAAATGTAAATGCATTCCATTTAAACGACACACATTTTATTTCTTATTTTAAAGTGCTTTATGAGATTGACATTTTCCCTTGTAGAGTTTCAGCCCACAGTCATTTAATGCAACTTCTTGTGAGGCCAGAATTCCACACCCAAGTGCATTTAACAGGTCATAGTCAGTACAGTAATTTTAAATGTCTTTCATTCAGCCCTTTGCCATCTTCAATTATACCTTTCCACCCTACTATTTGTGTAATTTTCTTCTGTCTGAAGTCTCTCCACCGTTGTTCTCTATTGCACAGCATGACAAATTACCCATCAAGCCATATCTTTTCAGCCCAGAACTGTGTAATAACACAAAGTCATGACATTATCACACATTGTGCACTTTATTTCCTTACAGTTCATTCAACTGTGTCATTTTATTTTCCTGCCTTCGTTTATCACTGTGAAGATGAAACCTTCAGTCCCCAAATGCAAATGATTAACTGATTTTGAAAACAGAAAATGCTTTATGATGGTAAAAAAAAAAATACTTGCACAAAAGCATTAAAACCGTAGAATATATACGATTCAAATCTTTTATTGGTTGGAGTTTATTTGCTTAGCTATATTCAACTATAATAAAATAAAAAATAAGAGACTCCTAAATATTAATTCTTTTTTTTTACTGACCTACAACTCATAGAGAGATGAAAGCAAATATTTACTTGGTTTCTATATTTTATAGTATGAGGCAAACATTGCAGCTCTGTATGTAGTCTCTATGTTTCTCATTCGGTTAAGATGAGATATTAAAAACAGGTATGTGATCTGTTTTCTGGAAACCTATTATCCACAAAGCACCAAATTACAGGAGGGCCATTTCACACAGGCTCCATTTTAATTAAATTATTTCAATTTTTAAAATTGATGTCTCTGTAATAATAAAACAGTACCTGTTACTTGATCCCAACTAAGATATAATTACCCCTTATTGGGGGCAGAACAATGCTATTGGGTTTATTTAATGTTTAAATGATTTTTTAGTAGAATTAAGGTATGGAGATCCATATTATCGATATGAATCCTTATTCGGAAAACCCGTGGTACTAAGCATTCTGGATAACAGGTCCCATACCTGTACGGTGACTAGAATATGTGCACGCTTAATTCACAAAGCAAGTTAAAGGCTGTAGGGTAATTACTTTGTTCTGCAAACTTAATGGACCTTTGTTTTTTCTTTTCTTCCTAAATAACTTTATAACTTTCAGGGAAATAAGTAGCTAATGGATTTTAATGCAATCTGAAAAAAGTGTATTGAACCAACAGATATTTATATGCATCTTTCGATCTCCTAGGCTTTTTCTGAGAACCTAGAAAGTACAGACTGAGGGAAAATAAGAAAAGCGCATTGGGACATTAACTAAATGCACAATAAACTTTTATTTGAGTAAAAGCTCTGTACTTTTTATGTTGAGCTAGGAATTTCATGCATAAAAATTAAAAGATTTGAGCAGTACTGTGTATGCAAGCATTTCCAGTTTCGTCAATGCCACATGTGGGCCAGTTGGCAGCTGTGCCCACCAAGCAGTGAACATACACCCCAAAGTATCATAAACTTGGAGGGGGGGATTAATGGTATTGCCTACAACTAAAGTACTTCAAAGGGTGATCTAATGCTCATAGTATTGAATATTGAGCATGAATTGTATCTAAGTAGGGATCAAGTACAAGGTATTATTTTATTACTACAGAGAAAAAAGGAAATTATTTTGTAAATTATTTGAGTCTATGGGAGTTGCCTTTCCAGTAGTTCAGAACATTCTGGATAACGGGTTTTCAACGCCATGCCTGATCTACTTACAAAATTATGTTGTTTAGCGATGAACATGGATTTGTGCTGGGTTAGTTCACATCAAGTACTGTAATGGCTTACTATTAGGAAAAAAAAAGTAATTATGCAAACATGATTAACTGTTGGGAATAACATTGACAGCTTATTCCTCTGGACAATGGGTCTCCAAATAAAGACTGTAGCTATTTGCAAAAATAAGCAGAGAGTGGTAATCAATGCTCCAAAAGGGAAGTTAAATTATAGTTGAATACAGAATATAATTATACAAAGGGAAAATGCCCACAAGGCACCCCAGTCTATAGGTGTATGATACCTCACTCAAAAAGAAAAGGATGTAGGTTCCCCAAAAAATGAAAGAAAATAAAACTCATTTATTTAGGACAATGAAAAGCCTATAAATAAATACCCCAATAGGCACAAAATGTGTTAGGCTTTACAGGTATAGGACCCATTATCCAGAATGCTCGGTACCAAGGGCATGCCGGATAAGGGGTCTTTCCGTAATTTGGATCTCAATACCTTGTCTACTAAAAAAATCAATAAAAGATTAATTAAACCCAATAGGACTGTTTTGCCTCAATTACAAGGTACTGTTTTATTACTACAGAGAAAAAGGAAATCAGTTTTAAAATTCTGAATTATTTGATTAAAATGGAGTCTATGGGAGACGGGTGTTCTGGATAACGGGTTTCCGGATAAAGGATCCCATACCTGTACCTAATCTTTATTATCTTTCATTTTTTTTGGAAACCCATATCCTTTTCGTTTGAAATGAAACCCAAAAATAAACCCAAACTTGTTGTACCATAAGTATACTCAAAATTGCTGTCTTTATAAACCCCCTCTTTACTGGATCTTAGCAGGTGGAGACAGCAGGAAAGAAATATTGCTATTTAGTATTTATAGTAAATTTCAGAACAGAGGGATTCTAATGTGCACTTCTTGCAGAACTAGCCATGCAGGGGTTTTACTTGAAGCTCTGTAAATCAAATGGAGTAAAGGTTTCCAGGAATAAATGCTGGACTCTACACCCACTGAACATAAATCTCCATGTATATCTAGGATTCTAGGGTCATAGAAAATACACAAGCTATGCCCTACAGGATGCTCTGGAAGTTGGTTCAAAATCCTAGGAAAGTCACTCCTTTGTGTAAGCTATCTGTCTTTAAGCTTCATCACTAGAGACCTTCCATTCTGTCTTTGTATAGAAGGAAGTGAACTACTTACAATTAGTTTAGCAGAAGCTACATGATTTGACAGAGCAGTCCAAAAATGATCCCAAAAATGACCTTCAGTTGCTGATATTTTCCAAACCATTTTCTTCACATTCATCAGAAACATTTATTGAGGAGTTGAAAATGTTAATGTTTTTTTTTCTAATGCTAAAATAAAGTTTTAAAGGAATTTGACATCCTTATTTAAGGACTTGATACAATTACAGAACTGTAAAGCCCATGTGGCATACATATTAGTGTGGGACACTCTAGGTAGCAATATACATTATTCCAGTGACCATAGTTGTTTCTTCTATTCCTATCTTATATGGGGGAATATATTTCTCACAAATCTGTACTTATTGGAAAAATTTACTGAAATTCTAAATTGGAAATAATAGGGGAATTGTAGTTTTTTATGCATTTATTCAATTTCTCAGAAAGTTTTTAACAAATTGACACAGTGATCAAAACTTATCATTTTGATAAATGTATTATGGCACATTTATCAAAGCTGATACCCTGGTCAGATTGTCAGAATGTATCTGTGCCATTCTGTTTTGTGGAGCACGGTCACTAGTGATGAGCAAATCTGTCTCGCTTCGCTGAAAAATTTATGAAACTATGAAAGAAATTCAGGGAACACATTGAAGTCAATGGACATTTTTTTCATGGATTTTTTTTCCATACAAAATGCATTGAAATCAATGGGCTTTTATTCTGCACAAAATACATTGAAGTCAAATGGCAAAACATGAAGTTCTGCTGTAAATCCATTCATGGCGAAAATGTCATTCATCACTAACTATCCCCTATACAAATCCCTGCTCACTAATACATATGGAATGCAAGAATTTGGAACGTTATTTTCTGGGCAAAATTGTGTGGGAAAATAAATCTTAAAATGTCAGTAATATTCTACCAATATTTCATTATTGTTACTACTAAGAAGCCCACTATATCACTGCGTTTGACTGCTTTGAGCAGTTGAATTCATTTCCTTCCTACAAGTGCTTGAGTTAACACCCTATTGATTCAGAAAGTGACTGAAAAAGAACATTACATTCAATTTAATGCAATTTAATTTCCACGTTACTACACATCATCAGCAATGAGAAATGATTAGTAAATGTGAACCAAAGTAACTACTGTTATCATTTATTTAAAAAAATATACAAGGGTGGATAAATTAGCCCCTTAATTTCTTAATGCATTTGTCAGAGGGTTTGACAAGGCAGTGAAACGACCATTTCTAATGCATGAATGAGCATAATTCTGCCTGCATTCAAAGCAATAAACTCATTGCAAACAAAACACACTGCATATATTTAGAATGACTGTGATCTGCAATTAACAGGACAAGCCATGTCTCCTTTGCTGTGGATGTCTGCCCTGTACTAAAGAACATCAGAACATATCGAATGCCATCAATTACAGAATAACCATGCCACCATTGCAAAACATCTAATGAACCTCAAAGTCAGGGGAAATTCTTTTCATCTGTGATTATAGGGAGGGGACTGCAGTAGTTAGTGGTGTAGAAACCCCTGCCAGAAAATGACAGCAAGAACACTCGAGTGTTGAGAGTTTTCTGGTTATTTTCAAGTGGTTTAGGGATTGCATATGTTTGAAACTCTGAGAACTCATCTCATGTTGCACAATTGCCTCTAATCATAAGATATAATCAATGTATAGTATATTTGTTCTTGAAAATCATACCAGCTTGAGTCCATGACCATTATTATGTATGATTTTTTTTTCCTGTATCCAATTTAGATTGGTGTAAGATGGATGATTTTCTTGTGTTAATTGCACAGGTTTCATAATTTCTTGACAAGGCTTCCCCATGAATGCCTTCCAGAACAGCCAGTGTCACTAGAGATACTCCTTCCTCCATTAAAAGCAGCATTGTGAGGCATAGGATAGCAGTACCAATAATAGCTGCTTGCTGTAGCTGCTGTTGTTTCACTCATTTGGGTTAGGGCTTCATAGTGTAGTCATAAAACATTAAATTCGTATTTTTTTTTTCATTTTTCACAAATTGTTCTTCTTACTAATTACTCAAAAACAGACCTTTTTGTAATTTTTCAAAAACACAAAAAACACTATACAAAACTACTCCATCTAAAAGCTGTTGAGGTAAGGTAGAAGTCAACTGGATCTGCCCTAGGCAAATTGTAACAATCTTTGTTTAATTTGTGGTTTTAGAGAGTTTGTGGGTTTTTTCCTTTGTAAGCGCACAAATATTCTTACAAAAACAAGGATTTTGATTTTTCATATTCATTCCACATGTTTATTCGTTCGTGGTTTTTATTTTCAGATCTTTTAATAAATAAACCAATATTCATGCTTTATTTTTTCAATTCGTAAGTTTTTTCTTGGTAGAAAAATTTCTGAATATTACACAAATTAGAATTTTGATAAATCTGCCTTTTATTATAGGGAAAAAAACAATCTTTCCAAAGGTATTGAATAGAATAGAGTTAATTAACCAAGCAAGTATAGATGTCTCACACATAAATACATTTATTGGATACAAGCAAGTTCTAGTGATGAGAGAAGTTTTTCACCAGGCATGGATGGATTTGCTATGATATTCCGCATTTCGGCACTGACAACTTTTTTTCATGAAACTGCTGGAAAAATTTGCGGATTGAAGGAGAAGTCGTGGTTGCATCGAAATTGCACATTAAAAGTGGCATCAAAAGTGCACATGAAAAAAGTCATGTGGTAGCCACATTTTTCAGCAGGTTCACAAATTTTAGGACAGATTTGACCATCACTAACAATTTCTAATAAAGTTTCAGATTATATAAACTTCATATCATACCAATTGAGAGGACTGCATCCTAATGTCACATGGTCCCCAAGCTGCTCCCTCCTAAAGTGTTTTGCTCCTTTGGGTGCTTCATCACAGGAGTGCCTCTCAGTGTCAGACTGGGACCTCAGGGTCCCACCAGAAAACCTTAGACCATAGGCCCACTATCCAAACTTTCCTCACCCAACCTCTTTATTTTAATAGTCTCTTTTATTTACATGCTAGCATCTATTTTTCCATCTATTTCTCCTCTTTGTTCCCATTCAGAAATAGGGAATGACCATGAAGCAGGCCAAATGGTAAGGAGCAGGAGGGCCCACTTACACCTGGGCCCCCCCGGGAGTTTTCCTGGTATCCTGGTGGGCCACAGGACACAGGACACTCCTGTAGTTTGGTGTGGTATGAATTTTATATAATATAACATTCTTTTTTAAATTGCTTGTTTCCAATAAATGTATTTACAGTATGTGTAAAACTGCTATATTTGGTTATTTAATGTCATAGGGGTATATCTATCATGCTGTGTAATAAGTGGAGTAAAGCATTACTGGTGATGTTGCCCAGGACAACCAATCAGCAATTAGATTTCAACAGTTGGAAACCAAAGCAAAGCATCTGATTGGCTGCTATGAGCAACATTACTGGTAATGTTTTACTCCATTTTTTACACAGCATGATAAATATACATATATGTATATTACATGATCTTTATACATGGCCAATTTGTACAATAAAGATAGGCGCACAGATGCATTCCTTACTAGAATGTATAATGAAATTAGAACTCACCTCAGTGTTCTGTGATGAGTGTATGAAAGGAAAAGACCTATTCTACCCTTTTAATGCACATTTGCACAGTGTGGACCTCACCCAGCCCAAACCCACCAGTGATGGTACAGAAGGTGGAACTGTGTTAATTTAAATAGGCTAAAGGGGAAGTATTTACTTTCACAATTTCTCTATATTCTATTTTTAGTATGGTATTGAACTGACACTCACCCTAAACCCTAACCTAGCAGGTAATATGTACTTACAGTCTAAACCTACTTATTCTGTGCCATCTTTGGGTAGTAATATTAGTAATATATGATGAAAATAACATAAATATATCTAAATACTTGTACCTATTTCTCATCTGGAAAAATTCTCTAACACTTGACACAGCATTTAGGAAGACCCATATACAGTATGTAAATGCTACTTGTTATCCAGAGGATGTGGTCGCCTGTCTCAATCTCTCATGAGCATATTTACTTTTGGTTTCCCCTGTGCTGAAATCTATGGGAAGTTAAGCTAGTGAATAGTATTCTGGATAAGTAATGGTCATTTGGCAGGGTAACAACTTTTACTTTCAAAACAGGATGAAAATCCAAATTTATATTTCACTTTCAAATGCATTCATTTGCAGAATTGTACATTTTGGTAGAAATTCAATTTAAACTATTTTTACATTATACAAATGCTAATGTGAAAGGTTTTCTACGCAGTGCTGTATTGTTTTGAATGTTTTCAAAGCAATTTCTAAAACATATATATATATATATATATATATATTTATTATTGTTTTTTACTTACAAAATGAGGCAGATAGTGTTATGTATTATAGTATTTTTGTACATGCTATTTATGAAAAACTCTAATCATGGTATTGCATTTTAATCCAGTGTCAAGAACATGTTCAGAACCATTTGGTTTTTGGTAGGTATTTTTATCATTTTCATAGCTAAGAAGCAGAGCTGAGAGAGTGGGGGTAGGGAAGGAGAAATAAATGGCGGATCAGCATGTGTAGTCGCAGAATGACTGGCTTGTAGGAATATAGATAGCCTGCTGAAAGATAAAGAAAAAAATTGTGTATAATTGGGCAAATAGTAGATACATTCTGAAAAGGGCATATCTTGTGCCAATAATGCTACTTTTCTTTCAAGACTCTTCTTTGTACATACAATGCATGTAGAAGTGTGTAAATCTACATGTACATTTCCTGTTTTTTTTAAACATTTTGCTTCTAACAGAGAGTTTATCTTCATTGTTATTCTATATGAATATATATAAAATACAGAACTTTTTTACTCTAGTAGTTACTATCTATTTATCCATTCTTATACAGACCTCTATATATACGTATACGTACGTAGCCAGTTGAAAGAACAGAAGAAGCACAAGCTACCAACTGCCCTGGGTGCTGGCTAAAGTTATTAATAAAAGGATAGAATGCACAGGGACTTCAAGAAAAAACAAAAAAGTTTATTAATCCAGTGGTATGATGTTCTGTATACTACACCCAGGCTTTATTTATTTTTATACGTGAGTGCCTGCTGCTACAGACTCCTTATATATATATATATATATATATATATATAGCAAGACAATGAGCCGCACACGCAGGGACTTTGTTAGAAAACAAAAAAATTTTTTTGTTTTCTAACAAAGTCCCTGCGTGTGCGGCTCATTGTCTTGCTATATACATGGTTTTTGCAAGCACCTGGGGCATTTGATTACTATTAGGGTGTGCTCTGTTCTTTTCTGTATATATATATATATATATATATACTTACGCTTGTCCAAGAAATCGTCTAAGTTTTAACAGAATCTGCCATCACAACATCACCCGGTAGGGCATACCCCAACCTCACTGCCCTCACCAAGAAGAAACACCAATGCTGCATCATATAAGAAAAAGCTAAATTTTTCAAGTCTAAGGACATGCCCTATCGTTCTTTGTTTGTTTCTTTGCACTCAAAGGTAAGGCCTTACCAGGGATCTATAAAAATGATGTTTTTGTTAAAGGAGACATATCATTTAAAATTAAGAATGTACCAGTGCATCATACTCCTCTAAATATAGAAGGATTGTACTTGTACAAAAGTTGTGTTCCGGACTGATTTATTGAGATATTCCCCCAAAACCCTACTAGTCCCGCCCATAGGTTCCACTTCCTGCTGCCTGAATACCCTGGATGTGAAGGGCAGCCTGCGGCACTACACTCTACTGTATGATAGGAACCAATCAGCATCTAGGCTGACCTGATAGGGAACTGACACCTGTCTTTGCTTGTGTGACTGCAGGGCTGTGATTGGCTACTCCTCTCCTACTGTGCTTCTGGCAGGGACTGTAAGACTTGTCCATCCTTCATTTGCAACAAGGACAGGGACCTTTGGAACTCCAAAACAAGGGGCCATTTTTACAGATAGTATTAATTTTTAGTCCAACCTGAAACCAGCACCATAAATTATTCTTAATTGCCTCAATTATGGAGGCTCCCACCACACCATCATATAGGGGAGGATTTATCAAAGTGTGAAATTAGAACTCAACATATAAAACTTCCACTGCTCTCTGTTCATTTCTATGAGATTCTATGAGACATATTTATTAAATGGTGAACCCTACCTTTCACCTACTGATAAATGTGCCTCTTAAGATACCATAGAAATCAATAGGAAGCAGTGGGATTTTACTTTGGTGAACTCTAATTTCACACTTTCATAAATCTACACCTCAGTGTATAAGTTGCATTTATGTTATTTCTACCACTGAGCCTCATTTGCCAATTCACTGCCAAGTTTAGTCAAATTAGTCAAATCTCTGCATGGAACTTATAGTTCTGCACAATTTAGAATTATCAGCAAAAAAGGGAGAGTACTTACAATGCCTTAAATTAATCATAGGATTAATCAAAGGATCAAGGGCAGACCCCAGCAATACTAGTAGCAAAAATTCCATTCACCTCCATTTTTTTTGTAATCATTCCTTCAGCCAGTTCTCTATCCAATACAAATATTATGTTCCAGGTCAATATTCCTTTTTTTAATCTGTAACCTTTTGTGTGGTACTGTTTCGAATGCTTTAATAAAATCTAATAACCCTTATACAATACACAGATAAAGGGGATGGGCCAGAGGCTCAGTGTGGTATTTTGCCTATAACACCCCCACTCACTGACCTTAGATATTTGAGTGCCACTATCTCTAAGCGTATCTCTATCTGTAGCATGTTCGAGGGCTGTCAAGGCTAATTACATTTCTGCCATTGTCTACCATTTTGAACAGTCCACCACCAGCTACTTCGGAGGAGGTTGCACCCCACACATTTACCTTGAACTATTTTTTAGATGTTTCTCCTGCTTGTTGTGGATAAATAAATTGACTTCTTATAACACCTTATCATGCATCAACACTTACCAGCACCCCTTTACATTGCTTTTTAAGTGGAAGTGCAAGGAATGTTTTGGATAGCAATACCATTTATGTATAGTGTCAATATGAGCAACCCTTGTGTCCATTTTAGAATGACCGCACTTGTGGTTATAAATGACCCTTCTGGTTTAGGCAAAAGAATTGTAATTTTAACAGATTTTATTTTCAGCTGTAGGTTTTAACAGTTAAAAACAATTCCCTTGCTTATTCCCAAAAGACTGGCTATATAGGAATTACAAAGCTGTCAGTTTGAATATACTGTATTGTAAGTTCTCACATGTACGATAAAGATTCAGCAATTAAGGAAACATGGGGGGGTGGGACATCTGAAGGCAAAAAAAAGTAATTACAGCATGCTGTACTTTGTGCATCTTCAGAAATAACATTTATTTTGCTGGGATCCTTTGTGTTATTGAAGCTCAGCTGCAAACTGTCTACAAGAGGAACTTAAACACACTTGCCGAGGACTAAATGAAACAAGTCTGTGCACGTCAAGGCAAGCTTTAATTAAGTATCACACTGTTATCATATCAAGAAAAATTACACGATTCAGGAATTTGTGAATAGTCTGCTCTGGGCCTAAATTTGTAATTGATACTATTTGTGTCGCTGACATTTTGCGAACAAGATGCACGTTCTATTAATTTATTACCGAGATTACATTTCATAGATGCATAATAAGAGCTTCTGAAAGTTGTGCCAAATAAAAATTATCCATTTTTTTTGTACGACAAAGTCATTCAAGTCTAAACTCTTCTTGTTTTTTTCTTAGACCGCAACTTTTGAAACAATTCAAGTGAATGGACGAGACACTATATTTGGCGAAACTATTCAGCAAGACTGTTAAATAATTACTAAATGCTGAAAACAATGCAACCATATTAAGGAAACAAGAGTTTTCTGTCAATTTAAAACACATGTTGAGTTTAGAATGTTTACTTTCTCCATGTTTATCGTTTTGCTGTAACTGAGCAGCGGTCTCTGACAGTGCCTAGACATCGTTCTTAGTCAGAGGAGCTTTCTATCCCTGTGGGAGTGCGGTCAGTCTGTGGCAGTGCTCCCAAGCTTGGGCGGAGATTGTTTGTCTTTCTAGGTGTAGGTTACCCACACAGGTACGTGCTACCACACTGCACAATTGCTCCTCTATAAACCCCATCTATAGTAGTCATTTGCTGTTTATAATACTCAGTTTAAACCATATTATTGGCACTAAAATGGGTATTTGTAAACTTTTAATATGAAACTGTTTCCAATTGGTGTTTTCTGCAGACAATTTTCTCTAGCTACTAGGGTAAATGACTTTATTATCCATTATCATTATCCATATCCTCTACTATTGTATGTACATAAGGGAGGTTTTTTTTTTCTAAAGATAATCTGAAGATTCGGTGTTCAAAGATGAAATGCTACTCTGATGAACACTACTCTGATTTAGGCTAGTGATGTCTTGGAACTGGTAGAAGGCCAACATTTCATGGTTATGTTATGAAACCAGTGGCTCAGGGGCAACGTGTTGCTCACCAACCCCTTGGATGTTGCTCTCAGTGGCCCAAAACCAGGAAGTTATTTTTGAATTCCTGACTTGGGGGAAGTTTAAAACAATTAAAACAAGATAAAACAATTAAAACAAGATATACTGCCAATTAAAGCCTCCTGTCAGCTGATAGTGTGCATAGAGGCTGGGTAATAGCCAATCTTAGCCCTTATTTGGCACCTCCATGAACTTTTATGGTGCATGTGTTGCTCGCCAAGTCTTTTTACATTTGACTGTGGCTCACGAGTAAGAAAGGTTGGGGACCCCTGTTATACTGTAAGTGGTCAAGATCTAATCACCTATAGCAACCACTCAACAGATTGCATTTACTGGTCACCTGTTTACAACTTAATTTCTTATTGGCTACTATATGTTACTGCTCCTGGACAAACTTTTTATTGCTTTTTTTTTTTTTACATATGGGGGTATTTTTTAATGAAAAAATAAAAAAATAAATATTTGGTTTTTTTTTAATTATATAGTAGAAAAGGCTAATGTTCAAAATTTCAGACAGCCCTGGGCCAAGTTCTATTGGCAAATAGTTTTGGAGGGCACACCACAATTGCTAAACCAAAAGAAAGCTGGCTTTAAAACAAAGACAGCAAAAAGAAGAAAAAGGGTTCAAGTTCTATTGGCACCCAAGGCCTGACATGTTGCCATCTTGCCCCTTGTTCACACGCCCTGATCCGCTACTGCTGATCACCTGCAACTAACCACCCACCACCGGTCGCTGGCTCAACCACCCTGCAGATTGTAAGGGCTCTGGCACATGGGGAGATTAGTCGCCCCTGTTCACGGGCGACTAATCTCTCCAAAATGCATTCCACCAGCGAAAATGTAAATCGCCGGTGAGATGGCATACGCGGCGGCGCGATTTAAGTGATATTGCAGAAGTTTCCTCTCAAGGCAAGCTTCTGTGATTTCACTGAAATCGTGCCGCCGCGTATGCCATCCCACCGGCGATTTACATTTTCGCCAGTAGGATGGCATTTCGGGGAGATTAGTCGCCCGCGAACAGGGAGATTTGTCACGGCGACTAATTGCCCCGTGTGCCAGAGCCCTAAGCTCTTACGAGCAGGGCCCTCTGATCCTATTGTTACTCAGTATACCCTTGTTTGTTAAACTTTTTAGGATCCCTGTTTGTTTAAATTTATTGTGAAGTGCTGCGTAATTTGCTGGCTCTATACGATGATGATGATGCTGGTGACTAAGTTACTGAGCACCACCATATTGTGCTCCCCCATCCTGTTGCAGCCTACCCTACCAACTCCTAGTTCTGGCCCTGCTTTCAGGAGACACTTAATTCCTTGTGAATTCAGATAATCTTAAGTCAAAATAAGAAAATAAATTAAGTTTACATTCACTGAGCATCTTCTCAACCCTCACTGGGGTCTTTGTTAACATACCAATACATACAATATAAATATATTATATAATAAACATATAGTAAAAAAGGCTAATGTTCATGCTTTTAGGCAGCACCAGGACAGGTTTTAGTGCAAAAATCCAAAAAATAGGAAAAAAAGCTCCAGCAGATTAACTGCAAAACATTTATTATGGGTAGTGGTAACCCATAATAAATGTTTTGCAGTTAATCTGCTGGAGCTTTTTTTTCCTATTTTTTGGATTTTTGCAGTTGTATTTGGTTGCAGCACAGAGCAACAACTAGGAGCTAAAGCATTTTTCGTAAGTACTTTATACAAAGTTCACCAATAATTTTTCATTTTTGACAGGTTTTAGTGGTGAACTGGAAGTTACTGACCTTCAACAAAATTGTGCGCCCCCTGCCGTTGCAGCCTACTTTGCCAAGCCCCGGTCCCAGGCCTGCTTTCAGGAGACACTTATGCCCAGGTGAATTCTAATAATCTTAAAAATAAATTCACATTAAGAAAATAAATGAAATAATTAACTCTTTCACTGAGATGAAAGTAATGTTTTCAATCCTCACTGGTTTTTTTCTTTGACAAAATGCCAATACAAACAATAAACAAGTATAAAAATACTTAACTAGTCACCAATAACAAAAATTATGCATCACCAAAAAAAATCAGTCACCTACTGTCGCTTATATAAACCTATGCTCTTGAGTCCCACTATATCATTTACAAGGCACAAAGAACAAAGCATTAAAAACTAAAGCTGCACAAATTCCTTACTTCACCCACCTGAGGAACAATTCACTCATGCTGTGCTTTCTTACATACCTTGTCACCACCCATAACATAGATAAGTCCATGGGTCAGACAAAGAACCCAAATGTCCCACAGAGCCACCTATTGGCAAAAATATACAATATACAATTTGTTTGACGTTTCACAATTCATATGGCTATTAAAATTATTTTTAAAAGACTTTGCCCCATATGTAATTAAAGGCACTAAGTTTGCCTTTTTCTTTTTCTCTGTAATAATAAAACAGTACCTTGCACTTGATCCCAACTAAGATATAATTAATCCTTATTGGAGGCAAAATAAACCTATTGGGTTTATTTAATATTTAAATGAATTTTAGCAGACTTAGGTTATAGAGATCCAAATTACAGAAAGATCCCTTATCTGGAAAACCCCAGGTCCCGAGTATTCTTGATAACAGGTCCCATACCTGTACTTTTATTTTTTTGCAGCATTAAATAAGGCCAGTTTGCTGTAGTGCTGCAAAGAATTCAAAACTGCTCCTGCTAGTAGAGTCTTAGTATAATTCTTTTGCCACTTGATGATAAAGATCTGGATATAGATAACCAAAGAATATCATTCATAACTGCATTTTGAACAAAACGAAACATTTTTTTATTTAAATATGATCCATTGGTTCTAATATACATGTCCATAAACGCACACATGCACATATACACGCAGTATATTGGGATAAGGTATGACACCTCTTTGGTCATGTACAAAAGGGTACATCACAGTGTCTCAGAGGGCAGCACTTTTGCCTTGCACCGCTGGGGTCCTGAGCTTGATTCTGGCATAAGCACTATCTGAAAGGAGTGTGTATGTTCTCCCATGTCTATATGGGGTTTCTCCTATAATTCAGTATTACATACAGGCAGGTTAACTGGCTTCTGATCTTGTGTGAATGAAACAGACACTTTAGATTGGAAGCTGCACTGGTGCAGAAATTGATTTGAATGATGAAAAACTATACAAATAAACAATATAAATGTGTCAGCACTCTAAGCTAAATAAAGCATAATAATGATAATTAGAATTATCATTAGAATTAACTTTTAGTACAGTATAGAGTCTAAATTACCCTAGCAACCAGGCAGTGGTTTGAATGAGAGACTGGCATATGAATAAAAGAGAAAAATAAGTAATTTAAAAGTAACAATAGGTTTTTGGCTACTGGGGTAAGTGACCCATTTGAAAGCGGGAAAGAGCCAGAAGAAGAAGCCTAATAATTCTAAACTATACAAAATGAAAAATGAAGACCAAGTGAAAAGTTGCTAGGAATTTTGGCATTTTACTGCGAATAGGTTTGCCACATTTGTGCCACCTAGAACGGTATATTTCACTCTGCTGGGGACTCTGGCCCTGGGAATGAAGGATTTTTCTGAGAGAGGACATCAGATACCCAAGAACACAAAAGGAGACCAGAAATCCTGTGTTTCTTTTGATAGAGGATTCAGTGCAGCATTACTGTGAGTGCTTATGGCTGTATTTACATAGACCTTTCTGATAAAGCTTGCTTAGTTTTTACCTTTCTTTCTCCTTTAAAGGTGAACCACGCCATAAGGGGCCAAGGAAAGTTCTCTAGATACCTTACTATAACTGCCAATATGACTGTGATGCAATTGCCATACTTAGTGCAGTTAGAGTTTGCTCATAGGGTATAATGAAGAACAGTTCTCAGCTAGGCCACTTGTTTACATGTCCATAACCGCCTGGCAGAAATAAAAATATTTTGAACGAAACCGTGAGCCTCTAAATTCTGTATTTTCGGCAATGTCCACATGATGCCTTAACCACTACTACTATCATTAAAAAGCTTGCAATAATATTTATAACAATTTGAGAACAGAAGTCTATTAGAAAGCGATCACCGCTAAATATTAGCTGGTTCCTTTGCTTAGTCAAACGAATTCATTCTGCGGTTTAGGGTGCCATCCCTAATTTCAGTCATTCTTATGGCTTCTAAATGGAAGATTACATTTTGTACTGTTCATAAACCGTGATTTTACAGCATAGGTCTCCAAGACTAACAGAGCCTCCCCAAGTATAGCGAGGCTTTTAGCGTAACTTACTGCAATCATTAAACTAGGTTTAGATTGCCCTAATTATATGTTATCAACAATTATGAAATGTATCTGATGCCACCGGCTGACTAAAATGCTCTACGTGGTTGGACCGGCGCCAGTCGAGGTGTCATGTTCATACATCCTTGTCATCAGCTGAAAGTCTCATTTTGCCGAACAAGCTGCAGCTGTGTGAGACTAAATCATCCGAATTCTCCTCTGCACTTTCCTTTGTGTGTGAAACAAACTGAATGGTAAATCCGAAGAAATTAGCGGCACAGACTCCATGGGTTAATTCTAATATATTTGTATCGTAATGTGCTTTATTTGCATATGTCACGGCCCCAGTTTAATTCTTAGTTATGACATGAACAAAACAATCTCACTATCCCATTTTTTGTCCATCTGCACAGATCTGCAAATGTTCTTTTATTATATATAAAATAATATAGTATATACAAAGGTCAGAGTTACAGTTTCCAGCAAATGTGCTCTAACTGCATTCTACAATGTACCCATAGTTGTTTGCTTTTAAATGACAACCATAACAATTATCTTGGAGAATTACGTTGGAAATGATAAGATTTTTTTTAAAACCTTTACTTAATCTAAATCATGTATTTCTAATTTATAGATGTAGGGAGAGGGGAGATTTCACAAGCGCACAAATTCATCTTAAAGAAACACTGTCATGGGAAAACACATTTTTCAAAACACATCAGTTAATAGAGATTCTCCAGCAGAATTCTGCATTGTAATCATTTTTTTAAAAGGGCAAACAGATTTTTTTTTATATTTAATTTTAACAGTTCACATGGGGCTAGCCATATTCTTCATTCCCCAGGGTGCCACAGCCATGTGACCTGGGCTCTGATAAACTTCAGTCACACTTTACTGCTGAGCTGCAAGTTGGAATGATATCCCCCCCTCCCAGCAGCCGATCAGCAAAACAATGGGAAGGGAGAAAGATAGCAGCTCCCAGTAGATATCAGAATAGCACTCAATAGTAAGAAATCCAAGTCCAGCCTGGGACTCCTCCAGTTACATGGGAGTAGGAGAAACAATAGGTTAGCAGAAAGCAGTTCTAATGTGTAGCGCTGGCTCCTTCTGAAAGCTCAGACTCAGGCACAATGCACTGAGATGGCGCCTACACACCAATATTACAGCTAAAAAATACATTAGTTGGTTCAAGAATAACATTTTAAATGGTAAAGTGAATTATTTGCTATGTAAACAGTGTAATTTAGAAATAAAAAAAAATCTTAAAAATCATGACCAAATCCCTTTAAGTAATAATGAGTGAAATTTCCAGCAGGCATAGATTCATGCAAAATTCAGATAATTTTTTTTTTGCAAAACTGTAGCAACATTTTTGCTACAAAGAAATTCACTAAAATGTATTTGCATGAAAAAAATCCTTGCAAATGCCCATGTAAGAAAAGTTGCAGCAAAAAAAAAAATGGCTATTGACTCCAATGTATTTTGCCTAAAAAAAGTTACTCCAAAAAACAATATAAAACCTGCTTATTGCCATCAATGTATTTTGTAAAAGAAAACTGTGGAAAATGCCCTTTGACTTCAAAAGCACAGAAGGATAGATTCACTCATTACTAATCTTGGGCATAAATCATTTGCAGATGTCTCCCCACCAAAATATCCTATTATAGGTATAGGACCCATTATCCAGAATGCTCGGGACCAAGGGTATTCCAGATAAGGCTTCTTTCCATAATTTGGATCTCCATACCTTAAGTCTACTAAGAAATCAATAAAACAGTAATTAAACCCAATAGGATTGTTTTGCCTCCAATAAGGATTATTTATATCTTAGTTGGAATCAAGAACAAGGTTCTGCTTTATTATTACAGAGAAAAGGGAATCAGTTTTAAAATTCTAAATTATTTGATTAAAATGGAGTCTATGGGAGATGGGCTTTCTGTAATTCGGAGCTTTCTGGATAATGGGTTTCTGGAAAAGGGATCCCATACCTGTATTAACTTCACCCTAGATGCCTTTGTCTAGCCAACAATGTGAGGCCCCTTCAGTAAAATGTATTTGCGTGAAAAAGTTGCTACATAAAAAAGAGCCCACTCACTTCAATGTTGCCATGAGAAAATGCTCATTGACTCCAATGTATTTTGTGCAAAAAAAAAATGAAAAATACCCATTGACTTGAATGGGTTTTGCACATTTTTCTTTTAATGCAATAATGCCTATTAACCTCACCCTTTCCTCTGTCTAGCCAACAAGTGGAAGGATGATAGGTGTTACTAACTGAAAGGGGCTGAGTGCTGGAGTGGACAAGAAGGTTGGCAGGAAAATGAGCTCAAGAGCCAAGCAGAATAAAAAAGTGCATAGAAAAATGTTAATATTTTCAAGGTTATATATAGGGTTATATAATAAAAGTTGCAGAATATGCACTAGAACGAGTAACCAACAGCAACCAAACAGCAGGTAGCATTTTCTTAATTTGCTTAAAAGCAAACACCTTCTTGGTTGCTATGGGTTACTAGACATATTGCAATCTTTCCAACTTTTATTCCATTACTCTCCTGTGTTCTACACCGAAAGCCATGGTTAAAGCAGAAAGTAGTATGAAAGTAACCGATATTAGTGTTATATTAAAGGCTGACAGAAGAGACCTACTGATTTATCATTTTGGCTAATGCATATTTTATTATGTACCAGCCCTGTGAAAAGACCATGAGGATTCTGTGCTTTGCATTTATTGCAGCTGGAGCAAAGTTAATGGTCAGCAAAATTATTTTTTAAATTACCACCCTCTTCGATATGACAGACTTCACATTGGCTCCTAATGTTAGAAAGGGCTCCTTCTGTGGGAAAGTGGAATGGATTAACAGGTGCAGCTGCAGGTTACAGGAGTTCAGAAGCTTTTTTTAACCAAATACAGCACACTCACTTTGTACATGTTTTCTTATCACTTTTCTTTCTAGTAATGCTCTACTGACTCTCAGAAGTCTTTTCAAGTCAAGTGGATAGTGGGATTGTGCACTTGGTATCCTTTAGGCTGATGCCACACGTGGCGTTTTTACGCTGCGTATTTTCTAATTCTCTCGGCGGCTGAAAAATGCACGATATCATCATCCATAGAAATAACTTGAAAAGACTCGAAGGAAACCACACAATGCGTAAATACGCTAGAAAACGCCTTACCACGGATTTTTCAAGCGTTTGCCGAAATACACCGTTATTTGCACAGCAAGCTATTCCTATGTATACACAAAGGCAGCTGCCAGACCTAGCGTTTTTTACTATTTCGCATTATTAACGGGATTTGCTACGTCACCAGTACTAGGCTGAAAAACGCCATAGTCAGGGGCTGTGTGGCTTATGCAGCGTTTTTAGGCTGAGAAAATATGCAGCGTAAAAACGCCACGTGTGGCATCAGCCTTAAGCCAGGGCTGTCCAGCTAAAGGGCCCTTGGGCTGGATGTGGCCCTTCAAAGGATTTGTATAGCCCTAGTCTGCTCAAAGACTTTATAGACTTCATTGTAACCATAATTGATATCATTTTAATTTAATCTGGCCCTCGAACATGCTATATGAGAAATAATTGGCCCACTGCAAGTAATAAGTTGGACAGCACTGCTCTAATCTATACGTACAGATCCAGGCATCACACAAACATGGTGAATCAAGGAACTTAACTTAAAGGAACATTTTTACTGTCATATATTTACTAAACATATGTTTAGAGATGTTTGCTTGATGTGTTTTGTAAACTGGTAAAATAAATAAATAGTTGTTAGAGAATATTCCCATAGACTTCTATGGAACCTCGCCAGCTTTTACTTGCTGAGTTTTTTCTAGTAAATTTTCTCATTTTGTTTCTTTAATAAATCCAAACTATTTAAGGTTTCAGGAAATACTTGCACATGTGTTTATGGCCTCATTTTTTTCGCCACGTTTTTTTCAATCAAGAAAAAAACCACCAACTAAATTTTTGATAAAAGTGCCCCTAAGCTTTACCAGCCTCTTCCTTGTGTCAGGCCTAAGCATGAATTTCCCAGACATGGGAACACTTATGATGTTTCTAACCCTTACCTTGCAGACATACAGTAACTACTATGGGTGTTCTTATGTATGGGTTGCATTGCATGCTTGAGCCATTCTCTAACAGGCAAACTACTTTTTACTCATGTTAACAATAAGGCTCAGAGCAAGAGTGCCAAGGATTGAAAAATGGCACCCCTTAGGGGCCATACATGAGGGTTGATTCACTAAGGTGCGTTAAAACGAGCGCTATTGATAGCATGTGTTAAAAATTTTATTGCGTCTTATTTTTTGCGACTTAACGCACGATTCACTAAAAGGATATTTGTGTTAATTTAGAGGCAATGCTGTTTGCGTTATTTAAGTTGCGAAGACTATTTTCATGCGGTATTTGGTGCAACGTGCGCTAATTAACGCAGCGCGCACAAATTGTCACCACATGCGAAAAAATGCACGCCATATTAGCCATACACGCCATTACTTTCGGAAAACTACTGTTCTGAAAATGACCATTTCCCTGCAAACTGGAGGCTGCATCACTCTAGGGTCAACACAGACTTGAATAAATCCCACTGCAAAGTCCATATTGTGTTGCCAAAAGCTCATGAACTGTACTTTTCTATAATTACCGCCTGCCCCAAGTAGGTATTGATTTTCGCACAGACTATATGCGATGAATATGTATTTGTGAATCATACTATTTCTATTCGCTAATTAATGCAATGCGTTAAAATTAACACATTCGGTTGCGCGCTATTTAACGTACACGATATGCGACTTAACGCATGCGATAATACTTTAGCAAATCACACATTTTTTTTCGCATCAATTTTAACGCAAAAAAGCATACGATAACGCTTATCGACCTTTAGTGAATCAACCCTATGGTTTCTTATGGAAGGTACAAGCTGCACTCTTTGCTTTGCACCTTAAGCAGCCATTAAGGGCAGGACTCCCACTGTGCGCCCCTGGGGCTCCTTCTTTAACCATTTCTCGTCTTGATGATTGTCTGTGTAATAAAGGCAGCGTTGACTGTAAACTTATCCTTACAAGAATTTTGCCATATACAGTACTATAATTATAGCACGCATATTGATGTGTAGTCTACCAATGACATTTTATTAGTCTGATCCTTGGATCACAAATCACATATATAATATGTACTTGCAATTGGCCATTTTCATTGTTAAAGCTGCCACCTGTAAGGGAATGTTCGTCTATTCAGAACTTTTAAAATGAAAGAACCTGTAGGCCGTTTTCATTTGGTCAGCATGCCTTTAATATTTAGTTTTGTGTTCGACCCCAGATTTACATGCTGTCCTGCTGTATGTTGGAATAGGCTGCATTTTATTAACTGCATTATTGGTAGGAAAACAAATAAATAATCTTTATTTGTGAAAGGCGTGCATTTATTAAACCGCCATTTCTTATGTTATGTATTTGTATAATTTTCATCTTTGAACATTAGGTCTGTATAAATCTGTATAAATCTGAATCGCTCTGCATTGGAGAATTATTCCTCTGGAGAAGACTGCATGCATTTAATTTGGAAAAAGAGATCTTATACGTTAACCCTTCCTTTGCATTCAAGTAAGAATAGAGGCCGTCACATAATTCTCACTGCAATGTGTAATGCTGTTATCAGACTGAAAGCCACACACTTTTTCAATCCCTATACGTAATATTTACAGAACAGGGCAATGCATTTCTTCCATTCATTTCAGAGAGACAGGCTTTGACCTCTTCTCAAACATTTGCTTTCTGTGTAAAAACTATTGAGTTATATTTTCTATGCTCTGCTTGAACACATTTTCTTTTAAAGGTGATTTTAACCAATATAGTGTCTATATACTGTGCATATATGATATATACATATACACCAATAACAAATATGTCTGTATACAGCGCATTACTTAGGCCCAATTTACAAAAAGTTACTGAGCTTTGTAGCTGTCAGCTAATCCTATGTCATGAAAGGAAACTATTACCCAGACATAAAAAGCTGTATAATAGAAGTTATTTTAAAATTAACATGAAACCTCATATCTTTTTTCTAATAAAACATCTATACCTGTTTGGTATTTAAAAATCTCAGCTGTCAATAACTTTCACTTTTCATACAGCATGTTCTATATATGTCTGTATAATTACAGGCATAGAATGAACTATAAAATATATTACATCAATAAGCTCATACTGTATGAAAAAACCCTGCTTCATCTAAATAAACAATTTTCATAAAAATATACTTTTTTGAGTAGGATGTGCTAATATGAAATGGTAAATTTCCAGTTTAAGAATTAAGGGCCGTCCCCTTAGATCATTCGATTCACGGTGCACACAAACAAACCAAGGCCACACATACATGCTAGGCCCCATCAGCCAATTAATGGACAAAGTTCTGCCTTTTGCTCCCACACTACTTCCTGTTACAGTTAGAGCTGCATTATTTCCTGTCAGCTGATCTCTGAGGGAGCACACAGCCCATCACTAAATGGTGGCTCAAGGGAAAAGATGTAAAAGGGCAATATTTACTGATTTATATATTCCAGTTTGGTAAGATTCTTTATTAGGCCACTTAATATGATATAACGTGTTGGTTAAGTATTCATTCTGGGGGTATAGTTTTTCTGTAATACAAATAGTACTTAACATGAACAGTATTCACTGTATTACGTTCTCCCTTGGATGCTCTCTTAAGAACTCACGTATGATTGTTGGCAGTTGCTCTAAGCTGTTTACGTACAGGCCTACTTAGCAAGGCCTACAAAGAATAATTATACATGACCTTTTGCATGATAACATGTCAAGTATTGTAGAAGAGTATGTTGTGTAAGTTTAGTGCTCTTATCAGTGATCTCATTACATTTGGACCATTTTTTAGCCACTTAAAATATCCATCCTGCTTTCTTCCAAGAGCCTTTTTGAAGAACTATAATATTTCTAATGTCTTCATTCATTCAAGGCAGGCTTACAATAAGACATAATGTGATGAGCAATACACATTATCCTCCCTGTAGGGTTTTGTTGGGCTAAGGCAATTACTTGTCATTAAAATCAGGATTAGGAATTATCTTGGATTTATAGGCACGTGCTTCCCAGATAATTCACAAACACTGTTATAGGACTGCATAGCCCACAGTGAGGGATATCATATTCTGTTCCGCATATTTAAACCCCAGTATTCAAAATTAGCCTCAAAATGATTGACGTGAAAATAAAAAACACATGATATATAAAATGAAACATTTCTGATATTCTTCAATACAGAACATTTTAACATTTCTGCAAATGTAGAACTGTGTAGTTTTCTACTTTAGTCATGTGATAAGGGAAAGGCTTGATTTTCTTTGTGTGGTGATTCACACAATGTGCAACTGCTAGTGAGAGCTGCTTTACACAGTGGAAATTATTCAATTAACACATCTAAATCTGGTATTGTAGCACATCAGATTCCTTAGCAGTTAGCAGATCTTGTTTTTTTTTTCCTTCTTCATATTTGTTCTGATTTCATGGCAATCATATCATTATGAATTTTGATGAGGTCTGAAAATGTTGTTTTTGCAATAGGGTTCAGTATATTTTCCAAGCTCTCAAAACTCAGGACAGAACAAGAAAATGGTATAGGACATGTTTAAGAGGATCTAAATTTGCAGTCATAGAGCTGCTAAAGCCTTTGGACTTAGTCAACAGCCCTATGACAGTAGTAGGTTTCATGCACTTCAAATTCATCAATCAATTCAGTGATGCTCAAAAACGTCTCCTAAACAATACACTAAAGTTTAAAAAGGTGTGATCAATTATGTTTTCTGAAAAAGTTTTATATATTCTGTGAGTGGTATATTAACATCCGAGCACTGTATGTACAAGTATGGTACCTGTTATCCAGAATGCTTGAGACCTGGGAATGAACCAGTTATACTTTTGCTCTACATGAGCAGACAGCTAAGGTTCTGGTTCACTGCTAACGGTATCCTTGTATTTTCAAGTTGGCATGGCTTGTTTCACATATAAAATCTCTAAATCTTTAAAAAAGTCTAAAGGAGATGGTCTTCCTGTAATTCAGAGCTTTCCAGATAACAGATGTTATCTGGAATTCCTGAATACCCGTTAATTTAGCACACTGCCTTGGGGTCATCTTTGACCAGTCCCTCTCCTTCTCTAACCATGTTAATAACACTGCCAAAACCTGCCGCTTTTTCCTCCGCAATATTGCCAAGATACGCCCCTTTCTTTCACAAGTAACAGCTAAAACACTAATCCATGCCCTTATCCTTTGCCGCTTAGATTACTGCAATCTCCTACTAACCGGCCTCCCAGACTCCCACCTCTCTCCCCTGCAATCAATATTAAACTCTGCTGCCAGGATCCTCCTGCTCTCTCCTCAGAGGGAACCTGTTCAGCCTCACTTAGGCTCTCTAACATGGCTGCCTGTTGAGCAAAGGATAGCTTACAAAATCCTTCTGCTGACATTCAAAGCCCTTCACTCCTCTGCTCCTCACTACATTTCTTCACTGGTCTCCCTGCATGTTCCTGGTCGTCTCCTCCGCTCCTCTCAGAGCCTCCGTCACTTTACACCATCCACACCCACTGCACTCTCTCGTCTTAAACCTTTCTATCTCGCTGCTCCTTACCTCTGGAACTCTATCCCTGAATCCCTCCGTAGGGAAAACTCACCCACTCTCTTTAAGCTCAGCTGTTACCTTCTGGAGCACTAAAATATTATTTTGCCCAGTCCTGCGCTTAAGGGCAAATGCCCATACCTGGTGCACTCTTACTCTTACCTGTAAGCTCTACGGGGCAGGGACCTCCTTCCCACTGTGTCTCATACCACATGGCACTTACTCCCTGTGTATTTATATTTATTTAATATATTTATTATAACACTTGTCCTCCCTGTGTGTAACTGTATATATTGTAAGATTGTACAGCTCTGCGTACACTTGTGGCGCTTTATAAATAAAGTTATACATACATACATAACAGATCCCACACCAGTACCATAAATGTAGCATTTTCAAGTCCACTTCTTTAGTGCTTGCCTTATTTTCTGTTGGCTTTTCTTTTGAATCTTTAAAGGACAATGAAAGGTTAATATAAATTAAAAGTAAGTCTAAAGGCATTTTTTTAAGTACTTACTGCATAT
This sequence comes from Xenopus tropicalis, assembly GCF_000004195.4. Lineage (NCBI taxonomy): Eukaryota > Metazoa > Chordata > Amphibia > Anura > Pipidae > Xenopus > Xenopus tropicalis. Next base: position 179,271,171 of record NC_030677.2, on the reverse strand, counting down.
CTAAATTCCCAGATCCCTGCTTGCCTCTCTGAGATATGGTGCTGGCAGCCTACAGCAGTGTGAAGACTACAGTGACATCACGGAAATCTCTCTCCCCTTCCTGTAGGTGCCAGCGGCAGCCTTCCTATTCTCTGAGCATGTGTGTAACTTGGTCCTGTCTGCTGTTCTGAGCTACACATGCCCACCAGCCAATCAGAAGCGGATCTGGCAGAGGGGGGGGGGAGGGAATGAAACACATGTGCAGTATGAAGCAAGGAGGGAAAGGAAGGGAGAATACCTTTTTAGAGATGGCTGCCTGTTCTAGAAAATGTGAAGTAAGTAAATATTTGATTAGGTGAGCCAAAAGTGTGGCGTTTTTACTAAACAATAGGAGGACTATTGGGCAGTATGCTTTTTAAATTTTGACTTGCATTCTCCTTTAAGGTTCTGAATTGCAGGAGGCGCTGCATTTGATAATAAAACTTTTTCAGCTGGAATTCCCATATGGTTGATGACAAACAGGCACCTGGAATACATAAGGCATGCCGCATAGAAAAGGCAAATGTGGAATGGCTGCCTGTTAATAATAATTATTTTTTAAAAATGCAGTATTGCATTGTTTTTAATGATGTTAAATGATTCAGAGAGAATAGTTGAAGATTTTGATGAAGTGTTGATATCCACGACAACTGCAAACACTAGCATTTAGTTATGTGCCACTTACATTTAGTTTGATTCTGTGAGGTAACCGCTTACAAAGTTAAAAGGAATAACAGCTGTAGAGGAATGCACATTTGGGCATGACTTTCCACCCACTCAGATTTATCAAAAATGGCCACTCAGATAGCAGGCAAGGTGGGTGTCCCGGCTAATCCAGACAGCAAACCGACTTTCTAACCACAGAAAAGACCAAAACTAACTGCAAAGTCACTGACTCGTTCTTTTCATCCCAGCTAAATCAGCAGTTCAGTCTGTAATGAAATCACTAAAATGAGTTTCTTGATATTAAAATGTTAATTTTTCCACAACGGAAAACATTAAGAAGAACAAAAAGTTCCATTAATATCCATATGTACATTATTAATGTTTGTAGAATGTTTCTGGGGGTGGACATTACACTACAGCAGAGAGGGAGGGAACTGTGGCTTCACAGATGTTAAAGGGGAACTCCGGCTTCCAAACCAAATTTTGTTAAAGAGCCCCCCACAACACAGAAACCCATAATATACATATCACTGTAATCTGTTCCTTCAAAATGTATGAATAAATACCATTTTATATGCTAAAAATCCAGCTGAAAAACGGTTCTTCTCTTTCTGCCTCATTTGCAGTCCTGGCAGGGGAGGAGGGACTAAAACATTAATGTTACAAATTGTAACAATTACTTTGCAGCTTACAGACAGCATGCAAACCTACATAAACCACAACGCATTCCACTGTGATGTTTCTTACCTTAATGACATTATATGTGCAGGGAATTGTGGGATTTGGAGGATGCAGGCTGGGGACAGTCGACTATTGTTATATTTTTTTCAAGTGTCAAAGTAGTCAGCCAGATCAGCAGGAGAACAGGGGGCTTAGATAAACATATGATTACATTAAAAATCACTAAAAGGCTGCATATTTTTACATTTATGTATATTGCAAAGCTGTTTGAAGTTATTTTTACTTTTCAAAAAGTTCAAGTTGTGTTTGTGTGAAGTTCCCCTTTAAACTAGAACGTTCATAGGTGTCCCATGTCTATCTAAAAGTCTAAAAATCAGTTGCTTTTACATATATAGGATTACAGGCTCTCTGAGGATGAGCTGCTAGAAGTGTATAAGAGTCAGATAATTGTAACCTAGGGCAATGGGGCAACATACAAGCCCAGCATCCCTTACAGTAATAGGATTCTGGAAGAAGTAATTAGGGAACAGCTATTAAGGGGACTGCTGGGTATCACTGTTATTACTATGAAGAATGCAAGTGTTATGTGATAATAAAGTTGTTGGTTTGTAGAGAGGAAAAAAGAAGGGGAGATTAAGTGTGGTGGGAGAGTTTGAGAGAGGGGGAAAGAAGCAGATGAGTAAGGGATGGTTTAGGAGAGAAATTGCACATGTTGTATGTTGTAGAATCAGATAAATAAAAAGAAAAACTTGGTTAAGGGGGGTCAGTGGTCATATAAACTGCCTAGAAAATATATGATAATATAATACAGAAAAGGAAAGGTTATTCCCGTTTTCTGTACAATAATGCATGTATCAAAAATCTGCAAAATTCTGCAAATCAAGCACAACCTCAGGATTTGGAGAAAGGGTACAGAAATTGTTCATAAAGGTCCTATTGCACCTTTTATCAAATGCTGTCACATGATAATTAACTTTAGAATATTCAGATATGTCACACATTTTTACAAAACATATATATTATAAGTAAAGATATACATACATACATATATCTGAATGTATATGTGGAGAGGGGCTGAGTTTCTGCACAGTGGCTTTTTTCTGTATGATATACTAAGGGTATTTTTTGCCACTGAGCTTGTGTCGCCAATTCAGCCCAATATGTTTTACAGGGGAGATATAGTTAATTCCATTTTCCCAGATCAGAGGATAAATAGAGGGCATAATGAACAAATATATTTTATTGTGCCCTCTAATGCATAAAGTACAGTACCCATGGAAGTTCTGATTTTACAATGTATTATTTCCTCCCTACCCCAAAGCTAGGGTATTGATTCAGTGGAAAAGTACCAAGCAAAATAAAAATTCCTACTGCAGGACCTGTACGAACAATTTCTCACTAAACCCCAGGCTACGACTGTCTTGCTTATCATTATTGTATATATAGTGCAGCTTCCACGTGCTCCTCGTGTCAACACAGTTAAATTATGACCATAGTTTAATTTCAGTTGCAGCAGTACATTTTTTACAGTCTATTTTAATTTCTGTGCTGATTAATTTGGCATTTATTAAATAAGGCACCTGTAAATTCTTCCCTGTTAAAGTTTCTATGCATTAGAGTAATAACATTTGTGTTTATAAATATAGTGTTTTTTTCAAATTAAAAATGAAACTTAAGTTCATTTTTTTATTAACACATCCATACCCATAATAAAGTGTTTAAAAAATCCCAGCTGTCAATCATTTATTGCCTGCCCCGCCTCTATGCCTTAGGCATAGAGGTGGGGCAGACAGTTACTTTCACTTTCCATTCAGAACTCCTTAGATGTCCCTGCACTCTTCCCTCTCCCTCCCCTCCACCTAATTGTGTAGCCAGTGCATGGGCATCAGGTCCCCATTCAGGCACATAAACAAGATTTTAGCAGGATGCAAAGCTTGCCTTAATAACAGTGCCCATAAAATGGCAACTAACTGCTTCCTGCAACTGTCAATTCAAAGACTGAAGAAAACAAGATTAAAATAATGTATATATTGTAAGTGACGTTTATTTTGTTTGACAAACACAATGGAAAGCAAATGGATATGGGCTGATGGCAAAAACAATGATATTGTTTTTGTGTTTTTTAAAAGCCTTAATGCATAGTGTGCCATATTATGGCAAGACCCTTTATTCAGAAAACCCCACCCAGGTCCTAAGTATTCAAGATTACAGTACCTGTATGTTAGGTACCATATGTAATCCTCCTCTCCCCTTCCATGACCACAAGACTGAGCACTTCCATACAGGTGACTTCTAATATCCTCATATTTTATATTCTGGCAATATTCTCATAATAACAGGTTTAATAAGTGACACAAATGATATCACTAAGCACTAATAAAGCTAAGCACTAATATTTTACAGATTATGTGATATCCTACAACAGACCATCCTATTGCATGTAATTAGTTGGCATTCATATAGTAGTCACCGCCATACAGAATACCTTTATCCTTCACCAGGTGCACATCCATCCATGTTCATGTCTCTGATTTCTTTGAAACCTGGACAGTGCTCCTAACCGCAAGCTTCAAGAACATGTAAAGTCTGTTTCACTGGGGGTGACATTGCTGCACTGTTCTGTCTGTGTGATTTAACAAAAAATTATATGAATATTGCGGTTTGGAATCCTGTTCAGATTTTAGAGAATCCATATCCTCCATATACAGGCTGTTCTAAAACCCTTCTGTGATACATTCATAAGCAAAATGTATTTTGCGTGTGCTCGTCCCTCAACTATATATTGGGGGACTCTCAAAGACATCTGCATTTTGCAGTCCAGTCAATGACTGATGGATATGATATGTGCACACTAATGCCATGCATTCTAGCGATGAACTGGAGCACTAATGCCTGCAGCACCAGCTCCCCGCACTCCTACTCTGTGCCCACACACCATCTCTATTATAGAAATAATACAACCCACGGTAAAATACAAAGCTATTAAAAGTTAGCTTGGAGTTCCAGGAACGTAATACAGTCCAGAGCTGACCAAACCCACTCATTACTCCTTCCTTACATCATCCACATACCCATGAGTTCTTTGGTCTAAAGGGTATTGCTCATTATATCCAAACATACTGGCATTTTTCATTACAGTGTTGCTACTAAATGATGCATTTTTTGCAATAATGAATTTACATGAATATTAAAACATATATGCAGAATAAAGTATGTTATACTTAAAAGGGATGTTTACCTCAAAGATTACTAGATCATGTGATCGTAGTATTTTTCATGAGAGTTTATGTGGCAACAAAGCAGCTTAATATATAGTAGTTCTTCTAGACTGAATACACAGCTTTTATATAAGTGCAGGGTAACAGTACTTTCTTGTGCACTTTGTAGGCTGTGCCATGCATTGTGCAACTTTCAGCAGGTCTCTGTGTTCCTTTTCATAGCACGGAGTGTGGCATGCCCCTTCTATTGAGTGCTGACCTCCATAGGCAGCACTTGATCCAAGAGGGAGAGATGCACAAAGGTTCCACCACCCAACATCCTGAAGAAGCTCTTGCCAGATTTTCAAACCATGTTCTTGCTCCCCTTAGTGCTCTTGCACTTGTGCCCCAGGGTTATAAAGTGACCCCTAATGTGTTGCTGCCCCCCTCAATTAGCTGTCATTTAAAATGAGTAGTGATGGGCAAAATGTTTCGCCAGGCATGGATTCGCTGTGAATTTCCGCGTTTCGCCATTGGCGGATTGTTTCGCAAAACGGATGAAAAAATTTGCAGCAAGTCCAAAAATTGTCGCCGGCGTCAAAAAAGAATAGTTGCGAGCGTCAAAAGAATAGCCGGGCGATGAAATAATAGCCGTGTGAAGAAATAATAGCCGCGGGCGACAAAAGAATAGCTGGGTGACGAAATAATAGCCGCGCGTGACGAAATAATAGCCGTGCAATGAAATAATAGCCACGGGCAACAAAATAATAGCCGCGGGCAACAAAATAATAGCCGGGCGACGAAATAATAGCTGCAGGCGACAAAATAATAGCCATGCGACGGAATAATAGCCGCGGGCGACAAAAGAATAGCCGTGCAACAAAATAAAAGCCACGGGCGCCAATTTTTTTTGCTGCGCAACATTTTTGCCATTTCGCGAATTTTTCGCTGTTTCGCGGATCTTTTGAAAGATTCATGAATTTTATGGTGAAGCGAAACGGAACAGATTCGCTCATTACTAAAAATGAGACTGAATAGGCAAATAATTTGAAAAAAAAAAAACATATTAGACCAGTTACACATTGCTTCTGAATAGGAAATTAATTAATTTAGCATACAAAGTAATAGGAACATTAAACCTCAGAATTTAAATGTCCATAATATACTAATTCTAAATGATATACATTTATTTAACACTGATTTATGTTTTTATTCTCAGCGTGAAACACACTTTATGGTTTTGTTTGGATATTATACTTGCTTTACATCCTATTCTAAGGTTGGGGGCAGCTATAACCTCAGGTACAGTGAATAATCTAACAGTGTCTCTGCCTATGGTGTTTATATTTCCCTTTATGTGACCACTACAATTGCTGGTATCTGGGTGGCCCAGTGTGTGTGGCCTTTCTCCTTCTTCACCTCTGAAACAAGAGGCCAATTTTCACCTGCACAGAAGAATGCCAGACACGACTCCCAGTTCTGGGGTTAATAACCACAAAGTAAGTAACACACATTTATTTCAACCTCATACCTTTGCTGAATTCAGAATTATGCCGGATTTATTTTTTATTTCTCAGTAATTTCAAATATTAGCTGAAATGAAAACAAGCTAACATTTTCTAGAAATAATTATAATTCAGATGTTTATATTGTGTATTATAATCACGATTTTTATTCATCTCCAACACAAATCTCCAACTCTAAACATATATTGGGCAGTAATGCAGGAAGGAAGGGAAGAGACACAAGAAATAAACCCACTTCATTAACCATTGCATGATTTTCTCGTACGAAAAAAAGCCAGACCTTAATTTCATTAATCAGATTGATTGGACTACGCTGGAATCTTTATTACATGCTCTGCTAAGATAGAAATGATTATGCTCACTTCTACCTTAACCCCATCATGACCATGGAATTCATATACTGACAAATGTATATGAAGAAATGAAGGCTGGAAATATAAAATACATTGAAAATAGTAAATGAAGCAGCATACATCTAGTTTTTAGGAGGTGTAAAATACACTGGGCAGGACCAGTGAAACTGGATGTCTGTTAGGCCATATTTGACAGGAGCTGCAATGTTTCTCAAGAAACCATGGTTGTGACAGAATCCCATCAGGTACAGTGGGAAATGCCTATATCATGATCACAATGTCAGTGCATTGGTTTGATATTCAAGGTAAAACAGAGCAGCACCTCTTATCAAGTACAAGTACTAGTAGTGTTTCTTCCTATAACAAACTGGCCTGCTATCCTATCCCATCTGTATGTCTGTAGCTTTGTGCCACTGCAGTTCTTCCACTATGACCAGCAGTAGTTTTTATTACTTGCCAACTGCCACAATGGGATCCACAACCAAACAACCAGGCAGTGCAGGTTCTTCCTTACTGACACATACAACTGGTTAAAAGACATGTAAACCACCCACAAAAAAATGTCAATGAACAGCCTATTTAAAATATTTTTAAAGGTTAATAGTAAGGCTGCAGCATCCCCATAATAACTTAGGATTTCTTCTCCTCCTCTATCTCTTTTGCCCCCCTCCCTTAGGGATTGACATTGACTGCTGGCTAGTGAGCATGCTTAGTTCTTCTCAACTCAGGTTAAATATTTCCATCAAGAAAATATGATGGTGCTAGGGGATATATGCAGTACAAATAATTGGTGGGGGAGATGTGCCCAATGTATATACTGTATATGGTAAGAAAAGGTCCATGTCCTTTAAAACATATAAAGAAAAGAAGCTGGAACCAAGAAGAATAACTGCATCAGTGCTTTTGTTTACACAACTTGTTTCTGGTTAAATTCTTTATCAAATTTGTGTACAGATAGTACATACAGGTTAAATTACCACATCATAGGAAACAACATCATCATTACCCACTATGTTAGATTCATGTTAAATCTCGAATTAGTCCTTTTTGTCCATGACTTAATTCATAAGGTATCCAACCCCCATGTGCACAGATCTCTCCAAGTTTTTGTGAAAATAGTCCTTTACAGAATTCAGTCCAAACATCATACCAACACAATGCTGTTACAGCACATACTTGACAACTGGGTATTTTTCCAACTTTTGGGTCACCAGATGAATGAGAGTGCCCTATATCACGTGTGTGTGTTTCAAAACAACACTGCATATGGATCTTGGAATGGTTTGGTGATGTTCCTAGGATGAAAAGAAATCAGCACATTCAAACAGATTGGGCGACACCTGACTACCTGCTAAAATTAGATGTCTGCTTTCAATCAGTCGATATAACTGAAACGGTGTCAACTTTGAAACAATATGGGTCTTATTTGTGAATGTAGCAAATGGTTCATATAATTATCATTGCTGGAATTCCATGCAAACAGGCATGTAGGATATGAATCCCAGAAATTCTATCTAGTAAATGTGCCATGAGTTATGTAGGAAGGTCAGATGCAATGATTACACATGGAGCTGCTGCTTCTGCATTTTATTCTCTCTGCACTATTGTTTTTGTCTTCCCTGTCTGTCACTCAACTTCAAGGTTTGTGAAAAGGGAACTCTAATCAGTTCCTTATAACAATTATTTGTTCATAAACATAAAGGCCTCTTAAATTTTTTTAAGAAATGATCAAGTTACTGTTATAAAATTGCATTGCTACTCCATCTTAACATCTATGCCCAAGAAGCTACCAAAGGCAAAATCAAAGATTCATATCTTCCCAAATAGTCCACATTGCCTCCAAAAAGCATCATGAACCAGTACACAAAAAACATCAGAGTGACTACAATATTCCTAAAATACAGCATCTTTTTCATGTATGGGAAGGTATACTTTCCATTTTCTTTCAATAATAGTATGGGCAATGTATATCTCAAATCCAGTCTTAAACAGTTTCCTTGGAACCGATCTACTGCTTCCCAGCGAGACCTACAGCTAACTTCTAACTTCCCTCAACTGCAACTTGCTCCTGTATCTACTGAACAGAAACTGCCCTGTGCATGCTAGAATGTTTCCATAGATTTTATCCTGGGGTTTTAGACTACTTTTTCACTTTCTTACCAACAGGAATTGGGGAACAGGCAGAGTCAGACTAGGCCAGTGGGACAGCGGGGAAAAACCCACTGGGCGCTGGATTTTTTTACCTCAACCCAGACCCACTCCCCACCTGAAACTATGGGCGCTACCACCGACCTCCCGCCAATCATGACCACAAGGGAGAAGTACAAGTTACAGGGGTGGTGAATTTTGGCATTGGGTATTCCAAGGGGAGAAACTTCATGACTATGGTGGTGTGGTGGCCCCTGAGATGGTGGGTCCAGGACCTCCCCAGTCCAATGCTGAAAAAACTGAAATGATCACATGACCTTTGTAGGTAATTATTTTTGCCCAATAATAGAGGTTTCATAAATGTATTGTTTTTTCTTAAGGCCACTTTTACTATATTATTACCTAAATGTACTGCTGCTACTGCTGCTAAAAATAATAATAAAACCCCAAATACAGGCTCTTTGTACACTTAGAAGAAGTAAAACTTATTAGTGTTTTCCAAAATAACCTTTCTAGTGAAAAAATGCTTAACCAAATTAAGCATTAAAGAATATTTTATACACCATATTTACAAATGCGTGCATTATTTCATTTCAAAACTTTTAAGAGATTAATGTTAAACGGTGTTTACTGTCAGTGTGAAATAACAAGGCTAGAGGGCCACAGGTCAACTTCTATATTAAATTGCAATACAATATTAAAGTTTCTTTTCTTTGTAATGTTACATATAAGGACATAAACTCACTCACATGGAAAGAAATCCTTGAGCCTGACCATGTTATTAGATGATGAAAGGCAAATATAAGAGAATCCCAGTATGCCTTATTAATGTGGTAACATTTGAAATTCTTTGAATGTGGATCGTCTCCTGTTTCTTTTTTTACTGGGCTCCAGCTTCTCTGCTCTTGAACACATGGGAACATCCGTGGAATCTTGCATGCCATTATCCATTACTGAGCACAAGCTGTTCAAGAGAAATGCCTTAGAACAACTGTTCTATCCTAGAATTAAATAGCTTTACATACTCATATTTATACATATGCTGAGTTTCCAGTAAGCCCAGACCAGCACAGAGTGATAGATGATGGGGCAAGCACTGGGTTTTTAGAGGCAGAACTGCATCTTTACATTTCATCAACATGTCCATTTTCTCTGTATGTGCATAGGCAGCATATTTGACACTCATTTAACGAACACATTTTTCATGCCCTGGGAAATCAACAAATCACCTCCTGCCATGCAACAAGGAGCCAGTACTGCTGCTCTAGCAATGCCACCTATAATCATGCAAAACTACTTTAGTCCAAAGATGCTACATGCACTTCCCTATAGTTGCTGTTGTTACCAGCATATCTGTCCTGCCTCATTTTTTTGAATTACACGCAAGTGTGCCTATTGACGCAAAGGAATGCTAGAGCATGCAGGGCTCCCTCTGCTGGCTGCTTCAATAGGTGCAGCTGAAGCCCAGGTGCCCAGTAAACAGGCCCGGACTGGAAATCTGTAGGTTCTGGCAGTTGCCAGGGGGGCTGCTTTAAGATGCCATAGACAGTCACTATATATTGGGTCTGTGGGAAGGCTTTTTTGGGATCACAGTCTGGGCCTGCCAGTGTATCATTAAAAATCATTTTAACACTGAATGCTGGAAATTACAATCTCCTCAGCATTTGGCCACAATAACATTGGAAATATGGAAAGAAAATGCTGCATTGAGGAAAAAAAAAGTGGCCAATTATATCCGAAATTGCACTTTGTACATTGTACTGTTTGTAAATTGAGTGGATTTTTTTGGCAGGCATGGACTTGCGGTGAATTTCTTTGTTTTGCCATTGGCGATTGGTTTGCACATGGCAACAAAAAGTTTGACACGTTTTTCAAAATTTTCACTGTTTAGCAAGTTTTGCTAACAGGACAGATTCTCTCATCACTATTTGCCATCTCTGAAATGTTTTGTGAAACTACTGAAAAATCGCAGTGAAAACAGCCCATAGACTCCAATGTATTCTGCTAACAATGTAGCTGCAGAAAAAGTCACCTTGAAAAAAGGCCCCATTGACTTCCATGCATTTCATGAATTTTTATCATATTGCAATTTTTCTTATGGCTTTGCGAATCATCCAGCGAAGCAAAATGGAACAGATTCGGTCATTTCTAGCCCTAATGTATCTCATAATCTTTAGGACAGGATTAAGATCAAACCTAAACTAATCCTTCTGCATTTTATCAATGACCTGTGCATTTGGGGATGAATAAAAATTCCCAATTTGCGACTTCTAAAATTGCCATCTATTGAACTACTTGCTTAAAAAGGTCTAAGGGATCTTAGCAGCTACTATATGTGGACCCTTATGGCCAAATTTATTTATATGTATGAAAATTTCTAGGCTTATTATACATCCTTATTCCTTGCATAAGGAATAAGGAATCATAGGCAATGGTAGATTTGGCCCTTCTATCTATCCGTCTGAAGTCTAGAAAACTCTGCATAACATAATTAACCTTTTTATAGCAACAAAACAAGTTATTCCTAGCTCTTCCAAAACCACTAAAAGCAAGGTAGGTTATTTTATGAGAAACATCAGTCGAGTGATGGTTAATTCAAATCTGACAAGGACACTAGCAAATTTATATTCTTGTTATAAAAGCAACTGGTAACAATCATCATCCCATCTCTTTGCAGCAGTTCCTTTATGTCGAATGCCAAAGAGACAGGGAGAAAACATGTGTCACTGGTCAGATCAGCATTACAGAATTAGTCTAATGTATCTGCACAAGTGCAACGGTTATAATCTGAAATGCACCAATAGCAGTTATTGGGTGTTTGTAAATCAGCATTATATTTGTGATTGAATATAAATGTGTGGAAGCATTTTCATACTGCATGCCTAGATACCCTGTGCTTTTTCCATGTTCAGGTGTACTTGTATTAAATGACTTGTATGTGCATTTTGGATAGGGTTCAATATTCTCCAGAGAAATCAGATGTCAGACTTAGTGCTATAAAATGGCCCTTGGAAGGTGATAAGTGAACAATGTGGTTGTCACCTTCACCCTACCTGCGAGGTCTTTGCTCAATTTGCCTGAAGGCTTTCTTTTGTGTTAATGTTATTTTTCATCATCTCCGGTTGTCAGTCTCTAAATCAGAGACAGCATAACCCATGGGCACCTTCATTCTGACTTTTTTTCATGCTCTACTAATGAGGAGTAAGCCACTTTCTTCTGTGACAGGGCACATTTCTCTTTCCCATTTTTTTTTCTTATACAGAAAAAATAATGTGTGGAGAAAAGTAGAAAGATTTTCAGTTCTGTTGTTATTTTGTGAAGTGCAAAAATATGTTTTTTACAAGTGTGTTTAACTGCAAATAGTTTGTCCGGCAAGGTCTTCCCTTAATGTTGGTAAGGACTGGTATAGGAAATAACTACATGTCTCAGAAAGCTTCATTATCTAAATAGTAAAATTATTGTTTAGTTTAACATGTGCAGGCTTATCCAACAAATATTTAAACTGATCACAAAGCCAAAACTTTGGGTTTCAAAAATGACTACAAATGATTCTGTTATTGCAGTTTTATAATCAGTATATACTATCTCCATAAGTAGATACCAAAAGAGTTGTGCCAATGTCATCCATCTTCATTATTGTCTGATTTGCTAAGCCATGATAATAATAGGGATACAAAGTCTATGTGAATAAAACTACCTCTAACAAGGAATTTTCTTATACAGCTTATATTCATGGTTAGCTTTATGGAAAATAGAGCCTTGTACAAAACTTCACATTGGGTGAACATGGAAAGAAAACTAGGATTCATGTATAAAGAAGAATATCCTCCTTTTCCGTGCAAACTCACCAATAATAACAATAATATTCAGGTTAATAAATGTGTTGCCTCGTACATGGGTAGATATAATGGTAAGATATAATGGTCAGTCTTGTGTCCACCTTTCACATGATTCCCTTGGCAGAATAACTCTGATGCCAGCAATTCCTATTGGCATATACTATGGGGCAGATTTATCAAACTACGATTTTCATACGTTGTGATTTTTTTTGTACCGTGCTTTTTGTATGAAAAATTAGTATTTCAGAATATGAAAAAAATTGTATCTGATCGTATAATGGCTGAAAAGTATGATTTTTTCGTATTTGAATGATCGTAAAATGCAGGAAAACCCTGCTGACTTTGATCCATCAGTGCATGATTTTGCAAGCCTCCCGTAGGACTCAATGGCACTCTGCAGCTCCAACCCGGCCCAAGGAATGTCTCCCATAGGGCTCAATGGCAATCTGCAGCTCCAACCTGGCCCAAGGAAAGTCTCCCATAGGGCTCAATGGCACTCTGCAGCTCCAACCCGGCCCAAGGAAAGTCTCCCATAGGGCTCAATGGCACTCTGCAGCTCCAACCTGGCCCAAGGAAAGTCTCCCATAGGGCTCAATGGCACTCTGCAGCTCCAACCCGGCCCAAGGAAAGTCTCCCATAGGGCTCAATGGCACTCTGCAGCTCCAACCCGGCCCAAGGAAAGTCTCCCATAGGGCTCAATGGCACTCTGCAGCTCCAACCCGGCCCAAGGAAAGTCTCCCATAGGGCTCAATGGCACTCTGCAGCTCCAACCCGGCCCAAGGAAAGTCTCCCATAGGGCTCAATGGCACTCTGCAGCTCCAACCCGGCCCAAGGAAAGTCTCCCATAGGACTCAATGGCACTCTGCAGCTCCAACCTGGCCCAAGGAAAGTCTCCCATAGGGCTCAATGGCACTCTGCAGCTCCAACCTGGCCCAAGGAAAGTCTCCCATAGGGCTCAATGGCACTCTGCAGCTCCAACCCGACCCAAGGAAAGTCTCCCACAGGACTCAATGGCACTCTGCAGCTCCAACCCGGCCCAAGGAAAGTCTCCCATAGGGCTCAATGGCACTCTGCAGCTCCAACCCGGCCCAAGGAAAGTCTCCCATAGGGCTCAATGGCACTCTGCAGCTCCAACCTGGCCCAAGGAAAGCATCCCATAGGACTCAATGGCACTCTGCAGCTCCAACCTGGCCCAAGGAAAGTCACAATACCAAAGCTTGAATGAATCCGAAACTGTCGTACTCGGTGCGACAGTATGATTTTGTCGCAAAGTACGAAAAAGTTGCACAAATGTGCAAAAAAGTCACAGAAAATACGCAAAAGTTGTAACCTTTAAAAAAAATACGAATTATTTGTATTCAGACCAGTTGTACTCATGAATGTGCCCCTATGTGTTTAATTGTTTTTTATATGAGCTGCTTATAACTACAGTGAATTAAAAAAAATAACGTAATATTGCATACCAAAATAAATAAGGTATTTTGGAAAGACATGGAGTGCATAGAATAAGTTTCACAGCAATTCAGTTTAACATGAAGTATTCAGATATCTGGAGTTTCAATTGAGCCAATGTGCTGAGAGACTTAAAGAAGAACTATTGCGAAAATTTAAATATAATATAAGCTTTGTCTCATGGAAATATGAAATGTTCCAAATACGATCAATTAAAAATTCTGTACCCTTTCTGAAATAATCAAGTTACTCTTCACTATGCTCTCAGCAACACGTCTTTCTTCATTTTCTCTCTTTATGCAGGAGTCGGGGTCAGATTTTGATTGACAGGTAGGTCTAATTCATGTTTTAGAGGGGCTTCTTTTCCTAGCAGATGTGTTAGAGCTCACTCAAATAACTGACTCCAGCACAAACAAAATAACGGACTTCAGCATACATGTAGCAAAGCAGAATTTCTGCCAAAGAGAGTTATTTTGAAGGCGTGAGCTCTAATATATCTTCTAGGCAAAGGGTGCAAACCACTTAATGATGTATTAGATCTAACTGTCAATCAAAACCTGAATCCACCTACTGCATGAAGAAAGAAGATAAACTTGTTTATTTCAGAAACAGGACATCATTTTCAACTGATTAGATTCAGAAAGTTTCTTATCTCAGTCAGATGAAGCTTATATTAAGTTTTCATTTTCATGATAGAACCCTTTAACTGGGAAAGCTAGAGATGCAAAGTTAAATATTAAGTTAATATACATATGGGATCCATTATCTAGAAACCTGTAATCTTAAAAAGCTCTGAATTACGGGAAGGCCATCTCCCATAGACTTTATTCTGCATAATCAGTTTCCAGATAATGGATCCCATACCTGTAATACCCACAATGCTCATTTATTCTATAACGTTGCCACAACTTGTAATTAAAAGAGACTGTGTGCCTGTGTAATAACACAAAGTGTTAATATCATTAATTGTCCACCAGTATGCAGATCAGGCTCCAAGTGCTTTTAGCAATGTATGTGCCACAATATATTAAGCCAGAATTCCATATTTAGCACAGAAACATTTTATTGCTCATCAAACACTTTATATACAAGAAGAATATATAGATGAATATATGCAAGAAGTTGCTTAGCTGCTACTATGCCATTCTGTGGATAGATTCCTATTGTAGTTCAGTTTGTTGTTACCAGAGTAAATTCCCACTGCTGAGCTTTGTGGGACTGTGTGGAGGAAGGCCATGGGACCCTACATAAACCCACTAAATCTATAACCTTATAACCCCCCCTAAAGAAAAAACAGATGGACCCTCCTTTTTTGATTAAAGGTTGGTCATAGCTATATTTAATATCAGGGCTTAATCATGTCATTGCCATAATACACATAACCAATAGCAGCCATCAATAGGTGACCCTTACATGTATACAGATATATTTAGACACCCCTGCACTAACCACTGATATTCAAACCCAGATTGGTAACTGCCTCCTGGTTATCTCCTCCTGGATGAACAGGCGCCACCTCAACCTAGCTAAAACAGAGCTCATGGTCTTCCCGCCCAAACCTGGCCCTCCTCCTTTCACCATCACTATTGATGGCATGACCATCAACCCTGTAAATTCTGCACGCTGCCTTGGGGTTATCTTTGACCAGTCACTCTCCTTCGCTAACCATATTAATAACACTGCCAAAACCTGCCATTTTTTCCTCCTCAATATTGCCAAGATACGCCCCTTTCTTTCACAAGTAACAGCTAAAACACTAATCCATGCCCTTATCCTTTCCCGCTTAGATTACTGCAATCTCCTACTAACCGGCCTCCCGGACTCCCACCTCTCTCCACTGCAATCAATTTTAAACTCTGCTGCCAGGATCCTCCTGCTCTCTCCTAAGAGGGATCCTGCTCAGCCTCAATTAAACTCTCTTGCATGGTTGCCTGTTAAACAAAGGATAGCTTACAAAATCCTTCTACTAACATTCAAAGCCCTTCACTCCTCTGCTCCTCACTACATTACTTCACTGGTCTCCTTGCAGGTTCCTGGTTGTCTCCTCCGCTCCTCTCAGAGCCTCCATCTTTTTACACCATCCACACCCACTGCGCTCTCTCGTCTTAAACCTTTCTATCTCGCTGCTCCTTCCCTCTGGAACTCTATCCCTGAATCCCTCAGTAGGGAACACTCACCCACTCTCTTTAAGCTCAGCTGTTACCTTTTGGAGCATTAAGACATTATCTTGCCTAGTCCTGCGCTTAAGGGCAAATGCCCATACCTGATGCACTCTTACCTTCCGCTTTGGGCCTGTATGTTACCCAACCACTTAGATCGTAAGCTCTACAGGGCAGGGACCTCCTTCCTACTGTGTCTCATACCACATGGCACTTATATATATATATATTTACTGTATTTATTTATTATAACACTTGTCCTCCCTGTGTGTAATTTTGTATTCTGTAAGATTGTACGGCGCTGCGTACCCTTGTGGCGCTTTATAAATAAAGTTATACATACATACATACATGTAACCTATGGTAAGGACATAACTACCACCATCACAGCTGGGACATACTAAACTAAACAACCTCCTAAATTCCAAGCAAATATAGTTATGACAATATAGTTCTGATAAATACTTGCATCCCTTACCCAATACAATACTGAATATAGAAAAGAATCAGGGAAATACTGAATTCCAATATTAAATCAAATTAATCAAGATAATTTAGGCACAAAAACCTGTTCTGGTATAAAGGCATATACTCTGTATGCTGTAGCATTGTAACCTGATTTCCATGCAAATTGGGTTTAATTGTGACTTTTACAGTGAAACCATCGCCGGATCAAATTGTTCTAAACAGCCTTCTTTACATCAGTCATTCTGATATTTCCATAGCACCATTTTCTCTCAGTCACAGCAAGTAAAACTCACAAAATAGGACAGTTCACAAGTATTTGATGTTTATATCGTTATCATCTATGCAGTAGTAACAATGTCCCTAGGTGCCATTTTACTCCATACCTAATCATTCGGCTCATGTCATATTTCTTTTGAATTAAGTGCAATCTGGAAGAGCTGAACTGTGGGAGAGATGGGCTGCGGAGCACTTGTGACTAAAGGGAATCCCAGTATGCCGTTCTACAGGCACAGGCACATCATGTGACGCGTCTCATGGGACATAGTTAGCAAGGCTCCTTGACAGAGGCCAGAGGCAAAAAAGACAACTTTCAGTGCTAAAATATGTTTGCATACATATAAAAGATGCTGTAGCCCATCCAACCGGGCAATTAAGAATGAATATATTTAGGAATTAAATACAAGGCTTTAATAAAAGCAGAAGCAATGGAACTTATCTTTATTTTCTGCCAGTATGAAGCTCTCAGCAGCTGGGTAAGGCAGAGCTCAGTCAGAACATGGAAAAAAAATTCATTTGACTCTGTATAAGGGAAGCCTGACAATATACAAAAAAGAGAAAATGTTATGCCAAAATACATATAAATGGTTTTCCATGACCCCCTGGATTTTTTTTCAGTTTGGTAGCCATTTATGTAGCCAAACCATAACGCAAGCTTGGAATAAGGAACTTCATGACATTGGTCTGTGCAAGGTTTCCGTTTATGTGTGCACTATTGATTATCAATTTATCTGTCTATAGTGAAAATCAGATTATTATTGATTTACTTTAATCTGTTATTTCTGCCCCTATATACACTTTTTTATATATCTCTTGCCAAAATTCAATACCGCAGTTAAATATACGGGGTGGCCTATTCAGAATGGAGAGCTTGATTGGCAGATTGCCTGCAGCAGGCCCTAGCAGGGATGCAGGTGAATGCGTCAAAAAACCCTTAAGGCTTACTTATAATGCTACACAGGCTCCTGTGGATTAGCCAGTAAAAATGCTGAAAAGCCATGGCAAGGCCCATATTTATAAAGTGATGTGAAATAAAAGGAGTATTTATAAAGCTTACACCTTCCGTCACCATTGCTGAAATAAGCACCATTCGATAGTGATGAGATTTATCAAGGTGTGTATTTCAATTTATTCCAGAAATGCACACAATTTTTGACACCTTAGAGGTAATTTAAGCCAAAGGGCTCACTTATTGCCCATTCAAAAGCATCATGTGTCTGGCTGCACTCTACACCTGGCACCAGATTGAAATTCTGGAACAGCATGCACTCACTGGATAGGCGGGTCAGTGTGTGCAGGGCCCACTTACACATTCAGTAGGGATTGGGGGGAACAGTTGGGGGTGGCTATTTGCCTCCCCTTGTCTGCCAATTAGGGCCCCCTTAGTGTTGCTGAATGCAGACAGAAGGAAGAACAAAATTATTTACAAAACTTTTTATGGAATTTTACACTCAGCTCCACATTCTAGCTTTATAAATACATAATGTAACAACTTAATGCATGAGGGCATATATATCAAAAGGTAAAAACTAGTGCTTGCCACTGTCCACCAGAGTGAAATTCTACTGCTCCCTATTCATTTGTATGAGAATGGGATTCTTAGGGGGAGTTTGCCCTCTGATAAACATTTCCCTAAAGAATCCACAGAACTGAACAGAGAGAATTTCATTCATGCCGGACTGCGGCGAGCTCTGTGTTCACAGTTTGATGTATGCTCCATTTTCTGAAGGTGACTCTCCTAGTTATGTAGCAGGGACAGATCCTCAAAGATCATTGCCTCAGTCGATTTCCCATGTTTGCATACCCATAGTGGTGTGTCCTAAGCAAGACATTGCCAAGGTGCATTCAGATAACAACATGCTGCATTTTTATACTCTTAACATGCATTCAAAATACTAGAAAACATAGGAAAACATATTAAACTCACCAAAACACTTTTAAAACAATGTATAAATAAATGCAATTCATTCTATGGAGTTTGATGGGCAGTTGTCTAAATTAAAGCAGGGAAGAAGGGGCATCTGCAGCACCATGGGCCTTGTGGAGAGTCATAAAAGAAAATATTATATTGTATATTAGTTGTTAGATATGTTTGATGTGTACATCACAGATGTTCAGCCATTGTTAAATGGAACTGGGTGAGTGAGTTGTAGTTCAATAACAATTTAAAGACTGCAGGTTGGACATGCCTGTTTCGGGTAATTCCTTGCTCCCATATTTCTCTCTAACTACGTAAGGTTTCCATTACAGAGTTAGACTGTTTTATTAGGTTTTTATTAATAGGGCTTAATGAAGACATTTAATGAATTGGGCATGTGCAGAGCATACTTTTTGTAGAAAGGACTGTATGGCCTGTGTAGTGGGGGTCCTGCATGGCTTTATACCATAGCGCAGTGCTGTCCAACTTCTGTTGTACCGAGGGCCGGAATTTTTCCGACCTACGTGGTGGAGGGCCGATAATGGAAGCCAGTTTTGACCACTCCCCTTTTTGAAACCTCACCCACTTGAAACCACACCCATGTTATCACATGACCATACCCATATTAATGGTTGTAGTACAGCAAAAACCTGCCATACTCTGCCTGCCCTACCCTGCCTGTGTGTGCCATACTCTGCCTGCCCTACCCTGCCTGTGTGTGCCATACTCTGTCTTCCCTACCCTGCCTGTGTGCCATACTCTGCCTTCCCTACCCTGCCTGTGTGTGCCATACCCTGCCTGCCCTATGCTGCCTGTATGTGCTATACTCTGCCTTCCCTACCCTGCCTGTGTGTGCCATACTCTGCCTTCCCTACCCTGCCTGTGTGTGCCATACTCTGCCTTCCCTACCCTGCCTGTGTGTGTATGGCACACACAGGCAGCCTACAGTGACACAATGATGGCACTGCTCCTACAGTCTGCACAATAACTATATATTAAAAAACGTTTTAATTGCAGTACCACCTCAGTATATGTTCTTTTTGTAGTGTGCAGGGATTATTTGTGGGTTTCTACTGCTCCTGAGGTGTGAACAGGGGAACAATGGGAGTGATTACAGCCTGAGCCTGAGGTGTGAACACTGCAGGGGGTGAACAATGCAGAGATTAAAAGGTGTGAACAACACAGGGGATTACATATTTAAACAATACAGCCTGATTACAGCCTGAATCTGAGGTGAGAACCATGCAGGGGGGGGGCAGTTAATCACAGTACTGATACCATTTAAAGATTACACAAGAGTAAGCCATCAAAGCAGCCAGACAGGTGGGGGGCCACACAGAGGGGGGTCGCGGGCCGCCAGTTGGACAGCACTGCCATAGCGCAACAGTTTGGTTTAAGTGGAGTACTGGGTTTATTTACAGCAGAAAACAATCTAATCTCATGCTTGTTGAATTTGCAATTTTCAGGCCAAAAAAGTAAACTAATTACCTAACCCAAATGGGTTACAAAACAATTTCATTTTTTTCTTAAAGTTGTATTTATTGAGTTTTGTTTTTCTCCCAACCAGTAACAAAATAGAAAAACAGCAAACATTAATCAACATGTATATCATGAAGTTTAGGGTTCACAGTGCATGGTAGTACAATCATAGTACATAATATTTCAGCAGATTGAAGTAGAAAAAAAAAATTCGGATTGGAAATGAACACTTTGCGACTTTTTCGTATTTTTTGCAATTTTTTCGTCGCCGTTATGACTTTTTCGTAAATTGTTGCGACTTTTTCGTAGCCTTTACGACTTGTGCGAATTGTCGCGACTTTTTCGTAGCCGTTACGATTTGCTTGTATATTGTCACAACTTTTTCGTATTGCGCGCTCGTAAACGGCGGGCAAACCTTTCAGACTTTGCATGATTTTGGAAGCCTCCCATAGGACTCAATGGCACTCTGCAGCTCCAACCTGGCCCAAGGAAAGTCTCCCATAGGGCTCAATGGCACTCTGCAGCTCCAACCCGGCCCAAGGAAAGTCTCCCATAGGGCTCAATGGCACTCTGCAGCTCCAACCTGGCCCAAGGAAAGTCTCCCATAGGGCTCAATGGCACTCTGCAGCTCCAACCTGGCCCAAGGAAAGTCTCCCATAGGGCTCAATGGCACTCTGCAGCTCCAACCCGGCCCAAGGAAAGTCTCCCATAGGGCTCAATGGCACTCTGCAGCTCCAACCCGGCCCAAGGAAAGTCTCCCATAGGGCTCAATGGCACTCTGCAGCTCCAACCTGGCCCAAGGAAAGTCTCCCATAGGGCTCAATGGCACTCTGCAGCTCCAACCCGGCCCAAGGAAAGTCACGATACTGAAGCTTGAATGAATCCGAAACTTTCGTACTCGGCGCGACGGCTACGAAAAAGTCGCGACAATTCGCGCAAGTCGTAACGCTACGAAAAAGTCGTGACAATTTACGAAAAAGTCGTAACGGCTATGAAAAAGTCGTGACAATTTATAAAAAAATCGTAAAATACCGATCATTACGAAAAAAACGCATTCGGACGCTTTTCGGACTTTCGTGGATTAGTAAATGTGCCCCTTAGTCTTGCAATGACAACTAAGTTATAACAACTATAAACAAAGTGTCACAACTTCATCTTTTTGAGGCAATCTATATGTAGGGATGGAAGTTGATATAAGGGGACTGAGCTTTTAACCATTTCTA
This sequence comes from Xenopus tropicalis, assembly GCF_000004195.4. NCBI lineage: Eukaryota > Metazoa > Chordata > Amphibia > Anura > Pipidae > Xenopus > Xenopus tropicalis. The sequence goes on along the minus strand of NC_030677.2, from coordinate 179,249,768 downwards.
TACATTGGAGTTTATTGGTAGGATGTTCTGACTGATGGATGAAAAAAATTGGCAGGCATGGATTTGCAGTGAATTCTCGCATTTTGCCATTGACGAAAGATTTGTCCAGTAGTCGCGCATAAACAAATTATGCGCATCCAAAATAATTGTAAATTTTTTTTTTACGTGTAACATTTTTACTGTTTCGCTATTTTTTGCCGTTTCACGAATCTTTTGAAAGATTTGCAAATTTTTCAGCAAAACGAAACAGAAGAGATTCGCTCATCACTAGTTTCCACTTAAGAGATATCAGCCTTTTAGCCTAACTAAACAAGAAGCACAATAGGATCCATTGTTGTGCTGGGGGCAGTTTATTGCACTTAGTTTATTAGTAGCAAGGCTAGGTCCAGGGGGACTAAAAGTGTCAGCAGATGACTGATCTCTTCTGTTACCCGTGTCCAGAACCTTGGTATAACAGGGTATCGTGGCCAGGCAAGGGGAATATAGTCTGTGTGTAAGTGAGTGCACTTAAAGTAGATGTTGGGAATAGCCAGATTAGAAAAGCGTAATCTACTAGTGTATCTATAAAGATACCAAAATTTAATCATTTTATCTTTGCAGCTAATTAACACTTCACTATATGTTTTCAAGCTAAATATAATTCCATGTTTCCAGTGTGAGGTGAGGTATATCCTGTAACCACCTGTCATATAGTTGTTTTAATTCTGGGCCCCAGGCTTGTTCAATAGAGAATACTATTGGGAGACAGGTTTAAGTAAGTTAGGTCTGAAAACCATTTCTACAATTGAGTAGTATCAAATCTGGAGCTGCCATATTGAGCTTTTAGGGCACAGTACTTGGATGTATCTAAAGAACATCTTATTGGATAAATTCCATTTGACCTTTACGGTGTCAAATGGGAGTATTACTCCTTGTTCAAGTACTTGGACCAAATATTTAATTTTATGTTTAGCCCATACTTGCTAGTCAGGTATAGAAAGCAAGTGGGGAAGTTGAAGGTTATGCCATGGTGGGTAGGTCCTGAGACATGTCGACCCTATGAAAGTGTTGCAGGGCAGCTTTCTATGCTTGCACCATTACTTAATGGAGTTGAAGTTGTATGCCTCTTAGTTGTATGCCTCTTAGTTTTTAAGGGCTTCATAAAAGCCAACTGCCTCCAGAGAGCTAGCTCAATTATGGGTGGAGGGGACAGCCCACCACCAGGCATTTAAAATTGTTTTAATATTAATTCACATTTTAAAATTCCTTGTGATTTTTGAGTAAAAAGGGTAATTTGACATACCCATCTCTAGTTTTTGACCCCAAGGGCCCAACTGATGCTCTCGGTTGTACTAAAACTGGCCTTGCATTCAGAAACTGGCTAAATTCTCTCTTTGTCATTGAGAAAAGGGAAATATGGGAAATTTTGTTTTGGGTCCTGGCAAACTATTCCCTTTTCCTTTATCGTTTTCAGTGATTTCAGTAAATGTTTTTATTCATAATCTTTTTTTATTACTAACTAGAAGGTAAAGGATTTCTGATCCACCTGTGGTAGATTCTTCCGCTATAAATATATCTAAATCTATTAAATATTCAACAACAATATTTACTGTTTTTCCCCCCTCTTCGTTTTGCTTTAAGCCTTTAAACAATGAATGTGCATAATGACAAGAGGAAATCTAGATACTTGTAGAATTGTACTGCCTGCCAAAACTTGCTTGGGTAATTGATCTATTTTTGGTCTTTTTTTGATAAAAGCTCAGTGGTACAGGCTTAGACTGCAGGCTACAAACCATTGCTGCTCCTACACAACGCTGATATGTTTACCTGTGTGGCGCTCAATGTGCAATTGATAAACAAGTTTTGTTAATGGGCTTTTGAAAAGAACATTTGTAAGAAAAGTATGTGTTCTAAATTCAAGTCTGAAAATGGAAGCATTTACCAGTTCCTGAGAAAACTTCGGAGCCTGAAATCCGTTTGTATTGAGCAGTTAACCACATAATGATTGGGCAATGAAAGGCAGCTCCATGAAGAATAGGCCTCTCATTATGTCACTTAGATGAGTTCCTGATATATGATGCTATGAGAAAGTGTATGCCCCATTCCATTTTATTGTGTTTTTGCAGTTTTTTTACATGAAATCTTTTGGTCAGATCTAGCAGTATACAAATAGAGCCTGAGAGAGAGAGGGAAAATGGCAAGTGTAATGGTTTTAATTACCTTGGTGAGGAATTTATTCAAATATGCAATAACATATACGCAAAAGTAATTGCCACCTAACTTAAATCAGCCTAACTAAAGTAATCTGGTTGAATATTATGGGGCCTGCTTTGGAATGTATTACTTACAATCAAAACAGATTTGTTGATGCACCTCAGAAGAGCTCCAGAGAAGCCTATTAGTTTGGACTTCTGAACCTCTCATCAATGCGTTTTTAGCAAATGGAAATAATCTAGAACTAACCTTCTTATTGCAGTTTCATTTCTCCTATCCCATATTTCTGTTCTTTATGCCAACATTCTCTCTTTTATCCACTTTTGTGCTCTTTTTTTCTCTCCTGTCCGCATCTGATCTCATCCTGCCTTTCTTTGACCCATTTAGATACTTTTCACCCCCATTCCTCCTCTGGTTTCGCAATGTTTCCTACTGCCCCTTAACTCACCTACTGTATATTTTCTTCTTTTCTTGATTTTCACCCAATATTTCCCCATCAACTTTTGATATTCTTATCTCTATAGGGCTCTTAAACCTAAGCATTTACTTGTGAGTCCCCTGTGTTTTTATGCATTCCAGCGGTAGTTCAGCTCAACATTGTGGATACAGGCGAAATACAGTAGGTAACATGGGCTCCCTTTAACTCACGTGTCCCCTTGTTGTGAAACATATAAAATAGTCAGTACAAGCAGGCCTGGACTGTGTTTCAAAATATGTTTTTGCATTTCAGTTCCCAGAGGTCAAAAACGTCCCCACAAGCCCACAATATAGTGACTTTCTATGTCTTCTTACAGCAGTCTCTTTGGCATTTGCCAGAATCCATAGATTGCCAGCCCTGAGTACATGGGAATGAATGAGTAAACATTCGTGTATAAGAGCCCTTACTCTCATCTGATCTCTTCCTCCTATTTCCCTTACGTTCTGTAATGTTCAATTCTTTAGATTTTTTTAATACCCAAGGCAAAACTTCATACCCACAGGAAGTGTTGTTATTTCCTACCATCCTGCTCTTTGCTCTCTTGGTTAGACATTTGGAGTCTTGGCATACCTGCAATTATGTAAACAAAGTATGACATATGAAATGAGGATGGAGATGCAAGCATTTTTAAATGATTCTGCTCCCAGAGATTTGAACCTTAACAAGGGAACTGGGATGGATTTGACCCACAAGCCCCCTAGTTGGGCAGCTCTGCCAGAGATTAAACTGGAATTTTGTAAGAATTATTTTTATTATTGACTTGTATTTGCCTCCTCTTTGTATGCAGTACACAGATATGTTGGAATATATTTATTTCTTTTTAAATAAGTTCTATTTACTGACTGAAGAATTATTAATGCTTTATTCTATAAAAGAGTGCCAACATATTAAACTGCTATTTACTTTAAACATGTCAATTAATGGGTGTTAATAGGATTTGCCTTTTCAAGGGGGTCCATGATTGACTGATATACAGAAAATAATTCTATATGTCATTTAAAAAACTCTTGACAACATAATTTACTCTTCAGAAGAACATTATATTGTATTGTCAATGCAAAATAGGACTCTTACTAAGCACTGTGCACTGTTTGATCAGTTCCACTAATTATGTAAAATGTTATAAAAGGTCAGATAAATAAAGGGGGGAACATGTCTTTACAAACTGCCAAATAAGTGTTAACATTAACAGCTTCACACAATTATGGATGAAAATGAGCAGTTGGCTATGGTAGAGCAAGCTGAAATGGTTGCGGATCAAGTTGAAGAGAACTGTACCATGTAAAGAAGAATTATTGGGGATGCAGCTTTTATGCAGTAGAATTAACCCTAAAACAACTGGATTTTTCCGAGTTTAACTTGAAAACATTTCACCACTCATCCGAGTGGCTTCTTCATTTCAAATGACTGGTAGGGAATTCCCTGGCATTTAACCCTTGAGGTTAGTGCAGTCACAGACTGTTTTTTTTAGCTTTAATAATTTTTTTTTCTCTGTAATAACAAAACAGTACCCGATGGTACTTGATGGTAACTAAGCTGCCTGATTTCATTATTGGCGGCAAAACTGTTTCTTAGTTTTTATATAAACTTAAGACATGATGATCCAAATTATGGAAAAAAAACATACCTGTACTTCTTTGTTCTGTCTAACATAAATACTAAGAAGCCAATATATTATTATTTTATGGTTATTTGTGTGTTAGTTTGTTTGCTAGCTTCTTGTAAGGTGACTCAAGCAGAGTCTTCCATGAGACATTGAGTTATTTACTGTTTTATAGGCCAAACCCTTACATAACTCATCAATAGTATCCTGCTGTGTTATCCTCCCTTTACCAGAAGATAGTAGGCAATGAACGAATTTTTTCGCCAGGCATGTCTTCGCAACTAAATTTCACATTTCGGTAGTGCTGAATTTGTTTCCGAAACTGCAGCAAAAATTTGGCGAGATAAAAAAGCGGACGAGACTTTAATTGACTTTAATGCATTTAAAGTAGTAAGAAAAAACACCCATTTGAAGTGATGATTGAAAAAAATGACAAAAAAGTAGTCAAGACAAAAAAGTTGCATAGACAGTCGCCACAAAAAAATGCCCATTGACTTTAATGCATTTGGAGTAAGAAAAAAAAGTTGCACTTAAAAAATGACGTATGCCTAAAAATTTGTCACACGGAAAAAAAGTTGCCGCTTGCCTTCAATGCATTTTGCACATTTTTCACTGTTTTGCAAATTTTTAAGCAGTTTCGCGAATTGAAGTGAAAAGTGAAGTGAAACAGGACAGATTCACTCATCACTGCTAGTAGGGCATGTAGTAGGGGTTTTTCACTTTTGAGTCTGGAAAATTCAGATCCTGACCATTCTGCATAACATATCCCATACCTGTGCCTACTTTGGCTGCAGCGTGCACTGTAGCACCTCCACTGTAAAACCACGGTTGTTACAAAGTATGGCATTTCTGTGGCTCTAAGTTGGCTTCATTCAATTTTTTAAAGACTCGTAGACCCTTTCATCTGTCTATATTCTCATTTATGTGAGCAAATGGAGGTGCTTATGTGATTTATTCGACAAAGAACTTGTGAAGTACAAAAAGCAAAGTTCTCTACAATAACAGCAGCCTTTGTACTCTAACCAGAGACATAAACCTTCTCTCATGATATTCTGCCCTTTGTTTATGCACCTATGCACAGTATATAAGCAGAGGACTTGCTAATGAAATATTTAACAACAGGAAATTACAAACAGCTAAAAGGCTTTTACAAATATTGACCTGTTACAGAGTGACTCATGTTCTTTTCTGATGATTGAGAGATATCAGATAGAAAGTAAGAAAGAAATCATTAAGACATCCAAACCCCCACTTAATGCAATGGCTTTCTTCTGAGTACATTAATAACAATGCTCCACGTAATAATTACAAAGGCTCTGTGCAGGGCTCAGGGCAGCAAAGAGTTAAATGGCTAGCTCTATCTCCAGCTTGCAGTTTTGGGTAATCACTTAATCCCGTGTTACAGTTTGGAAATCCTTGGTTATGTCAGACCGATGATGTTACATCTGTTAAAGTGCCATTTTGTGTTAGAAATAAATATCCTCAATATTCCTTTGTGTTAACCCTTATAGGTAAAACACCGAGCTGTTTGTATTCTGGTTACCCGAGCTTCATATCCTTACTATTCTGAAAAATTTTGAATTTTCTTTAGTTCCAACGGCATTCTTGTATGATGTTTGTCCCAAGGAATGTTTGTTTCCAAGGAATGTTTATTAGAAATAGCTAAATTACTGGGTTTTTCTGAGATCAGTTTTTTTCTGGTGCAAAATCTAGAAATCTTGGAATTATGGGAAGGCCAACTTTTACAGACTTAATCGAATAATTCAAAGCTTTAAAACATATTTCCTTTTCTCTGACAGTACCTGTACTTGACCTCAACTATGATATAATGCATCCTTATTGTAGGCAAAACAATCCTATTTGGGCTTATTTTAATGTTTAAATTCTTTTTTAGTAGACAAAATATAAAGATCCAAATTACAGAAGACCCCCTATCCAGAAAACCCCCAGGTCCTAAGCATTCTGGATAATAGGTTCCTGTACCTGTACTAGGATCAGTAAAACTGATACATTATATAAATCTTAAATACAAATTACAAATGCTACATTGTATGTATGCTAAATATTTGCTCTACTCAGAATATCATTGTTTAGACCACCCAGGTAATTCCTGGGCAATATGGTTGGTTAAAGGAACAATTCAGTGTAAAATACAAATATTTGTAATAGAGTTAGTTAGGCAAAAATATAATCTATAAATGCTGGAGTGGGCAATTGCCATTGTAAATGTTGTCAGCTTTAGCAGTCTATAAGTAAGCTATGCAGATTGGAGCTCATTTCGGACATTCAACCCTTGGACTGAATGAAAGCTACACCAAGGGGCACATTCATGAAATCAAGAGTTTGAATCCTGAATGGGATAAATTCGGATTGGATACAATAATTTCTTAAGATCGCAAATATCACAAAAATGCTTACGAAAAAATCATATTAGTCACGATAATATTGTATTGGCGATACGAAAGTCCCAAAATGTTTGTACTGAACGATTGCAAACAGCGGGAAAACCTTGCTGACTTTGATCCTTCTGTGCATGATTTTGAAAGCCTCCCATAGGACTCAATGGCACTCTGCAGCTCCAACCCGGCCCAAGGAAAGTCTCCCATAGGGCTCAATGGCACTCTGCAGCTCCAACCTGGCCCAAGGAAAGTCTCCCATAGGGCTCAATGGCACTCTGCAGCTCCAACCCGGCCCAAGGAAAGTCTCCCATAGGGCTCAATGGCACTCTGCAGCTCCAACCCGGCCCAAGGAAAGTCTCCCATAGGGCTCAATGGCACGCTGCAGCACCAACCCGGCCCAAGGAAAGTCTCCCATAGGGCTCAATGGCACTCTGCAGCTCCAACCCGGCCCAAGGAAAGTCTCCCATAGGGCTCAATGGCACTCTGCAGCTCCAACCCGGCCCAAGGAAAGTCTCCCACAGGGCTCAATGGCACTCTGCAGCTCCAACCCGGCCCAAGGAAAGTCTCCCACAGGGCTCAATGGCACTCTGCAGCTCCAACCCGGCCCAAGGAAAGTCTCCCATAGGGCTCAATGGCACTCTGCAGCTCCAACCCGGCCCAAGGAAAGTCTCCCATAGGGCTCAATGGCACTCTGCAGCTCCAACCCGGCCCAAGGAAAGTCTCCCACAGGGCTCAATGGCACTCTGCAGCTCCAACCTGGCCCAAGGAAAGTCTCCCATAGGGCTCAATGGCACTCTGCAGCTCCAACCTGGCCCAAGGAAAGTCTCCCATAGGGCTCAATGGCACTCTGCAGCTCCAACCTGGCCCAAGGAAAGTCTCCCATAGGGCTCAATGGCACTCTGCAGCTCCAACCTGGCCCAAGGAAAGTCTCCCATAGGGCTCAATGGCACTCTGCAGCTCCAACCTGGCCCAAGGAAAGTCTCCCATAGGGCTCAATGGCACTCTGCAGCTCCAACCCGGCCCAAGGAAAGTCTCCCATAGGGCTCAATGGCACACTGCAGCTCCAACCTGTCCCAAAGAAAGTCTCCCATAGGGCTCAATGGCACTCTGCAGCTCCAACCCGGCCCAAGGAAAATCTCCCATAGGGCTCAATGGCACTCTGCAGCTCCAACCTGGCCCAAAGAAAGTCTCCCATAGGGCTCAATGGCACTCTGCAGCTCCAACCTGGCCCAAGGAAAGTCACCCATAGGGCTCAATGGCACTCTGCAGCTCCAACCTGGCCCAAGGAAAGTCTCCCATAGGACTCAATGGCACTCTGCAGCTCCAACCTGGCCCACGGAAAGTCTCCCATAGGGCTCAATGGCACTCTGCAGCCCCAACCCGGCCCAAGGAAAGTCTCCCATAGGACTCAATGGCACTCTGCAGCTCCAACCCGGCCCAAGGAAAGTCTCCCATAGGGCTCAATGGCACTCTGCAGCTCCAACCTGGCCCAAGGAAAGTCTCCCATAGGGCTCAATGGCACTCTGCAGCTCCAACCTGGCCCAAGGAAAGTCACGATAACGAAGCTTGAATGAGTCCGAAACTTTCGTACTCGGGGCGACGATTTTGTCGCACAAATTTTGTCGCAAAGTACGAAAAAGTCGTGCAAGGTACAAAAAAGTCGCCGAAAATACACTCGGAGCGTTTGTGGATTAATAAATGACCCCCCAAATGTAAGTGTACAGTAGGACAGCTAAGAGTTCAACAAAGCCTGAGTTTGATGAATGTGTATCTTCTTAGTAGCTTATAAGGTCCAAAAGCAAATGTTGACCACCCGCTTATTTACTGTCCAAGTTCTTCTGATTTGATTGTAAATCACCTGCACCCCACCAAGGGCTAAGCTAGTTAGGTAGTTAAAAACTGTGGTAGTAACTGGAACACCAAGCTAAAACTTTATTATACTTTATACTCTGCCAATAGGCTTTAAAGGAGAACCGAAGCTTAACAAAAAAGAAGGCCAGAATTGCTGAATATTATGTTTTGGGGTTCTGTACCAACCCAAGGCACCCACTGCCCTTTAGCAGGGAAGATCTGTGCCCCCAAAGATGCCCCTTGGATGCTTCCACCTTCTTTTCTGCTGATTCACAACACATGTTCTGAGCTGCTTTCAGTTACTTGAGTTTATGGGCTGATGCACAATATACAGTATTATTAAATATTCTAATGAACTCATATCATGTTAAGGAGTTGTGTTGACTAATAGGTCTCACATAAATGAAATGTATAAAAAGTGGTGAAAGAACAGGAAACACATTTCTAAAAATCAGATTTAAATCTGCTAATTGAGTAGATTATTTTTTCTTAAAACGAGCTAGCTTCTATGATCTTTAATATACAATTTGCATAGCAGATGAGTGGGCCTTCTGAACGTACCATTTCTATCTTTAGGAACTGAAACGATTTGCTTCTGGCAGGTTACCTAATCCAATAATTAATGATCTCTAAAATTCAGACCAGGTGTTGACTACCTGAAATAATTACACGTCGAAGAACAATTTAAATTGCCAGTAGGAAACAGAGAAACAGCATATTGTTAGAAGGAAACACAAGAGAGGTTACATTTTTGCTATGATCCATGAATTGTCAAGAAAGTCATTGCCTATTGTTGCTGTATGAATTTCAGTTTCTACTTAATATGGGATATTATGAAAAAGGTTGCTTTTTTTTTTAATAAAATAGTTTTAAAATGCTAAAACCAACTAGTGACTAAAAAAAATAACTTTTCTAAGTATTTCATAAATGTATTCTCAATCAATGTCTCATGTTCACAATAGTCAACAGCTAGGACTCATTTTTAAACATCAAAATTACAATTAGTGTCACAGAGCTAGCGTGGAACGGCATAGGCAAGCGTGGCATTATTGTTGCAATGAAACGCCAGAAGGGGTTTAACCCTTGGTATGCCAGGCTAGAATAGGGTCCAGGCTACACCTGGGACTCACACTCAGGAATGGGTTCTCTGTTTATAAAGAGAGGATGCACAAAAATATTGTGGTGCTTAAGAGATCCAAATGAATGGGTGACATGAATTCTTTACAAGGCACTGTAAATTCATGCAGCAAACAACGGGTAAGTTAACTATGCTGCTTGAGCAATACAGCATTAGTACAGGTATAAGACCCATTATCAAGAATGCTCGGGACCAAGGGTATTCCGGATAAGGTGTCTTTCCGTAAGTTGGATCTCCATACCTTAAGTCTACTAAAAAATCAATAAAACATTAATTAAACCCAATAGGATTGTTTTGCATCCAATAAGGAGTATATATATCTTATTTGGGATCAATTACAAGGCACTGTATTGATACAGAAAAAAAGGAAATCAGTTTTAAAATTCTAAATTATTTGATTAAAATGGAGTCTATGGGAGACGGGCTTTCTGTAATTCGGAGCTTTCTGGATAACGGGTTTCCGGATAAGGGATCCCATACATGTACAATAAAACTATAAATTAAAAGGTACTTCACACTGTGATGACATCCAAGTCTTCTGATGGCCACTGAGTGTTAAATATTAATTTTATCTCTATTCCAGCCAGTCATACCATTCTTTGGATAAACAAATAAAGCCCCCCGATAGGTTCATAGCTTTTTCTATTTAGGGTACTACTAGCATTATTTCTTGGCACAAAACAATCTTTTTTTTAACTACTCTTTTGCAGAGCACTGTTACACTGGGGACTCCCTTTCTTATCCAGGCTTGATAAGAAAGGGAAGGTCTTGTTACACTAGACCAAATATGCTGCAAATAAATGATTTTGGATGCCAGTGGTTCTTAATCACCCAAATAAAGGTGATTGGACTCTCTACCACTATGAGCTATGGATATGAATCCCAATAGCACTATTTTGCCAGCAACATTGATTTATACAGTTGGGTAATCATTGGTTACTGTCATATTACAAAGAAAAAGTACATCAGCCAAAAATGAAAAACTAGTTGTTTAAATGGGATGGGAAAAAGTGCCATATTTAAGAGCCTACTGCATTTCTGTATAATAGATCCCAAACATGTACTTGGGCTCTGGCCCTAGCTGGTGATTTATAGAGATGTAGCGAACTGTTCGCCGGCGAACTAATTCGCGCGAACATCGGGTGTTCGCGTTCGCGCAAATTCGCGGACTTTTGCCGATGTTCGGCACTTTGGGTTCGCCGCGTTTTTTTTCTGGCGCCGCGTTTTTTCGCCTTTGTTTTTCCGCCGCGTTTTTCCGCCGCGTTTTATCGCCTATGCATATACATAGGAATAACTTGCGGGTTTTTTTTGGCGTTATTTTTTGGCGGTTTTTTTGGCGGGTTTTTTTTGGCGTTATTTTTTGGCGTTTTTTTTTTTTTGCGTTTTTTTTGGCGTTTTTTTTACAAAGTATTTTTCAGAGAAATTTTTGCTTGATCCCCTCCTGCATGCCACTGTCCAGGTCGTGGCACCCTTTAAACAACTTTAAAATCAGTTTTCTGGCCAGAAATGGCTTTTCTAGGTTTTAAAGTTCGCCTTCCCATTGAAGTCTATGGGGTTCGCAAAGTTCGCGAATATTCGCGAGTTTTGGCGAAAGTCCGCGAACGGGTTCGCGAACATTTTTGACGATGTTCGCTACATCCCTAGTGATTTACAGGCTGAGCAATTCAAATACCGGGTGCAGGGTGGTAACCCTACTTGTACTGTGTTACATACTAGAAACTTATGGGTTTTATGGGTCATTGCGGGTCAAAAGAATCACACAGGATATTTGCTTGTAGTATTGCAGTATTTAGATGTTAAATAATAAATCAAATATTGCATTACAGATTCTGGTATATTACAAATGTATGATGTGAGTAGAACAGACATTCAGTAATGGTAAGTCATGATATCTGCTGTTATTAGCAGAAAATAAGTTATTAATGTCATAAAATTGCTTTACACTTGGGTTCCACTTTCATCACATTTATGATAAAAAGGGACTTGTTATGGGATTAATTAAAGCTATTAGCTAAAAAGCCAAATTTCATGAAAGGCCATCTCGCTTCATTTGCAACAGATGTAGAGTAAGCCTCGTATCTCTTGATTCCCCGGGGCTTATTTTTATTGCCGTGGAAACTAAATAAACTCTGTTTAGCATAGTTATGGTATAATATGATTTCATTTCTGCTGAGTCATTAGTACTATTACTCGCTGTATATTTCTTTTGCTAATTATGGTATCTGATACTTGAAAACAATATTTGGCACAGCTTGAAAAGGTATGGGGGAATCTAAATCTTCACGGGATTTAACTTTAATTTCTGCATCATAATTTTGCTTTTTCCTTATTTCCATTGCAGTGTATAGTGGAGTGAATACAAGGGCACGAAAATATGTATGCCAGTGGTGCAACAAGAAGTTACTGAAGTCAAGTACAAAAACATTTTAGGGCACCCCTATGAGCCGTTACCACCTGGCTGGTATTTCACCTAACCAGTAAAATACCTGCCAATGTACTTGCCGGTAAATTCATAATAACTAGTCCTCTGTCCTGGCACACCCCAAATTCCCTCCCTAAGCTCCTCCTTCCCACTGAACTCGCACAATTTTGCTCCAGTAGGGATGCAGCTCTGCGCCATTTGCATTATTGCTCTGCCCCTTAGATCATAGACCAGCCCCTCACACACACACCCCTCCCTGGCCATTAATGTGTTTGCCAAAAGGTGGCAGTCTAACCCATAAGAGATTTTTCATATACAGGTATATTATCTAGAATGCTGGGGACCTGGAGTTTTGTAGTTTGGATCACCTGGGGATCTTTTTATAATTTGGATCACCAGACCTTAAGTCTGCTAAAAATCAGTTGTCGTGAAATATAGCCAATAGGATTGTTTTAGATTGATATGGGTGCATGCAGATTATTGGGATCAAGTACAAAGCAATGTTTTATAATTACAGAGACTTTTAAAAATTAGAATTTTTTGCTCAAATTGAACTCTATAGGAGATGGCCCTGTAATTTGGAGCTTTCTGACTTACAGGTTTCTGGATCCTATACCTATACCTAAACTGTCAGTGTCCTACTGTTCTCCTTTACATTATGGGCCCCCCAGCAGTGAAAGGGTCTGCTTCCTCTATAATTTCATCACTGATGCCAAGTATCAGGTATTAGTAGTTCTTGTGTGTCTACGCAGCCTATGTGACTAGGTTTTAGAAGAGGTAACTTGTAGAACAGACTTATGAGCATTATACCAATTGAAACTTTTGGTGTTCCCTAGAATGTTAATGATATAACTTCTGCAATGTATCTGCATTATATGTGCACCTGTCTAAGCTTCAAGACAAAAATGTCAATGACAAATTCACTGACATTTGTTGTCGATCATTAAGAGGTGGCAGCACAACCCGTAGAAGCTATATGAATCCCAGGAAAACCATCTTTAGAGCTGCCAGATTGCATTACTGAAGAAGTGAGGTTGCAATTCAGTTTTTCTAATTGTTCACACAGTGCTGCCTAATGTGGCAACCATATCTGAATTAATGGCTTGAAGGGTCAGGGTAATATTTCTTGGCTTTCTGAGACTTTGAATGGAACAAGCAAGTATTTTGCTTGCATTCAAAAGCTACTGATTTACTATAATTCTGGGGAAAGTACTAAAACCTCCTATGCAATACATACAGTATAACCCTTTAAAAATCTGCTTCTTTATATTACTAATGGCTTTTTATGTACCTTTTATCCTCCAACAGCTCCAGTGTCTGCCACAGACAGAATATTTCCCATACAAGCAGGAAAGGGCATTCTAACTGCCTAGATTCTACATAAAGGAATAGGCATACGGAACATATTATCCCAACACTGTCCCTACCACCCTCTATTAATGCAAACAACTGTCTAAATGCAACTTATTAAAGGAGAACTATAAACCCAGAATGAATACTTAACCAACATATAGTTTATATTATATTAAAGAATCTCCCCAAACTGGAATATATATATATCCTGTTAACTATAACAGGAAGTAGTGTGGAAGCAAAAGGCAGAACTCTCTCCATTGATTGGCTCATGGGACCTAGCATGTATGTGTGCCTTGGATTGTTTGTGTGCACTGTGAGTCCTATGATCCCAGGAGGCAGCTCTTATTTCTTAAAATGGCAATTTTCTATTTAGGATTACCCAATAGCACATCCTACTAAAAAAGTATATTTTTATAAAAAGGGTTTATTTAGATGAAGCAGGGTTTTACATATGAGCTTGTTTATGCAATATATTTTTATATTTTAATATACATCAGTCAAAATGTATATAAACAATTAAAACAATTTGTAAATGTAATTGCTACTGAAATCAGTATCTGTCATTTGCTGTTTCTTTAATTGCATGTCCCCATGATGAGGTAAACTCATTGAAACCCTTGGCTGACTAGTACTTGCACCACCGTCACACACAAGGGACTTGTAGTATACCTTAGTACTGAATAAACGGAAGACAAACTCAGGAACACTTTATTTGCAGTCTCCAACACAGTTGTTACAGTAAACGTTGTCACACATTTCCCAACAAACAATATGATCAGCACAAGGAATCCCAGGCCACGGCCCCAGCCTGATGTCTACTTCCCTGTTCCTTCCTTCAACATGGGGTCAGCCTTGTAATTGAGACACTAGGTCATATTTATCCTAGCCCCTCTTCCACCTGGACAAGGTACTGCCAGGATACTGGTCATTTTCTCTCTCCTTTTTTGGGTGTTAGTCTCACTAACCTACCACTACCTCTCCACAAATCTAACCTATAACTATGTAACCTAATTAACTAGCATCCTTGGTACCTTTGAGGCGTTAGGCCTTGGGCTCCATGGCATCATTCACTTGTTCTTCTTATCAGCCCAAGAGGAAGTGGTACCCTGCTTTCCCCCTTATATAGCCTCTCCTCTTCCCTACTTCACAGCACCACCCGGTGACTGAACTAGAAATAACAGCATTACCCAATGTAATCTAGTCTACTCTACACACTTCAACCCATTAACCTAACAATGTTTTCATTGTTAATTAACAAAAACACACCTACCTCCTCTCACATCCAACTACATAACCCCTATCATATCCTCACTATACTACTACCATTAAAACAATAGAAAAGTATTCTTCATCCCCCCTGTCAAGGCTCCAGTTCCCACAATGCCTAGCATGTTCTGTAGTTAACAGACCTATAAAAAGGAGCATTACAGATGCGCGAAAGACATTTTTGGAATTAGAACATTAGAGGAAAGTTGAATAGCTTGTATGATATAATAGCTATAGTTCTTCTTTAACACTTGGGCCTCTGGCACAGCAGTTGGAAGGTCCCAGTTTAGCAGCAGGAAACTAGTAGTAAATTTTAGATGGTGAAACTACTGCTCTATTTACAGGTTAGATCAGTGACTTACTATTGATTTGTTATGGTTTACATGCCATTTACAGGATGTTATCAACAATCCTTTTTTCTTTTCAAAAGATTTCAGTATTATTTACAAGTTATATATTCTGCTTGGTTTCCAATGTTTTTTTTTTTTATCCCAAATAACAGTTTACTGTTGACATGAGAAGATGACATGAATTCATTGAATTTATCCTTTACATTGCCTGGAATCTTAGAGATCATTGATGTTTATGGTATGCAGTCACACAAGTGGCATTTTTCTGAGCAATCGGTGCCCTTTATACTCAAGCTGTTATCTCTGTGGTTTCTTATGCTGAAACATTATAACAACTTTGATATTTTTTTTTTTGCTATGAAATATGAATTCATGCTCCTACTAAATGTGTATGTGTGGGTAACTGAGTTTCTTAAAAAGGTGCAAAGCTTGACATGGTTAATTTATCTATATTCAGCTAGCTCTCTGCTTGACTTTAAGTTTATTTGTATTCCATTGAGTGGATTTAATAAGAAAAAATATTTTATAAAAGACTGATTCCCAACAAGTCCTCTACCCCTTTCACATACAGTATATACATAGCTCTTGTGTCCAGACCTAACCTTTATTACATTGTACATCTAGTCATTAAAGTGTTAGTATAAGGTTAAACAGGCGACTGTGCCCTAAGTAAAATGTATGCTGATTTTCCCCTTTTCTATTTCTCTCCCTTTCTATGTTTAGTTGCACTTTATTGAATTCGATATTTTTCGTAAGGGGAAATAGTATGCAGGGAGTTCTGATTGTTAAACCATTTTAATGAGGAAAAACTGTGCTTTGATTCCCGTGCTTTTCAATGGGAAATTGCATGCTTTATGGCCTAGAAGTGAGGACAGACAAAGACAAGAGATCCTCTGCACTCACCCATTATCAATATACTGTATATAGCACATTAAGACATTTTGTGCATTAAGCTACCAAGAAATGTCCTCCCCTTTGCACAAAACTGGGATTGTTTGTCCATATAATGCAATATACAGTATTCAAGTTGGCCAACTACATCAAAGTCAACCCTGGTCTGGTCAGTCCTACACTCACTTTTATCAATTCTAATGTTTCATTATACATTTTACAGAGGAAATGAGTTTTACCCACAACTTGTTTATTTTCAAGGTTAAAACTCCCACATGGTTGCCCTTTTATTGGCCCCACTTGGATCAACCAACTGCAGCTGAAAATGGTGGGAGCTACAACATGGAGCTGGCTACTGCTCCTGTATAAACTGTAGCAAAAAAAAGGGAAAGTTGTGCTCAACCACTAAATATTAAAACATTAGGCGGGGGTGCAATGAGGCTTTGACAACAAAATTCAGATAGACACATTATAAATATATACAGGACATTAGGACATTCTGTGCATTAAACTACTAATACCCCCCCTCCCCCCTTGAAACAAAACAGGGATTGTTTGACCATATATTGCAATATATTCAAGCTGGCCAACTAGTAGAAATGAGGACACCATATGCTTTGTGATTCCCAGTTACAATAATGGGAGGCAATGAAAAGCAGTCCAGGACAATTAGATTACCACTAACTTCCCTGTGATCCAAATCAATTACCATTAATTACCATTAATTTTGTCTAAAGAGCCATTTACCAGATCAAGTGCAGTGTGCAAAGTGTAATTTCACCATGTTTTTTTACTCACAATGAAGCTTTTTCCTCGTTTTTGCAACGTAACTGCAGCTGCAATGAAGTTGGTGTATAATTCTTTAGGCTCAAGTACGTTGCCCCAGCAACAATAGGTGCACTTGCACATGATTCGCAACTGGAGGCGGAATGGATGCGCTACTATGTAGAAGCTTTTGACGCAAGTACCTTTAATGATGGCATCAATTTGCAATGGTTGTGTCCCTTAGTGGTACCTACTAATAGATACTGTTTTAGACCAAAAAAAAGCTGGCTGACATAATTTTCATATGGAGGACTGTCATTCTGCCCACACCTTGCCTTTGTCCTCATTTACCACTAGCCCTTGTATGTATCTATACCTATACCAGATTTCCTGGCTCATATACTGAATAACTGAAATGCTTGGAGCAATACTGCTAAGTACTTCCTTACTACAGGGAGTTTGACTTGCACTACTCTCAAGATGAATATAGAAAAGCTATAGGTTTACCAAAACTGTTTTTGTTTTCAAAGATAATTAACTCTTAAAACAAGCATAAGTAATAGCTTTATTCATTTAATTAACATTCAGATAAAACATTTTCCTGCCCACCTCCCCAAGGTCTCTGTAACTTACTGTCTACATTCAGCTTCCTAGGCTACTAGTGAAAATACATGTTCTGGATATTAAACTTCATCTGACATTATTAAATTGTTTCCTCTTTACTTGAACTTAGATTTATAAAGTATTACTGAGAAATCCTCCTTGGTTTGCAAATTTTTCTCACTTAAATGTTTTGGATATATAAACCAATGCTTGCTTAATACTGTAAGGTTATCTTACATGCTAGTTATTATGTTTTCCCATGCAGCGATATTAACTGCTGTTGGGTGCAGCCAGGGACTCAGTATACATGCTCCTGTAATATAGGTGGGGCTGTTGCACTTAATCTAATCAAAAATAACATTTAGAAGTTCTCCTTTACCAGAAGAAAACTGATACAAGTGTTATATTTAAGAAGGAAAAAGTGAAACAAGGAAGAAAAGAGAAAAAAAATCTTCGCCTTGAGGCACCCAACTGAACCCCCTTGTTACATACCTTGATGAAACACCAGGAGACAGAGGTGGAGAAAATGGCCACAGCATTTATTCACATTTTATCAAATAAATAGGGCCTTGCCAGCCTAACCCAAGGCAATATTCTAAAGCCATAATTCCATAAGAGGTCGCTACTATGCTCTGCTATTCCTCACTGAAGACTTAAATGAGTATTAGACTGCCTTTACCTACAGAGAGGATGGCCCCAAGCTCTGCTACCAGCAGGAGCTGCATCACCAACCATGAGAGAAGATCAGCAGCCCTGCTGCCGGTCCTGGATCTGCAGTGTCTCAATGATAGGAAATCCAAGCAGGCTGTCACCTAACACAAGCAGTAGTAGCGTCTGTATCTATCAATCCACCATGCAGTCACAGGAAAGAGCCTCCTTTCTCCCTCTGCTAAAATTTCCTGTGCGGTAATCTGGCACAGGCAAGAGGGAAAAAAATCCTTCCTGACCCCCATGGCAATCAGAAAAACATTCCCTGGATCAAGCAATCGTAGTTAACATGAATTAAATACAATGCTGACTCTCAAGTTTATACCGTATAAAGATACAGAAAGCACAATATAACAATGCATTCAGGAAAACATCCACATTCAGTTATTAATAGATAATATGAGAACAAAAAGAGAAACTCCTGACATTTTTCAAAATATGCAAAAAGGGGGAGGGTGGGCCGGATGTTTCTACCTGCTCAGAAGATAAGGAAGTGACTACTTCTTATTCTGACATCACAACCCTCTGTCTCTCTGTCCCCAGGCCAGCTTTCTCCTGCCTTAACTCTTTCCTTCTCCTAATCCCAGTTGCACCTGGTTCTGCCAATCTCTATACATAAACCAGTGTAATGTGGCTGCTGGTCATTTGGACCCCTTGCCATGCAGCCCCTGCACATATAGCTCCAGGGCTTTCCTCTACTATAATAGCTAGAGCTACAAGCAGTTCGTTTTCCATGTTTCCATTGTGGAATTTGCCTTATTTTTAGGAATAGATTCCCTTTTTTTCTTCTTCAAGATCCAGTCATACTCAGCTAACATTGTTATATTCAAAGACATGTTGAGCTGAACATATTAAGCAAATAAAACACTCAGAGCTATAACTACAAGCTATTACAACATCAGTGGTTTAAGTTGCTGCTACCATGTGAAAGTGCTGCTTAAAAAATGATCTGTTGTGAGGAGGTTGTAAATGGTGTCCTATCTCCGAGCAGGACAAACAAAAAACTGACCATGGAGGGAGACACCAGAAGAGGAGGAGTTTCAACAATTTCATTGAGAGTTTGTCCTGCCTCCAGAGAGGAGAACTTAAGGTATGTTATTATTATTTATTATTTATAAAAATTATTTATAAAGTATAATGTAAACAACAAATGCTGACTAATGCTGACAAATGCTAACTACTGAAGCCATCAACTTTGAAAATTGTGTGGAAGTTAAGGTGAGAACTAGCATGTCTGCCCCCTCCCAACATCATTATTAGTGATGATTTTGCGTTACTGAAATTTGTCAGGAACATACACACTGGCACCTAGGGCCACCTCAGCTAATTAATATAAGAGGTCTGGTGGAAGGAATTCTTCTTCTTTTAATATTTATCTATGGTTATTGTATCTCTAAATGGTGGCCTTCATCTTGCATGGTGGTATGGTCTTGTGGGATCACAGGGTTTATGCTTTGGCAGAGACACTGCACAATTTGGTATCAGCTTTCTCAGTGTCTCTTACTATGACCGCACAGGGTTGCAGTGCTGCCTGACTACATGCAGAGTAACATGGTGTGTAATCCCCTTTGGTAGAGGAGCCAAAGAAATGTGCCAAAAGTGAAGTTTTGCCTTCAAGTTCTCCACAATGAGAGATGCAAGCTCCAGGAAAGGTGTTTTTAAACAGAGAATGTGTTCTCTGTCAAAAGACTTAGCTGTCAGGTACTGGAAGTTGAAGTATTCTGAAAGGATCAGGCAGGCCAGTTACTCCATTCCAAAGCTCACATATTGGAGCTCATTTTCCACAGGAAGGCTGTCCTGTAAAAAGGTATTTAATTGTAAGGCAAAGGTGTGTATGGTCTCTCAGAGCAGGGCACAGAGCAGGAAGGCTGCCTGTCTGTGTGAGGACTCCCAGAGGGGCTTTGGGTGGTGCCTGTCACTGCAACGAGCAGAGGGAGCCTTTAATGTTTACATCACTCTATAAAGGATGTCATCAAAATTGTTACTTTTGTATGTTTAAGCTGTTGCCTCTAATGGCAGGCTATTACACACTTTATCAAAATGTATAAAAGACAGATCCCTAAATCATGTAAGAACACTGACCACTACGTAAGTCAGACTTCCATATGTACAGGAAGAGTTGACACACTGCTGATATCATGTGTATGTTAAAATATATTCAGTGTTAACCTTCGCAGTTTCTGATATGTGGGTTTACCTTACCCTTTCTCAAGTGAAACATTGTGCTCTGTGAAAGTGTCTGTTAACACTGAATACATTTTGACATACACCTATTATCAGCAAGAAGGAAGTCAATTCTTTTTTTTCTTTGCATGGGTACAATATACACAGAGGTTTTCAAGTCAAAAGGCTGAAGAACAAAATAACAGTATATTTTATATATTAAAGAAACCAAGAGACCTGATTTTTGCCGAATCTCAGTTTTTTGCTAATACTTTGATAATTATTTCTAAACCTAAACAATATTGGTTGCTTCTTTCTGCTTCCCACAAAGAAGTCAACAAGAAATTTTAAAGCTGTCTTTCTCTTCTAGGGTCTATTTGTAAGAAACAACCGTCCGATAAATCTTTTCATTTTCTTGCTGTAAGGATTCTTTGTGTTTGTTTCCATACTCAAGGTAGCTTCTCTGGCATGCAGCTGTGCACGCTTGCTGTCAAAGAGCTGATGAATCCATTGTTGTGTTAGAGCCTGCTGCTAGTCCATTAGCAACTGTCTGTAGGAGGAGAAGACAAATTGTGTCAATGTACTGTGTCAAAGGACCACACTGTTGTTTGCCACTTTGACTTTACCATAAACAGTTATCTTGCAGTGTGACAGGAGTCTGGAAGTTTCAAGGAAATAATGCAGAAATCTCAAAATCTCCTGAGGCAGTCATTTATTGGATAATAACAGATATTTAATCAATCCTTTATGCAGTTTTCAGGATTTTTTTCTCCCTAAAGCAGTATTTTAGTTATTTCCCAGAAGATAAGACACAGCAGGAAAGTTGAAAAGATTAAGAACAATGGATTTCAACTCAGCCCTCACCAACTAGTTTAGACAATAATATGGCACACTTATTTCTTCGTATATTCAAGTTTCAATTATAAATGAAACATTTTGGCTCTTTTTGTCAGGGCCCTCTTTACCTCTTGTACTGGTCATTGGGTGTTTTTGTGTGTAAATCTGTATGTTTCATGTATACACTCATTCATTGTACGGCACTAAGAATATGTTGGCAATTTATAAATATTTAATAACAATAATACAGGTATTGGACCCTTATTATCCAGAATGCTTGAGACCTGGGGTTTTCCGGATGAGGGTTTTTCCCTTAATTTGGATCTCTATACCTTAAAGAACATAACTACTTATGCTTCTAAATATATAAACACTTGTAAGGAAACGCTGCTTATCTAATTCCGAGCACAGAGGCCTGTGGCTAATCCCACAGTGCGCCACACAGTGGTCGAAGTGCAAAAGAATGTCGATTGTGGCCTTTTTGTTGCTTTTTGTACACTGCACAGGGCATTCTAAATGAGGCCTATTGTCTCCTGACATTCTTGCCTGATATCTACAGGGTCCTTTCTGAGTACAAACAGATGAAGGAAAGATGTCTATTTCTTTTTAATAGCTAAAATTATGAACCCATTATAGTTCCTAGCCCTAGATCAGGCTTTTTGTTGCCAAAACCCCAAATTTGTCGCAGAAAAAAAGTGACTTTTGCGTGATTTATTATGCAACAATACTGCAACAATTTCAAATGCAAAAATACGCAGCTAAAACCTGTTGAGATAATGTAGAAGTCAATGGCAGATTTTTTTTTACTCAAATGCTAAAATTCACATAGGGATTTTACACGAACTTGGATCTGGCACAACCCATACAAGTGGTATAGAAAGCTGACATAGAAAGCTCTGCGTAAAGTACCTATGCTCATTCTTTTTATGCTCATTTTTTCCACCCTTAGTAACTTTTTCCATGCCATCATTTTATACTTCACTACACATACACCAAAGTAGTTACATGGCTTTATAGCTTTACACAGCAATGCCTGCCATTTACATAGTGTTCTGAGCGATATGTGGTGTATTTATGCGCCATTTCTATACACAGTTATATAAATAGGCCCCAAGTGTGAGTTACTGCGACTCAGTTCATATAGCAGCTCTCAAGTTACACAGCTTCTTCTATTCTTGCACTTCAATGAAATCTTATCTTAATGTACTAGAATGCATTCAGCAGTTGACTATTAAATATGAACCTATATTTAATATATGAGCAAACCTAATGAATATACTCGATAGCAGTGTGTACTTTATAACAGTATTTTAGCAATTTAAGCAGCATTTGTACACACATTTTGTAGTCTCTTGTATTTAATTACACTCCATTTGTTTGCTGCAGGGAATATTATATTGGACATGAATGCTAATAATCTTGACAACCTTCAGGTTTCTCAGTGCTTAATGCGCAGATCTGAGGCCATGAATCTCAGTCTTCATGCTCATAATGCAACTAAATGCTTACTAAATCATGTTCGTACAGAGGGTTTACAATGTTACAATTAGGGTTTATATGACACATTTGAATAGTGCCTCTGTATAAATAGATCAATTATTTTGCCAGACATTTAAACCTATTAATCAACTTTGCAGAAATAATAAGAGCACACAGGATGGGGAAACTAGGTAGGTAGTTGGCACTTGGAAAAATAAATGCGGTGAGTGTATGTGTGTGTATTGTGGAAACATAGGGATTATTTAATAAATTATATTTTGCTATATATGTGTAGGGGACTGGTAAAATGGCTACCGCTTATCTTGGGCAGTCCTCTAGACCTTAAACAGCTAAGGATTAGTTAGGGTTAGTTTAGATTAGGTTAGAAGGGAAATATGCTCGCCTTTCCTGGATTAATGTATGACCTTTGTTATAAAGTATATAAAATAGAGTGCATATGTGCTCTAGGTCCTTTTCTGAGAGATTCCACCTTAGCAGGCAGGTGAGAGAGAGCTGGAACCCAGGTTAGGTAGGGCCTAGTAAGTGTTAGGATACACTCTGTCACAAGTCACACTAGCTGTGACAGATAGGACCAGGGCTAGCCAGAAGAATAGTCCAAGTCTCCGCTGAGGAGACTGGGCGCAGTACTGCCCAGAGTAAGAAGCTTTGCTTTGGTTTTCTACCTGTTGAAATCTAATTACTAATTGGTTGCCTTGGGCAACATCACTGGTAATGCTTCACTCCGCTTTTTACACAGCATGATAAATATACCCCCAAGTGTACAGACCTAGGGACTAGAGAAGTTAGCCTAGGTTCCACTTGACTGAAAATCCTGAAAGCTGGGGGGGGGGATCCTTCTTAGTGAACTCCTCCTCTGTCCATTGATTGACACTGAGGGGCAAGGTATGCATGAGAGGCTCACATTGAAGATTCATTGGTAAAGCTTATGGTTTTGGGAGCCCCAGGTAGCCCCAATTTAGAATAGTCTTGCATATGTATGTATATTATAGGTGGGTGAGTGTGTACGACCATGGCAAATTCAAGGCCACAGTTCATACTTGCCATACCTGTACCTCATATGCACCTAATAATCATGTAATAAAGACACCAGGAGCCCAGGATGGAATTTGAAGGCCTCAGCTTTATTAACAACCTTAACATAACTGTAAATGACTGTTTAATCACAAACATTACCCCACCCGGAATGCTTGCCTATAACTCCACTAAGTGAACAGGCCACTGCCATGCTGGCCATCCAAATGTTGCTGCGACAGCACCAACGCTCCCCTACAATCCAAAGCCAGACCCTGCCAGGTGGCCCACTGCAAAAGACAATGCTGCTTCGACTACTACTGAACAGAGTGAGGAGTTTCGGATGAGCACTTCCTTCTCCCTGCACAGTAACACCTCCCCCTTAGCTACTGCCTCAACCCTTTCCTCCTTCTAGCCTGCCTAGACCCTGTCAAAGCTTCTCTCCCTTTACTGCGCTTGTCTGGGAAGTCTTAATCTGTATAGGATTACTTTCCGTTACCCTTTTCCTGTTCAGTTATTTGGATTAATGTTACACTACTCTTAATTGAAGCATAAGTCTTAAGAGCCTTCTATGTATTTAGTGGGTGGCATGCATATATACAGATATCTTAGAAAGCTGACGTGCAAGAGGTTTTCTCATATAGACCCATGATGCATAAAGTGATTGTTAAGAAGAGATAATAATTGAACACTTTAGGGAAAAAAAAGATTTTCTTTAACTGATTAAAAAAATTTAATCTATTGTCTTAATATAAAAGTATATCAAAGAAAATGCTTTAGAAGAAACATACTAAGGCTTCTGTAAGTGAAGCATAATTTTCCTATATGGGTCTTATGATTCAGAAGTGTCAAATGAAATTTTAATGAACTAAAGGTTAAAGTGGAGAAATTAAAGGCACTACTGAAATAATGGGACTGTAAGGAGGAATATCAGGAACTTAATGAGGTGAAAAAGGAAAGCTTCGGGTTCTCTCTCATCTATAAAATGTTAAAGAGAAAGAGAGAGAATTGTTTAATTGATGTAACAGACTATAAGTAAAATAAGGTTTATATTAATTCAAGGAAGAAAGAATTAGTTAAAAATCATTCCCAAGGCTGAGAAAACAAGAAAAGAGTAAGAGATTAAAAAATTATGGCAGAAAAGGAATGCTAAAGAAATCTTGATTTTTATCAAATATACAGTAGAATAAAATGGTGAAGAAGGAAGAAGAGAAGTAGAACTAAGGCAATGACAGAATGTAGACAATGCCAGATACTGCTTGATCTATACCTATAAGAACTATAGGGACCCATATGGCTAATAGCCCCTATGGCTTTAAATCTCTACACTTTCTTGTTTCCTAGTTTCTGGGTAGATGCCCATGTATCTATTTTTTGTTTATTAGCATATTTCTATTATTGGCCCTTAGGCTTACGACCACTTCCTTCCACAATTAAATATAAAGTTTGGGTGGATCTTTCTCTTTGGCCTGCATCTGTTGAACCAGGTGGATGTTCACTGAGTCTGGGATCAACAAGACCCAGTACAGCTGTGCTGCCCTAGATGGACCCTACCTCTAGTGAAGTCGGGGAGCGGGGAGCCCGCAAATGAGGCATTAGTCAGTGGCAGGTTAATTATTGTTATTGTTAAGTGTGCCATATAGATCTAGCTAGTAAGAACAGCCTGTGCTCCAACTAGGATTGATAGCAGGGAGTAGCTTGCTTAAGTGAAGGGACTATAGTACTGGCAAGGAATTCAGGCATAGTCTTCTTCTTGATCCATGTCTGCTGGATAGGATCTGGACCATATGAAGTATTGAAACCCTAGGTTTAACCTTAAACTTCCCTAAGCCATCTCCACATGGGGTCACATTGTGCTGTTTCTGCCTTCTCACTGCACTGACATTTTACTATCTTTGCTGCTGCTAAATTGCCTCTGTGGATTTGTGAGTATATGCTGTCCCTGTTGGAATTGTCTTGGACAATAAATCACTTCTGTTTGAGTTTGCTGCAAGAACCTTCTGGCGTCCTTTATTCATTATTTTAGCATACAGCTTAAGTGAGTTGTAGTTGCATTACATCTCCCCTTCAATCCTTCCACATAATGAAGACCATGTAACCAATGCTCTATTTCAAACCTAGCTGGACAGGCTTTTTCTAGCCACAAAACTGTTACACAGGTATGATTTTATGATTCCAGTTGGGACACAGTCAGAACATCATTCCTAATAAGCTGTTGGGCCATAAAAACAACGGTCCTCGGTTTCATTTCCATATGGCTAATCATCATCTTATAGTTATTGTAGGATTTCATAAAAGAAGAGTGAAATAATTTGATATTGCATTTAACTTAAAAATATAATCACTGCTATGTGAGCGTGACTAACAAACGGTACAATAGAATTGGTACAATGGGATTTACGTTAACCCTAATGATATTATCCTCCCTTGTCTGCTAGTGTGATGATAAGAAATTTTGTAAAATTGCTGAAGAGGGACATTGATTAATGTCAGATGAGCAGTTTTTCATATATTTTTTCTAATGATTAACTACACACTATTAAAACCTGAAGAACAAGGGTATTGATATAAAACCAGGACACAAGCATGGAAATTCTGTGAAACAGGACAAGCAAGGACAGAAAAGGAAGCCTGGAGACAATACCTATGCTAAACAGTAGAACAAATTCAATAATTCAGAGCTTTTTTAAATTTTTTTTTGTATTACCTTTTAGCTAGTTTTTGGGATATTTGCATTTTTACGCAGCAATCTTAGGATTAACTAAAAACAGGAGGCACATAGAGGTCACCGACACACTAACACTATGGGGCAGATTTATCAAAATGTGGGTTTAGAGCTTTTTACATAAAAACTTACCCACATTCTATTCATTCGTATGGGATTTTTAGAGGGGTATTTATCAATGAGTGAAAGTTAGAGTTCACCATTTGATAAAAACACTTGTAAAAACCCCATAGGAATGAAGAGGACATGGGTGAGTTTTTATGTATTAAGTTCTAAACTTGCATTTCGATAAATCTGCCCCTATGACTTTCAAAGTGAGCCGTTGAATTGAACGCCTTCTATTACCAGAACTCTCTAAAACAGCTAATGTCTCAGAAACCACTAAAAATGAAGTTGTGTCAGAAAGCAAGGATTTAGAAAAGAGCGGTGCAGGCTGATCATTGTAGTAAAACACATCCTGACAAAATGAATCTTGGATCTGTAATGTATAAATGTTTACATTTGTTAACATTATCCTAACTGCCAGAAAAATTTTTTTTACTGTTCTTAGGTCAGTTTGCTGGGAACTCTTTTGGATCCTCCAGTTCAGTCTTCAACAAATCTGACCCTTAATAAAAACACATAATGACCCATCTTGGTCATGAATCGAGAATGACAGATTCCCATATGGACACATTAACTCAAAGCGATAGGCAGATACATATGGTATGCAAGTTATTAGGAAATATGTTCTATGTTCATTACCTCTGGTGATGGGCGAAATAATTCGGCAGGCATGGATTCCGCGTTTTGCCATTGGTGGATTGTTTCACGTAACGGGCGTCAAAATTCACAGCGGAAACATTCAGTGTGGGACAAAAAAATTGTCACACGTAAAAATTATTTTTGCACCAGCACAGCACTCTTTCCTTCAAGCAGTAACCAATTGGAGACAGGTTCCTAGGGGGTTCATTTAAAATGCAGAATTTTATTTTTGACATTTTCAAAATTTTGAAATATCATATATTTTGTTTTAAATTAGTTAACCAGAAAAATAGTATCATTATTACTACCACTACTAATAACAGATTACAATGTATGATTATTATTAGTAGTAACTAATAATTAATCAAGATCAACTGGTTATTATCCAGTTTGGGAATATTTGTTTTAGCAACTGATGTTTTGCTTTCACCATAGTGATCCTACAGTAAAAAGGGAATTACACAATTGGAGATGTGATATAATGACCCCTTATTTTGGATGTAGTGTCAAAATATTTTATTAGTTCAACATTTTTGAAAAATAAATTCCAAGTTCTGGGTCGAAACCAGTGAGTTCTAGAAGCAAGTAGCTCAATCTTTTTTTTTTTTTTTTAGCTCAATCAAGTTTCTTTTCACCTTAAAAAGTTGTTTTAATATTGATGTTTATATACTTTTACTATGGCTTGTTTTAGATATAGTGGGGTTTTTTTTAACAGAAAAATATGAAAACTTTTCTTATAAGTTCCTGCTGCAGAAATATGTATTCTGCAAAATTCAATGTGGCTTAAAAGATTAATTTAACTGAGAGTTTGCATTGGCAGGACAGTGTGGGAATGAGCCTTTAAATACCCTGAAGAAACTATCAGTGCCATTTATTTTCTGATCCAACCGCATGGATTATCTTGGCAGATACTGTAGCTTAATAAACAAATGTTTGCCATTATTTTTTACAGCCAAAAGGTACACTTCTCCTCTTCCTTTGAAAATACACATTTATCTACTTTCACCAAAAACTTTCATAATTATAAAAATAATACAAACCAACCCCACCCGGAAAACTTCTGTATGTCTGTGATTCCATAACATTGAAATCTTTTCTAAAAGGGCTTCTGAAGCATGTGTTGGAATGGCTACACCTTGCATTATCCCTGCTCACTACCTACCTACCTACAAACCATGAGGTTCAGATTTCTCGGAAACAGTAGAAGACATCTAACATTGTACTAATTCTGATATGCAATTGCTAAAGTCCCTGACCCATTTTGCTCTGTTGACTCCACATGTACAAGCCATGAATAGGAAGCCACATCCCCATAATGCAAATGGCCTGCTCTTGGATGTAGTAAGAGGAACTGGTAATCTTCAATGGAAGATTTTATTTCCAGAATAGAAAAGACTTTTTAAATCTGTCTCAGACTGTATCAGTTCCCCATAAGAGAGCTGAAGGCTGCATGTCTCTGGGTGATCAGCTGAAACACTGCATAGTTTCCCAAGATACTGTACCCAAGGCAAAGGGAGCTTCATTACACTGTAGTAGCTGGGGGCTGTGTCTTTGCAAACTATACACTGACTGTAAAGTAAGTGAAAGCGCAACCAGCCAGCAAATAAACTGAAACTATTACTGATGACCTAATTCATTGCTACACATACTTAGAGGATAAAATGCATCTTTTCAAGACAACAGATCAATTAAATGTGTGGGAATAAAAAAGAGACACATGACAAAATTTCAGTATTGGGCATAAATGACATTACTAATACTAATTTTGGTGCTCACTTATCACATATTTATGCTGATTAATCACAATCAGACACTTAATTATCCAAACTGCACTAGACTAATTACTAGTGGTTGCTATGGGTTACCATATGGACCAATTTTGCACCTTTGAAAGTAAGTGTGCATCAACTGACTGTGCAATCTGTTGTATTATACATGCAAAAATACCTGGTGCTCCTACCAATTACAAAAGCATAAAGGGAAAAATCAATTGCTTTATGAATGCACAAGTTGTGATCTTTTTTTTTTTTCTTTCTTTAATTTCTTTCTATTTCAGCATATGGACATGTACAATACAGTCCATGCAACAATTGCATAGAGACACCTAACAGTATAATAAACAGTATGATAAACAGTATCTAAGCCAAACTGTATCTAGTGCATCACATTGTGTTTAGGAGTCAAGGGTAGAGATGTAGCGAACTGTTCGCCGGAGAACTAATTCGCACGAAAATTGGGTGTTCGCAAGTTCGCAAGTTCGCGAACTTTTAGCGAGGTTCGCAAATTTGGGTTCGCCTTAGCTGGAGCCAAATTTTGACCTCTCACCCCAGAGCCAGCAAATACATGGCAGCCAATCAGGCAGCTCTCCCTCCTGGACCACCCCCGGACCACTCCCTTCCATATATAAACCGAAGCCCAGCAGCCATTTTACATTCTGCCTGTGTGTGCTTGATGAGTTAGCATAGGGAGAGAGCTGTGCAGGGGTTTGAGGGACAGTTTAGGTAGCTTTGCTGACTAGTAATCTACTTTCTACTGCTCTGTATGTAGCTGCTGGGGACAGCTGTCCTGCTGATCTCATCTGCTGTAACCCAATAGTCCTTGTAAGGACTGCTTTTATTTTCTGATTAATGATTACAACAACGTATTTTTCAGAGAAATTTTTGCCCTTGATCCCCCTCCTGCATGTCACTGTCCAGGTCGTGGCACCCATTAAACAACTTTAAAATCAGTTTTCTGGCCATAAATGGCTTTTCTAGGTTTCAAAGTTCGCCTTCTCATTGAAGTCTATGGGGTTCGCAAAGTTCGCAAAAGTTCGCACTTTTTGGCAGAAGTTCGCAAACGGGTTCGCAAACTTTTTTTGTGAGGTTCGCTACATCCCTAGTCAAGGGAAAATATGCATGTTCACTTGCAAAGTAACATTATAAGTCTACACTTGAACAGATAAAGAGGGAAAAGAGTAATGCAACGTTAGATAAAGGAATTAGAAAAAAGTAGAAAACAGAAAAGCAAAAAACAAAGGGGAAACAAAAAGAACCCGGACAAGGACTTCTCAGAATGCAAGCCTCCTTAATCCATAGCCAGATTGATAGGTGGATTTTGAAACACCATTCTGCTTTCACACCATGAAATGGTTCAAAATCAATTGTGGATTTAGGTTTTAAGGTGTTTACTTTCTAATATAACTTGTTTTGCAAAAGAACAATTTATTTAGATTATTCAGTGGCAAATGAATGACCTCTCTAAATGATTTAGAAGTAAGCTCATTTCCAGACACTATAATTGTTGTACTTATCATTCGCTGTATATTTTTTAAAATCTTTGTAACCCCTTTTTGGCTGGCAACACCAGCTAGATTGGCTTTAGAGCATGGGGTACATAGGACTCTAACAGTGGTAAACCAGAACTTAATTGTTGATTGTCCAAGACAATGATCCACAGGGTTATAGCAATGCTCACACAGAGGAGATAATTTCACAGACGGCAGAAAAATATGGTGTATGCTTATGTAATCTCTTGTTAATGACCTGTGCTGCCTTTACTTCTTCATTTATATATAATTGACGTTGCTATGGTTTTCTCAAGCAGTAATCAAACCCATCAGTATGCACCTTTAATTGTATAGGGTCCATGATAGGAAAATCTCCCACTGATCCTTGTTGTCAAGTTGTTGTGTTCACATTCTGCATTGTTCTGAACACCTGAAGTTACATACAATGAAGAAGAAAAATAATTACGTTTGGATACACTTGGATACCTGATGTAGCAATTAACATTTCTATACATACCTTTTTAGTACAGCTATAGGACCCGTTATCCAGAATGCTCGGGACCAAGGGTATTCCGGGTAAGGGGTCTTTCCGTAATTTGGATCTCCATATCTTAAGTCTGCTAAAAAATTAATAAAACATTAATTAAACTCAATAGGATTGTTTTGCATCCAATAAGGGTCAATTATATCTTAGTTGGGATCAATTACAAGGTACTGTTTTTATACTACAGAGAAAAAGGAAATCAGTTTTAAAATTCTGAATTATTTGAGTAAAATGGAGTCTATGGGAGATGGGCTTTCCGTAATTCAGAGCTTTCTGGATAATGGGTTTCCAGATAAGGGATCCCATACTTGTACTCAAAAATGTAGGTGATATGTGATATGGACATGTGGTAACACAGGTGTCTAACAGGGCTTTCATATTTAGCATGTTGGAAAGAAAAACCTGAAACATACATGACATGACATTTTTCAGTATGGAAGACCACAGATATACATAAAGATGTACATATTCCTTTACATTCATGTATCATGAGAATTTTTAGTATGCCAATTGTTCAGAAGAATCCCAAACCTCTTTCTAATGCTGAGTGAAATGCAGTATCAGAAAATATGTGCTATTTAAGGCACAAATATACTAGGCGAGTAATTACACCTAGTTAAGTGTTTGCGTCTTTTGAAAAATGTTAATTGTTTAATCTTCTCAAATTGATGTTCTTGAGTTGTAATTTGTCTGTTTAAAAAGCCCTGGAGATCATTTTCTTTTGAAAAAAAGATGGTATCAATCACGGTTATGAATTTACATATGTGCAACATACTTTCCATCTAACAAAATATGAAATTGATTTCTAAAAAATTGGAATGATCTTGAAATGCTTTTTAATATTACATTTTTACCACAAACATTTAGCTCTTGGTATTAGATATAAGTATGCATTTATATAACATAGAAAATGGATTATTGCAAATATGCTGTACAGGAATGGGACCTGTTATCCAGATTGCTAAGGACATGGGGTTTTATGAATAAAGGGATCTTTCTGTAATTTCTATCTCCATACCTTAAGTCTACTAAAAAATCTTTTAATCATTATTTTAAATCAATAGGATTGTTTTGATTTCAATAAGGATTAGTTATATCTTAGTTGGGATCAAGTACAAGGTACTGTTTTATTATTACAGAGAAAAGGGAACATCAGTGCGTCTTGATCATAAACCAGAGATTTATTTAACAAGACACATTTGACATTCTGAATGACTGAGACAATAGATCCAGCATAACATTATCAGAATAAATAAACTACACACCTTGGACATTACAGTGTTTTGACATTCCCTAGTGGCACTTTAGTTTAATAACTGGAAATTTGGCTCATGTTTCCTGGCTAAAGACCACTTTATTAGAAGCTGTTTTTAGAGTCCCCCAGCAACAGGCTAAGCCAGCTGAGTGCCTTAGGCAGCCCACAGGTCTTCTCACCCAACTTACAAGTTTGTGCACATACTAGTGCATGCACACTGACAACCTGGGGGGGAGTGAGGCGAATTGAGGAACCAGTGGTGGGGGGGACAAATGACCGGACTAGGGGTGCAGGAGAGGTACATGTCTAGTGACCCCCCCACTGCACCCTAAGCATGTGCTTCTTCTGCCTAACCCTATTTCCAGCTATGGAGTTCCTCTTTTAACTGTTAATAAGTTAAAATATACAGTAAGTGTAGTTTGCTAATAATTATGTTTTTGCATGTTAAAAAAAAAACTTGTATTACATGAGACCACCTTTAAAACTTCCCCTGCCCATAACATCCATCTCTCTCCCTGACTTCAGCTATTCCCAGTCTTCTGATTTTTACTGTTATGGATTTTCCTGCCCTGTTCGTTATGGCTTAACTAGTGGTAATGTTATAAAATACGTATCTATTCATAAATGTCCGATAAATTGCATCAGTCCTAAAAGTATGATTTTATATTTCCATGTAATTTGTATATTGCTTAAACAACAAAATCAAACCCAATTTTGACAACAGATTACTGTGATACATATTTTGTGAAAAGAAATGTCCGTGTATTAGAGAAGAAACTCTTTTACTTTGTACTGTTATTGACAAAAGGTTATTTCCCTTTGAGTGCCAAAAGTCTAAATTAGGCACACTCTGATCAGCACACAGCCAATATGCTTCTCAAATTAGCTGTTTAGCCCGGTTATGAATCGGAGCCTTTGTGCCAAATATATAAGTCACTTCTGAATGCTCCCTTCACAAATTTTATGTGACATAAAGAAATCTCCTAATGCTCCACCACTGTTCCTCCTGTTTTATGCCTTGCAGCATAAATAGATATTTCAAATACCAAACCACAAATACCAGAAAATAAACAAATACATTAAAAACAACAACAACAAAACACTTTAGCATGTATTTTAACCCTGTAAGTGACACATTTTGTAGATTCTACAGACTTTTGTACTTAAAGGTCATGGATAGTGATGGGCAAACTTTTGCACCACGCATGGATTCAAAGCCAATTTCTGCACTTCGGCATTGGCGAATTGTTTTGTGAAACTTCAGTGAAAACTTGTAGCTAAAAAATTTGTTGCGCTTAAAAAAACAGTAGCGGACGCAAAAAAATGGGCATGGTCACATCAAAAAAAGTCACGCGCACCAAAAAAGTCGCCATAACACCAGCATTTCACAATTTTTCCACTGTTTCGCAAATTTTTCTCAAGTTTCGGGAATTTTTTGCCGAAGCAAAAT
Organism: Xenopus tropicalis; assembly: GCF_000004195.4. NCBI lineage: Eukaryota > Metazoa > Chordata > Amphibia > Anura > Pipidae > Xenopus > Xenopus tropicalis. The sequence continues at coordinate 179,216,248 of NC_030677.2, read as the reverse complement.
GGGACAGATTTGCTTATCACTAGTCCATGGAAAGGAGGAGCAGAACTGAAACCATTGCATCATTCCCCTGACCTTATGCAAAGAATATAGGGGGAGGAATTGACCCGACCCAATGCCACCCCTCTAATCTTTAGCTGCATGGTAGCTTGCCTTTGGATGCTACATCTCTCCTCTATGTCCTGCCTGAACCCAGGTAAGTACTACTCACACATTATTAAATTGGTACACACATTTACACATACTTCATTTGGGGGTGAGGGAACTTTTGTACACTCACAGCACACACATATTTACACACAAATAACATTTTAGCACTTTTTTCTTAGTTTATTGTGTTTGTTTGGATGAAAAACATGTTTCATATATGGATATAAAATGGATACGAATATAATAATGTTTGATATACAGATATAATACACCAGAACTATTAATATCATGTAAGTTATATCTTTAAACACTGTGTTAATTATGTTAAGAGTTATAATTGGTGCTTAGTGATGTAATTTCTATCACAAGACTCAAACTTGTATATTATAAAAAAATACTGTACCTTCTGTTTTAAGATACAAGGACATTAGAAGTTGCCTGGGCATTCCGTGACCTCTATATGATCATGGAACTCCTTGGTGACTTATAATAGTGAATAATATACACCCTGTTGTAAAATATAGGGATATAATTATTTACCAAGGAGTTTCATGACCATATAAAAGCACAAGGCCGAAGGCTGAGTGCTTTTATACAGGTGATGAAACTCCAATGTGACTTCTAATATCTATAAATTAATATATAATAATATTATATAATACATTTTACAACAGGATGTATATATATATATATAATTTAATATATAATATATTTTACAACAGCATGTACATTATTGGGTGTACATTATTTATTATAATACACGAGTTTCAGTGAGTCATGTGACAAAATTACATCACTAAAGCACTGATGACATCAGTTAACTCTGTTTATAAGGATATCATTTACAAGATAATCATGGCTGCATTATATAGTTATATTTTACAATAGGGTATACATTATTTCCTACATTTTTTTGTATTGCTTGGATTAATTGTATAGGATTTTATCAGTGCTTCCTAAATTGTTCTTAATTACTTGTCATTGCCCACAAAAATGTTGTGTGCTGGGGCTGCTGGCCCTGATCTACTTCAGTAACAGAGCAGCAGCTACTTAAAGTGCAGTGAATATGCATAGGGTGGGCGGGGCTTTGCAATGTCACAGACAGTCTGCTCTACTTGCTCCTCTCCCCCCAACTGGGAGGGGTTTTCCCTGCTACTGTTGAGTAAAGCCTGTCAGTCAGTGCTGTGACCACTTCCTGTGGGAGACTGAAGTGACACTCCCATCTTTCATTTCGCTCTGGCTTCTGACTTGAGATGTTGTTTTAGGAGGTAAAATGCTTTCAAAACATCTTTCTTTCTGCATCATTTCCCATTTTGAGGGAGAATGAATATTATAACTGAATATGAGCTTTATATAAAATGTCTCCTTTAAGTAATAGAGTGTATAAGTTTTAGGGCTATCCCAGACTAGTGCAGTTTTCTGAGTAAGTATGACTTACTCAATTGTGATTTACGTATTCAGAATTTTTCATAAATACACGCAAAATGTCAGTAAAATATTAGTTGCAGGTTTAATTTCAAGAGATTATTAGATTTACAGCTACTTATGATAAATGTGTCAAATTTGTAACCATGCTGCTTGTTCAATAATAATGGCCCTGGGTTGTAGTGGAGATCCGCATTGTCACCTACAGTATGTGTAAAAAGGTATGAGTAATAACCATTTATGCAGATACTGATGCCGGAAACCACACTTTAAAGAGATAACATCAAATATTTGACATTTTCTTTTGCACAAACTCAAGAAAGCTGCTAGTTTATTTTGATTGATGCTATATTACAGTCCTGAGACGTGCCTAGTGCTTTAATTGTATATAAATATGGAAGGCAGTTGCTAAATTAAAAATAACCAAAGGTGTTATCAACATTTTCAAATTTTACACAACAGTATCTAAAAAGGTTTCGAAAGTTTACATGAAAACACATATGTGGGGGCTATAAATCTTTAACAAACATTTATGCCAGAAATGAAAATAATCTGTTAGCCAGCTAAGGGTTCTGCAGTATTTAACATTTATTGCTAAACTTATTTTGTTAGAAATTATATAGATTCAGAAAGAGAGCTCAGGGATTGAAACCTTTACCATTGTTAAAGGAGATTAGAGCCAGGCAAAGTGGTATTTGCACCCAAGGCAATAAGACAATTTCTCCATGTGTCTTGTTTTGCCAGGAAAAAAATGTGGGGATTTTTTGCACTGGGAAAATGCCGAAAAAATAACCATTGACTTCAATGCATCTGGCAAATTTTCAGAAATTTTTCAGTGAAGCCAAATGGGCTCATTGCACATGACTAATTAGGATTCAACTTTATGAAAAAATATAACCCCCCAAAGAATCAAATCCAAAGTAAAATGATAGCTATATTATAAAGTATATTGGGATGGTAATGTAAAGCATACCAGTCACTCGTAGAGGCTTGGGTGTATAGACCCCGGGCCTATCTCAAAGATATTGAATCCCAAACCAATTGAAAAGTCAGCAAATCAAATCAAACAAAATTCAAGTGGCTCAAGGAGTGGTCCGGGTGCTCAAGGCTCAAACCCGTACCTGAAAGGAAGATAATAAGCTGTAGAAGGAACTTCAAGCACACCGGACGATGGAGTCTGCTAAAATACGATCTTTATTCTTCCATTAAAATCAAGGTGCTTGCCACATTTTGTGCACATGCGCACTTAATCATAGGTCATGGCCTATGATTAAGTGTGCACGCGCACGAAACGCGGCAGGCACCTTGATTTTAATGGAAGAATAAAGATCGTATTTTAGCAGACTCCATCGTCCGGTGTGCTTGGAGTTCCTTCTACAGCTTCAACTTTATGAAACTCTACCAAAATAATTATATCAATTACAAAAATATAAAAGTCTCCAAAAAGCAAAAGAAAAGTACTTTTACACAAGTGACAAATAATTAAAAACATCCCTATGATTAAGTTCCAAGTGCACAAAATGCGGAAGGCTACAATGTGGTCTAATTGTCTAAAATAAAGCTTCTTTGTTTTTATTTACTATTGCCTGCTCGTGGGATCTGTGAGTGTCTGCCATATGTATTGAAGAACTACACCCCAAAAGTCCCCTTACGTGGCCTGCTTCAACCCCCTCATCTCTCCCTTCTCGCGTAGCCTATAAAAAAGCAGATCAGAGGAGTGCAGCAGTGTACCTGGGTGACATCTTCCGTTCAATAGAAAATGTTTCCGGTCTCACCGCTGACACGGACCTGCAAAACATAGACTATGTATTATTGTTTTTCTATCCACAGTTTTCCAAGATACATTGTGATTTTTTTTATCTCTCTTAACTTTGATCTTAGTTACTAAGCAAAATAGTCAAGAATTCAATTTTAATAAGGTGATAACACAATAAATAAATTGAGTTCAATGGGTGTGTGCAAAGCAGTTGTATACTTACTGCTATGATTACTGTAAACAAAACTGTGGTAAAGCGGAGGGCATTGATTTTCAAAAGGAATGCATTCCCTCTTTGTTTTGACCTTCAAGGACACATACTGGAAATATGTGTCAGAGCATTCAGTGTTCACAAGCATTCCTTCTGAATATTAAATTAACTTTTATTATTCTTTGTTTAACAGTACAAATAAAATTAGAACACACTAGTGGCATGCACAAAAGTGACAATACTAGTCTAAACATAGTCTGGAGAGTATATTTAGCTACCCTAGTTATGGATAGTCCCTATTCTTGTTGAAGTAGCTTGCCTTTTGTCTTCATTGTGGAATATTCAGATTTACCTGTGTAAATCATTTTTAACAGAATTTTGTAGGAAATGATTAAATAGTATTAAGGTATAATAATAATTATAATTATTTCTGTTATAATAATTATAGAAATAAATATATAATGATGGTTCCATTTTAGGATGATTTTAGGCTTTATAATGGTTATATAAATTCAAAAATAGCATTTGCTAAAAGTGTTTGATGAATTGTAGAAGACTGCAGAGAGATCCAAATACATGACTGGAGAACTGGGCAGAACATTGCCAAAGGTTCAACACTGATAAATGCACTGTTATTCAGTTGGGTCATTTAATCAACAAATTGTGTTGAGGCCTCCTTAACTAAGAAGGGTTTGGGAATTATTGTGGATAACAGACTTTGCAACTCTAGACAGTGTCAGTGTATACTAAATCTAATAAAAATACCTCTTGAAAAAAAGAGGCCTTGACTTCATGGATGTGATGGAACATAGTTACTCCACAAGTACATTAGAAGACATTATAGACAAGTAGTATGGGTTCTTTTTTTCGCATAGAAAAGAACAAAACACCAACATCAGAAATAGATTTTAACCTTTTATTAAGCAGAATGTGATGGTCGTTGCTGAATGCAATGTAGTACTGTACTTAAAGTAGCACAGTGCTGAAGAATGAACTTCCCTTTAAAGCCTGCTCTCTCTATCTTTAAAAATAAGGAGAGAGATACAACATGTCTGGAGTTTTTGGGTCTTATTATGTGCATGTTTGTGGACCTACAGAGTGTGTGGAGAAAGCTAACAAGAGTTGAAATACAAGCAGATTGTGATCAGAGAGGGAGTAAGAAGAGTTAGTAAAGTTGAAAGTTGAACAGATTCTGGAGAAAATAAGGTCAAGTGAGTTTCCACTGGAATGAGAGTGTGAATCTAAGTACACAGAGCTCAAGGAGGATAGTGAATGAGTTTAGAAACAGCAGGTGCATTAGAATTGTTAACCGGTATGTTAAAGTCACTTATAATGATGAACAAAGTGTCAGTGTAAAGAAAAAAATTAAAAAAAAACAATAATCAAAGTTGTCAAAAAAATGTGAGGTTGGTCCAGGAGGTCAGTTAATAAGCATGAGGCAACACAGGAAAAAACAGTCTAACATAGTAAACCGCAAAAGGAAAGAAAGAAAAAAGGAGGTGGAGCAGGGGAAGAACATTAAGGGGCACATTCATTAAAGTACTTCAGGTCCGATTACAAAAAAAATCATATTTTTTCTAAAGTTTAATTTGCGCGATTTTTTCGTACTTTACAACAATTTGCACAACAGTTTGTGTCACAAAATCGTATTTGTTACAATGAGTACGAAAGTTTCGGATTCATTAAAGCTTCGGTATCGTGAATTTCCTTGGGCCAGGTTGGAGCTGCAGAGTGCCATTGAGCCCTATGGGAGACTTTCCTTGGGCCGGGTTGGAGCTGCAGAGTGCCATTGAGCCCTATGGGAGACTTTCCTTGGGCCGGGTTGGAGCTGCAGAGTGCCATTGAGCCCTATGGGAGACTTTCCTTGGGCCAGGTTGGAGCTGCAGAGTGCCATTGAGCCCTATGGGAGACTTTCCTTGGGCCAGGTTGGAGCTGCAGAGTGCCATTGAGCCCTATGGGAGACTTTCCTTGGGCCAGGTTGGAGCTGCAGAATGCCATTGAGTCCTATGGGAGGCTTTTCTTGGGCCGGGTTGGAGCTGCAGAGTGCCATTGAGCCCTATGGGAGACTTTCCTTGGGCCGGGTTGGAGCTGCAGAGTGCCATTGAGCCCTATGGGAGACTTTCCTTGGGCCGGGTTGGAGCTGCAGAGTGCCATTGAGCCCTATGGGAGACTTTCCTTGGGCCAGGTTGGAGCTGCAGAGTGCCATTGAGCCCTATGGGAGACTTTCCTTGGGCCGGGTTGGAGCTGCAGAGTGCCATTGAGCCCTATGGGAGACTTTCCTTCGGTCGGGTTGGAGCTGCAGAGTGCCATTGAGCCCTATGGGAGACTTTCCTTGGGCCGGGTTGGAGCTGCAGAGTGCCATTGAGCCCTATGGGAGACTTTCCTTGGGCCAGGTTGGAGCTGCAGAGTGCCATTGAGCCCTATGGGAGACTTTCCTTGGGCCAGGTTGGAGCTGCACAGTGCCATTGAGTCCTATGGGAGGCTTCAAAGTCAGAAAGGTTTCCCGCTGTTTACAATGGTTCGGATACGAAAATTTCGAGACTCTTGGATCGACATTCGCAAACGATCGTTTCAATGCGAACATTTCGGAACAAAAAAATAATCAAAGTTGTCAAAAAAATGTGAGGTTGGTCCAGGAGGTCAGTTAATAAGCGTGAGGCAACACAGGAAAAAACAGTCTAACATAGTAAACTGCAAAAGGAAAGAAAGAAAAAAGGAGGTGGAGCAGGGGAAGAACATTAAGGGGCACATTCATTAAAGTACTTCAGGTCCGATTAAAAAAAAAATCGTATTTTTTCTAAAGTTTAATTTGCGCAATTTTTTTGTACTTTGCAACAATTATGGGAGGCTTCAAAGTCAGAAAGGTTTTCCCGCTGTTTACAATGGTTCGGATACGAAAATTTCGAGACTCTTGGATCAACATTCGCAAATGATCGGTTCAATGCGAAAATTTCGGAACTTTCGGATCGTAAGTATGAAATCTTCCTATTCGAACTAACTGAATTTTCGGGACTTTTGCAATCATCAGAAATTATCGGATTTCGCAATTCAGATTCGTACATTAATGAATGTGCCCCTAAATGTGCAGCGGAGAGAATCCTTCCCCTCCCCCTGCCAGTTTCTAGCTCTGGGAGTGTGAGTAATCTGTAGACCCCCATAGGACAAGGCAGCAGGTGAGGCAGTCTGCAGTTAAATGCCAGTTTTAATTATGGCAAGTAGGCTGAAGGAATTGATGATGAAAATATCATGAACAGAGGTAAGTTTGTGCAAATTGAGCGAACATTCCAGAGAGTGCAGGAAAGATGAACTGTGACGTTGGGTACAGGGCTAAGATTTTTGTAATGTATTTAGCAGTTTACAGCAAAGGACACAACAAAATTACTGTACCTGTAGGAGTGAGAGGAGATAAACAAACTGATGTTGAGCTTCATAATACATATGGCAGTAATGTGTTTTAATATACACCAATTGTAATGTGTAATATATTGTTGACACATTAATACATTTCACCACTCAGTGCCAACTCATGGTTTACTTTACATTGATTAAAAATACATATTTAGCGGTTGAAGTTACACTTAGACTGATAGGAAACAATGGAAGTGATCATAGCCAACTCTTACAAACCCTCTCCCATGGGCCTCAAACACCACATACCAAACACCAGTCCTTTTGTCAATGTGAATGACATTAAATTAAAAATTTTTAGCAGTGAAGATTGTATTTCTACTTCCAAAAGCAGATTTCTTCCTTCTTTGTTTAAATAACTCAATAGCTATTTACATGTATGTCTCTTTTCGATATCCTTTTGATGAGGGACAATTAATGAAGCATTTTTCTTTTCAGTCTCTCATTAGAAATTCAAATAATGTCGCTGATGGTTTAGTTGTAGTAATTAGTGTAGGGAAAAATAAAAGGCAAGTTGCCATAGCAATATCTTTATGATAATCTACACCATGAATGCTAAAATTAATTTAATAGAAGAAGGTATGAATGACAACACAATGGCAACACAATATTTGTTTTGTGTAGGCAGTAAAATGACTGTAAAAGATACTAGTACCTGTCTCACTGAAGTAGGTGTACACTGGATACAGAGAATCTATGATCTCTAAATTTAGCCACATGCCTTATCCATAATATTCACCTTGAATAACAAACTAATGCTAAATCCTAATTTGTATATAGGTATGGGATCCATTATCCAGAAAGTTCTGAATGGGAGTCCCATAGACTCCATTTGAATCAAATAATTTATATTTTGAAAAATGATTTCTTTTTCTCTGTACTACTAAAACACTACCTTATACAAGATCCCAACTAAGATAGAATGAATTCTTACTGGAAGCAAAACAATCCTATAGGGCAGGGGTCCCCAACCTTTCTTACTCGGGAGCCACAGTCAAATGTAAAAAGACTTGGAGAGCAACACAAGCACCATAAAAGTTAATGGAGGTGCAAAATAAGGGCTAAGATTGGCTATTAGGCAGCCTCTATGCACACTATCAGCTTACAGGGGGCTTTATTTGGTAGTAAATCTTGTTTTTATTCAACCAAAACTTGCCCCCAAGTCAGGAATTTTAAAATAACTCCCTGGTTTGGGGGCACTGAGAGCAACATTCAAGGGGTTGGGGAGCAACATGTTGCCCCTGAGCTACTGGTTGGGGACCACTGCTATAGGGTTTAGTAAATGAGGTATGAAGATCCTAATGACATAAATACTCCTTATCCAGAAAACACAAGGTCCCACTCATTCTGGATAATAGGTTGCATACCTGTTTTTAATTGTAAGAGAGATTGTTGGAAATGTTGGAAACAACATTTCAACTCCAGTGGGCAGTTATTTTATCCACAACAGTAATGTACATCTACCTACTCATGCACACAAAGTATAAGCCAGTGCACTACCGTGAATAGGATAAGTACCACAATTATAATGAATACAGCAACGTCACAACATAGGTTCATATGTGGTTCAGCCGAAACCAAAAGTACGAATCAGTAGAATCTCAAAGCCCCAACTTGGTACATTCCTACATTCATTTTGGTGCATGCTTGATATGTTTTTAACAAGCAACAAACATACATCATTGATAAATCCTCTTAGTAAATATGTCAAATGTTTTAGATTTAACAATGATTCCAGCTTGGGAAACAGTGGAGAAGGAGACTGGTAAACTGTTCTTTTTTTGCTGGTGGAATATTTTTGAAAATAATTGATGTGCATGGATGGCATCTTTGGGATCTGGGGGTTTTCAGGGTTTTTCTGTTAAAAAGTCTGTTAAAAACATTTTAACATTAAATAAACCCATAAGTATTGTTTTGCCACCAATATAGATCAATATAGATTCATGCAGCTTAGTTACCATCAACTACAAGCTACAGTTTAATTATTACACAGAAAAAGAAAATAGTTTTATGAAAAAGTAAAAATTTGAAACATTTGAATTATTTGCTTAAAATTACCTTTCTGTAATTCAGATCTTTCTGGATATTGGGTTTCATGTATGTGAAATCATTGAAATTATCAGCTATAAATAGGGGGGGATAGGGGGGATTTATCAAAATTCTGCACTAAAAAAAACCCCAAAACAACTGCGACAAAACTCTTCTCCACTGCTAGCTTATTAAAGAAACAATGCAACAGAATATTCCCACCTGCATTTTGTCTGGTGAGAATCACATTGTTCCATATATTTTCAATGAGGCTAATAAAACTCTAATGTTTTAATGAACTGGGAAAATGAATAAATTACGTTTTTTCAACAATTTTTTCATGACAAAAGGTAAACTTCAATTTTGATAAATTGGCCCCTTAGTGTTATGTCACACAGAGGGTTTTTTCTTCTGTTGAGGAATCCAGTGGGGGTGGGGAATCCAGAGGGGGTGGGGAATCCGTTCTAAACTGCCCCATGTCTGACATGAGTGACACCTGCCTGTCACTGCACCAATGGCAGATATCAGCATAAAAGCACTCAAATGTGTGTTTTTGTGATTTGCCCCATGTGCGCAATGACAGACAGGTACAAGTATGGGACCCGTTATCCAAAATGCTAGGACCTGGCGTTTCCGGATAAGGGGTCTATCCCTAATTCAGATCTCCTACCTTAAGTCTGCTAATAAAATTATTTAAACAGTAATTAAACCCAACATGACTGTTTATGCTCCAATAAGGATTAATTATATCTTAGTTGGGATCAAGTACAAGCTACTTTTTTATTATTAGAAAGAAAAATGAAATAATTTTTAAAAATGTGAATTATTTGATTACAATGGAGTCTATGGGAGATGGCCTTTCCGTTATTCGGAACTTTCTGGATAAAGGGTTTCCAGAAAAGGGGTCCCATACCTGTATCATTAACGTCACTGCTTACAGATATGGGAAAGTTCTACACAGAGAAGATGCTCTAAGGCCCTGTTCCTCTCACATGCATCACAGGATTATTAACTTCCTTATTTTGGGGGAAAAGAGTTAATATTTGGTTTGGGTTTTGTTCCTCTGATTGCTTGTTCCATCAGTTCATAGCACATTGTTTCCTGTGGTGACATAATTTGTGATATTAGCAAATTACTTGTTTTATCAAGCTGATTTATGGGGAAAAGCAATGCAACAGTAAACGCAGTCATTTTCATCTTTCTAGCTCGACTTTTCACTTGCATGCAATCCCTCCTGCTATTTTCATTGATATTCACAGTATCTTAAATAACAGAGAACCTTTTTCTTTAATGATCCTGATTACAATATTAAAGGTGATCTTTGGCATTTAGTATCTGTAATTGGTAAAACTACTTTAAAACAATTTTACATCAACATACAATATTTGCTTAAGTGTCTAGATATCCTTTCTCCCAGTTCCTCAGGCCAGAAACCTGTTTGACCAAAACCCCCTTTTAAAGGAAAACTATACCCCAGAATAAATACTTAACCAACAAAGAGTTTATATTATGTTAAGTGGCCTATTAAAGAATCTTGCCAAACTGGAATATATATATAAGTAAATATTGCCCTTTACGTCCTTTCCCTTGAGCCACCATTTAGTGATGGGCTGTGTGCTCCCTCAGAGATCAGCTGACAGGAAATAATGCAGCTCTAACTGTAACAGGAAGTAGTGTGGAAGCAAAAGGCAGAACTCTGTTCATTAATTGGCTGATGTGACCTAGCATGAATGTGGGCACTGTGAATCCTATGATCCCAGGGGGCGGCACTTAAATCATAAAATGACAATATTCTATTTAGGATTACCCAATAGCACATACTACTAAAAATATTTATATATACAGGTATATATATATATATATATATATATATATATATATATGAAAATGGTTTATTTAGACAAAGCAGGGTTTTACATATGAGATTGTTTATGCAATATATTTATCCTTCAATTACTGATTTATTATGCAATGCATTGAATAGAGTTGCCTCTTTTTTTTTGTATTAAGGATTACCCAATGGCACATACAGGTAAAGGACCCATTATCCAGAATGCTCGGGAACAAAGGTTTTTTGGATAAGGGGGTCTTTTCGTAATTTGGATCTCCATACCTTAAGTCTACTAAAAAATCAATAATTCATTATTTAAACCCACTAGGATTGTTTTTCATCCAATAAGGATTAATTATATCATAATTGGGATCAATTACATGGTACTGTTTTAGTACTATAGAGAAAAAGGAAAAACATCAAATTCTGAATTATTTGATTAAAATAGAGTCTATGGGAGATGGGCATTCCGTGATTCGGAGCTTTCTGGATAATGGATTTCTGGATAACAGATCCCATACTTGTACTACTAAATAAGTATATACTATGAAAATAGTGTACTTATATGAAGCAGAGTTTTACATATACGATATTTTATGGGATACATTTTTATAGAGACCTACATTGTTCGGGGGTATAGTTTTCCCTAACAATGTGAAGAAGCAGCAGATATGGATGGTAAGGAGCAGAGATGACATCTGCTGGGAGCAGTTTTTATGGAGAAATTCCAGTGTTCATTAATAGGTTTATCATGGGAGGAACTACAACTTTTGCCACAAAACTGTACTAGGCATCAATGAGAATCTTGGTACCATTGTGATTGGATCATACCTTCTTACACCTGTCAGTTTCAGCTAACACCTAACTGAACAAGTTCAATGGAACCATTGTGATTGGATGTCTGTGACTCTACTACCATCAAGAGTTTAAATACCGGGGAATTCCCTACCAGTCATTTGAACTGAAGAAGCCACTCGGATGAGTGGTGAAACGTTTTCAAGAAAAACTCAGAGAAGTCCAGTTGTTTTAGACTTAATTCTACTAGATACTGTATATCATGCCCTGGATGAATGAGAATCTTCATAGACATACTAGGCAAAAAGTTCACTCATTCGTAATTGTGTATTAATTGTGTATAGCCTGTTAGTGTCTCTTCTACTACTGCTAATAGCAGAATGATTTAAATTCTCCTGATCTCTGTGTACTGCTATGTACCCTTTTTTGCACAAGAGAGTCATAAATGGAACCCAGTGTAAACTGCTTTATGGCTTATCCTACTCATAGGGAGAAATGCTGTGAGAAGCAACAACAACAAAAATAATGTGACTGTTTAGAGACTGTTTAGTGAAAAATGCCTTTTCTGAATGGATGTAATATGGGGCTACTGAATATTGTGTGTTTAAAAAAATGAATAATGCAAACATACTAATAGAGTTTAGTCAGGGCCATTTTAATAAATGGACAAAAGGGACCCATGGTCCACCAGGATTGGGGGCCCACTATCAAACCTTTCAACTGCTATGACTTTTGACTAAAACATTCCCCAGACCCCTCGTTATAATTAGCTGGAAGAGCTCAACATAGCTATTTAATTAAATCTTCTATTACAACAAATGTTTCTTTTTAAAATAAAATGCTGATATTTGTGATTATGGATTATCTACTTGCAACCCAGTTGGTCTAGAACAGCGTGCCTGGATCACATGTCAACTTCACTAACTATAGGCTATTTCTTTATTTCCTGCCTTAATAGATTCAAGGTCTCCTGCTTGAAGGTAGTACTTTTACAAATCTCTTGGGGCAGCTGTGGGGGCCACCAATGATATCGATGCCCTGGACCAGGGGTCCCCAACCTTTTATACCCATGAGCTACATTCAAATGTAAAAGGAGTTGGGGAGCAACACAACACCTGGGGGTGCCAAAATAGAGCTGTTATTGCCTATTTGGTAGCCCTTGTGTGGACTGGCAGCCTACAGGAAACTCTGTTTGGCAGTAGACCTGGTTTTTATGCAACCAAAACTTGCCACCAAGTCAGGAATTCAAAAATAATCACCTGCCTTGAGGCCACTGGGAGCAACATCCAAGGGGTTGGTGAGCAACATGTTGCTTATGAGCCACTGGTTGGGGATCACTGTCCTGGTCCCACTGGTACCTTAAAGCATCCCTAAGCTCAGGGTATTATAAAGTTTGCAAAAGAGATTGGATTAGCAGTTTATTTTACATTTCTATGCCCCACATTCTGTTTCATTTCAGTTTTCTCAGTGACACACTGGGAATATGCAGGGACAGAACTAGGGGTAGGCAGAGGAGGCAACTGCCTCTGGAGCAATGTTGGGGGGCACCAGGCAAATACCTCTCCTGCCTACCCCTAATCCACGCTCCGATTCCCCGCAACTTGTCTTTAAGTGGCATCTCTCTCCCCCCCGCTATGTCACTGAGCATGAACACTTCTTTGTGTGTGTACAGGGGTGAGGCCCGCCCCTAGGAATATGTATTCAAATTCCCCCAGTATAGTAACACACAGCAACTAGTTAGTGGCAGGCCATGCTATAATGAAAGCAACATATAATGGGATGTAGTAATGGGTTTCTGGCATGGGACTTGGATTATATATCTACATAACCCATTAACCACCCCATTATTTGAAAGTAATATTTGGTGCATTTTTATCTTGGACTTCAAACCAATATACCCAGTACGCAAAGATCATAATTTGTTCAGTTTTAATTACATCATTTGCTTCTTCTAAAAGATTATTGATTTTCTTTTTCGAATGCTTTAAACACTTGCCATACATTTTCAGATACATTTGTTGCATTTGGCTGTCTTTGAAGTGTCAAGGGCCAAATCCTAGAGGCAGCATATTCATAGAACAAACACGGTTGTTATTCACTGTACTTACCGAATAAAGTGTTTTTCTTACCATCTCTTTGCAATGTGTCATTCTGGTAAGGGGAGCTGATCAGAAGGGAATACAGATATACAGGAACTGAAAAAGTTTGTCTTCATTATCTGGCAGACCTGTGAAGCCTGGAGCTTTGACAGAAACCACGAGATAGTAAAAACTGGCAACTGTGGGTTTGTCTGTTCTCTATTGATTCTATTTCTGGAAACAAAAGTACCAATGCGTAAATCATGTGACTACAAAACTGAATGAGTGCCAGTAGCGGAAAAAGCAGCCTTAGACCTCTGACCATCAAGGCACAAAGAGGAACCTCTTTTTTTCCTCTTCTCTCAATTATATGTTTATTTTTTGGTAAGAAATTGATTTACAAAAATCATAGGTTGGAATAAACAATATCATAAAGATTATGACAAGATATTGCTTTTTGTGACTTTTGATATAATTTCTATTTTAATTCAAGGTGTAAGCCCATCTGGTGAACCAATGTGTTGATGTTTGCTTCAGCATGCTACCTATTATCCAGAATGCTTGGGAATGCTGGTGTATACATCATTGTAGTATTGCATTCTTAGCAGTTACTGATATAATCATTATGAGTTTTTGCTTCCTTATGCAAATTTGAATTGGCAATGGACATATGAGTTAAATATTGCCCAGCAGCACATAGTTCACTAAAGTTGTTGTGGTCCAATCCCTAATTTTGATCCAAAAGGCCTTTATGTATGGGCAGTCCCATAGACAGTGGAACTAACCTGCCTGTGGTTTTGCACATTTCAGGCAGGCTGAGCTGAGTTTTGGTTCATGATATGCCTACGGTGTGGGGACAAGTATCCTCTATGGAAAATCTTCAGCATCCTTTAGGTGTGGGTTACAGCTTTTATGGATGAAATTGTGTGTTGTATTGCTTTCAAAAATGGGCATCGCCGTCTTAACTACGAAGTGAAATGCTCTGCAATGGAGCACTCCTGACACTAGCTTGGTAATAAGAAAGATATGTGTTTTTATTGTTGTAAATAAAGCCATTCCTGCTGTTACTTTTTACCTTTCTGTAGAAAGTAGCTGGCCTACTAGCTTGATTCCATTTTAGTCCCAACATTTTTCTGCTAATAATTTTTAAAAATATAGTCGTACTGACACAAATATTTTGCAGTTACATGTGTACAAAATATGGCAATTATATTGGATATTATTGGGATAAGAATATATTAATGCACAGAAACTATTAGTTTTTTTAACATTGTACTAGTCATTCTCTATTTATAATCTATTTTTCCTGTAGTCTTTTTTAAAAAACAAACTAAAAATATGCTGTAATAATTTGGTATCAAAGGAAAAATAACTTTGAATGCACATAAATGTTCCGGTGTTAAAGAGGTAAAGCCATGCCCAAGTTTGCAATCTGCTACTTGTGGTCCAGGTATGAGACAGTGCATGCTCATATAACGGCACATGTATGTCCACAAAATCAGTGAGCAAAGTACAATTTTAAAAACAATTGTCATGTTTTTTAAAATCATGACGGTATCCCTTTAGCTCACAGGGTTATAAAATAATAACATTCTCAATGATTCAAAGTAAAAAAAATAATATGCCCCAGAAGAGGACAAATCTTTTCTGCCAGTACTGCAGGTGGTTCAAGTTCTGATATGTAGCCATATATTTTCTAATTTGCTAAAAACTCATTCAGTTGTTTCTTTAAACTATTTTACTTTGCTATTTTACTGAGATAATTTAATGTCTTAATTTTCACAAGCAGCAGTGATTACATATATAATATGTGTATCATAGCCCTTAGGCTACTGTCATAGGGGTTGTTTAGACTTAATAAGGTCATCTCTGCCTGCCCTTGTTTCCAGTACTAATCTATAGGAAATCCATGGCCTGAAACTCAAGTAGCCATAGGTGAACTTATCCAAAGAAATGTTCAGAATGTGACATTAGCTTTTGATGTACTGCATTATTACTTCTGTCAAATAACATAATAATCCCATAACGTTTGAATGTGTTCTCTGAAAGTTTGATTGCATTTGATTGTTTCAGAAAAGTGTTAATATGATAAATGTTGTTGATAATTATTGATTAAAAAACAAACAAAAAAGAATAACTAAGATGTAGCTGGATTCCAGAATGTAGAGAATGGCAACACCTTGGATTCTGCAGCACAGTGGCCTCTGGTGGTGAAGTAGGGGTTTGCAAGTGAGAATAAGGAGAAGTGCTGGAATAAATGGGGAGTCTAATTAACAATCAGGTCAGGCTAGGCCAGAAGCAAGCAGAAAAGATCATAGTCGAGAAACAGGCCAGGGTAAACCAAAGGATTCTCACAAGCAAAGTTGAAGAGGTTCAGGAACAGAGGAACAGCAGAACAGCAGGAAAGCTAGAGTCATCAAAGGCTGATGAGCACCTACTAGAGAACAGCTAGACTTTCATCCTTAAATGAGACATCAGCTGGGCAATGTGCACTTGCAAGATGTGAAGATCGAGTCTCCTGACAATAATTTCTTATAGCCTTCTGTGGGATTTGACATCTCAGACCAGTTGTCATTTTGGCTGGTCTGCGACAATGTATCCTGTAGGCTTGGATCATAAATATCAATATTTATTCATGTGTTGAGCTGGCCAATAAACTGATTGGCCAATTCAATCAAATCATAAAAATCAATCTAAATTCCAATGTCTGGTATGATAAATCTGCCCCTAAGTATTGCTGAAAAGAGAATACGTCTGACTCATACAGCTTGGCTGGCTTTGGAATGATTCAAGTACTTGTTGTGGATTCCATATGTAATGTAGATTCCATATGTAACAAACATGCATATAATTAGTACAGAGAGATGTTAAACTGTTCTTTATGTCTATAAAAATATCAAATTGATGAGTCATTTTTTACAGTTAAATATGACAGATTTTCTTTAGGACTTGTCAAATATAGAGTAATTTTGCCTTCATTTAAAAAATCAGCATTTTCCCTGTGAAAATGCATGTATAGAATCTGGAGTCCATTGAATCTCATATATGTTCATGAGATTCTAAAGCAAATAAAGTGCTGTCTTGTATAAAAAAGGGCATTGACTCAAGGGATGAGAACATAATTTTGCCCCTTTATAGGTCCCTGGTAAGGCCTCACCTTGAGTATGCAGTGCAGTTTTGGGCTCCAGTCCTTAAGAAGGATATTAATGAGCTGGAGAGAGTGCAGAGACGTGCAACTAAACTGGTTAAGGGGATGGAAGGGTTAAACTATGAGGTGAGACTGTCGAGGTTGAGGTTGTTTTTTCTGGAAAAGAGGCGCTTGCGAGGGGACATGATTACTCTGTACAAGTACATTAGAGGGGATTATAGGCAGATGGGGGATGTTCTTTTTTCCCATAAAAACAATCAACGCACCAGAGGTCACCCCTTTAGATTAGAGGAAAGGAGCTTCCATTTGAAGCAGCGTAGGTGGTTTTTCACGGTGAGGGCAGTGAGGTTGTGGAATGCCCTTCCTAGAGATGTGGTAATGGCAGATTCTGTTAATGCCTTTAAGAGGGGCCTGGATGAGTTCTTGAACAATCAGAATATCCAAGGCTATTGTGATACTAATATCTACAGTTAGTACTAGTGGTTGTATTTATAGTTTATGTATGTGAGTGTATAGATTGGTAGGTGTGGGTTAGGTGTGCTGGGTTTACTTGGATGGGTTGAACTTGATGGACACTGGTCTTTTTTCAACCCTATGTAACTATGTAACTATACAGCCAACTGATGTCTTCCGGGTGAAGAAAAGTTCTATGGGCATATCTAATGTCCGGTCAAAGAGTTTTTAATCCACTACCACCTTTATTTGTGGACATGATTTATATAAACACTCCCACAGTACTTTCATGTTTTTGTCTTGCCTTTATAGTCCACAGCTTGAATAATGTGTGCAGTTTAATTTAAAGCATTTAATCTTGACGGACTTTACATGAAAATTATTTTTAAATGGTTAAAGCTTTTTAATATGTACCAAGCGCCAAAATATGCATTATCCATGGATATACATATATAACTTGTAATAATTGCCAAAGGTCACTTAAATGGGCTGCTTTTAGTGTACCACCTTAATTGCTAGCAGTTGCCGCAATTTGCTATAATGACAGTTCATACTTGCGTGCTGCAGTTTAATTGTAGGCACCAGTGAAGTTGTAGCAGAATAAAAAGACCACCTTCTGCAGAGGGAAAGAAACTGCCTGAGATGGAAATTGAATCAAATATCTGATTGTATAGCATTTAGAAAACAAGAACACCAAAGACCTTCTTTTCCTCTTAACGAAATTTAAAATACCAGTAATTGCTCCAATTAAAAAGAAGAGAAAAGCTCTTTGAAGATATATTTTGTTTTAACTTTAAGCTTCCTATTTCAGATTATTAAAATACTTAAAATTAAATTCTCTAAAGTTTGAATATTGAAAACAATCATTTCATTTACCAGGTTTTTTTGTTATTATGGTCTTAAGGTTTGGAAAATACAAAAGGTTGAATGGGACTGTAGTTGGTTTTGCAGCTGCAATGGTAGCTGTTATATTGGTTGGGACTTTTAAGGGTTTATATTAATGTATGATGTCTGTAGTTACACAATCCTGTTGAAATGGGGTTGGACAAAGGGTTTTTCTATTTGTTATTTACCTTTTTGATTTGTCAGTTCATGAAATATTGTTATTGAATCCAAGATGAAGAAATACTGTGTGTAATGCAGTATACCCTGTACCAGTAGTGCCTAAACTGTGCCCAAAGCAGTGGCAAATGGGGCTCAGCCTAAATGCCAGTTAGTGAGAAAATCAGTAAATATTAATTTGCTGTCATGGATACGTCTGAAAACCCAGCATGGAGATCAGATAGGGTAAGATTTGGGATCCTAGATAATCTTGGCTGAATGATGGATACACCAATATTTTCCTACATCTGTACCCATTTCATCAACTAAGGGGGAAGAGGGGGTCTGACCAAAGGTTGCCCTTTCAAAAGGGTCCCTGACAGAAGGTTGGACCTTCTTCATGATGCTCCTTAGTGATACCTGCATAATAATTTACACAAGATCCATCTTCTTTGTTTATAATGGTTCTAAATGCTTTGGGTTTAGCTCTGTATACCTTGCAACTGACTATTGTAATACCTTATTTACCTGAACTCTTCAATACTAAGCACCCTATTTCATGTAATAAAATATACATTTTCTGAAAGATATACATTTCATTTATTGTAACCATTTTTTTGCGCAAGCTCAATACGTAAATCGTATCGAACCACAATTTCTATGTTTCCTTAGTATAGCATGGATGGTAGAAGCAAGTACAATCAATGTTCTGCCAGTAGTCAAGCAGTCAAAGAGATAAAGATATTTCTCTGTAGCCCTAAAGCATGGTTGAGATATCACTGCTGTTATATATAATATATATCAAGAATATACAAAGTTGCAATACGTAACTAAGATGCCAAAGTTTACATTTTTTTTTAAAGCAGATTTTCTTATGGAAATATATAAAGGGCATATGGTATCACACATAATTAGCATTCAGAAACAGAACATGCCAACACAGAGTCTGACAGGTCAAATATTTGCTTCCCCCTACATGACACCAAATGATATCCTGAAATAATGAAGACAAATATCAAAAACTATGAGCATGGATCAGCTGGCAGAAGTGACAATAAAATATTTTTTTTTAGCCACAGCCAGTCATTTTTCTAATCAAAAGTTTCAGAGAAAGATTTTTTTTTCTTTTTTCTGATTAGAATTTTTCAACATTTTACATATCCGTGACATATTTCTCAGTGCCAGTTTATTATTTCACTTATGAAGCCTGAACAAGGAAAGCCTGAAGACCACACAAATTTAAATATAGCAAAAAGGACTGTGTTAAATAAAATATAGATCCATAAAACTGATTCGCTTTCTAAATGTATATTTTTGTTACTATGATATCTGTGAAGCCGGTTCCTCCTGCAATGAGGATTCTGAAGTTTGGGATATGGGTTAAGATCATTTTAAATAAACAGTGATGATTTGCCGTGAAAAAGATTCGCTGAGTGAGGGAAAAGTTGCAGTCCAACAAATACACTGCGTTTGCGTCAAAAAAGTTGCACGAAAAAAGTCACACGTATCAAAAAAGTAGTGCAGTAGTCCCGTTTTGCGACTTTTTCGCTATTTCGCTAGTTTTTCTGCAGTTTTGCACATTTTTCAGTGAAGCGAAATGGGACAGATTCACTCATCACTATAAATAAACAAATGTTTTCTTTCAACAAGAAATAAAATATATTACATTGTGATTAATAATTTAATTGAATTATTTCTCAGTGACAATTATTCAGGTATGGGATCCCTTATCCGGAAACCCGTTATCCAGAAAGTTCAGAATTATGGAAAGGCCTTCTCCCATAGACTTCATTATAAGCAAATCATTTTAATTTTATAAAATTATTTCCTTTTTCTCTGTAATAATAAAACATTACCTTGTACTTGATCCCAACTAAGATATAATTAATCCTTATTGGGGGCAGAACAAGCCCATTGGGTTTATTCAATATTTAAATGATTTTTAGCATAGTAACATAGTAACATAGTAATATAGTAAGTTGGGTTGAAAAAAGACATACATCCATCACGTTCAACCATAATGACTACTGTATATACTCGAGTATAAGCCGATCCGAATATAAGCCGAGGTACCTAATTTTACCTAAGAAAACTGGAAAAACTTATTGACTCGAGTATAAGCCTAGGGTGGGAAATGCAGCCGCTACTGCTAAGTTTCAATAATCAAATTATTTAATAAAAGGACACTCACAAGTGCTTACATGACTACCATATTAATAAACACAAGGTACGGGCTGGAAAATGAGGCGCATCCAACATAAAATAACCACATGCAAGGTTGTACAGGTTAATATCTCAATTTAATTGCTCCATTTTTGCACACAGGCACCACACACACACACAACTACACACAGGCACAGGCACCCGGTATAACCCACAGTATAACCCACAGTATAACCCACAGTATAGCCACAGTATAGCCCACAGTATAGCCCACAGTATAGCCCACAGTATAACAATTTGAGTTAACCGAATAATTAAATAATCCTAGTTTTTAATTTTGTTAAATAAAAATGATCATACCATGTAGCAGGCAGGGTCCGGGGCGGCGCTACGTGTGAGTTGCCTCGAGTATAAGCCGAGGATTCCTTTTTTAGCACATTTTGAGTGCTGGAAAACTCGGCTTATACTCGAGTATATACAGTATATATAACCTGCCTAACTTCTAGTTATGGAGATCCAAATTACAGAAAAATGCCTTATCCGGAAAACCCCAGGTCCCGTATAACTGGTCCCATACCTGTACTACTTTTGTGCCATAAATGTCATTCATTTCTGTAGAAATTAGTGATTTCTATAAATCATGGCTATAAATCCTGTTTTATCTTCAACATCTAAATATCCAAAGTGCGTGTGTGTGTGTTTACCAATAATTCTTTATAGTTGCAGGAACATAGTCAAGTTGTCCGTTATCTAACAGAAGACAAAAAAAATTCTATAATACATGCTGTAATCCAGTAATAAAATGTTACTGACACATCCAGAGAAATCTTCCCATCGTATGCCTCGTTTATGATAAATTATAGTTATTTTTGCGTAAAAAATTGTTTTTGTTTTTTTTTACTCAAGTTGCTCTAGAGCTCTTGTAACAGCCTTATCTACTGGGGGTGGTGTTTTCTCCTCCCATAGAAATCACAATGTGGTGCTTTAAACGAGACTGATATCTTTCACTGAAATAGTGACCTAACCTAGAGACTGTCTGGATGTCTATAAAATTATTCAGCAAACAGCACCTGAAGCTGTGTGAGGAAGGTAGAAGGCAAATAAAGTTAAACAGATTGATAACCCTACCAAGTGATGCTGGAGGAAATTGGATATTCTCCTGGAAGATTCAAAAAGCAGTTGGTAATGGAAGTCTGAAGCAAGCAGTTTTATAAATTATCTTATCTATGGTTTATTGTGACAAATAACACAAACCCAGATTAATTTTTGAGGCATAATTGGTAAATTTGGTACCTTCTGCCTGCACTTATCAGCATAAACGTGAGAACTCCTGTGGGCATTAAATAACCATGGCTGCTATTCTTCATTTACATTATTATTAGGTGACATGAGAATGTTGGAGGCTCTGAGGAAGCACCAGGCTAGAGGTGGTCCAGTGGGCAATGCAAAAGGCAATATACTAGAAGCAAGAACAATGATTACTAGATTAGTAATCTAGTAAACTAGATTACTAGTAAATTAGTAATCTAATAAACTAGATTAGCAGTTACCCTATAAAATAGTGGTACTCGCTTGACTTTTTAAACCATTTCATATGCTGCTGTGTTTTCTCACATAGGCTTGATACTATCACTCCCAATAAAACCTATTTCTGGTCTTTTAAGTTACTGGAAATGTATTATTGTTTTGTAGTATAATTAACACATATTTGTAATGTGGCACTTACATGTGTGTGCTATAAGGTAAGTATCTCTTAAAAACCACTGGCCCTACCAGTGGGGTATGGCAGTAGGTATGGTGTATGTTGTGTTTAACACACTTGAAAGGACCAGAAAGTGGGTACTAGGAGTGAATGAAAACAGCCATTTATTGTACAGCGCTATAGAATAAGTTGGGGCTTTAGAAATATATGTGTTACTGATAATAACAATAGGGGGAAATCTGGCTTTGGGTACAGGCAGGTAAGGTAGGTTGTGGTGACTGTGGTGCAACCTACAGTGCCTCCTCTCCCACAGGCTGCCACAGGACCCCTACTGCCATGTTTTTTAGAATTTTATTGAAACTCTTGCACCAAGCTTATGAAAGCATGGACATTGTGTTTGACCCAGAAGCTTTCATCAGGTCCAAAGCCCTTACAGTAGTTGAAATACTGCAATGAACCTCTAGAAAGTCTAGGAATAAGGACTTTTTATATCATATGGTCTTGATGAAAAATCAATTTAACAGGAGCAGGTTGTTCCTATACAGAAAGTGATTGAAGGCTAACAAGCGACCCATGGAGAACATAAAGTACTGTATGTGCAACACTGGAAAGAGTTGTACAGTATATGTTTGACAGAAGGATTGATTGATTGATATATTGATGATATCAGTAACGACCAATAAGTCTAGGACCCAAATAGGAGACAATATTGTGACTATTCTTAGATTATAATAAAAATGGGCCACTGACAGAATACTGGAGGGAAGGAGTGCATCTCTTGCCATTAAGGTCTGGCTATAAACTTAAAGAATGTTTATATCCAGTACCACAAACACCAATATCATGGTGTGTCTGCAATGATGTAATGATTGCAGTGCAATCTCAAATGCAATCTTCCAGATTAACTATTACAAAGGTACCCCACTCACTGACCTGCTTTAAACAAGAAAACCGAGGGTTTTCACTTTATTTGTAAACACCGTTGTAGCATTTAAAGTAGGACTCAAAAGATTATGCTGGGATAATACACATCATCTAATACACTTCATTAGATTTAACAAAGCTTTAACTGCAACACTACCAAGCAATTGATAGGAATCTGCACATTCATTTTTACGTTTGTCAGATCCAGTTTTGCATCCATCAATTCCTACCTAGGCATATAAGATTAGAAGTTCCTAAAAAGTTTTTTAGATTTAATGCATCTATATTTATCTCATAGTGCCAAATCTACACAAAACAGTGTAACTCACTGACCTAATTCCATTTTAATGTATGTCCTAGTGTAGGATCTTTTCCCAAAATGCAATGATATATACAGTATAAAATGTACCTAGCACATTTAACATTATATTTGAATCTACTTCAAATTTATAGCGCTGTACTTAGACACAATTATTAGGACAACTGCCATGTAAGCACAGATCTCTTCCAGTAGAAAAACAAACTTTTATTAGATGTCAGATGGATTACTGCAGTAATATTTGAATTTATCTTTGAATAATAACATCATGTTAATCCACATAAGTCTTTCCTGTAGTCTAGAACCCAAAACATTTCTGTATGTGCTAAAAACAGCTAGAAACAGGTTTTTCCTTGACTACATGTATTACATCTGTGGTATTGCAAATATATTGATGATGTAATATCTGAAAACATGAAAAGAAATCTGATTTAATAATACATAATAATTGGCAATAAGAAAAACATGTTGAAAAATTCAAAGTGTTTAGAGTCCAGTACTGAGCTACTAGGCTACTAGGTTTGGTATTTCAGCAGCTATCTAGTTACTAAGGTATTATTTACCCTAGCAACCAGGCAGTGGTTTAAAGAAAAGATGGGAATATGGATAGGTGTGGGCCTGCATAAAAAAGAGAATTAATAACAAGTAACAATAACAATAAAATTGTAGCTTCGCAGAGCAATAGTTTTTTGGCTGCCGGGATAAGTGACCCCCATTTGAAAACCGGAAATAATCAGAAGAAGGCAGCAAATAATTTAAAAGCCATACAAAATTAAAATTGATGACCAATTGAAAAGTTGCTAAGAATAGGCGATTCTATAGCATTCTAGAATGAACCTGAAGGTGAACCACCCCTTTAAATCCCTTGCTCAAACACCTACCTGTCTAATCCTATGACCCAGAGTATAACTTTATGTACTCAGTTGGTGTGGAACTGTAAAATCTCAGCTTTCTCCACTAGAAAGTTGAGCCACAGGACTGGGCCAACATTAGTGTAACATGTTAAAACAAATGGAATTTTGTATTAATTTTACTATGCCTCTTTTACTGTAGGTATTATATCTAATATATAAAGTGAGATAAGAAGAAGATGAAAAAAAAATGTTAAAAGGGCACCCAGATTTGAACCAGGGACCACTCCATCTGCAGTTGAATGCTCTACCCCTGAGCTATACCTGCTGTCCGGTGTTTTAAGCTTTGCTTATTGTCCTACATTCTACTAAAGGGATGGGTTTTTTTTATTTTTTGATCTGTGATGATAGATATTCTATGTGTGTCTTACATGGATTTCTGCACTTCTCTCTGCTATTTTCTGTTAATATCACCTTGCATGGTGGCACAGTGACACACGAAAATCACACACCCCAACTTTTTTTTTTAACATATTTTATTGCATTAACATTTAAAGGGAGTGCAAACCTTTCTGTAAATCTGTCCCATTGGTACCCCTTAGTTCTCCAAAGTAGGCATTCTTACCATTCTTCCTCTATAGCCGTCGCCGAAATTATGTGGAAATTATTTCCCCACTGAAAACAATGAAAGAAATGTGATTGGCTTTTGGTGGCCCCACCCACTTTTTCTATCCTTGAGTACATAGTCACCCAGTGACTGACTGTGCAAAGTTTGGGAACCCTGGCATCAAACCAATATAATTCAATAGATGAAATCTGATTGGCTGTTGGTGGCTCCACCCACTTTTTCAATACTAAAACTGCAGTCCTCTATTGACCAACTGTGAAAAGTTTGGGGACCCCGGTGTTATTACTGTGAGAATCACAGCAGGTTGAATTTCCACCAAGTCAAAAGGTAAAATCTGATTGGCTGTTCACAGCTCCACCCACTTTTGGGCATCCAACAATAATCACATTTTCATTCTGACCCCATGACTATGTGATTCAAGTTTGGGGAGTGTAGCCTCAAAGCTGTAAGATTGGCAGCAGTTTCAATTCCCCTATTAAAGTTAATGGGTGAAATTTGATTGGCAGTTGTTGGCCCCTCCCAATTTTGGTCATCCAACAAATGTCACTGTTTCATTCGGGGTGACCCCATGATTATATTATTCAAGTTTGGGGGGTGTAGCTTCAAAGCTGTAAGAGTGGCAGCAGTTTGAAAATCTTCCCTGTCAAAGTCAATGGGAAAATTGGGGGGTTCGGAGGGGCGCCATAAAAAATGGGTGGCGAGATCGCTTAGAAAATCACAAGCAACCTGCTCCGCTATAGGGCGAAGAAGTGTGGGGAGTTTGGGTATTGTACCCCTAAAACTGTAAGAGGAGTAGTGTTTAGAAAATGGGGAAGAATAAGCTGAAGTTGAAGAACAGTCTGTGGGTTTTTAAACCCAACATAATTAAAACATTTCAAAAGTAGTTGCTTGAATTTTACCCAGCCACAAGTAAGCTTTATAGGTAGTTAATATTTGTAGCTGTCGCAATGGATGTAAATAAGCACAAAACATATGTGTTATTGCTATAATAATGTTTTTCTTATTTAAAGTAAGCACTATATGAATATCTTCCTAAATTCCTGATTTCAAAATGAGGACATTATAGACACACTCTATTATCACCTGTTAAAATCTTAACTGTAAATTATCAGACAAGTTCAAGATTGTATAATATACCATTTCTTTATTGTTAATAAATCATTGAGCATTACTATTATTATTATTACATTGTCATCTTGATTGTGATTCTTCAATGAAGCGATCTTTAAATAAAATGCTCATTTTAAAAAGGAGACAGAAAATCTATAATTTGGAAGTGGCAATACCAATAAACACAGTATTAGCTTCATCTGCTGTTTCCCGCCTTTTTGAATTGTCGCTTGATTGGCAGGTTGAACGCAGCTTAATTCATTTCTCTTGTCAGAGGAAGTTGCTTTGAAAGGTTGGATAATTCACATTAATGGTTTACTTGTCTATTTAACAACATAGCTTCATAGACCTTGTTGATGTATTGAAAGCTATGAATAGAAGATTAATGAACATTCACCAACCCAGATTAGACTTTGAATTAAATTGAAAAACTGCATACATTTTCTGTAAAATTCTGAAGTTATGAATGGAGTGAAATGACAAATGATTTCCTTCTACTACAGGGGTTAATCTTTGTCATTATTATTATTATTAGGTTTGATTACTGGGTGATACATACTGTCGCCTAAAATATATGCTAGAATTATACTGTTAAAATATACAGTTATTTTCTGTACATTATATATATACTGTAATATATAAAATAAATGTATACTCTGTAATAATAAAACAGTACAGGTATTGGGCCCCTTATCCGCAAACCCATTATCCAGAAAGCTCCGAATTATGGAAAGGCCATTTTCCATAGACTCCATTTTAATCAAATAATTCATTTTTTAAAAGGGTTTCCTTTTTCTCTGTAATAATAAAACAGTACCTTGTACTTGATCCCAACTAAGATATCATTAATCAGTATTGGAGGCAAAACAATCCTATTGGGTTTAATTACGGAAAGACCCCTTATGTGGAAAACCCCAGGTCCCAGGCATTCTGGATAATGGGTCCCATACTTGTACCTTGTACTTGTTCCCAACTTTTATATAATTAATCCTTATTTGATGCAAAACAATCCTGTACCTGATTAGACAAGGTATGGTGATACAAATTATAAAAAGATTCCTTATCCAGAAAATATGAAATGAAACAAAAGCAAATAATATACAAAATAATTGGGCAAATAAATCACCAGAAATTGACCCTTTATTTAAAGAAAAGTCAGCAGGGTAATTAACCATTTTTTCACAGACATAGGTGGAATTATGCTGTAACTGGGGCAAGGTTTACCCACATCTAATAACCAATAGTAAAACACAACAAAGCACCCAAGGGCTGGATTTATTTACATTCTGAAAAATCATTTTTCTAATGTCTCCTACAAATATTTTTCTTATGCCGAACACACAAAAATGGAAAATGAATTTTTTTAAAACTTGCCCAGATACAGCCATCCTCGAAAGATGTATTGATGGGAAACTTTTGGAATGAATAGTTTTATATGCAACACAACTTACTAAAGTTTTGAAATAATATTATTATAATATACACGAACCATGAATATCCTGTACATTTTGTCAGTTATAATCAGTGCCTAGTGATGTCATTTCTGTCATGTAACACTCATACTTGTGTATAATAACAATAGAGCAATTTTTTTTTCAATTACTTAAAATCTTCTCATGTAAATATATATCCATGTATTGCTAAATTTATATGTGATCCAGTATATTACATAGTTACATACGGTTGAAAAAAGTTGATCAAGTAAACCCAGCACACAAACCTATACTGACGAGTGATGAACAAATCAGTCCCGTTTTGCTTAATAGCGAATATGTTGTGCCACTAGGGTTGATTGATTAAAGTGCGATAACGCTTATCGCATGCTTTTTTGCGTTAAAATTGAAGCGGAAAAAAACGCGCGATTCGCTAAAGTATTATCGCATGCGTTAAGTCACATATCGCGTGCGTTAAATAGCGTGCAACCGAATGTGTTAATTTTCTCGCAGAAATAATACTAACGCATGATTCACAAACACTTAGGCGAGCTAAATATCGCATTAGTCTATGGGAAAATTAACACCTACTTGGGGCAGGCAGTAATTATAGAAAAGTACAGTTAATGAGCTTTTGGCAACACAATATGGACTTTGCAGTGGGATTTATTCAAGTCTGTGTTGGCCCTAGAGTGATGCAGCCGCCAGTTTGCAGGGAAATGAGCATTTTCAAAAAAAGCAGTTTTATGAACGTAATGCTGTGTATGGCTAATATGGCGTGTGCGCAACAAGTAGCACGCTGCGTTAATTAGCATGTTGCATCAAATACCGCACGAAAATAGTCTTCACGACTTAAATAAACAGCATCGCGTCTAAATTAACGCAAATATTCTTTTAGTGAACTGTGCGTTAAGAGGCGAAATACAAGACGCGATAAAATTTTTAACGCATTAGAACTTATATTCAAGCATTCACATAAATGACCATCACTTTAATTCATCAACGACCATCAACGACTAAACACTTTTCTTGTATCTTTCTGCTGTGTCTTTTACCACTTGGCACTAGATCTCTCTATATTCATACTTCTTTATTTATTATAATGTTTGCATGCCTTGTGTGTACTTTTCTACGCTATAAAATTGTACAGCACTGTGTGTTCTAGTAGCGCTATATCGGGATGTATATTTACATACATTTATCTGTGCCTAACAAGACTTATAACAATTTTCTTATTAAGTTTGTCACCTTGCAAGGGAAGGCCCAAATGCATTGCATTATACAATCCTTGTAATAACCAAGGTACCTTTTCCTAGCTTTCCTAATTTTAGAAGCCTTTCTTCAAAGCATTTAAATATCACATCCCCTTAATTAGCTTTCTTGCCTTTCTCTCACTTCATTTAACAAGTTTTAATATTTATATATATATATTGTATTTTTGTAAATATTTCTCAATTTTTAAATAATTAGGAAAACGATAAATAAATAAAATCTCAACCTGCATTATACAGTTATGTAGGTTCTTACAAGCTCTTAGAGCTCTAGAACTTGCATCCTTAGCCATGGTAAATTATCCCTTCGATCAGTACAATGCAAAACAAGGCAAGCTTCCAACCATGCACCAATAAATATGTCTGACTTTATGGTGTTAGTTTCCCTTTAATATGACCGTGGCACTTACAAGCCAGTACTTGAAAGTGGTACTAAAATAGCTCTTCTAGACAAATCAGCTCTTCACCAGCTGTTGTGTTTTCTATTTTGCTTACGCTAGATACTTCATGCTCCATATTCTCTGAAAAAAATAGGATGTGAATTGATTTGCACATTATCTAAGCAATGAAGACATCGAATTATTCCTGACATCCTCTATTCTCGTTTTTGATTTGTAGGCCAGCTATGCTCTGCAGCTGAAGCAAATTACATCAACAGAAATGCTGATGTGACCACAAGTTGACAAAGGACATGATTTCTACTAGAAGAAAAGAAACTGCAGCTTATGAAATGCTATGTAATAATGTTGTTTAACCCACAGATTCTGCATCTTAAGTATATTTTATTTCTAATCTTCTCATCATTTCATTGTTAAAAGACTTCGAGAAATGGAAATAGAATAAAAGCTACAGAATTAAAAATTGTTCTCAAACCTTTAATAGCTCAGCTGCAAGCTGTATTGTTTATTTAATTCGCTGTGTGATTGAACTGATTCATGTGACTGTCTTAATTTAGCTTAATTTAGCTTCCTAGTTCAGAAACTGATATTTTGCAAGTTTCCCTCAAAAGAAGAAAAGTGGTAAGAAACTAATTCAGATCTTTATTAAACGCCTGTGAAAAGAACGAATGAGTAAAAACATTATCAAATGACAAGGTATTTCACATGTTCTTTATAGTATCATTCATAGAGGGTTCACTGCCTTTACTGGGATGTGAATGAAGTGTAATCTTAAAATAGACACTTAGAAAGTGCCTAGAATTTAATTTTCACAGAGATTTGTAATGAGTAAAGATGGCTCAGGTTTTATTTGATGAGTAATTTGTAGGCTTTATGAAATGAAAATGTAACTGTTGTCCATGGAAATTTGGAGATAAATGTAGGGACCTATAGGGTTAACAATCACTATTAGTGATGAGTGAATCTGTCCGTTTTGCTTTGCTGAAATTTTGGCGAAATTGCTGAAAGTTTTGCGAATTGTGACTACCACGCAACTTTTTTGACATGCATGACTTTTTTGACACATCCATGACCTATTTGACGCGGCAGGACTTCCTGCAGGGGGTGGGTACTATATCTTTCCTCTTTGGCCTTCCTCTCTTGACCCAGGTGGAGTGCTCCAGGAAGCCTGGGTTCAACATAGCCTAGAAGTATGTAGCCATAGAGGATCAAGTCTGCTGTTGGGATCGGGACCATTTAAGGTAGAAACCTTAAGGACATAAATATACTTAACCCAGCTGGTCCTCCGCAGTGTTGGACCATTCTGATATTGCTGCCTTTTTGCATGCCTGCCATTCCATCTGCATTTTGTGAGCATCAACCCTGCCATACATTGCTATTGTCTTGGACAATAAAAGTTATTAGTTCCAGTTTGTTGCAAGAGAACTCCTGGCATCCCTCTTTTCCATCATTATCTTACATCTGGCAGCGGGAGGTGTAGGTCAACAACGCCCTCCATATAAACTCTTTCTCATAGTGAAGGCCTTTGAAAGAGAGTCCTATGTACCCCATGCTCTAATCCTAGTTGGTTTCCTGTTCAACTTGACCCTGATATTGGAGAACCAGTGGACAATTATTCCAGAATTTCCCAAAGACATTGATTTCTGGTTAGTAGTTTCAACAAGGCACTGCAAGGGGAGCTGCTGGTGGCCAAAAATCATTGAGTAGTATGAATTTTATATAACTTTTTTTAATACAACTTATAACCTCTTGGAGCAGTGGAAGAAATGTTCAATGAATAATATTACATTGAAATTTTTTTTCTATTTTGTTCATATTCATGCAAATTTGGAAAAAAAATTGTTAGAATATAATATTATAACCAACCTTTTCATCAGTCAGTTCCATGTTATTTGTGTGTGCTTTTCAATTGTTTGCCATTTTATTCTGTCTCTTTTCAGGCAGCTGTAACTGTTTATCTATGAGGCTACAGTCTTATTGTTAAGTTACTTTTTATTGTATATCTTACCCTTGAGTTATTACTCTTCCATTCTGACTTCTAATCCATTGCCTAGTTGTAAGGGCAGTAGGGCCCTTGCATTCTAATATTGTACACATATTTTATGGTGCTAGATTTTTTTTTAAAGAAAATATTGGATTTGTTTTCCTTTCCTTGTGCTAAGATTATTTCTTCCATACTTACCTTTAGCCATACTTTGGCTAATTTAGACAAATTACTCTTCAGGCCACAGTGTCTTATAAGACACTTGCTTTGACTATTAGTGGACATATAGAATACCTGCCCTATAGGGTTTTGTATAAAATGGGTACACATTGAAGATAAATATATTTCCCAGAACCCCTACCCCTGCCATAAAGCAAGAAAGAGCTCCTCTAAAGAAGTAAGCAAGGATTCCTGAAGAGAAGGGAAGCAAAGAAAGTCATCTTAAGTCACTTTCCCATGGACAATGAGCTGAGATTATGGTTGCCACCTTTTGTAGTTTCTAATACTGGCCAAGGTGGGGGCATGTCTACAAGAAGGAGGGCTGATGATGCCAGTGGAGGGGTCATGACGTGATGGGGGTGGAGTTGTGACATCAATGGCCACAGCTAGCAAATTAATGAGTAGTGTGGGGTATAGGGGTGAGGTGGGTGGGAATGTTTCAGGGGGGGGAGGCGGTCTGGGGCTAGAGGCTTGTTATCCAGACCCTGGATCTAAGTACTGGTGGTACCAAAGCAGCATAAGAATAACCTGAAACCCAGACTTTTTGCTGAAATACTCTTGGACAGGAGAAGGTTACTAATCTGGCAGGTATATATGCAAATGTCCACTGAGTGAGTGTCTGCATAAGACTAATTAATTAATAGAGAATGACACTGTACAGTGCCATACACATAAGCAGCATTATACGAATATACATGTACCCTTGTTTCTCTCCACATTTCACCAGCCTTAGCAGACATTGCTTATTTCAGGCCATGCTTGACAAGCAGGACCAGAAGGGGTAGGCAGCAGAGACTCATGCCTCGGGTGCATTGGTGGGGTCACAATAAAAGAGAAAGCTATTGGCTGGGGGAACAAGTAAGTAGAGAACTGCACAAGGGAGGGAGGAAGCAACAGGGGGCCTGTGCAGAAAAGCAGGATAGTGGTAGCAAGGGGTAAGGTAGGGTTATGGCATGTGGACCAAAGGCAAAAAAGGGGCATGCTGATGAGAAAGCTGGGCGCTGAACCAAGTAGTATTTTCCTTGTTTACAATAGAAATGAATAGAAAGCAGTGAAAGTTTACTGTTTGATGAATCTGCCCATTACAGTTTATACACTCAACTTCCTGATCCCATTTATACGATAACATAAAAATGATATGATCTGTAAGGGTTCAATAAGCTCAATCTAACACTCAACTTTCTTGAATTTTGACCATCACCTCTTCTTGTCTCGGGTTATGAAAGTGGATATAAATGCAGATGCACAAATGTTCTCCCACTCATATCAGTTAGCCGACACTGCCAGGCACCTACTGTACATTTACTTGGTGCACTAACTAGAGTGGATGAAAGCTGTGAAGAGCTGACACACGGGAAAAGGAAATTTAGGCAAAGTTTTATGTGTGTAAAAAGTAAAATATTGTGAGCATTATTTCTGCATTGGTTATGTTTACAGATGGGCGAAATTATTCGACAGGCATGGATTCACGGTGAATTTCCGTGTTTCCTCATTGGAGGATTATTTTCACAAAACAGGTGAAAAAATAAGCAGCGGGAAAAAAATTACGCGTCAAAAAGAATTGTTGCATGCGTCGTTTCATTAAATTTTCACCAGATTCGAAAATTGTATAATTTTCAGCCCAAATTATGTAGTTGGTTTAACATATTACTTGATACTTGCATTTCCCCTAATTAGATATTTCAGACATGCTTATTTTGTAAGAATCTTATCTCACCAAACTATTACCCGTTCCCTTAGCCTGCTTGCAATGCAGTTAAAGCATCTCTTGGAGGATACCCTGTTTAAAGAAAAAGTAATTGAGATACATGTAATGTAATCATTAACCTTGAAATATCTTGGGAACCAGTTAATGAATCAAATCAATACACTCTTCACTGATCCATAATAATTTGAGATAAATGGAAAAATATAATATTATCTCTATGAGAGGTTATCATGGTGTGTAATTAGTTAGCCTCAAGGAGATTATGTTACTCAGTTACCTTGGTGAATCTGACATTCCCATGTATCCTTTCTAGAATCTGTTGTGTATTATCAGGTGTCATAGACTGAAAGGCACTTTCTGTCATTTGGTCTAGCAAATAAGGGGTTTTTTATTACAAGTTTTTGTGGAAAGATATTAACTAATGCAATTTACTTGTGCAGTTGCTGACTTCTATTCATTTAATAAGGATTTACAAAAAAACTTTTAACAGTTACAAACTTGCCTGGGGAGGACTTGAGAAATGCCTTCTCCTTGTTCTATTGTACTGTGGCTATGAAAGTGTGGAAATTGTTGCCTGTTGTTATGTGTTACTGCAACAAGTAAGTTTAGGTAGAGTTGTCTGACCAGGGGAAGTGTAGCCCAATAGTTGCTTTGTTGCACAGAGAACTACTCCATGAAATTGGTTCCACTTTCACCAGTGACAAAATGAAACTGGGAACAGCTATATATGAGTTGTAACTTTGATTAAGAAAAATTAGAGTGCTACAGGTATGGGACCTGTTATCCAGAATGCTTGGGACCTGGCGTTTTCCGGATAAGGGATCTTTCCGTGATTTGGATCTCCATAACCTAAGTTTACTAAAAAACATTTAAATATTGAATAAACCCAATAGGTTTGTATTGCCTCCAATAAGGATTAATTATATCTTAGTTGGGATCAAGTACAAGGTACTGTTCTATTATTACAGAAAAAAAGGAAATCCTTTTAAAAAATTTGAATTATTTGCTTATAATGGAGTCTATGGGAGAAGGCCTTTCCGTAATTCGCAACTTTCTGGATAATGGGTTTCTGGATAAGGGATTCCATACCTGTACTTAGGTGCTTAAGTCTTAGCTGCTATCTGAATGTGTGTAGTTGCGTTTGGGTGCAGTGTAATAACATTGTGTGATGGAACTAAGGGAAATCTCTGAATACCTATCTTTTTGGTAGCAGGTTGCCTATTGGTGTAGCAGAGCAGCATCATTTTATAGTTCAGTGTTCTACCTGAGCTGCTGATTTAATAGGATCCAATTTAGACTTCATGAAAGCGATTCAGTGCAGAGCTTCACGTGTCTGGATGATAAAGCTTCCTTTGTAAACAGCCCCTTCTAGGTTATGTGTGCCAGTTATGAAGTTAAAGTGGCCTATGTATCAACATGCCAAAATCATTCAGCATCTTGTTTCCTAATGACCTAGTTTTTCCATGATCCGGCAATTTATTAAACTCATAAGCCTAATTAAAAAAGAAAATATAAGTCTAGTGTAACATCTTGTAAGTAATCCTGTTTTTCCTTATTGTTTGATTACTGCATTGATATTGATATATTGCACCTAGAATAGGGGGAGTGTAATGCAATAATATGCACACAGTTTTTGTAAAGTCCAACAACCCATTGCACATAATCAGATGTTTACTTTGAAAGGAGAATCACAGCCAGATATAAACCACAGAGCCACATGCACAGATTCCCCAACCACACCAACCAGGTTGGTCAAGAATACCTTTGCTTCCCCATACTGGACTTTGGGCTGCACTTCAAAGTCTAGCACTAATCAACAACAAGAAACATGTGTGCTGGAAGCCTAGGCCATACTGGAAACACTACCTCCTAACTGATTGCTAGTAATCAATAGAACTGCGCCAAACTTTGCACTTTATTACAATATCCCCATAATGTTTGCCAGTCACGTTTTCACTGCTTGATCTGCAGTGTTGACTTTCTCAGCACTAAAGTACTTTCTTGGCATCTTATAGGGCGGGAAGAAAAAAATATTTCCAGCAATAATAAATAGCGATGAGTGAATTTCTGAATGCCAATTGTTTTTGGCAAACTGCTGCAAAAATTCACAGCAACAAAAAAAAAATCTCAGATAAAAAACACTCATTGAATTGAGTGTATTTGGAGTGAGAAAAAAGGTC
Organism: Xenopus tropicalis; assembly: GCF_000004195.4. Taxonomy (NCBI): domain Eukaryota; kingdom Metazoa; phylum Chordata; class Amphibia; order Anura; family Pipidae; genus Xenopus; species Xenopus tropicalis. Next base: position 179,181,037 of record NC_030677.2, on the reverse strand, counting down.
ACAGTTATGTCAAAAAAGTTGCGAATGCATCAGAAAAGTGTCAGTCATGTAAAAAAAGTTACGCTCACATAAAAAAAAAGTTGTGGGCATAACAAAAGTTGCAGGGTAGCTGCATTTTGTGAATTTAACAGCACAGAGACCTTGCCCCATGTTGTGACAGGAAGCAGTGTTCTTGTCTGTGCTACTATAGTTTAACATAAGAGAAGAGGTATATAAATGGGAAGATATCAGTATTGTTTTATCAAATGGTAGCCATTGCTACATCTCAGCTGACTGATCAAGGAGTCTCATATTTGTGTAATAACAGTACAGGTATAGGACCCATTATCCAGAATGCTCGGGACCAAGGGTATTCCGGATAAGGGGTCTTTCCGTAATTTGGATCTCCATAAACCCAATAGGATTGTTTTGCATCCAATAAGGATTATTTATATCTTAGTTGGGATCAAGTACAAGGTACTGTTTTATTATTACAGAGAAAAGGGAATCAGTTTTAAAATTCTGAATTATTTGATTAAAATGGAGTCTATGGGAGACGGACATTCCATAATTTGGAGCTTTCTGGATAACAAGTTTCCAGATAAGGGACCCCATACCTGTACTGGAACTTGTTAACTTCTAAATGTTTTTGATAGAGATGTGAGTCAAAAAGCTTTTTTGCCATGTGTTAAGAAAATAAAATGAATAAAACAGTACAATTTATTTCATTGCATTAAAATTATAGGCAGTACTTTAGTACAATAGTTGGGGCAGTTTATATTCCTTACAATACTTGTTAGAGAGGTATAGTGAACATCTAACAATTGACTTCAGGGATTGCTTTCAATCAAGATAGAGACATAATGTAACAATACTATTGATTTTTTATTGACTTGAAGGCATACTAACTTTAAAGGATAAAGATGAGAAAGACATCCCAATGGGACAGTCATTCATTTTTCTTAGCCGTTTCTAAACACTTTTTAATACTTTGAGAGGCTTGCAGCAAACTCAGTTTGTATTGAGCAAAGGTTAAGAAAAAGCAAGTGCCTTCTCTAGTTTATCTCGAAATTGGTGCCCAAGGTGCCATAAAAAACCCGAGATTTGAGCAAATAAAAACATATTTTGTTTACATGTTTTCCACTTGTGTCGTTCATGTATTTATTTTATTCTTTTTGCTTGGAATTGTACAATAAAACAGAACTAAACAAATACTTCATGTGCAGTAATTCATCTTTATTAGAGGATTCAGTTCTTCGAACTTTTAACACCTGTCACATCCACAGTTTCCATTTTAACAGCTTGTATCTGAAATGTCTCCTAGTGTCTATTTTTATGTAAGCCCATGTTAATGAATTAGTACAGACCTAAAATGAAAAATTATCACAGACTATTTAATGTACTTCATTATTATAAAGAGTAATAGGTATTTAGGTATCCTATTTTATAACTTTGAGCATTTGCAGTTTGTGCAAGACCTGTAACTTGTTTAGAAAGTTCTCATCCCCTATGGGTGGCATGTGTCTTCCTCAATCTCAGATCCTCTACATGAAGGCTTGGAAGTTTAAGGTTCTGCACAGTACCTTAGCTGTTCCTAGCATTGCACTCTTCTGGACAGAATTCTCTGATGTTGTACCTGGGATCTGTTGGAGCCATTTTCTCAGTTTAGAAGTCACAGACAGCTTTGGCTTCCACTTTCTATGTTCTCTCTAGTTTCTTTTTTCAGGCCTTGGTACTTTTCCAGCCTCTTTTATTTCTTTTTCTTGAAGTTTCTGTGATTTGGCACTTCTACATCTATCACTACCACTGTCTTTTAGTCTCTGTCTATTAACATCTTGGCCAGGTGATTGACCAACCTACCTGTCCATCTAGATCTGGAAGTTCCACAGGATATTAACCCTATTATTTTTCACAACCTTCTGTGGAATCTCTCATCTTAACTTGGGAGGATTTAGCCCATACGCTGTGCAGATATTCCTGTATACAATGCTGGCTACTTGGGTGTGCAGATCAGTGTATGCTGTTCCTGCCTGTATCTTACACCCTGACATTATTCTGTGGGACTGTCTCTAAGATCTTGCTGCACAGTTTGCACCTTGAGTCCTGTCTAGTGCAGTAGATCTTCTATGGATCTGGTGCTAAGTGTCTGTTCTTGGGCTGCTATGGTTTGCGCCTCAGTGATTTCTTGGAGTTTAGCCACTGGTAGGATTTCCCAATGTCAGACACCCCAGCTATCTGTCAATAGTACAGCCAATACAAGTTCATATCTTACCATGACACCATAAAGATTATTTTGGCAGGAATTGCCATTTCTTCATTAACATAACCAAAAAAATAGGGTAAGTTAGGATATTCTAACAGCATACTATAGAGCAAACTAGTTACTATGGCTAGGTGTAAAGAAGGGTAAACAAGCTTTAGATCAGGGTAGAGCAAGAATCAGTGATTTAAGTAGGGGCTACTTTGCCATTTATGCAGCACTATTATGAAAGTATAATGCCAGAAAGCATCCCTAAGGGTTACAGTTACATTTTGTACTTTATGTCTAGGGTATATTTATCATGCTGTGTAAAAAGTGAAGTAAAACATCACAATCAGATGCTTTGCTTTGATTTTCTTACTGTTGAAATCGAATTGATGATTGGTTGCCCTGGGCAATATCACCGGTAATGCTTCACTCCACTTTTTACACAGCATGATAAATATACCCCAAACATAAAGTACAAAATCGACAAGAAAGAGAATTCTAGTTTGTTCAGGTAAATTGTTAAATTGTGCATCTTCCCTGATTTCTGTGCTTGTTCGCCCAAACCTTTCCCAGCTCTGCACCGTAATATGTATAATGGGTAGAATCACTCCAGTAGGGAACAGAGAGCTGCTTGTACAGGGATTCCATTCTTAGCCTAGAGGATTAGATCCCAAATAGACACCCTACAGATAATAAACAATACAAGCTTAACGCTTTCCACAAAATAGATAGATAGATAGATAGATAGATAGATAGATAGATAATAGATATAGATAGATGATAGATAGATAGATAGATAGATGATAGATAGATAGATAGATATAGATTCCTTTATTTGTCATATATATACAATTATAAAAGTACAACATGTAGTGAAATGTACCCTGATTGTTCCAAGACTATTAGAAAAAAAATATAAAGAAAGAGAAAATTAACAATTATCTACAGGAACTAAGGGAAATAAAACAGCTATGGCTTTCCAAACAACTCCCATGACACAGCTATAAAAATACAAAGAGTGTAAGACAACAGCTACTTCCAAATACAAATACTAGGTAGGAGGAAACTAGGGAAAAATACATATAAATAAAGCATATGTTTCTAAAAATCTGCTTACTAGCTCCGTGTCTTTCACTATGTTCTGAATGATTTCAGTTTATTGTTATATGTTTTGCTCAAAAAAAGGAAAACTCAGCACAGGGTTGTTTATTACAAAAAACAGAACTATAACTTTTGCCCTTATACAATATTTTGCAAAATATAGTCATTATACTATAAATGATTTGTAAGGAAGATGTATCCTTCACTGATGGACGTGTGTACAGTAGTGTGAGCATAACATCATGTCGCTACCAAAGACACAATAAAAACAAACATTTACTAGATCATACGCAGCAGTTGACTACAAAATGAAAATAATTGATCAAGAGATTAAAGCGTCTGGAAATATAGATAAATCAATGCGGGAAACGGATAAAAGCTTTCTATGCGTCTTTGGGAAATTGTCTTTTGGCTGTTTTTATAAATCATTTAAGTGAGATTTCACAGGTGTAGGTAATAATCTATGCTTTTAATGTCCTTTTTAAGGTAAATATGTAAAAAAAGAGATGCTTGTTATCCCAATATGTAATTTAAAAGGAGATTTGTAAGGACAGTGCATTAAACTGTCATGAAAACAGTTTTTTGTGTTATTGGATGGAAAAATAAGTTGTGATCAGACAACCCTGATCTCCTTAAAGGAACAGTAACACCAAAAAATGAAAGTGTATAAAAGTAACTAAAATATAATGTGCTGCTGCCCTGCACTGGTAAAAGTTGTGTGTTTACTTCAGAAAGTCTACTATAATTTATATAAATAAGCTGCTATGTAGCCATGGGGGCAGCCATTCATAGGAGAAAAGGCACAGGCACATAGCAGATAACAGATAAAACACTATTGTATTCTACAGAACTTATCTGTTATCTGCTATGTAACCTGTGCCTTTTCTCCTTTTTTCCAGCTTGAATGGCTGCCCCCGTGGCTACACAGCAGCTTATTATATAAATTATAGTAGTGTTACTGTAGCAAACACACCAGTTTTACCAGTGCAGGGCAACAGTGCATTATATTTTTATTACTTTAAAGCTCTTTCATTTTTTGGTGTTACTGTTCCTTTAAAGGGGTAGTTCACCTTTTAATTAATGTAAGAGTGTGCTATTCTGAGACAATTTGCAATTTGTGTTTAGCAGTTCTCCAGTTTGGAATTTTTGCAGCTACCTAGTTGCTAGGGTCTAATTTACACTAGCAACCAGGCAGTGGTTTGAATGAATAACTAAAATATAAATAGAAGAGGACCTAAATAGAAAGATACATAATCAAAATTAACAACAAGAATAAAATTGCAGTCTCTAAGAGCAATAGATTTTTTGGCTGCCGGGGTATTGGTGATTCTATAAGATACTAAAAGTATAATAAAAAGACCTTCTTAAAAAGACCTTTAAGTGAAGATAAATTAACTTATTTGAATTGGAAGATTAAATACAAAATAATGGGACAGTGATTGTGTATTTTGAGCATTTTTTATATATTACACTGAATATACTTTCTGTAAAGTCAACAGCTGCAATTTTGCATAACTATGTATACGTTACAGTATTTCTCCTGTTTTTATGTATGGTGGGGAATCTATTATCTGGAATGTTTGCAATTTGAGGTTTTATGAATAATGTGTCTGTTTTTTAAACATTAAAAATATAGAATAGTATTGGCCTTAACATGGATTAATATACTGTATAGTTGTTTCATTAACTTCAAGTACAAGGTATTGCTACAAAGATAAAATCTGTCAAAAATGAAAAATACTCAGTTTCTGGATAATAGATCCTGTACCTGTACTGTTGCAAATAAATCACAGCCAGTAAGAGTCCTACATTAAAAGCCTGACTGACAATTGTGAATAAGAACTGGTTAAGCCTAGACTAGCCAATAGAACATTAATATGCACATTAGGGGAAGAAGGGCTTAATTACTAACATGGATGCAAATCCTCACTGGTTAGTAACCAATAAGCCAATAGATTTCATTAGTCTGCTAGAACATTAAAGCAAAGATTTATTCGTGGCTATGACAGCACTTCTGCACATATGATATGAAACTGTACCCCTTCATAGCATGTAGTATATACGTCAGATTCCCCCAAAGCAAATCATCATTAATTAAGGTAAAATAAAGTAGTGTACACACATAGGGGCATATTTATTATGCTGTGGAAAAAAACGGCGAGAAAGTTCGCCACACATCGCCTGGCTTCGCCAATGTAAAAATGGCGTAAAAACGGCATAAAATCGGCGTAATTGTTTTACACGTTTTTTCTTCCACTGGAACTTATGGAAAATAACGGCGTAATATCTGGCGTTCAGATGGCGATCTTTTCCATTTATTTTACACAGATTTTTACTCCGTTTTTTCTGCGAATTAGTTTTACACAGCATAATAAATATGCCCCTTACTGTATGACAGGCCCTAGGATTTAATTACTCTTCTCCACTTTTAGTACCATATAGTCCCATATAAATGAATCATGGCCAATCCAGGGTGTAACTGTGTTTAGCCCAATCCAGGGGTATCTGTGTTAACTGTAAGTAACAACTAGACTTTGTTCGTTATGATTCCCTTCAATATTATGTGATACAAAGGAAGGTGAAAAATGTAACTCTTATGGGGAAAATCCCCGTAAGACGAAAATGAAACAATGAGCCCCAGACGACAATGAAACCCATCTCTAGAACATTGTACCATGCGAATTCGCAAAAAGAGAAAATATTATTTTTAAAAATAGCATCCAAACCTGTTTTGAAATGACCTTATGCATCTGACAGCACAATAAAAGAGTATCACAAGTTCACAGCAGAAAACACTTTTCTTGCTTCCAGATGAAATTACATTTCTTCTTATCACACTGGATATGCCTCTGCAAAAATCTGCTGGTGAGTTCTGATGACCGTACATGGGCCGATAGTACATGCCAACTCTGTCCCTCCAGGCCGAGTCAGCAGCTTCTTGGCTTAAATAAAGGGTCTACCCATCAGCCAGAAAACATGAGTGTGGAGACGACTGGGATTCTAAAGTTACAGGTCATGAAACACTGCCAATGGCCTGACTGGTGCCATGATGTACAGAGTATGTATGAATAATATTGAACAAAAGTTTTCATTCGTATCAGTGATGTTCACTTCCTTTAAAAGGGTCAGTATACATCTAGGTAAATAAGCCTGCCAGTACTGAATATATTTTTGGCATATCTCAATTGTGTATTTTCTTTATACAGGTATGGGATCCATTATCCGGAAACGAGTTATCCAGAAAGCTCCAAATTACGGAAAGCCCGTCTCCCATAGACTCCATTTTAATCAAGTGGTTCACAATTTTAAAACTGATTTGCTTTTGCTCTGTACAAATAAAACAGTACCTTGTAATTGATCCCAACTAAGATATAATTAATCCTTACTGGATGCAAAACAGCCCTATTGGGTTTAATTAATGGTTAAATGATTCCCTTTTCTCTGTAGTAATAAAACAGTACCTGTACTTGATCCCAACTAAGATATAATTACCTTAGTCCTATTGGGTTTATTAATGTTTTATTAGTAGACTTTCCAAATTATGGAAAGACCCCTTATTCGGAATACCCTTGGTCCAGAGCAGTCTGGATAACGGGTCCTATACCTGTATTTATGTTTTAAAGGGCTAATGATTATACTTTAATTAATGTTTCTGTCTGCCACTTCTTAACTCTAGAATAACTTATATTAGTTTAAAGAGATATTATGAGTTCTGCATAAATGCATTCATTTGCCTCTGATGACTGCACTGCTGTCTCATGTTTGCAGGTAAGGAGGAGTGAATTCCTCCTTTCACAATTGCTCTGAAGAACAAAAGAAGTAGTTTCTAGTATACTGTAAATGGAAAGTGACCTTCAGTTTTACTATTCTGTATTGTTTGGTGCAGCACAGTAAGAAAACTAAAGATTTTTTTTATTTAAGGAACAAGAAAAGCCAAACTCATAAGCAAAAGCATTGTAAAATGCCTAGGTACAACCTCAGGATCTGCCAAAGAAAGCCCATTTAAAAAAGATGGCCCCTGAATCCCAAACAAGCTACAGGGAACTTTAACTAATCTGTAAAGTATGGTAAATATTCTATAAATATAGAGGTTTGGGAGAATAGCATTAGGCTATTTATTGGGCTCATGTTGACTACAGGTGTGTATTGTCCTTTTAATATAAACAAATAACATCACTATGACTGCCACCCTTTATGTATCCATATGTATGTGAGTATGTGTTTATTAATCTTATGTTAACCTTGGATGTCTGGCAGAAAGGACAATGGATTGTGTAACTACGTATGTTATAATGAGCATTTGGTGCTATAACAGGTGTAGAAAGCTTCTGGGACGTGGGTATATTAGAAAGAGATGGGAAGTCTAGCAGATGTTGAGGCAGGATGATGTATTGCTACTCACTCAGGGATTCAGAAAACACTGGGATAAATGCAGAGAAAATAAAATGAATTCTTCCTGGTAGGCTGGGAACCTTCATAAATAATCATTTATTTTCCTTTACTCATATCTTTAAATGGAGCTTACATTTGGTGTCTCTCGTAAGGGAGAGCTATGCTATTGATTCTTTTTATCCATTCTCTACTGGATGTTTCCCCCTAGTATTTAGGTTAATGGAGTGTTCAAAATATATAAATCCCTCTATCCCTTAGAATACAGGTTAATAACATTCATTAATGTACAGTACAAAATAGATTAACAATGACCGTTATATATTATGTTGAATGACCTTTCCATATGGACTTAAAGAGACAGAGATTGACATGAGTTTAGGGCAATAAACATTTGGACCATACATACTCACTGTACAATGACTTGATGTAAGTAGCTTGCTCATCATAAGCTTTCTTGAGACATCTCTTAGGGTGGTTCAAAAAGTTATTTTCTAGTTATGGAAAAACTACCGAAACCAAATGTGATTCTCCTACCTGCAATGAGAGACCGGGCTATTCTCAGTGTGATTTAATCATTATCCTACTGGACTGATCAGTGAAATCGTGTTTTTTTCAGTAATGTTGTGAATTCTTCCAAGGGCAATGGAACACAGATTGACAAGTACTAATTGGAGCATGATATTACTCCCCTTAATACTCTTGTACTTGTGTCCAGGGCATTAATAAATAACCCCCTATAACCATTTAACTCAGTTACGAGTTTCCAGTGGGTATAATAACCAATAATACTTATGCACATTCTGTATATGAAGACACTACACACTGTATGCTAAACCGGAGTTCTGGTTCATACTTAAAGACATGTGACTTAATTTATTGATTAATTTAATTTTTTTCATATTCAGTCTATGGGTCAGAATCATAAATGTTCCCAAGCGTATTGCTAAATCTATGCCATAGCACAGCCAGTTTTTTATAGGTCTTGTTTTGTCAAATATATTCCATATATACTGCATTTGGTGCTAGCCTATATATGCTGTGCCTTAATAGGAGAGAACAGAAATACACAAAAACAAAAATAGTACAGATATGGTGTCAATTATCTAGAATACTTGAGACCTGGGGTACTGTAGATAAGAGGTTTTTTAATGGGACTCTTGGGGGAAATGTCGATGTTATATTTTGGATTTTTCCGGAAAATGGGTTTCCAGAAAAAAGAGTCCATATGTGAACTTCCAAACATAGGAGTGCAGCATTCATTCTGAAACAGTGTATAGTCTTAGTGGGTTTATGGAAAAAGAAAAGGATCAAATGGTGGACAAAGAGTATGGATCATTCCAGTATCTACGCTGTAGATACAGTATGTTACTATTAAGCCCCAAAGTCAAAGGTTTAAATCAGTGGTGTAACAACAGCGCACTGTCCCCCCACTTGACAAAACAATCTAGGGGCTAGACATGCACAGCAGCCCTACCTGCTCCTCTCTACACCCACCTGTTCTCTTGCCTCCCCTGTTTCCCACCCACTCATGTCACTGTAGGTAAGAGAGCAGCTGGCGAGAGGAGATTTTTAAAAACTATAGAAGAAGCAGACCCCATGGTCCAGTTAGTACTGATTTCAGTTCTTTTACATGATTTTATTTGTTGATAAGTACTCCCATACACACTTTTTAACTGCATACATGAAGACAACAGTGGAACACTGAAACAGGGTCACACACACATAGGCAATGCTGTATAGCATCACAACAACTCTTAATTACAGTTCAGTGAAATGATATAGGATTCTGTAAGTAGTGGTTATAAAATTATAAATACAATGATTTTACAGCACCATGTATTCATTATCTGTCTATAGATAGCAATACACACTGAACTTTTAAAGCAAGGGTTCTTCATTACAGATATAAACAAGAAGCCCTCAAACTGAAGCCACAAAGGGGAACATGTATTCACTGGAAACACAATGCCACCTGTGTACACTTTAATTACCTTCATAGAGGGAGCACCACAACCAAAATAGAATCATTTGTTCCTGAAAATCTTGTGTTTAGTAATGGGAAGAGAAGCAATTTCTTTCTGCTTGCATTTCTAGTGTTATTCTTTTCTAATAATCTTCTTAGGGCTCACTACATAAACAGGGATGTCAATATATTTGTTTTATTAAAGTTTATTAACATTTTAGTTTACATTTTAGTGAGGATCTATCTTATATTGTCCACTATCATATTTGGCTTTCTCATTGGTGCTAGGATGTCTCATATTATCATTCTAATTTTCATTATATGAACCAGATTGTAAGGGCACGTGGAATTTTTTGTTGGGACATATCATTACTGATACAATATTCTGCATGGGACTTAATGGCATTACATAGACTCTTAAACATCTTAGACATTTAAACATTTACATACTAATGTACTAGAATATTCCTCAGTACTGGAGAGATGAAGCACACTTCATTTATCTTCTATCACGTACTGACAGGTCTTTTTCTCAGTTCAGCTGTGGTTGATGAGGGGCATAGACTATGTACAAACTAAAATGTTCTCTGTCTGTGCAAAAGGGTAGTGACACAGAGTCATAGCGAGACGCAGGGAATTAGCATTCAACCTGCAAGGTCTTTCAGTTTATTTTTAAGGGGCGTGGGGTCAGGAGCCAGTGAGCCATACAGTAGGAGGCACTAACCAGTCAAAGACACTAAGCACATTTATCAAAGTATGACAGGTCCGATTACAAAAAATTCATATTTTTTCTAAAGTTTACAACTTTTGGGTATTTTCTGCAATATTTTCTTAAATTTCCGTGACATTTTTGTACTTTGCAACAATTTGTGCAACAAAATCATAGTACGAAAGTTTTGGATTCATTCAAGCGTTGGTATCGTGAACAAAAATTTCGTGACTTTCAGATCGCCAATACAATATTATCATGACTCATACGATTTTTTCTAAGCATGTTCGTGATATTTGCGATCTTCAGAAATTATCGTATCCAATCCGAATTTTTCCCATTCGGGATTCGAACTTGTGTTTTAATGAATCGGCCCCATTGTCTAATCTCCTTTTTTAGCTTTGATGCCTCCTTTCTTCCTTATATTCATGTAGTCTTAATGCTTCCATCTACTGGTCGTCTCATGAAATCAACTCTCTCTTGCACAAAATTCTTAATACTCACCCTAATCACAGCCATATTTGTTTTTCTGCTGTCTTTATATTCTGTTCTATATGAAATGCTCACATTAGATTTTGAAACTTCATTCAAATATGAAATGTTCTGTCTTTATCTATTTTATTTCCTTCCTGCCACTGGAGTACCATTTGTAGATAAAGTTGGGAAAATGCTCAAGTCCTCCAAGTTCAGTCATTGATAAAGTCTTGCAGTGTTGATCCAGAGAATGGAACTTTTCTTCCTACAGAGTCTTCTGACTCATTTATAAGGCCAAACAATGATCTGACAGGATATGAACCACTGTTATTCTGATATATTCCAGTTCTGCCCATCTGTGCATCTCTCTGCTTCTGTTGTATTTCTCTTTTTACTATCAATACACCACAACCCATTTTATACCTGCTTAATTCTGGCAATATCTGCTTGTACACAATTTTTTTTAATCTCCCTTAATTTGTGATATCCGTTTGCAGATCGCATCTGTCACTACTGCTCGGTGACAAGAAATATAGAAATGGAATTCTCTGTTTTGGTGTTGTGACAACTCTGCCCTTTCCTACACAGCTTGCATGCTTTGATCATTAATTAAATGATCCATTAGTAGTGATGAGCGAAACAGTGAAAAATTTGTGAAACGCATTGAAATCAATAGGTTACTTTTTCATGTGCAACAAATTTTAACTCAGGAAACATTTTTTACATGCTGCTTTTTTTCTCACTCCAAATGCATTAAAGTTAATGGGTGTTTTTTGCGGCAACTTTTTTGTCTCGCTGACATTTTTGTCTCTGCGAATTCTTTTGCGACTTTCGCAAAAAAATTCACTGATGGCGAAACGCGGAATTTCACTTCAAATCCATGCCTGACACAAAAATGTATTCATCACTATCAGGCTCTGGTATCCCAATTTAGTTACCTAAAAATTCAGTGTTCGCTGTGGTAAAACTCTCCAATGGTGGTCACTGTGATGAAACAACTTATATCATGGAGGGGATTGTGTAATTTTCATATTGTGGTACCAGTTACAGTACAGGTATAGGACCCCTTATCCAGAATGCTTGGGACCAAGGGTATTCCGGATACCCTGGTTTTGTAATGAGATGTTAGACAGGCAGGTGTCCATATATTTTTTTGTCATATAGCAAAGTCTTTGTATAGAAGATCAAAAGGCAATAGTCCAGGCTTTGTTCTGCTACAAGGAAGATCCTAGAGACTACCCAGCTGTAACAGAACATATAAGTGTAGGCAGGCTACCATATAATACTTCACTAAAACCACGATTGGTCAGCATTTTTGTGTAATCTGTTTGCTGAAGGAGTCACCCTACCATTGTACAGCACTGCAGAACACATACATTATAAATATATATATTTTTTAGAGTTTTGCAAAAAAGCTGTTCCTATGCAAAAAGATAACCTCTTTTGCTCCATTAACAGTGGATCATAACAATTTTCCTCACAAAGGATTTGGGATTCTTTAAAAGTTGGCATGTTTTAATGGCAGCGCTGTAAACAATGTTCACATGATATCAAAATTATATTTCACATGTCCCTATTTGAGGAGAAATTTGCCATAGAAGAACATCACATATTACACATCACCCGTGTTATCTGATAAAAGCACACATTAAATAATCGGGATCAGTCAACAGATGCTGAGAATATGCAGGGATGATGTTTTGAAATAAATTGGTTCCAGGGTCTTTCCATACAATGAAATATTGAGTGGCTGCTGTTAGATTTGTATTAATCAAACATACTTTTGTGAACTTAGAAAAGAAAAAGTGTTGGAATTATATTTTACAAATTGGAAGGATGAGTAGAGAATGTGATTAAAGTGCCTTTGTATGATATGTTTTGATGCGGCCAATTTGTGTTGTGATATGTCCAAAAATATTATTCATATATTAAACATTTATATTATTGTATATTCAATTGTTATTATATGATATATTATTATATTGCACTTTGTTCTGGAAAAGAATGCTAGTGCTATTTTAGTTGCTATGTAGGTTTGACCTTGTAAATCTTAACTGTTAATCCATATGCTGTGATATTACCTTATTATAGTCTGTATATGGTTTAATTAGGTGTTTGACAGGAGGCCTCGAGGCACATTCGTTTCCATTTTGGTGGCCCTGAGTTCAATTTTAGTTTGGGCACCAACTGCCAGGAACTTGTATGTTCACCCTGTGTTTGCGTGGGTTTCCTTGGATTTCCTCCCACACTCCAAAAACATACAGGCAAGTAATTAGTTCCTAATACAACTAAACCTATTGTGTGAATAGGGACCTTAGACTGTAAGTAAGGCTAATGTCCCACGGAGAGATAAATCAATGTGATTTTTGAAAAGCGAGTTTTAGCAACATGTCGCTCGTTTTGTCTCTACATAGAGAAGAATAAAAATCGTCAGTACCTAAACCGACAATACTACTTCAAATCGTTTTTTGCTTCGAATCGCTATTTCCCCATTGCACTGAATGTAATTTTTTCATTGTGGGCAGGTATTATGACACCTGGATTTGTGGGAAATAGAATTGCTCCGTTGTGGAAATCTCTAGTAATCGCTTGTTAGGGAAAGACGAGCAACTTGTCGCTGGAACTCGCTTTTTAAAAATCGCAGCGACTACATCTCCCCATGGGACATTAGCCTAAGCTCCATTGAGGCAGGGACTGGTGTAAATGATGTATAATCTATGTAAAGTGTTGCATTAATGTGTTGGTACTATATAAATAACAGATAAGTGTTGTAATAAGTGTTTTGAAATTACATGAGTGGGTTTGTATTGCGGTTGTGCCCCTTGTAACTGTGCACCTGTCCCTGATTCCAGCTGTGGCATACAAATTACAGAACTATCATGTATACTCCAGTCTGCACACACAATTGTGACAATTTTGTTTTATTGGCAAAAGCCAAACCAACATTTCATCTGGCATCCAGCCTTTTTTCAGTAATGTGAATACAGATCCTTTATTAGGGACTATCTATCTATCTATCTATTTGGCTATGCTCCTAAGTATATTTCATAGCTTTGAACAAAAACTTCCTAATTTTTGACTCATTTGATTTTTTCCTGTAATAATAGCGCAGTACTTGTACAAAACGTTACTGAATGTAGCATGAATACATGCTAGAATGCAATGCATGGATGCATAAGAACAATATAATCTTGAGTATACATTAGAATTAATTGGTTATCAGGCCTGTAAGAGAGGTTTTGGTGCTCTCTTGTTCTTTAAGAAACAGTATGAATTAATTTATATAGCTGTCTGATTCCTTATTATTTCCTGAATCCTTTTAGGGAGATGTTTATTTGCATGAATGCCACACATATTTTTCATTTTTTGCTAATGGCTTTTTGCATGCCTTTAGTTTGATAAAGCAGCACTTTGTTCCATATTCATTGCTCTTTCCTCCTGGCCCTACTATCTTTTCTTTCTCTTCACCGTAAGCTACTGTTAAAACAACATGAGTGACACTGAACCCTGCTGCTTGATTAACACCCTCAGCTACAGGCAGAGGTGCTTGTTGGATAATGAGATCCCCTTATGTTATCATTTCACCAAAACAGGTGTTGGGAGGACTCCAGCTGGGGACATCAGACCCACTCTACTCAATTTATATAATGGCATTTATTTTATTCATTATTTTTAATAGAAACTCAGACTGTTATTGTTGCAGCTCACAAACCTTTAGCGATGAACATCAAACAATTCTTTTACCCAGATTTTGAGATACCAAATAGTAGCCTTTGTGGGTCCTGACATTCTATAATTAAGAAAGAGGAATAGGAGGTCCCTGCCTGGGTGGGCATAGTCATAAGCATTGCTATCTTGCCAGAAATGGAACACTTTGTGATTATATGGAACTCTGTATCTGTATGATTTAACTTGACTACTGTATATACTCGAGTATAAGCCTAGTTTTTCAGCACCCAAAATGTGCTGAAAAAGTCACCCTCAGCTTATACTCGAGTCGGGTGCCATGGGTCCCTCTAGACTAGCACCCTCTCAACTTTGTGTGCAAATTAGGCCACCTGCAACCAGGCTCCCACTAGCAATACTTATTTCCCCTTACATCTCCTCCGGGACCGGGTCTGCTGCCAGTTTGCCAATTTGCAATGATCGTGGGGTAGTACTCATATTGTTTTTGTTGACCCTCTTCTCCGCTTACAGAGCTAGTTTACTGTTTTTCTTTAAAATAAATATTGAAAAACATATACCCCACTGATGTCTCAATTAATGTAATTTTATAGGTATTTATTTTGATTATTAAAACTTAGCAGTAGCTGCTGCATTTCCCACCCTAGGCTTATACTTGAGTCAATAAGTTTTTCCAGTTTTCTTAGGTAAAATTAGGTACCTCGGCTTATATTCGGATCAGCTTATACTCGAGTATATATGGTAAATAACACTCCCCTGCTTGGTCAAATGATTGTTGGGTCAAACAGTTTATGCCAGCCTTTCCCCAAATGTTGTGGTTTCTCCACTGAAATTTTTGGACCAGTGGAAAACCATCTGAACCTAGCCTTGCCACCTACCATTGACTATGATGGAAATTGCCTCACATTGAGAGAATAGACCAAAAAATGAAAAATGTCCCACTTCAGCAATGTATATTGAATTTTTTTCAATATCCATTTGACTAAATATTGATATGAAGGGCTAATTTTCTACTCTGATTTTTTTTTGCCAAAAAATGCACATTTTTTCAGTAGGCCAGACAAATTTTGTTTCAATGAAAGCTGGCGTGTAAAATTAAGTTTGGAACAAACTTGCAATAGTTCTCCTATAAGATACTGTGGTAAATAAAATGTACATATGATTAAATATCTAGTATAAATAAATTTTAAAGCAACTGGACTTGTTTGGTAATCACTGAAGACGTTTCACTACTCATCCGAGCAGCTTCTTCAGTTCAACTGACTGGTATGGGAAGTCCTCAGCATATATACTCTTCCACTGATCCAATCACAATGGCACTATGTAACTCTTCAGAAAGGTGACATCTGAAACTCACAGAGGTGTGAATGCTGTGGAGTTACTTTGAAAGGATTACCAAAGTATCATGCAACTCTTCAAAGCAGGTGTTACTTGTTAGAGTTGCATGAATGGATGTGTGAAGAGTTCTGAAACTGCCAGGGTACAGATGTTAGAACAGCATTGTATGTAGCAGACAGATGGCGTTGAAGTCCCCCACCTCTGTTAAGGGATGGTTTCTCCACTTTGACATGAATGGCCTCTTTTACACCTCTTTCAAACCAGCGGTCTTCTTTGTCCAAAATTTGGACGTTGCTATTTTCAAAGGAGTGTCCCTTGTCTTTTAGGTGTAGAAATACAGCAGAGTCCTGGCCTGTAGTGTTCGCCCTCCTATGCTGAGCCATTCACAGCATTCACATCTCTGTGAGTTTCAGATGTCACCTTTCTGAAGAGTTACATAGTGCCATTGTGATTGGATTAGTGGAAGAGTATATATGCTGAGGACTTCCCATACCAGTCAGTTGAACTGAAGAAGCTGCTCGGATGAGTAGTGAAACGTCTTCAATGATTACTAAACAAGTCCAGTTGCTTTAAATGTATTTATACTAGATATACCATGACCTGGATGAATGAAAATCTTCATAGACATACATATCATTAACATTTTTTTTGTTGTTGATGGGAAAAAAAATGCCAAAAATGTTCTTGATGTTTCATGAATGTGAAGAAACAATGATCTGTGGAAACATTTTTTAATGTTCAAATGTGAAAAATAATTTGACTGTTCATAAATCTCCTGTGTTTAGAGCAAATTGCCATATCATTGGGATACCAGGCTGGCATAATAATTGTAGACTGAGGTACAGTTATTACTTCTTTATATCATTTTGTCAGTGGATGATATAAAGTAAATATAAAGTAATTATTTTTTTTTATCTATATAGGTCTTATAAAGTTTGACCTAAAGTAAACTCAGTTGAGCATTTTCAGATCAATTACAACACAGAGATGTTGTAATATCTATTAATAAACTTAATCACAGGGGTATTTGAACATGTTGATGACCCCAGTAGTTTACAGGTGGGGGGAGATAAAATAGTCCCTTTTAATTATAATTTTTTATAGAATAACCTTAAAAAAGAAATGTGTCTGCCCTCAGGGCACCCAAAATGTAAAAATCATTCATTTGTAATATATAAAGACAATTCTGTTCAAGGCAATTGTGTAGAAACACTGGGAAAGTATACAAAAGCATAATGAATGTTGCCCCTACTTAAAAGAAACTTCCTGTGCTCATTTAAAGATCTGGGAACCTGGGAGATCATCTTACAAGGGGTTGATTTGTTACAACCCAGAACTACACAGCCAACTCTTTTGGTACCCAAGGGTAGACGCTTTTCTATGTATGTTATGAGGGTGTTGTAGCAATATCATAAATGGTGACTGTTTTAATAACCACTCCAAAGGATAATTAATCAAAGTAAAGTAGTTTGTCACCTGTAACATCCCTGAAGGCATCTACATTTTGAAATGCTAAAATGTACGTTGGTCCTTTTTCGTTTGTAATATGGAATTTTGTGGCTCTAGCACAATAGGGCAGAGAGACAACAGCAATAATGTCTATAGTGCAGTATGGTTGCATTCAGTTGACATCAGTAACAAGCACCAATTATGATGATTTGTGGCAGTGCTGGATACCAATGATCTATCGTCCTCTTACACAACCCAACACATGCTGTTGGACTGTTTAATTGCTTATTGCCTATGTTTTAAATGTAAATTGTAAGGAAATACATGCTTTATTGGTTAATGATACAAGGTTTTACTCAATTTTTGACCCCCTGCTCTTATAGTATAAAAAATCAGATACAAGCAGCAAAAAATCACTTTTGAATATGGATAGTGAACAATGCATTAGTCTTAAAAGTCAGTGGGACAACTAGAAATAATAATAATAGAAATAATAGATTTAGTGCATTGCAATAACCCCAGAAATGCCTATAAAATCCAATACTGCCAATAGTAGTGCAATCTTCCCCTGATAGCCAATAACTACTAATTACTGCAACAGCTTGTGTTTCTATGGTAACCATGCAAGTTTTTTATTCCTTAAGGTTTCTTAGTTTCCACATTTGTCCGCTTGCTTACCTCTAGGCACATTCTTAAAGGGTTATTGTCATAATTTTTATGGTGTACTTTTTATTTCTAAATGATACTGTTTACATAGCAAATAATTCACTCTTACATTTAAAATGTTATTCTTGAACCAACAATTGTATTTTTTTTAAGCTGTAATGTAGGTGTGTAGGCGCCACCACCAAAAAACACTCAAAGCAGACTTCATTAACAGGGGCTACAACCCAAGGATTGTGGATCAAAACATCCATACAGTCACCAGGATTCCCAAAAGTCAACTTCTGAAATGTGTGAGTGACAGAGCAGAGTGAAAGCTGATTTGCTGTGGCATATCTTAAGGCCACACCCCTCAACAGCAAACATGTGCAAATGGGAAGTAAAGGAATGGAGCCAGGCTGGGCTGGGTGCTGATAAAGGCGCATTTGTACATATAACTGTAAAGCATATTATTGTTTATATCCTTTATATCCCCATACACACAGCACTTTTGTATTTGGGTTTTGTGCTGCTCACCAGCAGGCTTAGATCCGCTGCCAGTCACCCCCCTGTAGACTGACTAGCCAGGCTTTCATGAGTCTTGATTGGCCACCTGACTCTAATCAGTCCCACCTGGTCAGTCTGTAGAATTACAGTAACTCCGCTATAGCCAGTCCATGCATTCTTAAGGCTGATGCCACACTTAGGGGCACATTTACTTATCCAGTAACGCTCCGACCGTTTGCTCGATCGGTTCAATCGTATTTTCCGCAATTTTTCCGTACCTTGCGCGACTTTTTCAACTCTTGTGCGACTTTTTCGTATTTTTAGCGCAAAAAAATCAGATCGGTTTTGCCGCTGTTTACAATCGTTCAGTACGAAAATTTTGTGACTTTCGGATCGCCAATACGATATTATCGCGACTAATACGATTTTTTGGAAGCATTTTGGTGATATTTTTATTTCCAATTCGAATTTTTCCATTTGGGATTCGAACTCATGTTTTGATAAATCTGCCCCCTAGCGTATTGTGTATATTTTCAGCAAGCTGAAAAACGCTTGCCGAAAATATCGCCATACACTGCTACCTGTGCCCGCACCCGAATGAATGGGTTGGGTGCAGGCACATGTAGCCCATATCCGCCGAAGATATGAACTCTCGCGTTTTTTGGTGCATAACGGCTACATGTGCCTGCACCTGAGTGTATTCCATTCATTCGGGTGATAAAAGATCGGGTGACAATAGATCATAATAGTATATAATAATATAATACATATATATTATAACATGTATATAGACTCTTTGCTTTAGACAACTTGGAGTTTGTGTTATTTGCCAGTAAGCCACACAAGTAAAAGGAGTTTAATTCCTCCATGCAACAGTGCCAATAAAAACCCCCATCAGGAAAGTATTTTTTAATCACTGACACTTCCTTATAGAATATTACATGTTGTTTTGAGATGGAAGTAAACACTTTTAATTCTGAAAACAGTATCTAATGAGCAACAGATGGCATGTGGCATATTCCAATAAAGGTGCACAAGGGGTACTTTTCTTATAACAACAGCCCACTTTTATAACTGGGGTGTAATCTTGTTGCATGTGGAAATTAAATTGTAAATACCAACAAGAAAAAAAGAAAACATCATTATGGTTTAACTAAGAATTTAGATGAGAAAGACATATTGGGGTTGATTTATGAATTAGCATCTGGACAGTCTGTGATTCAATATTGATTGTGTCTGGAAATCCAGCTGACTATGAACCTATTGATTTTATTTAGAATGATGGTTGATGTTTTTACTCTGTCTGAAGATCAGTGTTAGTATGTATAGAGCAATAGAAATTAGACTTTTTTTATCATTTTTAAATTCTCTGTACATATTTGGCCCATTTAGCAGAGCAGCACTGTGTATATCTAAGAGCACTCTTTACATTTATTTCCCAGAAGCCTGAAATCATGTTGGGCTTCCTCTGAGACCACTAGGTTTAAACAGGTCACCTCAAATTAAAATATTCACACAAACTTTCCCATTTGTTTTAATGCACATGGATTCCATTAAAACAGTCTTGTTCTATTCTTCCAACGTGGATTTTTACACCTCTTAAATTATTCTGTGTATAAGGTGGGGCGGAGAAGGGTATATAGGAGTGATAGTGAGGGCTGGCTATCCACCATTTTGTGTGAAAGCAGCAGAGAAAAGGTCCCCACACTTCCTTAGGTGGGGGTTGGTTCTTTTTTGTTTAATTTATTGTTTTTCTAGTTGTCACACATGTGGCCTCGGAGGGTTGAGGGGTACATGGGTTTAGTTAGCCAGTGAGGGAAAGATTTGGGTGAGATTAGGTAAAAGGGTAGTGGATCATCAGTGTCCTGGTAGTTGTCACAGCTTTGTCGGGTCCTTGTCAGTCTGCCGGGGAGGGGGGGAGGGGGGAGAAGCTTGTTCTGGTATACCAGATCAGGTATAATAGATGGTTTAACCCCTAAGGTGGGTGACCATTGGTGGAAGGAATACATATGGTGCACTACTAACATGGCTAAGTAGAAAAGGGGACCGGATAGGTCCCAGATTGGCGGCGGGTATCCTCCGAGCTAGGGATTAGGCAGATGGAGGATAGCATGGCTCAGGTTGGTTGTGGAAGAGCAGGCTGGCAAGGGGCTTGGGGTCAGTGTTTTGGGCATAGTAATGTTTTTTGCACTTATAGTTATATATTGATGTATTTTTATGATTATACATGTTGTATTGTGTTCAATTATTGCACTGTTTGTATTATTCAATAATGCTGTGGCCATTATCATTTCCAACAATGATATCGTCATGCAGTTTTTATTGGTGAGTGAGGTGTGAGTGAGTGTAGGGTGATGCGTGGGTCATGTATAAGGCTGTTGTAAAATGATGGTATAAATAAAGATTTTTTTTTACTCTTTTACTATTTTGGTGACCTGTGTGCCCAAACCTACTTTTTATGGTTTGTTTGCTCCCCTAAGCTGAGGGGCTGGGGCTGCAGCACCTGGTCCACTTCACTGTATTAGTGAGTTTTCAACTATAAGCTGTGTTTCAGTGCCCTTTGTCTTCTTTTCTAATCAACCAAGCCAAATGTTGCACCAGAATAAATCGATAGTTTCAGAACATAAGCAAAATACATACTGTATAAACTATGTCAGAAAATTCCCATTGTGTTAATGACAATTATGAACTGGTTATCGCATGTGGGATTCTTATTAACCATAAAAATCATTTATTAGATTCAGCTTGTCCATGAGCATTTTAATCTTACCTGATGATTCCATTGACAAATATTAAACATTTGACTTTCTTCTTACACCTTTTATTTGTTCTTATGAAGTTTTTATGTATTTGCCCCTGAGTGTTTAATAAGAACTGAAATCCTTAAGTCTAAACCATTTCCCAGTTCTTTGAACATGAAAAAGCTGCAGACCCAAAAGACCTTGATCTCCCCCTATTGCACATACAGATACACTGAATTCTGGCTTTTTTCTAGCCATCTCCAGCTGTTTAGAATGAGTGATTCTGACATTTTCTACATACTGCTGCCACATTACACGGCTCTCTTTGCAAGGGATAAAAGATTACATTTTCAGCAGAACAACCATGTTTTATGGATTTCTTATAGTTATTTTTTTATTAAACAAAGTGCAACACAATTTTAGATTTAGATTTATTTTTTCACACCAAAGAAAATAGTTACTATTAATGAAAGGGCATTCCTTTTGTTCTCAGGACCTTGAAAATTAATATCAGAATAAAACTTCAGAAACTGTCAGCATGAAGAGAGATATAAGCAAAATGTGCATTTAAAAAATGTTGTGTTGCAGCTTTAAGTAAACACTGCATCTTCTAGTTCTCCCCAACCACGATGTTAAAATACACTTTTAGTGATATTAAACTCTATAATTTTTCTAGGTTAATGATGTGAGTTCTTGGGTATTATGAGGAAGGATAAGCCCTTTCTGTCCTACCTTGCTACAGAAGAAATAAATCATGTTACACTGGAGAATATTCTTGCAGGTAGCATGCTGGGAACTTCATTACTTGAACTATGTCACATATTACTATGCATATTGCTACTGATTGGGCCCAGACTTATAAATGCAGCCTATTTCTGTCATAGTCTTTGGAAAAAGAAATATGTTTTCTGCTTAGACAGATGCTATACTGAAAAGAGTGTAGTAAAGAAGGGGTAATGACAAAGCTATTGAACAGCAATGTGTCTTCGTCCTCTGAAAAGATTATTTTTGCTAATGATATGTCTAATTCATTACAACGGTCTTCCTGTGCTCAATAAAATCACAAATCTAATTGTAAGAAAATTTATATAAAATTTTAGACTTTATGATATAGAGTATAGAATTCAGATTTGGATTGTATGTAATTTAAGATTTTACGTTTTTTGTGTGCTAGTAAAGGTCGGGATTAAGATCATGTTTTTTGTAATCTCCTAGCA
The DNA here is from genome assembly GCF_000004195.4 of Xenopus tropicalis. Lineage (NCBI taxonomy): Eukaryota > Metazoa > Chordata > Amphibia > Anura > Pipidae > Xenopus > Xenopus tropicalis. The sequence goes on along the minus strand of NC_030677.2, from coordinate 179,158,593 downwards.
AGAAGCACAGTGTAATACTTATTAGAGTTCCATTTTTGTCAACAACATAAAATTAATGAACCAAATGTGGCAAATTAATGAATATATCCATTAGCAAGCTTTTGATAGACTGAGCAAGCAATTATTTCATAAAATACATTTCCATAAATTAGAATCTACTTGCACTTCATGAATGGCAGTATAAACTTGGGATTTTTTTAGGGCTGAAAGTATTCAAGGATCTGCTCTTTCCCTCTGTGTTGTTTATTTTAGTATTACATACAGTATATAGGTTGTGCACATTCCTACTATAAGATGTTTAGTATTGCTTAACCTCTGTAATATATACAGTATATATATATATATATATATATATATATACAGGTATCAGACCCCTTATCCGGAAACCCGTTATCCAGAAAGCTCCGAATTACGGAAAGCCCATCTCCCTAAGACTCCATTTAAATCAAATAATTCAGAATTTTAAAATTGATTTTCTTTTTCTCTGTAGTAATAAAACAGTACCATGTAATTGATCCCAACTAAGATATAAATAATCCTTATTGAATGCAAAACAATTCTTTTGGGAATAATTAATGTTTTATTGATTTTTAGCAGACTTATGGTATGGAGATCCAAATTATGGAAAGACCCCTTATCCGGAATACCCTTGGTCCCGAGCATTCTGGATAATGGGTCCTATACCTGTATATATATATATATATTTATATATATAGATGTGTCAATGAGCATTGGCTTGTACTTTGTTATTCTAAGAGTTTATACATTTGTGGGTATCTAATTAGTTTTTCATGTAAATATTTTAATATGTGCATCTCTGTATATTTATGGTTGTATTGCTATTGTGTCCTCTTCCCATGTGATGTTTTGCTTCTAAATACTAATGATAAGCATATTAAAAGTCTCAGAGGAGTTTTGTACCAGTGCAATGTCTTTATACAGGGGGGTTATCTAATATATGTCATTAGTGATGAACAAACCTGTCCCTTTTGGTTCGGTGGAAAATTTGCAATCTTTCAAAAGATTCGGGAAACGGCGAAAATGTTGCGCATCACAAAAATTGTGACAATTTTTTTTATCCAGACGAACATTTTTTGATGTGTGGCAAATATTTTTGCAGCAAATTTTGATGCCTGTTTTGCGAAAAAATCTGCCTAAGGCAAAACACGGAAATTCGTCGCTAATCCTTGCCTGCCGAATTATTTCACCCATCACTATATGTCATATGTAAATACTGTTTCTAAGTACTTTAGTATATTAAAATACAGATTTGGGACCTGTTATCTGGACCTAGGGGTTATTTTCCATAATTTGGATCTTCATATTTTAAGTTTACTAAAAAATCTTTTAAACATTAAATAAACCCAATAGGATTGTTTTGCCTCCAATAAGGATTAATTATATCTTAGCTGGGATCAAGTACAGGTACTGTTTATTATTATTATTGAGAACAAATAAAAAAGATTTAAAAAAAAAATAATATTAAAAAATTTGAATTGAGTCTATAGGAGATGGCCTTGCCATAATTTGGAGCTTTCAGGATAACCATTTTCTGGATAATGGATCCCGTACCTGTATAATAATTCAGTTGTTCATTTTACATGGTATAATATATCCATGTATTGTTGCTTATTAGAAGTCATTATAGGTATCCATGACTGTATCCAGAGACCTCCTATAAAAGTTATAGAACTCTAAGGCAGTGGGTACACCAGGTCATATTTGATTCACCAGCAACAACAACAATGAACCTTCTAATTCAATTTCATATGTTCCAGTAGAATTGGGGTTGTGGAGTTTTGATGAGTAAAACCATGAGATGTACCTTTGTCATCAAACGAATTGTGGTTCGTTACCTAATGTAATTTATTAATAGTAGTTTTGGCTGTAGGTGACTCGTTGGACTGTAACCTCATTACAGTTTTTCACATTGTATGTCTAACTGTATAAATACATTTTTTGATAAATGTATAAACTTATTTTATATAATTGAATAGGAATTTTAAAACTTACAGTAAGAAATTCAAACACACAAATATGCATTCTAAAAAACATATAGCATATATTCCAATATATTAGTGTTTTACAGGATTATAGGTTTAACTGTACAAGTCAGAAATAAAACAATATTTTATAAATGGTATTCATTATGAATGTGGCATATTTTAGGTGTTTTTTTTTCATAGATGCCATAATGCATTCTCTCTTTTTATGATCTTGCACTGAGCGGCCATTACTTATACAGACAGGAGTGATCATCACAGGAAATCACATTATTCTAATTAATCAGATGTAATCTCATTAATTGCTCTACAGAGCCCCACATTCATTTTAACAGTCTCCTGGTTTCCTGTGAGTTTGCTGATATCTTTTTCCTGCATAGCATTACACATTAACTTACAAAAAAATCACCATAAAATATACTCTAAACCTTGGTGGGAAATAAATGAAGAACACCGTAGTGGAATGGCATAAAAGAACTAAACTTAAAGTCTACCTCTTGGAGCACTACTGTAAACTGGAATAATTATTATCTTTCAATTTGTGTCTCTAAATTAACAAAAGGAATTTTGGGAACTAATCCCAAAGAACTCCAAGACAATAAATTTACATGGGTTTATCCTATAGGCTAAAGATCACCTGTTGGGTTTTTAAAGCAGACGCCAGGATAATAGCTGATCAGATTTCACCCTCCTTGGGGCTCATCAGTGTAGTGCAGGGTTTCTGTCTCTAAGGGGCACATTTACTTACTCACGATCGTTCCGACGGCGTCCGAATGCATTTTTTTCGCAATGATCGGTATTTTGCGATTTTTCGGAAATTGTCGCGACTTTTTCGTAACCGGTACGAATGTTTCGCAAAATGACGCGACTTTTTCGTAGCCGTTACGAATTGCGCAAAAATTCGCAGCTTTCGCGCCGAGTACGAAAGATTCGGATTCATTCAAGCTTCAGTATGGTGACTTTTCTTGGGCCAGGTTGGAGCTGCAGGGTGCCATTGAGCCCTATGAGAGACTTTCCTTGGGCCGGGTTGGAGCTGCAGAGTGCCATTGAGCCCTATGGGAGACTTTCCTTGGGCCGGGTTGGAGCTGCAGAGTGCCATTGAGCCCTATGGGAGACTTTCCTTGGGCCGGGTTGGAGCTGCAGAGTGCCATTGAGTCCTATGGGAGACTTTCCTTGGGCCGGGTTGGAGCTGCAGAGTGCCATTGAGTCCTATGGGAGGCTTCCAAAATCATGCTAAGTCTGAAAGTTTCGCCCGCCGCTTACGAGCACTCAATACGAAAAAGTCGCGACAAGATACGAGCGAATCGTAACGGCTCCGAAAAATTAGCGTCTTTTAGCGCAAGTCGTATTGGTCACGAAAAAGTTGCGACAATTTCCGAAAAATCGTAAAGGCGACGAAAAAATCGCAAAAAATATGAAAAAGTCGCAAAATGCTCGTTTTCCAATCGGAATTTTTCCAATTCGGATTCGAATTTGTGGGTTAGTAAATGTGCCCCTAAGTTACCAAAGCACTTTTATAAGCTCTACAGGCCAGGAGCCTCATTCATGTGTTATTATAATATAATTACAATACATAAAAGAGAGAGATAGATAGAGATAAATAGATAGATAGATAGATAGATAGATAGATAGATAGATAGATAGATAGATGATAGATAGATAGATAGATAGATAGATGATAGATGATAGATAGGTAGATAAATAGATAGATGATAGATAGATAGATAGATAGATAGATAGATAGATAGATAGATAGATAGATAGATAGATGATAGACATTAAGTAGAGGAATCCTCACAGGGCTATAATAAAATTTAGTCTTTCATTTTGGAGACTAATGTTTTAGTTAATACAATAGCCATTTTTAGAGATAAAAACAATCTTGTCTCACAAATATCATATTGCCTGTATGATGTAAATAAAAGCTCTGAGGGAGGGAGTACTTTGGTGACAGCAGACCTAGGATTCAAATATGTTTTCATGTCTCCTCTTGGAGGATTCTGCAATGAAATTGTTTTTCAAAAGACCAAACAGATTTTTTTTGTATTTAATTTTGAAATTTAAAATGGGACTAGAAATATTCTAAATTTCGCAGGTGTCCTAAGCCATGTGGCTTGAGTTGTGATAAACTTAAGTCACATTTTACTGCTGCTGAGAAACAATAGCTTATTTTAAAGCAGTTGCATTGTGCAGTGCTGACACTTTTGGAAAGCACAGGATCAGGCACAAGGATCTGAGATGGCTGCCTAAACACAAATATTACAGCTAAAAAAGTACATTCATTGGTGCAAGAATTGAATTTCAAATAGTAGGATGAATTATTTGCAATGTACACAGTGAAATTTAGTACACCATAAAAAGAATCCCTTCAACCTTGCTGCAATACATCAATGAATGCGATGCCCAACTATACAGAACTTTCAGACTCTCTTGACTATTTCCATTCCCCTTATACCAGTTCTCTTAGCAAGTGGTTTGCTGAGAAACTACATTTGTTGTTCTGTAACAAGTTAAAGGCTGCAGATGATATATTCATGACAAAGTTTTCAGTAAACAAAAATTAGCTAAGATCAAGTTCAGGCAACGAATTTATGGGGTTATGTAATAATAGGTACTAAGTTTGCCCAGGAGCAGTAACCTACAGCAACCTATCAGCAGGTAGAATTTTATTGGTTGTTGTGGGTTACTGCTAATGGACAAACTTAGTGCCTTTTGTTACAGACAGACCTTCATGAACTCATATTGCCTCTGCTACAAATGTAGAATAATTCTTTTTTAAGCTCTATTTATTCCTACACTCTGCAATACCGAATTGTAAACTTGATGAATTGTTTTATTCAACCCCTTTACTGAATATTCATGGTTGGTTAAATTATTCCTTTAGTGCCAACATATTACGTAGCACTTTAAAAAGAGGCCTGGCCCCATCCAAGTTTACTATTGGCTTTCTTTTACACAAGCATACTCTCAGTAATGTCCCAGGCCCCCCCTGCAAAAAAATCTTTGGAGGGTGCACAGTAAACCCATCCCCTGCCCCACCACCCTACACTAGCTCCTGGCGTTTTTTTTTTTTAACTATATAAGAAACAAACCCTGTGTGAAGGTTAACAAGACTGAGGTCTTAGGTAGATCTGCCCCACATATTCTTGGAACTATTGTCAAATGGCTGATCAACATTTTTAGCCATTTGTAACCTTATTATGAGCAAAAGGAGCCCTGACCAAATTTTGGACAAACGACAGGGACTGTAAAAGTATAAAAACGTCTATAAGGTCAATATGTTTTTGGAAAATTGGCTTTACCCCCCCAAAAAAACCTTCACAGACATTAAAATGTGCAAAATGTATGCTGATAGTATTTTTGTTGGAACTTAACTAAGACAAAAGTGCTACAAGGCAACAAAGGTAAATACTATACTGATGTGCTATGACATATGCTTAATTTGTCATATTTGCATTAAAAGCAATTTACCAGAGGTTTTTTATGTATAAAAATTATGATTCCACGATATACTCCTCTTGAATTTTTCCAGCAGGGCATGTTGTGACTCATAACATAATTAATCAGAAGGTGGCTTAACCTTAGGGGCAGAGTAATAATTAGAGTCTATTACAGCTAACTTCAGGAGCCGAGAACATGTATATTAAACATGCACTTTGAGAATTGAGAGTATAATATTTAATATTGTATAATTGTAACTCTGCAAGTTGTATATTGTAATCACTATTTATTTTTTTTTAAAAGCACCATTCTTTTCATACTGTAAGCCAGCGCATTAGGATACATTCTTGTTGAATATATAAATATAGATTTTAAGAATTTTTAAGCAAACTGTTTGCTACCATTGTTTGCCATTCTTCAGTAGCTCAGTAAGCAGCTGTGGAACACATTTTCGCATTCTAAGATGCATTTTGGATTTGTTATTTCAGCCTGGTTCAGTTGTACATACTATAATGTACATACAGTAATGATATTTTATCCATGTGCAATTTATTTTTTAATGAAAAAAATAAAGAATATTTTTCAAGTGGAAATAAAAGTGTAAAAAAAACTGGGGTACAAAGGCTGTACCTTACGTTTACAGCTTACTCTGTCAGCCCAGAGGTATAGGAATCCAAAGCAAGCAACCGTGCCTCCAAACATAGTCCTGTTAGCCCCCAATCTTTCTTTTAAACCACAACCAAATGTCAATGCATAAAAAATATATTGCATAAAACAGCTCATATGTAAATCCCTCATTCATTAAGATAAACCATTTATATGTATAAAAATATACTTTTCTAGTAGTATGTGCCATTGGGTAATCCTAAATATAAAATTTCCTTTTTAAGAAAAAAGGGCCGCCCCCTGGGATCATAGGGTTCATGGTGCCCACAAACATACAAAGGGCACACATACATGCTAAGTCACATCAACCAATGAATGGACAGCAGGGCCGGAACTAGGGGTAGGCAGAGTAGGCGCCTGCCTAGGGCGCAATCACTTGGGGGCGCAGTCGGCGCACATTAAAGGGGAAATGAAATTTTTTTTTTTGTAGTTGTAGCTGGCGCCACCCAAACCCCCCTCTGGCATGATTAGCTTCCCAGGAACCGAGCGCACCGCCACCCTACCCTTCCCTATGCTTACCTCTGCGCCGCCTGCGCATGCGTATTGGGAAGTGGCGCGCACGCCCCCCTACGCATGCGTGTCATTCACAAGGCGCCAGAAGGACAGAAGGCGCTGGGGTGCGGCGGCGTTCGCTTGTGCCGTCGAGACCTGGGCTGGCTGAGTTAGCAGGACTGCTGGCCTTGGCTGACTGGGGCCTGGGACTGGATTTCGCTGAGATACTGCTGCTGCTGGCACAGGTACAGGTGGGGGCGCAATATGAGGGGCTGGGCTGCTGGCACAGGTACAGATGGGGGCAATATGAGGGGCTGGGCTGCTGGCACAGGTACAGATGGGGGCAATATGAGGGGCTGGGCTGCTGGCACAGGTACAGATGGGGGCAATATGAGGGGCTGGGCTGCTGGCACAGGTACAGATGGGGGCAATATGAGGGGCTGGGCTGCTGGCACAGGTACAGGTGGGGGCAATATGAGGGGCTGGGCTGCTGGCACAGGTACAGATGGGGGCAATATGAGGGGCTGGGCTGCTGGCACAGGTACAGTTGGGGGCAATATGAGGGGCTGGGCTGCTGGCACAGGTACAGATGGGGGCAATATGAGGGGTGGCTGGGCTGCTGGCACAGGTACAGATGGGGGCAATATGAGGGGCTGGGCTGCTGGCACAGGTACAGTTGGGGGCAATATGAGGGGCTGGGCTGCTGGCACAGGTACAGATGGGGGCAATATGAGGGGTGGCTGGGCTGCTGGCACAGGTACAGATGGGGGCAATATGAGGGGCTGGGCTGCTGGCACAGGTACAGGTGGGGGCAATATGAGGGGCTGGGCTGCTGGCACAGGTACAGATGGGGGCAATATGAGGGGCTGGGCTGCTGGCACAGGTACAGATGGGGGCAATATGAGGGGTGGCTGGGCTGCTGGCACAGGTACAGATGGGGGCAATATGAGGGGCTGGGCTGCTGGCACAGGTACAGTTGGGGGCAATATGAGGGGTGGCTGGGCTGCTGGCACAGGTACAGTTGGGGGCAATATGAGGGGCTGGGCTGCTGGCACAGGTACAGATGGGGGCAATATGAGGGGTGGCTGGGCTGCTGGCACAGGTACAGATGGGGGCAATATGAGGGGCTGGGCTGCTGGCACAGGTACAGATGGGGGCAATATGAGGGGCTGGGCTGCTGGCACAGGTACAGATGGGGGCAATATGAGGGTCTGGGCTGCTGGCACAGGTACAGATGGAGGCAATATGAGGGGTGGCTGGGCTGCTGGCACAGGTACAGATGGGGGCAATATGAGGGGTGGCTGGGCTGCTGGCACAGGTACAGATGGGGGCAATATGAGGGGGGCTTGGCTGCTGGCACAGGTACAGATGGGGGCAATATGAGGGGCTGGGCTGCTGGCACAGGTACAGATGGGGGCAATATGAGGGGTGGCTGGGCTGCTGGCACAGGTACAGATGGGGGCAATATGAGGGGTGGCTGGGCTGCTGGCACAGGTACAGATGGGGGCAATATGAGGGGGGCTTGGCTGCTGGCACAGGTACAGATGGGGGCAATATGAGGGGGGCTGGGCTGCTGGCACAGGTACAGATGGGGGCAATATGAGGGGTGGCTGGGCTGCTGGCACAGGTACAGATGGGGGCAATATGAGGGGTGGCTGGGTTGCTGGCACAGGTACAGATGGGGGCAATATGAGGGGTGGCTGGGCTGCTGGCACAGGTACAGATGGGGGCAATATGAGGGGGGCTTGGCTGCTGGCACAGGTACAGATGGGGGTAATATGAGGGGTGCCTGGGCTGCTGGCACAGGTACAGATGGGGGCAATATGAGGGGTGGCTGGGCTGCTGGCACAGGTACAGATGGGGGCAATATGAGGGGTGGCTGGGCTGCTGGCACAGGTACAGATGGGGGCAATATGAGGGGTGGCTGGGCTGCTGGCACAGGTACAGATGGGGGCAATATGAGGGGTGGCTGGGTTGCTGGCACAGGTACAGATGGGGGCAATATGAGGGGTGGCTGGGCTGCTGGCACAGGTACAGATGGGGGCAATATGAGGGGTGGCTGGGTTGCTGGCACAGGTACAGATGGGGGCAATATGAGGGGTGGCTGGGCTGCTGGCACAGGTACAGATGGGGGCAATATGAGGGGGGCTTGGCTGCTGGCACAGGTACAGATGGGGGCAATATGAGGGGTGGCTGGGCTGCTGGCACAGGTACAGATGGGGGCAATATGAGGGGTGGCTGGGCTGCTGGCACAGGTACAGATGGGGGCAATATGAGGGGTGGCTGGGCTGCTGGCACAGGTACAGATGGGGGCAATATGAGGGGTGGCTGGGCTGCTGGCACAGGTACAGATGGGGGCAATATGAGGGGTGGCTGGGCTGCTGGCACAGGTACAGATGGGGGGCAATATGTTGGGTGTTGCTGGCACAGGTACAGATGGGGGGAAATATGTTGGGTGCTGCTGGTACAGATGGGGGGCAATATGTTGGGTGCTGCTGGCACAGGTACAGATGGGGGCAATATGATGGCTGTTGGCACTGGTACATGGGAGCAATTGGGGGGCTTATTTTATGTGGCATGATGATGGCAGCCAGTGTCTGACTGGCCAGGATACCAGGAAAACTCCCGGGGGCCCAGGTGTCAGTGAGCCCTCCTGCTCCTGACCATTTGGCCTGTTTCTTGGTCATTACCTATTTCTGAATGGTAAGAGAGAGGAGAAATAGATGGAAGAATAGATGCTAGCATGTAAATAAAAGAGACTGGGAGCATAAAGAGGTTGGGTGAGGAAAGGAGGCAAAATAGTTTGGAGAGTGACCCTAGGGTCTAAGGTTCTCTGTGGGGCAATACATGTAACTTGTTGTGACTGGGGGGTGGGGGTGGTTTCTGCTGTGCTGGAACTGATTAGGGTTATGTGTGCTGTGATTATTAGGTTTTAATTTTGGGCTGATGTGCTGCCTGTGATAATATGTGATATTATAAAATATAATACTTTAAAATGCAAAAAAAAGAGATTACAAAAAACTGATACTGTTATCAGGTGGGAAAATGTAATGGGGGGGGGCGCTAATTGAAGTCCTTGCCTAGGGTGCCAAAATACCTTGGCCCGGCCCTGATGGACAGAGTTATGTGTTTTACTCCCACACTACTTCCAGTTACAGTTAGAGCTGCATTATTTCCTGTCAGGTGATCTCTGGGGGAGCACACAGCCCATCACTAAATGGTGGCTCAAGGGAAAAGATATATATATTTATATATATGTTTCCTATTCTGGGGGTATAGGTGTCTAACACATGCTTAGACACCTTGGGGTTCAACACACAAAATACATTAGTCAAAACAAAGGCTCTCCCCCTCCTACAGGCCATCAACCTACAAGCACCCCATACTGAAGGACTGATAGCAGATTATCTCTGGCTGCACTGCTTACTATGCAGCCATGCTATGCACATCTCTATTAATTACTACTCAAGAGAGAAGAATGTGAATCCATTTGGTGTTTTACTCTAAATCTTTTAATTAAATAAACCCTAAAACTAGATATCTATAAAGTATTTGTCTTGAAAAGTCTATTAGTAATTATTCTTCTTACCATTTTGTCCATTTTCATGATAGTTTTAATCCCAAAAATCATGGCTACTAATTGTATGTATGTATGTATATCTTTATTTATAAAGCGCTACTTATGTACGCAGCGCTGTACAGTAGAATTCATTAATACAGACAGGGGGTTAAAGATAATGGATAAATACAAAAGAAAATGGATAAATACAAAGTACAACAATAAATACAATAAATACAATGTGCAGTTGCAATAAGAGTCAGAAACACAAGATGAAGGAGGTCCCTGCCCCGTAGAGCTTACAATCTATATGGGAGGGGTAACTAACAGACACAAATGGGCAAATGTAAGTGCTATAGGTCACAGTGGGTGACATTACAGTATTACTATAAACTATGAAAAATGTGTAATTTATTAAATGTAAAAATAATGAAAAACTAATACAATCTTTGCCATCAAAAACCTGTCAAGGTCATGTAGACGTCCTAGGTAAAATGTAACAATCTTTAGTTAATTTGAGTTGTTTTGCGATTTTTTTGTTTGTAAAGGCACAAAAAATCTTGAAAACACATATTTAGAGGGTTTTTGTATTCTTATTTGGATTCTTTTTGTGTTTTTTTTTTGTTCATGCTTTTTATATTAAGCTGTTTAAATAATTTAATTGGCATTCCTGGTTTTAGTGAAATGGATTTTTTCATGGTTTAAAAAATCACTAAATAAACCACAAAAATCAGAATGCTGATAAATGGGCCTTCAAAAATACTTGGTTTGAATATGCGGCATGCTATCCCTACAACATCATAAAACGAAAAAAGCAAACAGAATCTGCTAAACTGACTTTGATCTAGAATGACAGTACTTCATATTTGTAAAAGACAAAAAACCATACCAAAGGATTAAAAACTTTAGTAAGTAATACATGGTAATGAGCATCCCCTCCAGAACAGGACATAGAATATATGGGTTCTCGATGAAGCATGCAGTGTCTATGGGTAATAGGGTAAGTCTGCTTAAAGGGTCATATAACATGCACAAAGTTTACAAAAGTTGTTTACTCCTATAATAAATCTAGTGATTCACATTAATTAAAATAAAAGTAAGAGCAACATTTTTGCCTGGAGAGATTGGCCATACTTGCCAGGCCATATTATTGGCTTTACTTGCTATCTGCTGACATGCTAGGCAGTGCTTAACCCCTATAACTCCCACAGGCACACCAATGCATCTACACACACTAGGGCCAATTTTACCAGAAGGCAAATAACTTATCAATATATGTTTAGAGAGTCAAAACTGCATTCACCGTACCCTTTTTTATTAAAGGGGCAGCATATGCCTTTGTTCAATAAATAGGGCCTGTGCTGAACATGCTTTTGCCTATTGTTTTAATCACAAGAAATCAATGTTTTTGTTATTTCTTGAGCAAAACAGGGAAACTGATGCTCCTTCATGTTTGATCCTTGCAAGGTAGATAATTACAAGAGCACAAAGCTTCCCCTGCATAATAGACTCCTGCCAACAAAATGCTCACAACAAATTGGGAAGGGAGGAGGTTGTATAACTGGAATCTAATTAGCTAGCTTACAGGGAAGTAGCTTCAATTTCCATTTGCCATTTTAAGTTTCATAAATGACACAAACCATAGATATTTTTAATGATAAAAAGAACAGGAAAAAAAATATGTTCAGTATAAGCCCTTTTCATTGCACTCGTATTGAACAAGGGGGTATACTGCCTCTTTTATACATGATTACGTTATAAACAAAGCAAGTAGTTGAAAGGGCAATTCACTCCTTAATAAACATATTGCACCTGGAATAGTTTGTTGTACTGTTAGTACAATAGCTGTCAGGTGTCTCAGTGGGATAGAAATAAGAGCTCTAAGCAGCTTTCTATTTTAGATGCTTTCTATTTTCATGAAAAAGTTTAAAAAAGAAAAACCATGACACTAAAAATTTGAATTTCATTTATTAACAAGTGGCAAGCAATCCTACAGCAATGTCTGAGAGATTTGGTCTCTACCAGCAGTAGGCTGATCAAAGCTAACTGGTTGCTATGGGGAACTGCTCTGGTGCAAATGTGCCCCTCTATCTCAGCATGGCACCTTATTCCTGTTATGCTCAATAGCTTAATTCTGCAAAAAAAATAGTTAAACACAAAGTAAATGTTAAGAAACAGATGAAGGAACACCACTAATATGTGAAATGTGCAGTAGTTTCCTGGCAATGTCAAAGGTCAGATGAGTCCAGTAAACAACACTTGATATTAAGGTTTCTTTTTTTAGAGCTCACTGTATATTTTACATTTTCATTGTAACTTGCCTGGAAGATAATACAACGTACTAAAGGTGCAAATGACAGTCTCACTTCTTAATTGGAGTCATTAACAGTTTTAGCTCCCCTGTGACTTAAACTCAACCACCTCATTGATTGAAAAAAATAGAAGAGATCTTAGGAATCATTTAAATGGAAGATCTCTGCATTTTATGAGGCTCATAACATCTACTTATTTTGCTTTTTAACAAAGAATACATTTTTTGTTTTTGTTTAGGAAACTCTAAAGTAAAGTTTTCCGATCCTGATAAACTGCAATTCCCATGTTCACTCAGAGAGTTACAGGTGTAGTTGTACTACACTGATGAGCCCCCAAGAAGGGCGAAACCGGTCTGTAGTTGGGAACCTGATCAGCTATTATCCTGGCTTCAGCTTCAAACCCAGTGGGTGAGCTGTAGCCTATAAGATAAACCCATGTAAATGGGATTTTTTTAAGAGTTTGGAATTTACTCCCAGAATTCCTTTTGTTTGCTTTTGTCTGTATGAGGCAGTCTCCTCAACCTAATTTAGGTGTAGTTGTGGGAGGTTGGGATTGTGTGTGATACAATTAGTGATCAGCAAATTTTTTGTAGCGAATTTCCGCATTTCGCCATTGGCAAATTGTTTCGCGAAACTTCTGTGAAAATTCGGCCCTGAAAAAATCGGTGAGCGGAATTTTTTTTGTCACGCGTCTAATTAGGCGCGACCAAAAGGGCATGTCAAAATTGGGTATGGTTGCATCAATATTGGGTACGGTCGCGTCAAAAAAGCACGGGGCAACAAAAAATAGACGTGGGCAACAAAAAATAGACTCGGGCGACAAAAAAAACCACACAACAAATTTTTTGGCACTTTGCTAATTTTCTTGCCGTTTTGTGAATTTTATGGTGAAGCAAAATTGGACCGATTCACTCATCACTAGTCACAATCATTTTCCTGCTTCAAATACCTAAAACTGTCCCTTTTCCCACTGCCTGAAAAGGACTCTACCCGCACGATGACTGAAATGCATAAAATATGAGTGTAAAATTAAGTGAAATATGAAAGGAAGTGAAAATAGTCTGAAGTGGGTCTAAGAAGTTGAGGGCTAAAAGGAAGAATGGGAGAGAAGGTGAAATGGAGGCTTATTGATCAGATTCAATTTTGGGAATTATAGAGGTTTTCTTTCAAGTTGAATAAACTCAAAATTTAACCAAACTCAAATGTTTGCTTGTACATTAAAAAAAATTAAATCTAAAAAACGAAATCAAATAAAACTGTGGAAAAAACTTGAATGCATCCCAAAATGGGTCTACATCCCAAAATGGGTTTCCTAGGACCACCATTAAATGCCAAAGATTCACAGTTGAGTATTTTGAGGTTTTTGCACTAGTTAAATATTGAATATTTAAGTTTTGGAAACCCTAATTCAAATGAATCAGTTTTAGAGCAAAGAAAGAGGGAATTTTAAAAATTTACATTTGAACATTGATAAATCAGAGCCTTAGGGTTATAGGAGAAATGCGAGTTTGTGATGGAGGGATTACATATCAGGATCCCACAACAATTAGGTAGAAAAGAAAAACAATTTATGGTAGGGAACCTTAAGCAGTGGCAACTAAATCATACACAATGAGGCATGTCACACTGGAAATTTTTGTTTTTAGCCCACAGTGTTATTCTAAATTGTTTTGAGTTATTTATTTTGCATAGAAAATTTAGAAAAGTGAAAGTTCACCATTTGATAAATTCATTTCTAAAAATCCCATAGAAATGGATAAAAAGTGGGTGAGTTTTTTTCTGTGGTAAACTCTAATCTCATATTTTGATAAATGTGCCCCTTGGGGCTGATATATCAGCATTCTGATATAAGTGGTTTTAGATGTTTCTGAAACCATGAATAAATTCATTTCCACTAAAACCAAGAATGACTAGTCATTTATTAAAAAATGTAAAAAGGTATGACTGAATGAAAATGCAGAACGAAAATGAAAAGAACACGAAAACCACACATTTTTTCTAGAATCTTCGTGGACTTACAATAAGAAAAAAAAAACTTGAACACCTTTAAAATCACAAATTAAATAAAGTTTTTTACAATTTGCCTAAGGCAGCTTCCATTGACTTCTACATGACCTCGACAACTTTTAGATGGCAAAGTTTTGTATTAGTGTTTTTTGTATTTTACACTTAGGAGGAGATTTATCAATGTTCGATTTTTTTCAAGAAGTTTTTAGAGCTAAAATTTGCACAATTCAAAACTCAAATGTAAAACTTCAGCATCTAAAAGCTTGCAAACTTATATACAAGTCAATGGCAGTTGTTCTAGGCAAAGGAAAGCCAAATTTTCAATTTGCGATTTTCTAATTTTTTGATTTTTTTTCCAAGTTTGTAAACTTGTAAATTCAAGATATTTGAATGTTTTTATTCAAACGAGTCTTCCTTATTAATAAATAAGCAAGCATTCAAAATATGAGTTTATTCGAATTAGAAAAACAATCTCAAATTCACAAACTTGAAAATTGATAAATAAGGCCATCAATAAATCAAGAAAATTATGTTCTTTTTTACATGAAAATTTTATTTAAAAAAATGAATCTTGGTACAGTTTTTATTTTTATTTTCTACACTTCACACTGGTTCCAGACTCTCTGCTCACTGCTCCCCAACCCCCAACATTTCTGAAGGTTTCCATGTCACACACAGAGGTTTGGATCTGCCTTGGATCCGCCGCATGTTGGGTTCTTGTTCCGTCTCCTTTTCAGATTCTTCTGAGGAGGTATCAGTGGCCTGCTGGACAAATGAAATCTCTCCTCCGTCAGAGTCTGCTTCGTCCATTTCCTGAAGCCAGACCAAAGCCTGTTGTGCAGAGAGGTTCCACACTCTCTGCTCACTGCTCCCCAACCCCCAACATTTATGAAGGTTTCCATGTCACACGCAGAGGTTTGGATCTGAGCTACTCTGAGTAAACAAATGCAAATGTGCCAGGCCTCACAGGTAATGGGTGGTTTGCACAACAAAAGATTGAGGAGAATCAAGCTGAAGACCTGTGAAAATCTCAGCAGGGGTGAATAACACCTCGGGCCTTGCACCAGAAAATAAAAAAGTCAGTAATTCTAGTGTTAAAAAAAGAAATATGAATGTTAGTAAATGCCCCCTTGGTGTTCTCCAGTAAATTTCATGAGACTCACTCTAAACACTCCTCAAGTTATCCTCCAATAGGAATGAATGGCTAACACAAACTCTTTCATCCAACAATCTGGCAAAATGCCATTAATTGGTTTAGGAGAAAAATTCCTAAATATAGAGAAAAAAACAAGGTGTAACGAGCATTTTTTTGGTGATGTGATATAACTATATAGGTCTACTTATGCATATGTATGACAAAAGAGAAATATCTTGAAGAACAGCACAATAAGTGCATATTTTATTTAATTTAAAATGGAGAATACAGATAAATTCTCATCAGTTTGAATTTTATTACAATTAGCTACACTTTCCTGACAGGAATTGAAAAATTAATCAAAACTTTTTCTGTTTTAATCAATGTGTCAGTTTGTCAGAATGAGTTTGGTGGCACGGTGTACTCAAACTCCATTCTGTCCTGTTATAACTTTAATACCCCACCAAATCATGAAGTCCAGAAAATAAATGAGAAGCTAGCATCAAATCAGATGTTTCTATGAAAAGTTCCTATAGTTATTATTTTGTATTCCTTAACCCTCTATTTACTCTTCAATTTATCTTGCGTTTTGACAATTCAAACCTCTATCTGGGCAAATGGGATCCTCATAACAAAACAACCATTTGGTGCCAGCACTCTTCCACGTGGCATAGATTAAGAAATAAAGCAGGAACATACAATTTATTATATTAGCACTATAAATCATTAAGTCCAGTTCCATATGATTCTATTTTGGACCTGGTAATATCTAATAATACTGAACTTATCTCTAACATTTGTGTGGGTGAGCATTTGGGGAACAGTGATCATAACATGGTCTCCTTTGAGATAATGCTACAGAGACAGCTCTATAAGGGAGTAACTAAAACGCTCAATTTTAGACGTGCAGACTTTGCCAGTTTAAGGGCATCTCTGCAATGTGTCAACTGGGAAAGGCTTTTCATAGGGTTAGACACAGAAGGAAAATGGAACATCTTTAAAACATTGCTTTGCAAGTATACACCACAGTATATTCCCCTTGTAAGCAAGGAGAGGCATCGCAAAGCAAAACCTTTATGGCTGAATAAAAGAGTTAAGGTCGAGGTTGGTAATAAAAACGTGCTTTTAAAGCATTCAAGTTAGCTGGGACAGCGGAAACTTTCATCAGGTACAAGGAAGCCAATAAAGCATGCAAAAAAGCTATCAAGCAAGCTAAAATAGAGATGGAAAGGGATATTGCAGCAAGGAGTAAAAAGAATCCAAAATTATTTTTTAATTATGTGAATAATAAAAAAATTAAGCAAAAAGGGGTGGGAACTTTATTATCACGGGGGGGGTACATTGGTTGATGAGAACGGGGAAAAAGCAGAAATTTTGAACTCTTATTTTTCATCTGTCTATACATCTGAGGAGCCAGATAATGAAGGCTTCCCTTTTAATATACCCAGTGCTAGTAATTTAGCTACTGACGCATGGGTCACTCAGGAGGAAATTCAAAAGAGACTTGAACATGTAAAGGTAAACAAAGGTCCAGGATGGGATTCATCCCAGGGTATTAAATGAGCTGAGCGCTGTGATTGCCAAGCCTCTTCACATAATTTTTCAGGATTCGTTGAGGTTTGGCATGGTGCCGAGAGACTGGCGGATTGCTAATGTGGTGCCATTATTTAAAAAGGGATCTCGTTCTCAGCCTGAAAACTATAGGCCTGTTAGTCTGACATCAGTAGTAGGAAAGCTTCTGGAAGGGGTAATAAGGGATAGGATAGATGAATACATTGCAGTTCACAATACTATTAGTTTGTGCCAGCATGGTTTTATGCGTAACAGATCTTGCCAGACTAATTTAGTTGCCTTTTATGAGGAGGTGAGCAGGAACCTTGATGCTGGAATGGCAGTTGATGTAATCTACTTAGATTTTGCTAAAGCGTTTGATACAGTACCTCACAGAAGGTTAATGATCAAATTAAGGAATATTGGCCTAGAACATAATATTTGTAATTGGATAGAGAACTGGCTGAAGGATAGAGTACAAAGAGTGGGGGTAAATGGAACATTTTCTAATTGGGCCAGTGTGGTTAGTGGAGTACCGCAGGGGTCAGTCCTTGGTCCTTTGCTTTTTAACTTGTTTATTAATGACCTGGAGGTGGGCATAGAGAGTACTGTATCTATTTTTGCTGATGACACTAAATTGTGCAAAACTATAAGTTCCATGCAGGATGCTGCCGCTTTGCAGAGCGATTTGACAAAATTGGAAAACTGGGCAGCAAACTGGAAAATGAGGTTCAATGTTGACAAGTGCAAAGTTATGCACTTTGGTAGGAATAATATAAACGCGAACTATCTACTGAATGGTAGTGTGTTGGGGGCATCCTTAATGGAGAAGGATCTAGGGGTTTTTGTAGATCACAAGTTGTCCAATTCCAGGCAGTGTCATTCTGTGGCTACTACAGCAAATAAAGTGCTGTCTTGTATAAAAAAGGGCATTGACTCAAGGGATGAGAACATATTTTTGCCGCTTTATAGGTCCCTGGTAAGGCCTCACCTTGAGTATGCAGTGCAGTTTTGGGCTCCAGTCCTTAAGAAGGATATTAATGAGCTGGAGAGAGTGCAGAGACTGCAACTAAACTGGTAAAGGGGATGGAAGATTTAAGCTATGAGGTTAGACTGTCGAGGTTGGGGTTGTTTTCTCTGGAAAAGAGGCGCTTGCTAGGGGACATGATTACTCTGTACAAGTACATTAGAGGGGATTATAGGCAGTTGGGGGATGTTCTTTTTTCCCATAAAAACAATCAGCGCACCAGAGGTCACCCCTATAGATTAGAGGAACAGAGCTTCCATTTGAAGCAGCGTAGGTGGTTTTTCACGGTGAGGGCAGTGAGGTTGGGGAATGCCCTTCCTAGTGATGTGGTAATGGCAGATTCTGTTAATGCCTTTAAGAGGGGCCTGGATGAGTTTTTGAACAAGCAGAATATCCAAGGCTATTGTGATACTCATATCTACAGTTAGTATTACTGGTTGTATATATATAGTTTATGTATGTGAGTGTATAGATTGGTTAGTATAGGTTGTGTGCTGGGTTTACTCGGATGGGTTGAACTTGAAGGACAATGGTCTTTTTTCAACCCTATGTAACTATGTAACTATGTAACTATATATAATAATGCCCTTTTGCTAATTCTTCTTAAATATCAATATTCATATTTCAATTTTGTTCAATGGTTGGCCAAATCTTTCATGGATGTTTTTACTGCTGCTATCTATATTCCCCAATTATATTAAATATAGGTCTCTGGCTGCAGAGAGCCAAAGACAAACAGAAAAAATAAGATGTACAAATTCAGATCTTTTAGTCAAACTCTCATTGTTATTGGTATGTTTTGACTTTTAAAGGCCTCTACCAGTTTTAGTTCTGCTACTGAACTTGCTGGTTCTAACTATGTCACCAGCAATATGCTTGATATATATTGGAACTGGCAAATAAGCATAAACATTTTATTCTAAAGAATAAAGTAGAAAAGTGAATGTACATGGCATGGCCTGCTGTGTAGCTGCTGAGTGTGTGACTGTGATCACAGCTTGCCAGTGCCTTCCATCCTGCAGTACAGCTCAAAAGTCTGCATTAGAATCTAAATCTTTCTTTTTATCCTTGTGACTTAACAGACTTTCCCTTTCTGAGCATCAACTCTGGAATCAGGCAAAAAAAATAATAATAATACTTCAAATACACATATAATCAATTTTTAGCTTGCCCAAAATATACACCAGGCGCCTCGTCTGACATTAGCCTTAACTTTAATATAACAATTAACAACATGGGTCAGTTCCAACAGTCCATTACAATACCATTGGTTCTGTGTCTAAAGACACATTTATTCAGAGAAGCTTACCCTAATTTAGCTTAACATAACCTCAGTGTGCTGCTAAAAGCAATACCCTGTACCACATCTCTCACCTTGCTTAACTCTGATCTTGCCCATTCCCACACCTTGTGTCTCAACCCTTTTTCCCTGTAGATTGTAAGCTCTTTTGGGCAGGGCCCTCTTTACCTCTTGTATCGGTTATTGATTGCTTTATACATTACTCTGTATGTCCAATGTATGAAACCCACCTAATGTACAGCGCTGTGAAATGTGTTGACTCTTTATAAATAAATGTTAATAATAATAATAATAATAATTGGTTTACATTTTCAGAAAATCTGTTCTAACCATGCTTCCCATAGGCACATGAATGTGGAATCAGCTGACAAGGGAAAGGGCACTTCTGAGAAGTGACATCCATATAGAATGGTCAAATCAGACCCCATTTTCACACTGACCAGCGTAAAGCTACCCTTGCAATAATTTCACAGGTTAGGGGGCAAGTTTATTAAGTTTTAAGCTGTAAAGAAGCAAATATCAGCCTGATTATGAAGTATAAACAATGAAGTCAAGTCATTTGGCTTTAGCAACAATTGAACTACAGTATAACAGCTGATTATTTCAGTAAGTACTCAAGAAAGAACAACATTGCACTGATTTTACTGCAATGCTTGTCTATGGAGCTTTTACTGAATCAGTAACAATAATTTAGAAACATTTTTCCATGTAAAACAACTATGAATCAGAATGGTTCAGTATTTTTATCAGACTGGTAACCATTGTTACTGCTTGGAAATAAATACAGAAATCATAAAACTTCCCATTATTTTACGACACAATAACTAATACATTTTATTTGTATAAAACATTTGCCATTTTGGCAATATCAGTACAATATTGAGGCGAAACTACCAGTTACAATCGACCATACTCTTCTCAGTATAGGTTTATAGGTTTTTTTAAAGATTATACCAAATACCAAAGAGAGTTTAGGGAGTAAGAAGTATTCAATTATATAAAAGTAAAGAGGCTCTCATAATGGGGTTCTATACCATTGAAATAAATTTGTCCACATAAAATAATATTTGCCATTTAGTGTAAGAACCCACAGAGCAAGTTAGTCGCCCTCGATAGATCTCTGCTATTGTGGATGACTAACCGCTCCGAAAAGGCTTTCCACCAGCAACAATAGAAGTCGGCGGTGAAAAACCCTTCGCATCGCTTCAGTAATCCGAAGTCGTGCAAAGTTTTCTCCTGCAGACAATGAAAAGCGAAGCGACGTGAAGGGCTTTCCACCAGCGACTTCTATTGTTGCCGTTGGAAAGCCTTTTCAGAGTGGTTAGTCGCCCACGATAGCAGAGATCTATCGCGGGCAACTAACTAACTCATTATGAGAGCCTCTTTAATGTTTCATTTATAGTAGATATAATGGGAAATGTACTGTAGTTAATTACATTATCCCATATGTTACTTCTTTTTTTGTTCTCTAAGAAAACTTAAAGTTTATTTTTTACAATAAAGATCTTTTTTTTTTGCTCATACATGGAATAATAAGGTTAATCATAAAAATAATGTCACTTATGTCCTACATTCCAGTGATTTGAAATTGTTATTATTCAATTCTCTAAAAAAAGGAAAGAGGCATCAAGTAAATTTTGCTGTATCTGAATTGTATTTTAATAATTGTGCTTAGAAAAAATAATACAGGAAAAAAAAGGAAAGAAAGAATGTGAGAGCAAGTTTTTAACACGAACTCGGCAAAGCTGTTAAACAGCTTCTCAGATAATTGTGCCAGAATGTTTAGCATGATACTTTGTTACATCTGGTGTAAAGTGCCATCCCCATATGTGAAATTGTGTCATTTCTGAAATTTGTATTGGGATATGTTTACTTGCAAACAGCTAAAAAGCTGTTGGAGACTTACAAAAGAATTTTCATTATTTATGATTCCAAATTTTAATAAACAATAAGACTCTACATTTTTATGGTTTGCCATCCATGTGTACATGAATGTGACATCAGATCGGGGGGGGCAGCCAATTCTGTGGTAATTAGGGCTGTTGGGGCATCCATATAAAGACTCATGTATGAAAGCAAGTGTAATGTGCAAAGTGCAATTTTGGATGCAATTTGCCACCTTTACCTTTATTTCCACAATTTCAGCCTAATTGCGTCCACAAAGGGAAGTTGCTTCTGATGCAATTGTGCCTGATATGTCAAAACATGATGTCTGCTCTTTGTATGGCAACCCTGGAATTACCACCAGATGAAGATGGTAGTAACTCAAGGGTTCCCTTGCATTAATAGGCAATATTTGGAAAAGGAGATGGGACAAGTGCAATTACAGAGAGATGCAAGGAGTGTCATGAAACTCTAATGAATGACATTGATTTTTCTTTACAAAGAGAAAGAAAGTTTGCCAGCGCTTAGTTTGCCTTTAAAAATAATTTTTACAAAAAATTAGGTGTTAGTACCACACTTTGGCCAAAATATGTAAGCTCACGTGCCACGTCAAGGCCTGCATCACAGACTCAAAGTCATTAGACAGTGTAGGACTCACGTACAATGAGGGGCCTTGACGTGGCACGTGAGCTTACATATTTTGGCCAAAGTGTCGTACTAACACCTCATTTTTTGTAAAAATTATTTTTAAAGGCAAACTAAGCGCTGGCAAACTTTCTATTCTCTTTGTGTATAATTAATGGCTTTTTATCGTTTATAGCAGCTGGTCAACTCCAGATTGTGGGTTAGACCGAGCGCTGGCACAATAGTGTGTTTCTAGCAGCTGGTCAACACTACAGCGTGGGTTAGACCAAGCGCTGGCGATTTCTTTCTGTGTCATTGATATTTCTTTGCATGACTGCTAGTGATGTACAAATCTACCGTGTTACGCTTTGCTTTGGGAAATTCCCGAAACTACAGAAAAATCCATGAACTTGCCTTAATGCATTGTTATTACATTGCAGTTAAGGCATTTGTAGCTCTGCAATCAGTGGCGGATTAATGATATGTGGGGCCCTTAGGCTACACTTTGTACAGAAACCACTTCTAGGCTGTATCTGTAGAGATCACAGACCACAGTCAGCAGGCAAAGTAATGGGGTCTATGTGATAAGAGGGCCCATCTAGCTTTTCAAAATTATTATTTCTCAGCTCTACTCTTCCGAATCTCTCTTACTTATTATTATTATTATTACCTGGGCTGGTTGGGTGCACCCAAGCAGACTTTAAGCAGACAAGGCATGTGGTACATGTGCACAAGTTGTCATCTCTCTATGCCATGTTGGGTTTGGCATATGTGACATCACTGGTGTGCACGGAACCTGACAAAACATGGCACGGAGAGCTGAGAGCTTGTGCACATGGGTAAACTGGTACCTTGGGAGCACACGCATGACAGCACAAATAATAATAAGTAAAACAGATACGGAAGAGTAGAGCTGAAAAATAATTTTTAAAAACTGCCCGTCTGCAATAGCATATATATTGTCCAACTGTGTAAGAGAATTTCCTTTCCACTATACTATAACAGTTTTTCATAGGAAAAAAAGGCAGTTTCTTCTTAACACATGCCTGGGCTGCTACTTATATAGACAAGGGGAGCTGGGGAAGTCTCCAAATGCATTGGTTGACGTGGAAGCATACGGGTGCATAATAACAACGTCTGCATTTTTGCCATAGGGGAATGTATAGAGCCTGCATCTGATACTGCTCCTTAATTTGCACATCTGAATGATGTGCAAATTATGCGGTAGGATGTGTATGTTCCATCCCCAGCTGCTCATGAAATCAGGGCTGCCAAATGAGACAGTGCTGTATTCGATGGGGTGACTTTGCAGCCAAAAAAAGTCATATGCACAGTTTTCAATTTGAGGTCCCTACATGCCACATGCTTTGCTAAATGTATGCATATTGGGCATTAAACTGTTCAGCAGAAGGAAATAGCAAAATGGCTTTGTTGTGGGTGATACAAGAAAGTGTGGATGAGGCTTATTATAACAATGGGTGACATGACTGTGGGAGGGGCTTATTTTTGGCACACTGAACTACAGGGAACATTGATCCCCAACTCAAGCACTATCCTTATTTCCAATGAAGTACTGGTGCTCACATCACATATAAAAAAGACTAAGGAACACAAATTGTTTCGTGAGCCTAACAAACCCCACTACATTTATTTAAAAGGGTAAAGAAAACTACATAATAGCTACACAGCAGCTCAGTTATATAATTCTATAGTGTAAAGATTGGTGGTCTGACCATTTTATTGCATGCTGTAACATTGCAATCATATGTGACAAGCAGACCCCAGAGCACAAATTTCTTACATACTCATAGTCATTCTTGAAGCTGAAGGAACATCTAATCATACTGTCTCCTCAGTGAGCACGTATAGGCAGTTCTGATATTTAGCCATTCAATTGCACACCTTTTCAGTAGCATTTCACAACTTTTCAATGTGTGCGAGACACCAGTATCTTGAAAATTGTGCAATGTAGACATTTTCGACTTCTTAATTCTGAACTGTAATTTTTTTTAAATATAGTACAGTAACTAGGGATCTTGTCTTAGGGGGGAATTCAC
The DNA here is from genome assembly GCF_000004195.4 of Xenopus tropicalis. Taxonomy (NCBI): domain Eukaryota; kingdom Metazoa; phylum Chordata; class Amphibia; order Anura; family Pipidae; genus Xenopus; species Xenopus tropicalis. Next base: position 179,134,535 of record NC_030677.2, on the reverse strand, counting down.
AAAAGTGGAGAGAGCCCTTTTTTGGAGTAAAAGTGGTGGAAAAACTGGTGGAAAACACTTTCTCCCTATTCACAAACAGAAATCCGCCTAAATTCCGACTCAATGGCACTTTTACATTTTTGGTGAAAGACAGTTTACCGACACTTTTATGAATTTGTCATTTAAACGACATTTATACAACATTTTAACGGAATTTTTTTGGGGGGGGATTATTAACATATTAATGGGGATTAGCAGTCTATTGTTAGGGGACAAGTTCCTGTCTAACCCTAGAACAATAGGTTAGATTAGATTAAAAAATCAGTAATCATATTTTATATCTTATATATGAAAAGTTTTTACCTCACATTTACATGATTATGCAAACTTAAGCTTTATCAATGAGGCAATAATAACATTTTGTGTGAATATATTGTAAACATTTTTATTAAAAGGAAAAGTAAAGCCTCCCAGGCAAATTTATAGTTGTAGTTGTAGCAGCAGTGCCCCCTCTTTAATCACTTCACTGACACTTTCCGCAACTAATCTGTGCCCCCATAGCATGTCCAGAACTACAGAGCTGCCTGTATATATCTCAGCCTCGGCAAAGGCTGGAAGATACCATTGCAGCCTAGAGACAGTTACATATCTCAGCCTGGGCAAAGGCTGGAAGATACCATTGTAGTATACAGACAGTTACATATCTCAGCCTGGGCAAAGGCTGGAAGATACCATTGCAGCCTAGAGACAGTTACATATCTCAGCCTGGGCAAAGGCTGGAAGATACCATTGTAGTATACAGACAGTTACATATCTCAGCCTGGGCAAAGGCTGGAAGATACCATTGTAGTATACAGACAGTTACATATCTCAGCCTGAGCAAAGGCTGGAAGATACCATTGCAGCCTAGAGACAGTTACATATCTCAGCCTGAGCAAAGGCTGGAAGATACCATTGCAGCCTAGAGACAGTTACATATCTCAGCCTGGGCAAAGGCTAGAAGATACCATTGCAGCCTAGAGACAGTTACATATCTCAGCCTGGGCAAAGGCTGGAAGATACCATTGCAGCCTAGAGACTATTACATATCTCAGCCTGGGCAAAGGCTGGAAGATACCATTGCAGCCTAGAGACAGTTATATATCTCAGCCCGGGCAAAGGCTGGAAGATACCATTGCAACCTAGAGACAGTTACATATATCAGCCTGGGCAAAGGCTGGAAGATACCATTGCAGCCTAGAGACAGTTATATATCTCAGCCTGGGCAAAGACTTGAAGATACCATTGCAGCTTAGAGACAGTAATATATCTGAGCCTGGGCAAAGGCTGGAAGATACCATTGCAGCCTACAGACAGTTATATAACACAGCCTGGGCAAATGCTGGAAGATACCATTGCAGCCTAGAGACAGTTACATAACTAAGCCTGTGGAAACGCTGGAAGATACCATTGCAGCCTAGAGACAGTTACATATCTCAGGCTGGGCAAAGGCTGGAAGATACCATTGCAGCATAAAGACAGTTATATATCTCAGCCTGGGCAAAGGCTGGAAGATACCATTGCAGCCTACAGACAGTTACATAACTCAGGCTGGGCAAAGGCTGGAAGATACCATTGCAGCATAGAGACAGTTATATATCTCAGCCTGGGCAAAGGCTGGAAGATACCATTGCAGCATAGAGACAGTTATATATCTCAGCCTGGGCAAAGGCTGGAAGATACCATTGCAGCCTAGAGACAGTTTACATATCTCAGCCTGGGGAAAGGCTGGAAGATACCATTGCAGTGCAGAGACAGTTACATATCTCAGCCTGAGCAAAGGCTGGAAGATACCATTGCAGCGCAGAGACAGTTTATATATCTCAGCCTGGACAAAGGCTGGAAGATACCATTGCAGCCTAGAGGCAGTTACATATCTCAGCCTGGGCAAAGGCTGGAAGATTCCATTGCAGTGCAGAGACAGTTATATATCTCAGCCTGAGCAAAGGCTGGAAGATACCATTGCAGCGCAGAGACAGTTTATATATCTCAGCCTGGACAAAGGCTGGAAGATACCATTGCAGCCTAGAGGCAGTTACATATCTCAGCCTGGGCAAAGGCTGGAAGATTCCATTGCAGCGCAGAGACAATTACTGTATGATTTTTCCAGTATGGTTGCTAATGATTATGGGTCAATCCAAGACCTAAGTGTATAATGTATCACAAATACAGTTCTCCTAGAGGCTCATTCACAGAAGTCAAGCTACAGTAAGTGCAGAATGCAAAAAAGTAAGCAAATTAATATTTTTTCTACTTTTCATGCAGTATTTTCTGCAGAATTCCAGCATGCCTGAAAAATAATTGTGTCCTGCAACTTGTGCATGATTTACCAATACAGGTGCAGATTTGTGTATACAGAGTTAAATTGCATACAAATCGCTTCACCATTTTTTCTTATCCAGTGTGTGCATGAATGGCATTACTTTCAGAGCATGTGGCACCAGTAATGGCGTTGGCATGCATTCATAAGTGCTAGTAAGTTGCATGTGAAGGTGCAACACAGTAATGCACCATGTGAGTCCTTTGGCCATAGGCGTGCTTGGATCGTGACAAGGTTTCAAACATATGACACATCTAAAACATTAAGTAATTGTTCACTCCAAGTATTGCTCTAATTCAGCGTTTTTCAACCGCTGTTCCGCGGCACACTAGTGTGCCGCGAGATGTTGCCTGGTGTGCCGTAGGTGCGGTCCCCTCTGGGACACCTTCCACTTCTTGGCTCCCTGATGCCCGGAAATCGTCACTGCCGGTGACGTCATCCGGCATCGGATCCAGGAGGGCGGAGCAACCAGAGAGGAGAGGCAGCACTATCCTGCCCTGGCACAACCCGACCGGGGGGAGCAACTGCCCAGGCCCTGCCCCGACAGACCAGATCCACCAGGGGCCAGGCCCATGCACAGCCGCCCTACTCCCCACCGGAGGACAATCCCGGGACACCCCTGGATGCCGCACCCCAAGACAGACTGACATGTAAGAAAACAATTAATAATAATATATATATAATATAAAATTTTTGTGTGTATAAAAAAAAAAAAAAAAAAAATCAGTGGGGGGGGTGGGTTTGTGGAGAAAATTTTTCACTATTTTGTTTACTTAATATTTCATAATAAAGTAATTATAAAATACTTTCTTTGTGTTTATTTGATTCCTATTCAAGAGAATTACTTTATATATAGTCAATATAGGCACAGAGTTACATTTTTTAACATTTTCTAATGGTGGCGTGCCTCGTGATTTTTTTCATGAAACAAGTGTGCCTTTGCCCAAAAAAGGTTGAAAAACACTGCTCTAATTACCCTCTTTCAAGAAGAGAAAATAAGCATTCTACCCAAATTAATCCTTCAGGCTGGGTTTACCAACTACAGTAATATTCTGAGCCTTTTACAGTGGCTTTCAAGGGGGCCTTTCAAGGGGGCCAGTCCCACAGTTTTGGAGACCAGTGCACTACAGCTGAGATGAACACTTTCTTAAGGCAGGTGTTAATTCCATGTTTCCCGTGTATTTGTGTGCCCTATATATTATGCCTTGTGTTATGACTGTGTGTTATTCATCAAAGTAGGCTGAACCACTGGGTGCAAGTTTTAAAGAAGAACCAAATCCATTCTCAAACTCAGGACCCTTCCAATGGACTATCTGCTTCCACCCCAGAGGTGGACCTATCTGTGTACCTACTTAAATATGAACCCCATTGTTTCCTCTTCTGTGCGACACAGAACATATGCAGTTAAAGCCAGTTCCATATTGGCTTTGCAAATATTTATATAAGTTATTTGAAGTTTGGCTAAAGGACAACAGGCATTAAATAAATGACACAAATGTAACATTGTAGGTGAGTCCGGCTCCTTAAATTGCTGTAATTTAATTATTTGTTTTGCAACCAATCATTCCTTCCAATCAGCAGTCACAACCAGCCACAATTCCAGCTAAAGATGCTGGACTCAGATGCTGGGCAGATTACCTTCTTTAAAGACACATCTGATTCTGATGTGAGGGGACTGATATTAAGAATATATCCCCTCTTGGAAGTAACATGGAAACATAATTAATACTTAGTACAATGATAATACATATCAAATGCGGGGCAACTGTAGATATAGTTAATACAATGTTATCAACAAAAACACCTCACTTTCCTACAGCCTTCACATTCTTTTCCAAGTGTCACTGCACAGCAGAGGGCACACTTAATAGAGATGACATTTGGCTTCATCCCTACAGGCTGATAAAATGTTCAGAAAGCAGCACAAATTCACTATCTGAACAACAGTTTCAAAAACACATCCCAGCCATTTTCTTGACATCAGCGTTGGCACAAAAAGAACGTGTTGCTGTGTTTGTTTTTAATTATTTGTTACCTTGATTTGGAAAAAATAACAGGGACAAATACATGCCAATTTGCAACAAAAACACTTTGCTTCTTTTACTCTATTATTTTTTTTTTTGCTGAATTGAAAGTTATTGTTGGTAAACAAAAAGGTTCTACAAAGAACCAAGGCTTGTTTTTACCCACAATGCAGTAAACTGCATGAGAAGGGATGACACGAGGGCAGGATATTGGCCCCTCACACCAGTTCTATATTATAATAGACAAAACTTATAGCATAATGTGCAAATGGATTAGCCTGTTTATGCCAGTTAACCTTGAAGTTAACTTTTAATATGCTAGAAAATGTCCTAATCTTTGCAACTGGTTATCATTTTTTACGTTATAATTTTTTTCATTATTTGCAGTCGCTGAGTCTATTAAATACATGTTATTCTTAATAATCTCTCTGAAAGGATATTACACAATGAACTACATATCTTTTGTGCAAAAGTAGAAACTATTTTAATCTTTCTAAATGATTACTGGTATGTGAATATTTACAGTATAAAAAAGAAGTAAGTCTTAGACATAACAGATTAGAATGCACTGTACAATGAGTTTAGCGGGGAGGGAGAATTCAATTAAATAAGTATATAATCTTGCTTCTCCAAATTATATAACATAGTTACATAGTTACCAGAGTCCATCAAGTTCAACCCATCCAAGTAAACCCAGCACACACAACCTATACTTACCAATCTATACACTCACATACATAACATGCTAGCCCCCATATGTAATAAAAGGCACTAAGTTTGCCCAGTAGCAGTAACCCATAGCAACCAATAATATGTTTGCTTTTCTATGGGTTACTGCTCTTAGGTGGATCAGTAAATTCTACCTTCTGGTTACTATGGGTTACTGTTTCTAGGCAAACTTAGTGCCTTTTATTACATAAGTCCACAGGAATATAACATGGGGCTGATTTATCAAAATGTGAGATTAGACCACAGAAAAACTCATCCACTTTCTATTCATTCCTCTGGGATTTTTAGAAGTATATTTATCAATGGTTAGAGTTAGGGGCTGATTTACTAAGACACGATTTCGAATCCGAAAAATTCCGATTGGAAACGAACATTTTGCGACTTTTTCGGAAATTTTGCGATTTTTTCGTATTTTTTGCGATTTTTTCGGCGTCTTTACGATTTTTGCGTAAAAACGCGAGTTTTTCGTAGCCATTACGAAAGTTGCGCAAAGTCGCGATTTTTTCATAGCGTTAACACTTGCGCGCAAAGTCGCGCCTTTTTCGTAGCGTTAAAACTTAAAAGGCGCGACGTTTCGCGCAAGTTTTAACGCTACGAAAAAATTGCGACTTTGCGCAACTTTCGTAATGGCTAGTAAAAACTTACGTTTTTAAGCAAAAATCGTAAAGACGCTGAAAAAATCGAAAAAAATACGAAAAAAATCACAAAATTACCGATCATTACGAAAAAAACGCATTCGGCCCGTTCGTGGGTTAGTAAATGTGCCCCTTAGAGTTCACTAGTTGATAAATACGCTTCTAAATATCCTATAGGAATTAATAGAAGGTGTATTTTTCTGTGGGGAGCTCCAATCTTGCATTTAAATCTGCCCTTATGTGTAAAAAAATAATTGTACTTTACTGGGTTATTTAGTACCTTAAGGGGCAAATGTAATAAAAGTTTAAAACAGGAACAAAACAGAACAAAAATGTGCATTGTGTAATTCAATTTTCTTTATTAGACAGTCAATAATATATTGTGATGTGTTTTTTTTAGGCCCTGCTTAAAGGGGTGGGTTTTTTAGATACAAAAAAACTTTCTGGATTTGCAAAAGCTAAAATTAAATTTGTGCAAAAGAATAATGTTTTGAATTTTAAATCAAGTCTTATTTAAGGGGCTCAAGATAAACATAGATGTATGCATTTGTATTCCCTGTAAATATAGACATTTAAATGGCACACCCACCATATACAGGTATGGGATCCCTTATCCGGAATCCCGTTATCCAAAAAGCTCCGAATTCCAGAAAGGCCATCTCCCATAGACTCCATTATAATCAAATAATTCAGAATTTTAAAACTGATTTCCTTTTTCTCTGTAGTAATAAAACAGTACCTTGTAATTGATCCCAACTAAGATATAATTAATCCTTATTGGGGGCAAAACAAGCCTATTGGGTTTGATTTTTTAGTAGACTTAAGGTATGGAGATCCAAATTACGGAAAGGCCCCTTATCTAGAATACCCTTGGTCCCGAGCATTCTGGATAACGGGTCCTATACCTGTATTGGCAGATTAGATGATTTCAAGAGAATAATATAAATCAACTATTATCCTTGGCCACCTAGTGTGCATGGATGGCAGTTACAAATAACAGTGCAGTATATCTTGCCATATTTCTACATATATTGCTCATATAAATAGCATTTCATAATCTTTCCTTTTTAAAAATTGTTGATTTTCTTATTCTTTTAGAATTGTCAGCAAAAATATTCAGGGCTCATTTACGTCCCCAAAGCACAGTGGGCATCTTGGCCTTTCCACCTGCATCTAGTTGAGCATAAAACCATGTTCATTAAAGATATTTGTGTAACACAGTAAATTTATACATTAAAGGAATAATAGGAAGGAAAACCTTTTGGCTGTACAAACATACTTACTAGGATTTGCAATAAAAATGTTTTAATGTTACAGTTTATTAGGACCACACCAGGTTATAAGTGATTTCTGACAGAAGATAAACCTTATTGTTTGATATCATAGACTGAATGAGTGGAGAATATTTCCCAGACTGCATCTCCATAATGGGCTCTCTCTAAACCCCCTTGTGAATACTGCCAAATGGGCTGGTCCCTCCTCAGTCATTAAGATCTATAGGAGAGGTAAGAGTTATTATTATTATTATTATTAACATTTATTTATAAAAATGTCTATGAAGATTCTCATTTATCCAGGTCATGATATACAGTATCTAGTAGAATTAAGTCTAAAACAACTGGACTTTTCTGAGTTTTTCTTGAAAACGTTTCACCACTCATCCGAGTGGCTTCTTCAGTTCAAATGACTGGTAGGGAATTCCCCGGTATTTAAACTCTTGATGGTAGTAGAGTCACAGACATCCAATCACATTCAGCTAACACCTAACTGAACAAGTTCAATGGAACCATTGTGATTGGATGTCTGTGACTCTACTACCATCAAGAGTTTAAATACCGGGGAATTCCCTACCAGTCATTTGAACTGAAGAAGCGCAAGTGCAATCTACCTTAATAAAAATCACTTACCGTGATACATGACACTGTGCATCTATATGCTGAGTTTGGGGATCCGTGCAACAAGGCAGGTAACATATGTGTCAAAATGTGCTTATTGCACTTCCACATTGTTGCGCTTGGCACCACTCAGTCCATCCTGCCTTCCATTCTGAATGGGGCACTGTTGCACCTATTGGCACATTGGAGCCCTGAAGCTACCTCCTCCGGACCAATTGGTAGCTAAAGGGTTACCCCTGTGCCCCCCAGTGTCAATAGGTGCAGCACATTCTTGCCAAAAGAATAGGGTGCAAATGTCACTCACACATCGACCACTGAAAATGAAGCCAGGCAGAACATTTATGGCACAACTGGCAATGAAAGGAACACAAAATTGCATCCAGTTTGGTGAATCAGATGCAGAGGGGCAGCACAATATGTGAAAAATCACTGCATTGTGGGAAAATGGTAATTGTGCTTGAAATTGCACTTAGCACATTGTGTCAAGGTAAGTGAATTCACCCTTTTATTTTATATATCCTTTTTCTTTTATAGGTCTGTTTTTTTCGTCATCAAAAAACATGTTTTAGCTAAAATTTAAATATTATCACACCACAAATATTTTGAAAAAAATCACCAAAATGACATTAATTACTAATGATTTCCTTTATTAGCTTTAATGTTTCAAACATATTGTATATATTCGGTAACAAATAAAGATGTGGGGTATTAGTAATACAAATAAATTAGTGATACAATTGAATCGGTTTGTTTAAGAGATTGAAAATATGATCCAAATAAAAAAAACTGAATATTTGCCTTCTGATTTTTCTTTTTTTAAGATAAAGTGGATTCCCCTCCTCCACTGCCTTATAAAATATCACAATGTCAGATATACCACAGACACTCCCTAGGGAGTGGGGCAGGCTAATTAGGGTGAGCCTCATTACAAAGAATAAGGTTGATAAAACACTTTTTTATACAAAGCAGAGTAATAAGCATTCTGTATACAGGCAGTGATTTGTTACTGCAGTTTACAGCCATACATCTCCCAGGGACTAATGCTTTGTTTGTTCATTTTTTGTACATGTGATTATTAATGATATCTTAACAACTGTTGAAAAAGTAATACTTAATATAAATATTAAAGCTACAGAGTTCACAGTTCCACGCTTGCCAACAATTTACATGTGAATAAACTGTATATGGAACAGAGAGCATTTGCCTTATACTGTATACCTGGATAAAGATTCCTTTAATTAAAGAGACCCTAAGGTGTTTGTGTGCTTTCTTGTTGGGAACTCAGAAAAATAATTTGCACACAACAGTGTCCCAACGTGGTCCCTAATTGCTAGGACTATGTTAGGACTTTTATATGTGCATATTATTTTGGTGATAGTTTTTTATTCACACTAGAAAATGTTAATTCAAGGCTGGCTTTAAAGTGATACTGACACCAAAAAATGTACATTAAAAGTTATCTATAGGTCATGTTAATCATTATTTCTCTGATTGGTCACCTTTTGTAAAGTCACTGTTACTTGGAGTTCCTAAACCGGACTGTTTTGCCAACCTAATCTGTCCCTTCTCAGCCTAACGGACTCCTGCTGCACAAATATGGCAGCCCCCTCATAGATGGACATGGGGGATCAAATAGGTAATAGAATTAAGCAAAACTTGTAAGGCACCTTTATAAAGCACATGCTTTATATGACATTGTTACATTAGGGGGCCCATTTACTTACTCACGAACGGGCCGAATGCGTCCGATTGCGTTTTTTTTCGTAATGATCAGTATTTTGCGATTTTTTCGGAAAATTATCGCGACTTTTTCGTTACCAATACGATTTTTGCGGAAAAACGCGAGTTTTTCGTAGCCATTCCGAAAGTTGCGATTTTTTCATAGCGTTAAAACTTGCGCAAAAAGTTGCGATTTTTTTCGTAGTGTTAAAACTTGCGCAAAAACTTAACGCTACAAAAAAATCGCAACTTTCGGAATGGCTACGAAAAACTCGCGTTTTTTCGCGCAAATCGTATTGGTAACGAAAAAGTCGCGATAATTTCCGAAAAGTCGTAAAGGCGCCAAAAAAAATCGCAAAAAATACGAAAAAGTCGCAAAATGTTCGTTTTCCAATCGGAATTTTTCCAATTCGGATTCGAATTCGTGGGTTAGTAAATCAGCCCCTAGGTGTCAAAAAAAGGTTTACTTTCTGGTGTCATTATCTCTTCAAGACTTGTACCATGGTAGTACTTTTTTTCCTAAATAAAAGACTGCATGTTGACTGAAAGCCCTGCAAACAAAAAGTAAATCACATGGTGATTGGAAATAGTGACAGATTTAAATTCAGACCTGTTTGTTGTGTTTTTGATGTGCAAAAGGAAAGGTGTCAGCATTTAATCCCATCTTGCTTTCACTTCTAGAAGTTAACCTCAGCACTGCACTATACTGCTTTGACACAAGAAGGGTGGAACCAACTTGAAAACTGATTAATACCTATCCTGGCTGTACTCTTCAGTAGCTATGAGTGAAACTGAACTATTTGCTTTGCCACAAAAAAACACTAAATTGCCAAAAGAAATCACAAGTGTTGCCGAATACATTCAACTAAATGGACATTTTTTCTTGAGCCAAATGTATTGAAGTCAATGGGCATTTTTTCTCAAGTTTCTTCACTGCCAAATGCATTCGAGTCAATGGGATTTTTTTCTCTCACCAAATAAATTGTGATCATTCTAGTCATTCTGATTGTGAAATTCTTGTGCAGATTCTTTCAAAATGAAATTTTGTTGCTGATCAATATCAGCTGGAAAAAATAGCTAATCCCTATTTAGTGTTTATGTTTCAGCTCACAGGGTTTACCAAGAATACTGAAAATGATTAATGCAAAATCACATTCAGGCATCTCTAAAAAGAAGTTTATGATTGATAGGGAATTAACTACACATACAGGTATGAGATCTAATACCCAGAATACATGGGTTTCCTGGCTAATGGATCCCGTATCTGTAATAGCATTCTGTGATAGCCAGTGAGTTGTACTGTAGTTAAACAGTGACTTCTAATGAAACTGCAGTAACATGAAAATCTGAAGTCACATACACTTGTTTGTAGCACTAATGTCAAACCAGGTAGCTATCCAGCTGTAATTAGACAATGACGCAAGTCACCTATTACCCCTGTACAGTAAAGTGCATATGAATTAGCTGTGCCACTTGTACAGGTAAGCTGAATATTCCCCTGCTGTGTGTGCCATACAAGATTCAGTCAGCACAGTGGGATATCAGCAGGGACACCCAAAGAGTTAGACTGCAGTCCACTCCACCAATCCAATAGAAGAGATCAAGGACTGTAGAGCAATATTAAGGGATTAAAGTCTAGCAAATATGGGGTCTGATGGTAATTCTGTAATTCATTTCTATATTTCTAACTTTCTAAAATCTTGTCTCAGTTTTGCCTCAAAATGTTTCTGTGAAATAACGGATTGTTACTTATTTTTCTTATGTTACAAATCCTTGCATATAGGTAATGTGGATTTATATAGAAACCGTGACTAGTGATGAGCAAAAATTTTTGCCAGACAATTTCCGTGACATGCGTCATTTTTATGTTTCGTTAATTTTTTGCCATTATAATTTTTTATCACAGTTTCGAGAATTTTTCTGCCACACAAAACGGGACAGATTCGCTCAACACTAACTTTGACTTCTAACTTTCATGAAATAAAAAGATGGAAGTCACCTTGCAAATTTAGCATGATGAGAATAAAAATCGACTGGTTTACCCAAGAACAGATTCTTATCTTTAAAAAGGACAATAACTATTCCCAATTACATTGCAAAATGAACATCAAGACTAATATATGCATGGCTTTACCCCTCAGATTATACTACATGATATTTGCCTTCCATTTATTTCAGCACACCCCAATTTTAGAACCTATTAAGCATCATATCAAATACACGTTTGTGTTAAGTGAGCCATTATGAGTTTTATTATAAAGTATATTTTGTGATTTGTGGAAAAATGTAGTTCAGAAAAAGTTTAGAATTTACCAGCCAGATGTTGCGTGCAATGAATGCCTTATTGATGCCAGCAAATTGCATGCTAAAGCCATTCAATAAAGGAACTTGCAGCAAAATGCCATATTTACTTCCATATAGTGGTGTTCCGCACCTATTAACACAGGGGAATCTTAAATGACAACAGGTGGACAGTTGTGTTCATTTTGGAGAATCAAGCACAATTGCGTCAGACACAATGCCTCCTTGCAGCCGCAATGATGCTGGAATTCTGAGGGAAAATGCTGCATTATTGGAAACAAACAAGGTTATTGCATTCAAAAGTGCCTTTTACTCACTGCAATTGCGGAGTTTCAGAAAATATATATTATTATTATAAAGCAGTGCACAAATTTACTAAATTTACTAAAGTGTTTAATGAAGTGACACATTTATCAAAGTAATTTGTCAATTAGCCAGAACTGAAATCAGCAATTTAATTCATTGATTGTTAGGGCTCTGGCACACGAGGAGATTTGTCGCCGGTGATTTTAAAAAGAACGATTTGGCGACAAGACGAGCGACAAGACGCCAATGCTAAATCAATGGAAATCGCCAGCGTCAAAACATCCGAGGCTACTTCAAATCGCCTGCTGTTTCAAATCGCACACAGACCCTTTTCTGAGCGACTTGAGTAAACATGAGGGGGGGTAACTGTTGAGTGGTACCATGGGTAGCAGATCGCCTGGAGCTCAACTCGCATGAAATCTCTTCGTGGGTGTTGTCGTGGCGACTTGTCGCCAAAGCGCCAGGGGGAAAAAACGCAGGCGACAAATCTCCTTGTGTCCCACAGATCTGTGGAACTGTAGACATTTTGTTAAACTACATCTTCTCATAACGTGATAAGATTCAAATGACATTGTGTGACACCATTATTTACAGGGCATAATTATTGCAATATATTATAAGACACCTAAAAAGAAAGAATTACATTAAAATGGAGATGAATAAGCTTGGGAATGTGTTATAGGGTCACGTACTGTATTTTTCAGTCTTCTCTTAAAATGTGTAAACATTGCAAAAAAAAAAAAAAACAATTTGCACATTTCTGGAAAGTAGTTATATGATCTAATTCAATGATTTGTGTTGATAATCTTTTTGCCTGGGGGATGCATTTAAATAAAGTAATCTAATTTAATCATTTATTCAGCTATTTGCATAGACATGTCTATCTACAGCGCATATGCCCTTAATAGCATGTTTTTATGTGACGAGCAAAAAAGTCCCTACCAAGGTTATTGATAATTTTACACAGTTTTCACATTCGGCTAAGCATGAAAACAGTCCAGCTTTGCACTTCCTATATTTAACCCTGACTTGATTCAATATATTAACATTTCATTTACTGATCAACAATGGGAACTAAATAAAAATATAACACTTGATTAAAGGAGAACTAAACCCCCCCAGGTACAAATGCCCCCTTAACTGCCCTGCATCGATCTCCATCATCTCTCCCTTCTCGCATAGCCTATAACTTTGAAAAGCGGCCCTATAGAAAAGCCCAAGCTAAAAAAGCAGAGCAGCACAGCAGCGTACCTGGGCGCCATCTTCTGTTTATTAGAATATGCTTTGGGTCTCACTACAGATACGGAAAAAAATATTGAACGGAAGATGGCGCCCAGGTACGCTGCTGCTCTGCTCTGCTAGTTCTGCTCTGCTATAGGGCCGCTTTTCAAAGTTATAGGCTATGCAAGAAGGGAGAGGTGGGGGGGGGGGGCAATGCCGGGCAGTTAAGGGGGCTTTTGTACCTGGGGGGGTTAGTTCTCCTTTAAGATATTATTAATGACTGAATTCAAGCAAACTAAAGAAGGTAATGGTGCTTTACACACAATGTACAGCTACAGGACCTTTTATCCAGAATGTTTGGGTTTTTCAGATAAGATCTTTCCATAATTTGGATCACTATACCTTAAAGGAACAGTAACACCAAAAAATTAAAGAGTTTTAAAGTAAATGAAATATAATGTACTGTTGCCCTGCACTGGTAAAAGTTGTGTGTTTGCTACAGTAACTCTACTATAGTTTATATAAATAAGCTGCTGTGTAGCCATGGGGGCAGCCATTCAAGCTGGAAAAAAGGGGAAAAGGCACAGGTTACATAGCAGATAACAGATAAGTTCTGTAGAATACAATAGTGTTTTATCTGTTATCTGCTAAGTGCCTGTGCCTTTTCTCCTTTGAATGGCTGCCCCCATGGCTACATACAGGCCCGGATTTGTGGAGAGGCCACAAAGGCCCGGGCCTAGGGCGGCAGAAATCTGGGGGCGGCATGGCGCCCCGCCGCACAAAAATCTTGAAATGTGTGCTCCCATACGGAGCAATGGGGACTTCTATGCAAGTTGGCCCACGGCGCATGTCCGCTTGCACCGCCCCCCCCTCCCGTTCGCGCATGCGCACTACCGCTGGTCACGCACGCATGCGCACTCGGGGCGGGGAGGGGGCGTGCGACCGGGGGCGGCCTCTGGGCGGGCGGTTTTCAAATCCGGCCCTGGCTACATAGCAGCTTATTTATATAAACGATAGTAGTGTTTCTGAGGCAAACACGCCAGTTGTAGCAATGCAGGGCAGCAGTACATTATATTGTAATTTCTTTCATACACTTGAATTTTTTGGTGTTACTGTTCCTTTAAGTGAGCTTAAAATGTACTAAAACAGCTGGTTGCTCATATCCCCTTGCAGCACGGCTAGCTAAATGGCAGATTTACTAACAATTAGACTAGGGGATCCTGATCAATTCAATACATATGCGAGCAATACAAATGTTACACAGTTATTAAAACTATTCAGGTGATCAGAATTAATTTCAATGCTATGAGAAGTTACAGTCTGTTCTTTCCTATGGGATGTTTGAATACAGCAGCAGATCTAGACTATATCAATATAAATCAATATAAAGGTAATAAATCTGCCCCTAAAAAAATACTTTTCTCTCTGCACATTGAATCCATATGTGAACAGTGGATAACTAAGTTGAGTAAAAATCTGCTTTACTGAGTAATTGGTTTGGTACAAAGGGACCTTTAGTACAAGCAATATAATAATACAGTGCAGATATGGGATCCATTTTCTGGAAATCCATTATTCATAAAGCTCCAAATTAAGGAAAGGCCACCTCACATAGATGCCATTTTAATCAATTCAAATACATTCAAAAAAATGATTTCCTTTTTTTTTATAATAAAAACATAGATCTTGTACTTGATCCTAAGATATAATGAATCCTTATTGGAGGCAAAGCAATCCTAGTGGGTTTATTTAATTATTAAATTATTTCTTAGTCGATTCTTAATAGAATCCAAATGTTTGTATATAAAAATGTTTAAATTTGTTGTAATATGGGAAATTAGCCACTAGATGGCAATTGCAAAGGCAAATGTTTTATATAATAAGGATTGCAATGTAATGTAGGACTCCAGCCATGGGGGGAAGCATAGTGCAAAATATATAAAAGGCTGCTGCGCAAGAGACACGAGATTCAGACTCAAGAAGTATAGCCGAAAGCAACATCACCTGCAGAAGGCAGAGTAGCAACTTTAATAGCATGCACTAGATGTACGAGACAGTCAGGAATAGAGTGTATGGGCAGCAGTCGCTCCATCTCGGAGAAAGTGGGATTAGTTCCTGATGCATACTCCATCAGTTATGGGCAAAGGACCAGTTAGGGGTTTTGTGGGCTTCTGGCGAATTCCACCAGCATGGAAAAGTCCTGTCCAAGAGGCATTGGGGTAACCCTGACCGGAGGATTGAGTAAGAGAAACTTTAGAAAAGAAGAATGCCAGATTGCTAGAAACAACAGGTGGGAAAATTGGTGTCCCAGTATAGTTGTGGAAGTGACTAGTGATGACCTAACGAAAGGGAACTGTGTTATTCATGGAAAACTCCTATGGAGAATTTGAGGTGACCTGCAGGAAATGTAATGTGCCTGTAATGTGTAATTGTACTGGTATGCCAAAAGTTAAACAGTTAGATCATGGATACATGGTTATCCTACATGGATAATAGGTCCCATACCTGTATATGAAAAATAAAGATACTACCACCTGTATCGTGGAGGTTATGTTAAAACAAAAC
The DNA here is from genome assembly GCF_000004195.4 of Xenopus tropicalis. Lineage (NCBI taxonomy): Eukaryota > Metazoa > Chordata > Amphibia > Anura > Pipidae > Xenopus > Xenopus tropicalis. The sequence goes on along the minus strand of NC_030677.2, from coordinate 179,118,802 downwards.
TATGCACAGTTCTTCCATACCTCCAATGGAACTGACAAATCATTCAATTTAATCTGTTTACAGCAGTGTCCAGTGCTTAAAACAAAATATGGAAAATTTAGGGTCTACTAGACCTCTGACAGCTGTTAGAATTATTGCCTTGATGTCACTTTCACTAACCATTGTGCCAACGAAAACAGAAATTGTTTACAGCAGACCCTTACCCACCTCAAAGGGGATGAGGCAGCTTATAAACAGCCTTTGCACCAAACAAATGTTGCTGACATTGTCACTCTGCTCCTCCTTATAAAATGGGAGTTTTCTATCAAGAACATGAAGAAGAAGAGCAACCACAGAAGTGTGCAAGTCATTATGGGAATTAGAGCCTTGGCTTGAGGGGAGGTGTCTACTTTTCCTTTGTCAAGATATGAAGCCCAGAGTGGCAGACTGATACTGCTCACTTGTTAAAGCCACACACCTGTCGCTGCTATACTCACTGCAATAGTGGTGCAAGCCTTCCACAGGACTGGCAGGTCCTTATCCTCAATCGAACTGTTTCTGTAACAGAGCCGCACACACAAACATATGCAGTCGGGGAGCTTACCCCATTTATTATGACCACCTTGATCAACATTTCGGGGGGGAAACACCCTACCTTCGTCAGGAACGAGGACGTGGCCCTTGAGCTTGGGACACATTCTTTATGCCATAGTATCTGACTTTGATTGTATAGTGAATAATTAGTGATGAGCGAATTTTTTCGCAAAACTGTGGCAAATATTTGCAGCAATGAAAAAATCACACCCATTGACTTTAGTGTATTTGGAGTGAGAAAAAAGTTGTGTAAGAATTGCCGTCTGAGCGTAAGAATTGTTGTTCGTACATAAAGTCGCGCGGTAGCCACAAAAAATGCATTTTGTGAATTTTTCTGCAGTTTCACAAATTTTTAGGCGAAGAGATAAAGTACATATTTGCTTATCACTATGCATAATGTACCCCCTATTGTAAACTATGAGGATATTATTAGTCACAGAGGAGTTTCATGACCATATAAAGGCAGGAGGTGGAAGGCCAAGCACTTTTATACAGGTCATGGAACTCCCTGTATTTTACAACAGGGGGTACATTATTTATTATAAATAACATTTCAGTAACTCATGTGACAGAAATTACATCACTACACATCCATTGTGACTAATTACATCACTAAGCAAGGTTTATAAGAATATAATTTACAGATTTACGGATGCTCTTGTGTATTATATATAGATTAGTAACGTCTGGCTTATTATTGTAGCCAGGTTTGATATATAATTCCTGCTTTTAACATGTCACATATTTTTGTTTTGAGTGGAAGGTTGCACAGAAACAGTTAAAATCCTGCCTGTTTAATATTGCAACTAGACCTGAAGCCATAGGTGGAATTGTTTTTAGTATCTGTATTGTGAACAATTTCAATTATTCTTTGTTAGTAAGTATACCAAAGAATTAAAATACATATATGTTATCTTTTCACACAAACTCAAAAACCGTAGCATTTTAGTTATTCTAGTTGTGATTCTGGAACACTGACACCAGAAGGCTGATTTATGAACATTCAACCTTTGGGTTCAGGTAAATAGAAGCCAGCAACCATCTGGCATTGATTGCTTTTTTTCCCATGGTCAGGTTCAGACAGCCAGAGTTTTATTATTTGAAAAAATCCTACACAAACGGTGAAAGGAATCAATGCCATAAAACTGAGTTTGTTTTTTTCTCAAACCTAAAGGATTCAATTTTCAGAAATCAGACCCCAATAGGATTGTTTTACCTCCAATAAGGAATAATTATACCTTAGTTGGGATCAAGTACAAGCTACAGTTTTTTTATTACAGAGAAAAGGGAATCACTTAACCATTAAATAAACCCAATAGGGCTGTTCTGCCCCCAATAAGGGGTAATTATATCTTAGTTGGGATCAAGTACAGGTACTGTTTTATTATTACAGAGAAAAGGGAATCATTTAACCATTAAATAAACCCAATAGGGCTGTTTTGCCCCCAATAAGGGGTAATTATATCTTAGTTGGGATCAAGTACAAGTACTGTTTTATTATTACAGAGAAAAAGGATTTAAAAAAAAAAAAAAAGTAAATTATTTGATTAAAATGGAGTCTGTGGGAGATGGCCTTCCCATAATTCGGAACTCTTTGGCTAATGAGTTTCCAGATTACCGATCCCATACTTGTATTATAATATTAGTGGTTTATACTGAGGTTTGAAAGCTGCAAGAATGTTGAGCACTGCCATTTTCTTTCATTATCTTTTTTTCTTTTCAATTACTATCTTTTCCAGTCCTTTTGTATACATGCTTAGGAGATGCATTTTGTAATTAGCAGCTAATGAGGTACCAGGCAAGCTTTGAAAAGCTTAGGATCCTTCCTTTACTTTATTTAGACTAAGAATCCTTTTATTGTCAGATTCAATTAAAAACAGAACTTCGTCTATTACAAATCACTGCTTGAGTTTAAACATTTTGCTTATTTATTCACGCAGTGCGGATTATATTTTAAAGTACTCTGAAAAAAATGTTACAATATTACTGTATTATTAAAAAACACTCTCATTTTTATGATTGAGTTATTCCACAGATTCATCCTACAAAAGAAGGGCTTTAACAAGTGTTCCCTCTGCTGGAATATAAAAGGCTGTAAAACACAGCGAGTTACATGATTTCTTTCATTATTCTAGCACTTACCCTTTATTTGGCAGATCCTCAGAATTCAATTTTCAGCTCCATTTGGCTAAATAAAATAAACTTAATTGGATGGTCAATTAAGCAACATGAACTTTCAAGTGGTGGGCAATTGGTGCCAAACTTTCTTTCAAATTCATGTGCTGCCAAAGCAGTCGTTGCAGTTTTTAGTTGGTCTATAGCAAGTCACTCTGAATAGTGAATACTGACTCACACACTAAAGTTTATTTTTGGCATACAACTAAATGCTGTAGTCTAAGGGTTAAAAAAAAACATCACATTGGGCTACATGTAGCAATCCATTGATTCCTATGGGTTTAAACAGCTCTACAGTGCTGTAGTCCATGCTAAGTAATTTGCCCCGTATAGGAAAGCCCTGGAGCTATAAGCACAGGGGCTGCATGACAAGGGATCCGAATAACCAGCAGCCAGATTACACTGGTTTATGTTTAGAGATTGACAGAACTAGGTTCAACTGTGATTAGGTGAAAAGGAAAGAGTTAAGGCAGGAGAAAGCCGGCCTGGGGGGCGGAGAAAATGAGAGGGATGTGATGTCAGAAAAAAGAAACACTCACTTCCCTATCTTCTGAGCAGGTAGAAACATCCCACCCTCCCACTTTTTGCATATTTTGTAAAATGTCAGGAGTTTCATTTCTTTTTGTTTTTATATTATCTATTAACTGAATGTGGATGTTTTTCTGAATGCATTGTTATATTGTGCTTTCTGTATCTTTATACGGTATAAACTTGAAAGTCAGCATTGTATTTAATTCATGTTAACTACGATTGCTTGATCCAGGGAATGTTTCAGAGGGAGAAAGGAGGTTCTCTCCTGTAACTGCACAGTGGATTGATAGATACAGACGCTACTACTGCTTCTGCTAGGTGACAGCCTGTTTGGATTTCCTATCATCGAGACACTGCAGATCCAGGACCGGCAGCAGGGCTGCTGAACTTCTCTCATGGTGGGAGATGCAGCTCCTGCTGGTAGCAGAGTTTGGGGCCATCCTCTCTGTAGGTAGAGGCAGTCTAATACTCATTCAAGTCTTCAGCGAGGAACGGCAGAGCATAGTAGCGACCTCTTATGGAATTATAGCTTTAGAATATTGCCTTGGGTTAGACTGGCAAGGTCCTATTTATTTGATAAAATGTGAATAAATGCTGTGGCCATTTTCTCCACCTCTGTCCCCTGGTGTTTCATTAAGGTATGTAACCAGGGGGTTCAGTGGGGTGCCTCAAGGCGAAGGGTTAATTGAGGAGTCCCCTTGTCATGGTTTTTGCATGCTGCAATGATTTTGCTGCATATTTTTATTTGCTGTAATAAGTCCCTACCAGTAATGCAAGTATTACAATCAGAAAGGTTAATTTTTTTTTTTTTTTTAATTGAGGGAACACTAATTTTATACAACACAAGTCGTGACAAAAGTAACTTCATTTTGCAGAGCTTACACATGGTGACAACACTAAGGAAAGTACAACTAGCTGTATGTGAGAAACAGCAAGGAAATCAGTTTTGCCAGAATCCAATACTAGTGATTTGTGAATGTTAGTAGAGGAATTTACCATAAAAGTAAAATACGTTCAGCATCATAGCCAGGTAAATTGCAAACTTATTCATGATTGTTCCCTTAATATCTGAGTAGAAATAGAAATATATGGAGTGCTATATGACTGTAGCAACTTCCCTACTTATGTGCATGGGACTCTTAGGGGGGCATTTCTCAACATTCAGATTTTCATGGTTTCAGATTTTTTTGAAACCACAACTAAATTCAACTTTACAAAAACCATGAATGTCTAGCCGTTTATCAAAAGATCCAAAATGAAACAGCACAACAGAAAAAAGAAATGGAAAACCACGAAAACTGCAACTTTTTGTATTGTTGCACAAATGCAACTGTCAAAACCCCATAAACCACTAAAAACACAAAGGAAAGAAAGATCTTCCAGTTGTAAAATGGACACCTGCCATTGACTTCTACATGATCTTGACAGCTTTTAGATGGTGTATTTTTGCTCGCGGTAGAGTTTTTGTTGCATAATATATTGAGAACAGATTAGTTTTTTTTCAGGTTTGTTAAAAAAAACATGAACAAACATGAAACATGAAAAAAAGCCCCCTCTTAAGCTCCATAAGCCCTTGTGTATGTTGGAGTCAGGGTGTTGCAAAACTCTATTTCTCAGGTTAAGATCAATAGATTGGTACCAGTGGCTCTTAAAATTAAGCAATAACTCCTTTATTGGCAGCTAAATATTCAGATCACTTAGAGGTAACACAAAAGCAGTAAAGACTAAAAATCAACTTTTACACAAAATATTGAAATAGTTCAGTGTGACTGCAAGACTTTTTGTTCTGGGTTTGTACTACCTGTTACACTGGAGTTGCTGCTTTTTGGCAGCCATATCAGCCAAATGTATTCTATGGTTCTGTCACATGCTGGCATTGTTATTTACTCATTCCGTACAGTTCTTTGTGTCCCATACCTCAAATCAGCTTCTATGGCACCATGTCATATTGTTTTTTCTTTTTTGTCATTTTTGTCATTTCTAATTACTCTTCTCCAGATATTGCTTGTTCCTTATGTCACACTTCTTGGCATTTCAGACATATTTGTATTAGAATTATAATACTCTCCATGTCTTAACATCCCATAAGATGACATTCCCATGCCCTTGTATTGATTATAATGCAATTCTGTAACTGATGGCTCAGTCGTCACATCACCCTCTGATTAGTATTATTTTTCTTGTCATCCTTCTGTGGTAGATATATTGCCAGTATCAGGGGCAACCTCTAAGGAGCATTCCAGCAGAATCTAAAATGCTATTATGTTTTAGCTCCTAGCCTATATTATCCATATGTTTTGTTTATATATATATATATATATATTTATTTATTTTAAAATTTCTAGATTTAACACAGATTTTAGAACTTGTCAGTGATTATACATTTATACATGGTTGCAAAGTCAGTTAGGTTGTAAAATTCAGAACTCCATTGAGTTTAACCTTTCCAAAGCATTATTATATTGTAAAAATAAACTGAGATGGTCTATGGTATGCACGTAGGTAATATACATTATAATGTGCTATGAATATGTCTTGCACTGAAAAACATTAAAAACTGTGAAAAATTAAAGGCCCATTTTGTACCAAAGTATAGGAAAAGGATCTATTATCCAGAATGCTTGGGACCAGGGGTTTTCCAGATAAGGAATGTTTCCGTAATTTGGATCTCCATACCTTAAGTCTGCTAAAAATCATTTAAACATTAAAAAAACGCAATAGGATTGTTTTTGTCACCAGTAAGGATTACTTATATCTTAGTTGGGATCAAGTACAAGGTACTTTTTATTATTACAGAGAAAAGGGAAATTTTTAAAAAATTAGATTTATTTGCATAAAATGGAAGATGGCTTTCAGTAATTTGAAGCTTTCTGAGTAATGGGTTTCCAGATAATGGATCAGTAAATTGAATGTATATATACACTACAATCACCCAGCTCTTGAAATACAACTGATTATGTCTTCTAACCCAGAATATACACAATGAGTAATTGTATAATCTAGTATGTGTTCCCTGAACAATAAAACCAAATTATTATAGACATTGAGGTTGAAAAAAAATTGCTTAAGGAGGGGAAAAAAACTCTCCAGAAAGGCAAAAAAATACTTCATGCAGAGCATTTATTGTGTAATACATGTATATAGTTACACAGTTAGGGGCTGATTTATCAACATTTCACTTAGAATTTTTGCTCCATGTCAAATTTTTTTTGCACTAAAACTCATGAATTTGAATTAGCTTTTAAAATTCTTTTAAATTCAAATGTAAAACTTTGGCATGTAAAAGCTTGTGAATTCAAGTAGAAGTCAATGGAACTTGTCCTAGGCAAAATTTAAGCTTTTTTTTCAACTCAAGTTTTTTGCAATTTTATTTAAAAGTTTGTAGACCCATTGAAAATGATGAGTAAAATACGAATTCAATGCATTCACTTTTTTATTTGATTCAAGGGTTTTTTAAATAATAGCAAACTTTCAAATTCAGTAACATTTTGAGTTTATTTGAATTGAAAAAAAATCTAATATTCACAAATTTGAATTTTGAAAAATAAGTCTTATAATGATTTAGCAATTGTTCTCCCATGTAAACAATCCCAATGTGTCCAGCATTTCCCTGTAACCGCACTCCACCTTTTATTATTAAAACTCATTTTTAAAACAGTAAACCCTATACATTTAGTTATATTTATATAGCAGAGATGCTAGATAAATATGCTAGATACATATAACTTCCCAGAAATTGAGCAGAGAAAAGGTATGATTTTTATTTTGCAACACAATTTTTTTAGGTTCGGCAAACAATCTGCGATGGGAACCCGATTTGCTCCCCGCACACCAACCTGTACTTGGGGAGTTGGAAAGCTGAAAACATCTGTGGTTCTACCTGTCCTCCGGGCCTGAAGGTATATTGCCGCTATATAGATGTTCATAATATCAAACTATTAATACTAATATGGAAGGTTTAAAATGTACTTACCAATATTTTTAGATCTGTAAATATTTGTAGAAAAAGACAAACTGAGTACAAGATCTCATTTTAAAGGGGGTTGACAAAAATACTTATATATTTAAAGATAGATACCATCAGGAATTCTGGTTAGGAAATGTCCCTAGAGGGCAGTTTGTGAGATTATGTAGGAACTGTAATAAAGATCACATTTTTTGATAGATTTGTGGAGAAAATAATTTCTGAGGGTGGCAGGTGGTGATTTCTGTGTGTATGTACTAAGACTAGAAAAGCCCTTTACAGCAGATTAGTTTGGTATAGTATCCACATTATTATATCAAGAACAGGGAAGGGATTTTACCTGACTAACTTCCTAAAGACAAGGGCTGTCAGGAGGAATGGCAAGGGAGAGCCTACCACAAATATTAGCTAAATAGAAAGAAAAATAGTGATAAAAAGAACAATAACCCTATATATAGTATTAGAAAGGTAGAAATGGATAAGAGTGTAGACAAAACTGGAGTAAGGCCTGATTATAAAAACATTTATGTGAATAGAATAGGTAGGGGATATAGAAATTAGATGGTCCACCGCCAATGAGCCCTCCCAGCCATTACAAATTTAAGGAAGTATTAGAAATAGTAGAAAAATATTGGACAATAGTCTTAAATGATCCTTATTTGAAGAATGCTGTATCAAATAAACTACCAGTGATATGTAAGAAAAATTTAACTTTTTGGGATTTATTAGCACCTACTGTGTTAAGGCAACATAAACAGATCAGGAGTAAAAATAGAAATAATCATTAGAAGGGAAAATTAATATTAAATAAAAATGAGAACAGAAATATAAATGAATATAAAAATAAAAATGATGAAGGGAAAGCCAGTATAAAAGAATTGTTAAGGAAGGTAAAAGGTTGGCATACATGTGGTAGGTGCTCTTTGTGCAATTTTTGCCCTAGAAAAATATAGTCTATGAAGGTGGGAGGTGATCCTGAAAACATTATATGTAGTTTTAACCATTCATGAAATGAAAAATGTATAGCATCCCTTATTTTTTTTGGACTCTTTTGTTCTGTTTTACTTTGAATGTTTTACTTGAATGTTGAGTGTATTGGGATGTAAACAAATGGAGTAGGAGCTGGAGTGGGAGCTGCAAAGGTTAATTTGAATAGCTATATAGGTAACTTGAAAAAGCCCAGGATATCTGTTTTTATAAAACACGGTATCAATTGATATAGTATAAATTATAAATAAATGGCACTTTTATAATTTCCATATAACTGGACTCTCTCTAGTTCAATAATGTAAGCTACACTGCTTTGTAAAAAGAAGGCATTACACTCTATACATGTGTTTGTATATAGCTTTATCAGGATAATGTTTTACTGCTCTTTCTGCTACTAACTGGAATTATGTGCTACAACTATGTTTATTATCTGCAGGTTCTCCAACATCCTTATTTGTCTACTAGGTGAATAGTAGACAAATAAGGATGGTATTGGTAGTCTACTTATTTTCAAACCCCTGTTGTATAACGTAATTAATATTATTGGGCCAATTTTTTTTCACGATTTGTATTTATGCTCAAAATTACAATTTTTTACACCACTTATTATGCGTCAAATGTGCAACAGATGAAAAAGTAAAACTACACTATCTAAAAGCTGCCACAGTCATGTACAAGTCCATGGGATCTGTCCTAGGCAAATTGTAACAAGGCAAATTGTAAACCACAAATACTTTGTGGTTTTAGAGGTTTTTGGGGTTTTTTTTACTCTTAATTGTGCAGCAAAATAAAAAATTAATGTTTTTTAGTATTTTTTCATTTTTTTGTGCTTTTTTTATAAAAGGCTGTTTTAATAAATTACTTGGCATTCATGGTATTAGAGAAAATTAGTTGTTTGATTGTTTCAAAAGCCTCTAATACCTCTAAACCTCTGAGAATGTTGATAAATGCGCCTCCTAATCTTATACTCATCCAGTTGAACCCTACTCCATGGCAATAATGAACAATACCAATACCATGTGTGAACTGAGAGGTGTAATATGGTTACATTCATACATTAGAAGTAAAGTAAATTTAAGTAAATTGTCAATACAGAAATAACACAGTTAGTTCTGTGTTGACACTTTTCGTATTTCATGTTGATCTATTTAAAGGAAAAGTATTTTTTTTTAAAGTTAATTCCCCCCAAAAACAGTTATAATGATAGGTAAGGCTTACTTCTCTTGTATCTTTTCTTCAGTGGCACGCCCCTTCGTCAGACACACACACCCATTCCCCAATGTACTTTATAATCCCAAATATTTAACATTTCATTACTATTCTCGCCACTCCTAACATTTCATTACTATTCTCGCCACCCCTAACATATCATTACTATTATCTCCACCTACTAGTGTCATTAACAGTTCTAAAAATCTATGTACAAAAACCTTTTTACTTTGTGCATAGTCCATACCAAAGTAGTCCATATCATATGCATCATATAATCAGTATCATATGGATAGTGACTTGTTCATTGATAATACCTACAAAGAATTAGCAACAAAGTAAGTATTATGACCATTACATATTGACATCAATCGAAGTTATCAAGCCATATTAAATTCCTCATTTAGTCCTTGAGGTTGTTTTGTTTGCAAAAGCCAGATCCAAAAGCAATATCTGTAAGAGTTTTTTTTTTAGCTGCAAGCCAGCTTTTACCTAAATATTTTTCAGAATTTGAAAAAAATGTCTCACTAATGCTGTTTCTCTTTCCCTGTTTTGGGGTTTAGTAGTTTCATAGGAATAGTCCAAAATGGTATAATACATTTTGAAATTCATTACTGGATTACTTTATCTGCTATCCAATGTAAACGCTGCAGGACCACCAATGACAGTCCTTGCCCTTTACAGTGTACTTTCTATTTGACAGCGCTTTACAAAGTTTATACATCAATCAAATAAGAAACCCATCTGGACGTTTAGATTTTCATATAAATTTGAATAATGGGTAATGTACTGAAATTTTTTTTGGGGGGGGGCAAAACTATACAGTTGTGATATTTTTATCATTGTTTTACTATTTGGACACATCCCTATATAAGTGCAATAGCAGAACCCATGAGCTTTGCCTTTTGAAGTTCTCCGCCATTTTATTATATTCAGAAAGAACTATGGAAATTAGTGGAATAAATATGAAACAGTAAGTAGGAGCCTGTTGTAGACGTCTGTGCTCATTAGCTCTATTTCCTCTATATTTACTAACAATGGGGCAATTAAAATGAGCAAATATTAAAATGTAGTTTTCCCTCTAAATCCATTTTAACAGTATTTTTATACAAGTCTTTGCACCTCGGAAAGTACAAAAAGAGAGTCTGAGTAACTCCGAAGCCCATACCAGTACCCTGTTACACAAAGGACAACAATGATTCCCCAAGCGCTGCAGATGCTTGATGATCCTGCTGGCACAGACACTAAAGAACATCACAAAAGATCATCTGACTATAGATCATCAGAGTCCTGGGAAAATTTGTCAGCTGTAGACGAATATTTCTTTCAAGCTTAGATGGCATCTCACACCTGGATTCCTCTCTGCTTCCTCAGTACTGTAAATTCACAAATCAATTTCAAATCTGCTCCAAAAAGTCTTATTGACGGATTGTGTAGCAAACTTCAATACTGATAAATTATATAGATGCCTGATACAGAATAACCTGCCTGTACCCAGCAGACCAATTATTACTGTATAAAGAGACTTGATGGGATACAGTAAACACTCCTTTTTGTGCGAGTTAAAAAGTAAAAATTCCATTACTGGCCTTTCCCCATAAACTGGGACTGAAGAAGTCTTTAAACGTCTTCTTGTCTGGAGGAAAACTCTACTTTTGATGAAAGCTAAATACAGTACTGTATATCAGTAGCTAAATTGTGGGGTCAGTTAGGACAAAGGTCTCCAGTTGCCCAGATATTTTTTTACAAGAATAAAAGTTGCCTAATCCCACCAAATTCTGATCCTATCAAATTAGTATATTACTATATTTTCAATCACTATTACATTACATTATAAAATACATTTTTTGTTGTTGTTTTGACATTGAAGTATTCAGCATGAAGTGTGGTCATTTCTGGATCTCCTACAGAAGACATTTACACATTTTTTTGACTCCAGACTCTCAGTAATTGCACACCATAGTTATAATATATATTAGCTCTGTAGGTTAAACTGCATGGAATGGGATGCCCATCCAGTAGCCTGTCAACCAGGTGGTGTATACTATAATAGAGTATGAAATGCTGCTACAATCAACTGCTGGTCACTTTGTCAAATACAGACAGATAAACATTTGCCCTATAGGCATGTTTCAACTTGAATGGCTGCCGCCATGGCAACACTGCATATATGGGGATCCATTATCTGGAAACCTGTTATTCAGAAAGTTCCAAATTACAGGAAGGCAATCTCCCTTGGACTTCATTATAAGCAAATAATTCTAATTTTTTAAAATAATTTTATTTTTTTCTGCAGTAATTAAAAAGTACCTTGTATTTGATCAGAACTAAGATACTAAACATAAGGTATACAGACCCAAATTACAGAAAGACCCCTTATCTGAAACCCCAGGTCCCAAACATTCTGGATAACAGGGCCCATACCTGTATTAGCACAGCTGCACAGAATAAGGAGGTGAAAAAATGGCAACATCAGCGAGTTAGATACTCCATATTTTTTATGCAAGAATGCAAATCATGTGGCAATAACTCACACTCCATCTGCTAATTATTAAAGAAAGAAAACAATTTCACAACTCAACTGGATGCTGATCATACAAACAATATTATACACAATGGTCTATCATTTCCAAGAAGTGAAAATGATAAAGCAAGCCAAACCCATCCTATTCACCTTATGTGGACTGTGTGGCCTAGTGATTTTGCATAATAATATGTCATGATTTGTTACAAAATTAATTATCTGTTGAGAATATGGCACACAGAAGTGTTCTGTATTTATGGAAATGCAAGTCTGTTGAGGGAGAGCATAATTATATTAACTAAGGCATGATATGTTGGCGCGACAGTGTAAACTAAAAACAAAAACAATATGATGGATCCTAATCTAATAACCAAGAGACACAAGTAGTCTAGCTTCCTAATATCCCACTGTGAAAGCAGCATGCCTCCCCTTTAACAAAGAAAACAAAATTGATTACCTTAGAGGGAGTATATCAGCATGCATCTTGTTCCGTTAATAGAATAACAACAATTTACAAAGCTTTATTGTTATTATCCTATGTGTCTCAGCACCTCAAATGATGTTTTTAGACATTATTTTGAAATGTATTGTGATCTTCAGTTCATCTTGTGCTGAGGTTAAAGCTGATAAATGATTTAATACCTACTCCAGAAAACATTACAAAACAAAAACTTATCACAGCACTCACACTCCTTAAGCTGATTTGACACATTACACAAGATTTAAGATTTTTTTAAGATGAGGATCCATCCATAATTTTATTATTTTAATTAAAAAAAATGGCAGTGAATCCACAAACCTTTAGGGAGTAAAAATATAACTGAAATCCAAGCAAGAATCTAATTACCATATTAAGTATATAATCTACAGGTTGAATATGCTCCAATGGTCCAAACTGTAGATATATCCATATAAAGCATGATAGGCATTCTTTATAACTTAAAGAGATAGAGCCGCAGAACTATGGCAACACTTACATGTACCCATCATCAAACTTGCAAAAAGCTTTGTGGATATGTCCTTTATAAGCACTATGTCATAACCCTACTACCCAGAACTAAGAGATGGGATTTAAAGAATAGAAGAAATATGGGGAAAAACACTGATGGAGCTTCCTGGCCCCTGGCTGCGCTACAGTGTAGCTGTTCTTTCAGTGGGAGATTCTGAGTAGTACATTGTGCTGAGGGTCTGCTCATCTTTCCATCTTTGCTTTGTTATATCTCCCAGCAGTAGGTTTTTGTTATATTCAGGAGAGGGTTATGGCCCCTGTACTTGATTGATTGTGTGGGGCACAGTATACATAGATGACACTATAGGGCACATTCTTAAAGCCTTTGGGTAAAAGTGCAAAAGCACTAATGGGTACAAGAGTGCACTCCTTAGTGCTCATTCAAAGCGCAATTGCACCCAAGGTGTATGTTCATTGCAGAGAGTGCTTGGCTCCCTGCCAAGAGCAGCAACAGAAGGTGCTCTCCTGTCCTGTCATTACCTCCTGCGGTAAGGACAAGGGCCTAATGCAGCCTTCTCCTATCACTCCCTATCTTGCACGTCATTGACATGCAAAGTATGGGGAGAAAGGAGGAGGGCGCCTTCATACCTTCCCTTGTCTTCCTGTTTTGATATATAGCTTAAAGTAAACCACACACACATATCCTTATAACCAAACAATATTTATTAATTAATACTAAATATTTATTATTTAGGTACAGGTATAGGACCCTGTTATCCAGAATTTTGGGGACCTGGGGTTTTTCAGATAAGGGATCTTCTGTAATTTGTATCTCCATACCTTAAGCCTCCAAAAAAAAACATTAAAAAAATCCAAATGATTAGGTGTAACAGCTATAAAGAATAGATATGAACTTAAAATGGGGAAAAATTAGGAATAGATCACGGTTGAATACATTTATTGGGGAAAGAAATTTTTCTGAATGTCAATTCCAGACTGAGCAAAAAATCATCCGACAGAAACCATTTTCATTCTTTGTTCTCTTAAAAACTTTGTTGCTGTGGAAACAGTTACTGTACCCGTAAAAGAAGCGCAGTATCTTTCTGACACAATATTATTTAATTTGGAGAATTCAAACATTATTTTCTTATACATATATAAAATATATATATATATATATATATAAAGTAGGTCTTAAATTTAAAAATGAAATGTCAATAGGCTTCAGGCAATGAAAAGGGAAATGTGCAGCACATGTCTAAAATGGTAAAACAGCTACTCGTGGGAGAAAATGGGAAGACATTTTCCAAGTAAAGCTAACTGATATTTAGATGGTGTATGAATTTAAAGTTAATTGCAGGGAGGTTGGAGCAAACTAATGCAGAGCCTCATTTCCCTTTCCTTATGACAATCACCTCCATGCTCAAATCAGTGATTAACTGACATTTAAGGGCTGAGAATGAATTATGCTACAAATATCTATGTATAACCTACTTATGTAAATAGTTGCAAGATAAATAGGCACTGTAAATGTTATTTTGCCTACTTGTACAAATAAGACCATGTCATGTTTGAAGGCTTGACACTAATACTGTTTAGGGGAATAGTAAAATAGCTACCTCTTTGTTCAGGCAGTCCTCTAGACAGCTAAGAGGGTCCTTAGTTACAGAAGTGACCTAAGTTCCTGTTTCTATGTTAAAGTATGCTCCTGGCAGCTCAGAGACTGGCCAGAGGGTGTCACTGTTCTAAAGAATAGCTGGAGCATCCATAGGCTCTGGGTCCTTTTTAGAAAGATTCCATCTGAGCACATGAGTGGGGGAGCATTGGAACCTAGGTTAAGTAGGGCCTAGTAAGTGTTACACTGTTTCATAGGTCACATGGGTTAGCTAGAAGGTTCAGAGTTAGCTATAACAGCAGTCTGAGACTCCAAGATTTAGTAAGGATTAGAATCCTGGCTGTTTGAATGTCCAGAGTAGGGACCACATGTACAGACCCAGGGACTACAGTAGCTTGCATAGGTTCCCCTTGAAAGAAAATCCTAAGGTTGGGGGTGACAATTCCGAGCTGAACTAATACTCTGTTCATTGGTTGAACCTGAGGAGCAAAGTATTGTGGAATATATAACTGAACACATGCCAGATATGCCTGGCACTTGTGCGATCTTGCTACCTTGATGTTAAAGTACTTCTATGTGTATTAAGTTGATAAAGCATTTATTGTTTAAGTTCAAAGAAGCACTGGTGCCCATATATATATATATATATATCTAAGAGTCCACACTTGAGGAAAAAGAGTCTCATACAAAAGTTTTATTTGTAAAGCTAATGGCTTCGGGAGCCCTGGGTAGCCCCAGTTTTCTATAGCCTTACAATTGCATTACACTTATGGTAACTTTCTGGCTCCCTAAGTGATATTGTCTCTACAAGATGTAATCCAATACCTCCAGAGACTTTATTCAATCACCTTTACCACCTTCTGTATGCAAGTGTGACACCTCCTTGGCAAAGGCTCTTGTTTCCATTGAACATTAAATTGAATGCAATTCAGGTTTTACAATCACCCTAACAGAGTTGGATTTATGCCTGCATACAAGATGTTTTCCTAAAAAGATATTAGCTGCCTCCCTTGATCTTTCATTTCACTGAATATTTCCCATATATAAGCTTAGTCAAAAGAGAAAGCTTCAGTTGAAGCAAATCGTGTGTCAGGCACTGCTCTTAGTGATTTCTTTTAATTGGCAAAGTATAGAGTATAGGCAAACAATAGGACATGCTATTAGGCCATTAATAATAGCTAAACAATTTCCTCCTTTTTCCCATATTTGATGTTTAACTTGGCTTCCACGGCACTTAAAATCTTTTTTTGCCTGTAATGTCAAAGTCAAAATTTTTCGCGCCGTTTATGATCGTTCGGATACGAAAATTTCATAACTTTCGGATCGTACCACAATATTTTCTGATCGAAATGATACAATTTTTTGTAACATTTACACACATCAAAAATTTTCGTTAATAATACGAATTTTTTGTACTCGTACTATTTTAGGTCCGAAATTCGGACTTTGATAAATGTGCCCCTATGTGACATTAGGTGGTTTTTTAATGTTTACATTTCTTTAGTAGTCTTGAAGCATATGGTCCATATACTGTTATCTGGAAACCCCTTATCCAGAAAGCTCTGAATTTTTAATAGGCCATCTCCCAAACAATCCATTTTCATCAAATAATTAATTTTTTTTTAAATTAATTCCTTTTTCTCTGTAATAATAAAACAGTACTTCATCCCATCTACAATACAATTAATCCTTATTGGAGGCAAATTGGTAATGAGCATAGAGGCATTTGACCTGTTATCTAGAATGCTTGGGACCTGGGGTTTTGTGGATAAAGGTTATTTAATGTTTATATGATTTTTTTTAGTAGACTTAAGGCATGAAGATCCATATTACAGAAAAAACCCTTATCCGGTAAACCCCAGTTCCAAAACAATCTGGTTAACAAATCTCATATCTGTGAACTCATTATCAAAAAACCCAGTGTCCCAAGTATTTTGGGATGTGTTTGTGGTTAAACATATTATTCCCTTGCTGCAGAGGTAATGGCCGGGGGTGGGGGGTACATTAAATGTGTTATAATAGGGTCTCACTTATCAGAACATTCTCCTTTCTCCACACCCTGGTCCCCAGCATCTACCCTAGCAGACAAACACTCTGTTCAATGAGCACTGTGTAACTGACTGCATAGCAGAATTAGCTAGCCCAGACACTGTCATGCTGTGCAGCTCAAGTCATACAGTACAGCTCAGTTTAGAAATGCATGATATACTTCAACATTAACTTAAAAATTCATTTACTATAAAGACACAGAGATGTGACACTTAAAAGGTATAAAATAGATCCCAATATATAGTATCCCGCTGCCAATCTACTTTAACCCACAAACATTTTTGCATTCTACAAAACAGTAGGATATTTGAGCCATAAAATTGTGTTTGGTATTTAAAAATTACAGCTCTACTGTGTATCTCTGAAAACATATTTTCCATCTAGTGTTTGCATCTGTGTTCCCAAGGGCAGTCCAAGTACCGAGGACACGGAGCCAGGAGAAAATAATCGTATATTATGTTGCCATGCCTTGATACTGAAACTCTCTCAATTAGGTTACTTGGAGGTTTCTATGCAGAAAGAACAAATGGAGGAGCACCAATCTGTCATCTTTAACTCATCTCTGTCACAACATCTGTGCTGAGATACAAGTACAAGGATTAGAAAAAATTCAAATTTTCTTTAACTTTTTAAAATGTAATTTTTTTTGCAGTGTTTGCAACCAATCATGGTGTGGTAACAATTATATATTGGGCTATAACCACTTACATTAGGCACTGTCATATACACTTTGATTGTGTAATGTATAATAAAGCACCTGACTGCACCTGGGCTTCAAATATATAAAAGTATTGTTTCTAATCAGAGACACTTCTAAATGAATTTGTTATTTCGACTTCTTTTTTAGTAGTGTTATTTTTTTATTTCAGGATTTGCTTGGGATTTAACTAGTGAAGAATAAATTTAGTCTGGTATAAAATATGGCATATGTGCATGGGTGTATGCAAATGCTAATTTTTAACTTCTATCATTTTCACAGCTGTTTGAGTGTCCTAAAAAAAACAGCAAACAATGGTTACTACATTGAAATATACCATTGATATAATCTTGAAACTCGGGTGTGAAGAACTGTAAGATTTATGTAAGAGAACACCAGTATATTGCCATGTAAGTGCATTATGGTGGAGAATTAACAACTAGAGGCATTTATTTATTTGAGAAAATGAATTTGCAGTTGTTAAAGGTTAATGAAAAGTATTTTCGTTTAACCCCTTAGGTAACATAGGTAAAGCAATGGATCATGAACACAAGTCACCAAGTAAGTGATATATTGTCAAACAACTCTTTGTACTAAAGCTTTGGATAAAAAAAATACCCCATTCAGTAGACGATCAAAAGTAAGAAATTACATTTTAAATTAAAAAAATGCTGTGAAAACAGACAATACAGCTAGATAGGCTTTAGAGCATGGGGTACATAGGACTCTAACACACAAGATGGGCTTTTGCTACATGTAAATTTCAAGGGGATGTAGAGCAACTACAACTAACTTGGGCTGTGTGCAAAGTAAATGAAAGAATGGGTGCCAAAAGGTTCTTTTGCAGTAAAACAGACCTGAACTAGTTTAGACAAATGATCCACAGGGTTACTCACAAGATGGATTAAGCAAGAAGGTAGAAAGGGATGGTGTCCACCATTTTATCCCACCTCAGCAGTGTGTGAGCAGGGTAAAGACAGCCAAACAGCACAGCACCACTGTGGAGAGTAGTCTGGATAAGTATCCTTAGGATGTATACCTAAGGGATCCCAAACAGCCGACGGTGGTTCGGGGATAAGAACTGACCTGACAACTGTGTCTTAACTGTGGCCCTACACCAGTGCCAAGCCTGGGCGGCCGCGTGCCCTGGGCAGCCCGGCTGGCCAGCTCGGCCACAGCACCGCCCCTCTCCCGTTGAGTTACCCTACTCTGTCAGCGCGCTGGCAGCGAGGGGGGAGCGCGTACAGTGAATAAGAATAAGCCAGCAAACAACCGTGCTATTGGCATAAAGAAGCAGTTGTGGGGGGAAAAGGGCAAGGAATAGGGGAGTAGAAGAGGCATGTGCCTAGCACCCCCCCGGCATTGCACCCTATGCACACGCCTTTTCAGCCTTCCCCTAGTTCCAGCCCTGCCCTACACTAAGGCAACAGAGCCTATAGAGGAAAATACTCCCAGCTAATCTCTCCTGTTTGGAGCCATAAACTGCTCTTTCTAACCAAACTAACTCTCTCACTTTCCTAGAAAGTGCTATAAAATGTGTTATCCTTCTCTTGCTCAAACTCATTCATGGGGTCCCTGTTCCTCAACTTCATTAGATTTTTATCTAGGGTAGATGGTTTACTGGGGCCCTGTTGATCCCAAGCTCAGTGGAACTTCTACCTGAGTCAACAGATGCAGCCAAAGAGGAAGATCCACCCCATTGCTAAGCACTATATTAGAGTGCAAGGGAGTGGTCTACCTATTAACCAATAAGGCACAACATGCTAATATCAAACTAGATACATGGGTCTTTGGCCAGTAACAAGGAGAAATAAAAATTGTAGGGATTAAAGCCATAGGGCAATATTAACTATGGCTCCCTACACATATATATGGGAATTTTTTACTTACTTTGAGCTCAATTAAGGTGTTCAGTGTATGCAATATATGCAATATAGATACACATACAGGTATAGGATGTATAATATAGAATGCTTTGGGGTTTTCCAAATAGGGGGTCATTCTGGACCACCATAATTCTAATCTAGTAAAAATGTTTTAAAACCCCAATAGGATTGTTTTGCCACCGTTATGGATTCATGCTGTTTAGTTAACATTGAGTACAATGTACTGTTTTATTATTACGGGTATGGGATCCGTTATCTGAAAACTCGTTATCCAGAACACTCCAAATTACTGGAAGGCCGTCTCCCATAGACTACTTTTAAATCAAATAAATAAAATTGTTAAAAATAATTTCCTTTTGCCCTTTAATAATATGACAGTACCTAGTACAGGTAAAGGACCTGTTATCCAGAATTCTTGGTGGGAGAGCGGGATGTTGCTTCCTGCGCTGCATACCACCGAAAAGGAGGTAGGCAGTAGGAGGTATCCCTACTCTAGTATAACCTATCCTCTCATCTCGTCCTTCCTAACCAAGGTCAAGGCCCATTTCTTAACCCTTTGGTGTGCAGGGAGCTCTATTCTTGCATATTACTAAATATACTGAAATGTGTCTTTTTATTCAATAATAAAGAGTTTTCTAATCTTATAAGATTACTAAACCTTTCTGTTGAAAAGTGCTTGCAGTTAGTACACCCACTTGTCTGTGGTCAATAATAGTCAACTGTAGTAGATTACATTGTAGCACACTGTATTGAATGGACAACTTTTTATTAGATACAAAAGCAACATACAAAGTAGCAACATTTTTGGCCTACCAGAGGCCCTTTAGCAAGCATAAATGTGTAGCATTCACCAGTGCTAAATATAGTAAAGCAAGTACACCCAGTGTATAAACAACATATGTGTTCATCATACATAATAAAGTGGTCTGAATTGGTCTGTAATAAATCCTATGATAGAGGAGGTTCACCACTAATTTCATTAATGAAAGGTCAAAGGACAAAAATTCATTAATGAAAGGTCAAAGGACAAAAAAAATTGTGATTCCAGAGGAAAGAATATGTGACAAGCCTTTTTTTGGGGGGGGAATGCTACAATAGAAGAAGACTAAAATCGGTTAAAAGAAACAGAGTTTGAAAAGGTCAGTTGCTAACAAAAATCATTAAATATCATTTCAGTGAGGCTATAAAATCTAAAAAAATCATCAACTTGCTTGAATGCTTTAGATGCCACCTCATTGTATTCTATAGAGTCACCACAGGGATTATGTGGCAGCTTTTTCATTTGAATTCAGACTCAAACTAGAATATATTTGCAGCCACATTTTGAATTGCAAAAAAAACCAACAATTTCAGATACTGATACATTGCCCCTAAGTGGTTGGTTTAGGAAACATCAAACTGGGGAATAATGAACGTTTACCTCATTCAACAAGAACGTTTGCCTGACAGCCTGAAAATTATTAATGATTTGAAACATTTGTTACATTATCAGAATGTGTTTGGATTGAGCAGCTGAACACCATTTTATTCTAAGAGGAGAATAAAAAACAAAGAGAGAAAGGGATATGCAGAGAGATGTACAGACATGTATGTTTTGAGGTTAACATGGAAAAATAGAGTGAAAGACACAAAATTTTACTTTGGACAAAGCATTATTTATAATACGGGGAAGTTATTGAAGAACGAAGCAGCACTGCATCTCACACATTCATTCATCTGTTGGAACACCTAGAAGTGTAAGAAGCAGGTATTGGAATGAATTTGTGAAAACGGGGTTACTCAGCCCTAAAACCATCATCAGCCAATGTGGTTCTTCACTTACAGGCCAACAGTGACCATTTTAAAGGGCTATAAAAGATGTAGTAAGTTATAGTTTTGGATAGATCTGAATTGTCAGCAACTTGGTAATTTTGCTTTGTTCAGTCAGGTGTTCTGGGCCATTAAACTTAAAGCTAGCACTGCATTTACTGTATACTGCTATGTGCCCTGGGCCATTAAACAAGAAGTTGGCACTGCATTTCTACCACTATGTGCTGTGGGCCATTAAACTTAAAGTTGGCACTGTACTTGTACTTAAACAAATGATGCCACTGTGACTTTCCATATCTTAAAGGTACCCAAGATTCTTCATGTTTGCTGCTTGTGCCCAAAGCCTGCATCTCTACCACACTATGGGGCAGATTTATCAAAATTTGAGTTTAGAGCTCAATACATAAAAACTCACCCACATTCTATTAATTCCTATGGGATTTTTGGAAGCATATTTATCACCATACTCACCATTTCATAAACACACTCTTGAAAATTCCGTAGGAATAAATAGAATGTGGGTGAGTTTTTATATATTAAGTGCTAAACTCGCATTTTGATCAATTTGCCCCTACGTGTATATAAAGGTAAATAAGTGGGTATTTGACAGCAAAAATATAGCTAGAAGGTAAGCACCACAGCCAGTTTATCGGACAAGTGAAGATAGTATCAGATGCTTTATACATGGGTATACTATCATAAAATAAAATAAAAATAATAAAAGTTTGCTACATTCGGAAGGAAATTATACTGGTCAGCTGTTTGAACACACACTTCTAATTGGTTGCTATAGGTTACTAGATTTGGACAAACTTTATTTTCTTAAATTTCTCTCAAACTCTTATTCTCCATATCAATTTATTCCTAACCTTTAGGGGCAGATTTATCTAAAATTGAGTTGCTGTTTTTTTCCCAATGGGAGAAAAATGCAAATGTAATTAAAAAAAGTGCAAGTAATTTTTAAAACCTTGAATAGTAGGGATTTATTTAAAAAAATGAAAATTTGATTCACACCAGAGTGTCACTTTTTTTTTTTTTTTTTTTAAATTTTGATTTTAAATTGTTGCTTGTGAATTAATGGCTTTAGAGGCTTCTGAGTTAGCAATGTGTGAATTCTGTACTGGAACTTTCTTATGTTCTTAAAGCAGGTGACACATCTTTTTGTATTTTGAATTGTATACTTCTATAATATGCTGTGTTACCTATTTTGAAAACACTTGGGAAGATTAAATTCAAGTGGAAAACTTATTGTGTAGAGAAAAGGGAAATTCTATAAAGTCTATGGGGAAATGTGGAACTAAATGAAATCAGATAAGTTTCCTCATTAAACTATATATGTCTAATTAGAATAATATACTGTATTAATATGATATATATCTGACCCTTCATTCCAAACTTCTTCATACATTTCCCCAACTTCCCCCCTACCAGCAGTCAGGTTTGCTATATAGGAATCTTTGTCTGCAGGGGTCTTTTTTAAATAAACCACTACACACTGACATGTGTATCAAAACAAATTCCACAGGTGGTTAGTCCCCGGTGACTGATACATTAAAGCAGAAGGGAGTGAAATGTAAACTAATACTGAAAGTACGTTTATAAAATATAGGTTGTGAAATGTATTTCTGATTCATTGAGTTGAAAAAGACCAAAGTCTGTCAAATTCCACCCCTTACAATGAACCCCAAAATGCATATATACCTGTACACCCTCTTTTACTGACCTATCTATACACTCACATATATAAACTATATACAGGTATGGGACCTGTTATCCAGGATGCTCTGGACCTTGGGTTTTCTGGATAAGGGGTCTTTCCATACTTTGGATCTCAATAACTGTCTGCTAAAAATCATTTAAATATTGATTACTCCCAAGAGAATTAGGTTCTTCCTCTGTATAAATAGCTATAATACACTAGTGCAATTGTAAGGTGCTGCCTATAGGGATAACGTGAAATAAAAGACACAGTGATGGTCAGAACAAGAAACAGAGGCATTGGTCATTGGATTGACTGGAAATAAATTATAGATAGGCATTTTAATCTCCAAAAGCACTTTCTCTTATTACCTTGTACTATTAATCATTATTCACTTTTCAAAGCAAAGGAGAGCCATCACTTTTGGTCTAACTTAAAATTCTATTATTACTTAATCATTGAAAGATTGTTTTTTTTTTTTTTTTTTAATCTATGATTTTACATTATTTTGTCAAAGGTTTAAATTGCATAATTAATATCCCACTCAAATAGGTAGACACAATGACCTACAAAGTGGTTGTCCCATCCCTGTGTTGTCCTTCTATTACTCTATTTCTCTTTTGGATTGTCTTTTTTCTTTGGTTTTTGCTTAATCTTCCTATCCCTGTCACGTAGTATTTTAATATACACGAGCAGCCATAACTCCGGATACCCAATGAAGTACCATAACTCAACTCTAATTTTATCTATGATTAATAACTTAAATTCTTATAGACTGATGATAGTGTCCCTTTGAGAAAAATATGTACTTGTCTATAAATACAAACACCATATCTCCTAGCATTTGAAAAATGAAAAGAAGGACAAAAAGAATTGTTGCGAGTAGCACAGCAAAATTCTTTGACCACGTCCCATTTTATTAAATTTGGCAGGTTATTTAAAGTTTGAACACATTTCTGGGGGTTTTGGGGTCATTTTATGCGTTATTACAGTTTTGCTAAAAAGGTGAAATTGCCCTTTAAGCTGTGAGTCTCAGTTCCCCCAAGAGACCTGTTTAGCTTCTTAGTTACAATTGTATCTAAGTGCAGGTGTGGCTTGTTAAGATTTCTGGGCTCTCTGCCAAAAGTTACTTTTTAATTAAGTTTGTATCTTTTTTAGTATTCAGTGCAGGACATCAAAGGGAAATTAAGGACTTTTCAGCAAGAATCCGGATCTGTGGGCTGAGCTGTTAAAAGAGGGACTGTCCCGCGGAAATCGGGACAGTTGGGAGGTATGAAACACCATAAAGATGCTTTAATTCTACTCTTTCAAGATAATTATTCATTCTTCCCTCTGCTCTTTCCTTAATTGATTAACATTGCTGTTCAACTTTTTCCATGCTGAATTAAGGATTATAGGCCAAATGCCACATTGGATTATATTACATTAATTGTGATACAAAGATGTGTAGGAAGCTCTTAGACAGGGTGGGGGTCTTAAAAATCACTTGAAGGGCCACATCTGTCCTGCAAGCCTCCCGCTGGTCAACCCTATTTAAAGATAGCAATAAAATATAATAAATACTGCCCATCCCAATCAATAGTAAATTGGAAAAAAAAATATAAATGCTAAAAAATATATAGCATCTGAATAAATAGTAAAAGAGCTAACATGAAGCATCTGGTCAAGAATTTGTACCTCAAGTTATTATAAACAAATAAATGTCACATAAATTAAAAAACACTATTTTCTCTAAATCTTTACAAATTCCCCATATAAACTTTATAAGGTACCTAATATTCAGTGGCATAACTACCTATACAGCAAGCAGGGTCCCCCCCTCCCCAGTCCTTACCTTTAACATAGCTAGCTGGGAGATCCATCGCAAATGGGCTGGGAGGGGGTGTGGGGGATGAGGACTGTTCATGCTGAGCCAATCATAATTTTTTTTTTTGCAGGGGGTCTGATGTGCCAAAGGTATGGTACTGCAAATGGTCAACTATTCTTTAATTGACACTCTAGTCAATATTCTTGTATTGTGCCCAGTTGATTTCTGGTGTATGAATTACAGTTTATTTAGAATATAACAGAATATTGGGTACTTACTGCCAGGATTATAATCAATCATTCATGCAGAGTGGTAAAATAATATTACGTGTTTATTATATATCGTGTTTACTAATTATATTCACTGTATGCTCTAAACTTTTTATTCTCAAACAATAATTAACAGAAAGGAGTTAATTAGAGAATTCCTTTCTCATTATGAAGCCATGAAAGGAAAGAAGTATGACCAAGTTAAAGTTCTCGAAATGATTATCCATAACACCTCAAAAACTTCTCATTTTATTCTTCTGTATAATTAGGAGTTAGAATTACTCAGAAGTCAGAAGTTTGTGGTCAAAGCCTCACTTGCACTTCCCAGGAGCTTGTTCCCAAGACAGATTGTCTCACCTTGAAATAGAAGTCTCTCTCCAGTAATTGCGCCTCCATATGTGGTAACTTACCAAGTGATTGCCTTTTGCTCAAGCCCCTTATGGGGATGTCATTCATTTAAGAGCCAGCAGTACTCTTTAAAAAAGCAGTTAAATGAATTTGTAGTTAAGAGAAAGTGCAAATGTAACTCCCGCTGCTTTGTAGAAGATTGACTGTATTAGCATAGTATGTTTTTCTACATTTTTCTATATATCATACAAATCAGTCATGCAATACAGCTTACTTGATTTGTCCTTATATATGTTAAAACAGTCAAAGAACTAGAGAAGTAAATATGTAATGATCAGAACAATAATACTTCTGTTATTTATTCCATGCATAATACATTTTATCATTATGGGATAGGTCATTTAAATGTGGGAATAATGCAAATACCCAATACAATAAATAACACATTACAATCAAATTTAACAAATATTCTAATATTCTGATCGAGTGGCTCCTGGGTTGAGTGAGGGAGAAGCTGTCCCTGTTATTTCTGAGAGCAGATGACTATCAACACTGATAGCTCTATGATACTAAATACAGTATGATGATAAATGCTATTAGTGGCTGGCAAGTTCTTGGTAATTGTATATAGTTTTAAATCACTGAAATTTCTATCTATCTATTAAGAAAATGATGCCTCAGTTTCACTTTTTTATTGGATTATTTATTGTTATATATTTTTTGAGCTTCTGTGAAAGCTTCTATCTAAGCTTAACTCTCTGGCCTCCTGTCTGAAACCCTAATTTTATGGGATCAAACATGCCTGCACCTGGTGATATAGCGCAGAGCTATCCAGACCAGTCAAAGCAATGGCACTATCTA
The DNA here is from genome assembly GCF_000004195.4 of Xenopus tropicalis. Lineage (NCBI taxonomy): Eukaryota > Metazoa > Chordata > Amphibia > Anura > Pipidae > Xenopus > Xenopus tropicalis. Next base: position 179,092,847 of record NC_030677.2, on the reverse strand, counting down.
ATGACAAGCAAATATTTTTTGACAGAGCCGCACACAACAATGTTATATACAGTCGGGGAGCTTACCCCATTTACAAAATCTGGATCTGGGTGGTCACAATAAATGGGATAAGCTCCCCGACTGGATATATCGTTGTTTGTGTGCAGCTCCGTCAAAATATTTTTACTGAAGACAGGGACCTGCCAGTCCTATGGAAGGCTTGCACAACCAGAGCAGTTGATGAGATATTTATACACGTGTGCTGTGAAAACGAGTGTGTTACTATCTAATGACAAACAACCCAAAACCGCCCAAACCAACAAATAATCTCACATTTTTATTAAACTTAAATGTTACCTTATTTATTAAGAAATCCAAAAAAGTGATGAAATAAAACCATTAAAAAAATACTCAAATGCCTTGAATTAATATTTTTAAATGGGTTGACAAGCCCCCCAAAAAATGTAAAAACTCAAATTGGATCAATAGTTAAAATTTTGCCTAGGAGAACTCCTATTGACTTCTACATGACCTTGCAATCATTCAGATGCCAACATTTTTTTCACTTAATAAATATTGAAAATTCAATTTTGTGAGCCATAATTCAAATTCATGATTTTTAGCACAAAATGTAATCACAATAAAAAAAATGAACATTGATAAATAACCCCCCTAGAACAAGCTTTGTACCAGCCTACATAAACATAACCCATGAAGTATACAAAATACTTAATTTTAACCCTTTCCCTGTCAATGTTTCCACGCCATAACACCACTTTGGGTTAAGTGAGTTGCTAGGTAACATGCTTTTCCTTACGCCTAAGTGAATTGATAGAAACTGTGATGTTTATTAATAACAATCTACATTAACAATGACAGTTGCATTTTCGAGTTTGGTTCAGGTAGGTGTAGACACTGGTAGGGATTTATAAATACAAACTATATAAACACAAAAAAATTGTAAAGAAAATGAGCTAAAATAATCCATATTTTTCAAAATATAAATCTACAGAAGTTCCTGCAAAAATGATTTGGTAAACATTGTCATTCTAATCCAAAGTGCATATTATCTAAGAGACTCCTGAGTACGGTACGCACAAGTATATTGCAAGAAATAGGGAAAGTTGATGTTTTCTAGAGCCAGAAAAACTCTTCTGCCAAATTGGCCTTTGCCTTGCAGGTGGCTTTGATTGACAGCCTAATTGATTAATCACTATGCAATTTCTATTATTTTCTAAATCCTTTCACCTTTTATTCCCAGAGCTTACACCTGAGATCAGTAGAGCAGAAGCCTGCATTGCTAACATTCATTTCAGTTTAACTGCTTGTGAGCAAGTGTAAATGTCATGCTGTCACACATCCATACGAGCATAAGTTCAGTGTGTAGCCTTTAATCAGCAAGCATGTTTGATAAGGAATATTTATTTTGCTTTATAAATTTTGTACATGTTTTCCCAAATCTGCTTTTATCTATATATATAGCAGGGAGCAGTAAACAGTTATGTCTAAGTTTTGGTGCAGTCCTTAGTATAGTTACAGGGTGCTCGATCTACAGTCTATCTATCTATCTGTCAACTATATATCTCTACGTCTATCTATCTGGCATCTGTCTGTCCGTCCATCCATCTGTCCTATCTATTATACATCTATCTGTCTATCTATTTTTCTATCTATCTATCATCTTGCTCTTGACCTATCTATCTACCTCTAATAATAATCATCTATCTCTCGTACTATCTATCTATTTATCTATTTGTCATCTATCTATCTGGACATCTGTCTGTCCATCCAGCTATCTATCATCTTGCTCTTAACCTATCTACTGTTCGCACTTTATATATATGTGAAAATAATAATAATCTATCTACTCTATCTAATCTATTTTTTCTTTGATTCAAGCTAACACTTTAGCTGCATTGCGCCATGTTGTAGTGAACTATATATTTTCTCCAAAGCAGATCTGGTTTCTTAGTTTCATAACTAATGGAAACTGAAGGGATGTAAAATAATCCCCATAGTGAGCCTCTGTCCACCCACGTGAAACAAACCATACATCTGTGACTGCACTGTACATTCCTTAGCAGAGACATTTCCCCCAGTTCTACACAGGGCTCTGGGATGGGGGGGGGGGGGGGGGCCTGGCAGGGGATTTTGTATATACACTGCAGTGCCCCATGGGGAGTACAAAATGATCTTAAATCTTTGACCGAAAGTTCAAATTCACCAAACAGTTCTCTATTACATATAAATTCAAACCTTACTAATGTTGGTACTCCTACAAATAATTTATTTAGCACATTCTACACAGTAACATAGTAAGTTAGGTTGAACAAACATACACATTAGTCATCAAGTTCAACCTTAATGCCTATATATAACCTGCCTAACTACTAGTTGATCCAGAGGAAGGCAAAAAAACTCTACTGAAGCCTCTCTAATTTGCTGCAGAGGAGGAAAAAATTCCTTCCTGACTCCAAGATGGCAATCGGACCAGTCCCTGGTTCAACTTGTACAAAGAGCTGTTTTCATTAACTCTCTATTTCCTCACTTGCTGAAAATCTGTCCAAAACATCTTGAAGCTAACTAATGTATCTGCCAGCATGAATGATTCAGGGATAGAATTCCATAACTTCACAGCTCTCACTGTAAAAATCCTCTCCAAATAATTTAATTAAACCTCCATTGGAATGGATGCCATCACGTCTGTTGGAAGGACCTACTGGTAAGTAAACCTTTAGAGAGATTATTGTATATATATATATATATTTATACATAGTTTCATATCACCCCTTAAGCGCCTCTTCTCCAGAGAAACAGACCCAATTTGGCCAGTCTTTCTTCATAACTGAGACTTTCCATGCCTTTTACTTGGTTTGTTGCAGTTATTGTTAAAATGGGAATGCAATAATTATTTATCTTCTCACACTTGAGAGCTCACAATAAAATATAATCACATCATTTGATATATATATTTTGATGCAAAGAACTTCTTTTATGTTAAGACTGAAGAGCGATGTAGACAAGTGCTATCTTACAAGAGACAGCTTCCATTCATCTTCTTACTTCTGGACTAATGTGGAGGGGTCCTTTTTTTGTTTGGAAACATTGTATAGTGCAATACTGAATCTGTTTCCCCAGTATCTAGGTATGAAATACACCTGTGTGTTATACAAAATAAAGTCTGTTCTTATTATGCAAAACTGCTTTGATCCCCATCCAGCAATCCGGCATACTGTAAATCACTTTGTCAAAGAGACTAAAGCAGGCACCTTGCTTGTTATCTTCATATTGACATTTCAGACAATGTACAAGTGGAAAAGCTGCACAAAATTGACTGTATATTTGAACTGATGTCTTTAAACTCCATTTTCTACCATTGTGGTTGAATATACAGAGTTTTACATGCAAGTAAAAAATGCATAAGCCATAAATAAATATAAGTGTAGCAGAGGACATATAGGAGCAGACAAGAAAAGCCTATCTGTTATCAGTTTATTTTGCAGTTGTGAGTGAATCATCTAAATGAAGTGCCTTATTATGCTTACTGCATACAGTATATTGAACCCAGCTGCTGGATAGCTAGGGAATATAATGTAAACTATTTACTTGGAGCATTTTCCTTAGAGCTCTGCTCAATACCTTTTACTTATTTTTTTAGCCTATGGAGTTACGGTGATTTCTAACCAGGTCTAAATAAAATGTTTAGTTCTTTTTTAACCAATTTTAAATGATTAATAGATCAGCTTCAAGCTATTTACCATCATTCTACTGCAGTATAGATAGAAATGTATTGATATGTGTGCAACTAAAACAGCGAGATGTCATTTAAAGGATTGGAGTGGAAATCCGACCCTCATGAAAAAGGTGTATTTTTTGTGCACAGTGTACAGTAGCATTATAACCCTAAAGAACCATGCCTCTAAATGTAATCATTGTTTCCCCAATAATTCTTCCATCAGTACCTAATGGGCACATTCTGAGGGACTCTAGATATCTCTCTGTTAATGATTTCACCAACAATTAGCTATCTGTTACATCTAATATAAATGTAAATAAGCACATCATCAAACAATGAACTTCAAAATTAAGCAATTAATTATCTGGACTTAAGTAAGATCAAACAGGACAAACCTCTTCTTACTGGATTTTCCTATCATGAATCAACAAGTGAACAATATCAAACATGCTACAGGACTGGTTACACTATAATGCATACTCATGGCTATACAGGTATGGGATCCATTATCCAGAAACCGGATATCCAGAAGCTTCAAATTACGAGAAGACCATCTGGCATAGACTCCACTTCAAGCAAATTATTAAAATTTTTAAAATGATTTCCTTTTTCTTTGTAATAATAAAACTACCTTATACTTGATCCCAACAAAGATATAATTAATTCTCAATGGAGACAAAACAATTCTATCGAGTGTAGTTAATGTTTAAATTATTTTTTTTCAGACTTTAAGTATGGAGATCCAAATTACAGAAAGACATTCCTCCTACTTTTTTATCCACTGATTTGTCAGTACAATAGAATATATTATTCTATATCAGTGATCCCCAACCAGTGGCTCAGGGGCAACATGTTGCTCACCAACCCCTTGGATGTTGCTCTCAGTGTCCCCAAACCAGGTAGTTATTTTTGTATTCCTGACTTGGTGGCAAATTTTTGTTGAATAAAAACAGGATTTACTACCAAATAAAGCCCCCTGTAAGCTGATGGTGTACATAGAGGCCCCTAATAGCCAATCTTAGCCCTTATTTGGCTCCTCCATGAACTTTTATGGTGCTTGTGTTGCTCTTTTTACATTTGACTGTGGCTCACGAGTAAGAAAGGTTGGGGTCCCTGTTCTATATAAACAAAATACATAGGAGACATGGGATCAGGTATCAGGTATGGAAAAAAATGTGTAGGGAAAAAAAAGTTTGACATCTACAAAGTGTGTTGTTATTGGTCTAATTACAGAATTAAAGGTTAGAACTAAAGAAATATTCTTCTTTAATATTCCAAAGTGACTGCAGCCATTTAGCAGTAAAGATCTGTGTCTCAAAAATGCCCTCATGTCAGGAGTTGCTTGGCTCCTGCAGGGATTGTAGTCAGGACCACGGAGGAAGCTTGAGTTCAAGTGAGTTTTATTAACCATCAGAAGTTTAATGAAAGTCTCAATTTTAGGCACAGAGTCAAAAAAATAGTAGATCAGATCAGGAAAGCAGTTTGTTAGGCACCCCCAAGTGACTTGAATCGCCTGCCTTTTACCCCGGGCTGGTGCCCCTGTTCAGAGGGAACAGCACCAGCCCGGGGTACATGTAGCGCTTCCTCCTTCCTGTTTCGATCAGAGAAGTCGGCTTTTCACTCTACTGCGCATGCGCCTCTCGTTTAGTCCCAGCAAAATGAAGCAGGAAGGAGGAAGCGCATCGCTACAGGTACCCCGGGCTGGTGCTGTTTTCTCTTAACAGGTGCACCAGCCTGGGGTACAAGGTAAGCCATTAAAGTCACTTGGGGTGACTTTGGCACCCCCAAGTGACTTAGCCTTTCCTTGTTCTTTAATACAGTTCCTCATGTTGTGGTGACCCCCAACCATAAAATTATTCCTAAGACCATCTGAAATGTGTGTTTTCTGATGGTCTTAGGTGACCCCTGTGAAAGGGTTGTTCGACCCCCAAAGGGGTCCCGACCCAAAGGTTGAGAACCGCTGTGCACTAGCATTTCCAGTACACAGAGGCCCAAACAGCCTCCACCAGCCCACTAATATTGACTGTCTATGGCATCTTACAGCAGCCCCTGTGGCATTTGCCACAATCCACAAACTGCCAGTCCGGGCCTGCCAAATTCATTGGAGGAACGCTTGAATTCTGTGCTCTGGTGCGCAGAGATCTGTGGCAAACTTTTGTGCAATGAAGGAAGCAAAGTGCAGAAAATATGGCTGGTTGCACTCTTTTTTATATTAGAGAGTCTGAAGCAAAAACACAGTGCAGAGCAATAATTCCTATGTTTAAATGCATATTAAACAATTTCCATTTTTTTTTTTTGGTGTCACTGGAACTTTTCCTAATTATTCTTGGGAAAAGCATTGGTCGAGGTGCACCACTGGATCATATTAGTGACAACCTTTCCACAGGCTTAAAATATTACTTTTTATGTTTCAAAAAAATATTGTATCAATTATATGATGGCTAAAAATATATTATAAGCACATTAAAGGTAACTTTTTAGACACATGGTACAATATCCCCATTTCAACAATTAATATACAATTTTAGATTCTAGACACCTCCCAAAGCCGGCTTCACTGAAAATGTAAGTTCATGGGAATGAAGACTGCCAAGAATCATTTTTACAGTTTCCCACAGTCAAATGACAGCTGGGATTCTTTAAACTAGAATCAGTCCTTAAGATAAAATAATTCCATAGACTTTCACTTCCTATCCAATCACAATACTATGCTAATATTTCTGCAAGCACCTGTCGTTTATTACTTAACTATGAAGAAAAACAGATAATTAAAACTAATATATAGCCAATGTTTCATTAAAGTGTAAGCTGCTGTAAGGCTGGGGCCTCAATTCCTCTGCCTCTTGTCAGAATGGTATATTTGAAGCATTTAAATGTATACCCTCTGCCTTTCATTTAAAGCTTCTAAATGTTGATGCTTTATTATACAGAATAATAGGTATTATTTGATGTTTTGTAATTATATTACCCCACAAGTACATCAGACATGAAATCTGCATGTGATCATTTCTGTGCAGCTCTGTGCAGTCAGGAGTTTCTTTCCCTTGACCCTGTGGGAAAATACACTTAAAATGAATGTAAGTTTATTAAATTACTAGTACAGCTTTATTGTGGAAACAGAAGCGTTACTATTATTTGTAAACTATATCTAAATAAATGCATTAGAATTACAATAAACCTAAGCTTGAAGTCCAGCAAACAATAACAAGTTTAAAGGAGAAGGAAAGGCTTATAAAGAGTTAATCCCAAGCTGTAGGCATACCTTCAGTTCTCTCAATAGTGCCCTTAAGTCTCCCCATATTTCTCCCGTTCAGATGATCAGAAGCCTCATAGGAAAAAAAAAACTCTGAGCTCTGTAAAGAAAGTTCCCATAATGCCTTGCTCCTGCACCGAGACACAGACCGGTGTACAAGCTCAGTTTGCAAGACTATGGGGCAGATTTACTAAGACATGAACGCTCCGAGCGTATTTCCGCCGAATTTTTCGTTGCTTGCGCAACTTTTTCGACGCCTGAGTGACTTTTTCTCACGCTTGCGTGGCCTTTTCGCACGCTTGCGGGAAAAAATCAGAAAGGTTTTCCCCGATTCTAGTTATTATTCATTAAATGTAACCTGTTCAAAGGGTTTTCCACAGTCTGAAGCAACTTTTTGGTTGGGAGTAAGAAATAACTTCCAAGTAAGTTAAATAATAGACACCGGTAGAAATGTTGGGTTTGGGTTCCAAGCAGGCCTGGACTGGCAATCTGTGGGTTCTGGCAAATGCCAGAAGGGTTGCTATAAGATGCCATAGACAGTCACTATTTAGTAGGCTGGTACATTGCTATTTGAGCCTCTATGTTCTTGAAATGCCAGGGTCTATTTTCAATCTCAGTCTGGACCTGGTGTCAAGCCCCAAACCTACATCCAAGGGGATGTGTTAAAACACGTCCCATGACAAGATCAGAGGGCACTCCAAAAAATCCCAAAATGTAATCTTTTCAAGTAAAGGCAAAGTTTCTTTAATTACTTTGTATGATCTTAAAAGGAGCCTTACGCGTTTTGTGCTGCAATGCACAAGTCAAATGCCTATGATCACGTGCCTTACAGCACAAAATGTGAATGATGTACAAATCTCTGTAAAGTGCTATGAAATTGGAGCTATATAAATAAAGGATAATAATAATTGCCTGGGTGCTATAACTAAGGCAGAATTCCATTCTAACTGGACGTATCTGTAGCTGAGTACTTGGAGTTTTAAAATATGTGGGCGAGGGGATACTGGAGATTTGGGGGAAAGTTTGAAACAAATTAACTAACAGTGTATATGCATTTTTAAAATGCATTGTATAGTGGGAAGGTTTAAATGTCTAGGTTAATATTACATGAGGCACTATGACTTGAGAATTTTCCAAGTTCGAAAGTAAGATCTAAATTGTGTTATTTTTATTATAACAACTTATTTTCATATTTTATTTCCAGTGGTTTTTAGGTTGGTTTCTTTTGCTGGAATAAAAAATGCAATGTTAAATTCATAGATTTTGTTCAATTTAAATATATTTTCTATAAACAGGGTCATATGTACAAAGTCAAAAAAGACAGTTTAGTGACGCTTTAATTTTATATCCATATTAAACTGATGTTTACGATGTAAAAATGTTTATTATTATGAATATTATCATCATAAGTAATAATAATAATCAAGCATCAATCTATTTATTGAATGCAGTTGTTAAATCAGGGACCTGATTTAGTGCTTATATCTGGGAACCTAGCACACTCTACCTACCGAGGTGTTTCTCCAGCAAATAATCTGTTTTCTGTTGAGACTGCTTCATTTCCATTTTGTGGAGCGGGTGATGTGCATGATGTTTTTCTGCATCTAGTTTAAGACGGAAGCAGCAGCACATTTCGCCAATTATATGCCATTTCTCCAGTAACTCAGATTAGTGAAGGAGCTTATTAGGGGCCTGAACGACTGTATGAAACAATATGACAGTCTCTGACTATGAGAAATATAGAAAATACAGAAAAATTGAATCCTGATTGAAATTCTAACGCATTCAACAGTTCTTTATACAAGTTAATACGAGGATAGGCACGTTCGTACAGACACACATTACCTTAATTTTGTAACATTACTTAAAGATTTAAATCCACCCCCAAATCTAGTTTTTTTACTAGAAGAATAGTTTCACATAAAGTCCCATTGTACAGTAAACAAGGTATAGTAGATCTGCTGCATCATATTAGTACAGAGTAAATTCGCTATAAACATATACAGTATAATTTTCAAGCTACCTATTGCCTAATGCAAAGCAAATATTCCCAGACTTTACTAAGAATTTTGTTATTCTACTGGGTACATTTTAAGGAGGAAGTTCTAGTTACTGTAGAATAGGAAGGAGTTCTGTTTATGTTAGAGAGACAGAGAGCAATCCTACAAGACCAGGGCACTATATGTTATAAGGGTTAAAACAAGAGCAAACATTCAAGTATAGTACATGAATACTCATGACCAAACTGCCCCATTGTAAAATACCACTAAAAAATTCACCAGATGGCAACATTTCTGAAAAGTTTCACCGAATGCAATAGAATCAATTGGCATTTTTTGCCTGTGATTTCTTATTCTAAATTCAATTAAGCCGATTCACTAAAGGTCGTTAACAGTAGGTTTCAGAAAGTAACGGTTACGTGCGCAATAGCGTGTGTAATATCGCATGCTACAAAATAACGCAGTCAAATGGTGGTTTTTCTAGCGTCTTGTCTCTCGTTTAATGCATTGAAGTCAATGGACAAATTTTCTAACACCTAATGGGGCCAATTCACAAAAGGTTATTTTTAGCATGCGTTAAAAATATTATCACTTCTTATATTTGGAGAATTAACAATCGATTCACAAAAAAGACACTTCTCTGAATTAAGAAGCGATTTTATTGTCTTTATTTATGTTGTGATGACATATTTTTAAGCGATATTTTAAACCATGCAATATATTTATGCATTATTTCATAGCATGCGATATTATCGCACACTAGTACACACGTAACTGTCACTTTCTGAAAACTACCGTTCTGAAAATTACCATTTCCCTGAAAACTGAAGGATGCATAACTCTAGGGCGAAAACATACTTGATTCTCTTCTTCAGATTCCAGAAAAAATCCGACTGTAAACTTCATCTTGTCACCACGGCCAATCACCAGCTGCAATGTTGTTTAGTAACGCCTACTCCTGGGTGGTATTAAGTTTTACAGTAATTATCGCCACATTTTATGCTTTTAATGCTTAAAATATGTCTGTGAATTATGCGTTAGTATTATTTCTATTAGATAATTCCTGCAATGCGATGGAAATAACGCTTTGCGATAACTGAGATTTTTTGCGCATCCGATATGAGTAGTAACACATGTGAAATTACTTTGATGAATCAGTACTTATTTAACGAACACTTTTTAACATATGAAACTATGCGTTAAGCATTAACGACCTTTAGTGAATTGGCCCCGTTGCATTGCAGTCAATGGCTATTTTTTTCTTGCATTTCCTACACACAAAAAAACACCACAAAATTCTTGCACAGATTTGCAGAAATTTTTTCCAGTAGAAATAGTTTTTATATCCTACTGATTAGAGATTTCCTTATCATGTGGTGAACAATCTCTATGAAACCTGGTTCCTAGCAGAGACCTAGCCTCACAAAGCCAGTTTAGATAAGGTGCATCTGATATAAAAACATTTTTGCATCTGCCATTCAGATATGGTTCCAAGAGTATCTAGGAAAGCAAATACATTTTCGACCAAAACCTAAAATGTCCCCCTATCTGGCCATTAGACCACTGCTCTGCCTCACAGCTTAGGAACCACTTTTAAATGGATTAAAAGTAACTTACAATTTACCAAACTGACTCTTACTGTTTATACATTTTACCAGGAAAAAGTTTGCAAATCCCTGTTGGTGTACTTCTCCTCTGGCTCACTTCTACAGAAGAGCAAATTAGTTAGAATTTATTTTCCTGAAACATTTGGTATTAGATACATATTTGCTAACAGTTGTCAAAATTACAGTTTTGTATTTGTTCCAACAATCATTGAAATATCAGTTTAGCTCTTCCTAAAAACAAGTGACTGTTTTACAAGTAGGGCAGCTGTGAAAACAAAAGGTAGAAATAAACTTAACAGCAGCCCACCTAATGCCCAACACATAGAGAAATATAAATATATGGTAAGGTAACTGATTTAATAGGCCAGTAATACTCTATGTGACTAAATATGTACAATATTTACAGATTCTACATAAGAATTTACAGATTCTGCATACTATGAATATTTAGATGTTCTCTGTCACATGGTACGGCCTTTGTGTTTGTCTGAAAACTCTTATAAGATTTCTCCCTTCCCCCTTTTAAATGGTTTTCAGCTCCCTTTGGCATAACCCTTCATTAGACCTCTGCCAAGACCTATGGACTAGGGTCTGATACCTCACCTAGGGCTACCCAAACTAAAATGTCCTATCAGGTGAGAGATGGCCAAGGAGGAATCCCTAACTTGGACATGAATAAAATCATTCTGGGCCTAGAATGGGGCAATAAACTGCTAGAAACAGGCATTTGAACAGTGAGCACATACAATCCATAGAAAGGCAATAGTGAAACATGCAGTGACTGACGTCTATAACCATGCAATGGAAGTATGAAATGCAGAGTATATGCAGCCAGCCCACTTCCTTAAGGGGTCTAAAGAAGGCTGCAGATATCATCTACAATGCAATGAAGTCACAGTAAAACTAAGTGGGAGACATGGGCTCCATTCTCTTCATAGTCTAAGAAATTAAAGTGTGTTGTGGCAACAATCCTGACTTTGGATATTTATAGACACAATTGCATTTATTTTGTTCATGGCTTATTGAAAGTTCAAAGTGTGTACATTTAAGTGCTGTTCATATTTATATATATTTATACATATATCTATATCTATACATAGACTGAATGCGTGTATAAAGTTTATATACTTTTATTTGAATGTCCACTTATCTTGGTTGTGTTATTAATTAAGACTATTAATTGTGTGCAACAGTATACACAGTGTAGTAAAACCCAAAAGGAAAAATAAAGAAACACTAAAATAGAAATAAAAGATTCAACATTCCCACACTGATTAAATAGCATTTGTGTAACTAAGGAGAGAGGTAGCAGGCATTCAGCTCTTTGGCAATTATCCAGGTTTCTGCAAGAAGCTCTGCTCAATTACTGTTAGACTATGGTATTTAAGCTTCAAGGCTTCTATTACTACATGCTCATTACCAGAAGATTGACATACTGTAGGACCTATGTATTGCATTATATTATGGGTGATTGCCAAGCCAATGATACTGAGGTAAATGTAAAGTACTTGAACCGTTGCTTAATTTGTAAAATGAGTTCAGTCTTTATCCATTATGCTTTTGCCATAAAATGTACATAAAACATGTTGAACTAAATTTCGCTGTAAAGGGGAGTATATACAAGTTAGTTTATGTACATAATTTCTAATTTAATAAAATATTATTTTAAAAGTGTTATGTAAAAGGTCTGCATTGAATTAAACAGCCCAACCATTGTTAAGTAACTGTACCATGTATTTAAAATGCAAGGGGGGCTTTGTCTCTTCCTATGCAATTATCAGGACATTTCCCAGTGAGTAACAAGGGTTTGCATTTGTGTTAGCAAAAAGCAGTAGCACTGGCTGAAGGATAGATTACAAAGAGTGGTGGTAAATGGAACATTTTCTAATTGGGCCACTGTTGTTAGTGGAGTACCGCAGGGGTCAGTCCTTGGTCTTTTGCTTTTTAACTTGTTTATTAATGACCTGGAGGGGGGCATAGAAAGGACTGTTTCAATTTTTGCTGACAATTGTAATGCAGGATGCTGACGCTTTGCAGAGCGATTTGACAAAAAAACTGGGCAGCAAAATGGAAAATAAGGTTTAATGTTGACAAGTGCAAAGAGGCCACTCCTCTTATTGGTTTTTACTGCAGGACCTGGACACATGTTCAGTGGTTGTTAAACTATAAGAAGTGCTTGTTTATCCCATCCTACTCTCTGGGTCTTATTCTTAAAACAGCCATCTGTTGCTAGCCAGCCGATAAAAGCTGATTAAGGGCAATGACAGACAGGAAACCTTGTCACTAATGGGAAATCTCCTTTCCCACAGGTCACAAAGCACCAGAAAATACTTGCCCCTTTGAATTTATTGGAAACAACTTAGAGGCAGCCATCCCAGGTTATCTCATGAAATGGCTACGTCAGTATTTTTGCCGATTACCTGGGATTGGCACATTTAAGGTGTTTTACATGTGGTGATTCCACTGGATGCGAAAGGGAAGTATTTTCAGGTGCTTTTTAACTGCTTTGTGGCCTGTGGGAGAGGAGATCTCATGTGGGCAAAAAAAGCATTCTGTCATGGCCCTCAGATAGCAGATGCCTGTTTTAAGAATAAAACCCAGAGTGTAGGATTTGGTAAACAAGCACTCCTTAGTTTTAAAACCAATGAACATCTTTTAAAACTTTTTTAGGTGTAGAAGACCTTAACTTTAAATACAGTATCCCCTTTTCCAGAAACCCGTTATCCAGAAAGCGCCAGACTACTGGAAGACCATCTCCTTTAGACTCCATTTTTGCTTAATTTTAACTTAATAAATCTACTACTTTGCCTTCACTTCAAAATATCTTTATAAAATGAGCTATGGAGGTTGTGTGAGGCTAACTGTACATAGCAAAGAACTAATACACTGGTTTCATATACATCACTTTTACTAAAAAGAACTTTGTGTAACATTACCCCAACTGCAGTTAAGGTAATTCATAGTTGTATCTCTCTCTCTCTCTCTCTCTCTATATATATATATTTATATACTGTATATATAAATCCAATATTTTTAACACTAATTCTCAATCCATAATGAAAAACAAGTCTCTGTACTCCTCTATTTTCATGTTCATAAAACAATTCAAGGTAATCAATATGCATTTATTTGAATTAATAATCACTTCTATCTTTTCAATCTTAAACACATTTACAGCAGATTATTAGACCATTCTGTTACAGATTTATAATTTAAAGCCTATTCAATACTTTAACAAAAAGGAAATAATCATTACAGCCTTAAGCAAAAATATGTGAACATTATTTTTTAATCACTGTTCATCTCTGGGGTTCCATTGTTTAATGTCACTTTACACATTATTTTTTTTTACTTCTATTAATACATTTAATGCCTACTGAGATTTCGTATAGTGAGGAATAGAGAAATAATGCAGCTTCATTTTTCATGTAAGTATTAGCTTTTCATAATAACTCTGGGGCGATTTTTGTAGGAAATTCGTACCAGCTCACTTCTTTTTCTACAGTTTCTGTTATGTATGAAAGAAAAAAAATACAAATTTGTAAAGATATTTAATACAGTTTCAGTACTGGGTCCTCATAAAACATTAAAGAACCTGCAATTACCATTAAAGTCATCCAAAGTCATGTTTATAGTAGTTACTATCTATAACTGTGGTACTGTTGCATTAGCCATGGAGTGTAGGAAGCTCCACAGCCAAACCTTCCTACCTCCAGCATAGACAGGGAGTAAGAAATCCCCATTAGTCTGAGGGATTGTATTGGAGCTGAGTGGGGCCAGTTCTTGATGTAGAAGCAAGGTGGAGCATTGTCAAAGACATGACTTCTGTCACTCTAGGCCTCCAACTATTATCTGAATTTAATAACAAGTAAATTGCTTGTTTAAGCTGAGTAAACCAGATCAAACAATAAGTTAGTGAAAGCTAAAAAGGTGTGTGTTTTGGTATTTTCAAACTGGTTTACAATTGGTCCGAGGTTTAAAGGATTGTCTCTGCTAATTTGCTATACGGTGGTGTAATAAACAGACTGCAGCCATTCTGACAACAACCTAGAAGAGAAATAACATTGTGCTTGAAAAAAGACCCTGTTACACACCAATACAGAGTTAGTAAATGCATTAAAAGTAGTGATTAGCGAATCTGTGCAATTTTGCTTGTCCGAAAAACTTTTCCCTGCAAAATGTTGGTGCTATCTCGAGAAAAAAATTTCCGATGGCGAAATGCTGCATTTCAGCACTAATCCATACCTGGCAAAATAATTTGCTCATCACTAGTTAAGAACTTTTACCTTCCATCCCCATAAATGTCTGTATTGGTAATGTTGCCATTTGGGTGCTAATTGCTTAAACATTAGTTGCAAATCAATCACTTGTGTAGGTGCTATACACACAGGGAATCCTGGTAGTAACATCTACTCAAGGCCAGTGTTAATTCCAGGGCTCCCTTGAATCCATGCACAATGTATTTTGCCACTTGTTCACTGCATGCAGCTCATCAGAGCAAGTCACAAGTTGCCAGTAAGATGTATAGACCTTTGGCAATAACATTTGAATACACAATATTTTGTGCTTTGCACTTGCATCCATAAAAGAGCCCTTATACATAAAATATGACCAATCCATCACCCATCACCTAAATATTAAAACTGTTCTTCTCCTCCAATACTCAAATACTATGGCTGCTACTCACCCTCTGCAGACACTGCTATTCTTGTGCCATAAAAAACAGCTTTTCTGAGTTTCCATTCTTCAGCAAATATAACAAGAATGAAAAAGTAAGGCTATGTATTGCCTTCAAATGATAAAAAAGGTTCAGTCTTCAATCTTTATTAAGTGAGGAATGAAGATCTGTATTTTCTGAAACCAGCACAAATACTTTAAAAAACTATTAAAAAATATAGTTAAATGTGAATATTTATTAAGATATGCACCTTTGTATTGACACTATCTATCTGTATTGGTTACGTTCTCCTCAGAGGGGATTATAGGCAGTTGGGGGATGTTCTTTTTTCCCATAAAAACAATCAGCGCACCAGAGGTCACCCCTTTAGATTAGAGGAACAGAGCTTCCATTTGAAGCAGCGTAGGTGGTTTTTCACGGTGAGGGCAGTGAGGTTGGGGAATGCCCTTCCTAGTGATGTGGTAATGGCAGATTCTGTTAATGCCTTTAAGAGGGGCCTGGATGAGTTTTTGAACAAGCATAGTATTCAAGGCTATTGTGATACTAATATCTACAGTTAGTATTACTGGTTGTATATATATAGTTTATGTATGTGAGTGTATAGATTGGTTAGTATAGGTTGTGTGCTGGGTTTACTCGGATGGGTTGAACTTGATGGACAAGGGTCTTTTTTCAACCCTATGTAACTATGTAACTATGTAACTATATAGTTTCTTGAAAAACAAAAACACTGATGACACATTTGATGCTGTAAATCAGTGATAAGTGTTTTAGTAGTTCACCAAGTAGTAGCAACGGTTTGGGCCTATACAGGGCCCTTTGTCAAGCCTGACTGGTGCAACAAACAAAATGGTTCTGTAGAGGCCCTAAATGTTGCCACTACTTGGTGAACTAATAAAACACTTATCACTGCTTTACAGCATTAGGGTTTTGTTTTTTTTTAAGAAACTCTATGGTTATTAGAAGGAGAATATAACCAATACAGATAGATGGTGTCAATAAATGTCAATACAAGGTTGCATATCTTGGTGAGTTAATAAAATACTTATCACTGCATCAGATGTGCCATCAGTGTTTTTGCTTTTCACTCTATTAATTCTTGGCCCCTGGCAGCTTGGGACCCTCACATGTGACCCTTACAGGCAACTTATATTGGTGGAAGCATTCTATTCTGGCATGGGGCTGCTTGCATTTAACTGGATTAGCAATACCTAAGCACTATAAACTGAAACTATTCATGAAAAAAGAAAATTTCCTCTATAATGGGAACACACAAGCAAAAATGGCAATAAAATTTTAGGACTGTAGCTTGGACCGATGTTAAAATGCAGTACTTACAGTTCCTAAATAGGAAATACTGTAAAAAAACAAAACAAAATCACAATATTACATTTTTATAAGAAACAAAATTGGTGTATTTACGTAATACAGTTAAAGAGTATTATTTGGGAAGAGGCAATCATTTGTTTGTTATTAGGGTGTTGTAGGGGTAGAAAGTAGAAATGGGAAAAGACTGAACTGGGTGTAGCATGGGGGCTGAGTTGCAAACATATTATATATATGGTATGTATATCGATATTTAGAATAATGGCTCTATTCAAATCTATTTTTAAAGACATTTTAGATAAGAGCCAATGTGGGAAAAACCATATTTAGTTTGACATGAAGGAACTGTATCAGAGAATGCTCTTTTAACTTCTGAAACTAAAGAAATGATCCCAGGAAGTCACCAATATGTTGTAGCCCTGTGAGAATCTGAATAAAAATAAACACTGCTGTATTCCAGGCCAGATCCCTTGAGAAAGTGAGATGGAATTAGTCAAATATATAGGCTTAATCATGACAGATGAAGGAAAGTTTGTAACTACTGCCAGTTTACTTTGAAAGGAATTTGGGAGCAAGTCAAGTTAAGCAGGTTATTTAAACAAACACTGGCGGGAGTACGATCTTGAACTTATCGTCTCTAGAAAAAATATACAAGCAGGTGGACACAAAAGCTGGATAAACCCAACAGAGGCACGTTTGTACAGTTGTGCCTTTTTATTGCTGTTTTTTCAATTTTTTCTATTTTTATGCCTGTACATGAAAAAGACACAATTGAAGGATATAGTTTAAAAAAAACTAAAATTATGATCATTACAGTTGTTTTTAATAATATTACCACTAATTGCTGATTGTATACTAATGCTATAAATGCCTTTATTTTATATTGTGTATAAGCTTAATATGATATTGATCTTTTATCACTTAGCTCTTTCACATGTCAAAAAAATCACTGGGGTTTATCCAGTATGTATCAAAGTATATCCGGGCTGTCCTGAAGGAGGACTGTGGAATGAATGCAGCCCTTCAATTGATTTTTATACATCAACCTGCTTATAGCAGGCTTTTGTATTTTGGTTTAATTTAGCCTTCAAACATGGGGTATATTTTATAGCTGGGCCACTAACTTGAACAGCACTGAGCTCCGACACTTGAGATTAGCAATCCTTTTTGTCTGTCAGAAAGGAGAACATAGTCATCTGGAATATCTGATGTCTTTAACTGTGTAGTATTGCAGTTGTACATGTATCATTGTCAATAATGGATCTATGCAAAAGGTGTTATGGAGCTGAATCTGATTTTCCAATAAAAATAAGCATGGGTTTATTTATAATTGTTATTGAATCTGACTTCATAGGTACATAGTTAATTTGGGTTGGAAAAGACTATAAAGTTCATAAAGTTCAACCCCCCCAAACGAACACCAGTGCACATATATACACCCACTATTATCAATCTATCTATACATTCACTTATATGAACTATTTATATCAATATCTATACTAACTGTAGATTATAGTATCACAAAAGCCTTTGAAATTATTTGTGTTCAAGAACTCATCCAAGCCCCTCTTAAAGACATTAACAGAATCTGCCATCACAACATCACCCAGCAGGGCATTCCCCAACCTCACTGTCAAAAAAACCCCATACACTGGTTCTAATAAAAGTTCTATTTCTCTAATCTAAAGGGGTGGCCTCTGGTACATTGATCATTTTTAAGGGAAAACAATCCCCCTCTGTCTATAGTGCCCTCTAACCATTTTTAAAGAGTAATCATGTCCCCTTGCAACAACCCCAACTTTTGCAGTCTACCTTCATAGTTTAAATTCAGTTGATTAAAAACTACTCCCCCATATATAATAGCAGCGTGTGGTCTACAAATTATTGTTACCATCATAAAACTAAATAATAATTACTAGCACACCAAATAAAATGTACTCAGGGATCCTGAAACTTTACAATAAATATTTAATGATTTTAGCTTTCTTCATATTTGTACACCCTTGAAAATCTGTGAAACATCCGTGGGGTTCCCTCAGCATTTTATCACCTTTTGCGCCCAGCAGTCCTTACCCAGAATTCTTACTGCAAACACTAACAGGAAGAGAGGCCATCTGTTAGAATTCGGTCTATTAGTAAAGTATGTTTTATTATTTATTATTAGTAATTTAACTAGCTTAATAATACAGAAAGCATGGCTTTTATATCTGCTAGAAATTGGCATGTCTTTTTTAGAAATCCTACAATTGTTTAACACAAAATGATAACAAGAATCACGCAATAGAAACCATCAATCCCCACACATAATGTGTAATAACTACGCAGATAACTTTTAAACATTTTAACTTTTGTCTAATTTTAGAAAAATATATGTTGTGTCTGTTTTCAGAGACTGTCTTCGCAGGAACAGCTACAACCTGCCAAAAACTGCCTTTGCACTCAGGGTTTTACAGTTCTGTGAATCTGTTATACATTCAATGAACTTACTCCAACAGAGATGGATTCATGCCATATATTCCCAACAATAATGAAAAGTACAGCAATATAACAATTAATTTGAAAGCCTTGCTCTAAATGGTGAGCTTTAAATTGACCTAAGTGCAGCTTAATTCCAGCAGCTGTTTTGTTTAACAGAACAGGTTATCTAAAATGTCACAGCCATTCACACTGGTTAAGTTCATATATTAAATGCTTCAGTGCAATGAACATTACCATAGAATCTTATAGATTCTTAGCATTCTGTTGACTACATGTTAGAACCTTCTTCTGATGCATTCAGTTCAGAGTGTTCCTATTCTGGACAAAAATCTTTTTCTAATATGTTAGTAATGTTAATGCTAATACTGTTTTAATGACTTAATATAACGCTTTAATTGACTCACAACTATAATTGTAAAGTAAAAATCTCTTTTATACAAAGAACTGCAGTATATATCTCCCAACTCTTTTCTACAAAGAACTGCAGTATATATCTCCCAACTCTTTTCTACAAAGAACTGCAGTATATATCTCCCAACTCTTTTCTACAAAGAACTGCAGTATATATCCCCCAACTAAATGTCTTATAGTTATTAAAGGTTTTGGGCAGGGAATTAGTCTTGCGTACCATAGGGTTGCCACCTGTCTGGTTTTGACCTGGACAGCCCAGTTTTCGGAAGGGCTGCATGGGTCAAAACATCCTGCCTGTATTCCCAAATTAGGAAAACTGGGCAGGTGCCATAGCCCCACCCAGTGACGTCACAGCTCCAACTCCTCCCCAGCCCACAATGTCACAGCCACACCTCTTCCCCGCCCCCTGCCCAGCAAAGAATGCCAGCAGAGGTGGCAACCCTAGCGTACCAAGGGGTAGATTTATTACTATTTGAATGTTTAGAAATTTAAAAGCCCTGTTTCACCTAAATAAACCATTTTGATAGAAATATACTATTTTAGTAGTATCTGCCACTGGGTAATCCTTAATAGAAAATTGCCATTTTAAGTACTTAGGGCTATCCCTTGGGATCATACAATTTACATTGCACACAAAAAAAACAAAGGTTCACATAAGCCAATGAATGGACACAGTTGTGCCTTTTACTCCCACACTTCTTCCTGTTACAGTTAAAGCTGCATTATTTCTGGTCATGTGATCTCCGAGAGAGCACACAGCCCATTACTAAATGGTGGCCTAAGATGTAAAAGGACATTGGCTTCTACATGAACTCACTAATTTTTAGATTTCAAATTTATTGATTCGAAAAAATCCTGAAAAATTATAACTCAAATTTGAGATTGTAATTATTTGCCACAAAACATTTCAATCAAGGTTAAAAACATGAATTCAAGTGCTGATAATTTGTCCCCAAGGGAAGGCTACTTGGTCAGAAAATGCCTTTGGTAAATTACATAATAGCTCTGTGGTTAATGATTTTTCAGTTCAAGTTACCTTCAAGGTTTAAGATTTGGCTATGGCCCTCTTGGTTCATAACAAAGCAAAATATTCATAAAATATCCCATGAAATATATTGTGGCCAATGCACTGACAAGACACACAGCTAGTTGGGAGCAGATTAATACATTTTCCTTTAAAATGATGAATGCACTTTCACACATTAGATGTCTAAATAGAGAAGCTCTTCTTTTCTCAGTGGAAGGATTATGTTATGGAACAACCGTCCTACTCCTTGGCATGCCAGTGTCTAAACCCAGTAAACTGGAAAGTCCTAGGTGAACTTATTAAATATATTCAAGTGTTTTTCCAGTGAAGTGGAAATGACTACCCACATGATGAGGCAAATTAAGGCCAGAGTTCTTTCTCTGCCTTGAAATGGATAAGGGTTTACTAAATATAAGTGGGGCAGAATCTATATTTGTGTTATATAATTTATGTTTCTCTTTATCTTATCAGGAGATCAAACCTAGTATTAAACATTAATGCATTTTGTAATGGAATAGATTTCCTGCTGCTGCATCCCTGTTGCCAGTAATAAATGCTACATATCTAGATGGTCTCTTTGGTCTACTAAGTAAACGTATTGGCATCTGGCCTTTACATCACTGTTGTTTCCACCACTGTAATTCTGCATCTAAGATCAGGTTTAATATAGAAATGATGAAAGGTATGTAGCACCACTGGGCATCCATCCAAAAAAGCCTAGTAGCCTGCACAGAACTGTTTTAAAGTAGTTCATAATACATCCCTATGCATGTAGTGTATTGTAGTGTATTTTGTAAAATGAACTTGCTCACCCAGCTGAGGTGGTTGGTGAAAAAAACAAAATCATTTTGCCTGCTGGTTTCTCTCAGTTTAGCCTTTACAATACCACAATCTGATAAATACTACTGTAAAAAAGCAGGAAACATTTGTTTAAAAAAATACAGTTTTACAACTAAAGCTAGAAACCTATTGAGTGTAATTAGCAGAAATATATTTTCCAGTTATATCTTGTTTTTTTGCCAAATTCTACTCAAGTAAAAAAAAAAAAAAAAGAGTACAGCAACTGAAAAATGATTCTGCTTAATATGTCAGTGTGTTTCAGAGACCCCCTGGGCCGCAAGGTTATTGTAACATATTTCAAAAGCGCATGCTAAATGCACAAAGGCTGATTAAAACGATTAAAAATGAACTCTTATACTGCAGCTGCGATAAATAGAAAGTGGCAAAGCCATTCATTCAGTGTATCAGAAGAACCCGTTCCCCTTGTATATTTATCCTTCATCTCTGACGAGTAGCATTATATTGGAAAATGCATAACCTGACGGCTAACATCTGCACATGAAAAATATGCTGGCAATAGCAATCTCTCAACCAATTCATTACATAGGCAGCAGCACCAGTTGAATGTAAATCTACTATATTTAAGAGCCCTTCCCTGAGAAATGAATGACATTAGATAGGTAGATAGCTTCTCAATTACAATAATATGCCATTGCCACATTTAAAGGAGAAGGAAAGTAATTTTGGCATTTTGCTGCCAATAGATTTGCCACATTAATGTCACCTAGAAGAATATATTTATTCTGCAGAAAGCTTTACAATACCTGAGTAAAGATCCCTGTTTGTTTAAGATAGCAGCTGCCATTTTAGCTTGGTCTTTGTAGCATTTTGCTGTAGCTCTAGAGGCCGAAAGGAGGGGGAGTGAGTTTTATTAATTCTTAAGGGAGGGGGAGCTGTGCAGACTCTGGCCACAGAAATTAATGATTTTTCTGAGATACCGAAGAACATGTATACACAAAAGAAGACAAGAAATTCTGTGTTTCTTTTGATAGAGGACTTACATAGAACTTTCTGATAAAGTTTACTTAGTTTTTACCTTTCCTTCTCCTTTGAAGAAGAACTAAACCCTGAAAATAAATATGGGTAGAAATGTCATATTTTATATACTGAATTTATTGCACCAGCCTAAAGATTCAGTATCTCTATAGCAGTAATGATCCAGTACTGAAGTTGTCACAGTGGGTCACCATACTGGATTTTGTTAGAAGTGCCAGTGACATGCACATGCTCAGTGTGCTCTGGGCAGCTACTGAGAAGCTAAGCTTAGTGGTCATCCCAAATTATGAAGCAGAAAATTTTGTTTGCTTGTCATGTAAGCTGATGCTAAAGGGCTGATTATTACATTTGAATGCTAACTGGACTGGTTTCAGAGTTGCAATGTACCAATAATCTGCATTATCAACTAATCAGCTTTGTATTGTGAAAGTTATATTTTATATATACAGTATATTTTAAGTCGGTCCCTAAGCTCAGTAAGTGACAGCAGCACAGAGCATATACAGTGAATCAGCAGAAAAGAAAATGGGGGGCTACTGGGGCATCTTTGGAGGCACAATTTTTGTGATCTTTGAAAGATGTGTGAAAGACTGGGGGAAAAGGTAATAACTCTTTTAAGTTGTCAGTGAAAAAAAATATTTCTCATTATTCATTATTCCTTTCCAGCATTTTCTAGTGAGCAAAAATATGTGAATTAAGGTTGCCACAGATTTGCATTATCTTGATATTGTTTACATTTCGAAATTATTTCCACAAATTTTCACTGTTTGAGAGAATTCCAAGTAAACTTGCAAAATTTGGGCTTATAGGATAGAATAGTTTTGTGCTTGGATCTCAGCCACTCTTCTTGCTGATGTCACCACAATGATAAAAGCTGTCTTGAATGACAGTAACTCCAAGGGAACTCTAGAGGCTCAACTGGTGGTTGCATAAGTGCCCGAAGGATTCAATTTACTGTAAGTCTCATGATGGCACAACTGTGAGAACACCATTCTCTGAACTTCTCCCAGACTTTATTAGTATATTCAGTCGATGCCTTTGTAGATGCCAACAGCGTACATACAGAAGACCCAGTTTTGTCAGTTCCTGCCGCTCAAGAGCCACCCCGTCAAAGCCCAGTTGAGAGGGTTTAGGTACCATGTTTTGCCCTGCACAAGCTTTTTTTTAAAATTTTATTAAGCCTTTAATAACAAAGAATTCAGTCCCGTCCTTTTTGTTGGTGTTGGCATGGGAATAAAGTTCTTCATAGTAGCGTCAAAATAGTTCAACTATTTTCACCGGATTATATATGGACACCCTTGACTCATGTTTGATAAATGAAATTTGGTTATGATTAGTCCAGGATTTGGTAAGGTTAGTTAAAAGTGTATTGGCCTTGTTGCCCAGAAGTATTTGGAGTTAATATTCTTGGTTTATTTTTTACCGTATGTTAAGCCATGTTTTCATTTCCTTTAATGAGTCCTCAAATTTAAGGCGAGATTCCTTAGAAGGGTGACGTATGAAATATAGGCTTCATTCTAGAGTTTGCTTAATTCTGATAAATGTGCATTTAACTTCTTTGTGAAACCCCTTTTAAAGGCAGTTACCTCACCTCTTATATAAGCTTTCCATGTGCCCCATTGCAGTAAGGAGGTTATCATTGTGGATAGCGTTGTCAGTGAGAAAGGTTTTCCACTTTTACTTCAACGTTTGATTAAAATCTGGTCTGGAGGCCAAAGATAATGAAAATTTTCATGGAATGAAGGATTTTGGAGGACCAAGAGTTGTAATAGAAATATCAGTAGGGGTGTGGTTGGAGTAAGAGAAATTCCCGATGTTGGCACTTTTAACTCGACTAATCAGATTGACCGAGGTAAGAATGTAATTGATCTGTGTTCCAGTACCATGTGAATGAGAATAGAAGGTGAAATCCTTTTGTGATGGATGTATAATTCTCCAAACATCTTTAAGATTTGTTTGTTGTAGTAAATCAGCTAATTTTCTAGGAGATGGAGTCATGTTAGTGTTGCATTTATCTAATGTATAAGTGGGACTCATTAAAGTCTCCACATACTATTAAATGATGAGAATTAAAAGAGCATATTCTTTGGGCTAAATCTTGATAAAATTCAGCTTTATGTTCGTTCGGAGCATATATGGAGCATAAATTCCAAGACTGATTACGGATTAATAATTCTACTTGGACAGCTTTTCCAATGTTGTCTTTGTATGTATTTAAATTCTGGTAACATAAGTTTTTATTAATAAGAATAGGCACTCCTCCTTTTTTATATAATGCTGAGGAATAAATAAGCATTTTCTGAAAACACGGCAGCCTTACTGGCTTGGCAAGAGCCATCGAGAATAGCTGAGTGAACCAAGGCCTCCTTGGCCACCATGGTAACACTGCTATGAGTGTAGCCTGGTCTGTCCAGATTTTCTCTAGCACTTTGGGGATAAGTAGGAAAGGTGGAAAAATGTAAGTCAGGTCAAAGCTCCACTCTTGGCTGAACACATCTCAAACACTTTTTCTTTCCTGTTCCTGAACGTGGCCATCAGATCTAAGTGTCTGTAAACTGTCTTTCACCAAAAAATGTGAAGTGGTGGTTGAGTCAGTATCCTGGCAGATTTCTGTTTGTGAATATGAAAATTCTATTTTCACCACTTTTAACACCACTTAGAGGAGTAATTGGCAGATGACAGAGATAAGAATGCTTAGCAAGGCAAATGAAACCACTCCACAACATTTTACCCAGCTCTTATTAAAAGCGCATAAATATTATATATGCACATTTAAAAGCAGGAAAGGGATGATCCATTTAAACATGATTAAATCTTTAAAAAAAATCAATCATTTTTCCAGGTCAGTGTAATCTTCTCCAGAATAGACAAATGTGCCAAAAGTGCAAGAATATAATGGATTTCACAGAGGTAAAATGGCTAGGACTTTTTTCCACCCTCAGTCAGTCAGTTAAAATATTGTTTTAAAATATGAGGCCAGGTTTTTTTTTTTTTTTCTTTCCAGAACACCCATGTAAAGTTGTTGACAGTCTTGTAAAATATAAAAATGAATTCTGCAGAATATATCAAAAGAATACACAGCCGAAAATAATGATGATATTCCTTGGCAAATTGTTTTAAGACCACCTAACATGTAACCTGCAATGTTTAAAATATCATTAGAAGACACACAGTATACACATACGTTCCTTAATGGAAACAATCTGGCAGTATTTAAGCTCACACCATCATGAAGCTATTATATTCTGCTAATAAAACCAAGGCAAGGATGAAGGACTGCATTCCAGCATTAAAAAAATGAATATTTTAAATAAAAACATTACATATCTAATTTATTTCTACCGCCAGTGTGTGTGGGTTTATTTAGCTTTTGAATTTACTATAGTTATTCTAAATATAGAATTTAGCAAAAATCGGAAACTAAGCAAAACTAAATATATGACATCAAGCTAAACAGTAAGTACGGCCTGGATCTCATGTTATAGTAATACCCATATAAAATGTAAGGGGACGAATCATTTTGTAATTATATTTAATAATTTAATAAATGAATTTCTATTACAGCTTAGAAAAGTTAAGAAGATATATACAAGTATGGGATCTGGAAACTTGCTCAGAATTATGGGAAAGCAATTTCCCATTGACTCCATTTTGCTCCAAAAGGTTATTTTTTTTCTCTGTAATAATAAAACAGTAGCTTGTACTTGATCCTGACTAAGATATAATTAATCCTTATTGGTGGTGAAAAAATCCTTTTGGGCTTATTTAATGTTTCTTTAGTGTTTAAATTATTTTTTAGCAGACTTAAGGCCAAGTTAAGGAAAGACCCCTTATCCAGAAAACCACAGGTCCTGAATATTCTGGATAACAGATCCAGACCTGTACAAAAAGGAGAAAGATCCATACTACACAGGACTAAACACCTTACATGCTTTATTGCAAAGACAAGATGCTTTGGCTGGACCACCAGTCCTTTTCAATTCTGTATAGTGTGCATGAGTGAAACATTAGCCCTTGCAATAAACAGACAGTGCCTTTTGATTTACTACCTGATCCCACTGCTGAAAAATGTACAGTATATCCTCTTCTTATGCCACAGGTGCTAGCCTCCCAGGCAATGGAGACAGTTGGGAAAGTAGGAACTATGAAGGCAACTTCTTGGTGACTATCTCATTTTAGGAGGGTCTCCATGCCATTACATGCTGGAGGTCACTGTGCCATTTAATGCAGGGGGTCACTCTGCCCTTTGATGTTGTGGATCAATGTGTCATCTGATGCAGGGGGTCACCTTATGGGGGATAGTCAAATGTTAAGAAGGTTTGGAATGGTAGTGGCTTTAGGCACCAAAGTGCCTGTTCCTACAGGGTCCTTAAATGTAAATCTGGCCCTGAGAATTTATCCAAATTGCGGCACTTATTAGGATCTAATTTCCATGAAAATAAAGCTGCTATAACAAGACCCTCATAAATATAGAATGTATAGGATGCAGAACACTCCCTCCATGTGGCTGGAGCTCAAGACTTGTCCCATGCTGACCACAACACAGTCTCTCTTGATAATGGCAGCTCCTTTACTTGCCATGCTGCACTCTCACTCACTCACTCACTCACTCACTCTCTCCTTCAGGCTCCTAGTGGTCCATATATATTTAAAAGGACACCTATTCCAACCAAGTATGAAGGAGCTCACACTGGCCCTATTGTGTTTTTTTTTTCTTTTAATTATTAAAATGTTCACATTTCAAATGTTTGTAGATCCCACTAAATACTCATCTACATATAGCTACTCCTACAATGTAGTGCTCTCAATAGTTTGCACCTTACAAATTCAGTGCACAGGTTTGCACTAGTTACACAATTGTACTTGGGCATCAAACAGACAGCACATGGACCTCTAAGTGGCAATGTGTGTAGAATCAGGAAAGAAAAGGAAGATCACTAAGGTGTTCAAGAGTGCCATCTTGGGGCCTGGAAGGAATATTTTCTTGGAACCCAAGGTTTTCCAGACAAGCAGTCTGCCTGTCATTTTGATCACCATATTTTAAACAATTCAAACATTAAATTAACCCAATAGGATTGTTTTGCCACCAATATGGTTTCATGCAACTTAGTTACTATCAATTACAAGCTACTGTTTTATTAATAAAGAAAAAAAAATAAATGTAAAGTTTTTAAATTATTAGCTTAAAATGTTCTTTATGGGAGATGGCTTTCCTGTGATTTAGAGCTTTCTGGATAATGGGTTTCTGGATAAGGGATTCAATCCCTGTACTTAGTACTAGATAAATCAGGCAGATTACATAGTATTATAGAATAGTGATGTGAGTGTCTTAATGGGCCGAAGAAGGACTATGGGAGGGGAAGTACAAAATTAGGATAACTGGTTATTAAATGGCTAGAAACAAATTCTCTACTTTAAAAACAGAAAACACAAGTCTGTCACAGTTTGACTCAAATTTAGAAATGTTATATTTTGGTTAAGTAAGGGCAAATTGCAGATACAAATCAAAATTTTCAAGTACAAAACTTGCAAGACCTTCAAAATGGTATTAATTTCACCGTAGGTTTCCCCTCATCTCACCTTTTAGCACTTCATGTATTTTCTCTTTACCTCTTTTACATACCGTATATACTCGAGTATAAGCCGATCCGAATATAAGCCGAGGTACCTAATTTTACCTAAGAAAACTGGAAAAACTTATTGACTCGAGTATAAGCCTAGGGTGGGAAATGCAGCAGTTACTGCTAAGTTTTAATAATCAAAAGAAATACTTATAAAAATTACATGAATTGAGGCATCAGTGGGGTATATGTTTTTCAATATTTATTTCAAAGAAAAACAGTAAACTAGCTCTGTAAGCGGAGGAGAGGTTCAACAAAAACAATATGAGTACTACCCCACGCTCATTACACATTGGCAAACTGGCAGCAGACCCGGTCCCGGAGGAGATTGTAAGGGGAAATAAGTATTGCTAGTGGGAGCCTAGGCCAGGGCACTGGAGGGTCTGGTGGCAGGTGGCCTAATTTGCACACAAAGGAGAGAGGGTGCTAGTCTAGAGGGACCCATGGCACCCGACTCGAGTATAAGCCGAGGGTGACTTTTTCAGCACATTTTGGGTGCTGAAAAACTAGGCTTATAATCGAGTATATACAGTTACATAGGATTGAAAAAAGACCCATCAAGTTCAACCCATCCAAGTAAACCCAGCACACCCAACCCACACCCACCAATCTATACACTCACATACATAAACTATATATACAACCACTAATACTAACTGTAGATATTAGTATCACAATAGCCTTGGATATTCTGATTGTTCTTTTGATCTACTTTTACCGTACATTTTACTAAGGAGAGAAATTTCTCTCACAACTTTAGGTCCAGACTTTGCCCACATCCCACCTGTTATGAAACAACAAGTGACAGCTCTGAATAAAAGACAAAGTGTCATAAGTGCATTGTTCCTATATGATAACTCCAGTATCTAACACACTCACACCCAATACATACAGTACAAATGATGCTTGTATCATTACACATATACTAACCACACACACCAAGTATATGCATATATAGAGTAAAGCATACTCACATACACTATGGGGCATATTTATTATGCTGTGTAAAAAACGGCGAGCAAATTCGCCACACATTGCCAGGCTTCGCCGTGTAAAACCAGCGTAAAATCGGCTTAATTTTTTATGCGTTTTTCTTCCACCGGAATTTATGGAAAATAACGGCGTAATATCCAGCGTTCAGACGGCCATCTTTTCCATTTATTTTACACATTAGTTTTACACAGCATAATAAATACGCCCCTATATGTGTTGCACACTAGCACTCACTTATATACCCAAACATTTACTGTATATATAGACTGCAATACACTAACATGTTTACAGATAAGACCTGTACAGATCAGGATCACCCTGATAACAATCAGTTTGTCTTGAATGGTATAAGAGCCAAGGGCAAAACAGGTTTTGTCTATTCAAATTATAGCCCTTCCACTATCTGTGGGTTCTTGAAGCTTCACTTCAATACCAGCTAAAATGCCACTTGTTTGGCAACATTGATACAAAGTATTACTGTCACTGTCTTCTATTACCACATCGGCTGCATCCCACTCTTACTAATTCATTGCTGTTCTGCTGGTCCCTGCTATGTACAGGGCCCAGGAGAGTTGCACCTATATGCATTGTCCAAAGATAGCTCCTAATCTAAGTAGGCTAAATAAAATAGGCATTACAAGTATGTGAAAATATTGTCCCAATAGAGCCAGGGCACCCAGGGGCCTTCTGGTTTTCTGGTGGGCCTGTCTGAGCCTAGTTGCATCATGCTCTTTTGGTCCCTTATACATTTAAAGGTCTCATCTTGTGTGAGTTCCTGGTGGACATCAAAATCATATTTTACTCATCGTTTTTAATGGATCTACAGACTTTTTAAAAAAATTATAAAAAGTTGAATTAAAAAAAATATATTTTGCCTAGGACAACTTCTACATGAACTCACAAGCTTTTAGATGCCAAAGTTTTACATTCGAGCTGTAATATTGGTGTGTAGGCAGCCATCTCAGTTAATAGTGCCAGAAAGAGCTAGCACTGCAGAATGCAACTGCTTTTAGATAATCTTTTGTTTCTTTTACTTAGTGTAACTGGAAGAGTAATGGCGGGACTTGAGTGTTTTACTATTGAGTGCTATTCTCATATGTACCACTAAGGCATAGGAGCATTTTTAACATTGCAAGGGTCAGGGAACTGTTATCTTGTTACCTTTCCATTGATCTGCTGAGGGGAGGGAGGTGATATGACTGCAACTTGCAGCTCAGCAGTAAAGTGTGACTGAAGTTTATCAGAGCACAAGCCACATGACTAAGGGAACCTGGAAAACTAAGAATATATCTAGCTCCACTTCATATATTGAAATAAAATGTAAAAAAAAATCTGTTAGCTCTTTTAAGAAAATGCATTCAATGCAGGATTCTGCTGGAAAAGCTCTATTAACTGATGCATTTTGTAAAAAAAACATGTTTTCCAGTAACAGAATCACTTTAATAAATATCAAACATTTAAGTTTTGGAAGCGCTAATTCAAATACACAAGTTTTAGCTCAATAGAATTCAAATTACTGCAGGTGTGTAAAGTTTAGTTTTTATTCTAAGGTGCTGTAACCAGGCCACCATTGGACCTTACTGCCTATGAATTGTTTTAACCTGACTATTGCCATTAAACAGGAATCAAATGACAGAAAGAAAAGAATATAAATTCTTAGCTGATTTACACAACACAATTACTTGATGGCAGATTCTCATAAACCAGAGCTAGAGGCAAATTTTGGAAAAATGTACAGTCTTTAATTTAAGGATAGTGACTATTTGGAATTCACTACAAATCTATCTCCAGATTTCACTTAATCGTTACTTTTGTGTATTCTCCACTTAGTAAATTATTTTGGGGAATTTTTTGGTAACTCACTGTATCCTACCTTGTCAGTCAGGTGTCATAACACGTGATA
The DNA here is from genome assembly GCF_000004195.4 of Xenopus tropicalis. Lineage (NCBI taxonomy): Eukaryota > Metazoa > Chordata > Amphibia > Anura > Pipidae > Xenopus > Xenopus tropicalis. The sequence goes on along the minus strand of NC_030677.2, from coordinate 179,061,999 downwards.
TATATGTACATTAAAACTACTTTTAAATAACATATGAAGGAAGCATATATGGCAGCAGCAATGTTTTCTAAAGTTTCCCAGCTTGAAGGCTTTCATCAAGTTTTGTGGCATATTTTAAAACTGACAGCAATGTCAAAGCATAAGATTGTGGAGGTGGATATACACATTACATTTTGCACAGTTGAAAAAAGGAGAACTTCCTCTAGCAGTTCTGCATTTCTTTCATATGGGTGAATGACTTCCAGCATTAAATGCACACTACGGCAAACCTATTCTGACTTGATTTGATGGAAAAAAACACAATTTATTGGTATTATTATTTTATACCTGTACTCGTGTTCCCACCTGTTTGGTTTTGGCCCAAATAGTTTGGTTTTTCTTGGGCTATTCAGGAATCAACTGTCTGTTCGGGTTTCAGCCTTGTGACAGCTGAACAATAATCTGGACAGTAAATAAAAAACATTCAAATATTAAGATATTCACTGGGATTCTTTCTATCACCATGGCTTAGTTTTAATCAAGTCATTTCTTAATAATACAGAAAAGAAAAGCAAATCAGTCAAAAATCAAGAACTGTTTTTCCAAATTAGCTTTGCTGTATTTCAGAGCATTCTGGATAACTAGTTTCTGTATAATAGATCCCATACCTTTAATTAAAGAATTGGACTTAAGGTGGCCATACACGCACCGATAATATCGTACGAAACCTCGTTTCGTACGATATTCGGTGCGTGTATGGTATGTCAGCGAGTCGACCGATATTGCAGGAAGCTGCTGACATCGGCCGACTCGCCGATCGGACCAGTTTGAAAATTTTACTGACAACAATATAGCCCTTGGTTGCACTGACCAGAATCTCCCTTCAGCGCTGAATCGGCAGAAGGAGGTAGAAATCCTATTGTTTCTACCTCCTTACCTGCCGATTCAGCCCTGAACGGTGTGTGGCGGATCTGACGATGTCGTCAGATCGCCACGTGTATGGCCAGCTTTAATCATCAGGCTGAATATAGCCAGTTTTGCCAGGGGTGTCCAGTTCAAAGCTTTTTGTTCACCTGAAATATTTAAACATGGGGAAATGGTCAAAACTGCCAGCACATCCCATTCAGTTTAGGATACTGGCACACAAGAACATTTGTTGCCATTAGAAATGTTTGCTACTCACATGCAATAAATCTCCTGATAACTGTTTTGCATTGATGTCAGTGTAAATCTATTTACAATGGGAAGTGGCATGGGTGACTTCAGGCATTGCTCTGGCAGCTAAAAATACCCTGTGGGAAAACTTCCTCATGTGCCATTAACCTAAATTAGCTTGTAGTTTCAACATTGTATAGATAAAAATTAAGTCAGAAAGATAGTACCCAAGCAGAAGGAATAGGAGACAGCCAAGTCCAAACAGACTTGGGCGATAACATTGAGTAGAAGAAAAAATAGCTTATCTGAAAGCAGTTCTAATGTGTAGTGCTGGCTCCTTATGAAAGGTCAGACTCAGGCACAATGCACTGATATGGCACCTATACACCAATATTGCAATTAAAAAAAATAATTTATTGGTTCACGTGTAACATTATAAATAAATGGATTAATCATTTGCAACATACACAGTGTAATTTAATGATGAAAACTACCCCATACAAATCATGACAAAATCTTTTTGAAATGATATACCGAATATACTCGTATAAGCCGATCCGAATATAAGCCGAGGTACCTAATTTTACCTAAGAAAACTGGAAAAACTTATTGACTTGAGTATAAGCCTAGTGTGGGACATTCAGCAGCTACTGCTAAGTTTCAATACTCAAAATAAATACCAATAAAATTACATTAAATAAGGCATCAGTGGGGTATATGTTTTTGAATATGTATTTCAAACAAAAACAGTAAACTAACTCTGTAAGTGGAGAAGAGGGTCAACAAAAACAATATGGTATCAACAATGATACCTTAAAGAATAAGTAAACCTTTTTTTTTTCTATGAGTAAAATTACTCTAAACAGCCCCCAGAATTACTTACCTTTGTCCCAGCATTCTCTCTGACCTGATTCCTCAGTCAGAAGGTATTCTTTATCGTTGCTTCCTTGTGCAGAGTGAAGCCCCGCCCCTACTTCCTGTTCAGGTCTCTCATAAAAAAACAAAAAACGGCTAATACACAGACTGGCTCCTGCTGCTTTCAGGCATGCGCAGAAGGCTCTTCACTCCGACAACCTTGTCGAAATGAAGAGAGAACTGAACAGGAAGTGGGGGCGGGGCTTCACTCTGCACAAGAAAGCAACCAAAAAGAATACCTTCTGACTGAGGAAACAGGTCAGAGAGAATCCTAGGACAAAGGTAAGTAATTGTGGTGGCTGTTTAGAGTAATTTTACGCATAGAAAAAAACTATATATAGTTTATATAGAATATAAAGTGCAATGTCTAGTGCAGAATGGGACAGGTGAGGATGGTAGATTAAGATGAATTTGGGAGCGGGCCAGGGCACTGGAGGGTCTGTTTGCAGGTGGCCTAATTTGCACACAAAGGACAGAGGGTGCTAATCTGGAGGGTACCATAGCACCCAACTCAAGTATGAGCCGAGGGTGACTTTTTCAGCACGTTTTGGGTGCTGAAAAACTAGGCTTATACTCGAGTATATACATTTCTTCAACTAAACGGCAATATTGGATTACTGACAACAATATAGCCCTTGGTTGCACTATTAATAACAACAAAACACATTTTAAGCTTCTCACAGATCAGAACACAGAATGTGCTTTGTATTGTGTAAAGGGAGAGCTCCTCCTCCACAGGCTGTGAGCTGTTTAAAGGGTAAACCTGCCAGTCATACCTGAGTACAGCCTACAGTCAGTAAAATAAGATGTCAAGAACTTAGAAGCCATTAGTTTAGAAGGATCAATATCACTATCAGGGCCTGTTGCCATTTTTATTTTAACTCTAACCTAGCCAAAGTTGCAATTGATTCTGTCCAGTCGTTGGGTGTGAGTTGGGTGTTTGAGATGTTGTTCAATCATACCTCGAGGACCCCAGTTGCCCATGGTTGTCTAAAAGCAGCTTTTATGTTACATACTAACAATGTTAGGCAATGCAACTGTAGGTGAATATCTGTGTAGGTTTAAGAGGGTTATTTTACACTCATATGGCATCCTATATTAAGGGCATTTATATTTAGCTAAATGAATAGCCTTTTTTTACTTCCGGTCACAGTAGAAACACACGGCAAACACTGGTAACTGTGAGATGTTGTGCATTTACTTCTGTGATGCCCTTTTATTCTGATATATTAGAAGATTGGCATTCATTCCCCTGGGTTGGTAGGCATACGCCATATCTTCTTTAAGTCTGCAGAGATTATGGGAAGGCAAAGCTGAGAATGCACCATACTTCATTTAATGAATGAAAGTGTTACACTGGGATTGAGGGGAAAACACTATATTGTGGGTAAAAAACATGAAATTTGTCCAAACTCATTTCTTGTATACTGCATAAGTCGTAAATGGATCCTGTGGTCTCTTGTGCTATTTAATGTGCAAGTGGTTTATTTACGTGGCTACAGTTCATAGAGAGGACACATTATGCCAAAACTTCAATAGAAGTAAGCAAGTTATGGTTTACATACACTATAAATTCAATATGAATGCAGTTCAATGAGACATTTTCCCTTTTACTTACATGCCTATGCAATAGCTGACACTTTTTATGCTCCAAAGAGAAAAATTTTACAAGTTTTGGGCATTTTAAGAATATACGGAGGACCCTATTAGAATAAATAAAAGCTGAGTTGATGCTGAACTACAAGCCTCATTATGCCATTATGTCTTCCTTAACACCTGGCATTCTGAAACTTTGGAGTCAGTGGTGTTGCTGGCAGATAAAGAGTTAAATAGCACATTGCCTTACAGTAGGGGGTCATTTTATTAAAGCAGAGGTACAGATGAAGCAAACATCCTAAAAATGAACATTTTATTTGTATTTTGTGTTAGTATAAATATACAACACAGGCAAAAATAACAGTAATAATACTTATCCATGTAAGGGCTCAGCAATAAATGGGAATAAATAAAACCATGCAAGAGACTATTAAAATAGGCAAATCAAACTTCCTTTTGTTAAACACTAAAAAGAAACACATTAAATGTAACCAACGATCTGATGATATCCCAGTTCCTGAGGCGGCACTACATAACGCCATAGGTATCTGTAATCAAAATCTTTATAAATCATTGTGTCATCTAAATTGCATTCATAAATTACACTCATACAAAAGTTAGCCTGATTAGTGACACATTGTGTGATAATATCCATATCACGCACTCATTCAATTATTTAATCAATAGTCCTTGTAAAAAGCTCTGGAACCAAGGGATTGCACAGATATAATTATCTGACGTGCCTATCAATAAATTATCATTTGCAGTGAAAAAGTCTAGAATTACTAAAGCGACTGAATATTTTTTTTTCTTTTATTGATTGCTGCATGGAAATTATTAAAACTACAGTTTGTTTCTCCTCTAGATGGCGATGACCTACGACTCCCAGAGCTCCATAATAATTTCTGCTGTCAGAGGGATCCTGGGAGTTATCTTTTAATGTTATCTGGCGGGAAGAGGATTTCAATTTAAAAGAATGGGGCTATAATAATATGTGAGCCCTACTCCACTTGAATCAATCAGTATTTGTATGTTCAATGTATACATCCATGTACTGTACAGTGTTGCAGACTATGTTGATGTCTTATAAACACATATTAATAACAACTATAATATAATAGGAGGCCTATGGGCAAAGCCAATAGATTACTTCACTTCTTACATCCAATCAGATACAGCACTGACACAACTTGCAAAACTCATTGAATTGAATAATAACTGTCTATCTTAAGGTTGTGGTGCAGTCTGTGTCTGGTTTGCAAACACAAAATACCAAGTTAGAAGGCCAGACATTCTTTCTATGGGGAAACCTATCACACACTCCAAAAGGTGCCTTGTAGCTTGCCTGCAAATCTCACTGAGCTCCACAGGGAGCCCATACTGTGTGCTTCAGTTATTAAGTAACTATAGGATTACAACAGGTCCCTCTGATACAGACTAAAGCTGGCCATACATGTACAGATATGTGGGCATAGTAGTTCACTGATTAGTGACATTAGTGTACTATAAATATGGGGCCAATTTGTGACAATTAGGATGGAGTACCTGATTGGCACGTGGGTGGCCTCATTTAGTCTGTGACTATGGAGGTTTAGGATAGTAAAGGAATAGACTAGTCAGTGATAGCCTGTCCTTAACACATTTTCAAGGAGAAGTTAATTCCCTCATTGTTTTCTGGTTCACCCAGTTTCAAGGGGAAGTTAATATCCTCATTGTTTTCTATTTCACACATCTTCAAGGGGAAGTGAATCCCATCATTGTTTTCTATTTCACCCAATTTCAAGTTAAACTTAAACACCTTATTGTTTTCCAAGAATGAGTGCCAATGGCTGCTGGTGCAATTCCTGTTTGGGAAAAATAGAGGATTTACAGAAAAAACATCTGTTTAAACTCAAAATTTTCATACAAACGATTCAAGCATTACCGTGACATTTTATAAATACAACAGTGATCAAGTTTGAATTAATTTTATACCATGTCGAGATTATACGACTTTCAAGGCCAGAAAAAACGAGTTTTAGTAAATCAGCCCCTTAGGGGCAGATTTACTATTCCACGAATCCGAATCCCGAAAGGGAAAAAATCGTATTGGAAACGAAAATTTTGCGACTTTTTCGTCGCCGTCGAGATTTTTCATATTTGTCGCAACTTTTTCGTCGCCGTCGCAACTTTATCGTATTTTGCACTACTATTTTCTCGCCGTCGCGATTTTTTCGTATTGAGCGATAGTAAACGGCAAAAAAACCAATCCGAATTTTTTTGGGCCGGTGACAAAAAAGCCACAGAAAATATATACGAAAAAGTCGCGAAGACGACGAAAAAATTGCGGGACATACGAAAAAGTTGCGACGGCGACGAAAAAGTAACAAAAATACCGATCATTGCGAAAAAACGCATTCGGACGCCTTCGGAACGTTCGTGGATTAGTAAATCTCCCCCTTAGTGTCTTGTACAGTGTTTGTGGCCCCTTCAGGAAAATAATTTCAGGATATGATTAGGTTACAGTTAGAGATGGAATGGAGAGTTTTAGCATATAATACCATGTAACATGCAGTGGGCAAAGCCTTATTAAATGTACAGATTGGAGCATTGTAAAAGTATAACCTGTGAATGCCACTGTCTCAAGGAGTCATGCTCACAATGTCTACAACTGTCTAAACAAACAGGAATAGCCGTTAGTAGTTAATTGCCATTGACTTGAGTGCCTGTTAACGACCAGTAACATCCCTAGTCATTTACCGAGCAGTCCCGAAGTGTCAATTTTCTAGCAAAAGCCATTTGATACATAACCCCCACAGAGAGGGCTGCGTTTGAAAAGCTTTTAAGGGTAATGAGCTTTTGTAACGTCCTGCTTGACAGAAGTGTGGTACAAAAACAGTATCCTGCTTGATTTGTTAATGCCCTTCAATTTAATAGGCACTTACATTCACTAATTCATCCAATTTAAAACTTCAAGCACTGACAAAGTCATTATCATTTTAAATAAGACATTACAAGAAAAATCTGGATAACTACATTTTATGCTGTGTTTTGTATTAATTAGTTATGATCTCTTGAGGAAACAAATGTAAATGAGACAACATGTCTCAGTCATTGTATATTTCATTTGTATGAAATCCTCTGCTCTGCCTGCTGTTCGGTTTCTAATTCCCTTCTGGTTTCTGATGAACCATGTAGCTTACCCTTAATTTATTTGCATACTTTTGAAGCATTTTATTCTGTTAGTTTGGCAGGGAATATACACGAGCATACAATATGCCGGAAAAAAAAAAGAGACAAAAGGATGGATTTCTGTAGGTTTGTATGTTAATTTGCATTGAGCTGGACTATGGTGTAATTCATTTAGGCAGCTGGAATTGTAAGAGTGTGACTGTAAGGGGGTGATTTATCAATGGTCAAATTTGATTTCTTTTCTCAATTTGAATTTTTTTTGCTCTTAAAAAACTTGAATTTGAGTTATGGTTTGAAAACTTGAATGTCTGGTATTTAACCCGAAAACTCGAATGTAAAAATTTGCCATGTAAGAGCTTGCAAGTTTCTATAGAAGTCAATGGGAGTTGTCATAGGCTAAGTCAAGCCATATTCTATAACTTAAATTTCTTCTTATCAATAAATAAGTGACCATTCGATATGCAAGTTTATTCGATTAAGAAAAAGAAACTCAAATTCACAAATTCTAAAATGAATCAATAAACCCCTAAGTGAGCGAGTGTGAGTATGGCTGTGTGAGTGCATTCATGTAGGTTTATAAGGGCATGTGAACAACTTAATGATTGTGACTAAATAAGTAGTTTAGGGGTGAAAATGCACATTTTCCTATGTAAGGTCGTATGTGTGCATGAATAAGTGGTAGTGTGCAATTGTGTGTGTATTAGCAGGTTATTTATGAAGACAATTGGGACACATTTATTTAAATTCTGGTTTTCGTGGTTTTAAAGTTTTTTTAAACCACTACTAAACTTAATTCCATGAAAACCACAAATGTCTAGCCATTTTTTAAATGATCCGATTGATTGAAAAAACAAGAATGATGAAAAAAGACGTGGAAAAAACACAAAAAGCAATTTTTTGTCGCAGTAACTGTCAAACCCAAAAACCTTTAAAACTACAAAGCAAAGAGAGATCTTCAAGTTGTAAAAATGATACCTGCCTTTGCTACTTGATCTTGACAGCTTTTAGTTCGCATATTTTATCTTTTGTATTTGTTGCAGTTTTGTCTCATAATAATTTGTGAAAAAATTTAGATTTTTCCTCATCAGAATTGTATTTTGGTGCAAAAAAATACAATTCATGAAAAAAATAATTGATCATCAGTATATGCCTCCTTTAATATACAGTAATGGCATTGGAAAATGGAAAGAGGGACAACATTTTTGACCACATCCATTTTTTCGACCACACCCCCTAAATACCACTCCCATTTCGTGCTGAATTCGACACATCACTTGGGTTACGAGCGGATTCAGGCTGAGCTCTTCCACTCTTATAGGGGCACGCCCATACGCCCCACCCCTTTTGTGATGTTATTGCGGGGCAGAGTGGGAGTGGGTCTATAAACAGAGGAAGGAAGCCGGGTAGGTTTCGGGTTGGGAGCAGTCGGGTTAGGGTCGGGAGCGGGTTGAGAATATCTTGACCTGCACATCACTAGCTCTCAACCAAAAGCCCACTTATTTAATTAAGTTTATATATTTTAAGATTGTATCTTTTTAGCGTTTAGTGCAGGATTTCAAAGGGAAATGAGTGACTTTTCAGGTAAGAATCCAGGAATGCGGGCTGAGCTGTCAAAAGAGGGACTGTCCCGCGAAAATGGGGACAGTTGGGAGGTATGAATTATACCAGTCTCTCATTCAAATCACTGTCAGGCTGCTAAGGTAATTCGGACCCTAGCAACCAGATATCTGCTGAAACTCCAAAATGGAGAGCGGCTGAACAAAAATTTAAATAATTTAAAAACCTAGAAATAAAAATGAAGACCAGCTGCAAACTCTCAGAATTTGGACTCGGTTTCTTAAATAGCAGAAGAATGTACGCAGTGCTTTACAAGGTGGAAATACAAATGGGCACAGTTAATATTAGTCAATCAGTGAGATTAAAATTCTATTTGCTAAGAGTTTCAGGACACAGTTGGAATGAGATTGCTGTCTCAAAGAGCTTACAGTCTATAATTATAGTCTAAAGATGTTTATCTCCCCTTTTAAAACATAGCATTTGACACCAGAAAAGAACTAGTTGGTCCATCTAGTCTGACCTGTAAGCTGTATAACCAACATATTTCCACTACAACACCTGTTCTTACATAGCCTAGATTTTGAGTTGCATTGCATGTCCTTTTTAATGCATTGCTTGCTTGCTTCATCTGAAGTCATCTGAAATGATAATTCTCCTAACCCTTTCTTCTGTTGTTCTGTTTCCTGGTGACATCAAAAATAGTTTCTAGACCTGTATTCTCAAACTTGTCTTCTGTTTGCTATATGAATGCTGTCTGTGGGCTACTTCAGTCTCCTGTTAAGAGTCACACATGATTTAAAACACATATTTTTAAAGAGATATGTCTGCAGGCCTAGCTGAGCTCAGAGCAGTGGCTAGGGGGCTCAGCCTGAAAGCACCATAAGGTGGGATTTAATATATGCTTATATCATTTCCCATATACCACTGGAAGGCCAAATCAGAGAATAAGGTAGTGTGTGTTTTGGACTAAACTCTTTTTTTGAAGAATGGCTGAATGGTTGATGTAAGACTGTAATCACCCATATTTAGCAAAAGGGAATGCAGACGAAATTTGGAATTTAAAGATATTGTGTTAAAGATACAGAGTTCATATACAAGAAGTAGGCACATTTCAATACTTAAACGTATGTACAGATTTGCATCAATTTAAATGATATATGCAAAACTCCTACACCTACTTGTGCTCATCGATACAAACACCATATGCCAGGTTTCCAGTGTGTCTACCTTGGCACGAAACATAAATGGGTGCAAGTAAGCCCTGTACTTAACACCTGCTTTGACTTTCTGTTAGGAAAGGAGTCCATCTGAATTGAACTTATGCAACTAAATAGCATGTAAGTGGACAGCAATTTTGTACATGTGTAGTGTGTACATTACCACATACTTGCCTCATACCCTTCTGCCTGCACCTACATAAGTCTCATACACACACATACTCTTCTACTTGCACGCTCAAATAACACTCAAATAACAAGTGGAACATGAGATGGAAAGTTTGAGATATTTTCAGATATTTCATAAAAAAATCACTACATTTGGTAAAGCTTTGCAGTTTGCAGTTGAAGAAATGTGAACCAAAAAAGCTTAAAGGGGACCTGTCACCCTAAGAAATAACTCCAAATTATTTTCTATATTCTTAGTTGAGCGAAATAAACTTTACTTACTCTATGTAAATAATATAAATCTTGTTTCCTTCAGTCTTGGAATTACAAAGCAAGCAGGTAGGAACCATTTTGTAGACACTGTTATGAAGGTGGGCTTTGTATCATGCCAAAATCTTGTTTATGTGCCAGAATGGGGGACCAGATGCCCAGGCCCATGCACTGGCTACCCAATTAGATGATGAGGAGGGAGGGGAAAAGTGAGATGTGCAGTGACATCTAGGAAGTGCTGAATGGAAAGATAAAGTTATTTCTGCTCCACCTCTTTGCCTAAGGCATAGAGGTGGGGCAAGCAATATATGATTGACAGCTAGGATTTTTAATTGCCTTTATAATGGGTTTGGATGTGTTAATATAAAAATGAATTTGGGTTTCATGTTTAATTTGAAAAGGACTTTTATTATGCAGCTTTTTATGTCTGGGTGACAGGTCCACTTTAAATGCACAAGATGCATTTTAAGATATATATGCCCCATAATTAGGTAGTTCTATGCTTATTGGTTGCACCCCTGTATAATTGTGAATTTTTCAAAAATATATTGTTATTTACTCACACAAAGTGCAATTTTGGATTTAATTGGCCATGATCTTTACCCAGAATTTAATGTTTTGCCACAATTCCAGGATAATTGCTTGCAATAGGGGACATGTATGTGTCTCCCCTGCATCAACAGGCACTCGTATGTGATTAGGAACAGGAGACTGGACAGATTCACCAACACCAGGCCCAATGATACACCAATGATACGCCAATGATACACCGCAATGGCGGCATTACAACTGCTGACTGTTTATTTTTGCATATCCGCAACTGCAGTGGTAAATGAGCCCTATGTTTTTCTAGGGTCAGTGCAGGGGGATTTTTGGCCTTGCAGTCTAACGTAAGCTTATTTTTAGTGTTGTGCTTTAAATATTCAATTGTACTACTGAATTTACTACTTTTGATTGATAGAAGTCAGGAATCTCCATAAAACTATAAATATTTGGTATTGGAACACTTAGGAGACATGGGGCTTTATATTATGAAATATTGTTTGTTTTTTTATTAGTTTAGTATTCTATAGGATCTAAATATAGAGGAGAGCACCATAAAGCAGAATTCTGCTAAAATGCTATTTATTTCAGACCAAAATACACAACATGTTTCGGGCAATGTGACGCCCTTTATCAACTTGATAAAGGGCGTCACATTGCCCGAAACATGTTGTGTATTTTGTGCAATTAAAAAAACTCAAATACTTCTAATTTTCGAGTTTACCGACTTGAATACTTGAATATCTCAAATTGAAAATATGGCTTGACTTTGCCTAGGACAACTCCCATTGACATCTATAGAAACTTGCAGGCTTTTGGGTGGCTAAGTTTTACGTTGGAGTTTTGTATTTAACAAATACCAGATTTTTGAGTTTTTGAACCAAATTTTAAATGTAAGTTTTTTAGTGTAAAAAAACTATTCACATTCAAGGTTTCCTAGGTTCCCCTAGGAAATCCTAAAGTGGAGCTTAAATGCATGGTATATCTGGCTGTGTATTTCAAAGAACAGTCTTCACAAATTGCACAAGTTTAGTCGGACTGAGAGAAAAGTTTTTCAATTTGAGCTATTAATATAGTAATAATTACTCATTCCAAAGACAAATGGTGATAATAGTTAATACTAATCATTCATTTTCTGCTTAATATTTAGGCTTGTATGATTCAGTAACTTAGATGATTTCCTACCTATAAGGTTCATTAATCACTGAGGGAAGAATGCCATTGTTAGTTAAATAATAAGTTGTTCATTTAGGTAATATACATGATTAATTAGACCAAAAAGTCCCAGAACAGTGGTAACAAGAACCAAAACACCTTGTATTTTTCTAACCCACACTTCTTTGCTATTTCATCTAAATGAAGACTGCGGTTAAGTCAAAATAACAAGTCTTTTCTTGTAGCCGACAACAGTATTTTATGCAATATGCTAAATACTAAATGGCTTTACCTCTTAGCGGATCCAAGTACTAATCTCCCTATCCACATGGCAGGAATGATCCCATTTTATATGAAAGGCTAATTTACATGTGTAGCACTGCTGGTTTACATGTCTGAGACATCAATATTTGGCATTTAAAAGAGGAGAATTACGTTCATAATTCATACTTCCCAGCATTGCTAGTCGAAAAATTAGAGACAACATGAAATTAGGCTATGTACATGAATTGCATAATGTGCAGTACAGAATCCCATAAATTGAAAGTTTGCACAAGACTGTGTATATGTAGTATAGGTATGGGACATGTTATCCAGAATGCTTGGGACCTGGGGTTTCCTATAATTTGGATCTCCATACTTTGTCTATAAAAAAAACATTTAAACATTAAATAAACCCAATAGGATTGTTTGGCCTCCAATAAGGGGTAATTATATCTTAGCTGGGATCAAGTACAAGGTAATGTTTAAGTAGTACAGAGAAAAAGGAAATCATATGTAAAAAAAATTGAATTATTTGCTTATGGAGTCTATGGCAGATGGACTTTCCGCAATTTGTACTAAAAGGGGTTCAAAAAACATGATGATACAGTATTCCAATGTAGGCACAAATCAGTATTAATGTGTGTGCCACGTGTGTGTGTGTGTCATACTGGCACAGACTGTGTTCCTTGGCATGGATCAATAAAGCTATCAGCCTTAAAGAGATACTGACTCCAGAAATGAAAACATTGTCTTTGCATGAGCTTTATAATTTTGCCATAAAAAGTATTTGCTGATGCTTTTCCATTCCTTATCTGATCCCCCATGTTCCTCTATGAGGGGGCTGCCATATTTGTTCAGCAGGAGGCAATTAGCATTAGAAGCTATAACTAACAGGCTGGGAAGGGACAGTCAGGTTGGCAAAACACGCAGGTTTAGGAACTCCATGTAACAATTACTTACAAAACCAGCCCTAACAGTGAAAAAAGATCAATATGACCTATAGGTAACTTTTTATGGAGATTCATAATTTGAAAAGTTGTTTTTTCATGTCAGTATCACTTTAAGGCTAAAGCTTGTGTGAAAGTGATTGTTTAGCACTGTTATGTTAAGAACAAAGTGTTGTTACCACTGCATTTCCATCATTCAGCCAAAATGATAAGAAAACAGTTCACTTTCAGCATCAACTATTTCTCATCATTCAGATATCACTTTTACTACTGAGGCACAAGTAAAGTTATGATGTGGGTTTAAATATATCTGCTGTATTTGGCTGAGATAAGAAGATGTCAAACAGCACAGGGATGTTCTTTGAATAATCAATTTATGTTCTTGTGTCTCAACAATCACAGCTGCTAACCCTTCAGCTTTTGCGGACATGGATTACATTTGAAAAAGAAATCAAATACAAATACACAAGTTTCAAAAATGTCCTTACTGACATGCATTACCCAAGGTAAAATTTAAGTAGTACCAGTCCAATCCTCTAATCTAAGTGGTCTGTAAATAGCCTGTTGTATCATCTCCTCATACAAGTAGGGTGGGTAGGAAAGGCCAAACTCTTCATTCCACCATCTCTAAAGCCACCAATATAGAATATTGTATCTATGTTGCCTATATTCTGAAAGTGACACGCCTATTTTATTGTCATATCTATAGTGAATAATGTACCCCATATTGTACAATATAAGGATATGGAAAGTCACTGAGGCTTTACATGCTTTTATACAGGTAATGGAATTCTGAGGTAACCTTTTATATCCTTATATTGTCAACAGTTTTAATGAGTCACGTGACAAAAATGACATCACTAAGCACTGATTATTTCCAGTGGCATTACTAAGCACTGTTTTTAAGGATATAAGTTACAGTATATTCATAGCCATTATCCAGAAAGCCCTGAATTACAGGAATGCCATCTCCCATTTTAAAAAATAGATTTTTTAATGATTTCCATTTACTGTATAATAATAAAACAGTACCTTGTACTTGACCCTAACTAAGACATAATTAATCCTTATTGGAGGCAGAACAACAAAACTGGGTCTATTTAAAGGTTCATTTTTTAGTAGACTTAAGGTATGGAGATCCAAATTACAGAAAGACCCTTTATCCAGAAAACCCCAATTTCCAAGCATTCTGCATAGCTGGTCCCATACCTGTATGTGTATATATATATACAGTATATGCAAAGTTTCTTGTATAAAGAATTCTCATCTAAACATTACCATTGCCTATTTAGAATGTGAATTTGCTACACTTTTATGAATGTCCAGTAATGAATATAATTGTGCATTTCCTGGGACTCATACAGCTTGAGGAACTTTTAACGTTTGATGCAATGATGCCTTAATGTGCAATTGCATGTGAGACAAGTAAATTATTATTAATCTCCTGACAGAACAATTTTCATGTACAGTTAGAGGCTCAAATTAGAAGTCTAAAGACAGATTTCGCCTGTCCAAAGTTAACTTTCTGTTAAGCCTTCTCTTGTACATGCATGTGATAGTTCTACACGCTGCTCCCTAACCTGCACAGCCCTATATGATCAATTGTAAGACGTCTGATTTGGATTTTTTATATATTCTAAGTGCATATTATCGATATGACTATCATAACAATTCAGTGCAGCACCACAGACCTTTGTTGTTGATGCTGCCACCCCCTCAGATAAAATCTGCCCTAATTTATGAATTTTAATGGACATATCCTATATTTTTAACTAGTTTTTCCATATTTAATTCTTGCACCATATATAATATGATTACTATGTATGAATTTTGTGCATGTAATTCCATTGCATAGCACACTATAGAATATTTAAGCCATTTATTAGTCCTTTTTTTATCAGAACAACAATGAAGACATATAACAGTGGATTCTAATTTTGATTATTTTTAGTATAGTACACTGAAGAATATGTAATATCACTGGATTGCACACAAATGGGGTTATGTAAAAAAGGCACAGGAGCAGTAACCCATAGGAACCAATCAACAGTCAGAATTTACTGGTCATCTGTTTGAAATCAAACATCTTATTGGTTGCTATAGATTGCTCCTCCTGGGCAAACTTTGTGCCCTTTATTACATAAGGGGGTAAAGATTATGTAAACCTATTGGATAGCACACTAAAGATTATGTAAGACTATTGGATAGCAAACTAAAGATTATGTAAACCTATTGGATAGCACACTAAAGATTATGTAAGCCCATTGGATAGCACACTATAAGAAGTTTTAGCATATTGGAGAGCATACGAAAGAATATGTAAACCCACTGTTTACTAAAGATTCTTAGATAGAACACTATAAATATGTAAACCCATTTGCAGCTTAGTTACCATCAAGTACAAGGTACTGTTCTCTCATTACACAGAGAAAAGGGAATACTTTCAAAAATGTGTAAATCAGACCCCATCAGTTTGTAACACTTGGTTGGCTTAATAGGGGTGTTATTACCAGGCTAGTTTGGACTTAGAGCATGTGTTACATGCAACCCCCTTTCCCAGGGTGGGCCTCCGCTATGTGGGAGCTATGTCAGGGGCTAGACGGTGTTGTTGAACTACAACCCACACTGGTGTTGTGCAATAGATCAGAGTAATAGGACGCCAGGAGCTCTTGCAGATGAACTAGATGCAGATTTATTGAACAAGGCACATACAGAATAGTGCAACAGGGTATATACTCACAGCCACAGCAGTATAGGAATTGGTCACAATGGAATACAGCAGATGTGACACTTTAGGAACAGAATATCCCACTTGGAGGATGCACAGAGGATTAGCTGATACCTGAGATGAAGACCTTTCAGTAGGGAGTGTTCCGGCCGACTGTGGTCCAGGGGAGAGCTCCTAACACTGGTACCTGGCGTCTAATAAAACCGGTCCCTAAAGAACGACAACAGAGCCGGGGTAGGCTAAACCCTTTTACAACTCCTGGTTGGGGCTATTAACTGCCCTTGCTAAATAAGCTGACTATGCTCACCACTCCTAGAGGGTGCTATACATAAAACTGACTGTGCTGGCTTGTTCTCATTCACGGGGCCCTGTCCCCGACTTATCACTAGGGTATGAGGTCCCCTAGGGCACAAATTGGCTTCTGGGCCTATGTCCGGTCCAGGCTCAGTTGGGGCTCTGCCTAGGACATAGCATGCAGCCAAAAGAGGAAGACACTCCTCCTTGCAAGACACTATATAGTCCCCAAGGGGAGTGGTCAACCTGGGCTAAACCTATTAAGGATAGCTTAAGAACTGTAATCTGAGTGTAGGGGGCTCTGCCCTATAACAATACAGATATCAAAAGTAGGGATATGAAGCCATAGGGCACTTAACCCTATGGGTCCCTACAAGTTAAAACTGGCAACCCCTCTGATTCCTGCATTTGGTAAAATGATATGCAAAACAGTGGATACTGCCAGTGAGAAAAGGGAGATAACAGTAGAGGCCATAGAATTCAAATGTACTGCTTGGCGTTAGCAGCTATGCTATTGCCTTGTATTTTATTAACCATATTCCTATCATTTTAGCTTGAATTGTTTTCAGGTGTCACTATTATATACACATACTGATAATCTTACTCTCAATCTGGCCGATGTAGGAAATAATGCAACACACATGATGGCAGTCTTTCAGTGAAGCGCAGCAAAGTAAACAGGAGATCTTACTTTTACTTATACTGAAAATGTCATTTAATATGCCCATAATGTAGAAATCAAAGCGATGAAACCATTTTTAAAACAAAAGCAAAAAGCCTCCTTAATTACATTCAAAATTTCAATATCATTCTCATTTTCCATTTCTGAGTTAATGAGGGGAAATCATGCTGGCCAATTACCAGAAACACTTTCCGTAGGATTCATCAAAAAGAAATTGGATGATTTCTTCACACTACATATTCACAAAGGGAATCCAGGCAAACCCTACAGATACACGTCTGCACAAACCATTGTAGGGAGGGAAATAGGAGAAACTGTT
Organism: Xenopus tropicalis; assembly: GCF_000004195.4. Taxonomy (NCBI): domain Eukaryota; kingdom Metazoa; phylum Chordata; class Amphibia; order Anura; family Pipidae; genus Xenopus; species Xenopus tropicalis. The sequence continues at coordinate 179,045,039 of NC_030677.2, read as the reverse complement.
AGTGTTGGAATTATAGTTCATTATTGTACAGTGTATGAGGCATTAAAGAGAAAATGTATTGTTCCATTGTGCAGTCAGACTTCTACCATCTCTAAAACAATAATATTTCAAATTATAGGAAGGCAATCTCCCATAGAGCACACTTTAAGCAAATCATTCTAATTTTTGATTTGTGAATTAAGATTTTGTTTCAAATAAACTTGAAATTTTATTAAACTCAAGTTGACTGTATGCATCTGAAGAGGCATAAAATATTGGGGTCAAATGTGGTGATCAGACGGCTTAAAATAAAACACACCCCCTTGATAAATTTACCATTTATTTTACACAGCTTATTACGCCTTTTTTTCTGGTGTTAATCATTTTGCACAGTGTGATAAACAGGCCCATAATTGTAATGTCCTCATTAAATAGGGGTCGTTTAAGAATGCAGACATGCTAAAATGGACACAATTGTTGTGTGTATTAATGCTATTCATAAAATGTACTATTTAGGTCCAGAGTCACCACCTAAAGCCTATATATATATATATATATATATATATATAAATACAGCCCTACATGCCAGGGCACCTATTGTCACTAGGTAACTATTGCCACCTTTAAAGATATTTTGTCCTGAGAAACATGTTTTTTGTACAAAATGCATCAGTTAATAGGGCTCCTCCAGCAGAACCCTGCATTGAAATCATTTTTCAAAAGAGCAAACACATTTTTTTATATTTAATTTTGATAAGTGAAATGGGGCTAGCTGTCTTCTTCATTTCCCAGGGTGCCACAGCCATGTGACTTGTGCTCTGATAAACTCCAGTCACACTTTACTGCTGAGCTGCAAGTTGGAGTGATATCACCCCCCTTACTTTCCTCCCCAGCAGCCGATCAGCAGAACAATAGGCAGATAGAAAGATAGCAGCTCCCAGACACCTGTATTGCTAAAAATGGACACATGCCCCACCTAATGGTAGATATAATAACAACACTCAATTTTAAATGGTAGAACTCAAACACTTTAAATGGTAGAATGAATTATTTGTAATGTGCACAGTGTAATTTAGTAATAAAAGCAATACTATAAAAATCATGACAGAATCCCTTTAACATATTACGTAATTTAAGGGTACCCCTGTTTATATTAATGTATTCTACTGTACAGTGCTGCGTACATAAGTAGCGCTTTATAAATAAAGTTATACATACATACCCATAGCAGGGCCCCCCAATAGGTTCAACAGACTTGCACCCAGAGAATCACATGCTAAGTCATTGTAACACTGGTCACCAAAAATGATGCAATCCCTATTTAATTTTGGCCACAACTTGCACTTGATTCAGAAAAAACCCACAACAGATATTGTGTTTGTTTTACAATATTGGCCACTATTGCAGAATACTAAGATTGTGGGGAAAATGCTGCATTAGGGGTAAAACATGGCAAATTGTGTCTCCAATTGTACGTTGCACTTGCATTTGTGAATGGCTCTAATAGTATGTGACAAGGATTTCTATGAAATGATCTTGTTTGTATGTTCATGTATTGCATGTGGAATAATTATGAAATTATTTTAAGTCAAGTTTAACTGGAGTCATTTAAAATGGAAATGAATGAGCCTGGAAATTCTGTATATTAGGTTTCTCTGGTACAAACCCACTTCTCAGCACCGCATCCACTGATTCAGCCTTAACTGTTATTTGAAAAGTCTTACATCATGGCCCTGGCAGCCTCCCAAATGATCTCCTACGCAAGGTTTTATTTAAACTCTCACTTGCTAGAAATAGACAATGACACATTAAGTGCACATAGTGTGCTGGTGTTTATATGGAGATGTATTGTCAGAACCAGATTATAGGAAAGTGAGATGTTCATACATTGACAGTAGAGGGGGTTTTGGTGCGTGCTTTTTGGTTTTAAAGGGAAACTAAACCCCAAGAAGAAATACTTAACCAACAGATATTTTACATCATATTAAGGGGCACATTCATGAAAACGTGAGTTCGAATCCCAAATGGGACAAATTCAGATTGGATACAATAATTTCTTAAGATCGCAAATATCACAAATATGCTTATGAAAAAATCGTATTAGGCACGATAATATCGTATTGGCGATCCGGAAGTCACGAAATTTTCGTATCCGAACAATCGTAAAATGTAGGAAAACCTTTCCGACTTTGAACCTTCAGTGCATGATTTTGGAAGCCTCCCATAGGACTCAATGGCACTCTGCAGCTCCAACCCGGCCCAAGGAAAGTCTCCCATAGGGCTCAATGGCACTCTGCAGCTCCAACCCGGCCCAAGGAAAGTCTCCCATAGGGCTCAATGGCACTCTGCAGCTCCAACCCGGCCCAAGGAAAGTCTCCCAAGGAAAGTCTCCCATAGGGCTCAATGGCACTCTGCAGCTCCAACCCGGCCCAAGGAAAGTCTCCCATAGGGCTCAATGGCACTCTGCAGCTCCAACCCAGCCCAAGGAAAGCCTCCCATAGGGCTCAATGGCACTCTGCAGCTCCAACCCGGCCCAAGGAAAGCCTCCCATAGGGCTCAATGGCACTCTGCAGCTCCAACCCGGCCCAAGGAAAGTCTCCCATAGGGCTCAATGGCACTCTGCAGCTCCAACCTGGCCCAAGGAAAGTCTCCCATAGGGCTCAATGGCACTCTGCAGCTCCAACCTGGCCCAAGGAAAGTCTCCCATAGGGCTCAATGGCACTCTGCAGCTCCAACCCGGCCCAAGGATAGTCTCCCATAGGGCTCAATGGCACTCTGCAGCTCCAACCTGGCCCAAGGAAAGTCTCCCATAGGGCTCAATGGCACTCTGCAGCTCCAACCCGGCCCAAGGAAAGTCTCCCATAGGGCTCAATGGCACTCTGCAGCTCCAACCCGGCCCAAGGAAAGTCTCCCATAGGGCTCAATGGCACTCTGCAGCTCCAACCCGGCCCAAGGAAAGTCTCCCATAGGGCTCAATGGCACTCTGCAGCTCCAACCCGGCCCAAGGAAAGTCTCCCATAGGGCTCAATGGCACTCTGCAGCTCCAACCCGGCCCAAGGAAAGCCTCCCATAGGGCTCAATGGCACTCTGCAGCTCCAACCCGGCCCAAGGAAAGCCTCCCATAGGGCTCAATGGCACTCTGCAGCTCCAACCCGGCCCAAGGAAAGTCTCCCATAGGGCTCAATGGCACTCTGCAGCTCCAACCTGGCCCAAGGAAAGTCTCCCATAGGGCTCAATGGCACTCTGCAGCTCCAACCTGGCCCAAGGAAAGTCTCCCATAGGGCTCAATGGCACTCTGCAGCTCCAACCCGGCCCAAGGATAGTCTCCCATAGGGCTCAATGGCACTCTGCAGCTCCAACCTGGCCCAAGGAAAGTCTCCCATAGGGCTCAATGGCACTCTGCAGCTCCAACCCGGCCCAAGGAAAGTCTCCCATAGGGCTCAATGGCACTCTGCAGCTCCAACCCGGCCCAAGGAAAGTCTCCCATAGGGCTCAATGGCACTCTGCAGCTCCAACCTGGCCCAAGGAAAGCCTCCCATAGGGCTCAATGGCACTCTGCAGATCCAACCCGGCCCAAGGAAAGTCTCCCATAGGGCTCAATGGCACTCTGCAGCTCCAACCTGGCCCAAGGAAAGTCTCCCATAGGGCTCAATGGCACTCTGCAGCTCCAACCTGGCCCAAGGAAAGTCTCCCATAGGGCTCATTGGCACTCTGCAGCTTGAACCTGGCCCAAGGAAAGTCTCCCATAGGGCTCAATAGCACTCCGCAGCTCCAACCTGGCCCAAGGAAAGTCTCCCATAGGGCTCAATGGCACTCTGCAGCTCCAACCTGGCCCAAGGAAAGTCTCCCATAGGGCTCAATGGCACTCTGCAGCTCCAACCCGGCCCAAGGAAAGTCTCCCATAGGGCTCAATGGCACTCTGCAGCTCCAACCCGGCCCAAGGAAAGTCTCCCATAGGGCTCAATGGCACTCTGCAGCTCCAACCTGGCCCAAGGAAAGTCTCCCATAGGGCTCAATGGCACTCTGCAGCTCCAACCCGGCCCAAGGAAAGCCTCCCATAGGGCTCAATGGCACTCTGCAGCTCCAACCTGGCCCAAGGAAAGTCTCCCATAGGGCTCAATGGCACTCTGCAGCTCCAACCTGGCCCAAGGAAAGCCTCCCATAGGGCTCAATGGCACTCTGCAGATCCAACCCGGCCCAAGGAAAGTCTCCCATAGGGCTCAATGGCACTCTGCAGCTCCAACCCGGCCCAAGGAAAGTCTCCCATAGGGCTCAATGGCACTCTGCAGCTCCAACCTGGCCCAAGGAAAGTCTCCCATAGGGCTCAATGGCACTCTGCAGCTCCAACCCGGCCCAAGGAAAGTCTCCCATAGGGCTCAATGGCACTCTGCAGCTCCAACCCGGCCCAAGGAAAGTCTCCCATAGGGCTCAATGGCACTCTGCAGCTCCAACCTGGCCCAAGGAAAGCCTCCCATAGGGCTCAATGGCACTCTGCAGATCCAACCCGGCCCAAGGAAAGTCTCCCATAGGGCTCAATGGCACTCTGCAGCTCCAACCTGGCCCAAGGAAAGTCTCCCATAGGGCTCAATGGCACTCTGCAGCTCCAACCCGGCCCAAGGAAAGTCTCCCATAGGGCTCAATGGCACTCTGCAGCTTGAACCTGGCCCAAGGAAAGTCTCCCATAGGGCTCAATAGCACTCCGCAGCTCCAACCTGGCCCAAGGAAAGTCTCCCATAGGGCTCAATGGCACTCTGCAGCTCCAACCTGGCCCAAGGAAAGTCTCCCATAGGGCTCAATGGCACTCTGCAGCTCCAACCCGGCCCAAGGAAAGTCTCCCATAGGGCTCAATGGCACTCTGCAGCTCCAACCCGGCCCAAGGAAAGTCTCCCATAGGGCTCAATGGCACTCTGCAGCTCCAACCTGGCCCAAGGAAAGTCTCCCATAGGGCTCAATGGCACTCTGCAGCTCCAACCCGGCCCAAGGAAAGCCTCCCATAGGGCTCAATGGCACTCTGCAGCTCCAACCTGGCCCAAGGAAAGTCTCCCATAGGGCTCAATGGCACTCTGCAGCTCCAACCTGGCCCAAGGAAAGCCTCCCATAGGGCTCAATGGCACTCTGCAGATCCAACCCGGCCCAAGGAAAGTCTCCCATAGGGCTCAATGGCACTCTGCAGCTCCAACCTGGCCCAAGGAAAGTCTCCCATAGGGCTCAATGGCACTCTGCAGCTCCAACCTGGCCCAAGGAAAGTCTCCCATAGGGCTCAATAGCACTCCGCAGCTCCAACCTGGCCCGAGGAAAGTCTCCCATAGGGCTCAATGGCACTCTGCAGCTCCAACCTGGCCCAAGGAAAGTCTCCCATAGGGCTCAATGGCACTCTGCAGCTCCAACCCGGCCCAAGGAAAGTCTCCCATAGGGCTCAATGGCACTCTGCAGCTCCAACCCGGCCCAAGGAAAGTCTCCCATAGGGCTCAATGGCACTCTGCAGCTCCAACCTGGCCCAAGGAAAGTCTCCCATAGGGCTCAATGGCACTCTGCAGCTCCAACCCGGCCCAAGGAAAGTCTCCCATAGGGCTCAATGGCACTCTGCAGCTCCAACCCGGCCCAAGGAAAGTCTCCCATAGGGCTCAATGGCACTCTGCAGCTCCAACCTGGCCCAAGGAAAGTCTCCCATAGGGCTCAATGGCACTCTGCAGCTCCAACCTGGCCCAAGGAAAGTCTCCCATAGGGCTCAATGGCACTCTGCAGCTCCAACCTGGCCCAAGGAAAGTCTCCCATAGGGCTCAATGGCACTCTGCAGCTCCAACCCGGCCCAAGGAAAGTCACGATAACGAAGCTTGAATGAATCCGAAACAGTAAATATTGCCCTTTTACATCTTTTCCCTTGAGCCACCATTTAGTGATGGGCTGTGTGCTCCCTCAGAGATCACCTGACAGGAAATAATGCAACTGTAAGAGGAAGTAGTGTGGGAGTAAAAGCCCATTAATTGGCTGATGAGACCTAGCATGTATGTGTGCCTTGGTTTGTTTGTGTGCACTGTGAATCCTATGATCCCAAGAGGCAGCCTTTAATTTTCAAAATGGCAATTTTTCATTTAGGGTTACCCAATGGCACATACTGCTAAAAAGTATATTTAAATGAAGCAGGGTTTTACATATGAGCTGTTTAATGCAATATATTTAGAGACCTACATTGTTTTGAGGCAAAGTTTTCCTTTAAAACCAAATCTGAGTGTAAAGAAAGCTTAAATACAACTTTGCTTGCCCCTAGCACAAAGACCCCCTTCTAATGAGTTGCAACTGATAATGTGTATGTGCATCAAAATCCTCATATCGAGCAAAACTGAGAAGGGGTTAAATCTGCATTTCTATTTCAGTCAGATCCTAGCCACTGTGCTTTTCTCTGTTTTAACGCCCAGAACCAAGCAAACGTATTCATTTCACAATCTTTCAGGTATCATTATTGTTATTTTTATAGCCTAGCGGCTGCTAAACAGAGTGACTTTGCTTTTGCGTGCAGGATATGTTTTCTAACAGAATTATATACTCGGGATTACCCCTTTGACAGGAAACAAAAGCAAATAAAGCACAGGGTGTGAAATGGATTTTTTAAAATCTCCCCACATCAAAATAGTTGCCTTTTCTTTGAGATCATAAGCAAAGTAAACATGGAATTCACATTGGTTGGCTATGGAATGTCATTGTACATGGCAAGAAAAAAAACGGGGAAAGCTTGGAAAATAGATACAGGGAAAGAACTGTATTAATCTCAAATGCATAGGGTGGCAGTCTTGCTTTTAGCTGTATCTATCTGACTAAAGAATTAATGATGAGGATGCTGATTTTAAACATATCGTTTAGTATGATGAGCGTATGATATCTGTTATCCAGGAAGCTCTGAATTATGGGAAGGCCATCTTCCATAAACTCCGTTTTAATCAAATAATTTTTAAAATTGATTTCTCCTTTTTCTTTCTTAAAATAAAACAGTACCTTGTACTTGATCCAATCTAACATACAATTAATCTTTGCTGGAGGCAAAACAATCCTATCAGGTTTATTTAATGTTTTCATGTTTTTAAAGTTGACTTATGGAGATCCAGATTATGGATTTATAATTATATGTGAAAAACCCAAGGTCCTGAGCATTCTGGATAGTAGGTTCTATAACAGTATAGTTACTTTTTTACTTTGCTGCCTTCCCCAGACAAGGGACTCTTCTCGGCCAACCCAATGCCCCCTGCCTCCCAGACCCTTCCTCTGGGCCAGACAATGGAGATGGGAACAGTAGTGCAGAGGGTATTATATTATTATACTGTCCTGGGTAATTCTACTTTTAAGGTGTATCAGACGCACCCCTGTCTGTAAGCTAAACATTCATCACTTCCCTTTCTTTTTGTCTGTGTTACATTCATACTCATTCTCTTGTGTTTAACCCCTGTCCCCTGTCCCTATAATCCAATCAGTAGCATATGCAATGTCAGTGATGTACAGCATAAGAACAGAGGGGTGACAAATGCTCATTGTCAGGCGACTGTACAGCAATGAACTTGAGGGCTTATACACTTACTCCATAGTATATAATATATGAAGATGTCAGATAGATGGACAGATCCATTATTTACCCTGTCCTGGGAATCAAAGATGTCATTATAAGTCAATTTTGAGCTCTGCCCTCCTGTTCTATTTGATTTCCTCCTTTCTCTTGTCTACCTTGCTATTATTTATAAAGGGAAAATAATCAACTCAAGACATTTTTTAGTACCCCAGTGCATGTATTAATAATATATGTATTAATATATTATTATGTATTACTACACAAAAGCTCTGCCCAGTCTGGCACTGCCAGATTGGTTCCATAAAATGTAGGTATGTTAGCAAAGGCTGAACTCACCTGCAGCGGAACCACTGCTGCAGTTGACACTGCACCCTTCCGATTACGCCAAAATGTTGGGTTCAAACTGAAGAATTGGAAGATCCAATAACTTAACCAAGTGACAGCTTTATTTGCACAGCCTTTATTACGCACAGTAATCTCAGTCCACATTGCTTAATCTTTGCTTCTCAAGCAGACTTCTCTCCCTACCTCTCACATTGCCAAAATGGCCACTCTTCCATTTTTTTAACAACTTTATTATTTTTCAGATTAATCTAAACTCCACTGCCACCTGGTGACTTCTTATGCTTCAACTATTAACACTAACATTTTATATTATAAAACAAATTCTTTTTTTTACCCTTTTACACACTTCCTCCCAAGTGGGCCCATGCAATAAGAATAAAGAAAGGGTTTTCAACACTAAATCCACATGCACTACACTGATAATTGAACAACTTGGATGTCAGTGGTTAGTTTTGACACTTTTAGCTGTTTGTTGTTAAATTGTTACTGCAATAGTACAATAGCATCAATTCACAGTAATCAAATAGTTCATTACTTGATGTTATTAGGCACAGGCAGGACATTAGTAACAGCCAGCAGGGGTCTGGTCCCAGAGTACAAAGCCCTCACAGTGGTGCTCCTCTTGAGATCTCTCTATCCCTGAGCCTATCCATGTGCCCCATGCTTTCTAGCTCTTCTGCTTTCCTTGTTGGAGCCTCTGACTGCTATGTAAACTATCCTCAGCCTTACTCTCCCTCCTAGAGTGAACGAAACATTATCCAACAAGACATTCTTTATCCTCAACCTTACTCTCCCTTCTAGAGTGAACTAAACATGATCCAACAAGGCATTCTTTATCCTCAGCCTTACTCTCCCTTCTAGAGTGAACTAAACATGATCCAACAAGGCATTCTTTATCCTCAGCCTTACTCTCCCTTCTAGAGTGAACTAAACATGATCCAACAAGGCATTCTTTATCCTCAGCCTTACTCTCCCTTCTAGAGTGAACTAAACATGATCCAACAAGGCATTCTTTATCCTCAGCCTTACTCTCCCTGCTAGAGTGAACTAAACATGATCCAACAAGGCATTCTTTATCCTCAGCCTTACTCTCCCTCCTAGAGTGAACTAAACATGATCCAACAAGGCATGCTTTAACCGAGAAATGGAGACAACTCCCCTATCCAAACTCTGAACAGACCCAGCCCTGCAGGTAACTCTCAAAGGCACTTCTCCAAGAGAAGTTGAGTAAAACTTTAACCCTACATTTGCAAATTGTCAATTAAATCAGATTTGGTAACACAGAAACATTTAAGTGCCATCCACGAACTTTTAAAAACGATGAATAGATAGAGAGAGTGTGTGTGTGTTTGAGTAGGCAGGTAAAGTCAAATTATGAAAAGTTTTCAGTGCAAATAGTAAAACCCAAAAAAACCCTATTTCCTAGAGATTATTTGAGGCAATGCAACAAAAAAAGAAAAGAATTAAAAAAGATAAAATTTTAATACATATATAATTCTTTAACTTTTAATTTTGGGTGATGCTGTTGTCTTCTTGGAAGTAATGTTTTTAATTACTCTTTCACAGTTTGAGGCATTAGTGCCGCAACTGTATTTTCTTCTGCTGCACATCCTTACATAACATATTAGTAATAATAAAAGGCATAATTTGATTGGATGTGTTAGTGAACAAAAGGCCATGCATAATTAAATGTGTTTGTGGCAGGAATAGTTGAAATAATAAAACTAATTAATGTTACGAGATACTAATCTCTTTGAAAGAGGTTACAGGAGTTCAAATTACAATCATTTTGATTCAGGGGATAATTTCGTCAGTCAAGGCGATGTTACTTGATTTTCAAACAAGAATATATCCTATAGAATCATTAATATCTACAGCCATGATGTAGAAGTATTTTGCATTTAATGCAGAGACATAAAGAATATGTTCTAAAAAGCGGAATGCACCTTGCATGATCCCTAGATTGTGATTAGTGTCTTGGTATTTTGTGCCGCAGTTGAGCATAAGTGGCTTAACTTTAAAACCACTTTGGCTTACTGTAAAATAACGGAGAATACTGAACGATTACTAAGCGAAGTAGAAACCGCTTCTGAACTAGGTAAGTAAGTGAGAGACACGCTAAGTAGATTTTAATCATGCCCTATTAAAGCACATGTAAACCTTACATTTTCCTACTGTGTATATCAGTTGGGCACATCTCCCCCACCCAAACCACACCATTTGTACTGCATATATCCCCTCAGTTCACCAGCACCATCACATTTTCCAAAAACTAATAGCAGATTTCACCTGGTGATATTTACATATGCAAACAGCACTTGTGCTCTGAAGAAAGCAGGCTTACACAGGCAGAACTTACTTTGATTAAAAAGCCCTGCTTGGATTGAGCACTGTAATGATTAAGCTGAGCTCAGGAGAGTAGGTTAGGAGAAAAAACTTGTTTTTAGAGTTTATATAAAACCAAAAATGACATCTCTTCACTGGCTGCTAGACTGGAGGGTATATTTGGTAACCTAAGTTGATAAGAACTGAGCATGCCAAGTAGCCAAGAGCCAAAATAAATTCCTAAGGGAGGGGGCCTGTAAGAAGGAGAAGGAATCCTAAGTGATAAAGAGGCTGGAGCGTGGCGTCACATGGGGGGGTCATATGTCCTTTAATATCTCTACTCACACTTTGTTCTACTAATCTGCAGCTTTCTAATAGCCTCTGCACTGGTTCCCTGTTAGTCCAAGGATTTATATTGCATTTTAATTCTTCCCAATAAAAGCAAATATAATTGCACCTTCCCACCTCCCTTCTCTAATCGCCAGTAACAAATCTATTTTATTCAGCAGAACGGAATTCCTTGTTAGTGGCTCCACTTCTTGTGCTTTAGTGTGAAACACTGCCTGCTGTGAACTATGCATCATTCTTGCACCAGCTTTGCTTCATCTAAAAAGTAGACCGTAGAACCCCCATTTAAATTTTTTTAGGGGACGAGAAAAAATGCTGTAAAATCTGTGATCTGTAAAAGTTCTGTGACTTTTTCCCAAACTGACTTTTTCTGTTTGGACTTTTTTGTAAATGTCAAACATTCTTGGAAATGAGTTCAGTCAATTTTTAAAAATAAAAATATGAGAAATATTAGTTTTAGTAAATTTGTCCCTAAATATCTATTTACCAAAGGCTTATTAAATGCAGCACCTTTTAGGCATGTAAGAAACTGTTATCAAACTTTCAAATCGATTGGAAAAAGGGCCCAAGCCTTTATCATAATAAAACTAGACATATATATATATAAGACTTTGAACTAAAGTTAAAAGAATGTATAGTTCTTGCATGGAGGGGCTGTGGCAGATGCAGCCTTTAACTACTATCCACAATGTAATTGTACAAAGGCAAAAGGATGGGCTGAAATTCAAGGCAAAATAGCCCAAAGTGGCAAAATATATAATATCAAGCCTTAAAGCATAGGGACATTTAGGAGAAGAGCAGCAGAAAAAGTCAATAAAAGGCAGAGAGGAAGGTGAACTCATTTAGATCCTTTTGAAGCTGAACTCTCTGAATAAAATGATTTCTTTCATTTTCCCAAGGAGGGAACCACTAACAAACGGAAACATTTCTATACTACGGCTAAGATTAGATTATACCTTGCATTGACCTGTTGGTGCTAAATGAGTTCAGTTCCAGACAGATATTTTCTAATATCCTCAGCACTGATATTAAGTCATTTGACATAAAGGGGAAGTGGTACTGCATGAGATAAAAATCCCTGATACAGACAATGCAGATGATACAATATTTATCCACTTTGCTTCAATTATGCCCCCCATATAAAACAACTAACTGCATAAAGTAAATTAAAATGGATTTAAAGGGTCACTGTAATTGAGTTTTTTTCTCTTCAGAATAACATTTCTAACATACAGAAAAAGCCAAAGTACCAAAGGCAAACAATTCCTCTGAATAATTCATTTTCATGTTTTTTGCACGTTTGCACCCTGCCCTGATCTTTAAACAATAGCCACAGTTTTTAAAGACCTGTGTCTGCCGCACGAATACAGCTCTGCCTGCCCCATGAATAGAGCTCTTCCTGCCCCATGAATACAGCTCTGCCTGCCCCATAAATACAGCTCTGCCTGCCCCATGAATACAGCTCTGCCTGCCCCATGAATTCAGCTCTGCCTGCCTCATGAATACAGATCTGCCTGCCCCATGAATAGAGCTCTGCCTGCCCCAAGAATACAGCTCTGCCTGCCCCATGAATACAGCTCTGCCTGCCTCATGAATACAGATCTGCCTGCCCCATAAATACAGCTCTGCCTGCCCCACAAATACAGTTCTGCTTGCCCCATGAATACAGCTCTACCTGCCCCATGAATACTGCCTGCATTCCTTGGCGATGTATTCATAAGGGGCAGGTTGGGGGAACATAGGCATTCTACTCGCTACCCATCCCTGACTTGCAGATAAACTGAGACATGAAAATTAGGGGCGGGGGTAAGGACTTTTAACATTCATCAGCACTGTATTCAGGATGGACAGGCTGGGAAAGGCAGGTAGGTCAGCAACTGTGTGACCATGTGAGAAACTCCCCCTTTGGCCCCATGTATGTATGTATCTTCACAAACCCCCACACCTCCATCTTTAGGATCTCTGCCATTGCCAAAATATGAATTACTTTACTGAGACAGAAACTTTGTCAAACTATTGGTTCTTTAGAGAGTATGTTGACTACATCAGGTGTCACTCAAATGAATCAGATGTTATTTTTGGAACCCAAAATTTGTATCAATCATTAAGATGTCATTCATTATATTTTATATTGAACATGGCAAAGATTAATTCTAACAAGCACAGTCAAAGTTTATCTAAACCTTTTTATTCTTAGTGTTAACATTTAAAAATGCATTTGCATTTCTCAAATTATTGCTAATAAAACGCTGCAAGATACCTTGGGGAGCATATATTACAATTAGCATGATATGAGAGAAATCACACTAATTTCTTCACTAATACATTCCTGCACCCAAAGTACATGTTTGTAATGCTTAATTCCCTTTCACATAGATGGAACAAGACACACATTGAACAAAATCTAGAAATAAAAAAAAATACTTTCATATTCTCTTTTCATGGTGCTGTATGGTACACAGGTAAAGTACTTGTGTAACTAAGAGTATTTGCATTTATCATATGTAATTGTAATAAAGTAATTGGAGAATTAGAGGGCAATGAGGGTCGGTAGGTCTATACTATAAGGACGCCTTAAGGAGGAAAAAGAGAGCTTCTCTTTTTATAAAATTGCAATTGTGATTACCGGTAAGTCACTGTCCACGTGATTTTAATGATCAGTTCAGTAATATCTAAGCACTCATTTCTTTATTATTATTTTTTATTTTTATATTACACTACTGTGGCTATGTCTGAGCAAAACAGAATAAGACCCAGGGCAGACAGTATGTTTCATTACCAAGTTCTTCTTGGGAGGACAACAAAATCTTATCCACAGATGCTAATGCTAATAGGTAGGTTCTGCTCTAACGGTGTCTACATTCCTGAAAAACACGTGACTACTGGTAATGTTTTCTGCCATAGAAAAGTTGTTTCAAGTTAATAGATATCTGCTAGTAGTGTAAATTGCCATTTTGGTTATCACTGAGAGAAAGCAATTGGAATGCCTAGATGCCATAGGTCTATAGTAAATCAGCTGCCCAATGATTTTTGCCATGTTTGTTGCCTGAGGCAACACCATTTTTGTACTATCAGAGTTACTGTGTTTATGGATTCCTGGCACTGCTTACCCCAACCACTGTTTGTGTCCCTGGCTCTTGTGTCTACCTTCCTTCTTGCCTGGCCTGGGCTTGGCTGTAGCACCTGGTAGCTGAGTATCCTTCCTTGATGAATGGGGCTTGTTATAGGCAGAAGAGCATGGCATGCCTGGGTTCCTAGGGCACCCCCTGGGCTTTTGGTCACCCCACATGACTTCATCTTACTCCTTAGGTAAACAGAAAAAAACAGGACTGGTATAAACATAATAGGGTCATTTACAACCACAAGCACAGTTGCAGTCCTACAAAAAAAACCCTATTCATTAAAGGTACTTGCCGCAAAATAAACTCCTTGCACTTCCATTGAGTTGCACTTGGTGCCACTTTGCCCTTTCTGCCTCCCAATCTTAATCCAGCACAGTTGCACCTATTGAGGCAGAGGAACCCTGGAGATAACACCATGTCAGGACCTGGCACTGGCTCCAGTATACCCTGAGTGCTCTACATCAATGAGTGAAGCACACTTGCAACTAAAGCATATGCCACACAAATCACTCACACTCTGAACACCAGAAATGACATAATTCAAACACAAGGGTTTCCGATCTGCAATGAAATTTTGACACTTCAGTTGCAATTGCTTCAGGCACAAGCCACCTGTAGGCGCAACAATGCTGAAAGTTTTTCAAAAGAAATGCTGCATTATGGGAAAAAACAGGCCAGTTGCAGGCAAAATGGCACTCTGCTCAGTGCACTAATGGTCATGAACTACCCTTTATCTAATACTAGAGTTACTAGAGAATATACAGGTACATTTAAGACTGAATGTTAAATATAGTAGGATATATCTTTACATATATCTCTATATTTATATTAATTTATCATTTTATAAATGTTCTATTGTTACCAAACCAGCAAATAAACTTAAGACTTAAAAAAGAATATGTACTGTATATTGTATCTCCTAATATGCCAGTATATTAAGAATAACAATATACTCCTCTTCTTATTAAGCTCGCTGCTATTTTAAAACAAATATTTCTGTTTTCATAGTATATTGGACCTTACTGCCTCTCAACCGTCTCAGAATGTTTTTGCTTACACATTTTAGGAGACAGATTAAGGAAATGAGGGGTTAGCCAAACTAGCAATATTTAAATTTGCCGAAACTCTGGATCGTGATCCAAAAATAGTTACCTGTCACCTGAATCTGTATGCTAAAGGAGATGTGGATCATTACTTTTTCCAGTGTGAAAGGTTATAATTTAGCCATCCAGCAGATCCATCAGTTGGAGAGAATAGAAAAGAAATACGAATGACAGGTAATAATAATGTTTTCAGAAAAGCCCCTATATATACCCTAATAGTACCATGAGATATAATGGAGGTAGCAAAAAGTCAATTAGCAATGTCCCCTTCAGAGAATACAACAGTGCTAGCAGAAAGCGTCTGCAGCGTGTCACCTATAAAAGAAAAGCCTTTATCCACTAAACTCTCAGCCATGAAAAATATCAATCACATGCAAAAGAAGAAACAGGCAGCACAAGGAAGGTGGAAAATCATTTTCAAGGGACAATGCATTCATACCCAACATTACAAACATTTAACTAAGGTAAGATATATGTGGAAAAATAATTGAATTTATAAATTGTGCACAGGGTCTTCCTGGCCCATACACGATGACCATACATGAAGCAAAGGAGAAGTAGAAAAGATAACAATACAGAAAATGATAAAAGAAAAGAAACAACTGATCATGAGTCTTTGAAGGTTTACATTCATCCAGGTCATGATATGCAGTCTCTAGATACATCTAAAGCAACTGGACTTTCTGAGTATTCTTAAAAACGATTTATCAAAACACGAGCTCGAATCCCGAATGGGAAAAATTCGGATTGGAAAGGAAAATTTCCGAAGATCGCAAATATCACAAAAATTCTTACGAAAAAACGTATTAGTCACGATAATATTGTATTGGCGATCCGAAAGTCACAAAATTTTCGTACCGAACAAAACAAAACTGTAAACAGCGGCAAAACCAATCCGTTTTTTCCGCACTAAAAATCCGAAAAAGTAGCGCAAGCATTGAAAAAGTCGCGCAAGGTACGAAAAAGTTGCAGAACATACGATTGGACCGATCGAACGAACAATTGCTTGGAGCGTTCGTGTGCCCCTAGGTGTGCGCAGGTTTGTTTGGCACATGCGCCTAACAGCGCTACCAGGATGTGCCTTACAACATATTCTAGGGGCTTGTTGCTACCGCCCAAAACAGTTTGTATTGCTATTAATATGGATAGGATAGTATGCTTTTGTGTACCTTTCTTCACATGTTTAGGATAGGGATACTCAACATATGGAGCCCCATTGCCGTGTATGGTGGGTCACCATGCCCCCCGCATACATTCAAAGTTCCTAATATCATACAAACAATATTGAAACTAGAAAAAAAAACATTTGGGGTTGCAAAGCTTATTTTTCAGCATTAATTGGGTTCCCTGAGAAACCCTGCTCTAGGAACTAAAAGTGAAAATCAAAAATAGACCTTAAGGGGCACATTTACTAACCCACGAACGGGTCGAAATGAGTCCGATTGCGTTTTTTTCGTAATGATCGGTATTTTGCGATTTTTTGCGATTTTTTTCGGCTTCCTTACGAATTTTTCGTTACCAATACGATTTTTGCGTAAAAACGTGAGTTTTTCGTAGCCATTACGAAAGTTGCGTAAAATCTGGCGATTTTTCGTAGCGTTAAAACTTGCGCAAAAAGTTGCGCTTTTTTCATAGCGTTAAAACTTACGCGAAACTTTGCACCTTTTAAGTTTTAACGCTACGAAAAAGGCGCAACTTTTCGCGTAAGTTTTAACGCTACGAAAAAAGCGAAACTTTTTACGCAACTTTCGTAATGGCTACAAAAAACTCGCGTTTTTACGCAAAAATCGTATTGGTAACGAAAAATTCGTAAAGACTCCGAAAAAATCGCAACAAATACGAAAAAGTCGCAAAATGTTCGTTTTCAAGTCGGAACTTTTCCAATTCGGGTCGGATTCGTGGGTTAGTAAATCAGCCCCTAAGGCTCATTTATAAACGCAATGCATTCACTTTATTTCATCCATTCATTTGTTCTCCACAATGCAGCATTTTCCCCAGAATTCCAGTAGCATTGTGGTGCAGAAAATGCAGTATATGCTCAGTAAGAAGCACCTTGGATACAACTACCCATCAATATGTGCCCCTCACATTGCAAAAATCTTAACGTGAAAGCCCTTGCTTCTTGTCGCAGCTACAAAATACCAGAAAATATCCTGACATAGGCAATACTAAGAATTGTCTCTCCTAAAACACACACAATTATCAGTACTGTCTATCCAATTATTTTTAAGATGGTAGAATGTCCTCTTACTTCACAAACCCTCTTTCCCCCAGTCTTTGCCTTCCACTCCCCCTGCTGTTCCTAGCACTGTCAAGGCTCCTGCAACCTTATAGGTACGGAACACCTTTACAGGAAAGGTAAGCAGATCTATCTGCTGAGAGATTGGGCACATTTGCACCTCGACAGGAACCCATGGCAACCAATCAAATTTTTGCTTTTATTATTCTACTTACAGCTGATTGAACATGCTAATTACTAATTGGTTACAATGGGTGCAAACTTGCCCAGTATTAGTAAATTACCTTGTATCCAGCTACTTGTCGTGGCTACAAAATAGACAGTACTGATAATTGTGTGTGTTTTAGGAGAGACAATTCTTAGTATTGCCTATGTCAGGATATTTTCTGGTATTTTGTAGCTGCGACAAGAAGCTGGCTACAAGCTGGTTATAAGTTAATTTCAGCAGATAAGATAACACTTATTCTTCCATTTAACTAAGAAAGAGACTTCATAATTAGAAAACAAACTGATTCACTTCATAATTAGAAAACAAACTGATTCACTTGCAATGACCAATAACCCTAAAAACCAACTGTAAGAGATGCTGACTATTTGGTGCATCAAAAAATATAGAAATATTTTAGTTTGAGGGCACTTGACTTAATGATTTATTTTCCTCATTCTATACAGAAAAGCCAGTATTACAGGAATTACACAGTACTGAAAGCTTTGCCCCAATTTCCAGTTACTGATACAAGACGTGATATATCAACATTTAAGCAAATGTAAACAAGTCATAAAATAAATTCTGAAAATCTTGATATTTTCACATTTATGTTATATATATTTTGAATCATTTCTCAACTGTTGTAAAATATACTGTAGATATATAAGAAGTTTAACGGCCTGTATAAGAGCACTTTATGGTCATGGTACTCCTTGCATTTTTTGCAGCAGGCTACACAGAATTCAAATGCAGGTATCCTTTTCCATTAAATATCGGCTTCAACATGTTCAGGATTTATGTTAGTATGAATAATAAGACAAATGAATGAGTTATATATGAAAGAAGGATAATTACTTTCAGTGCACACACCTCCCTTGTACAATAGAAAATACTGAATACAATAGAAAAAACTGAAAATGAATCTTGTAATGTTTTAGGGTAGCTTGTGAGTCCATAGGCCAAAGTGTTCTGGCAGAATCTCACAAGAGTCGGGTGTCAGAGTTCACAGCTGATTCTGGGGGGCTGATTTATAAAGTTGAATTTTTTTAGTTGAATATTTTTTTAAAATAAAATACTGCATTCCAGTTCTTATTGGATTGAATGAATGAGCAAGCATTTGAGTTTGGAGTTTTGTGATTTTGATAAATAACCCTTGACCTGTATAGGGTGTCCTTTATAACAAGCAATTTGGACAGTTCTGCAGATCTAATACCACAACTGTATCAATTATAGTGAAATTTAATGGGGTGATTTATCAAAAGTTGAAACTTCTCATTTTGTTCTCGCCTATTAGTGTAAGTGAGAAATGTAGAAGAGTGTTTCTCACCATTTTTTCCATTTGGGTATTCATCAATTGCTGCTTGAGCTTTCTTGACAAAGCATTATAGAATTTAATCATAAAGCTTTAAATTCTCAAGTAAGTAAAGTGGTAGTAACATTTTCATTTAATTTGTACTGGTGATGTGCCTATTGGTTTAAATGGATCTTGGTCTCTTTAAATTCCAAAATTATTATTTTTTTGTCATAAAATGTCAGTGATTACTTTTAAAGGAGAAGGAAAGGTAAAAACTAAGTAAGCTTTATCAAAAAGGTCTATGTAAATATTAGGGATGCACCGAACCCCTGAACCCACCCTGATGGATTCTGCTGAATCCCGAACCGAATCCGAATCCTAATTAGCATATGCTAATTGGGATCGTGAAGGGTTAAACCCCCCTAAAGGTTAACCCTTTCCGAATGCTAATTAGCATATGCTAATTTAGATTCAGATTCAGTTCTGCTGGGACCGTGGATTCGGCCAAAACCGAATCCATCAAAAAAAGGCTGGATTTGGCCCGAATCCCGAACCGAATCTGGTGCATCCCTATTAAGTACAGCCCTGAGCACTCACAGAAACACTGCACTGAGTCCTCTATCAAAACAAACACAGAATTTATTGTCTCCTTTTTTGTAAACATGTTTTTAGGGTATCTGACTTTCTCTCTCAGAAAGATCCTTAATTCCCACGACTACAGTCTCCGCTCTCCTGCTCCTCCTCCCATAAGAATTCATAAAACGCACTTCCCCCTGACTTAGGAATGTGTAATCTGAGCTTCCAGCCTCTAGAGCTGAAACAGGAAGCTAGGAAGACCAAGTTAGAGTATGATAAAGCTTTCTGCAGAATAAATATAACATTCTAGGGGGCACTAATGTGGTGAATCTATTGGCAGCAAAAATGACTTTCCTTCTCCTTTAATAAATTTGATAAAGAGCAAACAATATTGATCTGTGGGGGAAAGCAAACTTTTTTTATTATGATGAAATTAAAATGTCATCCCGACTTTTGATAACGGCTGTGTCCATGTTGTCTTCGAATGCACCGAAACAGCAAGAAAAGTTTCTTTTTCTGATTTTATATATATGCCTACCTCTTTTTAAATGTTCTCATTATTCAATATACCCCTTAATGAGCTGGTAGATTCCCTTTTAGATGTTCAAATGTCTGCACTTTGCATAATAGAGACGGATTTTCTGGATTTTCTTTTGCAAGGCATAGCTGTAAAGAACAATTAAACCATATAAATAGCACTGCATTTAGATTGTTTCTTTATCTAAGAAATGGCAGTAAAATGATTTTTAGAACTACTAAAAATAATGTAAAAAAAATGCTTAATTTGCTTTTCATGTTTCAAAGTTAATCAGCTCATTTGTTTAAAAAGACTGTGCTGCTTTTCTTGTGCTCAGACAGTATTGATTGAGATCATTGTGGGGAAAGTATATTTATTAAGCTCTATTTCTTACTGTTTATCCTCTTGTACCCTAAAAAGAGTCTTCTTCCTCTTTAAGAAAAAAAATGCCTTAAATACAGTGATAATGGAGACCTGTTAATTGCTACTGAACTTAACTAACGTTGCAGATCTACAAAATGGTTAAACACACAATAAAATTATAATATAAATAATAATAATCATAATATAAATTATTGAAAACTTATTACAACTTTACATGGCCTGGTAGCCTTACAAAAAGTATCTTAGAAGGACAGTTGACTTTATTGTTTAGTACAGTAGGCCTAACATTCCATAGCTTAGTTGTCTAGACACAGTGGGTAACAGCAATATAAATATTCATTGATATAAATATATAGTTGGAACTTACAATAGAAAGTAAATTTTAGCTTTTCACAAGTCCATTCAGATGAGGGTTATTCACAGTCCACATACAGGTATGGGATCCATTGTCCAGAAACCCGTTATCCAGAAATTATGGAAAGCCCATCTCCCATAGATTCCATTATAAGCAAATAACTTTAATTTTTATTAAAAAATTATTTCCCTTTTCTCTGTAATAATAAAACAGTACCTGTACTTGATCCCAACTAAGATATAATTACCCCTTATTGGGGGCAGAACAGCCCTATTGGGTTTATTTAATGGTTAAATGATTCCCTTTTCTCTGTAATAATAAAACAGTACCTGTACTTGATCCCAACTAAGATATAATTACCCCTTATTGGGGGCAGAACCTATTGGGTTTATTTAATGGTTAAATGATTCCCTTTTCTCTGTAATAATAAAACAGTACCTGTACTTGATCCCAACTAAGATATAATTAATCCTTATTGGAGGCAAAACAATCCTATTGAGGCTATTCAATATTTAAATGATTTTTAGCAGATTTAAGCTATGGAGATCCAAATTACGGAAAGATCCCTTATTCGAAAAACCACAGGTCCCAAGCATTCTGGATAACAAGTCCCATACCTGTACCAGTTTGTGCTAAAACAACAACAACTCATTTTGACCCAATCAATCATGCATTACCCACTCTATCCCTCCTTAATAAGAAATTCCATAACTAGACTATTAACTAAACCAACCTTTCCAACATGGATGATATAAGCTCCATTCCTCCAGTATCTATGTGTAACTGTCACCTGTATCATTCTAAAAAAAAAACAATATCATCAAGCCATTCTTTGCTGGATAAATCAAACTCCCTTACAAACATACAGTAACTGCATTTTTTCCCCATTTTTTTGTTTTATATATATATTTTCATAAGGCTTCAAAACACTTGAACCAGAGGGAAGGTGTTCCATGAGACCCAGCAGCTGAGGGGAATAATATGGGCTTTTCCCAATGGGGCTGGGGCCCCAGTGCTGGAATTAATGAATCACCACTTGGGGAAAAGGAGAGAGTGACTGTGGGCTCTCAGCCCAGATCTTCCCTGCTGAGGTTGCATTGGGCTGGTACAGAATCTCAAAACATAGTGTACAACATTGCTGCACTACTTCATTAGTTAACTTTTAGTTCTCCTTTATAGCGCACTAGCAACTTTATAATTTCCTTAGTCATTGTTTAATGAGAATATTTAACAAATATTTGAAAATTATATTATATAGTGTATATATTATACACTAATATAATAATAGAGTAGCATGTGGGATGACATAATAGGTGCAGGAATGGTTAGGTATTATGGTTTGGTTTGGTTTGAGAATGAGCCTGTATTGCAGTCCCCTGCAATTATAAAAGTCCCCTAAGCATGTCTATAGAATCTATTAACAGAGAAATCATGGCTACTTTATGTACTACAGCTTAGCAAAGATAATGTTTGCAGGTACTTAAATGAAACAGAGAACATAAGTTTTCAAATAATAATCAACAATCAAATTTCTTTAATGGCAGCAGTAGCCGATTTGTGTTACACTTCCGAGCAGCTTTTAAAGAAATGAAAAAGTCCAGTTGTTTGTGTAGTGGAATCAGGTTGTTTTTATATTTGTTAAAGAATGTGGAATACAACACTACTCTGGGTTTCATGTGTAATGCATTGATCTAACAAGCACATGTTCACAAAAAGAACAGTTTATAGTTAGGGGTTCTCTTTGGCACTGTATTTTAAGAGCACCAGGAATGTTTTATCACCTGATATGATGCTAAGTCATCTATCTAAACTATTCTAAGGCCTTACCAATTATAGTTTTTAGGGGTGATTTACCAACATAACAGATAGAAATACTTGTTTTTCACTAACAAATACCAACTAACACATCTCCAGGATGTTGTATCTCGGCTGAAAGGGGGTTATATCTGTGTGGCATTCCTAAGTTATCATTTGTCATCCATTTTGCATTGTTTTTAAGACTGTCTTGTCTGTAGTTAGAAGTCATCATGTTCCGCCTGACTACATTCAAATTCCTTCCTATCATAGAAAATAACAAATAAAACAAGTATGGTTATGAAATAAGTTTACTAAATACAAAAAAGAAGCTCAAAAACCACTTGTAAATAAGTAAAAACATTTTTACATTTATTTAAATTCAATAAAAACAGCAAAGCAACCCCCTTTATGCAATGCCTAACGCATTTCATGCTTACCTAGCACTTAATCATAGGCTAGAGCCTATGATTTTGAGCTTCTTTTTTGTATTATGTAATGTTACCCCCCTTTGGTCACCAGGGGGAGTGTGGCTTTATACCACTTTGTACTTTTTGCCCACTTTCATCTTTTTCCAGGCGTTTCTGATATTTTTGGTATATGTAATAAGTTTGCCCAGGAGCAGTAACCCATGGCAAACAATCAGCAGGTAGCATTTACTGGTCACCTGTATAAAAACAAATATCTTATTGGTTGCTGTGGCTTACTGCTCCTGGGCAAACTCAGTGCCTTAGATATGGGGGGAGGTACATAAAGGTTGTAAAGCTCGCCAACTTAATTTGGGTCCAAAATTCTTTGGAAAATACTTCCACTGCTAATTCATTATGTTTTTGGAGAACCTTTAATATATACTGTATGCAATGCTATGTGGCAGTAGATATGCATAGGACCTGCTGGGATAGTGTATACTGCAGGCAAGAGATTCAGATGTACTCCCTAAATCACTTTAAGGTAAGTCCATTTTACTGTTAAATGTGCTTATGTGCAATATCTATATAATATATCTATATATAATATAGATTGGAAAACACAAGCAATATGGCACCATATTTAGTGTTGCTTTCAGTGTGACACCACACTAGTAATTGACCCCAATTGGGTTTGAAACATATTAGGCAATGCTTATTAAGTAGTGCATGACAATTTTCCTACCCTGTAAAGGAGATTACTCTGTTAACAAAGCTTAAAAGGATTTGAGATTTCATAGTCTCTTTTTTTTTGCCCTCCAATACAATCTATGAAATTCAATCAGAAAGCAAATTAAACCTTGTAAAATGCATTAGGCATCACGCTGTGAGTAGGATAGCAGTCTAGCGCCTTCCTTTTGCATTATTGATCACTATATACTTAGAACATCCTGTTTTCTTTTTAGAAGATACATTTACATGCAGCGTCTGGCCACGTCTGCTATAAGCTAAGTGCCACCTCATGTGGGATCATGCTGAGCTAAAGAAGTAAGATCGTCCGTGTAGTGAGTTTGACTCATGTCATGCATTTACAGTTTGATCTCCCAGGTATTGCTGCTCCTAAATAAAATATCAACAAAAACTTTCAAATAAAATATAAAAAAAGGAAAAAACCTTTAGAAATAATGAATACCCATGGGGTTGTAAGCCGGGTCAGAACTAGGGGTAGACAAAAGAGGCACATGCCTAGGTAAAACCATGCTTGGGGGGGGGGGGACTAGCCTACCCCTAGGGGCACATTTACTAATCCACAAACGTCCGAAAAACGTCCGAATGCGTTTTTTTCGTAAAGATCGGTATTTTGCGATTTTTCCGTAAATTGTCGCGACTTTTTCGTAGCCGTTACGACTTTTTCATAAATTGTAGCAACTTTTTCGTAGAGTTACGACTTGCGCGAATTGTCGCGACTTTTTCGTAGCCGTCGCGCCGAGTACGAAAGTTTCGGATTCATTCAAGCTTCAGTATCGTGACTTTCCTTGGGCCAGGTTGGAGCTGCAGAGTGCCATTGAGCCCTATGGGAGACTTTCCTTGGGCCAGGTTGGAGCTGCAGAGTGCCATTGAGTCCTATGGGAGACTTTCCTTGGGCCAGGTTGGAGCTGCAGAGTGCCATTGAGCCCTATGGGAGACTTTCCTTGGGCCAGGTTGGAGCTGCAGAGTGCCATTGAGCCCTATGGGAGACTTTCCTTGGGCCAGGTTGGAGCTGCAGAGTGCCATTGAGTCCTATGGGAGACTTTCCTTGGGCCGGGTTGGAGCTGCAGAGTGCCATTGAGCCCTATGGGAGACTTTCCTTGGGCCGGGTTGGAGCTGCAGAGTGCCATTGAGCCCTATGGGAGACTTTCCTTGGGCCGGGTTGGAGCTGCAGAGTGCCATTGAGCCCTATGGGAGACTTTCCTTGGGCCAGGTTGGAGCTGCAGGGTGCCATTGAGTCCTATGGGAGACTTTCCTTGGGCCGGGTTGGAGCTGCAGAGTGCCATTGAGCCCTATGGGAGACTTTCCTTGGGCCAGGATGGAGCTGCAGAGTGCCATTGAGTCCTATGGGAGGCTTCCAAAATCATACAAAGTCTTGGTTTGCCCGCCGTTTACGAGCGCTCAATACGAAAAAGTCGCGACAATATACGAGCAAATCGTAACGGCTACGAAAAAGTTGCGACAATTCGCGCAAGTCGTAACGGCTACGAAAAAAGTTGCGACAATTTACGAAAAAGTCGTAACGGCGACGAAAAAATCGCAAAAAATGTTGTAAGTAGATATCCATCAGGTGGGTACTGGCCACAGCTGTAAATTGAGCTATCTATCTATCTTGAATTATATGTATTGTTGCAAGACAAGAATAGACATTTTGCCTAGTTTAATGAATATGTTTACAGGTTTAGGGGTGTTTATGGATTAGACATCTTCTGTTGTTATCAGCTCTCTATTTTTTCTATGGCCATACACAACAGGCGGGTTGTATCCGCATCCAAGTAGAACATCTTTGGGGGGAGGGGTTAGGAATCCCCATTCATACAGGCATGTCACATGGTTTAATTTAATACAGGTATGGGATCCCTTATCCAGAAAGCTCCGAATTACAGAAAGCCCGTCTCTCATAGACTCCATTTTAATCAAATAATTCAGAATTTTAAAACTGATTTCCTTTTTCTCTGTAATAATAAAACAGTACCTTGTAATTGATCCCAACTAAGATATAAATAATTCTTATTGGATGCACAACAATCCTATTGGGTTTGATTAATATTTTATTGAATTTTTAGTAGACTTAAGGTATGGAGATCCAAATTATGGAAAGACCCCTTATCCGGAATACTCTTGGTCCCGAGCATTCTGGATAATGGGTCCTATACCTGTAGTACAAAGGGAGATGAAATAGCCAACACTCATTTGGTTTCTGCATATGGTACCAAGCCTGATGCAAGGAAGGTCTCAGCACAGAAGAGTTTGGGGTTATTTTGTAGAACATTATGATGCTCAGTTAAGAAGGATGGAGGTTTAATTCTTGGGTATTCTCTTGGGAAAATCCACTGGAGTTTACATTGGATGACCTTGTACATTTAAGTCCCTACTAGATTAGGTTGTAACTAAAACCCTTTCACGCATTTACCATCTTAAAAGAATTAATTTCTATAACATCTGTATCATGCCTATGCTTTAATCAACACTGGTGGCCTTATTTCTTGTACCTAGTTACACATAAAGATAGCAGTTCATTATCTTCCATGTTGACAAAATTACACGACAACAATACTGGGGTCATTTTTCTCTCTCAGCCACCATTTGACATGAAATGGCAAAAAGATTCAAAAACAAGGAAAAACATTTGCACAGCTCTTTTAGGAGGCTGGGTTTTCATTAAGAATTGGGACATTTTTCTGATCACATGATCATTGTTAAGTTGACCTATTTTACCAAGACAAATTGAAATTGCTCATTGATTAAGGCCTTACTGGGCCCCCCAAACTCCTGGGCCTCCCTGCAACTGCAGGGTTTGCTCCCTCTATAGTTAAGCCCCTGTACATAGCCGTAAGTATCCCGAGCTGAATTGGACTGCTCTATTGGAGAAGAAGTCTGCACAGTTGTGATGTGGGGGAGGGGGACAGCAAGGGAAGGGCAGGGGGACACCACATCATTATTTGATATCTTAGGTGGACTTAATGTAAAAGTCTACACAGAACTATCTACTCCGCAATGAAGACTGGCAGTTAAGCATTTCCCCAGTAACAAGAATCACCACGGAAACACGCATTCATGAATGTCGCCTTGGAAACACTTACTGCAATGGTTCCAAGTGAATGCCTTCCTGTTAGACAAAGCATGTTCATCAAGAAAATCTATAACATGTATCAGATACTTTCCCAGCATTCCAAACAAAGGGCACTGTTAGCAACCACAGATAATTATTAGCCAGTCACTTCCATTTCTTAGGAAAGTTTGCTGCGGTCTAGAAGAATTTTGTTCACATTTTGATTTTATGAGTTTTACTAAAAAAAGATAGTTATAGTCACTAACATACTGGGGAAGTATTATAAAAGGTCAAGTTTTTCTCATGAAACTATTCATGTTTCTCTTACAATGATCTTCTCCTCTGCTCATCACATATACAAACTAGAGCTGTATCCCTTCTCTTGAATTCCCTTGCATGTTCCATAAGACCTTTTCCCTATCTCTTTGCCTCTATACAACCTCTTAGCATCCATTTCTTCTAGAGAAGTGTACCCTCATCAGCAGTGCTGGGCACCTATCCCAGGCTTTACTCCACATTGCAAATCACATGTAGATTCACACAAATATTTTCTGTGCTGGAATGACTTCTTTCAGCAAAGAAAGGAAATTGTTAAATAAGAAATTCCCCATTTTTTTTTTACTGAGTGATGACTATCATTAATGCTAAACAATAATGAGGCATTGTAAATAAGGCCTATAGTGCGTGCTTTCTCAATATTCTATACATTCTACAGAGCAGAAGCATACATCATTTAATAAAACACTAATATAATTATCCATGTGGAGATTCATATGGGTGTTGGCACAGTTTACAGCTCTGAGCACTAACACCCCATATTTGTTAAAATCAGGAAATCATAAATTGGAAAAAATACTCCTAATCTGCCCATAACCCTACCACTAGTAAGGGGAATAGTGTCATACATTGCATATAATTGAATCTTAACTCTGTAAAGGGGAAGAATAACCCCCTCCTCCCGTGGATCTATACCCCTTTTAATTTAGCTCAAGACCTTGTTTGCCCTTGCAGCTGCTGCCTGGCATTGCTTGCTACAGCCAAGTTTATTATCTACAAGGACTCCAAGGTCCTTCTCCATTAGGGATTTGCCTAGTGCAGTCCCATTAAGGGTATACAGGGGCTTGCATATTTTTACATCCCAGGTGCATGACCTTACATTTATCCACATTAAATCTCATCTGCCACTTAGCTGCCCAGATTGCCAGTTGGTCAAAATCCTGCTGCAGGGATGTCACATCCTGGATAGAATTGACTGGTCTGCAGAGTTTTGTGTCATCTGCAAACACTGATACATTACTCATAATACCCTCCCCTAAGTCATTTATGATCTGTCGAGTACCATTGAGTCCCATGGAAAACATCAAAGCCAGAAAGGTTTTTGTGGCATTAACAAACTTTTTGGCATGAAAATTTTGTGACTTTCGAAAGGCAATTACTCTGAATTTATACTATATTGTGTTTCAAGGCCAAAAAAAAACGCATTTTAGTAAATTTATACAAAAACATCAAATTATTTCTAAGTTTTCGTTGCATATTTTTTCCGACTTTTTCATTAATTTGCGCAACTTTTTTGTACCTTGCGACAATTTGCGCAACAATTTGTGCGACAAAATCGTATTTGTTGCTCCAAGTACGAAAGTTTTGGATTCATTCGAACTTCCGTATCATGACTTTCCTTGGGCCAGGTTGGAGCTGCAGAGTGCCATTGAGTCCTATGGGAGACTTTCCTTGGGCCGGGTTGGAGCTGCAGAGTGCCATTGAGCCCTATGGGAGACTTTCCTTGGGCCGGGTTGGAGCTGCAGAGTGCCATTGAGCCCTATGGGAGACTTTCCTTGGGCCAGGTTGGAGCTGCAGAGTGCCATTGAGTCCTATGGGAGACTTTCCTTGGGCCGGGTTGGAGCTGCAGAGTGCCATTGAGCCCTATGGGAGACTTTCCTTGGGCCGGGTTGGAGCTGCAGAGTGCCATTGAGCCCTATGGGAGACTTTCCTTGGGCCGGGTTGGAGCTGCAGAGTGCCATTGAGCCCTATGGGAGACTTTCCTTGGGCCGGGTTGGAGCTGCAGAGTGCCATTAAGCCCTATGGGAGACTTTCCTTGGGCCAGGTTGGAGCTGCAGAGTGCCATTGAGCCCTATGGGAGACTTTCCTTGGGCCAGGTTGGAGCTGCAGGGTGCCATTGAGCCCTATGGGAGACTTTCCTTGGGCCGAGTTGGAGCTGCAGAGTGCCATTGAGCCCTATGGGAGACTTTCCTTGGGCCGGGTTGGAGCTGCAGAGTGCCATTGAGCCCTATGGGAGACTTTCCTTGGGCCGAGTTGGAGCTGCAGAGTGCCATTGAGCCCTATGGGAGGCTTTCCTTGGGCCAGGTTGGAGCTGCAGAGTGCCATTGAGCCCTATGGGAGACTTTCCTTGGGCCAGGTTGGAGCTGCAGAGTGCCATTGAGCCCTATGGGAGACTTTCCTTGGGCCAGGTTGGAGCTGCAGAGTGCCATTGAGCCCTATGGGAGACTTTCCTTGGGCCAGGTTGGAGCTGCAGAGTGCCATTGATTCCTATGGGAGGCTTCCAAAATCATGCACAGAAGGATCAAAGTCAGAAAGGTTTTCCCGCCATTTATGATCGTTCAGATACGAAAATGTTGCGACTTTCGGATCACCAATACAATATTATCGTGACTATTACAATTTTTTCATAAGCAAATTCATGACATTTTCGATCATCAGAAATTATCATATCTAATCCAAATTTTACCTGTTTCGGGATTCGAACTTGTACTTTGATGAATCTGCCCCTAAGTCTACTAAGAAATAATTTAAACATTAACTAAACCCAGTAGGAATGTTTTACCTCCAATAAAGATTCATTATATCTTAGTTGGGATCAAGTTTTGTTATTACAAAGAAAAAGAAAAAATGTTTAAAATTCTGGCTTTGATTAAAATGGAGTTTTCGGGAGACGACCTTCCTGTAACTGAGAGCAGGTTTCCAGATAACTGATCCAATACCTGTACCACTCTAGGTCTGGCATAGCCCAGAAAAAGTTTTACAGCAGCATCAGTTTTTTACACAGTTTTTACAATTTTGCAGCTTTTTAATGCCTGTTTTAATTTTGGTAACAAAAGATTTATTCACAGGTTATTTTTCTTGAACTTTTATAAACAGGCCCTAAATAAAGCTGTGTCGTTACATCTAAAATAAAATGTTACTGTTAAATACATTTATTCTGTTAAGCACCATGTGACCACAATGCCATCTCATATCATTCCAATGATTAGTGAACTATTTGATCTATATATTTATATAGCTTACAGTTACTATGGAAACACTGCCTTTATACCCCCTTTCCCTTATGCACTTGTAGGTGACAATGGTAATTGTTATTGCATAGAGTAAGGAGAAAGATATACGGCCTGCAGATAGAAAAATGCTATGAAATTAAAGTGAAAACCTTTTGTCATATAAATGTCAGAAGAATACAAGCTAATGTTGGACATCCTCGATAGTATATACTAAAGATAACAACTGCTACACAGTATACAGAGCTTTGTATTCAGACCCTTGACCAATTCTCTTATTTTTCTGAACAAAATATTCTACACAGACATGTTGCTCTCTTTGCTATATTTACATCATGGCGCTGAAAATGCCGTGTTATTAAAGTTGACATTTTAAGAATTCACAGTGAATTCACAGTGAAAAAATTTGCAGCACAACAAATAATTGTTGCCCACTTCAAAAAATTTTGTTAATGCGCCACATTTTCTCTGTTGTCGTTTCGCAAATTTTTCGGCATGTCATTTCGAAGCAAAATGGCAACAGATTCGCTCGTCACTATTTTCCATTTATATAGGTACATTTTATACAGGTGATTCAAGAAAGCTGACTCTCGAGCACATAATGTGTCAAATATTGCCACAGATTCTCAATTGGATACGGATTTGGATCAGGGCATTGACTGGGTCATTGTAGAAAAAAACAGACAGGAATTAGGTAAATTGTATCTACAAAATATTTGCAAAAATCATATTCCAATATATTTAATACGTTTTTTGTAACATAAAAATATCACATTTTGGGGTCGATAAAACGAGCGATATTTATAGCACGCATTAAAAATTTTACCGCTTCCTATTTTTTGCGACTTAACACTTGATTCACTAAAAGGACACGTGTCATAATTATGAAGCGATGTTCTTTGCGTCATTTAACTCGCGATGAGCGTTTTCTTGCATTATTTCCCGCCGCTTTTTTTGTGCTGCGCGCAATATATTTTGCCATGTGCTATATTAGCGCACAATATTACGCACGTAACCATTACTTTCGGAAAAATACTGTTCTGAAAATGACCATTTCCCTGCAAACTGGAGGCTGCATCACTCTAGGGCCAACACATACTTGAATAAATCCCACTGCAAAGTCCTTATTGTGTTGCCAAAAGCTCACGAACCACAATTTTCTTTAAGTACCGCCTGCCCCAAGTAGGTGTTTGCACAGACTAATGCGATATTTAGCGCGTTTAACGCTTCATATGTGTTTGTGAATCATGCGTTAGTATTATTTCTGTTCACTAATTAACGCAATGCGAGGTAAATAAAGTGCATTTTTTTGCACATGCGATATGAGTCTTAAAACATGCGAAATGACTTTGATGAATCAGGACTTAATTATCGCATGATTTTTAACACAAAAAAGCATGCGATAAGCGTTATCGACCTTTAGTGAATCGGCCCCTCTGAGTTTCAGCGCTTTGAAAAGATAGAAGATAGGAATGAAAGTATACTTATGCAAGACAACATCATTTCTCCTTTTTACTGTTTGCTACGCACCACGGGTCCCAGAGCCAATGCCCTCTCAACACCAGGCAGGGATTGGCATCCTTAGGAGCGCAGACTGTTGCAGAACTCCAGCTGTGGGCATCCTAGCTAGCAGGTACAGGTGACCCTCGATCTGTTCTAATTTACTATTCATGTAAAACAGTGCTATAAAACATATACTTTTCTTCATATGAGCTTCCAGTGACATTGACAAGTGTCTCCTGACTAAAAGTTGATGTCACCAGGGACGATAGCTCAGAATTTAGGAGTGTACGGCAGCCAGTATCCTGGCACTAGCAGCAAAGAAGGAGCGGAACTGCAAGAATTACTGTTCTATTATTTAAATTATCAATTTGTGACTCTTATGTCACATTCTCGAACCAATTACTGGCTTGTCACATTCTCAAGTAGTTCCCAGAATTATAATATTCATAATTTCACTGTGCAAGGCACAGCACATGGTTGAAATTTCAGTTAGAAGATTTCTCAGACAGATGGAATATTTTCAAGCATTTTTCCATGTGAATATTCATGTCACCCACCAGTAGTGTATGTTACCACTTCAATACAGAGGATTTGTTGCCTGCAATTACAAAAACACAAGGCACAATTCAGTCCCATTTCTGTGCTTTTATAGTGTGACTTTAGAGTTACAGATAACTGCAAAATGCTTAGCAAATCCATTCAGAGTAGATTGCTTTCAGTCTCTTATTTTCATGCACCCACAATAGTGAGCAATTGAGGGGAATGAGATTATAAATTCATGTGAAGTCCATTTTGTTACATGCAACTATTTTTGCATTCTGCTTATGTATATGTTCTGCTATCTGGAGGTACAGGTATTGACCCGCCTTTCTTCCAACCCCAAACCCCCTTTAACCCTTTTACTTACCAATCCCAAAAAACACACAGACACCAATTCTTGGGATAAAATGGCCGCAGAACATTTATTAATAACAACAAAGTTTTAATTTAAAACATATCATAAAGAACACATATGATACAAAACATCTCATAAACATAACACAAATGTTTGTATAACAAACAACCAACTTTTGAATAACCATAAACCGTAACAAGCCAATAACTGCGCAGCGCAACTGGCGCCGCCAGCTGCCCTTCTAGCCCGGAACCACCTACCCAACAAAACTCACCTCCTGATCCACTTTCTTACCCTGAGGTTCCAGGCATGCCAGCCCCAATTAACTACTAAACTCCCTTCCTAACCCAACCATTGTTTTCCCCCAACTCAATCACCCCGCCAACAACGTCTCGTTGCCACCACCTCTATAGGGAGGGAGGGTGGGCGTTTTACTATGCTGCCTAAAATGGATTGAGAAGCGGGAACGGTTTTCGGTATTTATACCTATACTACAAATCCACCGATCACCTACAACTGGGAGTGGCTAAGTCTGCCCTACGGCTCCGTCATGCCCCTGCTTCCCTACATTTCCCTACGGGTCATTGGGCTACTCTACACTCACACAAACCAAGATACATACATGCTAGGTCACATCAGCCAATTAATGGACAAAGTTTTGCCTTTTGCTCCCACACTACTTCCTGTTACAGTTAGAGCTGCATTATTTCCTGTCAGCTGATCTCTGGGGGAGCACCCAGCCCATCACTAAATGATGGCTTAAGGTAAAAGATGTACAACAGCAATATTTACTAATTTATATTTGTCAGTATGGTAAGATTCTTTAATAGATCACTTATTATGATATATGTTGGAAACGTATTTATTCTGAAGGTATTGGCAACATCATCATTTTTATTTGGGTATAGTAGAGGCCACGCCAATCACCATGTTTTTTAAACCCATAAAAAAAGTGTTTTTTCCCATAATTTCAGCTCAATTGTAGTCATTCTTGCGTTTTGACACAAATTGGGTTGGGTCCCTTGGAATATGCATTCCAAGCCTGATTCACAAGGAGAAAGTCAGGAGCACCTATTGACACACCCTGCTGTGGGAACCCTACAGCTAATACAAGGGCCAGGGTGGCCCTTGACCCAGGGTTCCCCAGCATTAATAGGTACAATTGCACACCATTCATCTAAAGTGGCAGGACTGATTCACTGGCAGCCCTGTGTGCAGCAGTGTGTTTGTGTATTATTAGATTTATCACACATACAGTGATGCTCTGGATTCATACACATTTACTGTCTTCAAAATCCATATTTGCAAGAAGTTTGTCTGTTCCTTGTATGGAGCATCAAGTTCCTTATACAAATCAGACAAATCTACTCAGCATTGATAAATTTATATTTGAAAGTGAACAGATAACTAATATTGTAATATCTCTCAGCCAGGCAGAAAAGCGCAGGACTGAGAGAAGCGAAGCTATGCTTCGTCTGACCATGCCCTAAGTCACACAGAACTAACCATAAACATACAATTGGAATATTGTGTGCTGGTTACAGATTAATTTACTTAATTCATTTTCCAATATTTCATAAAAAAAGAAATCTTTGTGGTGAGCTACATATATTTCTTAGTAGAAGGAAAAGCAGATCAATAGTTTGCTGTGTTTGACACAACCAAACCTTCACTCTTGGTCAAAGTGAGCTCTCGATTTAAACATAAAAGCAATGGAAGCCTATGAAGTTTAATTTAGAAGATGCAGTGGCACTCAGCATTTTATGTTACATTTTGTTAGCTAAATCAAGTTGCCTTGTAGACGGAACACATGTCAGAACGAAGTGATGGAAGATTTTGCGCACCTACCAAGGTGGTAACCCTGGAGCTAAGAAAGAAAATAAAATCTTTCTGTTACCACAGAGCACTTGTTAGCACTTAAAAAGAGAGCAGCAACATGAGGAAAAGAACATTTTATCCGGCTAGTTTAAAAAAAAAGCAAAAGAACAAAGAATGGTAAAGACATCTGATCATTTTGATCGTGAAGGATTCTGAACCAAAAATAAGATAAATGTGGCTCCTCACTTCAGTAGAGATTGGATTTTAAAGGCACTTGGGGAATGAAAGGGAGCCCAAATACAGGCTGAAGGCATAATTATATATATCTACATCTGCATCTCTGATTTTAAGAGAAAGGGATTTGACATGTATATTTAACTCAATGGCCTCAAGAGAGGGTGGAAAAAAGTCTACAGCCAAAGAGGTTTCATTTTGCACCTCATTTCAATAAAATGTGCCTATGATTAAGGAATTGAATGTATTTCCTGATGCAGAAAGTCGGTAGCCAACACTATGCTTGCTATGTACTAGGAAACTTGCCCAGGAAATATTCCTTAAGTTAATTACCACTAACAATTTCTGGTAGTGCCCCACAGGTTTCTCTGAATGACCCCAACATTTTTTCTTAATCTTGAAAGGGCCTGGGACATTTCCTGTGTAGCCGCAACTCAAATGTCCTTGGGGCTAATGATACCAAATGCATTTTTACCCCCAGCATTTGTCCACAGAAATGCAGCATCATCACCCCGGAGTAGGCAGATTGTGTGCAATGCAGCAAAATGGATGCCAATTAGTGGGTGTTTTAGTAAATTGTGTGCATGTTACCACTCATATAGTAAGGATGGCATCACTAACAGCATTAGAATCCAATACATGGGAACCCTGTCAAGGCTGCTGGTAACTCCAGGGTTCTCTTGCATCCGGCACACAATTGTGAAAATTTCATAAGCGCATGTGGGGGAGGCCCATTGGTGCTCACTGAATGTTGCTAGAGAGCATGTATGTGTGCACTATGCAAATGCTTTTTCTTTTTGTGAATAAGCCCTTGTATGTCAAAGATGATCATTGTAATTTATTGATATAAAGCTGACAATTTATGCAACACTGTATATATACAGTACATTAAGATTTGCAGAAATGTATAGGGAATCTTAAAAATGGTAACTTATTATGAACACGGTGTTATTTAATTGTACAGTCTGTTAAAAATTCTTTCCTTTTTTCAAGAAAAAAAGGTTTTATTGTACCTGCCATTCCTTAAACCAAAATCAGGTACAGAACTATAAAAGCAGTTGTATCACCTCCCATGACTGTATATTCTGATAATAGATAAGGGACCATGAGACATGGCAAAACCTTGTTTTTTCAGCTGGTAGCGTGATGATGCAATGGAGAGATTTGTAGCCAGCCAATCACTACTGGTCGCTACAAATGTCCATGAAAATATGCAAATTTTTATATACATATATTTTATTAACATTCTGGAATGGAATCTATAACACTTAAACCTATTATTCTTAATGTGTAATTGCTTTTTAGAAGCCTTAGGCATGCTTTATATTTAAGACTCCTTATCCAGAAAACCCCAGGTCTCAAATATGTTAGATAAAATATCCCATACCTACATTTAGGAACAGTGCACTGTGTTACTTGATTCTTGTGCAAAAATGTGTTTAAATCTTATTTATAAACTTAGTTCTAATTGAAGGAATGCCCTACGCAGTGTGTAAATTGCAAACAAAGGTGGTTTTTGGCCATTTTTGCACTTTGCCCATGTGTTGAGTGGAAAGGGCTGTAGACTGCTGTTTGAATCTAACACAGTCTGGAAGTGAGGAGCCCAACCCCATCAGGTCTGACACTGCCTTCTGTACAAAGCACAAGATGTTTAAGCCATGCGTCATGCAGAAAGCAACAAGCCCTTGGCGCTCATTTAACAAGTTCTGTGTGTTTTTGCACCCTTTAGTGCTCTTGCACTTGCACCCTCGAGCTTGTAAATGAGTCCTAAAAAGCACTTTGCACTCTGCTTGGGGAACTGTAAATGGACCCTATGGTGTGTTCTAAAGGGCAGCTAGATAGATAGATCCATGTGGCAGAGATAGGAGCCCTCATAAGACTTCCAAAATTGAACAAAAAGATGTTAATTTAGGTCAAAGTTTCAATACTATTCAGAAGACCTTTCTCAAGACCTTTCTCAGGACCAAAATATTTTTGTTTCATTTTTAAAGTCCAACAAGTGCTCCTATCTCTGCTACATGGTTATGTTTTTTTTGAGGAACAAGGGAGCAGTGATATTGTTTATCTGTAAGTGTGTCACACTATTACTAATATATACAGCTATACATAGCAAAACAACAAAAAAGTACCACTCTCAAAAGGCTCAGTTAAAAAAAAACTGATTTTACTAAACAAACAAAAAGTATATATACATTTTATATATTTAAAATAGAGAAAATTCTGTGGGCCGGTGATTGTTCATACTCATATTGTGGAAGCAGTTGATATATAATTGGAAACTGCTAAATTTCAAAATCTGCCCCATGCTTACGGCACTGTTTTTCTTTGTCTCTATCTATAAATAAAAGTCTGCAGAAAGGCTCTGAAACATTGGTGCCACTAAATAATGTCATAAATACAATAGAGACCCAGGGAATGACTAGAACTAAGGGTTAAAAAACACTAATGGTCTACTAAATGCCTTTCCTACAATTTAAAACTCCTGATGTACAGTAGTCTTTCTGAAGCCCCCTGTAAAATGGCCCATATTCCCCCCCCCCCACCAACCTGTAATGGCAAAGAAGTTCTAATGAG
The DNA here is from genome assembly GCF_000004195.4 of Xenopus tropicalis. Lineage (NCBI taxonomy): Eukaryota > Metazoa > Chordata > Amphibia > Anura > Pipidae > Xenopus > Xenopus tropicalis. Next base: position 179,008,378 of record NC_030677.2, on the reverse strand, counting down.
AGAGAAAAAAACTTGTTGACCAGATTTTTTTTTTATATAATGTATATACTATGTTCGTGCCTGCCACAAAAAACAAAAAATATGTCTTACATTTTTTATCCGTTATTCTTTGCCTAAGAAACACAGCAAATCTTTTCTCTAGGTTACAAAGGACGTGCATTTACTTTACTGCCAGTTTTTGCCGTTGCTTTGACGTATGTGTCAATGAAATTGTTAGCACCCTCTCCGGGCCAGCGTGTGAAGACATTCCTCTTTAATTAGTTTAGCTGAAATATTCTCTATATTTCAACTTTATTTAAAGCCATTGGACAATATTAGACCACTGCCTGCACTGGAACATTCTCTGAAACAGATAAAATAAACAGATAAAAGTGGAATTGTGGAAGGATTCCATACGACAGAGGCAGCTGAACTTTTAAACTTCCGCTCTGTTCACCTTGGCCTAAGAAAGTACAAGAGCAACACAAAATAAAAGTTAGATTTAGCTGAGCTTAAAGGGGAAATGCATGTTTTTATTCTTTTCCTAAGTAATCTTTATTGTTTCAATTCTATAAATATATAAAGTTATTGTTTATTTTCAGGACAATAGCCATTATTTGGTTTTATTTAGTTTGTAATGTCATAAAAAACTGCAACTGTTTTCTTCTCACTACCAGATTTTATTTACAATGCCCCACTCAATGTGCAAAAAGAGCAAGCACAGTCATTTTCTTTTTTTACTTTACACACCAAATGGGGCATGTGAAGAATGGTCTCAGGCCTCTATGCTTCTTTTTAGATCACAAAGACTTGCAGCATGCCCCATGGATTGAGGACTGACTGTGTAAGCCAGCACTCAATGTAAGAAGAGCGGGTAGGGGGTAGGTCCCTACACTCCCCATACACCCTTGACCCATATGTATTTATAACCACTGGAGATACTGCTTATGGAACATTTTCCAGCTTGCCAAGCAAAATGGCAACCCAGTCATATGCAAACATATTTAAAGAGTCATTATTGCAAAAATAGGGGGCAGATTTATCAACTTTTGAGGCTGAGTTTTTACAGTTTTGCTATTACTTTCAAACATAAGTTTTCCAAACTTGAATTCTCAGGGAAAACTCAAATAAGAAAAATCATCTGCTGTAGAAGCCAATGGGATGTGTATTTTCAAAATTCAAGCAGTTTTAAAAATTGTGTTTTCAAAATAAATTTGAAATTGTGCAGATGAAAGAGTAGAAGGTGATTTCAGTGTGTTCAAGTTTTTTTTTCTACACAGTTTGAGCTATGAAGATTTACATTTTACATTTAGATTAAGAAAGAACTCAACAATACTCCAATCTACAGTAAGTTTTGATAAATCTGCAGTTAAATGAGAAGGAAAAGTATAATCACTGGGGGGTGACAAAATGTTAGGCACCCCCCCCAGTGACTGTAATCGCCCAATGCCCCCGGCCGTTGCCCCTGTCAGCAGAAATCTTCCCCGGTTTGGGGTACCGGCGTGCAAGCGATCCTCTTCCCCCTGTCTTCTTTCTTGCAACCCTGGGGCTCCCACAGAGTACAAAGAAGGAAGGGGGACACTCGCTCCTAGGTACCCCGATCCGGTGCAGCTTTCTGCTAACAAGAGCACCAACATGGGATATCAGGTAAGTGATGACAATCACTGGGGGGTGCCTAACGTTTTGCCCCCCCCCCCCCCGGTGATTTTACCTTTTCTTTCTCCTTTAAGCATTGCAATCATTTATTCAATAGGAATGTCCACCCCAATTTTTTTTGCCTAATGTCATCCAAACAACTTTTTATAAGATCCCCTTTAAAACAAAAATAAAACCTACTTTAAAGCAATGCATGTTTTCCTTTGAAACCATTTGGACTATTTTCTGTGTTACCGTTTCCTCAAGTGGCTTTGCAAAATCCTGTATTCTTTTATTTAAATCGACAGATACCAGTCTCATGCCAACTCCCATTACTTAGTTTGTTTTTCGGAAACAAGTCAGTCCTGAAAAAAGTGCCGTAAACACATAAACTGCTGCCTTGAGCAGCTGATTATTTTATTCCTCTGTGTGCAATGCGTAATCAGGAATAAGATAGACATACAAATATACTTATTTGGAAAATAATCTCTGCACTGACTTTAATTAGCAAATCAGAGACATTAATTTGTTTCCGTCACGTAGTTTAGCTCACCTCACATACCTGAATATTGAAATAGAAAATTGGACTTCAGCACAAGGCCTTGTTTACACGGCTGCTTTTTCACATTGTTTTAATCACCGGTATAAATCTTGAGATTAAAGGGGCAGTTATATCCTTCTACAAAACAAATTGTTCTCAATTTGTTCAATTTGTTGTTATTTTAAAAGTGACCTAGAGTGATCTCAAGATCTACAGTTAGTAAAGTAATGTTTTGTGTTTATGTATTGTTATATACTGTATGTAAGTGTATTAATAGGTCTGTATAGGTATGTGTATATATATGGTTTATTTGCTGGGGGTTATTCGGAGGGGTTGAACAGAGTGAGAAGTACCAGATGAGCACTTCTTCTCTCTGCATAGTCGCAACTCCCCCTTAGCTACTGTCTCAAATATTTGTAGATTGTAAGCTCTTTTGGACAAGGCTCTCTTCACCTCTTGTATCGGTTATTGATTGCTTTATATGTACTCTGTATGTCCAGTGTATGAAACCCACTTATTGTACAGCGCTGCGGAATATGTTGGCGCTTTATAAATAAATGTTAATAATAATGTTAATAATTTACCCTGTCAAAGCTTCCCTCCCTCTACTGAGCTCGCCCGGGAAGCCCTATTATTTTTTACATTCCATCATCACTATATTGCCAAATACATTGGACAAATAAATGAGGGAATAGATCATATTACACAATATTTTACCAGCTTAGGCTTAAGCTTGAGCTTAGCCCTTAAAAAATCACTAAACTGCAAATAGTATCAGCTGTTTGTGTGTTCCTCAACCTAATGTTTTTTTTTTGCAGTTGCATCCAACGCACTTATGCTGTGAGTCACTGACTGATTGCTAATTGGCTGATCCCACTAGACATTTGGGTGTATGTTTATCAGTGACAGTTTTGGTTTAATTTTGGGGCAGCTTGAAAATCTCAGTTTCATCCATCAAGTGACCTAACTTTCAGTGAGTCAGTAAAGGCTTTGATAATAGCTTCTAAGAAGAGAAACATCAGGGGGAATACAGATGCAAAGCATCAAGGGAATACAAAAGGAGTATATTTATCATGCTGTGTATAAAGTGGAGTAAAACATTACCAGTGATGTTGCTCATAGCAGCCAATCAGCTGCTTTGCTTTGGTTTTCTAACTGTTGAAATCTAATTGCTGATTGGTTGCCCTGGGCAACATCGCCGCTAATGCTTCACTCTACTTTTTACACAGAATGATAAATATACCCCAAAGTGTAAATGTTAAAAATTTTGTCATACAATCTGTATCTGTTGTTTGTGTCACTGTAATTATTTATAGCATATAAGGCAAACACAGGCACAGAAGCCAAAGAATCAGCAAATTAGGAGCAAACCATTTGTAATTTTCTATATCACCTTTGAACATAGAAATCTTATAGAGGAACAACCATTGACATGCAAGCTGATTGTAATTTGTGATAATAAATATAAAATAAATATTTTCACCCCACCTGCCCCTCTGGCAAAACCTTAAGATATATGGCCAATGACTGGTTTTAACTGATTTGCTGATAAAATTATACTTTCGTACAGTATAAGCACAGTTTGTATTCTAGTTATACTTTCATTTTAATCCAGCCATTTTTCTTGTTTTTATTTATTTATATAGTGCTACTTGTATACATGCAAGTGTAAACTGGAGAGACAAACATTGCCATAAATATATATAACTGTAGAGAGTTACACGCATTAAATGCCATGGACCAAGAGACACTAGAGGAAAGAGGTCATTTTTGTCTCTTTTTTTTGTTTGCTATTAAAATAACAACTAGGGACAAGCAAAATGATATGATGTTCTCTATCAAGTCTATTGCAACGATTTGATGCACATCAAAAAATTTGCAAGTGTGCCTAAGAACGTAGGGAATCAGACTAGAGGACTCATTCACTCTTTTACACCTGGACTCAGATGACACCAATGAGGCCTTCATTAAAGGTACTTGTACTTTTAAAAGTTCCTCACACTTGCGTGTATTTGTGCCAAGGGCAACTGAACCTGCCAAGTAAGCCCCTATAAATCATGTACAAGTATGCTTATTGATATAGGTGAACCCTGGAGGCTCCAGGGTTCCCACTTGGGACATGTACCCTGCCAAATGTTTTTTTTTCTGTTTATTATTGGATAATTCCAGCTGGTATCCTAGTAGTGAGCACCAACTAACCATTGATATAGTGTGCTACTCCCAAATCTATTTTAATGGGCTATGGCAATAAGAGCACCAGACTTCAAGAATCATGTGCAAATGTCAGTATGATGCAAAGCATTAGATATGGCACAAACTTGACTGAAAATTGTAGATCAGATGTTACTCCCCCTCATGGCTGCAGTTAATGCTGGAATACTGGAAAAACACTAACTTCTTGGTAGAAAAACATGGCATTTTGTTGGGTCTGAACTGCATACTTACATTTGTAAATAATCCCTTACATGTGCAGAGAGTGGTGTTAACGCCTGGTGAAGGCAGGTGCAACGTTATTGGGGAACTGAGGGACCAAGACAGGGAGAAAGAGTTGGAAGGGCTACTCTGTCTGCTCTGGTAGCTTCTTTGTGTTTTTCAATTTGCATTATCATTTTCATGGCCAAATACAAAACAAACAGTATAAAGTAACCCTGATGAAATGTGGCCAATATCCCAATATCAACACCATGGCACATCTTGTAAAGTCCTTTATATTCATGAAGCTGTGTAATCCTTGTATGCTTGTGTAGTTAAGTGTTAGCTCTAAAACATGCCACATAAAAATAGGGTATTGAGAGCCGCTGCTCTTTACACCATTTTATCCCACAATTTCTTTGTGCCATCTGAATTTGTCTCATTGACTTTGCTCAAAATATTGACACAAAAATACACATATTTATAAAAATTACACTCTCTTCATAATTGCAAGTACAATTATCCAGAATGCTCTAAATAATGGTAAGGTCCATTTAATGAAATAAATCAAATTTTTAAAAAATATTTAATTTTTTCTCTGTAATAATAAAACAGTACCTTGTACTTGATCCCAACTAATATATAATTAATCCATATTGGAGGTTCATTTAATGTTTATATAGATTCAAATTATAGAAGGACCCCTTATCTGGAAACCCCAGATCCTGAGCATTTTGAATAATAGCTCCAATACCTCTATGTCTATGTAAGTCTATATAATATTGAAGAAACATTTTTATTTTTCATTCAATTTATTTTACATATACAGGTATAGGACCCATTATCCAGAATGCTCGGGACCTGGGGTTTTCCAGATAAGGGGTCTTTTCATAATTCGTAACTCCTACCTTAAGTCTGCTAAAAACATTATTTAAACAGTAATTAAACCCAATAGGATTCTTTTGCATCCAATAAGGAATAATTATATCTTATTTGGGATCAAGTACAAGGCACTGTTTTATTATTACAGAGAAAAAGGAAATCCTTTTTAAAAATGTGAATTATTTGATTAAAATGGAGTCTATGGCCTTTCTGTAATTTGAAACTTTCTGGATAATGGGTTTATGATACCTGTATACTTTTCTTACATTAGCTACTGTTATATATGGCACCCAGATAGGCAGCTCATTTTGAAACATACGTTACAGCAATAATACAAGTTACAATTTACTTGCAAAACAACAGCAAAGCATTAGGTTGCAAATAAATCTGAAATAATTTCTGGTAGGAAAAACACAGATTTTCTGTTTACATTTTAAACTCTTCTCAGTATGAATAATCAGAATTCAAGAGTTATCCTGTCATTATTATTTTGGCACTAAGTTAGGACTTAGTGAGAATGATAGTCTGTTAAGAAAAGAAATGCCATAATTCAGGATATTAATACATAAAGCAGGTTACTAACTAGAAATCTATTTTTACATGGAGTGACTGGAATTACATATTTTCCTAGCCTGCTATGAGCGTCTCATTATCTGTAATATCTAATTAATTTACCTCTGATCTACCAATCAGACTTACACGTTAAGCAAAACCAAATGGAATTAGTAAAACTGACATACAGACAGCTATGTTGTATATTCAAAATAATGCACATATTTGGAAAAGTAAAACTTTTTAGAAAGCATTACTTTATTTACTGTTGAAAATGTCAGTAGAAAGTGTAACTGCAATCCTTGACAGATTTCTAACTGCGTCTTACAGTAGTGAGCGTAAGACTTCTTATACTTGGGATCTATGCAGCAATGGAAGAACAGCAATGTGATTATTATGTGATGCATTAACACAGGCTCATAGTTCCCCCTTCTGGTTAAAATGATCCAAATTTCAAGAAGAATCTTTAACTGGATACAGTTGCAATGTATTAAAAAACAATCATTATTTCACTTTTCTCATATATATATATACATATAGAGAGAGAGGGGGGGGAGATATTTTATTGAAAGGCCTAAACAGGAATAAAAAAAAATCTGTAAACTTAATATGAAAATAATTACTGTATATTGAGCGCTCTGTATTAAATGTCTTTCCTCTTAAAGAGCATAAAGGGATAAATTCCTGGGAATCTTTTATTTGAAACACCATTGGTTGTAAATGGGACACTAGTACAGGTATGGGATCCGTTATCCGGAAAATTACGGAAATAGACTCCATTTTAATCAAATAATTCAGATTTTTTAAATTGATTTCCTTTTTCTCTGTAATAATAAACAGTCCCTTGTATTTGATCCCAACTAAGATATAATTAATCCTTATTGGATGCATAATAATTCTATTGGGTTTAATTAATGTTTCATTGATTTTGTAGGAGACTTTAGATCCAAATTACAGAAAGACCCCTTATCCAGAATACCCTAGGTCCCGAGCATTCTGGATAATGGGTCCTATACCTGTAATATTAAAGTATTAAGAATGTTCAAATACCAGTTCCATTATTATTTGATTATCATCCATGTAAACTAAAAGAAAGTATTGAATTAAGCATGAATGTTCAGTTTTAATTTCTGTAATAATTTGCTTAACTAAATTAATAGCAGTATTGGGCTCATTGTTACATTTTTCTGCTTTGCTTTTATAGACCAGAGATGTTCCAAGCCTGTGTGGCTGGATATTGGGTACAGCCTAAACATGGGAGGCAAGGGTATAAAATACTGATTAAAGTGTTTCACCTTCAGGTTAACTTTTAGTATGTTATAGAATGGCCTATTCTTAGCAATTTTTCAATTGGCCTTTATTTTTATTTGTTATATTTTTTGAATTGTCGTTCTCTTCTCTCTCTTTCACTCTTTAAATAGGTGGTCACTGACCCTAGCGGTAAACTATTGTCCAGTGAGGCTACAACGTTATTGTTACTTGTATTTCTATTTAGGCCCTCTCCTGTTCATATTCCAGTCACTCTTTCAAACCACTGCCTGGTTGTTAAGTTAAATTGGACCCTAGCAACCAGCTGCTGTACAAAAAGCTAAATATATCAAAAACAGCAAATAAAAAAAAACCAAGTACAGTTGTGAATTGTCTCAAAATAGCACTGTGTACATCATACTAAAAGTTAATTTAAAGGTGAACTACCCCTTTAAGAGAGGGGTTAGGTTAAAAATATCTAACAAAAATGTTTTTGTTAGAGTATTTTCTTCTAATTTATTTGCCCATTCCTTACCTGCTGGTATTGTTTTCATTTTATTGCAAATTGGCCAAATAATCATATCAACACACATTAGGGTCAAATATGAAAATGCAGTTTTATTCTGTACAGGTATCAGACCCCTTATCCGGGAACCCATTTTCCAGAAAGTTCCGAATTACGGAAAGGCCATCTCCCATAGACTCCATTATAAGCAAATAATTCTCATTTTTAAAAATGATTCCCTTTTCCCTGTAATAATAAAACAGTACCTTGTACTCGATCCCAACTAAGATATAATTAATCCTTATTGGAGGCAAAACAATCCTATTGGGGTTAATTACTGTTTAAATAATTTTTTTAGCAGACTTTAGGTAGGAGATCCGAATACGGAAAGACAACTTATCCAGAAAACCCCAGGTCCCGAGCATTCTGGATAATGTGTCCCATACCTGTACAATTTATTAAAGATCAAACTGTGAATCCTGCAGGATTTTTTCCAGATTCCCAGGAATTCAGATGCTCTTTCTTATTTGAAAAATCAGAATTTGATTGATTTAAAAAGATATGGTTTGGTAAATCCCTAAATATTTATGGACTGATAATGAAATGAATCTATTCATAATGACTTTGAATAATTCCACCCCTCAGTGAAGAAGGCACCAAACCTGATGTGTTTGTACCTTCTGAGCAATATTGTAGCAAACTGCTGGTAAATTCCAATTGATTATCTCCAAAACAAGATTATCTAAAAATGCCCCCCCCATATATATATGCCAGCCTTTATTAAACTGAATGAATGCCTTGTTTCATTGACAGACATTACCAGATTTAGGATCCCAGTGTAGTAAATTAGCGGTATTGCAGTTTATATTGTGGGAGGAGATAAGGATAGTGAGAAGGCTGGGGCTTTAGTTTTGCAGCAATTGCTTTCCTATATATTTTAGTTGGAGAAGTTTATCTGTAGAATGTGCTACTTGTTAAAAAACAAATCTGAATACTTATGTATCAAAGAAACAACCTTGATATAAAATCAATTACTTCTGGAATGTTCAAATCTAAATTTTGCTCCATGCTGTTAGTTACTGATACCTTTACTGACTACTGTGAGGTGCGATTATAGGACAGGTATATGATCTGTTATCTGGAAGCCTGTTATCCAGAAAGCTCCAAATGTCATCTCCCATAGATCCATTTTAAGCAAATAATTACATTTTTTAGAAATTGTTTCCTTTTTCTCTGTAATAATAAGATAGTACCTTGTATTTGATCCAAATTAAGTCATGACTAAACCAATCCTATTGTGTTTATTTCATTTTAAATGCTTTTTAGCAGACTTAAGGTATGGAGATCCAAATTACAGAAACTACCTTATCTGAAAAACCACAGGTTCCATACCTGTATTAAAACCTAGCCTAGGAGTTGCTTTGGGTTTTACCCAACCTATAAGCCTTCTTCTTGAATCTATTATAATATAAAAATATAAAATTTGAGTTTAGAGTTTAATACATAAAAACTCACCCTATTCATTCCTATGGGATTTTAGAAGTGTATTTATCAATGAGTGAAATAATTTACCATTTGATAAATATGCTTATATAAAATTACGCAGGAATAAATAGAACCTGGAGTTTTTATGAACTAAGCTCTTAACTGACATTTTGATAAATCTGACCCTTAGTGATAGGGGACTTTTGAGAAAAGTGAGAGTAAATAATATATCAAAGAGTAACAGTTGAGAGAGATGGTGACCAGGCTTATTGTCCTAATAGTAAGAAACATGGGAGTGGGAACAAACCAAAGACATGTTAAATATTCACATTTTACAAAACCAGAAATAAAAAAGTTCAAATTTTGCACTTTGCTTGTTGCTCTATGTTCTTAAATGAACCTTTGTAAGTATTGTGAAGGTAAAACTACCTATTTACTCCATCCCTTTTGTGCCTAGCACCTTCCTTACTTCATTTCTATATGTTTGATAGGTTGCTCAGAAGAGCGCCTGTATAATCTAGACTGCCCCTGCGAGGAGGCTTTGACCAGGCATGTGGACTTGTATTTAAAGTATTCCCTCATTAATAAAAGCATTACAAGATTTCCAAGAGCTCTTGTGTTAGCTATTAATTGACAGCTCAGGTCTGCCAAGCTCATGAAATGATGAACAATGTCTAAGGATCAAGGCAGGTTAAAGTATAAAATGTCACTTGTCATTCAATTCTCCTATGACAAACAGCTTGGTCCTCTTCACCATGCATTGTTTCAATGGCCTTTTTAAATGAAATATTCAATCTTCCTTAATTAGGTCTCTTACAAAAATAGAGGCTGGTGTGGGTTTCAAGTAATTTGCATTCCAAGCAGTGTACTATTGTTAATGCTGGGTCTTGATTCTTAATACCAAATAATATATAATATTCACAGGAACAAAGCTATATGCTTAGGCATCCTATAAAGAATTTAGTCTAGCAATCTGCCAAACTTGCATCATATAGATAGGAAGCAAGTTCTCTTTTGTGTCTTTTAATAAGAGGGTGCCTAAGCTGCAATATAAATACTGCCTCAATGATAAGACTCATATTAGGAACATAACAAGGGCCAAGGCAGAAAGTTTCTTGCTAAATCATACATTTAGCCTACAGCTGCATTCTGAATCTACAAATTCCACATTAATATTGCTGATTTGTGACCAGATACTCTTCTAATGCACTGCTGTTCACAGATCTTTAGCAACTTACACTGTGGTCTGTAGTCCTGCATGTGGACTGGTAGGAATCAAAAAGGCCAGCTAAAAGGCAGCACTTTCCAATCCAAAAGGCCTAGGTGGTGCATTTCTACAGCTGAAAGGCAGCGCTTTCCCATGCCCTCCTGGTCTACCTCTCTCCCTATTCAGAACATCACTCCCTTCAAAAACCAAAATGACCCTCATATCTTCCTTTCTTCTGCTACTCAGCATACAGTATTATACAGTATATCCCTAATCCAGACTAAGGGGCACATTTACGCAAATTGTCGCGACTTTTTCGTAGCGTTACGACTTGCGCGGATTGTCGCGACTTTTTCGTAGCCATCGCGCAGAGTACAAAAGTTTCGGGTTCATTCAAGCTTTGGTATCGTGACTTTCCTTGGGCCAGGTTGGAGCTGCAGAGTGCCATTGAGTCCTATGGGAGACTTTCCTTGGGCCAGGTTGGAGCTGCAGAGTGCCATTGAGCCCTATGGGAGACTTTCCTTGGGCCAGGTTGGAGCTGCAGAGTGCCATTGAGCCCTATGGGAGACTTTCCTTGGGCCAGGTTGGAGCTGCAGAGTGCCATTGAGCCCTATGGGAGACTTTCCTTGGGCCAGGTTGGAGCTGCAGAGTGCCATTGAGCCCTATGGGAGACTTTCCTTGGGCCAGGTTGGAGCTGCAGAGTGCCATTGAGCCCTATGGGAGACTTTCCTTGGGCCAGGTTGGAGCTGCAGAGTGCCATTGAGCCCTATGGGAGACTCTCCTTGGGCCGGGTTGGAGCTGCAGAGTGCCATTGAGTCCTATGGGAGACTTTCCTTGGGCCGGGTTGGAGCTGCAGAGTGCCATTGAGCCCTATGGGAGACTTTCCTTGGGCCAGGTTGGAGCTGCAGAGTGCCATTGAGTCCTATGGGAGACTTTCCTTGGGCCAGGTTGGAGCTGCAGAGTGCCATTGAGTCCTATGGGAGACTTTCCTTGGGCCGGGTTGGAGCTGCAGAGTGCCATTGAGCCCTATGGGAGACTGTCCTTGGGCCGGGTTGGAGCTGCAGAGTGCCATTGAGCCCTATGGGAGACTTTCCTTGGGCCGGGTTGGAGCTGCAGAGTGCCATTGAGCCCTATGGGAGACTGTCCTTGGGCCGGGTTGGAGCTGCAGAGTGCCATTGAGCCCTATGGGAGACTTTCCTTGGGCCAGGTTGGAGCTGCAGAGTGCCATTGAGCCCTATGGGAGGCTTTCCTTGGGCCAGGTTGGAGCTGCAGAGTGCCATTGAGCCCTATGGGAGACTTTCCTTGGGCCAGGTTGGAGCTGCAGAGTGCCATTGAGTCCTAGGGGAGACTTTCCTTGGGCCAGGTTGGAGCTGCAGAGTGCCATTGAAAGTCTGAAAGTTTTGCCCGCAGTTTACGAGCGCTCAATACGAAAAAGTCGCAACAAGATACGAGCAAATCGTAACGGCTTCGAAAAAGTTGCGACAATTCGCACAAATCGTAACGGCTACGAAAAAGTTGCGACAATTTACGAAAAAGTCGTAACGGCGACGAAAGAAATCGAAAAAAATACGAAAAAGTTGCAAAATGTTCGTTTTCCAATCGGAATTTTTCCCATTCGGATTCGGATTTGTGGGTTAGTAAATCAGCCCCTAAATGTGTAGTCTCTGCACACAATAACTAAACAGGGCAACAGCAGAGATATAGCCAACACGTTTTTCAAAAAGACCCCAGGATACTTGTAATTCTCTTCTTTAGCTGGTTCAAAAACCCCTTCTTTGTCAATCCCAACCAATATAGTTTTTTGCAGCTTCTTACACATCTGAGAGCATGCTGACCTACTGGGATCTAGCCTGTGATAGTTGGCTCACATAAATATGTGTTTCTCTTACTTTTGGTCTCAGTTTAAAGCAGGAAAGGTAAAAACTAAGTAAGCTTTATCAGAAAGGTCTATGTAAATACAGCCATAAGCACTTATACTGCTGTTCTAAATCTGCCCTTCCCTCTCTGCTTTCTCCCACTCCCATCTCTGCTGTAATCTGAGCTGAAAGTTGTTCCATGCCTGCACACTGCTGCCTGAAAGTGAAGCCAGACCAAGCTAAAATGGCAGCTGCTTTCTTACACAAACAGAGGGAGCTTTTATGGCTGTTTACTCAAGTATGATAAAGCATACTGCAAAATAAATATAGCATTCTAGCTTGCACTATTGTGACTAATCTATTGGCAATAAAATCCCAAAATGCCTTTCCTTCTTCTTTAATGAGCAAGGAAGCAAAAACAAAGGTTTAAATTACCCACTCATCCCTTTGGGATTGCCCATAAGGTTTGACAGGTTGTAAGAAAACAGTAAAATTTCTTATGTATGCTAATTATTACAACCTGCTTTGGATGCAGTAGGAAAGCAGCAGACATTGCCCTTTACTGTGTATTGAATACTTCAACCTATCACCACAGTGTCCCAGATGGCATCATACTGGATCTGGATATTACAATACTGTACCTGCAAGTGAAATGCTTCCTAATACTACTCTATACTGAGGGTGCAGCTCCATGAATCTGACCATAAAGTGGCAGAACTGGCAAATATATGTTTTTTGTCCATCGGTGACAACGCTATAAATCTTCAACACTAGGGGGCAGATTTATCAAAACACAAGTTGGAATCCTGAATGGAAAAAAATCGGATTGGAAACGAAAATTTCTGAAGAGCGCAAATATCACGAAAATGTGTATGAAAAAATTGTATTAGTCACGATAATATCGTATTGGCGATCCGAAAGTCCCGAAATTTCCGTACCAAACAATTGTAAACAGCGGCAAAACTGATCCGATTTTTTTTTGCGCAATGTACAAAAAAGTTGCGGAAAATACAATTGGACCGATCGAACAAACGCTCGGAGCGTTCGTGGATAAGTAAATGTGACCCTAGGCCAACTTATAGTGGAGCAGAGACATAGCACATTCATGTTTCATTTTCATTACCTTTGGGGATGCAGTCTTTAACAGCTCTGAAAAAAATAAGAACATTAAACAGTAGGTTTACTAATCATCAACAATTTCACCATTAGATGGTGCCGTTCTTCTGAAGTTTATGGAGCCTATCTCACATGTAGAAAGTAACATAGCAGATCTTCCATGTGTATAACTGCATCACATATTATTGTAAAACAATTAAACACTAATGATTGGTAACCATTATGTATTAAGGAAGTGCAATTGGCTCGTGCCTTACTGTATTTATTAAGCGACATATGTAAATGATAGCCTCTATTTATAAATAAGGTGCATTTTTTCCTACAAGATTTACTTCCTATATAATTATAGCTACTTCATGGGATAGGCTGAATACTTTTATGGATTTATACAATTCCTCTAACTGAGCAAGGACCTTTGCGAGGTTAATTGTATTGTAATGTGCCTGAAACTATTCAGAAACATATCCTGTATTATGATGTAACTTAAATTATAGAGCATGTACTGTTATAATTTCCTTAAAGATGTCTAAATATAATTTGTGCATTTTTGCAGCGTATATTTTAGAGTAATTGATATACAGCCACAAAACAAAGGCTAAAAATACCCAAGCGGCAGCTGATTTCCACTTATTGTTAACCGCAAGATACACACGAAAATTCAGATCTATTCGTTTGTTTGCATATAACAGCAAAGGCAAAGAGAAAACAGGTTTTGCTACCAAACATACAATCTACTTGCGCTAGTCAATTGCCCACACGTTTTTCTACTTCTACAAAATTTCGGATTTGTTTCACAACTTTAACTCACTATTTTTGTTTGTTCAGAGCAATTTCCAACAATAAACTTAAATGAATGTTTTTCTAATCTCTGTGGTTTTCTGAAAAAAAATGTGTTGCTAAAATCAGTAACTATTGTCTGCAATGAGGCATTATTAGTTAGTTTTGCATTTTGAAGAAGTGACACCAGTGCACATCATTCCCATGCAATGTTCCTAGAAAATCCCCAAACGCATAAATACAAAGTGATTTTCTGCACAATTAGTGTATATATAGTACATCCTTGGCATGTGTGGAATTCATAAAGGAAATGTCATACTAATAAACCCCTTGCTGCCTAGCTAACTGCAGAATTTCCATGCAAAGAAAAGACTGAAACACCTTAAATATTCAAAATACGCTGAAAATGAAATTTTACTGCACCAATATCAAAACATTTTTTAAGTTGAAGGGCTACTGTACCTTCAGTTTTTTATAATGACAATATTTAGCAGTAAATGTCTTGCTGTCTTTCCTCCCCGCTAGATTCTACAGAAGTGTTTTGGGTTCGGCTTGTAGTTTTAGCCTTGTCCAGGGTTGAATTGGGCCATCAGGATCCCAGGAAAACCCGGTGGGCCCCAGCCCTTGTGTGCCCTGCCATCACAGGCACACTCACTTCTGCTCCACCCCTGATTATGACTAGAGATGTAGCGAACCTCACAAAAAACCCCTTCGCAAATTTCTGCCAAAAAGTGCGAACTTTTGCGAACTTTGCGAACCCCATAGACTTCAATGAGAAGGCGAACTTTAAAACCTAGAAAAGCCATTTCTGGCCAGAAAACTGATTTTAAAGTTGTTTAAAGGGTGCCACAACCTGGACAGTGGCATGCAGGAGGGGGATCAAGGGCAAAAATTTCTCTGAAAAATACGTTGTTGACACAGCTTTGCGTTTTGTGCTGTAAAGGGCAGAAATCACACTACATTTCTAAACTTGTGTAATAAACTGCTTTTACAAGGACTATTGGGTTACAGCAGATGAGATCAGCAGGACAGCTGTCCCCAGCAGCTACATACAGAGCAGTAGAAAGTAGATTACTAGTCAGCAAAGCTACCTAAACTGTCCCTCAAACCCCTGCACAGCTCTCTCCCTATGCTAACTCATCAAGCACACACAGGCAGAATGTAAAATGGCTGCTGGGCTTTGGTTTATATATGGAAGGGAGTGGTCCGGGGGTGGTCTAGGAGGGAGAGCTGCCTGATTGGCTGCCATGTATCTGCTGGCTCTGGGGTGAGAGGTCAAAATTTGGCTCCAGCTAAGGCGAACCCAAAATTGCGAACATTGCTAAACGTTCGCGAACTTGCGAACACACAATTTTCGTGCGAATTAGTTCGCCGGCGAACAGTTCGCTACATCTCTAATTATGGCCACAAGAAGTAAGTAAAAGATGCATATGGGATGGGGGTGGAGGGTGGCGACAGTGAAGGAGTTCACAACTGAGGTGACATCCCAGTCCAACATTGCCATGTTTAAATTGCCCTCCCCTTTAAACAAAACAAGGATTGTTTGTCCATACATTGCAATATACTTCAAGCTGGCCAACTACGTCAAAGTTGTCTATATGTATTTTGTGGTCACAACCTCATTGCACCCCCGCCTAATGGTTTAAAATTTAGTGGTTGAGCACAACTTTCCCCTTTTTTTTGCTATAGTTTATACAGGAGCAGTGGCCAGCTCCATGTTGTAGCTCCCACCCTTCCCAGCTGCAGTCAGGCGATCCCAGTGGAGCCAATAAAAGGGCAACCATATGGGGGTTTTAACCTTGAAAGCAAATAAGTTGTAGGTAAAACTTAAATGCTAAATGTATATTGAAGCAGTAGAATTCTTAATGAATCGCATAAGTCAGTGTAGGACTGGCCAGATGGGATGACTGTGACGTAGTTGGCCAGCTTGAAGTATATTGCAATGTATGGACAAACAATCCCTGTTTTGTTTAAAGGGGAGGGCATTTCTTAGTAGATTAATGCACAGAATGTCTTAATGCCCTATATATATTGATAATGGGTGAGTGCAGAGGATCTCTTGTTGTTGTTTCTATGTATTTTGTGGTCACAACCTCATTGCACCCCCGCCTAATGGTTTAAAATTTAGTGGTTGAGCACAACTTTCCCCTTTTTTGCCATGTTTAAATTGCACCTGGGGAATGCTGTTTGGCCATAGGATTCTTTATAACTTTAAGAAAAGGCAATTACACAAAGCAAGCTACAGTACAGTTCATGCCAAGATTTTAAAATATTCAAAGGCAAGAAAATAATCAGTGTTAGGTTTTTTGCAGCACAAGTATAGTATCTGGATTTCTGTCAAGGCATGGGTTTCTGCTTATAACAGATACCTTCGGTTTTGGGCCTGGCCCTCTGCTACTCAGGTGCCACCAGAACTTATCCAGTGACTCCCACAGGGGCAGGCGAGGGAGCCAAACATATACTACAGGGAAGGAGCTGTTAAGGACAGAGATGGGCATTGTCAGACAGGCTGGGTCGGAACCAGATAGCAACAGTAGAATCATAGATAAAACTAACCGGAATCAAAATCATGCTTAAAGTGGACCCATCACCCAGACATAAAAAGCTGTATAATAAAAGCCCTTTTCAAATTAAACATTTTTTTATTAACACATCCATACCCATTATAAAAGCATTTAAAAATCCCAGCCGTCAATCATATATTGCCTGCCCCGCCTCTATGCCTTAGGCATAGGGGTGGGGCAGACAGTTACTCTCACTTTGAATTCAGAACTTTTTAGGTGTTGCTGCCCTCCTCACATCCCACCTCCCTCCTCACCATGTAATTCTGTAACCAGTGCATGGACATGGGCATCAGGTCCCCCCATACAGCAGGGGTGGGCAAACTACGGCCTGCGGGCCACATCCAGCCCGTTGGCCTTTTTAATCCGGCCCGCCAAATCCGGGTCCCTTTAAATAATTTCTGGGCCCTGATTGGTTACGCTTCGTGCATGCTGTATACGCAGGGGGCGCAACCATAAAAAAGGATGCAGCGGGGAGCCGGGAAACAGACGCAGCCGAACGATGGAGGGAGCCACAGGTCGGGGAGATGGAGGATGCTGGGGGGGGGGAGCTGGTGGGAGGACGTTGGCCCGGCCTGGCCCACCTGTGAGTCAGTGTGGCCTCCGAGCCAAAAACTTTGACTACCCCTGCTATACAGGCACAGAAACAAGATTTTGACAGGATGCAATGCCTGCTTTGACAACAGTGTCCACAAAATGGCGCCTGCCTGCTTGCTGCAATTGTGAATTCCAAGGCTGAAGAAAATAAGATTTAAATAATTTATATAGTGTAAGTAAAGTTTATTTTGCTTGACAAACACAATAGAAAACAACTTGGAATAATTTCTTAAGGTGACAGGTCCACTTTAACCTACAACTGGCAGTGAGTGAGTTCAGAGTTGGGGATTTTATAGGCAGACTTATGGCTGACACTGAGCCCTGGTGGCCAGACTGACAGCAGCTGAAACAAGCCATGCCTACTTAAAGGAACATTAACACCAAAAAATGAAAGTGTATAAAAGTAATAATAATATAATGTACTGTTGCCCTGCACTGGTACATCTGGTGTGTTTGCCTCAGAAAGACTACTATAGTTTATATAAGTTAGCTGCTGTGTAGCCATGGGGGCAGCCATTCAAAGGAGAAAAGGCACAGGCTACTTAGCAGATAACAGATAAACCCCCATTATATGGGGCTTATCTACTAGTTATCTGCTATTTAACCTGTGCCTTTTCTCCTTTTTCCCCAGCTTGAATGGCTGCCCCCGTGGCTACACAGCAGCTTATTATATAGTAGATTTCTGTAGCAAAAACACCAGTTTTTTGCAGAGCAAGAGCACATTATATTTGAATTACTTTAAAACACTTTAATTTTTTGTTACTGTTCCTTTAAAAGGATACTAATTGGATGGAACCAAATCCTTAGCAGTCTGCAAATATAGAGCAAAGGTATAAAAATCTGCATAGGAACCTGCTTCAGATACAGAGTGGGCTGTTCATGGGATTCCCCATTTGGATGTAGATGTGCAGCAGATTTTATGTTCCATTCTAGTCTGGAACTCTACTTTCTCTGTCCTGCAGTCTCACCTAGAACTTTACAGGAATTCTCACAATCAAACATACCAGATTCATATAAGAGAGGTGTTTTGTAGCATACAATTTAAAATGTGTGCATTTTTCAATAAAGTATATGGAGTTCAAACACATCACACACTGCCATAATTTGTACTCTGAAAATAACAAGTTAAAGAATTATTAATACACGTGCTTTTTAAAATCCAATAAATATTAATTTTTAGTTTTCTCTAAATTCATGCTTTTTGGATTAACAGACATAAATGTGTCTTTTAAGCTGAATAAGCGATTGCAGCCAATGGGCATTAAATAAATAGGGTAGAGTGGGGCAGAAGAAGTACCGAAAGAAAGGACCAAGTTAATGGTTGTTAATTTGAGAAATCAAAGGAAATCAAACGTTAGTTTTAGAACAAGGCCTGACATTCTCACCCACTACATATATTTATAGTTTACATTATAGAAAGCTGCTATAATGTAACGTTTTGTGGTAGGAACACAAATGCCATTTTTTCTACTATGGAACTGGAAGCACTGAAGGACCTGAAGGATTTGGTGGCGGAACAGACTCTGGATCTTTCTACTTTGCAACCTTTGTTTCATTTGATGAAATTTAAGGCACCTTAAAAGTTCACGCCTACTTCCTCTCTACCAGTACACAGGTACAAATCTTTTATAATCTTGTGTGTAAGGAAATACGAGAGATGGGTCCATTTAGAGTGCATAACCTTTCAATTGCCGAACAACGGGCAACTGAACAATGGAAATCAGCGGGTGATAATCAAAGAGGCTGATAAGGGTGGTAATGTGGTTATCTGGCCCATTGAACTTTATAGGGCAGAGGCTAAGAGGCAGCTTTCAAATTGTAAGGGATATTGTTTATTACCAATGGATCCCACCCAAGTCTTTAAGTACAAAGATGATCTCATTTATGAGGGAATGGAACAGGGTCTGATTACACAATAAGAGGGTTCATTCTTGATGGTTGATGATTCTATGGTTCCTATCTTTTACCTACCTTTTAGATCCACAAGATCCTTAGATCCTGGAAGGCCAATGGCATTGGTAGTATTACAGAAATAGTTTGTTCTTTCTTTGACCATTTCTTCAAGTACTTTTTGCTCCCTAAATTTGTTTGTGACAGACTCCCTGGATTTTTTGTCCAAACTTTATAACATCTGTCTTGAACCAGGGACAGTATTGGTGACATGATGTTGAGTCTTTACAGTCTAAAATTCTACACTGCTTGGGGCTACAGGAAACCCAATATATCTTCTATATGGGGGACCGGGAGACTTGTGAGGAGTTTATCTGTGCCCACAATGACAATACCTTCTTACCTCCCACATCTCCCATTTCACATCCCATTTCCTTTTTGGATTTGGAAATTAAGGTGGATGGTTCGGGTAAACTTTGTTCGGATCTCTATTCAAAATCAACAAGGTAATTCACTTTTACACTTTTTCAGTCTTCATCCTGCACACTTGACGACAAGTATTACAGTGGGTCTAATCCTCAGTGTATGCCGGAATTGTTAGATAATGTGATAAGTTTAAAGTTCAGAAATAATGGTCTCTCCCAAGCATTAGGGAACACTAGGGAACAATTGCTGGCTACCAATCAGAAGAGGATGTGTTCCTCTGATTGGACTGTTGACCTTTAATTCATTACTCCCGTTTGCTTGGAATGGGATAGTCTTCGCTCTGCACTTACCAAGCACTGCAGGATCCTACAGACGGATGAATATTTTGACCAAACTTTACCTCACCATCCAAAAGCTTTAGTGATTTACTGACCCGCAGTCACTTTACCCAGGTTAACAAGTTAGGCAAAGAAATATGTTTAAAAGGTACATTTCCCTGTGGAAATTGCAATGTGTACCCCTTGACTGATATGACTGAAACTGTTTGGAATCTTAAAGTGTACAAGTTGAAGGACTTTATCAACTGCAAAACCAAAAATGTTGTCTACCTGTTGACTTTCATGTGCAAGAAATTTTATAGGGGGCAGACAATGCAGGAATTGCTCAAACTGGCACAAAAACATTGTTTCACTATTCGCTATGCTAAGGATGATGCTGAGAAAGATGTTCCATTGAACACAGTTGCTGCAAGCTTTTTAGGACTGTGACAGACGGGGAGATTAGTCGCTGCACGACAAATCCACCTTGTCGCAGACGACTAATCTCCCCGTCTGTCACAGCCCTTAGAATTCCACAAGGGAGGGATTGACTCTTTAGTGCTCTGGCACATGGGGAGATTAGTCGCCCATGACAAATCTCCCTTGTCACGGGCGACTAATCTCCCCGAAATGTCATCCCACAGGCGAGAATGTAAATCCCCGAAATCGCAGAAGTTTCCTCTAAAGGCAACTTCTGTGATTTCCCCGAAATCGCGGCGTCACGTATGCCACCCCACCGGAGATTTACATTCTCGTCAGTGGGATGGCATTTCGGGGAGATTAGTCGCCCACGACTAATTCGATTAGTTTGGCTACACCACTGGGATTATTTTATGACTAATATGTGCTGTCTGAGAGCTTGATGACGTTGCTCCTGAGGAAGCCGGTGTAGCAATATGCGTATGGCATTCCCCTGAGCCCATATTCTTTGCCCCCAGCCCTACTTGTCACGTGAAGTGGCATTTATATTGATAGAATCGTAATTACAACCTGAGACACATCCGGATGCAGCTGTGTGACCACTAGAATCCAGTCCCGGCCTGGGTTACTTTATACTTCTTTGACAGACTGGTGCTGTTTTGATTTATTCCTGGTCTGCATCTCTTTCACCCATTTGGGGGTTGACTTGGGTGGAGGTGCCTGGGCCTATTTTGCATATTAGAATTTGAACAATTTCCACAGTGGGCAAAGTGCAAATAAATGGGCGATTGCAACCTTTGCACACTGCGTGGGGCACTGTGAATGTGCACTAATGTGTGCCATAGCATTGACAATTCAAGGTGAGGGTTCACAAGAAATAAGGACCCAAGCACTTACCTGCTGCAGTGGGTTCTGCAGTCTGCACCTTGTGGCACAATCAAAATCCAGTGCAAGTTTAGAGCACAGCATAGTCAGACAGAATGCAACTGCATTTAAAGGCTCAGCAATGCCCTGCACTTGTTAACAGCCTCTTAGCTTTTAAGACTATCAAGCTAGAGGGCGCCCAAGCAAACTCCTACATACTGACCCCAGCCCACGCCTCAAAAATACTGTGCTGCCAAATGCAGACAGCGCTTTATTCATGCAAAAGGCAAAAACACAGCAGGGACCATATAGAGCCACAGTTGTACCAGGAAGATCGGCATCAATTACACAATATGAGTCTTCTGATGAGCGCCCACTGAGCACTTCCCCTAGCAGGGTGCAATAAAAAGCAAGGAAGTACTAAAAGACTAATGGTGAGGTCGGTGGTTAGCTTAAAAGTAAAAAAAAATATCTTTTCTGGGATAATGGTAATTGTAGTTCAACAACAGCTAGAAGCTCTCAAAGTGCACATTCTAAATGTCATTTGTATGGCCTCCACAAAGGAATATGTCTCCAAGGAAAGGAAAAAAAGAACTACATAAAGAGTGATATAATATAGTACATTTTCATTCCACTGCAGGATGTAACACACGCAGATGCACCCACTGGAGAAATACATGAAAAATGTGTGTTTCAAACTGTAATTCTCTAGCCATGGCAGCTGGTGTTGTAGCATTCCCAACTTGCAATTTCTAGGAGGAAATCTGGCACCGCATCGATTTCATTTTGTTTACTGATTCGTCGTTAAAAGTTTTCTGTAAAACTCAGCGAAACTATGTTTATTCTGCATAATTTATGGCTGTGACTGACATTTCCCTTGTTAAAGAAGAACTAAAAGGGAAAGGTGCATACATGTTATCTACTGGTAGCCATGGGGTGGATACAACGCGTTTCACAGCAAGGCTTTCCATGTGCTAATTGTTCTTATTCATCCCTGCAGATATTGGTAGGGTGAAGACAAAAGCTGAACACAGGTCTTAATGAATTGTCAGCTCTAATTGTCAGCAGGGCCATCTTCATCTTCGTTATGGACATATTTGGATCCAATACCTTTGGATCCAAATATGTCCATAACTGCTTGAAAACTGTACTCTACCCACCCCTTTTGCAAGCTTCTGGTTTAGACTCTTCAGTATGTGGAAGGGGCCCTGATCAACTTCAGTGACAAAGCAGCAGCTACTTAAAATGCAGTGAATATGCATTGAGTGGGCGGGGCTTTGCGATGTCACAGGCAGTCCTTCCTGCCCTGCTCATGCCCCTCCCTTCCCCTGCCTGCCTGCTATGATCGCTTCTCTCTCTCTGTGCTCTGCTTGTTCACCCCCCCCAACTGATCGGTACCCTCTGTCTCCCTCTCTGTGCTCAGATCGGTCCCGCCCCAGGTTAATTTGTAAGTCATGTACATTTGCTTTGAAAAATACCATTCCACTATAAACAAAGGAAAATGTTACTATTATATTTTTTTACATTTTACAACTAAGCTTATTGATCAATAACTAAGTGTGTCAGTCAGTGCTGTGACCACTTCCTGTGGGAGACTGGAGTGACATTCCCATCTTTCATTTCACTCTGGCTTCTGACTTGAGAGGTTGTGTATGTAGCTCTCGTATAGTGACAGTTTTAGGAGGTAAAATGCTTTCAAAACATCTTTCTTTCTGCATCATTTCACATTTTGAGGGAGGATGAATAATATAACTGAATATGAACTTTCTATAAAATGTCTCCTTTAAATAAATTCAATAGGATTGTTTTGCCACTTTTTTTGACTTTTTTTGTGCAAAAAAGTTGCAGTTTTCATTTAAGTCAAAATTTCAAAATATTCCACAACTTTTCCCACATTGACTTTTTTATTTCAGATTATTAGTAAATGCCAGACATTTGTGGAAACAAGTTTATTCGAATTTTGGAATAAAAAAATTAGAAATGTTAGAGTTTTAGTAAATTTGCTCAAATAACAAAAAAAAACCGAACAATCCAAAATAATAAACTAAAGCAATAAATTATAACTGTTAACTACTTGCGACCTAAAGTTAATAAATCAACCTAAAGTAAGCATACCAAGGAATGGTGATGACCCGGGTGAGTATATAACCCTGGGTCCATCGCAAGATTCAAACATAGATTCAATTAAAGTTATAAAAATATCTTGCGAAGCAAAGAACTCACCGCTGTCAACAAGTGGTCCAGGTGCAGAAGCCACAAACCCGTATACATAGCAGAGAGCAGAGCATACAGGGCAGAGGTGAGAGCCCTGACATCATGGTGCCGGGACAACAACCTGCTGCTCAACGTCAGCAAAACTAAGAAGCTCATTGTGGATTACAGGAGACTGCAGGGAGGAGGCCATACCCCCATTCACATTGAGGGAGCAGAGGTGGAGAGAGTCAGCTGCTTCAGATTCCTGGGCATCAATATCAGTGAGGATCTGAGTTGGTCTCACCACGTTGGTGGGATCACAAAAGCTGCAAGGCAGCGGCTCTTCTTTCTGCGGCGCCTGCGAAGGTTCGGCATGGACTCCAGAATACTCACAAACTTCTATCGATACACCATTGAGAGTATTCTGTCTGGCTGTATCACCACCTGGTATGGCAGCTGTAATGCTTTGGACCGCAAAGCTCTGCAGAGGGTGGTGAGATCAGCACAGCGCATCACCAGGACTGAACTGCCGGCCATGCAGGACCTGTACAGACAGCGCTGTAGGAGGAAGATGCAGCAGATCCTCTCTGACCCCAGCCACCCCAGCCACAGACTTTTCACGCTCCTACCATAAGGCAGACGGTACAGGAGCATCCAGACCCGCACCAGCAGATACAGAGAGTTTCTACCCACAAGCCATCAGGCTTCTGAACTGCTGACATTCTGCACAAACCAACACACACTCCCCATAACTACTGGACTCTTCGCAGTGTCACTTTAAGCAAAGCCACTTTAAATCCTCACTGCACAATTTCAAATAATTCATTCATTTTTTTTTATTGTAAATACTTGTACCTTTATTGCTCACTTTTATTATATTTAATATGTAATATGTCTATGTAAAGTTGGGAGGAACACGGGTCAAAAAATGTCATTACAGTAATGATGCTTCATTGTTATTTGTATATGACAATAAAACTTGAAACATAGCTTGAAAGGGTAAGCAACCATACATAAGAAAAACCAGCTATACTTGTACACCAGGACCATCCACCGGATGCTCATTTAAAAGAACAAAGCCTACGCGTTTCGTGCACAGACGCACTTAATCATAGGAAGGTTCTGGGCAAGTTAATAAGTAGTGAGCAAGAGCAGGGAACTAGGGCAAGCAGATCAGGGACTGGCACACACAAGGGACAAGGATCAGATCATAGGATGTAGGGCCTCAGCATGGAGAACATTAAACAAGGACTTTAGTATCACTATACACAATATGATCTAGTCAGTCAGCCAATGACAGCTAACACTACAGATAACTACACTACCTAGGGCCACGGTGGGCACTAATAGCTTGAAAAGGATTTACATTAAATGCCAAATTGGGTTATACTAAAGGTTTGAGTTCATTTTATTCCCACATGATCTTTTGCAACCACATAGACCCCCATATCATTAAATGCAGCTGCCAGCATTTGGTGCAAGCAGCACACAGGCATGAAATGCAAAACCTCATACTCCAATTTCCAATATTCCCCTCGCTGTTCCCTTAGGTCCAATGTAGGTGGGATCCAAATGTAAGCATAGAGGAGTTCATTTCCTCCTAATCTTGTTTAAAACTGGGCCCTACAAGACTTCTTTTCCTAAAAGGAGAAAATATAAACCTCAATCAGAACCTGTGTTTCAGTACCTTGTTTCATTTTGACTTATAAACAATTGAAAGTAATTTCTTAAAACAAACAGTAGCAAACAGTAGAACTCTCCAGCTGAAACAGTGGGTTTGGGTGCATTGCTCCAAAGCTACAGCTAGAGGGAGCGGGTTAACCATACCACAAAAACTGGAAGGCACTCAAAAAGTACCAATAATGACAGTTCAAGTAAAGTAAAAAACATTTATTAAGTATTTCATGTCCATAAAAAGCCTGATGCATTTTGTGCTGCAAAGCATTTAGTCACTGGCTATGTATGCAATCAATACACAACTTATTATAAAGGAAAAACAATGGGAACAACAGGCAGGAAAAAAGGATATACACGAAACAAATAATAACAAATGATAGAATTCCTACTTTTCAGTAGTTTTTCCTATTTAAGAAGTGCAGCACAGCTATGGGGGGTTAAAATTCCCCCTGCATACCCAAACCAGTACACGGGTCAGGCTTTTTATGGACATGTAATACTTAGTAAATATGTTTTTTACTTTACTTGAACCCTCATTGTTGGTACTTTTTGGAGGGGCTTTCCAGTTTTTGTGAAATGGTTAATCTGTTCATTTTGACTTCTGCCCACTGTACCCAGTCTGCACGTTAGGTTTCTTGGGTGACAGCCTTCAAGGAAAGGGAGGATGAGCATGACTGTAGAGCCAAAAATAAATGGGCGTATTTTGCCAATGTTTAGGAAGTGGAAGACAGAAATGGTAGTTGTGGTCTGTGTATTTTGAGATCAAAAAGCAACTCAGCGATGATCCCAAGCTGTAGATATGCCAGACAGGGATACGTGGCAGTGGGAAACAAAGGTGCTTATGGAAGGGATTTTATACATGGAATAGACAGCTCAGTCTTTATTATATTTAGGAAGAAGGATGCAATTCAGCTGGAAAATGAAGCCTCTGGGAACTGAATGTTTCAATGTGGAGAGATTTTCATGTATTTTTATTTTAAATTAACTTGTATTGTTAGGTTTTGTTTAACCCCTTACCTGCTGTCAATCACAGAATCTACTGTGCCAGTTATCAAGATTCTACATTTCAGGTTTTCTCTTTGATGTGTGCTTATTCATTTGTTGGCTGCCAATATATGACAGGGCAAATCTGGCTGTCAGGAAAAGAGGTTATTTATCAAGTATTTCCATGTATATCTCCATCACTGCAAAAAAATTACTGAAATACAAATAAATATTTTAAACATAATACTCAACAACACAAACTAGAGTAACTTTTACCAAAATCTCTAAATGGAATTTGTGGTCAGTGTGTGACTGGTGCCATCTTGTGGCCTTAATGTGGATTGCAAGACAAAACCTATAGAATTTGGGCTGCAAGACAGAATAGATGTATTTATATATAAATTACTGTTTGTCACCATTATGTTGCAAGTGAACTTTAATGTAGAGGATTATTAATGAGGGAATGTAAAATATTAGCATGCAAATGTAAAAAAAAGACTCCCCAAAGGCCCATTGGCTATAAACCCTCTAGATATCAAGATTTTTTTTTTTTTTGACTTGTGTGTATAGATGAGTCCATGTTGAGGCAAAAAGCCCAACATTTGCAGCCTATAAGAATACCGCTGCCTCTGCAATGATGAGCCAACAATTACACAAATGTTGTTGAAAACCCAAATACTGCCTTTTAAAAGAACCTCCTGTAGGGAATCTGAAATGCGATGAAATTGTGATGGAAAGCAGAAAACTTTACTTTTTATCTAAAAAAAAAAAAAAAAAGTATAAAACTGCATCACAGAAGTGTGAATATTTTCATGAGCAAAATGAAGATGATGTGCAAAGCTTGGATTACTGTTCATACAGAAAAAAGCCTCAGTGTATGGAATGCTATTTAGCAGCCCTTAGTGTACCTGCACTTGTTCTAGACCAATTTACTATAAGTATATATTTTATATGATCTTCTATGAACAAGGTTTTTTCATCCTAGTACTTCAGTGATCAAAACAGAAGGGTAATTTACACGCAAGTGCTAAGGGGTGCAAGGACAAGCGCATGCCCAATACTGCTCACTTACGCCCCCCGGGGTTACTGCTCTCTGCACTGAATGCTGGATCATAAATCCGCCACTTCATTCAGTAGTGCAAAAAGCCAGTGGTATAGATAAGGCCCACAATGCTGGCAGGGAGTCTCCCGACGCTCCTTACCTGATGCCTCTGAATGACACACAAGGTATAGGGCTGGCAAGGGGGCGCTTATGTGCCTGATGCCCCCCAACACGAATACAGTGCTGAGTAACACAGAACTGTATTAGTGAAACTGCAGAGATCTGCAGCTATTTGCTCAATGAACCACATAATGCGCAAAGAGCAAAAAAAGGGTTGATTGTGACCTTCATTTGTACTTCTTTTACACCACTGTGTGGTGCATTGTAAATAAGCCTTATGTGCATCATAACTTTTAATGTCACAAAGTAACCTACAGGAGTCTGCCAAAAAATGCAGGTAAGAATTAAGATACATTGAATGAAGGCTAAAATTTATAAAAGCACTTCATGCAGAAAATCATGTTTTTGAGTGCCTGCTATAGGCAGAGCATTTTGAAAGTTATACTTCTCCCTCAAAGCAGCACTCTGATTAAAGCCCAAATGTAATAAAAGGCACTAAGTTTGACCAGTAGCAGTAACCCATAGCAGGTGACTAGTAAATTCTATCAGCTGATTGGTTGCTATGGGTTACTGCTGGGCTAATTTAGTGCCTTTTATTACATAACCCCCTAAAATGTCTTATGAAATCGAAGTAGCCTTGCTGTGCTGGTAATGTTTACTTATAGACATGCCATAGGAGACAGAGCCCTTAGAAGTAACCAGATCCACAGTATTGATACTTATCTACAGCTGAGTAGTAAGAATGCCAAAAGGCTGCATTTCCCTTATACCAGTTAAAAAACAAGTACTTCCAAGTACTAGTTTTTTTGTAGTGCTATACTGCCTTAGTCATCACGTCTTGTGGTTTTTGGGTATAATATTTCTAAATCCAGCGCTTTTACGCAATCATCAGACAGCTATGCAAGCAAATAAAACCACAAGGCTTTCCAAAGAAACATTTAATTTTAGAACAGCATAGAAAACTATTTTACAAAAAAACTATACTCAAAATGTTGATAAATATTACAATGTAAAATCATTAGCTACAAAATACTGACATTCAATGTCTTTAATCTTGGTCCTCGATGGAAAAAAATTAAATACATCACACTGATCGCAGAATTCAGCATGCAGACTTGTCTCTTCCTTCTAAAAAAGTGCTAAAGATCTCCGGTCATTATGGAAAGGAATTCCTCTTGATTTACTGAGCACAATAAGAAAAGAGATGGAAAATATTAGAAACATTACTTACTGAAAAAATCAAAGCAAACATTTTATTTAAACCTATTTTAAAATAATAATGGGAAACCTGCAGACTCACAGCAACCCCACCCCCTGCTAAATTGGAAACGAATTTAGTAATCCGCTAACTACAAGCAGAATGACAAATAAAATTCCCCTGTTGTGAAATTATTGGAAAACTATACCCCCAGAATGAATACTTAATCAAGAGATTTATATCATAATGTGATTTATATCATTAAGTGACCTATTAAAGAACCATACCAAATATACAGTGGTGTGAAAAACTATTTGCCCCCTTCCTGATTTCTTATTCTTTTGCATGTTTTTCACACAAAATGTTTCTGATCATCAAACACATTTAACTATTAGTCAAAGATAACACAAGTAAACACAAAATGCAGTTTTTAAATGAGGGTTTTTATTATTTAGGGAGAAAAAAAAATTCAAACCTACATGGCCCTGTGTGAAAAAGTAATTGCCCCCTGAACCTAATAACTGGTTGGGCCACCCTTAGCAGCAATAACTGCAATCAAGCGTTTGCGATAACTTGCAACGAGTCTTTTACAGCGCTCTGGAGGAATTTTGGCCCACTCATCTTTGCAGAATTGTTGTAATTCAGCTTTATTTGAGGGTTTTCTAGCATGAACCGCCTTTTTAAGGTCATGCCACAACATCTCAATAGGATTCAGGTCAGGACTTTGACTAGGCCACTCCAAAGTCTTCATTTTGTTTTTCTTCAGCCATTTGCTGGTGTGTTTTGGGTCATTGTCCTGCTGCAGCACCCAAGATCGCTTCAGCTTGAGTTGACGAACAGATGGCCGGACATTCTCCTTCAGGATTTTTTGGTAGACAGTAGAATTCATGGTTCCATCTATCACAGCAAGCCTTCCAGGTCCTGAAGCAGCAAAACAACCCCAGACCATCACACTACCACCACCATATTTTACTGTTGGTATGATGTTCTTTTTCTGAAATGCTGTGTTACTTTTACGCCAGATGTAACGGGACACGCACCTTCCAAAAAGTTCAACTTTTGTCTCGTCGGTCCACAAGGTATTTTCTCAAAAGTCTTGGCAATCATTGAGATGTTTTTTAGCAAAATTGAGACGAGCCTTAATGTTCTTTTTGCTTAAAAGTGGTTTGCGCCTTGGAAATCTGCCATGCAGGCCATTTTTGCCCAGTCTCTTTCTTATGGTGGAGTCGTGAACACTGACCTTAATTGAGGCAAGTGAGGCCTGCAGTTCTTTAGATGTTGTCCTGGGGTCTTTTGTGGCCTCTCGGATGAGTTGTCTCTGCGCTCTTTTTGGTCGGCCGGCCACTCCTGGGAAGGTTCACCACTGTTCCATGTTTTTGCCATTTGTGGATAATGGCTCTCACTGTGGTTCGCTGGAGTCCCAAAGCTTTAGAAATGGCTTTATAACCTTTACCAGACTGATAGATCTCAATTACTTTTGTTCTCATTTGTTCCTCAATTTCTTTGGATCTTGGCATGATGTCTAGCTTTTGAGGTGCTTTTGGTCTACTTCTCTGTGTCAGGTAGCTCCTATTTAAGTGCTTTCTTGATTGAAACAGGTGTGGCAGTAATCAGGCCTGGGGGTGACTACA
This sequence comes from Xenopus tropicalis, assembly GCF_000004195.4. Classification (NCBI taxonomy): domain Eukaryota; kingdom Metazoa; phylum Chordata; class Amphibia; order Anura; family Pipidae; genus Xenopus; species Xenopus tropicalis. Next base: position 178,978,263 of record NC_030677.2, on the reverse strand, counting down.
GAAATTGATATTGAAATTGAAAATTGAAATTGATAAACCACAGTTAAGTTATTTTTTAACAAGGGGGGCAATCATTTTTTCACACAGGGCCATGTAGATTTGGAGTTTTTTTTCTCCCTTAATAACGTAAACCTTCATTTAAAAACTGCATTTTGTGTTCAATTATGTTATCTTTGACTAATAGTTAACGGTTTTTGATGAGCAGAAACATTTAAGTGTGACAAACATGCAAAAGAATAAGAAATCAGGAAGGGGGCAAATAGTTTTTCACACCACTGTATATCAATAAATATTGCCCTTTTATATCTTTTCCCTTAAGCAACCATTTTGTGCTGGTCTGTGTGCTCCCTCAGCAATCAACTGACCATTCATTGGCTGATATGACCTAACATGTATGTGTGCCCTTGGTTTGTTTGTGTGCATTATGAATTGTATAATCTAAGGGGACAGCCCTTAATTCTTAAAAGGGCAAGTTTCTATTTAGGATTACCCAATGGCACATACTACTCCAAAAAGTATATTTTTATGAAAATGGTTTATTTAGATGAAGCAGGGTTTTACATATGAGCGGTTTTATCCAATATATTTTTATAGAGACCTACATTGTTTGGGGTATAGTTTTCCTTTAAATCCATCTTTTTAATATAACAAAATTCTATGATGTCATACTATTTAGAGGAGTCATGTAAAGAGCAGGTCACAGTAAGCAAAGTACAAAAAATAAATAAATAACTAAAATAAAGGCCACAATGTCATTTTTTTGCACTTTGCATTGTGTGACTTGACGTAGGCCTGTGGCTGTCCCCTCTAACTGAAGATCACTGCCTGTGTTAGGCAGCACTAAATGCAAGGGCAGGAACATAAAATGACCCCTATTTTGTTTCTGATCCTGCTGGATTTCAGCAGTAAACCTTCTAATGACTTGGCTCTAACCGTGCCAGCTCTAAGACTGTATATGCACAGTTGTCACTTACTTTCTCCATCTCCGTCCTTATCGAACTCCTCAATCATGGCACGTAATTCCTCATCAGTCATATTTTCACCAAGTTCTCTTGCAACTCGCCGAAGATTTCTTAAGCTGATTTTGCCAGAGTCATCGTCATCAAATAATTTGAAAGCTTTTAGAATTTCCTCTTGTGGATCTCGGTCAAGTATTAAGTCTGTGACTGAAAGAATTTTAGGGATAAATATACATTACATATTCCTGTATAAAATAAAGAATGGCTGTAGCAAAGAGTACCCCCAAAAAGGGTTCTTGCTGGTAAGCGCTCTTTTTCAATACTGGCCTGTAACTATATTGGATTATCCTCTATGAAGTTTACAGTGACAGGGAATTACTGAAATTAGAATAATAACATACAGAGCATTTGAACTGCCAGTGTCCTCTCTACGGTGATCAAAACATTCTTCCTCACCAACACATAGTTCACAAGAAGTTGCAGCATTGCTGAATGACATAATGCAGTGCTGTCCAACTGGCGGCCCGCGACCCCCCTCTGTGTGGCCCCCCTCAGACATAGGTACTGTAGGTACTTATGCATGTACTGCCTGGACTATGCTACCTGTGTGTATGGCACACACAGGGAGCATAGGGTAGGCAGAGTATGGCACACACAGGGAGCATAGGGTAGGCAGAGTATGGCGCACATAGGCAGTATAGGGCAGGGAGAGTATGGTACACACAGGCAGGGTAGGGCAGGCAGAGTATGGTACACACAGGCAGGGTAGGGCAGGCAGAGTATGGCACACACAGGCAGGGTAGGGCAGGCAGAGTATGGCACACACAGGCAGGGTAGGACAGGCAGAGCATGGCACAAGCATAGGACAGGCAGAGCGCTGCCTGTGTGTGCCATACTCTGCTTGCCCTATGCTGCTTGTGTGCTCTGCAAAGTGGCAGCATCCTGCATGGAACTTATAGTTTTGCACAATTTTGTGTCATCAGCAAAAATAGAAACTAAAATAGAAAGCCTACACACACAGACCCTTAGGGCTCTGGCACACGGGGAGATTAGTCGCCTGCGACAAATCTCCCGTGTCTCAGGCAACTAATCTCCCCGAGTTGCCATCACCTGCCATCCCACCGGCAAAAGTCGCCGGTGGGATGGCACACGCGGCGGCGCGATTTCAGTGAGATCGTGCAAGTTGCCTCGAGAGGAAACTTGCACGATCTCACTGAAATCGCGCCGCCGCGTATGCCATCCCACCGGCGATTTACATTTTCGCCGGTGGGATGGCAATCCGGGGAGATTAGTTGCCCGAGACACGGGAGATTTGTCGCGGGCGACTATTCTCCTCATGTGCCAGAGCCCTTATTCAGCATACATTTTATCAAGAATACAGGCTCACACAGGCACAACTGTCTCTGATAAAAGTTCTGCTTTGTTTGAGCAATGTAATGGTAAAGCTGAGCTCAGGAGATAAAAATTGAAGCAGACAGCTAGAGCTGAGTTTCTATGGGAACCAGCAATGCCATCTCTTCACTGGCTGCTAGACTGGGGGCGTGTTTAGTAATCTGAGCATGCCCACAAGCCAACTGCCAAAGCAAATTCATGAGGGAGGGGGCGAGTGGATTACAGGAGCAGAAGGAAATCTAAGTGATTAAAGGGGATGCTGCAGCCTTACTATTAACCTCTGGACAACCAGTGTGGCAAATATTTAAAGATTTCAAAAAGGCTGTTACTGATTAAATTCTTGTGTGTGGGGTTTACATGTCCTTTAAGGAACTGGAAAGCTTTAATTATTCTTTTTTTTTTTTTTTTACCCGGCCTGGTGCACCGAATATTCCCTTGTGCTGTATCTTTCATGAATTCCACTGCAAGGAACCACATGACAAAAAGCAGCCTGTTCTTTTCAAGGAGTTTGTACTCTCTCTGACGCAGGGAAGCGACAGATGCAGATAGAACACAACATGATGCATTTCATCTGCATTTGGTGCTTCCAGACAGCACAGGGAGTACAACCTTAATGAAAAAACACAGGTTGCATTTCTTCATACAGTTCCTCGAAGTGGAGTGAATGAAAGATAAACCTTAACTAACCTAAAGTAAAAGTTTGTCTGTAGGAGCCCTTAGTCAGTGCTAGGGAAGCCTGGAAAACGAAAGTGCATTGGTGGAGTAGCACTATTTTGTTTCTCTGAACTGGTCAGAAAAAAACAAACCAAAACGCAGCCACTGAATTCACTGGGTGGGAATCTGGCTTGTGGCTGTTAAAAGTGATGCATAACTTAGGGTATGTTGCAGTCATGTTTTCCCACTTACCAACTTCATTAAAATCATCAAATGTAATTTTGCCTGTTGTTTCACCATCATAGTCTTTAAGGATTTTTAGGACATCTGCTTTTTTTACATCAAATCCCAGAGCTCGCATTGCTACCTGTAAATAAAATACATGATTATGTATGAAAAAACTCACCCTACTATCACCCTTGCAGGCCGTGTATTTTATTTATTATAAACAAGACCCTTGGTGCTGGCTGTGTTTTATTCTATATATATCTATCTATATATATATATATATATATATATATATATATATATATATATATATATATATATATTTATTACAAAAAAAAAAAAAAGACACCAGCAACACGGAAATTTGTTTAAACCACAAGACCCTTGGTGCTGGCTGTGTTTTATTCTATATATATCTATATATATATATATATATTTATTACAAAAAAAAAAAAAAAAAAAAGACACCAGCAACACGGAAACTGAAATGTACTGTTATATTTGTAATCCCTACTGATAACATCCCCAGCCTGCACCAACCACCTCTCCCCGCTTCCCCTGTATCCCCCAACCACTCTATAAACCTGCCTACTCCTACTCACCCAATCACTGCTTGATCCACCACCTCTGCATCACAACTTGCCCCTTTTTTACATCACAGCTCCTTAAGCCCTCAGACATCATCATGCTGCCACTTTTCCGTCTCGGCTGGTATTGCCCAAGAGAAAAGTTGGCAACCCTATCCCGTTTCCATACAATCAACCATTAACAGAGAGTCAGGCCATTTTAAGTATCATTTAAGGGCTGTGACACACGGGAAACTTCGGCGACATCGGCAAATCGCGCCGCCACGTATGCCATCCCATCGGCAATTTACATTCTAGTCGGTGGGATGGCATTTCGGGGAGATTAGTCGCCCGCGACAAGGAAGATTAATCTCCCCGTGTGTCACAGCCCTAAAACTCATCTTGTCATCAAATTTATAATCTAACCTGCAAACCACTTGGATCCCTAGCTGACACTGTAAAGCAATTACCCACAGCCAGATAAACAGAGAACCTCTACACCCAAACATGCCACCCCCACCTAATGACTCCCTCCTTTAAAGCCCCATGGCATGGATTCAGCTTGGCAGAACACTAAGAACACCAAGTCCAAATCTTGGAAAAAGTTTTATTACCTTTAATTCATGATAATCTATTGCTTTATCTTTGTCTGTATCGAATAATTCAAATGCATCTTTTATTTCCTGTTTCTGTTCTTCTGTTAATTCTCTTCTTTTCTTCTTTTTCGTTTTGTCAACTGCTAGATCAGTCCTGCGAGAGACGTGAGTTACTAACATAAAACATACAAAGCACATAACACTGAAACTGAATTTTCCTGTTACTCTGGCCTGGTGGTGGTTGCACTGTTTAACACTTTGTGTGCTGTGCCCTTTTGATCTTCCTGTTGCCATTAAACACACAGTGCAGCATATTTCAAAACAAATAACAGGCTGTTGCTGCTAGCGCAGTATGTGGCTTTTCAAGTATTACAGAACTACAACCCCCAAGTAGTTACAACTCCTCATCTAGTTAGCTGACATTTCTAAACACTTGGAATACAAGTGGGACAGATGTACTGTGTTCCAACCTGGGAATCTGTTCTAATCTGGGATACAACTAGATATACAAAGTGTTTATATTCAAGGATCTGCACACCTGTAGTAAATACCTGGAATGGTGGTTTTTAGCCTTATTTAGTTTACCTAAATAAGGAATAAGCATTGTACCTAAATCGCACCCTAATTCATATAAACTATTCCTGGCCCATAATTTAGGATAATGTACATTTTTACAGATGAGCCCAAAAATGATTTGTTCACTAGTGAAACACCAACATAAAATCCCAGAGTTGTCTCTAGTGAAAGATCCCTGTCCCCCGGCATAAGTCAGCTGTGATGATGGAACAGAACAGAAACATACAAGAAATGAGAGCATTTCCATATGCAGCTTGCCATACACGTAATGACTTGCCTGTGTGGTCAGGGCAACATTTGCATGGATCCTCCCTTAGTTCAGCCACCCACACAGAGAGCCAAATAGCCAAATGTACCCGTTTACGGTTTTGCATCCAGTCAGGGGCCAACCAGTTACTGTCTTTTTAAGAAAAGCCAAACTGCTCATGTATTGGCACACTTATTCACTCTATGGGCCAATAAAAGTGTATGGAATCCAGTGTAACATCTGTACCAGTTCTGTCTCTGCCGGCCCCCACTCTGATACACACTAATATATATATAATCACTTTATATTTCACTTTCACATTACAAAGGCATTTACACAGACAAGATAAGTTCTGACACAAAGTGCACCAATAAATAGCCCCCTGCTAAGGGAGACTGATGGGTAACAGTTTCAGGGGAAAGGAACACATACATGAGGCTCAGAGCACAAAAGGTAAGTCAAATGGCAAAGGACCTATTTGGCGTTACACTTGTAATTGTTAGTGTATTAATAAAGAATATCCAATCTGCAGCTCGCCAGCTGTTGTTTAACTGCAACTAACCCCATCACCATGTGGCGCTGAGAGTTTCAGTATAACAAAAGCTGGAAGTAGCACAGATAGGACACTGCTATTTTATATAAACCTAACTCTATAGGGGTCCCAGCCTTCCAGCGCTGTGAACCCCCTTTCCTTTGTGCTTCCAATGCACCCACCTCACAGCCAAGCTCATCGCTCCTCCGCTACAGACGCACAGCGCTGCCACACTCCCTCGGTCAGCCGGGGCTGCTGTCCCACTTACAGGCCTAGGCGCCACCTCGTAAACACAAGGCAGCGCCTCCGATTGGCTACCGTTACAACTTCTCCCCTAGCAACGGGATCAGCCTGGCACTAACAGCGCCTTGTGATTGGAGAGCAGTGAGGCGCTTGGGGGAGGTGCCGGAAAAATGAGCTGGTTACTAGGCAGTGACGTAACAAGGCGCTTGGAGTGTGACAAGGAGCGGGAAGCTCAAACTCATGCACAGTGCGAGAGAAATGCAAGCGGCCCCGTAACGCTTGAATAGTACACCTCCCGGCATGCTTCACTACCTTACAGCGAGCTAAAGCATGAAGGGAGCTGCCACCTAACCCACATATCAGGGCTGAATTTTAAAGTAAAAATGATAGAAATATATTTTGATAGTAACCCCATTCCTGTGTAAATCTGGTAACATACTTAGTTTGGATGATTTACTCATACCTTTTAGCAGCAATTCATGCTCCCTAATAGCTTCCACGTTTTTTTATTTTAATTGTGTGGTTGCCAGTTAGTGTAAACTATTCCCTAAAAATGAATATGGCTAGAAATGCCATATTTTATATAAAAAACTGACTGGACTGGCTTAAGGCTAATTTGGAGAGTAGTAGTCAGCACTAAGCCTTGTGATTAGTTAGAAGTAGTGCAGGTTCCCCAATGGCCACTTTCCATCGGCATATCCTGGTACAGAAGAACAGGAACAGCACCTCTTGTCTTTGTAAATTAAAATGCCTTTATTGCAAAGTTTTTTGGGGCAAACAACAACAGCAGCAACGTTTCAGGTCACATAAGACCTAAAGGTTGCTGCTGTTGTTCTTTGCCCCAAAAAACTTTGCAATAAAGGCATTTTAATTTACAAAGACAAGAGGTGCTGTTCCTGTTCTTCTGTACCTGGCTTAAGGCTAATGTCAGACCAGGCCGAATGAATAGAATACGCTCGGGTGCAGGCACATGTAGCCGATACCCATATAAAAACGCAAGAGAATGCAAAGTCTTGCACACGGGCGTATTACATACATTCGGATGCAGGCACAGGTAGTAGGTGTATGGCGGCATTTACGGCATTTTCAGGTTGCCAAAAATATACACCATACGCCTTGTCTGACATTAGCCAAAAGTTTCAGCATCTCTATAGTAGTAATAATATAGGTCTTTACAGTTGTCACAGGAGCTCCCCATTTTGGATTCTGTTAGAACTGTCGGGGGCAGTGCACATGTTCGGTGAGCTCTGAGAGGCAGTTGAGAAGCTGAGCTTAGGGGTCATTGCAAATTATCAAGCAGAAAATGACATATGTCTGTCATATAAGTGGATTCAACAGGGTTAATTATTCAGTTCTGATGCAGTTGCCCTTGTTTCAGATTGCCCTGGTTTTAATACTATATAGAGGAAAAGGAAATCATTTTTAAAAATTTGAATTATTTGCTTATAATGGAGTCTATGGAAGATGGCCTTCCTGTAATTCAGAACTTTTTGGATAAGGGGTTTTCAGATAACGGATCCCATACCTGTATTAGCTCTTCCTTGTCTGCATTTTTCCAATCTGCAACTGAACATGCAATCTAGTTGAGAGAAGGGTCACTGACCCAGGCAAACGGACCATAAAATTACAAATCTGGAACTGTGCGACTTGCGACTTCAGTTCAAGTCCCAGCAGTCCATATACATAAGAACATAATGATGCTATCCCTCCCTTTAAATCTGGATGTTATAACCACATTCAGTAATGGACAACAATGTTGTTTTTAGAGTTTTGCTTTAATGAACATGTATCATCCTATAAATGAATGGCTGTACATATAAATTATATTCACATGATATAGTGCAGTGTGATTGTTTTAGCACATATAGTTCAGCTAAACACAAAAGCTGTACAAACACACACATTGTGCAATAATGCCACTTCATTCTTTGCATTTGTATAAAATACATTCAGAAATCCATTCTTCTTGTATATTTAAATACCCTACAGAACAAGCAGGAGTAAGCTCTTTAACCACACACATCATTTTAATTAAATCATTTGAACACATCTTAACATTACACACTTTATAATATAAAGAATATATATATATATATAAGTATTTTAATAGTATAAAATGTTATAAGATATTTTGATGGCAAAAATCTGTTACTATGTATTTAATTTTTTTTTATGAGAAAGAAAGTACAACATCAAGATTAATTAAATGGGCCATTGTTTATATAGAAATTATATAATAGTTTTATTTTGAAATGCACAGTTGCAGGTGGCCAGGGATACTTGACCTGCTTACCTGATGTAGCTTTCTTTGGCACCCTGTATTCTTATGGAATAATTCTGTGATTTCTGTTCCAAACCTAAATATGTGTTCTTATCCAGGCCCAAGCAGAATGTCACCAGATGGAAGATGAACAAGCGGCACAGAACCAAGGAAATATAATGGGCAGATCTGACTACTATAACGTTAGGTAAACTAGTATTCTGTGAGTGGGAAAAGGTACAGCAGTTCCAATGCACTTAGAAGGCGCATGGGAAAAAGGCTTTAGGTGGTTTGCCCTTAAAGGGCCATCTCATGCTAGTGTATGAACCACTTATTTCTGTTTGTTAAATATCAGTGATCCCCAATCAGTGGCTCACAGCAACATGTTGCTCACCAACCCCTCGGATGTTGCTCCCAGTGGCCTCAAAACAAGTACTTTAAATCCCGGCTTGGAATCAAGTTTTGGTTGTATAAAAACCATGTGTACTGCCAAACAGAGCCTTATATAGGCTGCCAGTCCACATAGGGGCTACAGCCAATAACAGCCCTTATTTGGCACCCCCAGGAAATTTTTCTATGCTTGTGTTGCTCCCCAATTCTTTTTACATTTGATACTGGCTCATGGGTAAAAAGGGTTGTTATACATAAACAAATCTGGATCAATGTGAACCAATATGAGGTTAGTTATACATCTGCATAATACAATAAAGCTATGTGAACACTGAATAAAACCAAATGATTACACTGTCCTTTAAATTGTCAGGAAGAACAATTTTCACTCACTACATAACTAATCATATAGTAGCTTATATACGGCATTGTAAGCATCACAGTATTTGTTTGTAACAGTGATTGATACAATAAAACAAGTCCAAACAATTATCACTAATCATAAGTGCAATGGCACACAGACATTTTGTTGCCTGTGATAAATCTGCACTCCCACAGGTGAAAAAATGTCCCCAGTTTCCTTTCCATTGGCTCTTAATTGCCGGTGGGGAAACATACGTGTTGTTTCGGCTTTCTGAGGGTGCAGAAGCTGCCTTGCCACAAAACTTAAGAAAGCATATTCAGCAGATTAGTTGCCTACAATAGTGCAGATTTATTTTGAGGGACTAATTGTTTTGTACCATCACCCTAAGGATGATGTCCCACGCAGAGATTAGTCACCTGTGATAGATCTCTGCTACTGGCAACAAAGGGAATCACCAGTGGAAAGGCTAATGCATTGCTTCAGTTTGTGCAAAGTTTGCTCTTGCCAGCAATTTTGTGCAACATTGGAAAACCGAAGTAATGCGTAAGCCTTTCTGCTGGCGATTCTCCAAGGGATTAGTCGTCCAGGGTAGCAGAGATCTATCAGGGGCAACTAATCTCTGTGTGGGACATCAGCTTTAAAGCCTAAAATTATTTGGAAGAAATTAACAAACCACCACCCAACACACATAAGGCATCTATAAATAATTATCATATGAGATCTCTTTGCTTACCTTTTCTACACACCTATCGTGGCACTGCCACCTAATGCAAGGTTCTCACCTTTCTTCATGGCAGGAGTGGCGCTGTGTTGAATACTATACTGTCATTCCATCAACCTCTAATAAACCAATGTTCCTTGTGAAACATCAGCAAGCTGAGCAATCATTATCACTGCAGCTCCAGCTAATTCAACAAAATAAGGGGAAACCATCCTTCGTTTCCACACCCAAAGTGCTGAATTTTTCACCAGTCATATCCATCGCTAACATTAAAAGTGCAATTTTGCATGACTGGGTGTATGTTTTTTTTTTTTATAAAACGTCAAAATATACTGCAGTGCTTTACTTACATTTTACACCAATCCATGCCCCAGCGGAGCTTACAATCTAAGGTCAATATCACATTCACATTTACTATGGTCAGTTATATCAGGAACCAATGTCTCTGCATCTATGGTTTTCTTAAAGTGTGGGAGCAAACCAGAGTACCCAGAGGAAAGCCACATGAGCACAGGGACATCATCAGGCCCAGACTGGGATTCAAAATAGGCCCTGGCATTCCAAGTACACAGCAGCCCAAACAGCCCCCCACCAGCCCAATAAATAGTGACTGTCTATGGCATCTTACAGCAGCCCCTCTGGCATTTGCCAGAATCCACAGATTGCCAGTCCAGGCCTGGACAACATGCTTGCAGATAGTGTCATGGCTTCTTAATACTATTTGAATAAATAATAAATGTATATCCTTGATTTTTTAATATATACTATGTATATATATATATCCTCACATTCAAATACATACACTATACTTCTGTAAGTGCTTTTCCACTGTGTTTTTCCACTGCATGCTTACCCAAGCCTGATAAAAAAGTGAAATGTCTTCAAACCTTCACCAATAATGCTTTTCTCTGTGGTAGGCAGTGCAGAGAAAATATGTTCTGAATGTCTGATTGTTTGGCTTGATAAACAGAATTTTTGCATAGCAAACACTTATTTTCAGTTCTTTTCTGCCATTAGTTGGTAACAGATCTAAGTTCTCCTTGAGTTAGTTACACGTAGGGCTAAACTTGCAAAAGATCTCACTGCACATGTTGAAACTTTATGGCAAACACCAGCACTTGATATATAGTTGGAAGCCAAGCGGTGAAGCCTTTCAGCCCCGAATGTGTTAAAATGCCCAGGCAGCACTTTCTCTACAAGGCCTCTGTCCACTAATTCTTTCAGTCGCTCACATGACCTGACATATTCAGGGATGTTACTGTAAGGAAGCCAATCGATCATGGATCCATCATATGCAACATCCCCACTGAAAAGGATTTTCCGGTCTCTGTCGTGCAAGCAGATACTTCCTCGAGAATGGCCGGGCATATGCAACACAGTGAGCTGCCTGTCGCCCAGGCTAATTATATCACCTGCAAAAACAAATAATAATTTCATGAAAAGGATATTAGACATAACCAACAAAAGCAGTAAAGACTTCCTCTGAAGTAATACAAGTGATTCCAGCATTGTAACAGTGACAAGTAAGCGAGCTAGAAGTAGCACTGCATGATATGAGTCCTTTATACAATCCCTTTCTAGTATAATGTAATTTGGTACAAAATCTGTGTTTTACCATGCTTGTTAATGCTACAGATGATGGAAACTGTTATCAAGAAAGCTCAGAATTACAGGAAGGCCATTTCACATAGGCTCAATTTTAATCATATAATCACCATTTTTTGAAAGATTTTCTTTTTCTTTGCAACAATAGAACAATACAGGTATGGGATCTGTTATTCAGAAACCCGTTATCCAGAAAGCTCCAAATTACGGAAAGCCTGTCTCCCACAGACTCCATTTTAATCAAATAATTCAGATTTTTAAAATGTATTTCTTTTTTGAAATACAAGAAGCTTGAACATCAACACAAAAAAAGATAAAATATTTAGAATATAAATTAAGTTGTTAAAGGACACCCTACAGAAAATGCCCTTGTGTAGGCAGTGATTAAACTGCAATGCATTCATATAAAAGAGTAAATACATGATTCAAGCTATGTGTCATCTGCAGTCACCCTATTAAATGTATGCACCCACTGCCTACGCATAAGTATCTTTACATTCTTTCGGAAGTTATGCATTAACGCTGCTAGAAGGCAGTACCACATTGTGTGGGTATCATACCAGCAGCTTTCAAATGAACAAGATTAAAGTGATCCAGACACATTCCAATCAATAAAAGAATTTGGGTCAGTATCACTTTAAAAGGATTCCAGTTTTCCTATTACTTTATTCTTGTAAGAAGCCTCCCATTTTCTTTCTCTTCCTTTTAATTTGTTTTCCTTTGTTTGTTTTTGACATTTTATCAAATTCTTATATTTGTCATTGATGTGACCAATTGGCAATGCTCAGCAAGTACATACATGACAGATCTGCGTTTAGAATACTATAACAACATAGTAGGCCTTCCTCAGTGAAAACATGTCAACTGTCTTATTTTTGTTCTTTTATTTGAAAATACGACAACCCAAAAAAAAAAAAGAATCCTCCCCTAGCCCAACCTATAACACAATCACGTTGCTTTAAGCCCACTGTGATCGAGAGAATGGGTTTTCATTGTGTTGCTGAATTAAGGCATTATTGGAGTATTGGAGCCCCCTGCTAACAATTAGGCTTTAATACAGAATAAAAAAGCAATGTCTGCCCAAAAACATTTTTGCATAAGAGAAAATGTAATTCATAGCAACTTTTCTATATGTATTATTGAAAAAACTATTTTTTTAAACATTGTTTGTAAATGGCATTGCAGTTGAAAGCAGTCATTTTTTTGGTCTTTTTTGTCCTCTGGTTTTGACTCTTGAAGTAATGTAGCAGAAATCATATTTCCTCCTGGTCTGTCAGGTTCATTGCTACATTGTTTCAAGAGTCAAAAACTGCAGTGTGAAGAATTATAAGGGACATATAATGCTATCAATAGAAACTACATTTGCAAAAATGGGTTGCCCCCCACCCCTTGAAACTATTTTTGCTCTTTAGGACCACAACTTGGTAAAATGCCTGACTTAATACTTGGTGTTCCTTGTAATTTCAATTAAAATCTATGCCAACATACAGTTTAGACAGAATACCACTTTGGATTAGGTGCTAAATGCAAAGGCTGGTCCTACATCATCCATTACCAACAGTGTGAACATAGGGAATGCACAATTGTAATGAACTAGTTAGTATTAAAAGGATGTATGCTGTTGATTGTTAATGACTAATAAACTCTAAAGCTTTTTCTGAAATGTGAATGTCAGACGTGAGGAGCCTGGCGGCACATTCATCTGGAAAATGAATGGCAACACTTACTATAAACACTTTTACATTTTATTGCACTAATAATTTACAGAAAGCTGTTGAAAAGTGTAGGAAATAGATATCAGCATCACCAGTTTTGCACTTGAATAATATCAGGTAAATCAATACATGATTAAAAGATCCTGTTGCAGAAGAGTGCAGTGTGTACTGTGAGCTAAGTACTTAGTGCTCCTCTGGTGTATTGGCTGCTAATGCCTCATTTTGTGAAAGCTTCCTGGAAAATCTGGTGATCATTGCATCAAAACATAATACAAGTCATAATATGAAAAGCAGAATCTTACATACTGCATTTATTACAGGAGTGTCCGCCCAATGTGTATTAGCCATGCCTATGAGCCCTTATATAGAATTTAGGATAGAATTCTGCCCTATATACTTTTCCTAGCTACTCTAAGCAAATAGCTACATTATTTCTTTAGAATAATTGGGTGTATCATTTTAGAATACATCTGCCAATTACAATACATTTTAAATGTATTTACTCCCTCATGCCAAGAAATATACAAAGCAGAAATGTGCTTCTCTACCTCAGGCAGTCTCTGCTGGGGAGAAGGAGACTTGAAGTCACTCTGAGAGGTGCTGGGCTCTACTGAACTCACTGTCAATGCATGGAGCTCCAAATGGCCCTTCTAATTGCAGAAAACATGTTCTATTCAAAGAGCTCTGTCATCATTTCAAAGAAGCACGTTTGAACTGCTGCGTGCCTACCAGGCCCAGACTGCAATCTTTGGGTTCTGGCAAATGCCAAAGGAGCTGCTGTAAGCTGCCATAAACACTATTTAGTGAGGGCTGTGTACTTGAGTCTAGTTTAGTGAGTCTCTGTGTACTTGAAATTCCAGGATGTATTTTGAATCCCAGCCCAGGCCTGGTGCCTACTAAAACCTGACTCTATTATCTATCCAGCATACTGCTATCACAACAGTGACAAATCAATGAACTCTATTGTAAATTTAATGTACATTGGCATGGGACTATTTTACTTATGGCCAGCATCCAAACATAGTTTCCCAATACTGTGAACAATGCATCTTCAGGATCCCATTTAACAATGTAAATTTCTCTTACAATATAAAAGTGTGATTATAATGCAAAGCAAAACTGAATTTAAACTCTTTTTGGGTAATGGAGCTGATTCCCTGACATCATTTTCCTGAGACCCTGAGATAGATAAATGTTACAAAATCTTACTAGAATGATATGTTACCGAGTTACATATCACTGCATAATGTTAATAAATATATGTGTATATATAGGTCTAGGGCACAGGTGCCCAACCTTTTTGATCCGTGAGCCACATTGAAATATAAAAAGAGTTAGGGAGCAACACAAGACAGAAAAAAGTTCCTAGTGGATGCCAAATAATCTGGTACCCCCTTTTGTTGACTGGCAGCCTACAGGAGGCTATGCTTGGCAGTACAACTGTTTTTTATGCAACCAAAACTTGCCTCCAAACCTGGAATTCAAAAATTAGCAACTACTTTAAGGCCACTGGGAGCAACATGTTGCTCATGAGCCACAGGTTGGGGATAACTGGTCTAGGGCCTAAACACTATGAGCTGTTACATGCTTACCTTCCACTCCACCTCAAACCACAGCTGAAAGCAATGTCTGTGCTAGCTGTTGCCTACCACAATAGCAATTCTGTACAGACAGACAGTAAACAAAATACCTATACACAGTGCATTGAGATTTAATCCAACAGAATTAATCCCCTGTCAATCCCTATTATAATTTACTAAAGCTAATTTGTTTGCTGCCCTTGACATCGTTAATGCAGACTTTAGGTACATTATCTCTGGCTCTCCAGTTGGTTTAGAACTGCAGCTCCCAGCATGCCCTTTTTAATGCTTGTGTGCAGAAAACTGTCGTTCAGAAACAGCCGGAGAGCTAAGGGTTGCAGATCCATGGCCAAAATTGCTAATGTTTTTAGTGCCAGTAAATGCTGGCAGGCTAGAGATCCCATATCTATTATATTTCTCTCTGAACATCAATTATGCTGACTTCAATGAAGACAGATGTGAAGATAATCTATTGGCATAATTTGCCCTATATAGTACTATATAAAACCTGGATCTTAAGCAGAACAAGAGATTAGCATTAAAGTATGCATTACACTCCTTATATTGCCAAATATTATATTTATATTATATATTATATAATATGATTATAGCAAATTTGTGCCCCCCCCCCCCCCCCCCCCAACTACTATTACTTTTCAACACCCAGCCCTAGTAGGCCTGCACTACAGGGCAAACATAGGTCATAGGAAAATATACATATAGATATACAGCTGTTCAAGTTCCTCTCAACAAATCTTTAGCTCTTGTTTTGAGGCAGAGGGTTTTACATTATAATAAATAAATAAAAGAATGGGCAAAATGCAAGAGCTGTCATTAAGGGGTGGGTGTTGTGATAACATGGTGCCGGTGGCACGATGGGGCTAGATGGTGCCGGTGGCACTTTATACTATGGCTACCCTATGGAATACTCCAGCTGTTGTTGGCCAGTTCTGGCAGCAATAAGACTCGCAGTGCTTTTACCATCTTCCAGGACGTGAGTGGGTTTGACAGACTGAACCCTGTACTGACTGGCGCTCCATCCCGGACTGGGCGCTTTCACCACCTCGCTGTCCGACAGCCACGTCACTGTCTCGAAGTTATCCCCCCGGGTCAGGGCCTCGGCCTCCTGCCTGTGCACGGCCACTTGCCCGAACTGGTGCAGGCCGCCTGCGTGGTCGAAGTGGACATGAGTCGCTACAGCCATCAGAGGCCTCCGCCCGGAGCCCCCATCCTGCCCGTGAGGGAGCAGCCCGGAGGCGCACAGGTACTCCGGCAGGCTCCGCAGCCCCAGCCCCGTATCAATCACTAGGTCCTGGTGGGAGCCGCGAATTAGCCAGATGTTGGCCCGATTTCCAGATTCATAGTAGCGCTCCTGGATCCAGAAAATGCCGTCCCCCAGAGCCTTATGCGCGTACCAATCCAGCGCGGCCATGGCTCCAGCCGGACAGCGGGACGGCAGCTTTTCCCTAGCCTCTGCCTGTTGCTGGGGGACTCCCTGTCACTACTCAGCACCTCGGGCAGCGCCCACACCACTGCCAAGCGCGACTGGCTTCCGAAACATTCCCAGCCAATAAGAGACAAGAGAGTTTGGCGTGTCATAGAACTGACGTCCAATTACAATCAGGACAGGGAAGCGCCCAGCTAATCTGCCAATCACGGCGCCGCCTGTGTAAGTTTTCAAGGGAAAAAACAAGGAATTGCGCCTGATCGTCCAGCTTGTTGGAATGACAGTTACCCGCGCTACTCCCTGTCACCTCGGCACTATACTTGGTTAAGGACTAAGTTCTCCACGTACCTGATGTTTATGGTTAGGTACCAGCAAGTTGCCTTATGCTGAGCCCTATGCAGGCCCAGACTGGCAAACTGTGGATTGTGGCAAAAGCTGTAAGATACCATAAACAGTATTTAGTGGGCGGTTGAGTTCTCTGTGTACTTCAAATGTTAGGGCCTATTTATAATCCCAGTTAAAGTGGCCATACACGTGCAGATTGTAGCTGCTGATATGGGTCCTAACTGATTCAGCAGCTTATCGGGCCAAGTAGGGGCAGCAAGGACTGGCCTTCCCGACCGATATCTCTCCTGGAATTGGGTAGATATCGATCGGGCAGGTTAAAAGATTCAGTCGGATCGGGGACCACATTGGCTCGTTAATGCGGTCTCCGAAACGACTGCGCCCATAGGGCCAAACGACCGAATTAGCCTAAATTCCCCCGATAGCGCCCACCTGTAGGTGGGGATATCGGGAGAAGATCCGCTTGCTTGGCGACCTCACCAAGCGAGCGGATCTTAACATGTATGGCCACCTTTAGAGATACCAGTGCCACAGTCATAGCCCTATAACTGTAGATAAGGTTGATTGTAGCATTTTCACACTTGTGTAGTTTGTTAAATGTAGAGTACAACTGAGTCACATATCAGACAGCACAGAAAGGGTTAATGTTCCTCGTCCATCTGTGTAATAGGCCAGTCAGAAAAAAATTAAGGAATATAGTTCAGTGTTGTTATTCCTTGGACCATACAGGACCATACAGACTGCCTGGAGGGCTTACTGGCTGACCACATAGGAACCATCAGCAGAGTATAGTCCTCCTTGGGTGTAATGTGGATCCATGGCATTTCTTTTGCTTTAATGCTGCTCTCTTTGTAGCCAGGCCCTACAGAAGCAAAGGGAGTACTGCCAATAGTTACACAGGGGTGTGCACTAAAGGAGTCATAATACTGTATATGTTATGGGTCTCCAAGATATTGCCCTGCATTGGGGAAGTGTATTTTTTAGCGAAATCTTAGCCATTGAGGAATTATAAACATTTCTTGATCCTGTACAAGAAGAGATCTGAAAGCTGCCAAAGCCTCCTTAGCAATATGGATAATGAGTGACATAATTACAGTATATTTACAGTGTACATAGATACAGCTTCCCCAACCATTCTAAATTCCCATTCTGCAAAGGTTCGACCATCTTCTTGGAATAAAAAATTCTTTATCTCTTTGGAAGAAATTAGCAAATCGGCAGCTTTGGAACATTATAAGCCTGACCTCTCAGCCAGTGTAGAAACAGCCTTTGGCATTAGTACCCATCAAGCAGCCCTTGTACAGTGATTTCCCTGATTCCCCCTGCCTTTTTTTGTTTTCAATGTCTCTTTATGTGTATCCTAATATGATATAAGGACATAGGGAAATTTGGTACTTGACAAAATATTAATTTCCTTTTTCCATTTTAATGCAGAGATTGTAACGATAGGTCTTATATTTTAGATTGTAAAAACACAGCAGTTCAGGACAGAAAGGGGTCTGTTTCTTCTTGTTCATGAACTAATATTCTTCTTGCTTTTTCTGCCTGGCCTATTGCGGGGAATAAGGAACATTAACCCATTATGTGCTTCTCTCAGAAAGTAAACATTTTAGTGATTATCCGATATCCTTTATATTCACTACAGGTTTCAGCTCTCTTCCCTTTCTTTCTGGCTCTCTTTATAGTTGTGTACGTGGTAGGGGTGTATAAAAACTGCAGCTGTGAGATTAAAGGGCACGGCAGTAACATATTGTGAGGGTGGCAGGCACATTTAAAGCAGATGGCAGCTCAGTGGGAGGAGGACGTCACAGAAGGCAGCCATAATTACAGAGCAGTGTGTAGAAGCTGTCACTGGATAGTTAGGGGCCTAAAAAACTGAATTTAGTTCACAGACACAAAATATTCTGTTTTACAGCCACAAAAATTACAGAGAGCACACCACAAATAATTATTTTTCATATTTGCGTTTTTTACCCTTTAACCCCATTTTCTCTAAAGGGTACATTTTGTTCCCATCCCCACATATTTCTTAGTAGCAGTACTGTAAGCCTGGCCCCTTTATTTCTAAACTATTACTGATGCATTAGTTGCTGCTATCTGTCAGCAGCATAAGGAAGATGGCAGCAACTAATGTATCAGATTGTTTGCTGCTCTGTTGTTGTTCTATAGGGAACCAAACTACTGCTGAGAAATGGCAGCAACAAATATATTCAGTGATAACAGGTGTACTAGTCAAGGCTTACTAAACTGGGTTAACAAAACTATTAACTAAATATAGCAATATTAGCCTACACTTATTGAAAATGCCTTTTTTATCTGAAAATGTATGGGTCACCGGCTCTGTAATCTTGCTGCCAGTAATAAAGAATAAATCTATTCATGGTACAGTGGGAGATGAAATCACAATGCAAGGAAATCACTGTCATCAGACATGAGAAATCAGGAAGGCGGTAAGCACGATGTAACCATCCTGTTGTGCTGTACCTGCTATCCCACAGCCACTATCCCTTCCCAATGGCTACTACCCCACTGCTACTATAGGCACCATCTCTCCCTACTATACCTGCCATCCCACAGCCACAGTCCCTTCCCAGAGGCTATTATCCCCCCCACTGCTACTATAGGCACCATCTCTCCCTACTATACCTGCTATCCCACAGCTACTATCCCTTCCCAATGGCTACTACCCCACTTCTACTATAGGCACCATCTCTCCCTACTATACCTGCCATCCCACAGCCACAGTCCCTTCCCAGAGGCTATTATCCCACTGCTACTATAGGCACCATCTCTCCCTACTATACCTGCTATCCCACAGCCACTATCCCTTCCCAATGGCTACTACCCCACTGCTACTATAGGCACCATCTCTCCCTACTATACCTGCTATCCCACAGCCACTATCCCTTCCCAATGGCTACTACCCCACTGCTACTATAGGCACCATCTCTCCCTACTATACCTGCTATCCCACAGCCACTATCCCTTCCCAATGGCTACTACCCCACTGCTACTATAGGCACCATCTCTCCCTACTATACCTGCTATCCCTTATCCCACTGCTACTATGGGCACCATCTCTCCCTACTATACCTGCTATCCCTTATCCCACTGCTACTATAGGCACCATCTCTCCCTACTATACCTGCTATCCCTTATCCCACTGCTACTATAGGCACCATCTCTCCCTACTATACCTGCTATCCCTTATCCCACTGCTACTATGGGCACCATCTCTCCCTACTATACCTGCTATCCTACAGTCACAGTCCCTTCCCAGAGGCTATTATCCCCCCACTGCTACTATAGGCACCATCTCTCCCTACTATACCTGCTATCCTACAGGCACAGTCCCTTCCCAGAGGCTATTATCCCCCCACTGCTACTATAGGCACCATCTCTCCCTACTATACCTGCTATCCCACAGCCACAGTCCCTTCCCAGAGGCTATTATCCCCCTGCTACTATAGGCACCATCTCTCCCTACTATACCTGCTATCCCACAGCCACAGTCCCTTCCCAGAGGCTATTATCCCCCCACTGCTACTATAGGCACCATCTCTCCCTACTATACCTGCTATCCCACAGCCACAGTCCCTTCCCAAAGGGTATTATCCCCCACTGCTACTATAGGCACCATCTCTCCCTACTATACCTGCTATCCCACAGCCACAGTCCCTTCCCAGAGGCTATTATCCCCCCACTGCTACTATAGGCACCATCTCTCCCTACTATACCTGCTATCCCACAGCCACAGTCCCTTCCCAGAGGCTATTATCCCCCACTGCTACTATAGGCACCATCTCTCCCTACTATACCTGCTATCCCACCGCCACAATCCCTTCCCAGAGGCTATTATCCCCCCACTGCTACTATAGGTACCATCTCCCCCTACTATACCTGCTATCCCACAGCCACAGTCCCTTCCCAGAGGCTATTATCCCCCCACTGCTACTATAGGTACCATCTCCCCCTACTATACCTGCTATCCCACAGCCACAGTCCCTTCCCTACCTACTATATTCAATATATCACAGACTCTTCCCAGAGGCTACTATTTACACTACTTTGCAAAAGCTGAACATGCCCTTTGACAGCATTTTGACGAAGACAACTATGTCAAATTTAGAAAGATTAGTAGTTAAACTGGCAAAAAGTAATTTACTCCAACTTTTTAAAAGAAAATAAAAACAGTGTGGCATAAAAAGAAAAACATTTGATATTTAGACAAATGCCAAATTTATCTTCTCTGAACAGACATATTGTATAATATTTATTTTCTGGGCTCCAGCAGTTGCACCTCACTGATGGTGGCTGTGTAATGCATGATTAGAGCTAACTGCTGATAGTTGCCAGTACATTAGTTTTGTGTTCCCCTTTAAGAACACATAATGATCAATGTACAGCGCCTTTCCACTGAAAGGGCTGTGCTTCATGTTGTGTTTAGTAAGCCTGAACACTAACAAAGGGAAGCTCTACCCTATATAGTTTTACTGCTGAGCAGAACCTAATTAGTTTAGAATCAGTTACACTGCCTGATGCTCGTTAGGACTTGCTGACAAGCACTGCCCCCACTGGCTTATCCCTACTGCACCAGGATTTACTTGTGAATGTCATTGTAACGCAGATTTGGTGAATCAGCCGAGTTCTATGTTTGATTCATCAGCGAGAAATTATATCAGACTGAAGGTAAAATGATTCGCTTAAGTATATGAATTTAATATCATGTCTATAATTCTATTAATCTATGAAAACACCCAAATGTAAGATGTGTTAAAGCACAGATATAAGCACATTTTAGGCCATTATAAAATCAGTTACAGTTGGATCAATGATATTTAGCAGCATTGGCACAGATTGGCATATTGGGGCTTGCATTTATTGACTTCTACTGAAGCTGAATGTTGAAATGTTTTTGAATGTATTATTTAATAATGAGTTAAGCTTGTTTGCCTAAAGTGGGCCTATGAAAATAAATGCCTTTTAATATTTTATTGTTCAACTTGGGGTCCTTCAGCTGCTGGAAGCTGCAACTCTTAGTGCTCTTAGCTGGGTGTGGTTGGGGCATGACAGGGAATGCTTTAGGGCAGGACATAGAGAGCTTCTAGTCCTCATCATGTCCTTTGTAGAAGTACAAATAACAATCATTAAAAATGTATATTCTTATATACATTCTTAGTTTTTACATTTACAGTGTTGCCTGTGGCCCTTCTAGTTTTGTTCAACTAGAACATTCAATGTCAGCTGATGACTTTCAGGTGATTATAGCAGCTGTACCTGGGGGCCTATTTAGTGTGCTGAGTAAAATGGCAAATGTCACCATCTGAAAGCCAGACTTTATGCCATTATTCTATGCAAGCTACGTAATTACATTGTTTTTTACACAGCGAAGCCTCGCAATGAATGACGAATTTTGCTGCCATTTTTGCACAGCATAATAAGTAGGCATCTTAGTGTGCTGTAATTGGTGCAAACCCCAGCAGGTGTAATTCATTGCTATCAATTATTTTAATGAGAATGTTGTAAGAATACACCTGAGCTTCACTAAAAAAAGTATATAATTTTAAAGGGAAAGCTATGTTGATGAACAAAAGCTGGAGGGCTGCAATTTGGGCATACCTAATTTTTATAGGGTCATAGCGCCTTAACACAGTGAGGTGAAACATCTCAAAAAAAATGGTACGGCCGACCCATCAAATCAAATGGTACGGTCTGACCCCCCCTCAAATCAAATGGTACGGTCCGCCCCCTCCAAAAAATGGTACGGTCCAACCCCCCCCTCGAAACAAATGGTACGGTCCAACCCCCCTCCAAAAAATGGTACGGTCTGATCCCCCCTTCAAAAAAATAGCATGGTACGGCCTGATCCCCCGTCGGAAAAAAGTGGTACGGTCCGACACCCTCTCCAAAAAAATGGTACGGTCCGATCTCCCCCCCAAAAAAATGGTACGGTCCGACCCCCCCCTTCAAATAAAATGGTGCGGGCTGACCCCCCTCCAAAAAAATGGTACGGTCCAACCAAAATTTTTTGGAATGGGGGTCGGACTGTACCATTTTTTGGAGGGGGGCGGGGTTGGACGTACCATTTTTTTGAGAGGGAGGGATGGACCGTGACATTTTTGGAGGGGGGGTCGGACCATACCAATTTTAAGAGCGGGGGAGGTCGGACCGTACCATTTTATTTTGGAGGGGTAGGACCGTACCATTTTTTAGAGGGGATGGGGACGGACCGTACCATTTTCAAGAGCGGGGGGGTCGGACCGTACCATTTTTTAGAGCGGGGAGTCGGGCCATACCATTTTTAGAGGGGGAGGGGACCGTACCAATTTTTTTCGAGTGGGGGGGGATGGACGTACCAGTCGGACCGTACCATTTTTAAGAGCGGGGGTCGGACCGCACCAATTTTTATGGGGGGATAGGACCGTACCATTTTATTTTGGGTGGGGGGGGGAGTCGGACCGTACCATTTTTTGAGTGGGGGGGATGGACCGTACCATTTTTAAGAGCGGGGGGGGTTTCGGTCCGTACCATTTTTTTCGAGTGGGGGGATGAACGTACCATTTTTAAGAGTGGGGGGTCGGACCGTACCATTTTTAAGAGTGGGGGGGGGGGTTCGGACTGTACCATTTTTTGAGTGGGAGGGGGGTCGGACCGTACCATTTTTAAGAGCGGGGGGGTGATGGACCGTACCATTTTTAAGAGCGGGGGGGGTCGGACCGTACCATGTTTAAGAGCGGGGGGGTTCGGACTGTACCATTTTTTGAGTGGGGGGGGGGATGGACCGTACCATTTTTAAGAGCGGGGGGGTCGGACCGTACCATTTTTAAGAGCGGGGGGGGGGGTTCGGACTGTACCATTTTTAAGAGCGGGGGGGTCGGACCGTACCATTTTTTGAGGGGGGGGGTGGACCGTACCATTTTTAAAAGCGGGGGGGGGGGGGTCGGACCGTACCATTTTTTGAGTGGGGGGGGGGATGGACCGTACCATTTTTGAGTGGGGGGGGGATGGACCGTACCATTTTTAAGAGCGGGGGGGGGTTCGGACCGTACCATTTTTTGAGTGGGGGGGGATGACCGTACCATTTTTAAGAGCGGGGGGGGGTTCGGACCGTACCATTTTTTGAGTGAGGGGGATGGACCGTACCATTTTTAAGAGCGGGGGTGGTTCGGACTGTACCATTTTTGAGTGGGGGGGGGTGGACCGTACCATTTTTAAGAGCGGGGGGGTCGGACCGTACCATTTTTAAGAGCGGGGGGGTTCGGACTGTACCATTTTTAAGAGCGGGGGGGGTCGGACCGTACCATTTTTGGAGGGGGGGGGGTCGGACCGTACCATTTTTAAGAGCGGGGGGGGGGGGTGGACCGTACCATTTTTTGGAGGGCGGGGGGTCGGTCCGTACTCGAAAATAAAATGGTACGGTCCGACCCCCCCTCTAAAAAATGGTACGGTCCGAACCCCCCTCGCTCTTAAAAATGGTACTGTCCGACCCCCCCACTCTATAAAATGGGACGGTCCGACCCCCCTCCAAAAAATGGTAAGGTCCGACCCTCCCAAAATAAAATGGTACGGTCCAACTTCCCCCCGCTCATAAAAATGGTATGTCCATCCCCCCCCACACACAAAAAATGGTACAGTCCGAACCCCCCCGCTCTTAAAAATGGTACGGTCCATCCCCCCCCCCTCAAAAAATGGTACGGTCCGAACCCCCCCCCCGCTCTTAAAAATGGTACGGTCCATCCCCCCCCCCCACTCAAAAAATGGTACGGTCCGAACCCCCCCCCACTCGAAAAAAAATGGTACGGTCCATTCCCCCCCCCACTCGAAAAAAAATGGTACGGTCCATCCCCCCCCCCACTCAAAAAATGGTACGGTCCGACCCCCCCCGCTCTTAAAAATGGTACGGTCCGACCCCCCCGCTCTTAAAAATGGTATGGTCCGACCCCCCGCTCCCATTTTATTTTGGGAGGGTCGGACCTTACCATTTTTTGGAGGGGGGTCGGACCGTACCATTTTTAAGAGCGGGGGGGTCGGACCGTACCATTTTTAAGAGCGGGGGGGGGGTCGGACCGTACCATTTTTAAGAGCGGGGGGGTCGGACCGTACCATTTTTAAGAGCGGGGGGGTCGGATCGTACCATTTTTTAGAGCGGGGGGGGGGGGTCGGACCGTACCATTTTTAGAGTGGGGGGGGGGATGGACCGTACCATTTTTTTTCGAGTGTGGGGGGTTCGGACCGTACCATTTTTTGAGTGGGGGGGGGGATGGACCGTACCATTTTTAAGAGCGGGGGGGGGGGTTCGGACCGTACCATTTTTTGAGGGGGGGGATGGACCGTACCATTTTTAAGAGCGGGGGGGTTCGGACTGTACCATTTTTTGTGTGGGGGGGGGGGGATGGACCATACCATTTTTAAGAGCGGGGGTGGTTCGGACCATTTTTTGAGTGGGGTGGTTCGGACTGTACCATTTTTTGAGTGGGGGGGGGTGGACCGTACCATTTTTAAGAGCGGGGGGGTCGGACCGTACCATTTTTAAGAGCGGGGGGGTTCGGACTGTACCATTTTTAAGAGCGGGGGGGGTCGGACCGTACCATTTTTGGAGGGGGGGGGGTCGGACCGTACCATTTTTAAGAGCGGGGGGGGGGGGGTGGACCGTACCATTTTTTGGAGGGCGGGAGGTCGGTCCGTACTCGAAAATAAAATGGTACGGTCCGACCCCCCCTCTAAAAAATGGTACGGTCCGAACCCCCCTCGCTCTTAAAAATGGTACTGTCCGACCCCCCCACTCTATAAAATGGGACGGTCCGACCCCCCTCCAAAAAATGGTAAGGTCCGACCCTCCCAAAATAAAATGGTACGGTCCAACTTCCCCCCGCTCATAAAAATGGTATGTCCATCCCCCCCCACACACAAAAAATGGTACAGTCCGAACCCCCCGCTCTTAAAAATGGTACGGTCCATCCCCCCCCCCTCAAAAAATGGTACGGTCCGAACCCCCCCCCCGCTCTTAAAAATGGTACGGTCCATCCCCCCCCCCCACTCAAAAAATGGTACGGTCCGAACCCCCCCCCACTCGAAAAAAAATGGTACGGTCCATTCCCCCCCCCACTCGAAAAAAAATGGTACGGTCCATCCCCCCCCCCCACTCAAAAAATGGTACGGTCCGACCCCCCCCGCTCTTAAAAATGGTACGGTCCGACCCCCCCGCTCTTAAAAATGGTATGGTCCGACCCCCCGCTCCCATTTTATTTTGGGAGGGTCGGACCTTACCATTTTTTGGAGGGGGGTCGGACCGTACCATTTTTAAGAGCGGGGGGGTCGGACCGTACCATTTTTAAGAGCGGGGGGGGGGTCGGACCGTACCATTTTTAAGAGCGGGGGGGTCGGACCGTACCATTTTTAAGAGCGGGGGGGTCGGATCGTACCATTTTTTAGAGCGGGGGGGGGGGTCGGACCGTACCATTTTTAGAGTGGGGGGGGGGATGGACCGTACCATTTTTTTTCGAGTGTGGGGGGGTTCGGACCGTACCATTTTTTGAGTGGGGGGGGGGATGGACCGTACCATTTTTAAGAGCGGGGGGGGGGGTTCGGACCGTACCATTTTTTGAGGGGGGGGATGGACCGTACCATTTTTAAGAGCGGGGGGGTTCGGACTGTACCATTTTTTGTGTGGGGGGGGGGGATGGACCATACCATTTTTAAGAGCGGGGGTGGTTCGGACCATTTTTTGAGTGGGGGGGTTCGGACCGTACCATTTTTTTTCGAGTGGGGGGGATGAACATACCATTTTTATGAGCGGGGGGAAGTTGGACCGTACCATTTTATTTTGGGAGGGTCGGACCTTACCATTTTTTGGAGGGGGGTCGGACCGTCCCATTTTATAGAGTGGGGGGGTCGGACAGTACCATTTTTAAGAGCGAGGGGGGTTCGGACCGTACCATTTTTTAGAGGGGGGAGGTCGGACCGTACCATTTTATTTTCGAGTACGGACCGACCCCCCGCCCTCCAAAAAATGGTACGGTCCATCCCCCCCGCTCTTAAAAATGGTACGGTCCGACCCCCCCTCCAAAAATGGTACGGTCCGACCCCCCCCTCCAAAAATGGTACGGTCCGACCCTCCCCTCCAAAAAAATGGTACGGTCCGACCCCCCCCCCCTCCAAAAATGGTACGGTCCGACCCTCCCCTCCAAAAAAAATGGTACGGTCCGAGGGGGTAGGACTGTACCATTGTTTTAGAGGGGGGGGTCGGACCGTACCATTTTTTTTTCGAGTGGGGGGGATGGACGTACCATTTTTAAGAGCGGGGGTTGGATTGTACCATTTTTTTTTCGAGTGGGGGGGATGAACGTACCATTTTTAAGAGCGGGGGGGGGGGTCGGACCGTACCATTTTTATGAGCGGGGGGTCGGACCCTACCATTTTTTGGAGGGGGGGGTCGGACCGTACCATTTTTTTTTTCGAGTGGGGGGGGGAACGTACCATTTATAAGAGCGGGGGGGGGGGGTCGGACCATACAATTTTTAGGAGTGGGGGGAAGTCGGACCGTACCATTATATTTTGGGGGGTCGGACCCTACCATTTTTTGGAGGGGGGGGTCGGACCGTTCCATTTTTAAGAGTGGGGGGGGTCGGACCGTACCATTTTTTCAAGTGGGAGGGATGGACCGTACCATTTTTAAGAGTGGGGGGGTCGGACCATACCATTTTTTTGAGTGGGGGGATGGACGTACCATTTTTTCCGAGTGGGGGGGGGGGTTCGGAGCGTACCATTTTTTTTTCGAGTGGGGGGGATGAACATACCACTTTTATGAGCGGGGGAAGTTGGACCGTAACATTTTATTTTGGGAGGGTCGGACCCTACCATTTTTTGGAGGGGGGGGTCGGACCGTTCCATTTTTAAGAGTGGGGGGGTCGGACCGTACCATTTTTAGGAGCGGGGGGAAGTCGGACCGTACCATTTTATTTTGGGGGGGTTGGACCCTACCATTTTTAAGAGCGGGGAGGGGGATGGACCGTACCATTTTTTTCGAGTGGGGGGGATGGATGTACAATTTTTTAGAGGGGGGTCGGACCGTACCATTTTATTTTGGGGGGTCGGACCCCCCCGCCCTCCAAAAAATGGTACGGTCCGACCCCCCCTCCAAAAATGGTACGGTCCGACCCTCCCCTCCAAAAAAATGGTACGATCCGACCCTCCCCTCCAAAAAATGATACGGTCCGATCCCCCCCCCTCAAATAAAATGGTACGGCCTGACACCCCCTCCAAAAAATGGTACTGTCCGACCCCCCCCAATAACATGGTACGGTCCGACCCCTCCCCCTCCAAAAAATGGTATGGTCCGACCCCCCCCTCCAAAAAATGGTACGGTCCAACCCCAACTCCAGAAAATAGTACGGTCTGACCCCCCCTCAAACAAAATGGTACGGACTGATCCCCTTTCCAATACAATGGTACGGCTCAACCTACTGTTCTTTGACTTCAGCTTTGTCATCTTCTTATTCTTAGCGCCCCCCATTTTCTAAATGCTACTCCTCCTACAGTTTTAGGGGTACAACACCCATCTCTCCACACTTCTTCGCCCTATAGCAGAGCAGGTTGATCCTGCCCCCCGTCTTTTTGTGGCGCCGCTCCGAACACCCCAATTTTCCCATTGACTTTAACAGGGAAGATTTTCAAATTGCTGCCACTCTTACAGCTTTGAAGCTGCATCCCCCAAACTTGAATAACATAATAATGGTGTCACCCCCGAATGAAACAGTGACATTTGTTGGATGACCTCAAAGTGGGAGGGGCCAACAACAGCCAATCAAATTTCATTCATTGACTTTTATGGGGAAATTGAAACTGCTGCCAATCTTACAGCTTTGAAGCTACACTCTCCAAACATGAATCACACCGTCATGGGGTCAGCCTGAATAAAAATATTATGATTGTTGGATGCCCAAAAGTGGGTGGAGCTGTGAACAGCCAATCAGATTTTACCTGTTGACTTGGAGGAAATTCAACACACCGGGGTCCCCAGAGTTATTGGTTTGATGCCAGAGTGCCCAAACTTTGCACAGTCAGTCACTGGGTGACTACGTACTCAAGGTTAGAAAAAGTGGGCGGGGCTGCCAAAAGCCAATCACATTTCTTTCATTGTTTTCAGTGGGGAAATATTAACTGCTGCCATTCTCACAGTATTATCCCCAGGGTCCCCAAACTTTTCACAGTTGGTCACTAGGGGACTGCAGTTAATTTTGAAAAAGTGGGTGGAGCCACCAACAGCCAATCATATTTCACCTATTGAATTTTATTGTTTTGATGTCAGGGTCCCCAAACTTTACATAGTTTGTCACTGGGTGACTATGTTCAAGTTTAGAACAGTGGGCGGGGCCAACAACAGCCAATCAGATTTCACCTATAGACTTCATATGTTTTAATATTAATACCCAAACTTTGCAAAGCAGAGCCACCAACAGCCAATCGATTTCCACCCATTAAATGTCATCCAATCAGATTTCATCCATTGAATTTTATTGGTTTAAATTTAAAATGCTGTCATTCTCACACTGTTTATGCCAGGGTGCCCACTGTTTGTCACTGGGTGACTTCAACTCAAGGTTAGAAAAAGTTGGCACACCCATCAACTACCAATCACAATTTACCTATTGACTTTTATTGGTTTAAATTTAAACTGCTGCCATTCTTTGACTATTAATTCTAGGGTCCCTAAACATTGCAGAGTTAGTCACTGGGTAACTGCAGTTCCAGGTTAGAAAAAGTGGGTGGAGCCACCAATCAGATGTCACTTGTTGACTTTCAGTCACTATTACAACCAGGGTCCCCAAACTTTGCACAGTGGTTTTTACTATGTGACTGTGGTCCAAGGTTAGAAAAAGTAGGCGCAGCCAACAACAGATCAGATTTCATTCAGTGAAAACCGTCAGTGACACGTTTTTCAACCCAACATGAAGTTTGTTCTCAAACTTCCCTTTCTAGTTTTTCATTTTGTTTCTCTTCCCATGCATTAGTAATGGCTGCCAAAGGGAGGGGAAGGGCTGCCTTTACATTTGACATCCAAGCAATTGGATTTTCAAGAGGTGAATCTTTGCCAGAGACTCAGCTAACACCACTGCCAATCTTTCCAGTAAGTAATCTTTGTATACAATAGAAAGAGTATAGCTTGCAGGGAAATGCTTTTTTAAATGGTTTCCTTCCACTGCCCTTTTATTTCAGTAATACAGAGTGGACATGGTCTATGGCAGTAGCTCCAAATCTAGCAATCTAGCAACCACTTAACAAAATTGTGTATCTTGGGCACTTGGAATGACTATACCACTCTCCTCACATATTTTTCAAACTTGTGTGGCTTTTAACACAAAATTACCTAAATGCTTCTCTTGAATATACCTTGAACCTTTATTTAGAGCGAAAGGCAGAAAACGTTTTTGTCTTGCTTTTAATTTACATGATTAATATGCGCCTAAATGAAATTTGTAAAATGAACAGTTATGACAAGAGGATGTAAAACCTCCAAAAAGCTGTAATTACCACAACAATTACACAGGCTATGAAAGCCCAAGTGGCTGGAAAACAGGCTAGCGACAGAGATGCCATACTGTTTGGAGGGCTCACACTAAGCTGGAAGCTGGAGAGCTCACTTAATTACAACCAGTTCCAATCTGCTGGCAGCACAGGCATTCCACAGGGGTAACTGTAGTACAGGTGTAGGATCTGTTATCCAGAATGCTCCGCACCTGGGGTTTTCTGGATAAGGGATCTTTTTGTAATTTGCATACCATACCTTATATATTCTAAAAAGTCATTTAAAGATTAATAAATGAAGTGGAATTGTTTTGACTCCAATAAGGATTCATTCTATCTTAATTAGGATCAATTACAGGGTACTCTTTTATTATTACAGAGAAAAAGGAAATAATTTAAAAGAAATGTTATTTTATCAATAAAATTGAGTCTATGGGAGTCTATGGGATGGCCTTCCTGTAATTCAGAGCTTTCTGGATAACATCCACCATCATGACGCTTTATACCAGACCTGAGTTTTTATTACATCACTAGTGTTTTTATTAACTGGAGGAAACAAATTCATGCAGGCCTCAACAGGCAAGGTAAGAGTTAAACCAAATAATTTTTGTCTGATATTTTTTTTCTTAGTCTACAGAATTCAAACCTGTACCTCTGAAAATAGGGGAGGATCAAGATTATATACTTGCATTAAAACAAGAAATGCGAAAAACTATGAAATGCCTTCCATACTATATGGGAGCAAAAGCTGACAAACAAAGTAGGTACTGTGTACGCATTGCATACTACTTAGCACCAGTAATGCATATAAAGAAAATTTCTAATGTGAGGTCATAGATACACAAAACTATATAGATGTGTATAAATACACAACATGAGAGTAAACTTAACCGCTTGGGTTCAACTGATAGAATCGAGCTGAGAGAAGGAAGAGCTGTTTTTACATAGATCTGGTTCCTGCTGTTTTGATTTACACTGTATTAGGAAGCCACTGAACTTATCACTGCCTGTAGACTCAAGCAACTATCCCCCATATGTATTAAAAGGCATTAAGTTTGCCCAGAAGCAATGTTTGCCCAGGTCTAGTTTCTCATAGCAACCAGATGTTTGTTTTCACAAACCAATAAAAATTGAAATAGGTTATTAGATCATTATCATCCTTTTCACCTTTTTATTAAATTAGCCCAATGAGATTATTTTAGGCCATTTTTAATGAAAACTTGAACTGGATAATTATAAAGAAGAAGGAAAGGTAGAATCACTAGGGGATACCAGGTTATTAGGCACCCCTCAAGAAATGTACCAGCTGTCTTAGTCCAGTGTATTTAAGTCACGTATATCTGGTGGACAAACTGCTCTCAGTCGACCAATCCTTTAAATACTGCAGTCAGATTCATAGTTGTCTAAATATTGGTTTTAAACTGGCACAATTAATAATGAGCTTTGATTCTGAGGGCACACTAGGCCTTCCCTGTTTGTCTTTAAATGTATGTGCATCAACATTTTAGGCATTGAAAGGTACAGTAAAAAGTATGAAATAGAGGCTGAAAGAAAATTACAAAGAGAATGGACACCAGGTGAGATACCACTTTTATTATTTTCTATTAGTAACTGGGGCTGATTTACTCACATAAGTGCTAAAGTGCACCAGTGCCATTAGTCATAACAACCATGATTAAAGGAGAAGGAAAGGCTAATAAAGAGTTAATCTCAAGCTGCAGAAATACCTTCAGTTCTCTCAATAGTGCCCTTACGTCTCCCCATATTTCTCCCATTCAGATGATCAGAAGCCTCATAGGAAAAAAACGCTGAGCTCCTGCACCAAGACCAAGACCAGTGTACATGCTCAGTTTGTAAGACTATGAGGAAGCTTCCTGCTGATTGGCTTAGATCACACATTCCTTAGGAGAGGGGAGAGAGGATAGAGCTGTGTAGACTCACAGGAAAAAAAGAGACAAGAAATCTTGTTTCTTTTGACAGAGAACACAGCGTTTCTGTGGGTGCTTATGGCTGTATTTACATAGACCTTTCTGATAAAGCTTACTTAGTTTTTACCTTTCCTTCGTCTTTAAAATTAATTGCTGACTGGTTACAACTAGCAACAGCGCTGGTGCAGTTTAGTAGCTATGTTAATAAATTGGCCTATTATATTGGCCGAATAGAATGTACAAACAACTGTACTGATAAAAACTGATGCTTTTTATTTTATATTAAGGGATTTTTTTGTGTTATTTACCCAATTTTCTTCTTCGTCCCTTCCATGTCAGTACGCATGGGCAGTATTGCCCCCACAGCTAGGAGGTAGGACCTATATACCAAAGCCAATCAAAATTAGCCCTTACCTATAAGACCATGTGACTTCCTCCTCACCACAGTTATTTTTTGTCCTACTGAACAGGAGGTAGGATCTCCCTCCTCACCATTTTGTGATTTCACAGTTTGATTTTTCTTTTGTTTTTGTCATTTTATTTATTTATTTTATTTTTTATCTCTGTGTATACATAGAGGGATGATTCCCAGGTAATGGAGAAGATTTTACCTGATGCCCCAATAAGTAAAGTAATCAAACTTTCACCTATTGGGAAGAAATGCAGGTGTGGGCATACCCATGGTCCTAGCAGCTGCTTAGTGGGAAAGTATACAGGCGTGGGTATTTCCACTTTCCTGCCTGTGACCAATTGAGTCTCCTTTTTCCTATGGTGTTTTGAGCCTTTGAAGACATTTCGGACTAAAGGGCCATGGGTATGGATATGGGCTAGTGATAACTAAGCCTGAATCTGGTGAGTATGAATCTTCAGTCCCCACTGTGTGTATGAAATGCTCAGTGCACTGAGAGGCCTGCATACTAACGAGCTAATTATGTCCCTCAGCTGAAGGCTGTCTGGGTTCCTGTGGGAGTTGCCATGCTGCTGACTACTCACTGCTATCTGGTAAGGTGTAAGTGCTCCTTTAGGGCACTTTGCTATTGATATCTTTAGTGTTTTTACTGTAAGCCTGAGTCCTCTGTGCAGACACAGCAGGTATGGGTGCAGGTATGGGTGCTCGTATGTGTGCTCATTTACACCAGGTGCTTCCAAGACTGTTCTAGGAGTTGCACTGCTGTAGCAGTATGGTATCTCCTTTTCTTACGGGGAGTCTGCACCTTATAACCAGCCTTTCTCCAGGGTTCTGACTGGAGTTTGCATTTTGCCTACAAGCCAATTTTATCCTGTAAGGTGTTTGTGTGCTTCTAGGCCTCCTTGCTATTGCTGTTTCATATTGTTAGCCTTTCTTGGTGAGTCGAGTCTGCCATGCAAACTCTGCAGGTATTGGGGCTCATTATTACAGTGGATACATCCAGACTGGCTAGGAGTTGCACTGCTGTAGCAGTATGGTATCTCCTTTTCTCGCAGGGAGTCTGAACCTTATAACCAACCTTTCTCCACGGTTCTGACTGGAGTTTGCATTTTGCCTACAAGCCAATTTTATCCTGTAAGGTGTTTGTATGCTTCTAGGCCTCCTTGCTATTGCTGTTTCATATGGTTAGCTTTTCTTTGTGAGTCTACCATGCGGACTCTGCAGGTATAGGAGCTCATTATTACACCAGGTGTGCCCAGACTGGCTGGGAGTTGCACTGCTGTAGCAGTATGGTATCTCCTTTTCTCACAGGGAGTCTGCACCTTTTAACCAGTCTTTCTCCAGGGTTCTGACTGGAGTTTGCCTTTACCTAAAAGCCAGTGTTATCTTGTTAGGTGCTTGTATGCTTCTTGGGCTCCTTGTTATTGCTATTTCATATATGTAGAATTCCTTGTGAGTCAAATCTACTGTGCAGACACAGCAGGTATAGCAGCTCTTATTTCATCAGGGGCTTCCTGGTTTAACTGGGGTTTCTGTTGTGGCAATGTTGTACCTTTTCCTGCTTATTTTATTTCTGCAGGCCCTGGTTGGGTCTTTGGCTTAAAAGGCAGTTTTTTCCTACCAGGTATGAACAGAGTTGTAGTTCAACAACTCCTTTTTCTTTCTGGTGTGTTTACAGGTATATTTCTGTCTGCTAGCATGATAGGAGCCAACATTAGTAAATGTTTGATTGCTCTGTGACTGCCATTTTGCATGACTGCCGGCTTGTGCTATGACCTTTGCTTACGTGCCTGTTGGGCGTTGTCCTGGTTATGGCCTTTGGTCAGCGTGACCGCTGTTCTTGGTCCCTGTTAGCCAGTTTTTTGCTATGTCTCTGGCTTGCATGACTGATGTTCCTTGTTTTGGGCTTTGCCTTGTGTACCTATTGACCCTGGCCGTGATTATAGTTTTTGGTTTGCTTGGCCATTGGTTCTGTCTATGGCCTTTGCCTCACTTGGCTGCAGTTCCTGCTTATGGCCTCCGGCTCATCTGTCTACTGCCTCTGACCCCCGGCATCAGACTTTCTGCTATAGCCTTGACTTGCTTGGCTGCTGGTCCTTTTCATGGACTTTGCCTTGTGTGTCTGTTGGCCCTGATTATGGTCTTTGGCTTGCTTGGCTGTTGGTTCTGTCTATGGCCTTTGCCTAACTTGGCTGCAGTTTCTGCTTATGGCCTCGAGCTCATCTGTCTACTGCCTCTGACCCCTGGCATCAGACTTTCTGCTATAGCCTTGGCTTGCTTGGCTGCCGGTCCTTGTCATGGACTTTGCCTTGTGTGCCTGTTGGCCCAGATTACGGTCTTTGGCTTGCTTGGCTGTTGGGTCTGTTTATGGCTTTTGTTGCCCTTGGCTGTGGTTCCGGGTTATGGCCTTTGGCTTGCTTTGCTACTGCCTCTCACCCCTGGCAGCAGAATTTTTGCTATAGGCTTGCCTGCTGGTCCTTGTTTTGGACTCTGGCTTGCTTGCCTGCTGGTCCTTGTTGGCTTGAGTGGCCACTGGTCCTTGGTTTGGCAGTTTTCTTTGCTTGGTCGCTGGCCCTGGTTCTGGCCTTGACTCACTTGGCTGCTTCTTCCATTCTGGCTTTTAGCTCACTTGGCCGCTGGTTCTGTCTTCTGGTTTGCTTGGCCGTTTTTCCCAGTTCTGTCCTTTGGCTTGCTCGGCAGTGGGATCTGATTTTGGCCTTTGGCTTGCTTGCCCATTGGTTCCAGTTTTGACCTTTGGCTCGCTTGGACATTAGTTTAGTCTTTGACTTGCTTGTCCATTGGTTCAGACCTTTGGCTCTGGTTTCAGCCTTTTGGCTCTGTTTTGGGCCTTAGTTTGCTTGGCCATGGACTCCGGTTTTGGCCATTGGCTCCAGTTTTGACCTTTTGGCTCACTTACCCATTGGTTTTGGCCTTTGGCTGGTGTGACCGTTGGCCCTGTTCTGGTCTTTGGCTTGCTTGGCCATTGGCTCTGATTCTGGCCTTTGGCTTGCTTGGCTCTGGTTCTGGCCTTTGGCTTGCTTGGCAGCTTGGCTCTGGTTCTGGCCTTTGGCTTGCTTGGCAGCTTGGCTCTGGTTCTGGCCTTTGGCTTGCTTGGCCACTTGGTTCTGGCCTTTGGCTTGCTTGGCCTTTGGCTCTGGTTCTGGCCTTTGGCCTCAGGTTTTGACCTTTGGCTTGATTGGCCTTTTGGCTCTGTTTTTGGCCTTCAGCTTGCTTGGCCATTGGCTCAGGTTTTGGCCATTGGCTCCAGTTTTGACTTTTTGGCTTGCTTGCCCATTGGTTTTGGCCTTTGGCTTGCTTGGCTGTTGGCTCTGTTTCTGGCCTTTGGCTTGCTTGGCCGTTGGCTCTAGTTCTGGCCTTTGGCTCTAGTTCTGGCCTTTGGCTTGCTTGGCGTTTGACCAGTTTTGGCCTTTGGTCCTGGTTTGTGGCTCATTTGACCCCGGTTTTAGCCTTGGTTTGCTTGCCAACTTGCCCTGTTTTCTGTCCTTTGGCTCCCAGGGAGACTGGCCCTGGTTAGGAGCTTAGGCTCATAGGATGCTGGCAATTGTTTATGAGGCTGCCAGTTTTGGTGTGCTCCTTGGCGCAGGTGGCTGCTGGCCTTGGCTTAGTCCTTGGCGTATATGGATGCTAGTCATGCTGTTCCTTGGTACAGGCATGTGGTTGGCTGCCTTTGATATGGTCTTTGGTTCATGTCATGGTGTGCCTTGGCGCTTGTGGCTGTCTACCTTAGCTGCTTTCTTGGCATGTGTGGGTGCTTGTTTTTCACCTTGTATTCCACTCCTTACTAGCAGTGGCTAGTTTGGGGAGCAGTTTCTTTGCAGTTACAGTATCTGAACAGTCCATCAGTGGTTGCAGAGTCATGTATTGCAAGCACAGCGCTAGTTTTTTGCTATTGCTTGTGTGTTAGCTATCTTTCACCCTGGGCTCTTGCATGCAGGGATGGCGGCTTGCGTGTTCTCCAGTGCTTTGCTTGACATGCCCACCACTGCTTTCTGGCAGGGTGTTGGTTTGTCCGCTGGTTGTTTAGCATGCATAGTATATGGCGCTTCTGACTTTCATGCAGGGTGGCTAGATGGTACATTGAGTATGGGCTGGCTGTGCACCAGTCGTTCCATGCATGTTTTCCAGTTGATTCCAGTCATGTTTTACTGGTTAGCTGATCTTCCATCTGCAGGTCGTGTACAGTTCCTAAACCTGGCCCTAACATTGCTGGTTAGGTAGCCTCTCAAGGTTGGTAGCTACAGTGAGTGGTAGGAAGTTGGGTTTCAGCCTGTCATGCTCTGTTACAGGCTGGAGTCCCTAGCTTGTTTGTGCCATAGGGGGGCTTGATGGCTAGTGTGCCCTTTCACTGTTCGTTGCTTCAGATCTGTGCTTGGATTATCTTTGGCTGATCTCTGGGGGTTGTTGAGTTTGACGGCTGTCAACACCAATTTAAGCTGATACCGTTGTGCTTTGGAGCTATAGGCTTGTGTGTCACAATTATTTTTCTAGGGCCCCAGGTTAGTGCTAAGGATTGGGGGCATAGAGACAGCTCTAGTGGATAATGCATCAGAGTTGTGGTTAACTGGTCGGTTGCTGCGGGGCTGGTAACACCAGTGAACTGCTCAGTGTCAGTTATGATTGTGACCATTTTCTTCTTGTTGGCAGAGGATCCTCCCGAGCCGGGCTTGTATGTTTATGGCAACCGTAGTGTGGAAATCCCTCTGGTCCCTGAGAGGATTCTTGTAGCCGGGAATGGTCAGTTTTTTCTTGTGATGCTTGATTTGTTTTTAGCATCTGTTGATATTATTGTTCCCACCCCTTATATTTTAGGGGCATGGCTTGGTAGATCCCATGCGTACTGACATGGAAGGGACGAAGAAGAAAATGAGAATTTCACTTACCTCTTATCGTAAATTCCATTTCTTCTAGTCCCGACATGTCAGTACGGGGTTTCCCATCCCAATTATTTGCTTCTTGTATTGCTTGGCAAATGTATAACAGTGGTGAGGAGGAAGTCACATGGTCTTATAGGTAAGGGCTAATTTTGATTGGCTTTGGTATATAGGTCCTACCTCCTAGCTGTGGGGGCAATACTGCCCATGCGTACTGACATGTCGGGACTAGAAGAAATGGAATTTACGATAAGAGGTAAGTGAAATTCTCATTTTCTACAATAGTGATTGCTTTGTGTATTTTACCAGACTGGCGAATTCTTCCAAGGGAGATGAAAGCTGTAAAGACAAAGAAAAAGAAGAGCAAGACTAGTATGTATCACATTTATATAATCTGGCATCTGTTGCTTGATGTTTGATCAAGTCATTACAAACACATGAGCACAATTCCATTCTATGGCCACTGCTGCTGGTCTGGAGCCAAAGGATTCCACTATATAATATCAGTACAGAATGAAATCCAATACCCTTACACTGTGTAGCACAAAGTCTAAACTATTGTGAACCTGGGCAAAGGGAGCATCATTTGTTTGCTGTATTTTTAATGAATATGTTGGATCTGGGGTTATCTTGGACATTTTGATAATATTCTTATGATTTGTTATCCTTAAGTAGAATTATGCCAGAATTCTACTCTACATGCCTCATCCTGTTGACTTTTCCACAGGTACCAAACAGGCAGAAGGGAAAAAACCAGGCCCTGAGACTGACATCTTGAAAAAAATAGAGGTGCAAGTTTCGTCGTATTTCTTCCAAGGCTGAGTATATTACATTCTTTAACTTAAATAGAGCATTATTGTGTTATGTAATTAAATAATCTAAGATTGGTCATGTGAAGTAGCCCACAGCAACCAATCGGCAGGTTACATTTGCTGGTCACCTACATGAAAAACAAACATCTTGTTGGTTGCTATTATTGATGAGCGAATTTTTTTGCCAGGCATGGATTCGTAGCAAATTTCTGCATTTCGCCATTGGCAAATAGTTTTGCGAAACTTATGTGAAAATTCGCCGTGGAAAAATTAGTTGAGCGCAAAAAATTAGTTGCACGTCATAAAAGGGTGCAGTCGCGTAAAAACAAGTGCAGGCGACAAAAAGATGCGGGTGGAAAAAAAAATTGTGTAACAAATGCGTTATGCAAATTTTTCGCCGAAACTGGACAGATTCGCTCATCACTAGTTGCTATGGCTTCCTGCACTTGGGGCATATAAGGGATAAGACTCTTATTTAAATAGCTTGTGTACGGATTCAAAGATAACCCATATCTGGATAAATATTACAACTAAATAAATTTAGTAATGGATAGAACTATGTAAGTCACACCACAATGACCCGTTTCTTTTAGAACAGCTAATGGATTTGTTCACTTTGTTGCGTTGCATTAGGAACTGGAGAAAAAGGGTGATGGTGAAGAGAAATCAGATGAAGAAACTGAGAAAAAAAAGGAAGGAGAGGAGGGGGAGGAAGAGGAGGAGGGCGAGCCAGAAATTGAAGATGAAGAGGAACATGAGGAAGTAATTTTATAGATCTCTGATTACAAATCATTTACTTTGGCATACGGCTTTTACATATTTAAGAGAAAATAAGTTTGCTTTGGGTTTGTTAACCCATTAAAACCAATTGCCAGGTATTACATACTGCCTTCCTACATGCTGTAGGATACCTGACCTGGAGGAAACTTTGCACCTTCTATTCTAAAAGCTGATTTGTGTGGGCTAGAGCAGGAGTGCTGCCATTCCTATAGTTCATCTTTTTGTACAGTATACCACAGTTACCCTTTGTGTTGCCATAGTAATTTAGCAGTGTCACCAACCCTTTGTTTTTGATTAAAACCGCAGCTAATGTTACTGTTTATCACATGTACTGGATAAAAAAGTACTGGTACCCAGAGGGCTCTAAAAACCCCATTCAGTGTGGGGGTTTTTAGAGCCCTACGTATTGCAGAAGAGTAAGGTCATAGTGAGCCACATTGCTTAAAGAACAACATCCTTACGCTACTCTAGAATGATGGCAGCAGTATCCTAGCAGTTGGGCATTGGGGCACGCCTCAGAAGAGGTACAGTAAAGTCTTTAGCTTGAATTAACATGCACATTATTCCATACCTCCACATTAATTTTTTATCTTGGGATAGTATTGAACACAAAATGGGGGTGTGGTTTAAGTCAAATGATGGGCATAACTGGGAGCAACTGGAAGAGAGGAGTGAATGTTAGAGATTTGCACTGTGGCAGTAGAAAATTAATATTCTCTATGAAAACCCCATACCTGCAGATTTAAGTGGTATTTTTTAATTAGAAAATGGTTTTCTTTCACAATGTTATTAATATAGGAGTGAATATACCATATGCAATAATACTAGAGATTTGCTCCAATAAAACAATGGCTTTGATCTAGAATTCCAAGCTAAAAATGCTGCATTGGTTATAGAGCTACTAACCTCTTTGCTTTTTATCTCATTGTAGGAAAATGATTATATTTCTTCCTATTTTGACAATGGAGATGCTTTTGAGGGCAGTGATGACAACATGGATGAAGCCACCTACTAAATATTTAAATACATTGCTTTACAGAATATTTTTTTTATTTCAATGGGACAAATTTGTGTACTGCTTCTCATGTATACTGTTTATCAGCCAATGCAACAAAACTTCTGGCCCTCCATGTTACCAGTGCTTATGTTCTAGGTACAATTGCTGTGCCACTAGCTCTGTATCCAGTTCTAAACTCACTGCATCTGCAGCCTCCAAATGATGGATGATGGCCATGCACCGAAGACTAAGTATTGGGCAAAGCATAATGTCACCGTACATAGAAATTGTTCAGCTAAAAGAGCTCTACATAGAATGGTATTGATTTATGTTTTCCTTATGTATGGATTAGGGAGCAAATTAATTTATGTATGATATAAAGTTATTGTAATGCTAAAAAGAACTGTTTATTTCATGAGAAATTTGTATAGTGTCAGCAGATGTTGAATAAACTGTTGGTATATTTAGGGACAGTGAAATCAGGTGCTAATGGCCTCACTACTGGGCTAATGTTGGTATGATGAAACTAACAAGAAGTACTGCAATCTGATTCTGTTGTATTTAATAAAGAATTCACCCTTCACTAGCTGAGCTCGTCATCCAAGTAAAATACGTACAATGGTCAAATTTATTATCATGGTGTCAATCCAAATGCTATGAATAGGGATTTCTGTATTAGAAAAGACAAGAATAGACTGCAGTCAAGTGAAAATTAACCAGCGCCTGGGCCTTTCGTTGTGTTTTCATCTTGAACATTAAACATGATGGTCGAATGCTTTATGGGGGTGAAGGTGCTAATATAAAAGATAAAGTTGCTCCCTTATCATACTCTTAGGAGCCTATTTACTAACTTTTGTATTTTGTTAGTTTTCAGAAATTATATTTTTCAGCGCTAAAAATTGTGGATTATACTAATTACTCAAACACGAAAAATATGTAATTAGGGGGCCCGTTCATGAAAGCACAAATTTTGTGTGGTTAAAAGCACGATAATTTCTGATGTGCAAAAATTGCTCGAAAATTCTTTTTCACGGTCATATGAAAATATTGTGGTTGCAATCCGAAAGTCACTAAATCTGAACGATTGTAAACATCGTGAAAACCTTTCTGGTTTTGGAACTTCAATGTATGATTTTGGAAGCCTTCCATAGGACTCAATGGCACTCTGCAGCTCCAACCTGGCCCAAGGAAAGTCTCCCATAGGACTCA
This sequence comes from Xenopus tropicalis, assembly GCF_000004195.4. Classification (NCBI taxonomy): domain Eukaryota; kingdom Metazoa; phylum Chordata; class Amphibia; order Anura; family Pipidae; genus Xenopus; species Xenopus tropicalis. The sequence continues at coordinate 178,937,292 of NC_030677.2, read as the reverse complement.
ATGGCACTCTGCAGCTCCAACCTGGCCCAAGGAAAGTCTCCCATAGGACTCAATGGCACTCTGCAGCTCCAACCTGGCCCAAGGAAAGTCTCCCATAGGGCTCAATGGCACTCTGCAGCTCCAACCTGGCCCAAGGAAAGTCTCCCATAGGGCTCAATGGCACTCTGCAGCTCCAACCCGGCCCAAGGAAAGTCTCCCATAGGGCTCAATGGCACTCTGCAGCTCCAACCCGGCCCAAGGAAAGTCTCCCATAGGGCTCAATGGCACTCTGCAGCTCCAACCCGGCCCAAGGAAAGTCTCCCATAGGGCTCAATGGCACTCTGCAGCTCCAACCCGGCCCAAGGAAAGTCTCCCATAGGGCTCAATGGCACTCTGCAGCTCCAACCCGGCCCAAGGAAAGTCTCCCATAGGACTCAATGGCACTCTGCAGCTCCAACCCAGCCAAAAGATCGTCCCGATACCAAAGCTCGAATGAATTCCGAAATGGTTGTAGTCTTTGCAAAAAATACAACTTTTTCATGGAAGAAAAAGTTGTCATTTTAACAATATTATCGTGGTCATTACAAAAAGTTCTATAAATTAGAAAAAATTTATATTTTTCTGAAAAAAAAAAAAGTGTGCTTTCATGAATGGGCCCCTAAGTGTTAAATCCATGAAAAACACTAATGCAAAACTTCACCATCTAAAAGCTATTAAGGTCATGTAGAAGTCAGTGGAAGCTGTCAGGCAAATTGTAATAATCTTTATTTAATTTGTGGTTTTAGTGATGTTTTTTCCTTTGTAAGAACGTGAAAATTCTTATGAAAACAAGGATTTCAGAGTTTCCAAATTCTTGTTTGGATTATTTTTGTGGTTTTTTTTTTGTCTTATGTGCTTTTTATATTCAGATTTTTTATTAAATAAGTAGACATTTGTGCTTTTTTTTTTTTTAAAGTAAGCCTATTTAAACATTTAATAAATAGTGGGGATATCACAAAATGGAAAACTTTTCAATGTAGTAATGCTGCTAGCAGTCAGCTTGAGTGGTGGACATTCATCTTATGGTCTTGAGCGCCAAAGATTGGATCATAATAGGCGTCTGTGCAGGCTGTCGGGAAAGGATTGGATTTTTAAACTTGTCCGATATCTATCAGATAGGGCCCATACACGCGGCTAAGCTGCGGTCTCAGGGGGGCCAAATCAGCAGCTAAAGCCTGCCTGTGTATTGCCTGCTTTATGACAGCAAAAGTCTGCTGAGATGCAATGGGTTACTACCAATGAGACAATATTACAAAACCACAATTAGAAAAGGAAAGCCTATGGAAAAGACTAGTAAGTGTTTTGGCCAACCCTACTTAATAACAAAACACATGGATACACCCATAAATACTTAAAATACATTGCAATTTTATTTATAAAACATGGATTTTCATGAAATACACATTTTTATAATTAAAAATACAATTGTAATTATTAAGAAATACTGCATGGTGGTTCTTTTACAAATGCGTCCCCATGGCTCTGCTCCGAATTGTGTCAACTGTTGCACATTCATCCAGTCCTAGACGGCCCGTGTGAGAGGAGTGGCTTGCATTATGATGCTACACACAGGCACTTCATTTATAAAAAACAGAAAGAAACCCTATATTTTATATTTAATTCATCAAAGTGCTAGGAACTTTGAACACTGATTCTTTATCAGGTTCTAGCAGTGCAGCAGTCTGCATCATATAAAAAAAAGAATAAACAGTTTGGCTTCAGTTAGCTGGGGACATAAACATTTCCAAGATATTCAAGTATAGTAATAGTTTCAAAATATTTAAACATTCCCTTTCCCTGGAAGTGCAAAGTCACAGCACAGTTATATTTAGGAAGATTCATCAGATCTTATCAGAGATTCAGTACAGATCAATGGCCCAATACTCTTAGCTGCATCATATCACAGTCTGCTAGATTGCCAATATAAATGCATAGAAACAGAAGGGAACATTTATTTCAATTTACCTTTGAGGTCTTGAAAGACAAATACCACCTAAACTAGGAGGGAGAATAAATGGGAGAAAACAAGGAGAGCTGCGTACTGCCCAGAGAAAGAAAACAGTAATAAAACCAAAACCAATACTGATTGTATAATACTTAGATTGCAGGAGTGTCTGAAAGAATACTTGCAGCAAATGTAATTACTGTACTTGTCCCATTATCCCCTTTAAAGGGGTTGTTCACCTTTAAGTTAACTTTTAATATGTTACAGAATGGCTAATTCTAAGCCACTTTTCAATTGTTCTTCATTTTTCTTATCTTTTATAACTTTTGAATTTTTTGGGGGTCAACTGACGCCGGCAGCCAAAAGACTATTGCTCTGGGTGGCTATAACTTATCCTTCTATTCAGCCCCTCTCCATCAGTCAATTTCTCAAATCACTTCTTGGTTACTAAGAAAAACTGGACCCTAGCAACCAGATAACTTCTGAAATTCCAAACTAGAGAGCTGCAGGAACAAAAAGGTAAAATAGTTAAAGAACTACAATTAATTAAAAAAAAGACCAATTACAATTCTTTTTAGAATAGCGTTCTCTACATCATAATAAAAGTTAATTTATAGGTGAACAACCCCTTTAATTTTACTTGTAAGTATATTTCAATACAAGCTGTAACATGTTATTTTATAATATACACAAACCATGAATAATGCCTAAAATATATAATTTAATGCTTAGTGTTGTCATCAGTTATAAACTCCGCTATGTCACTGGTTTCGCATGACTGCACAAACTTGTGTAAACGTTTACCCCTCTGTGTAAAACGAATTAGAAAATATTTTGGAGTTTCCTGATCTGTCTAAAAACACTTGGTCCAGGTGCTATGTCATGAAGCTCCATGCTAACTTCTAATATCTGTATATTCGACTGTAAGGGGCTGATTTATCAAAGTACGAGTTAGAATCCCGAAATGGGTAAAATTCGGATTAGAAACGATCATTTCTGAGGATCGCAAATATTGCGAAAATGCTTATGAATAAATCGTCACTAGTATATTGTATTGGCGATCCAAAAGTCACAAAATTTTTGTATCCAAATGATCGTAAACGGCGGGAAAAACTTTCTGACTTTGATCCTTCTGTGCATGATTTTGGAAGCCTCCCATAGGACTCAATGGCACTCTGCAGCTCCAACCTGGCCCAAGGAAAGTCTCCCATAGGGCTCAATGGCACTCTGCAGCTCCAACCTGGCCCAAGGAAAGTCTCCCATAGGGCTCAATGGCACTCTGCAGCTCCAACCTGGCCCAAGGAAAGTGTCCCATAGGGCTCAATGGCACTCTGCAGCTCCAACCTGGCCCAAGGAAAGTCTCCCATAGGGCTCAATGACACTCTGCAGCTCCAACCTGGCCCAAGGAAAGTCTCCCATAGGAATCAATGGCACTCTGCAGCTCCAACCCGGCCCAAGGAAAGTCTCCCATAGGGCTCAATGGCACTCTGCAGCTCCAACCCCGCCCAAGGAAAGTCTCCCATAGGGCTCAATGGCACTCTGCAGCTCCAACCTGGCCCAAGGAAAGTCTCCCATAGGGCTCAATGGCACTCTGCAGCTCCAACCTGGCCCAAGGAAAGTCTCCCATAGGAATCAATGGCACTCTGCAGCTCCAACCCGGCCCAAGGAAAGTCTCCCATAGGGCTCAATGGCACTCTGCAGCTCCAACCCCGCCCAAGGAAAGTCTCCCATAGGGCTCAATGGCACTCTGCAGCTCCAACCTGGCCCAAGGAAAGTCTCCCATAGGGCTCAATGGGACGCTGCAGCTCCAACCTGGCCCAAGGAAAGTCTCCCATAGGGCTCAATGGCACTCTGCAGCTCCAACCTGGCCCAAGGAAAATCTCCCATAGGGCTCAATGGCACTCTGCAGCTCCAACCTGGCCCAAGGAAAGTCTTCCATAGGACTCAATGGCACTCTGCAGCTCTGCTTTTTGTCACAAAGTATGAAAAAGTCCCGCTAATGTACAAAAAGTCACAGAAAATATGCAAAAGTTGTAACCTTTAAAAAAAAAAAAAAAAAAATACAATTTTTTTTGTATTTCGGACCTGTCGTACTTTGATAAATGTGACCCTAGGGGGCAGATTTACTAATCCACGAATCCAAATCCCAAAAGAGAAAAAATCGTATTGGAAACGAAAATTTTGCGACTTTTTGTCTTTGTCACGACTTTTTCGTCTTTGTCGTGACTATCGTATTTTGCGCAACTTTTTCGTCACCATCGCGATTTTTTCGTATTGAGCAATAGTAAACGGCGGAAAAACCAATCCAATATACGAAAAAAATCACAGGACATACGAAAAAGTCACAAAAATACCGATCATTACGAAAAAACGCGTTTGGACGCTTTCGGTCCGTTCGTGGATTAGTAAATCTGCCCCTAGGTGTATATTTTTCCAGGGCTGGAGTTTAGAAAAATAAATGCAGTGACCCATTGGTCTTTCTAAGCAGCCCATCTTACCTGTATTTACCAGGTGTCTAGCTAGACTTGCACATGTGCACTATAGTCAATTCACAAAATGTCTGGCTAGAGTGCAAGGGATGCATGAATAATACTGGCAGGACAGTTGGAAAAAAGTTAGCACTCTAATTTAATGCATGACAAAGCCAAATGTATCATTATGTTGCTTCCAATGGTTTCCTACAGCAGAAATACAGCAGTACAGAGGTCTGTACTGATTCTAGGAGAAAACGTAGTGTAATTGCCTGAATTGCTAATTATTTAAAAAGAATAAACCCTATTGATAAGATTTTGTTTCATTATATTGTTAGTAAATAAAGGGGGACAGACTAAGGTCTCCAGAGGGAGCCTCACAGTCAGAGTGCAAGAATGCAGAAAGGCAGTGATATTTGCACAAAGTAAGCTATGTATATGTACAACCACTTCAGAAATAACCACTTATAATTATGATTTATGTTGCATGTAACAGAAGTTGCATAGCGCAAAAAGCTACATAAGAAAGGTTAAATGGTCAGCAAAGCTCTTTGTCTAGTGGTTGTGTTTTTGGTTTGAACCAAGGCAGTACTTTACTTAAAGAAGAAATATTAATATAAGCTTCATCTTCATCTTACTAAAATAAGAAAGAGTTGGGTGTCAGAGTTTGATTCACAGTTAGGTCTAATATAACCTTTAAGATAGGTGATCCTTTTGCCTAGAAAAAGTATTAGAGCTCACTCTAGCACAAATCACCTGAAATCTGTCTGTCTACATTCAGGATTCTAAAATCAGTTATTTAGACTTTGTGCTGGAATCAGTTATCTAAGTTAGCTCTCTATCCCATCTACTCTGAAAGGGAGACATTACATTTTCATTCTCACAATAATTCCCCTTTAACAGTGATTTATTGTACTTTTTTCTTTCTACTAACACAAAGTTATTTGCATTGCTCAGAAGAAAAGGAGTTTCAATATCTGACCGAAAAATGTGCCATCCTGGTTTCAGTGGTTTAGAAGCACTTAAATTGTCCAACATGGTTGAAAAAAAATTGGCAAATGTTCTGTGTTTACTTTTCTTTTAGGTGGAAATTAATTTGCATTTGCATGTTGTACAGACATGTACCTCTTCATATGAACGTGTGGATATTTCCATAAATTTATTGGTGCTCTATAAAAAAAGCAGCCATGTAAAACAGAAAAAGCAAGATTGGTAAACTCAAACTGCTGTGATGACGTGATGTTCTCCATAATCTTCTCTCAATACCGCAGGTGAAGTTTATCCGACTGGAAATCTCTATTGCACCAAATCTGAATCCAGTTTGATCTAGAACTCCCTAGGTACATTCCTTGGAGCAAATTACTCCATTTACTGACACACGTTTCCACTGTTATCTTGGGTATGCAGTAGGGTTTTCTATGAAGGACCAGATTTTTCAATTGAATTTAACGTATGACTTGTGTTGACTTTCATTAACACCTCATAATAAAGGAAATAAAACAGTGGAGTGATGATTCCTACAAATACCATTATTGCAACTGCTGTCCACCATCCTAAGCTCCAGTCTGCCCCATGATAGGGATCCCTTTGTGGAACCAGTATTTGCTCAGGTTCAAAATGTTCTTGGCTTAAGGCAGAGACAACTTCATTAAGGCTCTCTTTCTTTGTGTCTGTGCTTTTTACAATCTTTTCAATGTCCCGATCTACTTCTTGGAGGAAACTGCCAGCAGTCTCATAAGAACTAGGGCCAATCAGGAGATCACTCTCTTGGTGTTCTGGTGAAAGTTGCAGAGTCCCTGGTCTTGTAGCCTTTGCCTTTGGGGAAAAATGTGGCTGTGTCAATACGCTAAATCTTTTCACAGGAATTTTGATGGTCCGCAAAGCAAAAAAGTCTTGTTCATTTAGAAAGTTGTTGGCCCTTTTCAAATCTGCAACCTGTTGAAGTACATACAGAAATTACTTAAGAGAAACAATTATGTGTGTGTGAATGTAACCTTACTGTATAAGGGATTCTGCAGCCATATGTAACTAGAACATCTAAAATTCCTAACATTTAAACGCTGCTTTGAAGACCGTACCTTGTTTCTCATTAAAAGATTGTGGAGAGTAATGAATTTAGCATCCATGCATGACAGTATTCACATTCAATGATGTAGTTAACCCTTGTGCCAGTTAGGTGTTAGTACACTAAAAGAGCTGCAAGGATTAACTACACCAATTCTTCTGTTAATTTTTTACTTATATAAGCGAGTTATACTCAGCATGTATAAAAGGTAGAACAGACCTCATATCAGAATGCAATTTATGCATAAGGAGTTTATACTCAGAACTATAAAACAATATATGGGTGTTGTTGGGTACCTTATCAACACGGTGCATTTTCAGGTGGGCCACTTGGCAATTTGGGGATATCAACTGAGACAGTTTGCATGCAAAGGACATTTATATTTTATTGTCAAACGATCACAATAGGGATAGGGCTCCCATAGACTGGAAAGCTGGCTGTGCTGAGCGCTATGTATGTTAGGGTAATTTTTAGAGTAATTAATGCAATATCAGCCAAACTACAATTATTTCATTTTAAAAGAAGCTTGTTGGCCAATAAAAGTTTCTTCATTAGTCCCCCCAACTTACTCTGCTTAGTGATACAGAAGAGGAGCCATGGAAGTGCTAATAAAATTTTTAATATTGGCTAAGCAAGGGAGACTTGTATGGACATATTAATCTAAGATCACTGCAGAGATGTTCTTGAGTTTTCTCTACACTTGTACAGAATTTTAGGGGCCTTTTTTCATAGGGTGAAATAGAGCTCACTCTGTTTTCACTCGTTGATAAATACAATGGTCTAGAGAGCTGTGAAATTTCCCTTTGGTAATAAATATGCCAGGGACAGATCTGAATGATTAAAATGATAATGACAGCTTCCTATGCATGACAGTATTACTACCAAAGAGCCACTGCCACTGTGCTAATAATCTTTTTAGTCCAGCATGACAGGACTTTAGATTTCAGCATACACTGCCGTTAAGCCAGCTTTACAGACCTGGCTCCCACAGACTGCATTGGGATTAAACTTCTACAGAAATAACCCAGGCCAATGTAGTTATCGGCTAACAGGGGCACTGACCCGGGGTATCAGGTAAAGCAATTATAACTAACATTTTGGCTCCCCCCAGTGAATATATCTTTAGTTCTCCTTTAAGGACTACTTCTTTTATGTTAAGGAACATGTCATTATACCTTTCTGTATAAACTCTACTGAATATGTCAGCAGTGTATACCAGACAGGGCAGGCATGCACCGTTATACACACAAATAAACAATTGTACTAACAAACATCCCACAAGAAATCACACCAACATCATAATATACAAATGGATGAACTTACAGTGCAGCAGTATTGTAGTGCTATGGAATTCAAGGTGTCCCCTTCACATATATCTCTGCTTATATATACAATATCATCAATGCGCTCTTTTGACGTGCTACGCCGCGTCTTCTCTTTTCCCCGAGGACGTAGTTCAAATTCCTCCGCATCCTCTTCCAGCAGATCACTCTCAGAGTTAGCTAAAGTTGGAAACTGATAGTCATGCCCACAAGAAGTCGCTGAAATGGATGCTGGTTGCATGTAACCATGATTTGGAATTCTACCACTCATCTTCACGATGATAAAAAACAAAAAGGGTAAAAGAATATAATATTTTAATATAGAACGTGTATATTTTCTATGGTTCATAGAGAACAAGCAGTAGATCACATTTTAATTAACATTTAGAAAGACATAGATAATGCTATTCTGGAACAATATGCAGCTGGTCATCATTTTCCATTATTTGCAGTTTTTGGGTTATTTCGCTTTTTGTGACATGATAACTATGTATAAATATATAAGGGGATCATATAATAACCTTTCTAATGTTTTATTTACCAGTAGGTCCTTCCAACGGACACGAGGGCACCCACTCCGTTTAGAAGAAGGGAGGTTCCATTTAAATATTCGTAAAGGATTTTTTACAGTGAGAGCTGTGAAGTTCTGGAATTCCCTCCCCGAATCAGTCGTGCTGGCTGATACATTATGTAACTTTAAGAAGGGGCTGGATGGATTCTTAGCAAGTTAGGGAATACAGGGTTATGGGAGATAGCTCTCAGTACAAGTGAGGGAATACAGGGGTAGGGGAGATAGCTCTCAGTACAAGTGAGGGAATACAGGGGTAGGGGAGATAGCTCTCAGTACAAGTGAGGGAATACAGGGGTATGGGAGATAGCTCTCAGTACAAGTGAGGGAATACAGGGGTATGGGAGATAGCTCTCAGTACAAGTGAGGGAATACAGGGGTATGGGAGATAGCTCTCAGTACAAGTGAGGGAATACAGGGGTATGGGAGATAGCTCTCAGTACAAGTGAGGGAATACAGGGGGATAGCTCTCAGTACAAGTGAGGGAATACAGGGGTATGGGAGATAGCTCTCAGTACAAGTGAGGGAATACAGGGTTATGGGAGATAGCTCTCAGTACAAGCGAGGGAATACAGGGGTATGGGAGATAGCTCTCAGTACAAGTGAGGGAATACAGGGGTATGGGAGATAGCTCTCAGTACAAGTGAGGGAATACAGGGTTATGGGAGATAGCTCTCAGTACAAGTGAGGGAATACAGGGGTAGGGGAGATAGCTCTCAGTACAAGTGAGGGAATACAGGGTTATGGGAGATAGCTCTCAGTACAAGTGAGGGAATACAGGGTTATGGGAGATAGCTCTCAGTACAAGTGAGGGAATACAGGGGTAGGGGAGATAGCTCTCAGTACAAGTGAGGGAATACAGGGTTATGGGGGATAGCTCTTAGTACAAGTTGATCCAGGGACTGGTCCGATTGCCATCTTGGAGTCAGGAAGGAATTTTTTCCCCTCTGCGGCAAATTAGAGAGGCTTCAGATGGGGTTTTTTGCCTTCCTCTGGATCAACTAGTAGTTAGGCAGGTTATATATAGGCATTATGGTTGAACTTGATGGACGTATGTCTTTTTTTAACCCAACTTACTATGTTACTATGTTCAGCAGCTCTCTAGTTTGGAATATAGGTAGCTATTTGGTCACTAGGGTCCACTTCTACCTAGCAACCAGGCAGTGTTTTAAAAGAGAAACAGGAATATAAACTGAAAATGTCCTAAATAGAAGAACAAGCAATGACAAGTAACAATAAAATTGTAGCCTCACGGGGCAATAGTTTTTTGGCTGCTGGGGTCCCTGACCCCCCATTGGAAAACTTGAAACAGTCAGAAGAGGAAGGCAAATAATTAATTATAAAACTATCAAAAATGAAGACCATTTAAAAAGTTGCTATGAACAGGCCATGCTACAACATACTAAAGTTAACCTGAAGGTGCACCACCCCTTTAAGGAAGAATCAGACAACGTCTCATAACATGGCTCTTAATCTTCATTTTTTCAAGAGACATTACAGCGACCAAGTCTGGATTTAGAAACATTACTTTGCTGCAGTTTGAGACTAGTATCTCTATAAAGCTGTAATAGCCTCTATAAAGGCAAGCGCTACCCCAGCCTGACACTTGCTACCAGACACAGTGCGCCCCGCTGCCGGCTGTCAGGCACCACAGAGCAGCGTTAGTCAGGCTGTGGCACGGCACTACTGAGCAGCCCAACTACACATCAATTGGATTTACTTTAGCAGCTCCTTAAACTCCTCATACTGTCCAGTCATGCCGCCCAACACTCTCCCGGGACAGCGCCGCTTTAGTAACTCAGCCCGAACTCCCGGAGCGCTGTTTAAAAGTCCAGCTGTGCCGTTTACGTGTAGCGCCTTGACTCATTCCGGACAGCCAATGGAACGTCAGAATCTCGCGAGAGTCTCTGGGTGACGTCACGCTACACGGAACTAGCCGCTTGTGGGCGTGGCCCTCCAGGCGTGAGTAGGTCAGTGACGCACAAGGGTGAGGTGGATACCTGCAGTAACTCTGCTGCAGAAGTTTCCGCTCCCAGTAGTTGCTTCACTTTGTGTCAGGGAAGAAAAAGCAATAAAGATTTTTTTTTGTCTGTTTGCAAACAATTTCTGCTGCTGTCAGAGCCAAAAAAACAGTTTTTTTCTTTTAACAAAGGCCATTTTTTACAATTAGGAGATAAAACTGATAGTGATACATGTAAAGGTGGCCACTTCCCTACCTCTCCACACTACTGTGAACACCACTAGCAGGGTTGCCTCCTGGCTGGTAAAAATGATGCCTAGAGGCATAACTACATTAGTGGGCCCAACAGCAAATTCCATATAGGGCCCCCAAACATTGATAAATTGTAGGGATGCACCAAACCCACTTTTTTTGGTTCGGCTAATTCGGATTCGGTTCGGCCGGGACTGTGGATTCAGCTGAAACTGAAATCTTCAAAAAAAGCCTGGATTAGGCCTGAATCCCGAACTGAATCCGGGATTCGGTGCATCCCTAGTACATTAACCTATTCTATTAAGTTACATTGAAATTGCTCACAATTGCAGGGTCTGCTTCCTCTGTAGTTATAATCCAAATATAGAGGAGAGCACCATAAAGCAGAATTCTGCTAAAATGCTATTTATTTCAGACCAAAAAACATAACATGGTGTTTGGTCTGAAATAAATAGCATTTTAGCAGAATTCTGCTTTATGGTGCTCTCCTCTATATTTGGATTGTATTGAATGGCTCAGCGGTGTGCCTTGCGAGGATTGATGCATCCAGCCTGATCTTAGGGCTGTGCAGTTGAATACCTATTTGTTGACTTTTCCTCTGTAGTTATGTCCCTGTTGATGCCATTATTATTATTAATAGGGAGGAAAATGCAGAAAGGCCTGGTATTTTTTTTTTACTGGATAATGTGGTAACCCTAACCCCTAGTACAATGGTGTTGTTTATATACTGGGCATAGGTATATAAATAGGAGCACCATGGAAGGTTCGGCGCTGGTTGGTCTAGCATGGGTTAGGGTTGGGTGCAGCTCAAAGTTTTTTTAGACCTAGGCAGGAGGAAACTGGGTGAAACTGTCCAAAAGAAATCTTTTGATCTTTGTTTACTTTGGTCCTAACTACAAAGTGTGCAGGTTCCCTGCTAGTTCTGCAGCAGTTCTGGGGACCCAAAATGGTGCCTTGGAATTTCCCTGTTTCATGAAAGGGTTATCATACCAGCAGTCACCCAAGGTAACCCATAAATAGTCTGTTACAGTTATTTTGAATTCCAGTGTTGAAAACTAGGGTATTATTTTTAACACTTTAGGGACAAATTATGGGCTTATTTTGGAGACTATGATAGGTAAAATATACCAACAGCAATCTTTGGTTTTTAGGCTCCTTTTTTCACGTTGGCACCATAGGGTTCCAGTGTATTTTTGTGCAAACAAGTTCCAGATTTTTCACAATTAAGGGACAGAGCAAGAACTAATTTAGAAGATTAGGTGAAACTGACCAAAAGTGATCTTTTAATCTTTGTTTTTTTTATTCGTATATCAAGTGTGCAGGGGCTCTGTTGGTTCTGCAGCAAAAAGTTTTTGGGCCCCAAAAAGGTGTACTGGAAGGTTTTTCCCTGTTTTTAGAATGATCGCCGAAGCTACCACTAGCAGGCAGTCATTTTGGGTTCTAGTTCAGTGCTTTATGTGAAGACTAGGGTGATAAATTTTATAATTTAGGGCCAAAGTATTGGCTCCAGTCCCCCAGCAGCATTCTCATGATTTTTCCAAAACTTCTTGCAGCATATTCTTGGCTTGCATGCGCAATAAACGTTTGGTGACATCATTCGATGCATTTCTGCATGTGTAGGTAGAATTTTTTGGCTTCAGCAGGGATTTTGTGCATTCACGTGACGTCACTTCCGGTGTGCCTGAGGTAAATGACGTCATTTCAGGGTTAAAAAAAAATTGACATGTGCTGCAAATCCCCCACACCCACACTGGCTAGGTTGATGAGCTCTGAGCTAATTTAGGAGAAGACAATAGATGAACTTAACCAAAAGTAATCATGATTTTTTAGCCTTTTTTATTGTGGCATCAGAGGGTCCCTAGATAAAATGCCCAAACTCCTACATCATTTACTGCAGCTCATGTAACAGTTTATTACAATATGTGTCACATTACCAACCAGCCAAAAAACATAGAAGTATTCACCAGTGTAGAAAATAGCAACATTTTTCAAAATAAGCTCACAAATTGCCTGACCACTGGGCAGACATCTTTCAATATAGTACCACCATCAAAGAAACATCCTTTTAGTTTAAAGCTTTCAGGGTGCAGGAGCAGCAGACTAATTGCTGATTAATTTAGCAATTTTAGAACTTTTACCCATGGCTGTAACCATTTTAACTGCAGCATTAAATGACTGACAGATTCACTTCATAAGTTTGTTTTAAGTTATTTTTTCCCTATTAAATGACCGTGAATTGTAATTTTAAACCTCTCATCAAAACCAAATCCTTGGATCCCTATCAGGTCCTCTCTCAGAATATGAAGGTCACCTTGATCACATGACAATATGTTGGGGTGGTAGATTTATAAGGCTTTTTTTGTTTCTTCAGACACTAAAATTGCACCTGCGAAAAGGACCAGTTGGGTCTGAAACATCCTGTGTGTTACACTTTTAATAAAACAACTGCACAGATAAAAGGCTTTCCAGTTGATTTCTTTAAATGTTGATACATTTAAGTACTGTTTACATTAAATACTTTGAGTACTGTGTGTGATAAGCCACAGGAAAACACTGTTATATGCAGTGAAAGAACTAAGGAGGATTTCTTAAAGGAACACTGTCATTGGAAAACATGTTTTTTTCAAAACATATCAGTTAATAGAGCTTCTTCAGCAGAATCCTGCATTGAAATCCCTTATTTAAAAGTGCAAACAGATTTTTTTTTTTTATTTCATTTTGAAATTTCACATGGGGCTAGCCATGTTCTTCATTTCCCAGGGTGCCAAATGCTCTGATAAACTGCAGCTGCAAGTTGGATCAGCCAATCAGCAGAACAATGGGAAGGTAGCAAGATAGCAGCTCCCTGACACCTGTAGTAGATATCAGAATATCACTCAATACCCAGGACTCTGCATTTACACTGCTCACCCTGGCATAGACCTCACCAAACCTTTAAGCTGGCCATACACGCACCGATACTATCGTACGAAACCTCGTTTCGTACGATATTCGGTGCATGTATGGCATGTCGGCGAGTCGACCGATATCGCAGGAAACTGCTGATATCGGACGACTCGCCGATCGGCCAGGTTAGAAAATTTTGATCGGGCGCCATAGAAGGCGCCTGACCAAAATCTGCCGTCAGGGCTGAATCTGCTGTTTCAGCCCTGAGTGTGTGGAGGATCTGACGATGTTTTGTGCACGAAACATCATCAGATCGCCACGTGTATGGCCAGCTTTAATCTTAATATAAGCCAACCATATTCTGCTTTTCACTGGCCTGTGCCCCCCCCCCCGACGACTGCACCCTGGACACGAGAGCATCTATCAGCATTTTCCTTTCAGCCGACTTCCTCTGGTCTGACACCTGCAAACAGACTGAACAAGAGACACAGATTCCAGCCTGATGGCTCCTGCCTGTATTTACGCAACAAGACCATGGAACTACAACGGACTAGTCCATGAAATGAATGAGCAGAGCGTCTTCATAGTTTCTCCCACTTTTCCTATCCTCTCTTTTCCTAGTTCTTGTTCTAGCTTACATGATTTACTGTTTCCCTCTTTCTTACCCCTCCCTATTGTATATATATATCTTTAACTTCGTTTGATTTGGTAGAACCAGATAGCACACCACTGCTACTTACTGGTCTGTTAACCGGTAAAGTGGACCCAAGAAATATTATCAGCATTGAGGGGCCCTGGGCTGGCCCTCAACGATGGGAATCCCATATATTGAAATACTGGTTAATGCTATCACACACAGTTATTTTATTATGACTAATGCTCTTATAGACTCTGCATAATTTGATTTATTTGTGCTGTCAAACATGATTGTAATATAAGTGTGCTGTCCTGGACTGTTATGCTACAAACTTCAATAAAAATCAAACATTTTGTTAAAAAAAAAATAATATCACTCAATATTAAAAAATCCAACTTGGGACTCCTCCAGTTACATGGGAGTAGGAGAAACAATAGGTTACCTGAAAGCAATTCTAATGTGTAGTGCTGGCTCCTTCTGAAAGCTCAGACTCAGGCCCAATGCACTACATGGTACCTACACACCAGTATTACAACTTAAAGAAAAATACATTTGTTGGTTCAAGATTAAAATTTCAAATGGTAGAGTGTAAATAGTGTAATTTAGAAATAAAAAGTACACCATAAAAACCATGGCAGAATCCCTTTAACAGCATCTTGCAATACCCACAATTGACCAGTAGATGCCATACTTCTATAAAATAATTTTCAGCACTAGTATAACACTGGTGCCTGTTTAAAATTTTTGGCACAGAAATTGTACTGCTTTATACACCACTATATGCTGTGAAAAGTCAGCAAAATTCACAAAATAATGCAAATCAACCTAGCAATCTGAGATTAATTAGCTGAATCGCTGAATCCATGGGCCATCACAATTTCTGTATTGCAAAATACTCAATACCACACCCTGGCCTTTCCCTGTAATTTTTCCCTGTGCTCAGAACATGATGATGGGATTGGCCATCACAATTTCAGTACACACAAGGACACTTTGCACTCATGCTTTAATGCTCATCAGATGGATTGGCACCAGGACTGCCCCTAACCACAGTGTAATAATCACTTGTTAATTCATTTAAAGGGGAACTGACATAATTGACCGTAACATCATTCTTATGCCATCAAGTTTAAGATTAATATTTACTGATTGGTTGTTCTAATATTCAGTGCTTTGTGAGTGGAGAAAGTTGCAATACCACGAATATGAGACAGAGGGCACGGCACAGACATTGTAGCAAAATAGACAAAGCAAAAATGACCTTACATACTTGTGCATAAAAGACTGCTGCTGGGTGCTGCTCTATAAATGAGGTTCTGGCTATGTTTTTATAACAAGGCATTCAGACAAGAATGGTCCCAGAGAAGATACCCACTGGTTACATTACTGCAGGATTGGTGGGGTAGGGGCAATTAAAAAAAAAAACACTCCAACAGTTATTTCTTGGTGAAATTTACATAATTTCTATCATTACTTGGAGCTTGTGATTAGTATAAGAAATCCTACAACACAAGGGGAGAAACACCACTGCAGTTTTTAATTGTGAAATTTTATAAATATAAAATTACTTTCACTTTTACTTTTACTTTCAGTAAAAATGGCACCCACTTATTAAAATTGTATTAAACGAAATACAAATATTTGGAATTTTAGGGTTCATAATATCCCTTTCACTTAGCACAGCGTTTTTCAACCGTGTGCCGCGAGATGTTGCCTGGTGTGCCGTAGGCAGGGCCGCAATTTTTACTTTAAAAAAAAAATCCGGGCCCTGTCATTGGTTGCGCCCCGTGTGTACGGGTGACATCAGTACGCACGGGGCGCAACGTTATAAAAGGGCCTGTGTGCGGTCGCGTGTAGGCAGAAGTGCAGAGGCGGCGCGCGTGAGGGGAAGATGCTGCTGAAGCCGCCGAAGAGTAAAATGCTGCTGGGCACCAATGTATTAGGGGGAGCCACGGGGCACACTGACTTATGGGGGCACTGCTGCTGGGCACCAATGTACTAGGGGGGCTGGCTCTTGGCACCAATGTACTGGGGGGCACTGCTGCTGGGCACCAATGTACTAGGGGGGCACTGCTCTTGGCACCAATGTACTAAGGGGGCACTGCTGCTGGGCACCAATGTACTAGGGGGGCACTGCTCTTGGCACCAATGTACTAGGGGGACACTGCTGCTGGGCACCAGTGTAGTAGGGGGGCACTGCTCTTGGCACCAATGTACTAGGGGGGCACTGCTGCTGGGCACCAATGTACTAGGGGGGCACTGCTCTTGGCACCAATGTACTAGGGGGGCACTGCTGCTGGGCACCAGTGTACTAGGGGGGCACTGCTGCTGGGCACAGAGTTAAATTTTTTAACATTTTCTAATGGTGGTGTGCCTCGTGATTTTTTTCATGAAACAAGTGTGCCTTTGCCCAAAAAAGGTTGAAAAACACTGACTTAGCACAACTCTCTTTGAGAAAAGATGTTTGTTCAACAGGATATTTCCAGCTGGATACAAAATATATTTAAGATACACAAATATGTATATGATGTATATGATGCTCGTGACCTGGGGTTTTTATGAATAAGGGGTCTTTTCCATAATTAGGATAATCAATTTAACAGTAAATAATTCCATTAGGATTGTTTTGCCACCAATATGGATTCATTCAGCTTATTTCGAATTGAGTACAAAGTACTGTTTTTTGATTAAAATTTGAAAAATTTCAATTATTTAGTAAATTATTAATATTTGCTTAAGCTGGACTTTATGGGAGATGGCCCCTTGATAAGGGCCTTCAGGATAATGAATCCAATACCTGTATAATGTAATAGTGTATTACATCTTGTATGTGGTCCTTTGCTTACTGCTATGTGATGCCTATTCTGTTATACAGAATATTGTACCTCCTATTGTCAAATATATAAGGATGTTATAAGGCACCAAGGATTTCCTTGACTATATAAAGAAAAAGGCTGAAGGCACCCCTTTAAAAGTGGGCTACATTCTTTTTTTAAGGTCATGTGAGCACATCGTCCAATACCAATGACAAAAGGTCCAAAATTTGACTGGGTACGCCCTAGCTCACAACAATGGTTCAGATATATGAAAACATTACCATAATAGTCTACTACTTTTCATAAGGAGAATTTAGAGCACCTCCTCAGATCTCACACTGGACCCATTCTATGGCTTTGAGACACCTTTTGGTCTGTAGTCTATCCAGCAACACATGATTAATATACTTTATGTCATTTTTTGTGACTAACATTATCACGTGTATTTCTTACCCCCTGTAAGTGTCAGTATCTAAAGCTGTTTCTACATATAATAACATTAACAAAACATTGTATTCCCTGGAATTTTTTTTTTTTTAAACTCTGGTAAACCTAGACCAACCTGATGATTGTTTGTTATCTTCTGTTAGATTTCTATGTTTTTTAGATTTTAGTCAAAACTGTTAAAGTGTCTTGGTTTCAGCAGCAAATCATAACTTTTGTTTGAATCGCACAGTGATATCTCAGATGCAGTACCGTATAACTGCAGTACTAGTCAGTGGCCTCTAGTCAATGGGATCAGATAAGTAAAAATCCCCAGTGTGTGTGATGCTTGCCCTATCCATTCTCGACCAACTGCATATGTTTTAGGAGGAAGTATGTTATGTTGGCAATATTTATTTGCAACATGTAACATTGCAGTTGCTGTGACAGTATCCAAGTTAACATATAGCTTTTATCTCTTTTAATAGGGAACATTGTTTTGATTCTGTTGACCTTGTATTATTTAGGGGAATAAAAAAATCATAATGTTTAGTACTTAGCAATTAAATTTATTATACATACACACACACACATATATACATATATATATATATATGGCTTGTGAACAGGCACTCACGTCATAGAAGGAGTAATGATGCCTGGGTGCAGTACCAACAAATTCAGGAACAATAGCAAGTAGAGATGTCCCGCACTCACAGGTCTTAGGTGAAAATAAATTATTCATAACATGTGGATTGAATAAACACTCTTTATTTTCACCTAAGACCTGTGAGTGCGGGACATCTCTACTTGCTATATATATATATATATATATATATATATATATATATATATATTTCAGTAGTAGCTAGAAAATGATAAATGGATGGCAAAATGTGAAAGTAAGCACTGGATGAAATTGCACTTAACATTGCTCTGCCTTATAAATCCTTAAAGCTTCAATATTGATTCAATGAAGTGAATGCAAGGATCATTTCGGGGAGGCTCTGACAAGTAGACAATTGCTTCCATGGTTACATTTTGATATGCAGTGTGGTCACTGTGCTTTGTTGGGTTCCTCCCCCCTCCATTGAAGTAAAATAACAAACCACGGGAGACCCTACCACACATGGTGAGCATCATCCAGGAGCAACTTTAAAAAGATCAAGCTAACCAGCCCAAAGCCAGCCTTGCTCTAGAGAAAGCTCCCCCTCCTGATTTATACTGAAAGTACCAGGGAAAGGGGAGAGAGGAGCGCTGGGGCATGCAGTCTTGCTGGATAGACACATCTTATGATGCACACAAATAAAGCCATAACAAGCATTTCATATCCCAGGAGGAGTTCCAAGGGGGAAAAAGTGTCATCTTAACAACCGGGCACTTCTGATTCTAATTGTTAAGTCTCTAATAGAACGTTGACTACAGTGTCAGGTAATCTTTTATTTGCTTTCCTCCTTTGCCACTTTGTAAAACTGTGCCTTGAATTATACTTAGCCGTTAACATTTTTCAGAGCAGCCTTATAAACAGTGCTCTTATCTATAGGCATTTATATTTAATGATTACATGTATTGAATGTGTATGTTAAGCGCACTAAGATTTAATGATGCATAAATATTTGCTCTTAAGGGTGGAACCTGAAACTTTTCAATTGGCATATGGTAATAGAAAACAATTCCTTTGATTATATGTTATTGTTTTTTCATTTGCATGCTTTTCAATAAATTAAATAAAATAAAAAAGCATTAAATAAAAATGCTTTTATCAGTAGAATAATGACAAAATGATGTCCATGGCTTACTGCCTATATATTCTTTTGAATGCTAGCTAGAAAGATTGCTGTTACACTGTATTCCTCTATAAACCAGAGATAGATGTTCTTAAGCTAATGTTAAACCACAACTCCCTGCATCCCTTGGTAACCAGTTTTGGAACAAGTGAGGGATTGCAAGCTGCAGAGCACTTTTCTGAATACCTTTGTAGAATACTTCCTCTGATATTCAGCTATGTAATGCCATAATTAAACAAAGAGATAGAAGTGCAAAATATATATGATTAGGAATAGTTTAGATATTAGAATCTAAGAAAATATAATAGCTTTTTGCCTGCAGGTTACTTAAAAGACAAACAAGGTATTTTTAAAAATGCACCATGTTATTCATATAAGTAATAAATATGCTCATTGACAATGGGGCTTATTACTCAATTGGATCTTTAAATTAACAGAATGCATAGGATTAGTATGTATCTGACTTTAAGCTGCTTGGCTTTCTACATTGCAATTCCTACTTTTAGCATTTTCTTCCTTTTCACCAGCCGGTTCCTTTTCTGTCCTGTTGCTGTGCATTCTGTTGAACATATTGATTTGCCAGTAAAGGCTTTAGGCTATGTTCTATAATAGTAAATTACATTGTGATTTCAAGTGATTTTCTTGGTGCCACCTAAACATAACTTTCTGATGGTGCCCTCTGTGATAATGTCTTTCTGAATATGTCTTCTGTGATGTTGCATACTTTTAAAAAAACCTTGAAAGTGTTTTGTTGCTTTCTTTCAAAATATATGATATACAGTATATGATACAATGCTATTTTAAAGCTTTACTAATTTAGTGCATGCGTGCGGTCTACTGAGTTATGGAAATCTCTTAAGTTAACTTATGTAACAGCTGTTCTTACTCATCCTAGTACATTGACTGAATTACAGAGTTTTTTTTTGAATGTAGCAATAGTAGGATAAAGAATTATAATGTGGTGGTTTCTTTCAACATAGATGCAGGCAAATGCTATTTTTTATGAAAAATCATAAATGTAACTAGCTGAAGGAGACATGTATTACATCTACTACTTCATCTACTAAATTCCTTTAAGTTTTGTTTCCAAAACTCTAAGGGCTAGATTTATCAAAAATCAAGTTGGCATTTTTTACTAATGCGTTTTCTTCCCCCCCATGTAATATACAGCATTACAGTAAAGGAACGGGTGTAGATTTTGGGTGTTTTGCTCCCTGAGTTTTCCATAGTCAAAACATGTGGACCAAAACATGCACTTGGCTGTTCCCTATAAAATTCAGCTGTCTCACAAATCTGCATTACTTTACATTAATACAAGGCTTACCTGGCCAGCGCTGTTGCTAGCTCTTTTCCAGAGGGCAATGAAGGAATATAACAGGCATTTTGTTCCCATATGTTGGGGATACTAACAAAATTGTTCTGCCCAAAATTGACCCATATGCTATTACATATAGTGTATAGAGTAAAAAAGAATTTTGTATAAAGAGATCCCTTTCTGCCTATTTCTGAGACTTATATATAAGGATAAGTTAATTATACAGGGGGTTTAACTGTACGAAATCTGTTTTAAAGTAGTTTTTTTGCTCTCACAATTGCACAAAAGAACCAAAAAGGTTTAATCAAATGTAAACTGAAAATGGTTTTAAAAACGTAACTTTTTTTTAAAGTTTTAAACGTTTTGTACTCTAGCTTTTTAGTTTGGAATGTATACCTGAATCAACAAACAGTTATGTGGCACACTCCAGCCCTTATCAGAAGATAAGAATAACCTTCTATTCTTTCAGCAATGTGTTATCATGTCCTTTCCTGAGCACTGGAGGTATGGTGTTGTGTTACCATCCAGCATTCCTCTCTCCCATCCAACAGATGGCACATGAGTGAGGAGATCATTCCTGAGCAAGATTCGTTCATGTGACCACACCTATACTGTGCTATCTTTTTTCATTTTATTATATTTTAAACAGAATATGCCCGAGTGAATGGTTTGTATGTATGTAGTTTATATGAATAGTTAGTTGTGTTAGTATGGTTAAGTGTAAACATAAAGAAATAAACTCTCTCAGTTTCTTATGCCGAGGGAAGTAAATACATTTATTAAAGACATGAAAGTCCTTAGGGAATGAATGGAATTTATTTTTATAATAATGTTAATTATTTTCTGTTCATGTCATGCCATTGGTTGATTATTCAAATTCATCAATATTTTACAAATAGGAAGTTGCCTAGTTAACCCTTGCTTCCTACAGACAGTGCGCAGCAGAGGAGATTACAGCTACAGTAGCAGGTTACAAGTCTCAGGGGTGGGGGTTTAAGTCATTAAGGTTCATTAGGCTGCTGGTGCTCCTCCTCCTCCACCTCTTGGTGCACTGACATACACTGGATACAGTGATAGAAGAAGCAGCTCAGGACAGGACGGCAGGCTATGTCACACCTTGGCCCCTCGCCACCCTGTCAGACTACCTGCCTGTGCACACTGGGCACAGAGCTGTTCTCCCTGGTTCCGGTAAGTAACAGGAGTGGTTATGATTCCCATAACAGAACAGTCATTTATATGTGAGGGCAGAAGGAGGTTTATTAATGGCATGGCATGGGATTAGAGTTCTATAATCTGTTTCATTTCTGCTAATCTCCGTGTACCTTATGTGCAAAAAAATCCTTATAGGATATCTATTGTGTCTGTAATCCTTATACAAGTTACATAGCAATGTTTTACTTAAGACATAAGAGAAATAAGAAGCTCTGCATTAGCCGCTGTCCACACTTACCTAGAGTACTCACAGACTGCAGGTACCTCTAATGGGATGGACAACTTGTTTTGTGTCTGACCGACAGGTGCACATTGCAGCAATTTATACAACAATATACTAATTTCTGCAATTATTGTAAAAGTTTAATTTTGAACATTTTACATCATGTGTAATAAATGCCTGCACCATGCACCACTGTTTTGCAATTTCATTGAAATGCATGCACTATTTATTTTATTAATAAGAATTAATGCGATTATCATAATGCATTTGCAGGGTGAACTGTACCTCTCTGTCTGTCAGTCTTTTAATTGTAGTACAGATCTGATCAGTTTTCACTCTATACTATTTACACAATACTATCTATCTATCTATCTATCTATCTATCATCTATCTATCTAGCTAGCTATCTAGCTATCTATCCATCTATCTATCATCTATCTATCTATCTATCTATCTATCTATCTATCTGTCTATCTATCTATCTATCTATCTATCTAGCTATCTATCTATCTATCTATCTATCTATCTATCTATCCATCTATCTATCTATCTATCTATCTATCTATCTATCTATCTATTATCTATCTATCTATCTATCTACCTATCTATCTATCTATCTATCTATCTATCTATCTATCTAATCATCTAACTTTCCTTTCAGACATTTTTTAAGACTGAGAGCTTCTGTTGTTAGTACATTGTAGTATATTCACCTGATACTCTTGCTGACAGAAAGTCAGAATGCCTTGCAGGTCATATGAGCCTGAATTTATATTAGCGTTTCCATTCTTGTGCTTGGCTGGAGGCTCAAGTGTAAAGGGGAAGCAACCGTACATACCAGAAAAAACACATTTTTACTCTAATATATAGTGGGAGTCACATATTCATCTACTTTTTCATGGAGGTGTTTTTGCCAAATACTTCTGAAACTGTATTAATATTATGAGTTATTTGTTGGGGGTTTGCATTAGTAATTTTCATTTGTGTCCATTTAACATATACTAACCAGTCATTGGTTGAGAAGACATATGGCTTTTTTGTTTGTTTGGTGAAAGCTTTGTACTAGCATGGCTGAGAAATGTGTAATGCAATTGTTGGTGTTTCATTATCCAAGTAGGCATCCTTATATTTTCCATAGCAGTTAAAACTGGAGGGCACTATTTCAGTAGAGTCATATCATATGTATATGATATGCTTATTTGAGCAACCTGTATGACAACGCCCTTTTTCACTTAGAAATAAACAATATACAGCCAATTAAGGCTACCTTTGCAGGATAAACTATGTCAATATGTTGTACTGAGAATTGGCTGAAAAATATTTTTATTTATAAAAATAAAAAAGTCAATATAAACCCTTTATATACAAATAGTAAATTTTCCTTTAATGATGAAATTAAATTACTTCCCCCATTTGTTAAGACAAATCAGATGTATATATTTGCACTATCATTAATTTGTAGAGGTCTCCTATATGTTTTTCTTCCCCCAGTGTATGAATATTCTAGATCAGGGGTCCTCAAACTACAACCCATGGGTCGGATCTGGCCCCCCAAGATAATTTACACGGCCCTCGCTGCATCCTCACCCCTGGCAGTGGGGAGGGGGAGTGGCGGAGCTGGGAGAGGGAGGACAGAGCGTGGAGTGGAAGGACGCTGCAGGGAGTGGGGGAGTTGAGAGAGAGAGGACAGAGTGGGGAGCGGAAGGACGCAGCAGGGAGTGGGGGAGTTGAGAGAGAGAGGACGGAGTGGGGAGCGGAAGGACGCAGCAGGGAGTGGGGGAGTTGAGAGAGAGAGGACGGAGTGGGGAGCGGGAGGACGCAGCAGGGGAGCTGGGACAGAGAGGACACAGTGGGGAGTGGGAGGACACAGTGGGGAGCTTGGAGAGAAAGGGGGGAGCGGGAGGACACGGCAGGTAGAGGGAGGATGGAGCGGTTGTCTGGGTTTGAAAAAGCTTCCTATCTGTGAAACCCTGCCTAAAATCAGTCCAATTGCCACCTCATAATGTCCTATGCGTGTGAATGTCACTCATTTAGGAAGGTGCAGAAGCTACCTCCATAGTGGTTTATTTAAAGCAATCAGCAAGGATGGTACAGATGTTTCCCCTTTGTTTCAATTTAGCATTGAATGTAGCATTCCCTAACCTCATGGTTATTGGACAGACCAAATTTTATATTTATATATGTAGGGACCCATAGGGTTAACATGCCCCTATGGCTTTAAACCCTACCACTTCCTTCTTTATGATGTTACAGGGCAAAGACCCATGTATCTAGTTTACAGTTTTGCATATGTGCCTTATAGGTGAACCACACCCTTTGCACTCCAATATAGTGTTTAGCAAAGGGGTGGGTCTTTCTCTTTGGCTGCCTCTGGTGTCTCAGGTGGAAGGTCCACTGAGCCTGGGATCAACAGGGGGGCCCCAGTAAAGCCAACTTTCTCGGAAAGTGAGGCAGATAGTAAAGGAAGCAAGAGCAGTTTATAGCTCCAACCAGGAGAAGTAGCTGGAAGTACCCTTCCCTACAGGCACTGTTGCCTTAGTATAGGGCCACGGTTAAGACATGGGAATCAGGCTAGTACCTAACCCCTGATCCATAGTTGGCTGTTGGGATCCTAATACAGCTTAGGTATTCATCCTGAGGACTGAGGTATCTTTCCAGGCTGCCCTCCATAGTGGTGCCCCGCTGACCAGGTGTCTTTACCCTGCACAGACTCATTAGAGGTGGGATAAACCGGTGAGCATCCTCTCTTGTTGTCCTCTGCATGTGTTACTGCTAATTCCTCAATGTGAGTGTGATCTATCCCTGTGCACTAATCTGTCTTGGATAATGACCAGTTGTCGTTGTTTCATCAGCAAGAACCTTCTGGTATCCATTATTTCCCATTTTATTTTGCATACAGCATCAGTGAGTTGCAGTTGCACTACACCCCGGGATATTTCCAATTAGCAAAAGCCCATGTGAGGGGCAGAGTCCTATGTACCCCGTGCTCTAAACCAGGGGTGTCAAACTCAATTGCACAGGGGGCCAAAATCCAAAACACACTTTAGGTCGGGGGCCGAACAGGATAATCATTTATTGAGCACACTAAAACTAAACTTTTAAAACTTTGTGCTTTTCAGCAATAATATGTAATATATATATACACCACTGCCCATAGTTATATAGATCCCTTAATGATATTAGACTCAAGTATATTAATAGGGTCTGGGTGAGAGGAGACTACTAGAAAGCAGGTATGATCCTCTAAAGTGCAATAGTGCAAAACGCTCTCTGTCGAAACCTTGCTCATGCGAATAGAGCCCTCAGCTACACAATATGAAACTAAAGTCCCGGCCAGGAACTTACTTGAAATAGAACTGGAAAGAAACACGGGTTCAGTGCCGCTAGCTCACACCGCTTGTTCGGCGGCGTCACTACTGCAGCGCTTCCTGCTTGTACAGATCCCTATTCAGACCACTTCTTCTTGGCGTGTTAATCACAACCAATAATATATAAAATGATCTTGCGGGCCGGATATAATTACACGCCGGGCCAGGTGTGGCCCGCGGGCCTTGAGTTTGACACATATGCTCTAAACCCATTCTAGCTGGCGCTGCCTGTTTTTACAGCCAAATAGGGGTTACATATATTTGTATACACACGAGAGCCATGAATATCCTGTAAATAGTATCCAAATAAATGGTGCTTAGTGAGATGATTTGTGTCACATGATTCAGTGAAACTTGTGTATTATAAAAAATCAATGTGGCCCCTGTTGGAACAATAGTACAATAGAGGATACCATTATTCCATATGTAAACTTTATGTTAAAGAGACAGGCCATAATGCAGGCCTGTATTTGTATTCCATTCAGCAACTTGCTGTGTTTGACCCATAGTGCTAAAAATGCATCGTCTCATCCTGTAATGTTATATCTTTATGCAGGATGAAACTTAACTAGAGGTTGCTTAAGACAGAACCATTCTTTCGGGCATCTGGTGGGAATCAGTTAAATGTTTGCCTTTCTATATTTTACTTTAACATGTCTTTATGATCATTATTACTTGTGCCTAATTGTCAACTGATATTTGTTTGTGGTATAGGAGAAAAAAGACTGCTATGCCAAAGGCATGTGCAGTTGCATGCCTGCCACAAGTTGTTTCAACTATTTGAGTCCTAAGGATAATAAAAGAGTTAATTCTAATTGGACACAGGCCATTTTATGCCCAATAATGTCAGGAAAGCAAAAGCTAATTGGTTTTGTGGTTTTCACTACTATTAACATAACAGCTTTGTTACTAACATGGAGGTGAAACAAGAGCCTCATGAAGAACCCAAACTTCTAATCTGGCAGTTGGTTTAGTCCTGTAATGGTAGCATTTAACACTAATACTTCAGTTGATTCCATATTATAGTACAGAAATATTTGTCTTTGGGGGGGGGTGGGGTCATGAGAAAATTTTTGAGATATAGTTATAGTTTGCCTTGAATATTATTGCATGATTGTGATTAGAGCTCTAAAAGCAATAATATAGTTGGTAAAACATTTTATAGAATGCCAATACAGAAGCCAATAGCTAATAGCATGACTTATTGGCAACGTGCAAACATCTATATGTCATTTATTAAAAGCAGTTAATTATGACTAGACTAAATATATGTACTGTCTTCTTACAAAAATGCAAATAATGCACCAATAAATTGATATATTTTTATGCATTATACCCCTTTTTGTACATATTCCAACAATGATTTATAACTGTATAATTATAATCAATACGAACCTTGGTCTCCAACCTTACATGTATTTATAAAGGTTCTACAACTTTGCTTTCACTTTTTGGCATCACTTATAAAGCCTGTATACTTGGGAGTTACAGAATGGCCAATGTAGTTTGACAACTTTCTTTCATTGGTAATGCCAGGTTTAGAGAATTACTACTTCAGAATTTAGTGCTGAAGAGGGAAAACTGTGTTTCTTTTTTTTTTTTTTTGTCTTCTTCTGCCTTTGGTCACGGAATCTTGAGTTATTTGTGATGAATAGAAAATGCAGTCTGAGCCTCTGGGGCTATATTGTGAGCTGTGTTGGGTCTGATCATTCAGAAGAATCCAGGTGGGGGCATTGTTATACCTTCCTCCTGTGAACAGTCTATTCAAAATTAATCAGGAAGAACACAAATTAGACAAAATGCCATGCATTCTACACATATAATTGGATGAAATACTGGTACTTGGTAGAAAGGAAAGGGCATCTTGCTGAGAGAGTTTAATACAGAGCTGGCAAATAAGATTCCAGTTGAAAGTATATTCAAAAGAAAAATACAACTTTCATTTCACAAAATGTCTGGTCAAATGAACGCCTTCTTCTAGCATCCACTAAGTTTACTTTGTATGCAGCACAATGACTATTGCTGTAGCTCTACAAACTCTAAAACTATTGGGGTGAATCATGACATCAGGAAAACACCCGAAATGGGCAAATGACCTACATTTTTCTTTTGATTGGCAGATGGTCAGTCAGTCTTTGCTTGATGTGGTTGCTGACTCGAGTCTATGTAGTACCCCGGTCTCAGGCTTTTTTTTTTTTTTAACCCAGGCCTCATATGCTTATCAAGATAGGGCCTCCAACACTAAAGAAGCCCCTATTAGAAAAAAAAAAAAAAATTAAAAAAAAAGTACAAAACACATCATCTATTTTGTAGCACATATTAGAAGTTTCCACTATATTTATCTGGTGATCCTTCCAGCTGTTATCTAAAGCTCATGGCTGGGAGTCTCTCAGAATTGTAGTTACATATCAGCAGGAGGACACCCCAAGCAAGTTGCAATTACCAAATGCATATGTTATATTTATCATTTTCCATTGTATTTATTGTCTTTGGTTTCATTCTTATTGCTATGGCTGTGTGAACTTCATATATGGATATATGGATATGGATTATAAAGTAAGATTTCCAGATTTCAAAAATGAAATATTGGGACAGGGAGGGGTGCCGATTTTATGCCACACCCACTTTTTGTCAAAACCCCCCATTTCTGTACACCCACTTAACACTACAGCCACCATATTTCCTTAGAAAAGCTCCAAAATAAATTTATATATATTACTTCCTTCAACAACAAAAAAGTTAGTGCGAGAAGTTTGGAGGATGTGGGAGAAGGGATCACGCCTTCCTTTTGTCATGGAATAGCAACAATTGGCTGGGTGGTGGCTCTGTTGCCCCTGGGACAACCAGAATAATTTTACACTATGGGAGCGTGTTACTTTGTAATTTACATGCTATTTAGCAGCTAGAGGGTCACAGGAAGAAAACCCCTGTTTTACATCATTTTCCCAGTAAATTTTTGCCCCCTTCCTTTAATTACAGGTCTGCTTCACCACTTGAAACATCACTACTTAAATAAAATTTCTATATAAATTCTATTCTTCTCCCTGCAGTTTAAAGTATTAAAGGTTTTTATAGAACTTTGAGAACAGCTTCTTATTAAATAAATACAAAGTAAACTGGTAACAGTCGGCTATTAGTATTATAAAGAGCTTTTATTTCATGAAGTGTTTTATATTATTAAACTGGGATTTCATACTAGCAAAAATTTTTGTTGGCAACATTTCATTTCAATATACAATATTTTTATTTTACAATTTTTATTTTATAATATTTTACCAGCTTTAAGCATTACTTTATCAGGGACTTAACATGGCTTTAATCCAGCCATCTGGTTTGGGTATGCTAGGCTAGCCAATTTGTGATGCTCGTCTAAGTCTTAGAAGTTTCCCACATTTTTAAAGGTTAGGCAAGAAGCTACCTTTCTGAATAGATTTTGTATAATTCTCTCGAAGACAATGGGGCAGCCATGGAATAAAACATGTGCGTCATTCTCTAAAGCATAAGATCTCCTGGCTGCCTTTGCTATGGCTGAAAGGCAATTAGCATTTCAACTAGCCAATTTGGTTAGACTCAGTGAAGTGCATGGGTGTGTAATTTGCTGCTCTCTGCTTGGTGCTGCTGAGAACTAGCCGTTGTGTAATCCTGTCAAAGCACCTTTATGTCGGGCACAGCCGGCATTGTTAGCCATCCTAAAGAATTCATCAACAAAGACACTGCCGTACATCAAACTAGGGGGTGTCGGGGGGAGCGCAAAATGCAATAACTTGCTAATAAGAAAATGATAGCAATTATTAAGTCATTATGAAAACTGGAAAGAAAATAATGGTGTAAATTTCCAATGCAGTTTTTTTTATTTTTCATTTTAGTGTTCTGATTACACCAGTGCAATAACAGCTATCATGTTATGTATTCTAACAATAATATTCTAAAAATAACTTAGTTGCTGCCCGGGGCTCAAGCACTGAGCTGAATTTTATTTATACAGCTATTGCTAATTTCTCATCATAACAAATTACCCACTATTGTTGGACTACAACTTTTAGATAAAGGGGGATAGGGGTGAGGGTTGTTGTAATTCCAAAACACATCTTCTAGTTAAGCTTTGTTTATGGGCCTATGTTTAGTATAGATGTAAATTACCCCTAGAGTACTCTACAGAGGACATCAGACTGCCTATTTATGTATTATTGTGAATACAGAAACATTCTTGGCTAAAACATAGGTAGTACCATATCTGTGAGATCTTAAGGTTAGTGCTACGCAGGCAGATTCTCGGCCTGCAGATAACAAGCCCAGAATCCGCCATTGCTCTCCTTACTGCTTTCTGATGTGCCTGCACCTGGAACCACTGCAAAGGCCCGGGTGAAGGCACACAGAGCGGATTTTGGTGTGTAAACATTCGAGTATGCATTTTGGCACCAAAATGCATTCCGTGCACCTGCACCTGGGCCGCCACAGTCACTCCAGGTGTAGGCACATCAGAAAGCTGTTTGGAGCGTAGGGGCAGATACTTGGCCTGCATTTACTGGTGTGAATACTTATTTCTTGGTAAAGCAAAGGAATCAGTATAGAAATTTTTCACAATAGATCAAAACATTCTATTTCTATTCATCATCACAGAGTTAGCAGTATGGCAGCCACTGCCATAACAAAATAAACACTAGCAATTACATTTCCCTCTTAGAGAAGCTAAGTGCTGATGAATCCACTTATTTGAATAGCATAGTTAATCTGTACATTTTATACTCAGTATCTGTTCTCTTTATTGTTTGAATTATGACACACTTATATAGTTATATATAATCATCCAGTAAGTGGAGTTAGTGTTTAATTTTGCTAGATTAGTACTGAAAATGTGCCTTCCACTAAATTTTACCCCAATAAAGCGGTAATTGGACGATTCCCAGTCCCTGATAAACCATTCTATCTGTCATTGTTTTCAGTTTCACTCTTGTTTTTTTCTTTCTGTGTAATGAATTACTGATTTATTACTGCCTCAAATTGAAGGTCTGGGACAAGTTTAGTATTTAGAGTTCCTCTCTCTTGCTGTGGAATGAGTGTGACTAAATCACTCTCCCAGCTTCGCACAGTGACTCTCCACAGACAGTTGGGACAGTATTCACTATTGAGCATTGGGCTGAACCAGTTTTTGAAGTAAGCTCTTTTTGGGGCTTCTCATAATTCTTGATTTGGCTCATCCACACCAGTTTCATAGGGCGGCCCAGTTGTGAAAAAAATGGTAGAATGCATTCTTTGAATTTTTGCTAAAGAATTTTGGAATGACATTGCTTTCTTAGCACACAAAGCTGAGTTGTTTTCTAAAATCTATGACTAGATCTTAATAATGTTCCTAAAATGCAGTGTTCATTTGAGTGACAATTCTGATTGCACTTTTGCTTGATGAAAGTGCTGCAGTTAAACCATTGCTTTCACACTGGATCTGGGAAGGGTGCCATTGTTTTTGCAGAATGATCTATGGCTTCTTAAATATTTACGATGGAGTCAGGGAGAGAAAGAAGATCTTGGTTGTAACAAGCATTTGAATAGGAATTGCCATGGCATTATTAATTGCATGTTAATTTGACATGAACTATATAATCTGCAACCCACCAGGTTATTTTACTAAAATGAGATGTATCCTCTAGTCTAACACAATTAAAATTAGGGATTCTATAATTTTGAAGCAGAAAACCAGAATTGAATGATAGATAAAAATTATATTTTTATTGTTTTACCATACATTAGGGTTAATTCACTAAAGTGCATTAATTTTTATCGCATGCTTTTTTGCATTAAAAAAGACGTGACAATTAGCGCGTGATTCACTACAGTATTATCGCATGCGTTAATTTGCGTGCAACCACATGCGGTAATGTTAATGCATGCGTTAATTAGCGCGCAGAAAAGAATACTAACGCATGATTCACAAACACTTAGGCGCGCTAAATATCGCAATAGACTATGCGAAAATTAACACCTACTTGGGGCAGGCGGTAATTATAAAAAAGTACAGTTCATGAGCTTTTGGCAATAAAATATGGACTTTGCAGTGTTATTTATTCAAGTCTGTGTTGGCCCTAGAGTGATGTAGCCTCCAGTTTGCCGCATATAAATAGTAGCCACATATAAATAGTAGCATATAAATAGTAGCCACATATAAATAGTAGCATATAAATATTTATATGCGGCTACTATTTATATGCTACTATTTATATGCTACTATTTATATGCTACTATTTATACTCGGTGACTATTAGCGCACATAATAATAGGCATTAATTAGTGCGCATGCGGTGAATGCCGCATGTAATATCGCTCGTTAATTAGCGCAAGTATGCTTATAGTGAATCGTGCGTTAAGTGGCGAAAATTTTGACGCGATAACATTTTTATCGCACGCTATAAATAGCGCACGTTTTAATGCACTTTAGTGAATCAGCCCTTTTATGTGATATAATTGTGTGTTGGATTTTACACTTTATACCTGTATACACACAAAAAGTTTTTAGAATACATTTCAGACTGATTCAAGTACAGTTCTCATATAAAGAGTTAAAAACTGTTATACATGATCTTGCATTAAAATTGCAATTTAGAAATATTTATATCAGAATCATTTATTATACCTTAATGAATCAGTCTGGTAGAGGAGTGGTTAGCTGCAATTCTGTCTGTTTGTGGCTTCCCAGACAGTGGCTAATTGACTAGCTATTTTTCCCCCCTGTATTTGCCATATGAAACATCTGTGCTGTCACCAAGCCTCAACTGTTCTCTTGGGCAGATTGGTGCTATTTTGTATTTGCATGGAGGATGATTTATGGGTTGATGCATCAGATACAACCTTTTCCTTTCCTCTGTTCTGAGGGAGTTTTTTTGTACTTTCTTAGTTTACAGTTCTCCAATTTTTTCATCAGTCTGTATTCTGTTGATAATTTATAGATGCATATTGTCCTCAGTTCTTAATTTTTATATCTGCTGAATAAATGGGGCCCTCACTTAGTGACACATGCACTAAGCTCAAAAATATACACCAGTGCACCTACATTTTTTAATGCCAATGTATGTCTAGAGGCTATTAATGTGAAACTGGTGCTGCAATTGAGCAATGGATTTGCTGGTTGTACTTTCCTTGTGTTTGTAAAAAAAGATATTGCATGCAACTGTTATTGTTAAAAAGTATTTATAAAGTGCCCATATATTCCATAACTTTGATTCCCTAATAATGGCCAATTGAGGAAGTAAAGAAGACACTTCTCATTACCATCTACAAGCAAAAATAGATATGAGATACATGGTGTGGGATTGGCAGGTGAGCACTAGGCAATATATAAAATATAGTAAATCTTGCTCCTAGCAGGTTGCAGCTGCTTACAGTGTATTATGTAGGGATGCTAAACTTAATAACAGTGATCTTCTAAAAAAAAAAAACCCAAAAAAGACTGGAGTTGGTACAGTATCTAGAGCAGTAGGCTATATGTGACATATAATGAGAATATATCATTTTCATGGTATCTTTTGTTAAAAATGTATTTTAGAAATATTCCGAAGGTGAAAGTGACATGATTTAGTCATTGATTTAAGTATGAATAGTAAACAATATGGTAGAGTAATTAACTGTAATAGATTTCTGAGATGTTCTTTGGGTTGGAGTTGGAAAATGGCACCATTTACATCTTAGACAAATTCAATGAAATGTGGTGGTAGGACATGGCTGTCAAGCAGGAAAACTTACATTTGCTGGCAAAGGGAGAAAGCATACAAAGAGAAAAATAAACAAGTTAGGATAAACCTGTGAGGAACCCCAACAGAAAGTTAAGAAAGAAGATGGAACATTATTTTAGGAGGCACTGAAAGAGCAATTAAAATTTGAGGGTTGCAAGGATGTTGTTTGGTGCAGGTTTTTATGTATGAATGTTTGTTACATCATTTTGTTCCATCCAACAATTGTTTTCTTATGGCAACCGCGTCATGAGATATTGGCAGCAGTAAGGGATTGTGCCCAACTCAAGGCTCTGCACATATGTGGTGCCAAGTTCTCATTTTAATTGTATGGTTTTCTCTACATCTCAGAGAACACAAGAATTTTGTTCAGTAATTGTTTAGGAATTTCCAAGTAACACAGCGAGAAGGTCTAAGACTTCCCAAATAGATCTGTATTTGCTGCTTGGTGGGAGGTGTAAAGACATTATTCAAGTAGTTTCATGTCACAAAGGTCATTTTCTATAACTGACTAAAGTTCCTTTTATTGGTACTGCCCTTTGAGATGTTTATCTGATTATTTACAGTCCCATGTTTACATTCCACTGGCATAGAAACGGAGAGTACTGCTGGGAACTCAACCTCCATAAATGACATTCTGACACTCTGGAACCAAATGTAACTAACCTTTGCTTTTTTCTTTTTAGTTAAACCTACCCAATGTAAAAGGCAGGGACCTAAGGGAACCATGTTCACAATGTTTTAACATGAAGTAATTTGTCTATCATGAAATCCACACAGCCTTCTAGTATGCAGCTCTTCTAATTCTACTGACAGCAGGAGGTCTCTGGGAGGCGGGGAGCTATGTTATGCCTCAATGTCAGAAATGTACTTGTTTATATGTAGGTCTTTTATTTCTATGTCATGAAGGATTTTTTAAGAACTCCAACAAAATGTGCCTACACCCAAAGAATTCATTGTGTCAGCAATCTGCCACCACAGCAACATGGCCTGCAGCTTATTGTCTAGTAAGGGGTTCTCTCTGTTTTCTCAGACGCCCAAGCATGTTCTCATATGATTGAAAGACTTTCTAATGCATGGGCAGAAACCCTGTATTTCATAATACAGATATAGGATCTGTTATCTAAAATGCTTAGAACCTGTGTTTTTTTTTATAAAGGGGTCCTTTCATAACAGGGAGGCTCATTTAGCAACATTGCCTGTCTCCTTTGTCTTAAACCGTGGCCCTATGCTGAGGCAACATTGCCTATATGGAAGAGTACTTCCTTTCCTACTTTCCTTGGTGGAGCTGAGCTGCTCTTGCTTCCTACCCTCTCTATCTCACTCTCCTAGAGAGTGCTTTTACAAGA
Organism: Xenopus tropicalis; assembly: GCF_000004195.4. Classification (NCBI taxonomy): domain Eukaryota; kingdom Metazoa; phylum Chordata; class Amphibia; order Anura; family Pipidae; genus Xenopus; species Xenopus tropicalis. The sequence goes on along the minus strand of NC_030677.2, from coordinate 178,902,957 downwards.
GTAACTATCTAACTGGTCCTCGTTCACGGGGTCCCTGTCCCCGACTTCTCTAGAGTATAGGACGGGTACTCTAGGGCAATAAAGCTTTACTGGGGTCTAGCTCTGATCCCAGGCTCAGTGACCTGTTCCCGAGACACAGAGGCAGCCAAAGAAGAAGCCACACCTCCGTGCTAAACACTATTTGAGTTTGCAAGGGGTGTGATCAGCCCAAATAACCAATAGGTATAAGTGCAAAGGATAAACTAGATACATGGGACTTTGCCCAGTAACAGCAGAAATAAGGAAGTGGTAGGGTTTAAAGCCATAGGGGCAGATTAACCCTATGGGGCACATTTACTAATCCACGAACGTCCGAAAAGCATCCGAATGCGTTTTTTTCGTAATGATCAGTATTTCGCAATTTTTTCGTAAATTGTCGTGACTTTTTCGTAGCCGTTACAACTTTTTCGTAAATTGTCACGACTTTTTTGTAGCGTTACGACTTGCGTGAATTGACGCAACTTTTTCATAGCCATCGCGCCAAGTACGAAAGTTTCGGATTCATTCAAGCTTCAGTATCTCGACTTTCCTTGGGCCAGGTTGGAGCTGCAGAGTGCCATTGAGCCCAATGGGAGACTTTCCTTGGGCCAGGTTGGAGCTGCAGAGTGCCATTGAGCCCTATGGGAGACTTTCCTTGGGGCAGGTTGGAGCTGCAGATTGCCATTGAGCCCTATGGGAGACTTTCCTTGGGCCAGGTTGGAGCTGCAGAGTGCCATTGAGCCCTATGGGAGACTTTCCTTGGGCCAGGTTGGAGCTGCAGAGTGCCATTGAGTCCTATGGGAGGCTTCCAAAATCATGCAAAGTCTGAAAGTTTTGCCCGCCTTTTATGAGAAATAAGGAAGTGGTAGGGTTTAAAGCCATAGGGGCAGATTAACCGTATGGGGCACATTTACTAATCCACGAACGTCCGAAAAGCATCCGAATGTGTTTTTTTCATAATGATCAGTATTTCGCGATTTTTTCGTAAATTGTCGCAACTTTTTCATAGCCGTTACGACTTTTTCGTAAATTGTCACGACTTTTTTGTAGCGTTACAACTTGCGCGAATTGTCGCGACTTTTTCGTAGCCATCGCGCCAAGTACGAAAGTTTCGGATTCATTCAAGCTTCAGTATCTCGACTTTCCCTGGGCCAGGTTGGAGCTGCAGAGTGCCATTGAGCCCTATGGTAGACTTTCCTTGGGCCAGGTTGGAAGCTGCAGAGTGCCATTGAGCCCTATGGGAGGCTTTCCTTGGGCCGGGTTGGAGCTGCAGAGTGCCATTGAGTCCTATGGGAGACTTTCCTTGGGCCAGGTTGGAGCTGCAGAGTGCCATTGAGCCCTATTGGAGACTTTCCTTGGGCCGGGTTGGAGCTGCAGAGTGCCATTGAGCCCTATGGGAGACTTTCCTTGGGACAGGTTGGAGCTGCAGAGTGCCATTGAGCCCTATGGGAGACTTTCCTTGGGCCAGGTTGGAGCTGCAGAGTGCCATTGAGCCCTATGGGAGACTTTCCTTGGGCCGGGTTGGAGCTGCAGAGTGCCATTGAGCCCTATGGGAGACTTTCCTTGGGCCAGGTTGGAGCTGCCGAGTGCCATTGAGTCCTATGGGAGACTTTCCTTGGGCCAGGTTGGAGCTGCAGAGTGCCATTGAGCCCTATGGGAGGCTTTCCTTGGGCCAGGTTGGAGCTGCAGAGTGCCATTGAGCCCTATGGGAGACTTTCCTTGGGCCAGGTTGGAGCTGCCGAGTGCCATTGAGTCCTATGGGAGACTTTCCTTGGGCCAGGTTGGAGCTGCAGAGTGCCATTGAGCCCTATGGGAGGCTTTCCTTGGGCCAGGTTGGAGCTGCAGAGTGCCATTGAGTCCTATGGGAGGCTTCCAAAATCATGCAAAGTCTGAAAGTTTTGCCCGCCTTTTACGAGCGCTCAATACGAAAAAGTCGCGACAATATACGAGCAAATCGTAACGGCTACGAAAAAGTCGCGACAATTCACGCAAGTCGTAACGGCTACAAAAAAGTCGTGACAATTTACGAAAAATCGTAACGGCGACGAAAAAATCGCAAAAAATACGAAAGAGTCGCAAAATGTTCATTTCCAATCTGAATTTTTCCCATTCGGATTCGTGGATTAGTAAATCAGCCCCTATGGGTCCCTTCAATAGGTTTTTTTGAAAAAAACATGAAAACCGCAACTTTTTAGTTTTTTTTGCACAAATGAAAGCATCAAAAAAACCCAAACACCTATAAAACCACAAAGCAAAGAAAGATTAGCCTTAGGCATATTTTTGCACTAAAAAATATGAATCATGAAACACAACCTTTAGTAAATGTGCCTGTTAGTGTACATTTCGTTTAGGCTACTAATGAAAAAAACATTAAAAACTATAGTAGGTCTGTTTTGCTGATAATATGAATTTATGCAGTACACAGTTTTAATATAAGGCCATTGTTAAACCATGTAATGACCATTGTTAAATCTTTGCTAGTGATGAGTGAATCTGTCCCATTTCGCTTTGGCGAAAAATTCACGAAACTGTGAAAAAATGTGCAAAACAGCGAAAAATTTGTGAAACATAGCTATTGTGTGACTATTTTGAAGTGCATGACATTATTTTGAAGCAGGCAACATTTTTTTTTGGCATACGCAACTTTTTTTGATGGGCGTGACTTTTTTTTTGGTGGACGCCGAATTTTCCTGCTGCAATTTTTTTCAGCTGCTTTGTGCAAAAAAATCTGCCAATGGTTGCTATTTAAAGGAACAGTGACACCAGAAAAATGAAAGTGTATCAAAAAAATTAACATATTATGTACCATTTCCCTGCACTGGTAAAAGTTGTGTGTTTGTTTTTGGTGTTAGTGTGGCTACACATATATAAACTATAGTAGTGTTCCTAAAGCTTAACCAGTGCAGGGTAACAGTAAATTATATTTTAATTACTTTAAAACACTTTCATTTTTTGGTGTTACTGTTCCTTTAACACCAGACTGAAGGATGAACGCAATAAAAATCCTCAAATAGACAAGTTTTTGAGTGAACTTCTCATTTTATAGAAGAACAAATGCACCTTTTTTTGCACAGATGAGGGTCTCATAAGCATATGACATAAAATGCGTAGAGGATGTTTTCTTGACTCTTGTTGGAATGTTCACATTTTTACTATGATGCACCAAAGTTTGTGACTTTATATGGATGGATGAAACAATATGTACGTATTAGAATTTTTCATTTGTTTCTTTAATCAGAAAGCATCATTTTTAGTAAACCACCAAGCCCTGTGCAATCATTTATATTCCGAGCATATGGACTACTGGATAAGGGCATATTCAATTACGGATAATATTATTATGAAACGTCTCTTGTTCCAGAAGAGTAATTGCATAGTCTTCAAACATCTATTAGTCTTAGCATTAGAGGTCTTGTAACTGAACACTCTATGTCATGCCTACTAAGGATCATGTTTTCAGTATTAATTACTTGATGTGCACACCAAGGCTAGATAACTTCCAAGTCACTGAGTAAGTATCTTGTACCTCCGTTACCTCCGGTGTCTATAGAATTTTGCTATGGTACATTCATGTAAGTAATTCTTTAGAAAATAATGTCAAGACGCTATGCTGTGTAATTCATTTTCCATTCATTTGTGCTGCTGTTAATACAAAGGTGCTGATGGTATGTTTAAAATTCAGTACCAGCATGGGAATTAGAGTATTACTAAGAAGCTAATGTTGTATATAACTACTACTGAACACTGTCTGTAGCTTGTATTTTGATGTTTTCCTTAATCAGTTATTTTAATGTAAATTCTGGTACAATGTAGAACTAAGATAATGCAAAAAGAGCTGCATTCCTTTGCAACTTAAAAAAGAAAGCTTTCAAACTTTGTATTTTTGTAGAAGTGTTACATTCATTTAGGGGGAAGATAAAATGCAGCAGAAAGTGGGGCATTTCATTCATGTATTAGGAGAATGGCATACAGGGCGTATCTTTACCCTGCCATTGGTATCAGCTATCACTATGCATACCTTGCTTAGCATGCTATATGCCATACATTTAATTGCTGAAGTAGACATATGGGAACCTGTATTTGCCTTTGTATATTATTATTATTATTTATTTATTTATAAAGCGCCAACATATTCCGCAGCGCTGTACAATAAGTGGGTTTCATACATTGGACATACAGAGTAACATATAAAGCAATCAATAACCAATACAAGAGGTGAAGAGGGCCCTGCCCAAAAGAGCTTACGTATACTATTTGCCAATATATCAAGTTCCAATAATTCTGCTAAAATACTGGAACTGGAACTGAATTTTGATACAGTTAGTGAAACTAAGCCCCATGGTTATTTCTCTTTAATGGCACCATAATGGAATATTAGTCTAAAGTCTACATGGATGTTTATTATATTGTGTATTCATTTATTTATCCAATAATATATATAATGCATAAGAGACCATACTATCTTTGCCTGGAAAAGGGATTCAGTGACATTTTTATAGCACAATCAGTTCTGCAATCCATGTGCTGTTATCTAAATGATCCATACTTGTATGTCAGTTGCGGGGGTCAGTTTTTGCACACCATTCTGCCACCATCTTGAATTACAGCTGAGAACTTGTCAGTGGGTGCAAATTTCTATCACCAAATGAGCAAGCGAATAAAGCAAAAGAATTTGGCCATCCAGATGTGACCATATGCATGGTATCCATCCTGTTGGTAATAGATTGCATAATGTGGAGAGATAGCCAATGTATTGTATAGCTATATAAATGGGCACCTGAAAGCTGCCAAACTTTTTATTATTTAAGAAATCCCGCTCAGGGAAACATACCTCAACTAATAAACCTGGAGCAATCATAAATCTGCCCCTTAGTCTATCCATAGCCTTGTTTTGTTACACACTGTCCAATTATTTTTTGTTTGTTTTAACAGGGATGCCCTCTGTTTCTATTTTTGCTATTTTTGAGTTAGGATTTTTTATCACAGTTATCTCAGCGGAAACACAAGTGCAATTTACTGGGCAAACAGTTTTTTTTGTAAATGAAACAAGTACAACCGTCATACGTCTTGTTATACAAAGAATAGGAGTGCCTGCCAACATCACCGCAATTGTGCAGGTAAGTGAATCTGCTGAAGCGACTGTACTATACTTTTTATTTATATAGTTCTACTAATGTTCACAGTGCTGTACGGCAGAACAATACATTAATAGAACAAACAGGGGTAATTACAATAATAAATACAAATAAATACAAAGTGCAGTTGGATTCCACAAGTACCAAAGGTGGGAAACAGCAGTAGTCGTGGGGGGTGCAACCAAGCAGACTCAGACAGACACATATAGAGACACTAATTGCTATTTTAACATTAGAGCTGAAACTGATAATTATCATTACCTTAGAGATGACTGTAAAATGTAACTTCCAAACAACAGATATTTGCGTGTTGTGCTTTTATTGCTGATTGATTGGGTTCCAAGGAATACTAGATAGAGGCAAACTTTGCCCATATTTGTGCATAGCCTTCTGTGTGGTTTCTGGGAAAATTTGAACAATGTTCTCTGTAACCCATAGCGACATTGAGACTATAGCCCTTACTGTTCAACTGAAGCTGGAATTAAAAAACATACATTTGATTGTTTGCTGTGGAACAAATTGGCAAAGGCCAGTATTTCTCATATGTGTGCAGAATCCTTTAAGGCCAATTCAAAGAAAACTATACCTTTAGAATGCAGACTTAACAGATTTATAGCATATTAAATGGCCTATTAAGTTTATTTCATATTAAGCTGCCAATTAAATAATCTTACCAATCTTAAACATATTTATCAGCAAATATTGCCCTTTTATATCATTTCCCTTGAGCCACCATTTAGTGATGGGCTGTGTGCTCCCTCAGATATCAACTGATCTGTAACAGGAAAAAGTATGGAAGTAAAAGACAGAACTTTGCCCAATCATTGGCTGATGAGACCTAACATGTATGTGTGCCTTGGCTTGTTTGTGTGCAATGTGAATCGTAGGATCCCAGGAGGCGGCCCTTAATTCTCAAAATTCTTAAATTTGTATTTAGGATTGCTCAATACAACATACTACAGGTATCAGACCCCTTATCCGGAAACCCATTATACAGACTTCATAAAAGGATTTCCTTTTTCTCTATAATAATAAAACAGTACCTTGTACTTGATCCCAACTAAGATGGAATTAATCCTTATTAGAGCCAAAACAATCCTATTGGATTTAATTACTGTTTCAATATTTTTTTTAGTAGACTTAAGGTAGGAGATCCAAATTATGAAAAGATCCCTTATCCAGAAAACCCCAGGTCCCGAGCATTCTGGATAATAGGTCCCATACCTGTACTAGAAAAGTATATTTTTATGAAAATGTAGAAACTCAACAGTGCCTTTTGTTTATAGTTAAAAAATATGGTATCTGATACAAATAACAGATACTTTATTCTTCTTATTCCAGCTGGAAGGTGAAAATACAGGTGACTTTGTGGAAAGTGTCACTGCTGCTTTTATACCTGAGAGAGAATCTAACCGTACTGTCTACATATCTGTATGCGATGATGATATCCCTGAGGAGGATGAAACTTTTAAGTTTCTCTTAATATTACAGGTAAATGTAACAATTCCCAATTCTTCAAATAAGCATGAATTGCCTAAAATGCATATGCTATAAGCTATAGACACAGTGAAACACTGTTTAACTGCTTGTAGTCTTTAATATGAAATCTTTGTTCTTCATTTTCAGCATTCTTCATTGGACGCAAAACTTGGATTAGCACGAGTGGCAACAGTGACTATATTATCAAATGACAATGCCTTCGGAGTCATCTCTTTTAATATGGTATGGAGTGAGTTCACTTTGATTCCACATGATTTGCAATGCATTTTCCAGTGTCCACGAAATGGAAAGAAGGCATTACATTTAAGTATGAAAATATACAGCTTATTTAAAGCATAAACTTACAATGCAGCGTCTTGAGTACGGAAATATTTGATTTCTTTCTTCCACAATTGTTAGATATAAATGAGGACATTTATAAAGAGGCAGATTCAGCATTGATTCCATTTTTATGTGCTATTGGAAACAATTATTTTATTGATGTATCCTAATAAGAGTACCTTCCCAGTTGCAGATGAGCAGGCACGAGCTGCACAGTAGTGACAACCCCCTCCCTGCACACAGCAGTAATGAAACTGACGAAATGAAATCACATTTTTAAATGTCACTGTACAAAGATAGTATAGTTTGTCTTTCAACGTGTATATCATCATTACAACTGATATTTTACATATTCTGCTTGTTATTTATTTGAGTAGAACTACTGTGAAAGAATGTGACAGAATCAGTGGGCAGCTTGATTCCTTGCTTTGTGGGGTCTCTCTCGTTCCATAGCTCTTTACACTTCTTTTCACTGTCAGATCTGTTACCAGTATTATTTTTTGTCTCCTAGGCTCCTTTCATCGCTGTTAATGAGCCACGGGATAGAAACCTATCAGTGCCTCTTAGACTAATTAGGGAAAAAGGAACGTATGGAACCGTGACTGTGACTTTTGAGGTGAGTCTCCAACAGTGAACCAAAAGATGTGCCAAGTCAGCTTAAAAATGAATGCTTCAGTCATTAGTTATTCTTGGCTAAAACTTTTATTTGTAGAGGCTCTGTCCACAAATCATAACTTAAGATCCCATTAAAGAAATGGTCACCTTAAAATTAAATTCCAAGGGATCATTTAGAATCATTAAGATGCCACACATAAAGTATCTGAACCAGTTGCAATCATAGGCCAATTTACTGGACAATGAGGCACAAAGGTGGAAGGGAGCCCTGTACTTGAGTAGGCAGTAGGTACAGGCCTCCCATTTGTGTGTTAGGTAAATAGCCACTTAGGGGCTGATTCATCAAAGTACGAGTTCGAATCCTAAAATGGGTAAAATTCTGATTAGAAACGATAATTTCTGATGATCGCAAATATCACGAAAATGCTTATGAAAAAATCGTATTAGTTATGATAATATTGTATTGGCGAACCGAAATTCACAAAATTTTTGTATCCAAGCGATGGCGGGAAAACCTTTCTGACTTTGATCCTTCTGTGCATGATTTTGGAAACCTCCCATAGGACTCAATGGCACTCTGCAGCTCCAACCTGGCCCAAGGAAAGCCTCCCATAGGGCTCAATGGCACTCTGCAGCTCCAACCTGGCCCAAGGAAAGTCTCCCATAGGGCTCAATGGCACTCTGCAGCTCCAACCTGGCCCAAGGAAAGTCTCCCATAGGGCTCAATGGCACTCTGCAGCTCCAACCTGGCCCAAGGAAAGTCTCCCATAGGGCTCAATGGCACTCTGCAGCTCCAACCTGGCCCAAGGAAAGTCTCCCATAGGGCTCAATGGCACTCTGCAGCTCCAACCTGGCCCAAGGAAAGTCTCCCATAGGGCTCAATGGCACTCTGCAGCTCCAACCTGGCCCAAGGAAAGTCTCCCATAGGGCTCAATGGCACTCTGCAGCTCCAACCCGGCCCAAGGAAAGTCTCCCATAGGGCTCAATGGCACTCTGCAGCTCCAACCTGGCCCAAGGAAAGTCTCCCATAGGGCTCAATGGCACTCTGCAGCTCCAACCCGGCCCAAGGAAAGTCTCCCATAGGGCTCAATGGCACTATGCAGCTCCAACCTGGCCCAAGGAAAGTCACGATACCGAAGCTTGAATGAATCCGAAACTTTCATACTTGGCGTGACAAATAAGATTTTGTAGCAGAAATTGTCGCAATTTTTTTGCAAAGTACGAAAAAGTTGCACAAATTAACGAAAAAGTCGCAAAAAAATAAACACAGTACGAAAACATAGAAAAAAAACGTTTAGTTAGTGTATGGGTCTGATTTACTAATCCACGAATCCGAATCCCGAATGGGAAAAAATCGGATTGGAAACGAACATTTTGCGAGTTTTTCGTATTTTTGCGATTTTTTCATCACCGTCGCGACTTTTTCGTAGCCGTTACGACTTGCGCGAATTGTCGCAACTTTTTCATAGCCACTATGACTTTCATGAATTGTCGCGACTTTTGCATAGCCATTATGACTTTCGTGAATTGTCGCAACTTTTGCATAGCCATTACGACTTTCGCGAATTGTCGCGACTTTTATGTATTGAGCGTTTGAAAAATTTGCGACAATTCGCGAAAAAGTCGCAAAATACAGATCATTGCGAAAAAAACACATTCGGACGCTTTTCGGACGTTCGTGGATTAGTAAATGTGCCTTAGTGTTGCACCAGTTAAATCACATGTACTTAAAGGATGTAAACTTTTCCTAACCATGTACTGCCATTAAAATACGCTAATTTTCAAGCCATATTCAATACATACAAAATTATTGTCTGGTAGTAAATCATTCATGACTCATTATTCATCCTCTGTTGGGAAATAATGATCTTTTCCCCAGGCTAAGCTGGGCGAAAGTATTGCTAATGTTTCATGACAACTGTGGATATGGAAAGATATGTTTGTTTTGTGCCTTTCCTATGTAGATAGATGGAGGACCAAATTCACCAGAAGAAGATCTGCTGCCAAGTAAAGGGAATATTACATTTTCTACCGGCACCTCCCTCCTGGTTTACAATTTAACAGTATTAGATGATCAGGTAAGTAACTTTTTTCTTTTAGACAATGTTTACAATGTACGTATTCACAACCCTCTTATCGCTGGAAAGAATAGTATTTGCATATTCACCCCCAAGCATCTGCTGGACAAATAAACACAGTGAGATGGGTAGCAGAGTGTCGAAGCACAGTGCCATTTTTGACATATTGGCAGACATTGTACCACTGCCATATGCAAGAATTATTCCTTTAGAGGGGGCTGAAACCACCGAAAAGGGGCCAGGAGCCATATGATAAATTATTGTGGGATTTGTGGTGCTTGTAAGTTTGCTCTATAAATTATTCTGCTAAGTGCACCTTGAATGCCAGGTAAAGGCCATCTGTTACCCAGACATTAAAAGCTGTGTAATAAAAGTCAAAAGACATGAAACCCAAATTTGTTTTTTAGATATGAACATCCATGCCTGTTATAAAGGTATTTTGTAAAGTTGTCAATCAATTATTGCCTGCCCCACCTTTATGCCTTTAACATAGAGACTGGGCAGGCAATTACTTTCACTTTCCATTAAGCACTTTCTAGATGTCACTGTACTCCTCGTATGGCACCCCTTTACCATGTATAATTGTGTAGCATTGGCATAGGCATCAGGTCCCCCATTTGGGGTTTAAACGAGATAATGCAAAAACATAATGCAAAAAGTTCACAAAATGGCACCTGCCTGCTTGCTGTGATTGTGAAGTCCAAGACTGAAGGGAACAAGTTTATATAATTTTTATAGTTTAAGTAAAGTTTAAGGTTTATTTGGGGTGAACCCTTGTTTAATATCACAGATTTTCAATTAACCATAGCATGATTTAAAAATGCGTTCATGTTTTTATAACCTTCTTATGAGTTAGGAGGGGCCCTGCCCAAGTTTTGGGTCAAAAGAAAACCCTTAAGTTAAAAAGTGTAACGCAGCTGCTTTATGGCCTACATTGGGTTTCTTGGTTCTTTTCACCATACCACTGTGATGCCCAGATTAACACTGCTTCAAATTAGGCCTAATGTTAGTCTCTACTTTCTAATAATCCTTTGAATGTTTACGCTAGCCATGTTTAAAAAAACAGTATTATGATTTAAGAAAGCAGTTTTATTAAACAGTCATGTTTCCTATGAAATTATTTGACACATAAATGCATTTGTATGAATTCTAAAAATTATTACTGTTCTGTTCTTCTAGATACCTGAAAATGATGAAAACTTTACATTGATACTGACAAATGTATTTGGAGGCGCAGAGATCAATTCATCAAGAAGCAAAGTGCAGATTATGATTAGAAAAAATGATAGTCCTGTGCGTTTCAGTCAGAGCTCGTACATGGTGCCAGAAACAGCACATGTGATTGTTATTCCAGTGATTCGAGGAAAGGATCTTACCGACACTGCAGTTGGCTCTGATGATGTGGATGTCTCTATCAAGTACAAAATCGTGACAAAAAACACCACTGCTAGTGCACAACTTGGCAAGGATTTTTCCGATCTTCAGCCAAACAATACCATTATCTTTCCTCCAAAGGCCTTTGAATACTCTTTAAAGTTTCAAATAATTGATGATACTATTCCAGAGATTGCAGAATCCTTCCAGATCCTATTGATGGGGGATACACTACAAGGCGATGCTGTGTTATTGTTTCCAGATGTCGTTACTGTAACTATTGAACCTAATGATAAACCCTATGGTGTTTTATCAATCAATAGTGCACTTTATGCACAACCGGTCATCATTGATGAAGATCAAATATCAAGGTAAGATCTAGAAAAAATGTAGTTAGACAGTGGCCATGGTGAATTTTAATGTTTCCTCCTGGGAGTGAAATTGTTTATGGGCAATGGCAAAAAAGGAGATCAGTCGTCTGCGATAAATATACTCTATTGTGGACAACTGATCTCCTGCAAATCTTTTTGGATAGGCAATAATGTAATGTAAGTTGCCAGCAGGAAAACATATGCATTGCTTTGGCTTTGCAAACTTGCTCGAAGTTGTCAGTAAAGGAAACTTTGGCTTACTTTGGGAAGTAGCCGTGCCACATATGTTTTCCCACTTTTCATTTGCATTTTAACCGGTAGAAAGGAAACAAGGGGCATTTTGTCATGATAACCGAAATTTATAGTTGGCGACAAAACCCTATACTATATGACAGGATGTTAGATATTCTACATTTTGTGAAGTGGGGTTTGGTGAACAGAGTAATACTGGATACATTTTGGGTGGTAGCACTTGGAAGTAGCAAAAATTTATCAAAGCAAGTAGCTCAACTGAGCACAAAAATCAGCTTGAGAAAATGCAGCAAAATGGGAGCATAAATGATCTAAAGAAGAGAAGCATTAATTCTTAATTCTAGCAATAGTTAAATGGGTCTGGAAAAAAACAGAAAACAATAACATAAACATCTAACTGGGAAGGACTGGCCACACAAAGAATTTTTACAAAGAAGAAATGCTGTTTGAGGATTAGACACACCTTCCATAGGACTTTACTCTTTAAAGTGGTTGTATGTGGTTTGTGCACAGTTCATACATTTATTGTTACAAAAATGTTTTTCCAATGTTATAATGCAAATTATTAACTAATATGAGAAAATAACATGATTTTAACATAATGAAATTAACTAAGTTGTTACCCCACCACCTCTCGTTGATTATTAGGTATGAAGGAATTTCTATAGTGAGAAATGGAGGGACCCATGGACATGTGTCTGTGAACTGGACTATACAGAGAAATAGCAGTGATCCCTCTCTTGTGACTGCAGGCATATTGCCAAGTTCAGGAGTGCTTCAATTTACTCAGGATCAAATGATGGTTTCTCTTCCTCTAACAATCATAAGCGATGATTTTCCAGAAGAGGCTGAAGCATATATTCTACGGTTACTGACTAATACTGTGCAGGGAGGTGCTGAAGTGGGATCCCCAACAGAGGTATTTTTAAAGCTGTATTAAGCCTGTACATTTTCCATAGGCTTATATACATCAATATATATCTAGCAGTTACTCTTGTGTTAAATAGGTGTGGAAAAGTTTGCACATATATATATATAAAAAATATTATTATTATTATTGTACCTGACATGTTTCTTTTCTTTATGCCTGTTTATGGGATCTGTCAGAGTCTTCCATATATTCTTTGGGGGGCAAGGTTACAGGGCGGAACTAGGGGTAGGCAGAAGAGCCAGCGTGAACTACGCATGCGCGCCAAAGCGCAATAGCGCAGGTGCGGGGGTGCGGTGGCCGACTGGGTTGCCTAGAGCGCCCGGTCGGCTTGGCCCGCCCCTGCAAGATTATTAAAAGTATATAATAAAAGACAAAGTTTTGCCAGGTGCATTAACCTGTAGCAACCAATAAGATTGTTGTTGAACAGTAAATACTACCTGCTGATTGGTTCCTTTAGATCCTTTAAGACCCTTAGCATATGTTGCATTTTTTGTTATAACCCCCTAATAGTGTGAGCCCCATGTTATTTTTGGGTATAGCATGGCGTTTGATAACTGGATTTTAAAAGGCTATGGGAGGTCATAAGGCAAGCTGTGACCATTAAGCCTGATATTAATATAGTTCTGGACAATACTGAAACTTCAAGTGACTTTTATTTTGTATTCTTATAGAGATCCTTTAAAATAGTAAAAATGAAAGTAACATAACACTCTAATAAAATATCTCTTTCCATTACAGCTTATATTTTTCATCCAAGACAGCGATGATGTATATGGTTTAATTCAATTTCATGCCATAGAAGACCAGAAAATTGAAATCAGTCATGAAGGACGATTTTTGACTTTGAAATTTGCCAGGCAACATGGAACCAGAGGAGTTGTAAAACTGATTTATAGTGCCCTCTACATACCTGCTGGACCTGTGGATCCTTGGAGGGCTAAAGATGGAGTTCTCAACGCTTCAGCACAAAATAGTGTTACTTTTGCAGAAGGAGTGTCTTTAATCACAGTAAATTTACCAATACGCAATGATGCATTTCTTCAAAATGGGGCTAATTTCCTTGTTCAGGTATTGTCGCTCTACTAAAAATATTTTTACCTTATACACAATATAACCTGGTTGAAGATGTTTAAACCATTAAGTCTATGCCTATATTGATGCTATATACAGTAAATAAATCCCCAATATTTCTGCACAAAGATTTATTATAAATGTCTGTTGTAAAATCTCCTACCAAAAGGGCCTGAGACTTGGAGGCGTGTTATTTATTTCTTATATGAAGGAACACTCCTACCTGCTTAGTTTCTGATTCATTTTGATGCTGTGTAGTTACAATCTAAGTGCAATCTCCAAATGAAATTATTTCAAACAATGTGGTTCTTTAAACGAAAATGTCTAGATATATTCAGTCTGTGAAAAAAGCTTCACGTTTGTATAAGTACACAGTGGCATTCTTCTGGGTTCATGAGATGGGTCTTGTAGTAGGTGACTCTCTGGCTGTTTTCCCAGAAGGGCCTTACTTTTGCTTTGAACAAAACGGTGACCTTCAGCTTATATTAAAAACCTTTTCTCCTTTTTCCACAAAACCTTGTTTCCTGGACAAATAAGCCAAAAGATCAGCATAAAGAAAGAAGAACTTAGCCAGAGTGTTAACAAGTAAAGCCCAGACTTTTGTTGTACTACAAGCATTTGAACAAGAGCATTGGACAAACTTCCAATATATTTGTACATGGGGTACAAAAAAGAACATAGTATGTTTGGAAGGAATTTGGACAGTAGAGTCACTATTCATTCCCTAAGCTTATTATTTTAGTTCTCAAATGCTCCATTGATAAAGAAATTCTTGAAAAGCTGAATTGAAGACTATTAACATTATGTTTACTAAGCTGTGCCAAGCCTGGCTTGTTTTTTTTTTTTTTTATCACAGCTTCAGGAGACAGATTTGTGTCTCTAATTGTTTTTAAATTTGCCTGTGAAACATAATGGCAAGGTTCACCTAAGATAAATTCTATATAAAATCAAATGGTGTGCTCATTTGAAAAAGTGTGCATGACAAAGTTACCTTGAAAGTTACACCAAAATTTTACACGACAAAGGACTTGGGAAGAATAATAAGAAAGACACATAAATGCTGATGCTGTTATTTTATATGGAGCTACTGCTGCCATGAATACAGAAGCCTGCATCTATCTATGCAACACAAGCAGATCACATGTACAAATCTCACCAGAGGTCACCCCTTTAGATTAGAGGAACGGAGCTTCCATTAGAAGCAGCGTAGGTGGTTTTTCACAATGAGGGCAGTGAGGTTGTGGAATGCCCTTCCTAGTGATGTGGTAATGGCAGATTCTGTTAATGCCTTTAAGAGGGGCCTGGATGAGTTCTTGATCAATCAGAATATCCAAGGCTATTGTGATACTAATATCTACAGTTAGTACTAGTGGTTGTATTTATAGTTTATGTATGTGAGTGTATAGATTGGGAGGTGTGGGTTAGGTGTGCTGAGTTTACTTGGATGGGTTGAACTTGATGGACACTGGTCTTTTTTCAACCCTATGTAACTATGTAACTAACTATGTAACTATATAAATGCTGAATGCCAGAAATGATGCATTCCCACTCTGACAATTTTGACCTCAATTGCAACTAACCATGGGGACACTACCATAGAGGTCCTCAAGCATTTCAGTTCCAAAGTGCTTAGGGGAACATTTGAGCAATGTGTTCCTCCATTAATGTTGTGTATTTTGCTGAGATTTAAATTGTCGCATCTGCTCCTTACAACCCAAGCTGAATCATTTTGTATGTAAACCAGTAGGGATTTATACTGTTTCAGAATTCTTATTCAATAAATCTTTAAACACAAGTTATTTAATGTTCCTGGTTATAATTAAAGCAGCTATGGGTTTTGCATATAATGTACCACTTACCAGAATTATAATTGTTTTTTAGCTGAAAACCTGTGAGCTTTTAAGCCCCTTTCCCATCGTGCCTCCAGTGAGCCCTAGGCTAGGGACGCTGCAGAACGTTTCTCTCAGTGTTACTGCTGATATCGCAAATGGAGAAATTGGCTTTACAAGCAATCTGTCAATTATTGTGTCTGAACCTGAAAATGCATCAGAAGTGGTAAGAAACTGAAAGTGACTTCACATTTTGGATCATGTTTGCCTGACATTTCAGAAGAATCAAACTAATTCCTACCTATTTATATCCATAATGAATTGATCAGCGATAGAGTAATTTCAACCATACTATACAGTAATTTAGGCTAAAGATTCCTAGTGTGTATTTATCCTAAAGCAAAGGCATCTAGAATGTTGTACTTTTCCCAGAGCACACAGAGCTCCGAATTACAGGAAGGCCGTCTTCCATAGACTCCATTTGTATCAGTAATTAAAAATTGTAAAATATATTTGGGGATATAAATTATGGAAAGATTCCTTATCTAGAAAACCCAAGTCCCAAACGTCAGGTTCCATACCTGTAGTAGTTTATAATACATACAAAAGACCATTGCATCTGTAATTAAAGGGGGAGTTCACCTTTACATTAACTTTTAATATGTTATAGAATGGCTAGTTATTAGTAACTTTTCAGCTGGTCATCTTTTTTCATTTTTAGTTTCTTTTTATTATTTGCTTTCCTCTTCTGTCTCTTTCCAGTTTTCAAATGGGGGTCACTGACCCCAGCAGCCAAAAAAACTATTGCTCTGTGAGGCTACAATTCTAATGTTATTGTTACTTTTTAATACTTAGAATTCTATTCAGGCTCTTTTGTTTTCATATTCCAGACTCTCATTCAAACCACTGTCTGGTTGCTAGGGTACATTGCACCTTAGCAACCAAAGTATGCATATCCCAAAGCTCTGTCACACATTGCTGTTTCTTTGCAGGTTTCTATTGCATTGCATCGTGATGGCACCGGAGGAGAGGCTGTTGTCTTTTGGAGCCTAAAACCGACTGGTTTAAATGCTAATGCTGTTACTTTAAACGATTTAAGTCCATTTAATGGTTCTGTAAAGTTCTTACATGGACAAAGTGACACCACCATAAACATTACTATAAAACCTGATGATATACCTGAAGTTAATGAAACTGTGATAATATCCTTGAACAGGTAATCTTTTTTCTCTATTACTTTATGCTTCCACATAGAAATGGGGTAAAGGTATTAGCTAACAGTTCCAAAAGATTCATTTCTGTGCAGACAGTTCAGCAAGCTAAGGTGTTTGTGGCTAAGGAATTTGTGGCATCATGACAAAGCTGACTATGTGAAGGTTTTGATGGTCCCAGAGTTTTATATAATTGTATTATTTCAGCAGAATTGTATGACACGGCATTGGATATAATAAAACTCTCTCTTTATTTGCTTCTGATGCTTCTTAAAGAAGTGAATGCAAATGATTAAAATAATGCAAAGGAAACATTGTTGTAATTATGATTTGACAGTCACTTTTAAAGCATCAAAACTGACTCGCCCACCATGGCCTTTGTTTGCTTCAGGACAAGTTCCTTTCTTCCAGCAATTTGTGACTCGTGTGACGTACGTAAGAAAGGTCACTATAAAACAATTGCAATTCCTCCTAACACATTCCATTTCTTCCTCTATGATTAAAAGTACAGACAGTGTCTTTTGTCATAGACTGTCACTGCAGCGAAAGGGGCCAAATCCTGCAGACATTTGGGTTGACTTGACACCTCATGAATGATTTATATGCATGCCAGCAATTGTCACACTGTAACAAAGAATAGTCCTGCTGGCAACTCAGAAACAGGCCGAGTAGCAACTGCCAATTATTGGGGTTCATTTATAAACTTCACACAGAGCAGAATGATACGCACAGTGAACATATTTGCCTATTGCTTTTTTATTTATAAATCTAGACATGATTGGTGTGTTTATGTGCAAACATAGTCCTTAAGGGCTTTTTAAATATGGCATAATCACAAGTTACATAATGTGGCGTTATAATATGGCACAATGTGCACACTCTACATTTGAGTTATGCCACAACTTTGGTGGTGGATTGCAGATTGCTAATCTATATTTACAAAATGGCCATCAACAATATACTCACACCCAATATACACACACACTGTGGCCATGCTTGCGCAAACACCTATCTCACAAATGCATCTTAATTCTCAAAAAGGAAAGATGGGCACAGCAGTGCAGTGCAATATTTAAGTGTTTTGGAGGAAACATGCGCAAAATAACCATAGGCAAATAAATGTGCTCTGCACTGCAAACTTTATAAATGATCCCCCATTGTTTTACATATCACACTATGATGGTTGATTATTATTTGAATGTCATTTTGTTTATTGGTCTTAAGACTTGGAAGATGAAAATTTTATGACCTTATATATTTTTCTGAATCTATCATGTTTTGGGGAGTGAGGGTAAGAAAAAGTGGTGGTTATTTTAGACCAATTGCCTAAAAATAATTGATGTTGTGAGCAAGATAACAAGCGGCTAGGGTGCTGATATTTTAGAAGGGGCTTTGTTTTGAGGTGTTGGTTGTTGTTAGAGCCAGACATGTTCTGCTGGTGGGTAATTCCACCTTCTAGGCACTGTGATGTCAGCCTTGTGGCTTATTTCTCTTTATGCCATCCTAGTTTGCTTGATCATTATGGGTCCTTTTCCATCAATTTGGAAGCTCTTTATGAATTCACTATGGTGAATAAAGATGTATCTTTGTTTTGTGTTTTGCCAGATGTTGTCTCTTCCATCAGTTAGTATAGGGATATGCAATTAAGGGCAGCACGGTTTAGTTTTCACTTCCCTCCCCATTATTATTATTATAAACTTATGAGTTAATTTTTAATATTATTATCACTTTCATTTTTGTGCACATGGGACATTATGTGCATTGAATATTGTTAGGCTGATAGAGCTACATTACCACACATGGTGACTGTGCATATTGACCCTATGAGAAGGTCAGATTATCATCCAGTCACAGTAAAACCTTCAGAATAATTAAGATACTCTTTACTCTGTGTGTAGACCAGAGCTAAAATAAATCTGATTTCTTTCTTTCAGCTCCTTCTCTTTTATAAATGGAACATCACATATTTTTGATTGGTATTATAACCATTTCTAAGTAGTGGTTATTGGCACAGCCACGCAAACTATGTTTATATGCCGATAATCTGAAAACTTTTACAACCAACTCAGATTAGAGTATTTTAGTTTGGTTAAATATCTATATATATACCAACTCAAACAATGGGAATAGGGCTTTACTCATCCACATTAAGCTATATAAAATCCGACTTTGACCTAACTAGGAAGAAATCCACCAAACAACTGCTAATCACAAACTATTTAATTAAAAACTGCACAAAATACTATCTAATAAAAGACACATATTGAACTGTAAACCTTTGTGTGTGTGTATTAATATATATCTCCCATAGACTCTATTTTGATAAAATAGTTCAAATTTTTCTCTGTAATAATAAAACAGTACCCTGTACTTGATCCCAGCTAAGATATAATTACCCCTTAATGGGGGCAGAACAGTCCTATTGGGTTTATTTAATGGTTAAATTATTCCCTTTTCTCTGTAATAATAAAACAGTACCTGTACTTGATCCCAACTAAGATATAATTACCCCTTATTGGGGGCAGAACAGCCCTATTGGGTTTATTTAATGGTTAAATGATTCCCTTTTCTCTGTAATAATAAAACAGTACCTGTACTTGATCCCAACTAAGATATAATTACCCCTTATTGGGGGCAGAACAGTCCTATTGGGTTTATTTAATGGTTAAATGAGTCCCTTTTCTCTGTAATAATAAAACAGTACATGTATTTGATCCCAACTAAGATATAATTACCCCTTATTGGGGGCAGAACAGCCCTATTGGGTTTATTTAATGGTTAAATGATTCCCTTTTCTCTGTAATAATAAAACAGTACCTGTACTTGATCCCAACTAAGATATAATTACCCCTTATTGGGGGCAGAACAGCCCTATTGGGTTTATTTCATGGTTAAATGATTTCCTTTTTCTCTGTAATAATAAAACAGTACCCTGTACTCGATCCCAACTAAGATATAATTAATTCTTAAGGTATGGAGATCCAAATTACATAAAAAGACCCCTTATGCACAAGGGCCGAGCCAAAACTCTGCTTAATCCAAGTAGGACGTTTTATAAAAGTAATTTCTGCCTGTGTAAGCCTGCATTCTTCATTACATTAATTTTACAGCGCACATGTGCTGTTTACAATTGTAAATGTCATTAATGATGTCAGAAGGAAAGCTGCTATTTGTTTTAGGAAAATGTGATAGTGCTGGCGAACAGGGAGGATATATGTAGTATAAATGATGCTGTCTGGGTGGGGGAGATATGCCCAACTTATATACATGGTAAGAAAATGTAGGGTTCACATGTCCTTTAAGGAATGATTTCAATTTGCCTGCATTATATAGGCAGGGACCCCCCCCCCCCCAACGTACATTATAAATTCAAAGGCCTGTTAAGAAGGAAGGGCTTGACTCTATAGGGGTAATTTCCGTTTGCAAGCACAGTGGCGCTTCCACAGTTTTTCCCGCAGTGAGTTGTGCTTTAAAATCCATTCATTAAAAGTAGATGCCTAAAAACTCAAAGCATCAATAGGTGCAGTGCACTTGCACCTAAAGGATCAAGCTATAGACGCCTCGCGCACTGCAAGCACTGGAATTTACTTCAGCTAGACTTTAATTCAATTTTGTCGAAATTTACAACAAAATGTGAGCACATTTGTGTTAATTTTGGTCAATCAGATGCAACTACATTAGGTACAATGCTCTCATGTGAACTCAGTGCCACTAGAATCCTCATGAAAATGCTGCATTGTGGGAAAAAATGCTGATTGCACTCCTAATTACGCTTTACTTGCTGCACTCGCAGACATAAATGACCCATATTATCTCAAAGTCTCTGCATGTACATAGGGGGGAATTTATACAGTAGGTACAATTTTATTGTGAAGCAATAACTCACAGGTTAATGAACCACATGTTTCTGAGTTCTTTGGCATAATTATCCTCATTATTTTAGAATAATTAATATTTATTTTGTTGTTACACACTCTCGCTCTATACAATAGAGAGATGTTTATACAGGAGTAATAAAAACATTTACTTTTAAAAAAGAATTTAGAATGAAATGCCTTGATAAAGTGCATTTTATCTGCCGCTGGAGGAGATTTGTTCAGCCTCAGCAGTTTGGGAAGATTCACAGGGCTTGGCAGTCGTTCTGCAGGAAGAGAGAAGTAAAGAGAAGATTTCAATGGGCCTTGACATGCTGTTTGGTCGTGGGGTCATCCGTTCTAAGGAAAAGCTGACAATTTGTTTCCAACATTTGTCAACAGGGCAGCACCCAACAAACAGAGCTCCCATAAACCTAACCATTATTATGTGCACTTCAGAAATAAAAGTGTCTTTTTTCTTTTATCCTGATTTATTGAGGTTTTGGCAAGCTTCGCTTTCATCAACCTTTTCTGTTTGCCAGGGTAGAAACGGAAAAGTCTGTGGTATACTTTGAGTAAGTGTAAAAAGATCTTTGTGATGAGTGATTTCTTTTTTCTTTTATTAGTCTCCATGTTTCATAATAATATCACTTCCTGTCTGTATATTGACGCACACATTATCTTATCAGCTTGCGCAGTATATGCGCTTGGGAGAATTTTTCTCAGCTGTTCAAATCAAAAATCTCTATATAGACTCAGTTATAAGGGCTAAACTCCATGAGCGGTTTTATTCAGATTTTGGGGGTCAGATTCAATCAACAGCACCCAACAACAAGTACAAGATTTTGTAGGATCCTACAAGATCTGAACTTCATAGGCTGTAATGTCAAGTCGGATCAGAAAAAGTTGGAGGGAGTGTTTTGTTCCTGTGTTTAAAAAAAGTCGACTGGATGCAGATGCAGAATGCCACGTTCCCATCCAACAGTCATGTCGCATGTAAAAAATTACATGTAGTTTATGCATCTGAGTTTTGTATCAGTACCATTATATTTTGACGCACATGACTGCATTTGATTTGTTGCATGCGTTTTGTCGATCCGACACCATCTGCGAAAAGCAGTCATGGAGTTTAGCCCTATAGGGTTACTATGAAACCAAGCAACATTTGGCTGGCCTGGCTTGCCTTCTACTACACCATTCCCAATATAAGCATGCTGCATGCATTGTCTTGTGTTGTGTGCAGAGTAACAGTAACATCTGCCTGATGAGGTGCATATGCTGAATGGAGAAACCCACTGAGTGGATCCTTTCATTTGCTTGTGCTTGTTTTCTTCCTTTTAATAAATGCTGATGACAGTTGTTGAGCTTTTATTCAGTTCCTTTTATTCAGTTTTATTCAGTTCCTATAAATAGTATTTTACGTGGTTATGGCACATGGGGAGATTTGCTACCTGCAGATAAATTTGGGCTACCGCAGATGACTAATCTCCCCTGAATGCTTTCCCACTGGCAATAAATTGACTCACTTTAGTGGTCCGAAGTTTGCTTGTGATTTAGCCGCAGGTGACAAATCTCCCTGAGTGCCATGGCCCCGTTTTACTGTCTGTAACTGTACCTGTACCAGGGTTGTGGGACTGCGACTCCTATTTGACAAGGTGCATTGGCAGATTACATTTTCAAACCTTTCCACCCTGAACTGGCTGATATCCATAGTGCATAAATACTGGTCAGGATTGGCAGGCCGCCATACATTTAACAATAATCAAAACATCATTTTGTACAATATTATTGGTATGTGTATGACCAACTTAACTCTGAAGACCTGTGATTAAATAGGGTTATCATATATCTTGGTATAGGCTATGAGTAAACATTGGGGTTCTCCTCTGCATAATCTTGCATATGTTCTGCATTGTGCAACCTTACAGAAACTCTTTGTTTCAAAAAGACCTGCAACTGGACCTTTAAATAGAGCACTGCTTGTTTTAAGCAGCATTCTAGTCAAGAATTAAATCAAGTCCCTACTGGTGTGTGTCCTTTCTCCTGCTCCCTAACCATCCCCTTATTTGAGTCATCCAGACTTAAGGGGAAACTTAAATTAGGGACATCAATGTAACTATGGTGCGCCAGGCACACCTGCAAAAAAATATTTTTTTGGACCTCCTTGAGACTGCAGGGGTCTGCTTCCTCTACAGTTACGCCACTGGTTAGGGACCTGTAATGGGGCCATATCCTTACTGTCTGCCCTAAGGCAGGTGGTAAGGGCTGGGCCTCCTGACACTTCTCTCTGCACAGAGTGCTGGATTTATGATCAGTACAGAAAGCAGCATTCCCTGGCCCTAAATTCTTGGTAAGTGAACACTCAGAGGGGAGGGGGGTGCCCTTGTGCCCCTTGTGTCCTTTAGCACTCTGACTTCTTCACCCCAGGGAATAAAAAACGATCCTTTAAACTTTGTAGAGGAGAATTATTATAAATTCACTGCTTAAAATGTCCAGCAAAAAGTATCTTTTAGTAAGAAAGTTTAGTACATGTCCCTAATTTTTCCTCAAAATTCATATTCACTACTATCTGCCTCAAATCAAGAAATATTAAATGGCCCCTTTTCCCTGTAGATTTGTCGTTATAATAAAGTTTATGTAAGAACACATATTATTTTTATATTACTTTCTTTTCTTTGACAAATAAAATGTTACATAACCTTCCCAGTGGCCTCTAGAACTGTCTATCAGAAGAATTACATTTCAAGGCAACATCTGCCACTCATTGCTCTGAAATATACTGCTGTGTTCATAATGTGTTTTCCCCTTGGTTCCCAAATAAATTGCTGTCTCCATCTCATTACTTCTCATTGAAACATTTTCAAGGGTCAGTGTGGAAAATCACATTCTGAAGTCAGGATTTACCAGCTGCGAACTGACCATTTTACAGAATGATGACCCCGGAGGCGTATTTGAATTTTCTACTTCTTCCAGAGGACCCTATTATGTAAAAGTAAGTATAACAATAGCTATCATGAGAATATCAGTGCAAAGCTGGAGCCATTCATAGCAAATCTGTTCTGTTTATAGTATTTTGAAAAGCCCCATTTGTTTATTTTTGTGTATTTAATGGAATACTCCCTGTGGTCATAAGGTACCAAGTGGGCAGAAATAGGACAGACTGAAGGAGAAAAATGCTATAAAAAGTTTTAGGGAATGGCCGCAAGGTAAATTTAATTTTGCCTTAATCACCATTTACTACATACCATGGTAACATTACAGTACAGGGGCTTAACAAAAATACAAGTAATAATAAGATGGAGTCGCAATTAATCAGCCGGTTGCAAGAGTTTACTGGCCTAAACATTCTGGACTGCTGGGAAAGAGCTTGAACTAAAAGGCAAATAATTAAGAACCACAACAATTAAAAAGAGATTGAAAGCTAATGACCTTAAATCTGATCAGATATGCTGCCCAAAATATCCTTTTGGGGCCGTGGTAGATGGGGAGATTAGTTGCCCGCGACAAATGTCCCTTGTTGCGGGCTAATAATCTCCCCGATATGCCATCCTACTGGCTTGAATGTAAATCGCCGATGGGATGGCATATGCGGCACCGCGATTTCGGGAAATCTCCCCGTCTACCATGGCCCTTAGAATTAACAACAATTTAAATATAGAGGCACAACTCAAGGATTAAGGAAAATAATGCTTTTCTGATGTTCTCCAAGACAATCACGAAAAAAAAATTAATAGTTAAGTGTTAAGTACACCAATGACTACAATTTGAGACAGAATCACCTGTATGTGCCATAGCCACAGGGAATTTAAGAGGATAATTGTCAGTATTTTTCTCTCTAACAACTTTTCTGGGACAAAAAAAGGCCTTTAGGGTCATTACTCTAAGGGGTGGAGTTATCAAAATGTTTATAACTTAATATTTACTTATAAAAGTTTATAACTTAATACATAAAAACTCACCCAGTATAATACCATTTAATGTTTATCTTACATTCATACAATATGCCTCGTTTTTATTTAAGACCTAAAGCTGTCCCTTAGCAGTCACACTTTTACGGTTATGACACACAGAGGTTTTATTTGCCATGAAAACACCCTTCTCCACCATCAGGAGGACAATTTGATTTTTGGGGTTCTTACTAAGAACTTTTCTGGGTAGATTAAGGATAAAATGGATTTTGATAGATCTGGTGATCTATCAAAATCCATTTTATCCTTAATCTACCCAGGAAAGGTACATTCCACCATTCCATTTCTAACATAATGTATCAACAAACCATGACAGACGGACAGATTTCTTTGGGATATTTTCTGATTATAAACAACCTGTCCAGCACAGATCCAGTCTCTCTTTTGCCCCAGCACATATTTAATTTTTGTTTTATTTGGGGCATGTGTAAGTATGCTTATTTTCTTATTAATACCTGAATGGCAGTTATCATTTAATGACAAATTATGTTTGTGTTGTGGCTTTTTCTCTTTCTCCCAGGAAGGAGATTCCGTTGAACTTAGAATTTCACGATCAAAGGGTATACTCGTTCAGCAGTTTCTGCGCTACACTGTAGAACCAAAGGACAGCAATGAGTTCTATGGAAACACTGGGATCTTGGAGTTTAAGACTGGTGAAAAGGAGATTGTAATTACATTGTTAACAAGGATAGATTGGATACCAGAGGTATTAGACTTCTTCACGCCTTAGTGGCACTTCTTTTCCTAATTTTCTGCACAGAGGTTAACGTTCTCCTCACCTTGTTGTTATAAAATTCTAAAAGAGGTTGTCTGCTCAGGCACTTCCTAAAATATGTTATACGTGATTAAGTGGTTATTAAGGAGCTGTGAACCACCATTCACATTACACAGGATTGATAATAGTGCGAAAATTCCTTGACACCTCTTTAGCATAAAGAACCAATCATTTGCCAATTAGACAAGTTTGCTATAGACAGAGCAAAGGAAGAGGCTCCCGAGCCTTTTGTTATCAGCTTCTAGTGCTACATGTGAGATGCATATGAATTTCAATCTTAATTTATTTCTCATTCTTTGTTGTTAAGGGTAAAGCCTTACAGAGCAGAAATAATGTGAGAATGCAGAAACAGTATCGCTATCCCTGACGGCAGGGGAAACATGAATTGCATTTAAACGTCTGGCACGTAGTACAGTCTCCAAGAACTGTATAAAAATGGAAATACATTTGTAATGTTTAGTATAAATCTACTAAAGAAAAAATATAGCCGCATTAACACTTAATTTATTTCCCTTGGCTGAACATAATATTGCCCTCAAGGAAAGCTGCCTTAACCACTGAAACTATTTTTTCTACCCCCTCAGTGTAATCAACAGTGCTTTTTATTATTGAATACATGGTGCTATGATATTAAAAGCATGCTGACATATACAGGTATGGGACCTGTTATCCAGAATACTCAGGATCAGGGGTTTTACAGATAAGGGATCTTGCCGTAATTTGGATCTCCATACCTTAAGTCTACTTCAAAAAATCATATAAACATTATTTGCCTCCAATAAAAATGAATTATGTCTTATTTGGAATCAAGTACAAGTTACTGTTTTATTACAGAGAAAAAGGAAATTATTTTTTTTAAAATAAGATTTAAGTGGGCAGGGACTTCCATCCTCTTGTCTCTTTGATTCTTAACTTATTGCAACTGTACCTTATATTTATTTGAAAGTATTGTCATACTTTGTATTTATCTATTATTGTAATAACCCCCTGTTGTATTAATTTAATGTTCCATTGTACAGCACTGCATATATAAGTAGCGCTTTATAAATACAGGTATAGGACCCGGGACCAAGGGTATTCTGGATAAGGGATCTTTTCGTAATTTGGATCTCCATACCTTAAGTCTACTAAAAAATCAATAAAACATTAATTAAACCCAATAGGATTGTTTTGCATCCAATAAGGATTATTTATATCTTAGTTGGGACCAATTACAAGGTTCTGTTTTATTTCTACAGAGAAAAAGGAAATCGGCTTTAAATTCTGAATTATTTGATTAATATGAAGTCTATGGGAGACAGGCTTTCCGTAATTCGGTGCTTTCTGGATATCAGGTTTCCGGATAAGGAATCCCATACCTGTTAACGTATATATACATACAAATTAGATTTTTTTGTTTAAATAGAGTCTATGGTACATTGCCTTCCCGTAATTTGGAGCTTTCTGGAAAATAGATTTCTGGATAATGGATCCCAAACCTATTTTGGTAAAATAGCTTTAAAAATATATTAATGTAATGGGCAGTACACCTTAAAATTAACTTTAAGGGGGGCATTTACATTAACATTAGAGTTTTTTTTTCAAGATTCATATTTTTTTCACCAAAATAATGTTTTTATGCAGGAAAAAAACACTATTTTTTGTGATTTATTATGTGAAAAAACAAAAATATGCCGTCACAAATGCTGGCATTTGTGCAACAATACAAAAAAAGTTGTTGTTTTCAAGGTTTATTTTATGCATCGTTTTTGTTTGTGCTTTTTCAATTCGGATCTTTTAATAAATGACTAGACATTTGTAGTTTTTGTGGAAATGAGTTTAAAAAAAAAAAACACATAAATCAGAATGTTAATAGTTCTGCCCCTTAGTATAGCGTATGGTGTAAACAGCAAAATTCCAAGACAATTTGCAATAGATCCTGATTTTGTTTATTGAACAAATATAGACATTAAAGGGGCGGTTCACCTTATAATTAACTTTTAGGGGCTGATTTACTAAGACACAAATTCGAATCCGAATTGGAAAAATTCCGATTGGAAAATGAACATTTTGCGACTTTTTCGTATTTTTTGCGATTTTTTCGGCGCCTTTACGACTTTTCGGAAATTGTTGCGAATTTTTCGTTACAAATACGATTTGCGCGAAAAAACTAGAGTTTTTCGTAGCCATTACGATTCGCTCGTATCTTGTCGCAACTTTTTCGTATTGAGCGCTCGTAAACGGCGGGCGAAACTTTCAGACTTAGCATGATTTTGGAAGCCTCCCATAGGACTCAATGGCACCCTGCAGCTCCAACCTGGCCCAAGAAAAGTCACCATACTGAAGCTTGAATGAATCCGAACGCTACGAAAAAATCGCAACATTTTGCGCACCTTTTGGAATGGCTACGAAAAAGGCGCGACTTTTCGCGCAAGTTTTAATGCTACGAAAAAATCGGCAGATTTTGCGCAACATTCGGAATGGCAACGAAAAAGTTGCGATAATTTGCCGAAAAATCGCCAAATACCGATCATTATGAAAAAAACGCAATCGGACGCATTCAGCCTGTTCGTGGGTTAGTAAATGTGCCCCTTAGTATGATGCATTGTAGACAGCAACATTCTAAGACAACTTGCAACTGGTCTTTATTTTGTATTTTATGTTTTTTTTTTATTATTACTGATTTATTATACACTGGGGGGCAGATTTATCAAAATGTGAGTTCAGAGCTGAATACATAAAATCTCCCTTACGTTCTATTCATTCCTATGGAATTTTAAGAAGTGTATTTATCAATGGGTGAAAGTTAGAACTCACTTTTTGATAAATACGCTTCTAAAAAGCCCATAGAAATGAATAGAACATGAGTTTTTATGTATTAAGCTCTGAACTCACATTTTGATAAATTTGCCCCTAGTAGTAAGGCAGAAGATCCCATACTTCCTAATGCAATTATTTGTGTTTGCATACTAATTTCTCGCTAAACTTTTATATTTCAGCTGGATGAGTTGTATTCCGTGGTACTAAGCAGTCATGGGGAATTTCCGACCACTCTAGGAGATGCCAGGGCAGTTAACATAACCATTCTAAAAAATGATGATCCTCATGGAGTGATCGAATTCATCTCAGATGGCATAGTAATGAGTCTTAACGAAAGCAAAGGAGATGAAATCTGCAATGGTAAATGCTTCATTTTAATTATGTTTTGACATGAAATGTGTGAATAAGAATTGAATATTGTACAAATGTTTGATAAGATACACCTTGTCTGTAACATCAACATCAGTTTTCTTTTATAGAAATGAATTGGACTGATGGCTGTGCTTTTCATTTACTTTTTGTTTTCATTAATCATTCTTTTTAGCACTAAAAATATTGCATTTTACTAATTACTTGAAAACACACATTTTTTGTAATTTTTCAAGTGTAAAAACCAATGAAAATTACTAATACATAACTATATTATCTAAACGCTGTTAAGGTCATGTAGAAGTCAAGGAAGCTGTCTTAGGCAAATAATAATAAATAAGTCAACATTTGTGATTTTTTAATTTGTCAGGTTTTCATTGTAGAAAAATCCACAAAAATTACACAAATTTAAATCTTGATAAATCTCCCTCTATGGGTGTTTTTTGTGATTTGAGAAAAAAACGCAGTAAGAAAAACGAATGCGAATATACTCAAGAATATCCTTGAATATTTGAGATTTATTAAAGAAAAGACGCCAGAAAAAAACTCGACAAGTAAAAGCTGGCGAGTTTCTACAGACGTCAATGAGAATCTTCTCAAGGATCTTTATTTATTTTCCCTGTTTTTAAAACATTCAAGATTTGCAGCCTCATTGAAAATGAATGGAACAATGTTTTCTTGCCCCCGAAAAATAAGTAGATAGGCCTCAAAGTGCATAAAAACTGCTAAGTATGTTATGTTGGTTTGTTACTGTCATTTCTAAGAAGATAAATGTGCATTGACTCACACATAGCAAACAGACAAATAGGAGACTGTATTTAGATGCCTGTATTTAAGTTACAGATTGAACCTTCCCTCTCTATACCACTTCCTTTCTAGGTTAAATTTTACCTGATTAATAGTTTGGCACATGGATACTTACTAAGCCAAGCACTTA
This sequence comes from Xenopus tropicalis, assembly GCF_000004195.4. Classification (NCBI taxonomy): domain Eukaryota; kingdom Metazoa; phylum Chordata; class Amphibia; order Anura; family Pipidae; genus Xenopus; species Xenopus tropicalis. The sequence goes on along the minus strand of NC_030677.2, from coordinate 178,873,549 downwards.
GAATGTTTTCCTGCATTTAAATGCAAATGTCCTTTTCTGATTCTAGCTGATCACCAACCTTTTCTCTGTAAAGAGTTCCATAACTTAACAACATAAGGCCTCCTGGGACTACAAACCCATCATCTGAAATATACTATGGTAGAAAATGTCTATAGTATTTTTTATAGATCTATGCTTTTGACAGCAAGTCACATGGTAATAAGTATCATCTTCAATGTTGGAAACTCTTTTATTATAGATAAAATTGCCACCTAGGATAGATGTGCTGTTCCTCTGTTAACCTGTGTATTTTTTCTGCATTTCATAGCAACATTTACCGTTATAAGGAAGCAAGGAAACTTTGGAAACATAAATGTGAGCTGGTTCATCATTCCAAATTCCACTAATGATGTCTATCCTACTCAGGGAATACTTTCCTTCCAGGACAAGGAAATTTCTAAAATGATCACCATCTCATCCCTGCCAGATGAGGTAAATAATGTAACCATGATTAACATTCTGTCCATAAAAATGCATACTTTCCGCAGACAAAGAGAGAGAGCATCACCAACCCAGTCAGATGTCCAATGACTGGGGCCATACATCTATAAGACAAATCATTTTATTTGTTTGTTACAGGGAATATGAACAACCCTTTATGTTTTTGAAATGCTTGTTATAAGGAGGTATTTTTATAGAATTCCCACTAAATTCAATTTGCAGTCCTGCTGGTTGAATCACACCCCATCCCATCCTTAAAGGGAAAGCAAAGTCTATCATCAACATGAACTACATCTGTTAGCCATTATATAAGTATGAACATAATCACCCAGCACTGCTCTGCTTTCTTCAGTTTGCCTGCAATATCTCAAAGTATTAGCCAGGAATCAACTACCTGTGCAAAGTTAGTGCTAATTGCTTCTCTTCTGTGTAAGCAATGGCCTGGGGCCAACACATGCACAATCCAGTACTGAGCAGCCTTAGGAATGTTTTTTACTTACAATTTCCATACAGATGTGCAATATGTTGGTCACATGGCAAATCCAGGTGTCAGTCTTGACCCCAGAAATGGCAACTCTTCAGTTGGAGCCCCAACTTTTAATAGGCCAGAGCTCAGGCTGGTGCACTGAGGTTAGGAGCACTGAGGTTAACCATCGCTATAAAGGAAATGAAGGAATCTTGGCAAGCCTGGTGGCCACAAGGCATAGGATATGGTGGTTGCAGTGGAAATAACGAAAGTAAGATGGAGAATTACTAAAAAAAAAAAGAAAGCTTTTCTGATTGCACTACTACAAAAAACCTGGCTTAATTACTTTATTACTGCCTTTTCTTCTCCTTAGAACACCTTCTTCCATGTTTAGAAATATCCCAAACCCACTGAATGCTCATGTGGACACACAAATTTAAAGGCCATGTTATAGAAAATTATTTCGTGTGAAAGCACTTTAGTACTGATTTGGGCATACATACCTCTCAGTGCACACTAGGCACTTATACATAAGGGTATGTAGGCACAAAGGATATGCATACTTTGCACATATTTAAGTGTATGACTCTGAACCTAAATGTACTAAATAAACATGTAAATAAGATGTGTGACAACCTGTAAATTGAATCTCCAGCTTTCAAGGCTAAGGGGCACATTTACTAATCCACGAATCCGAATGGGAAAAATTCGGATTGGACTTTGCGACTTTTTCGGGTTTTTTTGCGACTTTTTCGTAGCCGTTACGACTTTTTCGTAAATTGACGCGACTTTTTCGTAGCCATTACGATTTGCGCGAATTGATGCGACTTTTTCGTAGCCGTTACGATTTGCTCGTATATTGTCGCGACTTTTTCGTATTGAGCGCTCGTAAACGGCGGGCAAACCTTTCAGACTTTGCATGATTTTGGAAGCCTCCCATAGGACTCATTGGCACTCTGCAGCTCCAACCCGGCCCAAGGAAAGTCTCCCATAGGGCTCAATGGCACTCTGCAGCTCCAACCTGGCCCAAGGAAAGTCTCCCATAGGGCTCAATGGCACTCTGCAGCTCCAACCTGGCCCAAGGAAAGTCTCCCATAGGGCTCAATGGCACTCTGCAGCTCCAACCTGGCCCAAGGAAAGTCTCCCATAGGGCTCAATGGCACTCTGCAGCTCCAACCTGGCCCAAGGAAAGCCTCCCATAGGGCTCAATGGCACTCTGCAGCTCCAACCCGGCCCAAGGAAAGTCTCCCATAGGGCTCAATGGCACTCTGCAGCTCCAACCTGGCCCAAGGAAAGTCTCCCATAGGGCTCAATGGCACTCTGCAGCTCCAACCTGGCCCAAGGAAAGTCTCCCATAGGGCTCAATGGCACTCTGCAGCTCCAACCTGGCCCAAGGAAAGCCTCCCGTAGGGCTCAATGGCACTCTGCAGCTCCAACCTGGCCCAAGGAAAGTCTCCCGTAGGACTCAATGGCACTTTGCAGCTTCAACCTGGCCCAAGGAAAGTCTCCCGTAGGACTCAATGGCACTCTGCAGCTCCAACCCAGCCCAAGGAAAGTCTCCCATAGGGCTCAATGGCACTCTGCAGCTCCAACCTGGCCCAAGGAAAGTCTCCCATAGGACTCAATGGCACTCTGCAGCTCCAACCCGCCCCAAGGAAAGTCTCCCATAGGGCTCAATGGCACTCTGCAGCTCCAACCTGGCCCAAGGAAAGTCACAATACTGAAGCTTGAATGAATTCAAAACTTTCGTACTCGGCGCGACGGCTACGAAAAAGTTGCGACAATTCGCACAAATCGTAATGGCTATGAAAAAGTCGCGACAATTTACGAAAAAGTCGCAACGGCTACAAAAAAGTTGCGACAATTTACGAAAAAATCGCAAAATACCGATCATTACGAAAAAAACGCATTCGGACGCCTTCGGAGCGTTTGTGGATTAGTAAATGTGCCCCTAAGAGAGGGGGCAATAAAAGAAATACTACATACATTATGGTCAGCCCCACAGACTCATAGTAGCATTCAAAGTTACTGATGTGTTACTTTTTGAGCACTGGATGCAGTACAGGTATAGAATCTGTTATCCAAAATGCTTGGGATCTGGGGTTTCCCAATAAGCAATCCTTACTTAATTTGGATCATCATACCTTAAGTCTGCTAAAAATCACTTAAACATTAACTAAACACAATAGGATTGTTTTGCCACCAATATGAATTCATACAGTTTTGTTAGGATAAGGTCCAAGCTACTGTTATATAATTACAGAGAAAAGGGAAAATATTGAAAATTAGAATTTTTTGCTCATAATCGGCTCTATGGGAGTTGGCCTTCCTGTAATTCAGAGCAACAGGTTTTCCGGATAAGGAATCCCATACCTGTATAAAGTATATTGCAGCTGTGGTATATATTATGTACTTTTTAATAGATCGTGTTGACATCTAAACATGCTACTTTACATGCAGTGTTGCTCTTATTGCTCCCTCTCTTAGTCCTGGGTGCTGGAGTTAATTATTATTTGTCTTTGTTAAAGATCATGTGGCAAATCAAAAACTCTGGCTTGGAGTGTTGGAGGTACATTCTTGATATTTAAATTTGATTTTTAGTTAATTGCTAAAATTTTATTTTATTTCTATGTGTTCACCAAAATGATGTGTTATACTCTTTAGATCCCAGAACCCAAGGAAACCTTTACCCTCAATCTTCTTAATGCTACTGGAGGTGCCAGAATGGGTAGTATAATCACTGCCAAGTTAGAGATAAACAAAAATGATGATGCTGTTTTCTTTAAAGGTAATTGATTTTTGTAACATGGATAAATTATAGTCTAATGTTGTGAGAAACAGCAGGTAATACGTGTCAATAGTGAAAATTTCATTTTTATAATTTTATATAGCTATCACTGCACATAAGAGTTTCCATATACAGTCCTTTGTCCGGGTGAAAAAACTAGATCCATTTAATGATCAGACCACTATGTCAAGAGCATGGTAATTGTGATGTTGTGTCCTGGCTTGTGCTGGATATAAAGGCTAATTTATATACCCCAGGAATAATAAAATGCCCACCATCCTCATGCTTTTTATACTACTGCCTTCCCATATACATACACCATTAAATCTAATTTATCATAAGGATAATAAAGCATTATCTGTTACCAGCATCTACCTATTATCTATCTATCTATCTATCTATCTATCATCTATCTATCTATCTATCATCTATCTATCTATCTATCTATCTATCTATCGCTCTCTCCCCTCTCTCTCTCTCTCTCTCTCTCTCTCTCTATCTATAAGTGAGGCTGTAAATGGTTATATATCTATATTGGCTACTTTGGATAAACTTGAATTTAACACCAAGGGGATTTCTGACCATATAATTTGGAGAGTTTTATTTAAACCTATATGTGAATTTTCTCTGAGCATTTACACATCTATGAGATACATACCTGTATGTGTGTTTTTTAACTGCAGTGTCTTTTCTGTTCTAGAGCCTGTTGTGATTTGGGTTGAAGAAGGTCAAAGCGCAAACCTCACTGTTGTAAGAAATGGTTCGGCAGATTTTGTCTCCTCTGTCATGTACACTACCATCAATGGACTTGCCAGGGCTGAAGATAAAGACTTTATTTACAGCTCTGGAAATCTTCTCGTGTTTGATGTTGGACAAAGAGTACTTAATATAACAATTAATACGAGTGAAGATGATATCCCAGAAACAGATGAACCATTTTATATATTGCTTCTCAATGCAACAGGTTATAAGCATTGCAAAATATATTAAATAATAGTATTTATTTGCAATAGGCTCTTAATCTAATAATATAATATTGTCATTTGTATTCATTTCAAATGTTTGCTACAGGAAGTATTTTTACAATACAAGGCTTTAAAAGGCACCATGCAATTACTACCTAAATTATATGGATGAGATCCACAAGCTTTTTTTGTTACTCTCTTTTTAGGTGACACAGTTGTGAGTGGAAATGGGAATGCAACAGTTATTATTAAAGCTAACGATGACCCAAATGGTATATTTTCGATTGAGCCCGTTAACAAAAGTGTTGAAGAAGGGACAACAACGAACTTCAAGTAAGAACTGTGAGAGTATTTTGCAGTCTAACATTTGGTCAGGGCCTAATTTACAAAACTGCAGATACAGGTATGGGATCCCTTATCCGGAAACCCGATATCCAGAAAGCTCCGAATTACGGAAAGCCTGTCTCTCATAGACCCCATTTTAATCTAATAATTCAGATTTTTAAAATTGATTTCCTTTTTCTCTGTAATAATAAAACAGTGCTTTGTATTTGATCCCAACTAAGATATAATTAATCCTTATTGGATGTAAAATAATCCTATTGGGTTTAATTAATGTTTTATTGATTTCTTAATAGACTTAAGGTATGGAGATCCAAATTACAGAAAGACCCCTTATCCGGAATACCCTTGGTCCCGAGCATTCTGGATAACAGGTCCTATACCTGTATATAAAAATACTTCTCTAACAGTCATAGTTTAAAAAAGAGTTTCAGCAAGTAAGTGTTCAAGATGTCTCCCTAGATAACCTTTACGCTGGGCTTCAGCTCATGTGAAAAGTCCGTCTGTGCCATTAGCCTTAGAGTTGTGTGGCTTTAATGCTCTGGACTCTTAGGGTTAGAAATTTAGCCAAATCTTAGGTGGAGGATTCAGTATTCATGTAAATCCAAAAATGAAGGATTTGGAGTTGTATTATTTTCAACCAAGTAGCTTTTAGGAAACTTTTTTTGGCTGGAAGTCTTTGTAATGTATGCTTAGACATTTCATAATCTGTACATGTGACTATTGGTGGCCTATTACAAAAACTGATCAACAGTATTCCTGTAATATGAATAGTGATATTAATGTGAAATCCACCCTTACTTTCTACTGTAGCCCAATGCTTCTCATTACAGATACTATTAACTGCTCAGCAGCAGCTACAGTATATAGCTACAGTATATATTGCAGCTGCCCCTATTATTAATGTATTGTAAGCACATTTATATATTGCTATATAAGTGATATATATATATATTAATATTTAAACATACAGAATTAGGGACACACCTGCCAATTTAGCTATGCAGGTATATATCAATTATATATAACAGATGTGCAGCTTATTATATTATATTTACTACATTGCAAGAGTGTATATAACTGACTTTTCTTTTTTAGGGTGGTGAGAAACAGGGGCCATTTTGGCAATGTGTATGTACAGTGGGCAATCTTTCAGAATAATTCTGCCTTACAACCAGGAGAAGAGTTTTATAACCACTCGGGCAGCATTTGGTTCAGAAATGGAGAGCAATTAAATTATATTATACTGCATGCCATTCCCGACTTAATTCCAGAGTTCAATGAATTTTACACTTTAATGTTGGTCAACATCTCAGGTATGTTTGCAGAAGACAATACCACTGAGCTTTTAATTTGTCAATATCAGAGAAAATTATAGAGCTTAGTTAATATAAAATGTTTTGTCTTTTCTGAAATTCTGCTTAAGTTTCCTTTCATCGTGTCTCTGTTTCATGGTTACGCTCTAGATATATTTAATCATAATTCGTCTACTTTGTTGATTAAAGGTGGATCTCCAGGTCCTGGCGGCAAGCTGGCACAAAAGGATCTCAGTGTAACAGTGATGATTCCTTTCAATGACGACCCTTTTGGAGTGTTTGTGATAGGCCCAGAGAGCCTTAATAGAGAGGTAGCAGAAGATGTGAATTCAGAGGATGACATGAGCTATATTACTAACTTCTCTATTTGGAGACATCAGGGCACTTATGGGAATGTCCGGGTTGGCTGGGAAGTATTGTCCAGCACATACAGGAATGGCCTCCCACCCATGATGGATTTTTTGCTTCATGCTTTGTTCCCCCCTTCTGTACTGTTGCAGCCTCACAAGCGTCGTCATTACAGTGGCACTGATGCCCTCTATTTCAATGGAGCTGAAGATTCATTTGGCTTAATTGATGAGCATGATATAAGCGACATGAACAACACTCTGGCAAATTTCACCTTTTCAGCTTGGGCCATACCACAAGTAAACACCAATGGATTTATAATATCAAAGGAAAATCATAATGGTATTTTGTATTATGGCGTGCAAGTTGAAACAAATGGATCCTATATTTTTTTAACCCTTTGTTACACAACATTTGGGTCTAACATTACTTATATTGCAAGGGCTGGCATGCCAAAGTTAATTGATGAAACTATATGGATACATCTTTTAATTACATTAGATGATGGCTTTATTGAGTTTTATATTGATGGAAGCCCTATTCCTGGTGGAGTTAAGAGCCTAAAAGGCGAAGCAATAATTAATGGTATGTAGCTCATTACATTTTATGCAGTATTATAGAAACCATCTCTGTTGTGGATAACATTGCAACAAGATTTTGGGTGTTAGTAGGTAGATGACACAACAATTGTTTATTATAAAATTGTATAGCTCATCTAATATACAGTATCTAAAAAGGCCTAATACTTTGGAAGTTATGGTCCTGTTGGGAGATTGCAGACAGTAGTGGGTTATGAAAAACAGGTGACAGTAAACATTTCTACAAAGAGGTTATTAAGGAATTTGCACCAATGTTTTGATTCAGGTATGTGGCCTTTCAAGAAACTTTTATGGTCCCTAGACTGTTCATAACCACATGTCATCATTTTTTAGAAAATTTGGCTCACTATATGGAAATGGTGGGCCGGCATTATTTTGATTAATGGTTTTATAACTGTACAATATTTAAACAATGTACTGTAAAAAATGTACTACTTTCAACTGGTGTGGGAAAATTAAAGCTGTGTTACAAACTACACCAAGGGGCAAATGTATTTATTTAGATGTATTATTTTAGTTAGAATGGGGGTGGGGTTTATTATTTTTTTTTCACAATCCAATTAAAAAAATACAAATCTATGAAGGTTCTAGGTGGCGATATGGAAAAAGCATTTATACTTTTCACAATCTACATGGACTGCTGCAAAACACAAGAATTAATTAATCAGGCCCTTAGATTTATTAATTTTCGAAATTTGCTCACGGAAAAAAAATCTCTATTAAACGCAGTTGAGTTTTCTTGACTGCTAGCATTCAGAAAAATCCTGAATTGGTGAAATGTGTTCATTTGATTTGCGGAAAAAAACTTGTAAAGCTCTTTACAAATGTTAAGAAATTTGATGAATAAATGAAAAAAATGTGTAGAATAAAAAAGCTGAATTAAATGAAATGTTAATTAAGTTAAGTTAAATTAAGTTAAATGTTAGTTTCCACTCTTTAAATCTATTTTTTTTTGTACTGTCACCAGTAGGGATATAGTTATTTATGGTGAATTTATGACAAATATATTTGTTAGAAATTAAAAAAGTAATAAAAGTTAATAAAAAGTTGTAAGCTCTGTATCTCTTCACCCTTTTTTCCATGTTAAAGCAATTGCATTAAAGTAAACGTAGCCATAAGTACTCAAATTCATATGGATTGAACTGTGACTCTTTTCTGCATCAGGCCCAGGGACGTTTCGTGTGGGTGCAGGACTAAATGGCAATACAAGTTACACTGGGATGCTTCAAGACGTGAGGCTTTATTTCCAGAGACTGTCTCGAGCAGAAATATCTGAGCTTCATGCCACTCCAGCAAAAAGTGACCTGCACCCAATATCTGGATATTTAGAATACAGACAAGGAGAAACACACAAATCATTCATTATATCTGCCCGAGATGATAGTGAAGAGGAGGGAGAAGAACTTTTCATACTAAAGCTGGTATCGGTGTATGGTGGTGCGAGGATTCCTGAGGAAAACACAACTGCAGTCATAAGAATCCAGAAAAGTGACAATGCCAATGGTTTGTTTGGCTTCACCGGACCCTGCATTCCACAGGTGTGAATTAATAGTCAAACAATGGGGGTAATTTATCAACACTGAGCAAATCTGGCCACGTGCAGTATCCCAAGGCAACCAATCAAATTGTTGCATTCACTGTTCTACAGTCGCTGATTACTGCCATAGGCAAATGAGCCCGTCTGTTTTCTATTTTACATTTTACTGACTAGCAATAGAATCTTACCAAACTGGAAAATATATATCAGTAATTATTGCCCTTTTACATCTTTAACCTTGAATTGGCATTTTCTGATGGGCTGTGTGCTCCCTCAGAGATCACCTGACAGGAAATAATGTAACAGGAAGTAGTGTGGGAGTAAAAGGCAGAACGTTGTCCATACATTGGCTGATGTAACATAACATGCATGTGTACCTTGGTTTGCCCAATGGCACATACTGCTAAAAAAGTATATGTTTATGAAAAAGGTTTATTTAGATGAAGCAGGGTTTTACATATGAGCTGTTTTATGCAATATATTTTTATAGAGACCTATATTGTATGAGGGTATAGTTTTCCTTTAAATGAAGGCACTGAAATGGTGGTTTATTGGACCCTGAATATTGTTGTCTATTTTTATAGTCAGTAGAGGAAGGATCCACCATATCTTGTGTTGTGGAACGTACAAGAGGAGCGCTGGACACTGTGCATGTGTTCTACTCTATCTCACAGACTGACGTACCCAGCACTAATCAAACTCTGGCTGATTTTGCAAGCAGCACTGGAAATATCACATTTCTTCCTTTCCAGAGATCAAGGGTAAATATAATATTCTTTATGCAAATATTTCCTTTTCATTCTCATTATTGTTTTTTTATTCATGAAAATCTGCCAAAAGCAAAATGGATAGATATCTTTAAGTGTGCTCCGAATAGTCTTTAGCAATGCTGTTACAGGTATGGGACCTGTTATCCAGAATGCTCGGGACCTGGGGTTTTCCGGATAATGGATTGTTCTGTGATTTGGATCTCCATACCTTAAGTCTACTAAGAAATCATTTAAACATTAAATAAACCCAATAGGATTGTTTTGGTTCCAATAAGGAATAATTATATCTTAGTTAGGATCAAGTACAAGGTACTGTTTTATTATTATAGAGAAAAAGGAAATCACTTTTTAAAAATTTTAATTATTTGCTTATTATGGAGTCTATTTTAGATGGCCTTTCTGTAATTCAGAACTTTCTGGATAACGGGTTTCTGGATAAGGGATCCCATACCTGTTCTAAGAAATCGATTCTGCAATATATAGGAAAACCCAAACTTTACTTTATTGAGATTAATAATTGAGTTTTTGAATAGTTACCCACATATGTAATAAAATGCACCATGTTTGCCCAGTAGCAGTAACCCTTAGCAAATAATAATATGTTTGCCTTTAAACAGGTGAACAGTAAATATTACTTGCTGCTTGGTTGGTATGGGCTTCTGCTCCTGGGCAAACTTAGTGCCTTTTATAGCATAACCCAAGTCGAATGCAGTACATTTATTTTAAAGTAAAGAATAAGAAACATCCTTAAACATTAAAATAGTAAGGTTGCTGGCTAGATTCTTTGAGGTTCTAAAGCCAATGCAGATGTGAAACCTGAGATGTCAGAAAGAAAACCTTTAATTTATTAATTAAGCTTTAAAATGGACACAAGCATCAAGATGTTCATTAGTAACTCATCCTACGCTCTTTGTGTTGTTAATGACCTTAATGAATTAGCTCTCACATCTATGAATAACTACATTTGCGTGTACAAATGAATACTGTTTTTAGATAATCTAGGCCCAAAATGACATATATAATATTTCTTGGTATTGTTTAGTTTGATTTTTGTTACAATTTCACATTTTTGTGGCAGGTTTTAAATCTGAATGCTGTAGATGATGAGATACCTGAACTTGCAGAGGTTTTCCGTGTAACTTTAGTCAGTGCTCTTTCTGCTGATGGAAAAATTGGTTCCACACCTACCAGTGGAGCGAGCATAGATCCGAATAAGAGAGTCGAAGATATAAAAATTGTTGCAAGTGATCACCCTTATGGTAATTATGATTTTAAAATGAATTCTAATTGGTGTGTTCTGAACAAATCCTTATTGGTAATACAGCTTTATAAAATACCACTCAGAAAAAAAAGATTAATGTGTAAAGAATTGATGTAACGTAAATTGATGTAAGAGCAATAATCTGCAACACCATGGGGTATATAATAAAAATAGTTTACTGGAATAATATGCTTAGTGTGATACATTATTCTATCATGCAATCATTTTACTTTGTGCAAATTTAATATAGATTTTGCAAATTTAGAAAACATTTTGTGACCCCCTCTGCTACTGGAAGAAAAATTATGAATTGGAGACTTTGCACCAGTGCACATTGTATGTAAAGAAACCTCTTACTGGAAAACCTTAATTTTTGCACCAGAAGAGTACTCTACCTTTAAGTAGGCTATAAATTTCACTCTGCACAATTAACATTCACAATGTATTAGCTCTCTGTTGAATAATATTGCATTGCAAAATATGATTTTTTTTTTTATCCTATTTATGAAAATGGTTTGGGACTTTTATTACATTCCCCCCTATGAATTTAAAGTTAATGGTAAATTTTAATCTGATTGAATTTTCTTAATGTTATTTGGGCATTTATAATACCATATGATTGAATTCAACACATTTTCAAATATCAAAATAAAATATTAAATGGGAACTATTAAATGCAATTTTTAACGACTGACAAAAGTTATGCAATGGACATTTTACAGGATTACTGCAGTTTTCTCTGGGCCCGCCACCAAAAACAGAAGACAAAATGACCCTTCCTGCTACTTCTGTCCTTACAATAACTGTAAAGGAAGAAATAGGACAAGTGAAGTTGCTCGTAGTGCGTGCGCAGGGACTCCTAGGGCGTGTGAGAGTTGACTATAGAACCATCTCCTTGACAGCCTTCAGCCCTAAAGATTATAAGGTGGTTACATTACGATTTAAAGGGGTTGCCAGTAATGTAAATGGGTCATTACTTTTTAACATGTTGATTTTTATTTTAAATAAGGAAACATCAGACCTGTTGGACTTTCAGCCTGGGGAACGATATAAATACATCACTGTCAACATCACTGATAATTCCATTCCTGAGTTATCCAAATCCTTTAGAGTTGAACTACTAAATGCAGATGGGGGAGGTAAGAACATATATGTTTCCCAAAACATCATTACTCAAAAGAGCAACCATTGTTAGCAAACGGTATGATAAGCAAGTTATGGTTAGCTCCATAGTAGGATCAATAATAACAATAAATAAATGATGATGATGTTGATGATGAATAGGGATGAGCTAATCTGTCCCATTTCGCTTTGGCAAAAAATTTGCAAAACTGCTGAAGAATTTGTGAAATGCAGCTATTCCAGTAATACATTATATTTGGAGACAGGAGGTATATTTTGGAGCATAATGCTTTTTTTTATACTTTGTATAACTTTTTGCCGTGTAGAAATCATTATTCTTGATTCTACCCCAAGTCCTAAACAAAAGAACATGCAAGATGGTTCCTCATTTCCCATGGATAACATACAGTTCTTTGTATACACAACAATAGTTTACAAGTTTACTATTTCAGTAATAAATCAGTTAATTCTACAACAATACTCCCCTCGGGAAGTGGTTTTATTGTTGCAGTGTTTGCACTGTGCTTTACTTTCATACCTTCCTATTCACGTCCAAGTAAAACATTCTAGTTCTTCTCTGACCGCTGCTAAATGTTTTCTGTCTTTTCTTAATTTCATATGTGTGTATATGTATCTATCTATGTGTCTTTTCCTGAAGTCGCTGAACTCTTTAGGAATGATGGCAGTGGTAGTGGTGATGGGGACATGGAATTCTTCCTCCCAGCTGTCCATCAGAGGGGTAAGCACCTCATTCTGTCCTGCCTCTTTTAACTGATGTTGGGATATGTGTCAGAAATTGTAAGTGTGCCTTCTATGATATGTTACTTAGAAGTAGAGCTTTAACTTATGAGACCTATTCCCCTTCTTCTGGATTGTTCTCATTTGTAGCATATGCAGTTGCTCAGTATTCAGCACTTTTCTTTCTGATGAGAGAGTTGTAGGGTTCCCCTTATTAGGGTGACTTTCCTTGTAAACTATATAGCATACATTTGATTTGATTTGCAGTTCAATACACTATCCTACCTGACAAATCTACTTCAAGGAGTTGAGCAGCAACCTATGCTTTGGGTTTACAGAATATGATTTTATTAGATAGTAATACAGTACAGCACATAGTTGCTGATTAAATTAAGGAGTGTTATACTATTTCTGCATGGATAGAGGTTAGCTAAAATTTTTCATGGGGTGATGACATATTGAACTTTTTCTGGTTGTAACATTGTTGTCAACATAAGGGAAGACATTTTCATTAGAAGCAATGTAAATGGTTTTTCACCATGAGGTCAGTGAGGCTTTGGAAGCCTCTGCTGGACAAAAAAAAAACACCTAAAAAAACCATTTGAATCCACTTTCAGTAGCTTGTTTTATTTATATCTCCCATGAACCAAAGTTGTTCTGCACACTGTATCATTACCTTAGGTACACAGACCAATCCCTCTTCTTGCAAATACTGACTACTCTTTTATGGGCCTTTATTATACAGCCAGCCTGGGTATAGCATCCCATATTATTGTGACCATTGAAGACTCTGATGATGCCCATGGTGTGTTTGAGTTCAGTCAGGAATCTCTTCAAGTGAATGCAACTGAGCCTGAGAATGGACACAGCCCTGTAACTCTTCAGGCAAGTTAATAATAAATAAGTCAGGCGAATTATATTCCAAAATTGTATGTATGGCAATTATTATCAATGTCATTAATGATAAAGGGTTGTTTAAATGTTTAAAATCAAAACAAACTATTGTTTCCCTTCTGCCCCCATTATTTTTTTCCAAGCTATGAGCAGGCAAAAAACATTAAAATATATAATGCAAAAACTGGAAGGTCCAAGTTTTCACCAAGTTGACACGTTTCACAATGGACTCCTTTGGGAAACTCACTTTAATTCTGTGTGGTTTTATACAAAGTGGGCTGATATCACTATGGAGTCTAATGGTCCATATGATTTCAGGAGTGCCCTAATGGCACTACAACTCTATGCTAAAACGTCTATAAAGTTGGATTTTAAATGTCCTATTTATTTTGGATTGTGCACCCTTTACCATAGGAAGTCTATTCTATATCTACTTCTTAGCATCTTTTCTATATTGGTGTTTTGAGATGATAACACAGTTTATGTGTTTATGTTTACATTGTCGGTGACGTTACAGGTCTTGCGTGACCGTGGTGCCTTATCTCAAGTGCTTTTGTTTTGGACAATTGATGTGGATCCAGAAAAAGACTTTGCATTTACATCTGGCAATGTCACATTTGACATAGGACAGAGGAAGGCAAACATTACCATTTACGTGTCACCTGATGAAATTCCAGAACTGGATAAAATATTTTCTGTTTCACTCACTAATGTTTCAAGAGGACGCCTGGGCAATTTTACCAATGCTTCAGTAATCATTTTTGCAAACGATGACCCCTATGGCCTCTTTGTATTTTCTGAAAAAAACAGACCAATCAAAGTTGAAGAAGCAAATAGAAATATTACCTTAACTGTTCAAAGATTAAAAGGTCTTATGGGTACTGTCATGGTTACCTACAGAACAATCTTGGACACAGAGAAAATTGGTTTTCTCCCATCAACTATAGCCAGAGCAACACTGGGTAAAGACTACTTGCCTGTTTCCGGACAGCTGACTTTTAAAGTCAACATCAGTGAAGCCAACATACTCCTACCAATATTGGATGATAATGATCCTGAGAGAGCCGAATGGTTGTTTGTGGAATTATTCAATGTCACATTAATTGTAAAAGAGCAAAGTCAGCCAGGTAGGTAGGTTTAAACTTTCCACTTCCAGAATTATGTAAAAGATTTACATTAAACACAAAAGTGAGTATTGTAACAGAAATGAAATACATCCTTTTTTATATGATCAGAGCCATCCCAAAGACTTTTGTAATATCAGTCATTCTCATTTTCTCATACAGTCTTGGAATCTCCACGTCTTGGATCTAAAAGCAACGTCACAGCGCAGATAGTGATCAACGCCAGTGACGATGCCTTCGGAGTACTTCAGCTGTCAGCCACATACGTACGTGTTGCTGAAAGTTATGTTGGGCCAATCGTTAATGTCACCAGAATAGGAGGAATGTTTGCAGATGTTTCAGTGAAATTTAAAGCTGTGCCAATAACAGCAATTGCTGGTGAGTATGTATTGTGGGTGTAGGAAAGCAAAGATTAATACATTCTGTATCCATGGTGCTAAATGCATATTTTTTGTGTTTTTATTGTGCATGCAAAATGTAATTATCAAGGATAACTTTGAGTCCTTCAGCTAGTTTTCCTGTCTATAAGATGTATAATATTTTAGTAAAATTAAGAAAAAATATCATTCTGAAGATATGCTTCTATGTTCTAATGTGTTTTATGTACAGATGCATATGGTTGTTTTTTTCTGCTTTTCTTTTCTGTCCTCTTATTTACTTCCTTCACATCTGCTGCACTTACTTGTCTCTCCTGATTCTACATTTCGTAAATCCCTCTCCGTATCTTCGTGCTACTCCCTACTTCCTTGTTGCTCTTTTTTAAGATTTTTTTTCTGTTTTCTCTTCTTCACTCCCAGTCACTGTACTATCCCATCTGCACTAATATATTATATATATTATATATATATATATTGAGCTTTCTTGCAACCAACCTTGCTACCTTGTGCATCTTCACAGACATTTTCTGTTTAATTTATCTTGAACTCTTATGCTAGAATTCCTGTTCTATAACTCTTCTCCTCCACTGTTAAAACACATGGCTTTTAACAAGAGACAACGTACTCTTCACTACACTTCTGAACTTGTGTCAGTGATCAACTTTTTTTTCAGCCAGTCACAGAAGGATCACTTAAAACACATCTAATTGGTTGCCGTGACTTACTGTCTAGAAGCAAATTTGTCCAGTGTTTATAAGTTACCCCCATTTTTTTCAGACCACCATCTCTACCTCAGGAAAGCATGAATTCCATTACATTCTTCAAAACTTAACTCCACTTCTTGGAGAACAAACAGTTTTCTTGTGAGACTTTGTAACTGTATATGTTTATTTTATAGTAATTGTATTGTTTGTTCCCCCGATCTGAACTATAATGTATTGGTTTACAAATATGTACAGCACTACGTATACAAATAGAAGTATATGAATAAATATATACAGCATTCATACATACATATAAATAAAATATATTGCTTTTTTATTACCTATTAGGTGAAGATTACACTGTAGCTTCATCCGATGTTGTATTACTTGAAGGCGAAACAAGCAAAGCAGTGCCAATATATATCATTAATGATATTAATCCGGAAGTGGAAGAGTCATTCAGAGTTGTTCTCATAAATGAAACAACAGGGGGAGCCTTAGTAGGAGAGATAACTGAAACAGTTATTGTCATAGAAGCCTCTGATGACCCATATGGATCTTTTGGTAACAATCTTTTGTGTGCACATAATGTATTTTGAAATAAGTGCAGGTACTCTGGAAATGTATATCTGTAGTCTGTTGATCAGGAATTGTATATTTTGTCCCCTAATTCTCTTTGTGCAGTTTTGTTTGCTAATATTATCATTTGCCCATTCAATACTTTTCCAATTATGGTTTAGATATGGAAATGTGATGTATTACTGTCTCTACCTGTTATATATTATGGTTTGTCTGTTATATTAGTTTTTCAGGCCACCTCTGTCACTGTACAGGAACCTGACACTAATACAGTAAGCGTAAAGCTGCCCATTATTCGAAATGCTGGGACACTTGGAAATGTTCTTGTACAGTGGGCTGCCTTTATTAATGGACAGTTGGCTACCACTGACTTGAAAGTTGCATCGGGTAATGTGACATTTATGGCTGGAGAGACTCTTAAAATCTTATCATTAGAGATTGTGGCTGATGACATCCCTGAGGACAATGAGGTGAGATTCATCTATGTTTCAGTTTGAACATGTGTTTAATCCAGTCCGTGTATTTGTCTTTTTTATTGACATGATCTCTAGCTGTTCATATCTACTGTACAGTAATCAGTATGGCCAGGCAGCCAATGTTAAAGTTAAACTTCATAGTACAAAGGTCATGAGCTTTACTTATACTGTGCTATCATTTTTTTTCTATCCCATGTTGAAAATGTATGTAAAATTTTTCTTTTTCATTTAGAAAACTACTATACTACTACTATAAGTAGTGTTTGATTTGGTGTTCTGTGTTTCAGCTTTCTTTGTATAAAAAAAAATGAAGATTTTACTTTTGGTTTTAGATCATTTTTGTTCAGCTCACTGGAGCCTCCAATGGAGGTTCTATTGGATTGGATGGAGTGGCTAAAATTACCATACCAGCTAATGACAATCCTTATGGAACAATTAGCTTTTATCGCCAGGAGTACAGAGTACAAGAGCCACTGGAACAAAGCTCACTTGCAAATATCACTGTCAGGAGAAGGTTTGTAACTGTCATTATGGGACCATAATACATTTTGCATTCATCTTATAATTGTCAATAGTTCACATTTAATATGTGCAATGTGCCATTCACAATCAGGGCCTATCTTTGTTCTCAGTTTTGGAGATGCTGAGATTTGCACTCAATAGCGGCATTGAGGAAAGCACCCTCTTGCCCCTCTTTACTACATTGGAATGTTTGCTGTGTGTTGGCACAGAAGTGCAAGCTTTTACTCCCTAATGCTCATCCAAAAAGCATCTGTCTGGGGTTTGACTGCACCTCATACATAAAAATGCAGCGCAAGGTACAGAGCGCAGTATCAGCACACACAAGACAGCCCTGTTCTTTACACCTGCCCTATGGGCCCCATTATGGCCTGGACTAAAGGGTAAGTCATTGAGGAACACCTTTGCCCACTTGCACATTAGGTAAAATCTACTTTGTTTTTGTTTCATGGCAAAGAACATCCCCTAGCTGCATGATCTGTTTAACCCAAGGATGCCCATCGCATTATTGTAGCAAGTAATGGAAAGTTAGATAGATACCATTTTTAGATTATTCCATTTTTGTTTTTTCTTCTCTGTTATTCAAGTCATATTTTCTTTTAGTGCAGGAAGATTTGGGCGTTTGCAGATCTTATACAGCACTTCAGAGATCGATGTGATTGCTGTTGCTGCTGGCCAAGGTCAAGACATGTTATCCTACTATGAGCACCCGCTGCCAGGAATTCCTTCTTTACCATCAAGACAGACTTTCAATGTTTCAGTAGCAGGAGACCCTCTGCAGTCATGTGCCATTAACTGTCTAAAGAACCAAGTATGCGCAGCATTCTCATTTAGCAACACGTCTGGCATTCCTCAGTGCTTTTGGCTAACAACGCTATCAAATCTGCTCAACAATGGGACAAGATTCTTGACATATAAGAAAAACACCACTAGTGTTTCTGTGCTGTTTAGTACACAGGCCACGGCTGGAAGTGATTATGAAAGTGTTACAGGACAGTGGTTCACAATGTTGGAAGGACAAGAGTTTGCAAATCTTACCGTCTCTATACTTACTGACACTTTCCCAGAACTGGATGAGAGATTTATTGTCTCCCTTCTTGAAGTCAAACTGCTAAACATTTCAACCAGCCTAAAGAATCAGCCAACTATAGGTCAGCCAAATTCATCAGTTGTTGTTATAAAGATGAATGGAGATGCTTTTGGGGTATTTGTGATTTACAGTCTCAATCCTAACGCACTGGAGCAAGGTCACTATCTGGAAGTGGAAGAGCAGCCCAAAACAACTTTGCAGCTGGTGATAGAACGAAGAGAAGGCAGCCTGGGACAAGTTGCTGTGGAGTGGGGCATAGTTGGAGGAACAGCTACTAAAAATGAGGATTTTATTGTTGAGGACAACGTATTAATATTTTCTGAAGGTACAGTAATATACAGCTTTCCCCCCTCTGTTCTGGCATACATCTTGCAGAGAAACATTGCACAATTGTTGAATTTTTATATAGACTTAGGGGCACATTTACTAAGACACGAATCTGAACCGAATTGGAAAAATTCCGATTTGAAAACGAACATTTTGCGACTTTTTCGTATTTTTTTGCGATTTTTTCGGCGTCTTTACGACTTTTCGGAAATTGTCGCGACTTTTTCGTTACCAATACGATTTGCGCGAAAAAACGCTCAAAATCTGGCGATTTTTTCGTAGCGTTAAAACTTGTGCGAAAAGTTGCGCCTTTTTCGTAGCGTTAAAACTTAAAAGGTGCAACGTTTCGTGCAAGTTTTAACGCTACGAAAAAATCTCAACTTTTTGCGCAAGTTTTAACGCTAAGAAAAATCGCCAGATTTTGCGCAACTTTCGGAATGGCTACGAAAAACTCGCGTTTTTTCGCACAAATCGTATTAGTAACGAAAAAGTCGCGACATTTTTCCGAAAAAATTGCAAAATACCGATCATTACGAAAAAAACGCAAACGGACGCATTCGGCCCGTTCGTGGGTTAGTAAATGTGCCCCTTACTGTATTTTTCATACATGATTCTGATTGGTGTGCATATTTCCTACCTTAAAAAGCTGCTGGATCTATTAAGTGGAATTATTGCTTAATACATGCATGATGGTCTTACTGCTGAGCTAATACATGTGCCTGTGTTACAAACAAAATATCTTTTAAAGCCCTTAAAGCTGACTTAGATGAGTGGTCTGACCTTGTGTTTGATCAAAGATTTTCACAGTTGAATATTAATTGTAGCTTGTTTGCATGTTATATTTATGTTATGCTCCAGCTCAAAGATGGAGTATGTAGAAGGGTGGACCTTTAAATTGTGTTTTACCCAGTAATGGAAAACCTGGTTTTCTATCAAGCTATATAAACCAGTATGGCCAAGTTTTTTTTTAATGAAACCTTTATTATAATGCTGTGTCCTCCTTTACAGGGGAAACAAGAAAATTAGTGACACTCACTATAAAGGATGATTTAGTCCCAGAGGAGAGCGAAACTATAATAATTCAACTTACGCAAACAGATGGGGGAAGTCGGATACTTCCTAGCTCAAATACTGTTAAAATAGTCATTTTGGCTAATGATAATGTTGCTGGAGTGATTAGTTTTCACTCAAACTCAAGATCAGTAATTGGTCATGAAGGTAAGTCTTTGTAATAACTGACTGAGTACATTCGTACCAGGTGATATAATTGATATTTAACACAGCAAAAAGTTTTTTCCTTTGTTTGTCTTCCTAACATCTTTATCTACAATTAAATAACAAAAAACACTGTAAGAAATGTTCATTCAGTGTGTATTTAAAAAGGTAGATTGTCATCCACCAGTACTTCTTAAGCAGGAGGTCCCAGTAGCCGAGCATTGTGCTGTACTGGGTAGCCAATATTCGGACATAGTTTAGGAAATGGTTGTGGCTCAATTAAATACAACAAAAGGTTTCGGGTGATAATGTCACTAGAAGACTCAAGAGTTGTACTGGATACAATAGTGACGTAATCTTTAAACAATGCATCTTCTATAATTACATTCTTAATATACTGCGTATAAGGCTATATCAGTTCCTTAATAGAAAGGTGAATATTCTTGCATACAAGTAGGAAAAACATCTTTAAATGTGATATACAAATAAATAGTTCAGTGGTTATTTGAGAGGTTTTTTTTCAGTTCCCTTAATGGGGTTGTCATGCAACTGAATCCCAATCCAACAGTTTCCATAGTTAACCAATGAATTACCCTAAAGACAGTGCATAGCACATAGGAAATGGACCGTCAAACTATTCTGTTTGTTAGTTATTACTTTAGCATTACAAACCTTTCCTTAAGACTTGACATTGCTAACCATGCACTTTTATATCTTATAATTTTATGGATTTGTCATAAAGCCGTCAAATTTTAAAAAGTGTTGTATACACGGTGAACAGTTGTTGTTATTGCCCTGTGAAAATGTTGTTTATGCGCCGAAAATGTTCTCTATACAGCCACATTAACCTATTGGCATTTTTCTTCAACATTTTTGTTATGGCAGAAACATTTTGCTGTAAAAAATCTCTATAAAAATTTTGTGGTTACAAATAATTCTTATGACACATAAATAGTGCCACACCTCCTTTTTAAATACATTTTTTTGAAAATTGACGGTAGAGGTGGAAAAAATGATGGAAAATTGGTCTGTGAATAAAAAGACACACAAACGACATATTTATACAACATTTTTATCACATTTTTCCTTACTGACATTTCTGTGAATTCCCTCCGTTGTGTTCTTATGAAACTTCCCCTGTGCTACTAACAGATCTTCCTGCTTTGTTATGTTGTTTATATGCTGGAAACATGCACTGATGACAAGGTGTGGGAAGGAGTGAGCTGCAGTATATTGTAAATATAAATATTCTTTAAATGTTATTCTGTTATGCTTTATGTTTTAGGAGAACAATTGGAGTTCCATGTATTGCGATCCTTCCCAGGAAGTGGAAATGTAACTGTTAACTGGAAAATTGTGGGAGCTCATTTAGAACTAAACTTTGAGAACAGTTCAGGCCTTTTGTTCTTTTCAGAGGTATAACTATCTCCAAACTGCACTCATATTATATGCACTTACATTTTTAGCATTAGAGGCATGTTTAACTGCATGTGAGTATTCTGGCCTACATTCTGTCTGCTGTGCATTTTGGTTCACTCACTGATTGGCTAATTAGTGAATCACTTTTCTCTTAATAATGTTCTTTTTTTCCTTCTAGCATCAAATACCACGATAATATGTGCTAATTTTATTCAAATTGACACTTTTCTGGATACAAAATGTTGAGTATTGGTGAGAAACAAACATCAAACTCTAAAGTGACACTGAAATTCTAGTTTAAAAAATTATTTCACTAAAGTGTACTAAACAGATAAGGTCTAAGGCAGGGGTGGGCAAACTTTTTGGCTCAGGGGCCACATTGACTTACAGCTGGGCCGGGCCAGCGTTACGCCCAGGGCTGCCATCAGAAATCACGGGGCCTCTCAGCTCCCCCCCAGCATCCTCCAGCTTCACTACCCAGCATCCTGCAACTCCCCACCCCAGCATCCTCCAGCTCCCCACCCCAGCATCCTCCAGCTCCACCCCCAGCATCTTCCAGCTCCATTCCCCAGCGTCCTTCCCAGCATCCTCCATCACCCCCCAGTGACCTGTGGCTCCCTTCATCCTCCGGCTGCTTCTGTCCACCCGGCTTCCCGCTGCATCGTTTTATATGGTTGCGCCCCATGCGTGCTGACGTCACGCGCATGCACGGGGCGCAACCAATCAGGGCCCGTATTTCTTTTAAGGGGCCGCGTCGGTGGGCCGGATTAAAAAGGCCAGTGGGCGGTAATTTGCCCACTCCTGGTCTAAGGGCTTGTACTTATAAGGAAACAAACATACCCTATAATTCCTAATGCGTCTGTACTCACACAGGCACATGTAAGTGCCCAACACAGGTGGGACAAATGAGTACGAGCCCTAAAAAAAAATACTTGTTTATTTGTAAAATAGAATTCATATGGCTGGACAACCTCACAGCATATTCTGTACAGGTATGGGGCCTTTTACCAGAATGCTTGGGACCTAGGGTTTTCTGGATAAACTGGAACACAATATTTAGTCTACTAAAAATCATTTAAACATTAAATAAACCCAAAAGGATTGTTTTACCTCCAATAAGGATTCATTATATCTTAGGATCAAGTTGTTCTATATTACAGAGAAAAATAAAATCATTAAAAAAGAATAGAATTATTTGATTAAAATGGAGTCTATTGGAGATGGTCCTTCTGTAACTGAGAATGGATTTCTCTAGCAATAATCAATGTGTGTAATGGTATATACATCATAGTATGGTTTATTTACTTTATCAACAGGGGTCTTTAAATGCAAGTTTTCTTGTTCACCTGTTGGATGACCAAATTCCTGAAGAAAGGGAGCTGTATCAACTCATTCTCTACAATGTTACAACTCAAGGTAAATTTTGATTTATATTGCAAGTGTAAGCCTGTAGTTAGTTAAATGGGGGTGCTGTGTGCTTCAGAGAACTCTGCTCACCATACAAATCAATAAACATGTGACTCTAAATCTCTGGGAATGTGGCCTCACAGACTTAGTAGAGGAAGGATGTTGCTTAACTGAAATGCTCAATTAATTACATCATTTGGGCACCAATGGTTCTTATGGCAAAAGGTAACTCTTTATTCACAGGAATTAGAACAATGACTTGGAGGACAGTCACAAGATGCAGTACAATTATTTCGCATTTAGTTACATACAAAGGTTCCCAGAAGCATTTACCCATTAGGGGTAGGGATGTAGCGAACATTGCCAAAAATGTTCGCGAACCCGTTCGCGGACTTTCGCCAAAACTCGCGAATATTCGCGAACTTTGCGAACCCCATAGACTTCAATGAGAAGGCGAACTTTAAAACCTAGAAAAGCCATTTCTGGCCAGAAAACTGATTTTAAAGTTGTTTAAAGGGTGCCACGACCTGGACAGTGGCATGCAGGAGGGGGATCAAGGGCAAAAACTTCTCTGAAAAATACTTTGATAAAAAAAACGCCAAAAAAACCGGCAAAAAATAACACCAAAAAAAAACGCAAGCTATTCCTATGTATATGCATAGGCGATAAAACGAAGCGAAAAAACGCGGCGGAAAAACCAAGGCGAAAAAACGCGGCGCCAAAAAAAACGCGGCGAACCCAAAGTGGCGAACATCGGCAAAAGTCCGCGAATTTGCGCGAACGCGAACACCCGATGTTCGCGCGAATTAGTTCGCCGGCGAACAGTTCGCTACATCTCTAATTAGGGGTTAATACAATGGATTTAGTCTACTCTGAAATTTCCAATCCTGTGTATCAGGCCCCCCAAAAGGAACCTCGTTGAGCTACAGTATTCTCTAAGCCTGTACACTTGTGTCACAATCCTGAGGATGGAACACCCAGGGCTCATTTTAATTCTCCTTTTTATTATCCTCGGTGGAGCTTGAGGCTGCTTACTAGCTAACCTGATACTATCTCTCACTCCTTTAGTAAGCTATTAAAGAACTAACCTCTGTAACATTACCGACTGTGCCAAGTCTACCCAGGGCCTAGCCTGTGTCTACCTTCTAGGAAGGTGGAATCCAAAGAAACAGGACGAGCAAATGTTGGATTCCCCTTCATAGAACAAAACAGTGATATCTCCTTGGCTGTTACTGAACTGCCAAGAAATACTAAGGAAACAGCTTTCCTTACCAACTGTAAATTAGGACCCACTTAACTGCTCCGCTTTAGGGGACTGCCGGAATAAAGGGCAACTAAACCTGCAACTAAACCTTCAGTCCCCTTTACAAGCATAATCAGACATTAAATTATATATTATGCAGGAATGTATTGAGCTTATGGAAATGGATTTGCATTCCTTAAAGGAGAATGCAAGTCAAAATTTAAAAAGCATACTGCCCAATAGTCCTCCTATTGTTTAGTAAAAACGCCACACTTTTGGCTTAGAATTCCCTCCCCCCCTCCCCTCTGGCAGATCCGCTTCTGATTGGCTGGTGGGCATGTGTAGCTCAGAACAGGAGACAGGATCAAGTTACACACATGCTCAGAGAATAGGAAGGCTGCCGCTGGCACCTACAGGAGGGGGAGAGAGATTTCAGTGATGTCACTGTAGGCTTCACACTGCTGTAGGCTGCCAGCACCATATCTCAGAGAAGCAAGCAGGGATCTGGGAATTTAGATATGCAGTAAGTACTTAAAAAGAATGCCTTTACACTTACTTTTAATTTATATTAACCTTTCATTGTCCTTTAAGTATTATCATTAATTTATTTTACTGGGATTTACTGTGAAATTACACATTTCTAATCATAAATTGTGTATCAGGTAGCTAAGGACCAACATAAATTCCTATTTGTAAATACTATGAGGAAAAATTATTAAAATTCACGATAAAGATTTTGCTGTGATTTTGGAAAACTGACCAAAAAATTTCGATTTCGACATTTTCATGGGGAAAACATGTAAGTCCTGCCACCTTAAAGACACCATATTAGTCAATGGGAAGTGCATGTGGGGTTGCATTTTTTCAAAAATCATGACAAAACAAGATCATGGGAAAGTCTTACATGTGTTTTGTAGCGATAATGCAAGTTTTTTTTGTTTACTTGAAAGATGGAATTTTAATACATATGTCCCTATGAGTATGTGTTGTACAACTCTATACAATAACTAGTTTGTTTATTCTTTTCAAGGTATTACAGGCAATGGAGTAGCTGTACTTGATAAACAAGGGTATGAAGCTGTTTTGACTGTGGAAGCCAGTGATGAGCCCTATGGAGTTATAAACTTTGCCCCTTCTTCAAGAAATGTGTTAACTCAAGAAGGAAACAAAACCATTCAACTCTTTATCAACAGAGAATATGGATCATTAGGTGTGGTTTTCTTGTTGACTGATTGCATTTTGGATATTGTCAGCCATTAGTATGCACAGACATTTCCAACTGTTTTATAACTGTTTAGTATTAAAATTATATTTTTATATATATATATTGTTAAATTAATTTCTATATTTTTACAGGAGATATTAATATCACTTATGCAACAACTACTGATATACTGAACCAGTCCAATATCCATCCTGCTGAGCCAGGCCGAGATTACATATCTGCTTTTGGATCACTGATTATGAAGGATGGAGCAACAACTGCTGCTATAAATATATCTATATTAGAGGTGCATTCTCTTTAATAAATAATCCCATCTGTTACATTAAATATGCTCTGTGAAGAAGTAGAATGAAGTTCACAATATAGTTATATTTACCAATGAGCCTCACATTTTGACAAATAATGTTTCAAATTGATTTTTCCTACTCAAAAGTGCATTTATCTGCTTTATATAGAGAATAATATACCCCCTCTTGAAATTAAGGATATTAGAGAAGTATCATGACCATTTAAAAGCATATGACTGAAAGTTCTTTCTTACACATCATGGAGCTCAAACGTGACTTCTTATATCCTTATAAGTTACAACAGGGGGTATATCATTTTTATATAATACACAATTTTCAGTGAGTCATGTGACACTAATTACTGTATATCACTAAGCACTGATTATACCATATGACATAATTATCACTACTTTATAGATTATTCATTGTGTTTGTGTGTTATGAAATTATGTTTGGCAGAGCTTAACATTTTTACAAATTAGTTGTTTGATACACACACCCTCAAGGATTGTCTCCTGTACTGTTAAAACAAAACATAAGTAAGCCTTTTATTTTAAAATCCACTAAATTTACTCTAAACAGCCCCTAGAAAAACATACCTTTCTCCCTGCATACAAATGTATTTTTGTTCTCTATTACAAGCAGCTAAACTGCAGCTCTTTTACTGACTTCTTTGTCCAGCAAGAAGCTCTGCTCCCTTTTGCTTTCTGTACTATGATAACCTCAAAGAGGTGCCTACTGGGCATGCTCACTGCCTCTGCTCCAATTAAAATCAATCAGACATGCGCTGTAGGCACCTCTTTGAAGTCATCATAGTCAGAAAAAGAAGGAGTGCACAGAAAGCAAAAGGGAGCAGAGCTTCCTGCTGGAGAAGGAAGTCAGTAAAAGAGCTGCAGTTTAGCTGCTTGTAATAGAGAAAAAAATAAATTTGTATGCAGGGAGTACGTAAGGTATGTTATTTTGGGGGCTGTACAGAGTAATTTTAGAGATTTAAAAAAAAAAAAAAAAAAAAAAAAAAAGGATATACTTATTCTTTAACTTGCTATGATACCATAACAGCATTATGGCAGCCATGCTTAAAGACATGGATTTTCTCTGTGCATTTTCCTGAGT
Source organism: Xenopus tropicalis (assembly GCF_000004195.4). Taxonomy (NCBI): domain Eukaryota; kingdom Metazoa; phylum Chordata; class Amphibia; order Anura; family Pipidae; genus Xenopus; species Xenopus tropicalis. Next base: position 178,846,818 of record NC_030677.2, on the reverse strand, counting down.
TCTATTCTGACCTGTACACTATATGTAAAGAGTTGGTATGTTATAATTATAGTTATGTTGTGCCTTCTTGTCAATGGACATTTCCTCCATTATACAAGCAGGTTAGTTGACCTCTGATATTTGGCCCTTGTGCATGTGTGTTCCATTATTGTGATTGGAATGTACATTGTAAGCTTCACATGGTGCAGGAACTAAGGAGAATGATGATCATCTGATGAACATGCCAGCACTACATAATAATAGATAATAATACCTTTTGTCCACAGGATGACATACCTGAACTACAGGAATACTTTTTTGTATCACTAACCTCAGTGGAACTTATTGTGAAATTAATGACATCCTCTCCTCCGCACCTAGGTACTGTATTATCATGTATCTATTGTTTCTATTTTTATAACTACAAATATTTGTAGGTAAAACTACCTTTTCATTTGTTGGCAAAATCCTGCTCCTTTATATTTGTCATTATAAGATAAGTACCATGGGGTATAAAGTAGATTGTGAACTTTTATATTTAAATATAAATATTGTGATTAAAAGTTAGATCTTAATTATTCTAATATAACAATTCTATTGGAACAATGGTTCTTTTTTCTGTTATTTGTATTTATTTTTTTCTTCATAATTCATCTACAGGGTATAGTTTGTTTCTGATGCTTGTTTATTTATTTATCCCTCTCTGTTATGGGTTTGTAGAGGACATTGGTTGCTATAGAGCATTAAATCAGCATTTAATTTAACAGTCTATTTGTAATTTGTAAGTATATTTCAAATAATCAATAAGATTCATTAAAATAATTCCTCTTTAGTTTTGTAAATATTGAGTCCATTGGGCAGAAATGTTCATCATTTTATTTAGATGGAAATGAAAAAGGGAGCAGTTCTCTAATACTGTTATTTCTGAAATTCAAATTTTAGACAATAGCCTTCATTTCCAATGCCCCGCACAGTGTGCAAAGTACAAAAAAGGCCACAGTCAGACATTTTTTTGCACATTACACACTACGTGGGGCATTGTGGAAATAACCTTAGTCCTTTGTGCTCCTTTTCTGAGTGCAGAGACCAGACCACTAAGACAGCAGTGACTGCGTTAGTCACGGTTGTATGAATGATGAGCAGGATGGGGGGGGTACGTGGACATTGATTTTTTCATCCAGCTTTTGAACCCCTTATATCATTTGATCTTTAATCTGTTTAAAGTGTCTCTGTTTTTTCCTCATTTCATATTGCTGCCACTTTGTCTCTGTCTCTATTCTGCATGCTTCCTTTTGGCTACGTAGAATTCTTGTATTACAGAATGAAAGGTAATTTACAAAAACAGAATTAGCTATTTTAGCCATTTATTTATGTGGATAATTGCAAATGTAGTTTAAATAAATACGTTTGCTCCTCATTATGCTTCATAGCTGGGGCCACAGGGGTGACTGACTTGATAAAAGGTCTTGTGACCTGAAACGTTGCTGCTGCTATTGTAGTTTGCCCCCCAAAAAAATGTTGCAATAAAGGCATTTTAATCTACAAAGACAAGAGGTGCTGTTCCTGTTCTTCTGTACCACTGAAAAAGAGATACACACTGAAAATGCAGTTACTTAGAGACATTCAATTACCATCAGGTACCATATGATTCAGTGGTGTAAATCTAGCGTAAGCAGACCCTGTGGTTGCAGGGGGGCATGGGAGCTCAGATCACGGGGTCTGCTTCCTCTATAGAGACCCCTACTTCCCAGCAGCTCTCAGGTAGGAGAGCTGCTGGTGCCTCTAGTGAGGGGTTCGAGGGGAGGGAGGGCAAGCCAGAGGGTGGGTGTGGAGCTAGGTAGGGGTGGATGTGTGCACCATGCCCACCCTTACGCAGTGTAAGGAAGAATACTGTAGCTTTAATCTGTGAATGTAGTTTAATCATGCACATGTTATTTCTTTAGACATCAAAGGCTTAACTGCTCAGATTATTATTGATGCAAATGATGGAGCCCAGGGAGTTATTGAATGGCAGAGCACCAGGTATGAATTTACCCAGGTATCTTTCACTTTGTAATCAATATAAGGGCAACACAATTAAAGCCTGAATCTAAAATAATTATATCGAATTTTTTTTTAAATAGTGCTAATATAGTCACAGTGCTTTTTTATGTGGCATGAAATTCATATTATCCCCAGGTCTAAAAGTAATAACAAGCATAATAGCCGTCAAATATTTAGCTACCTATGTTGTGTTGACTCTTTGCCATCTGATTTTTTTGCCATTTTCATGCTAATGACTAGTTTTTATGTTTTTTTTAAGTTATGAGATCAATGAAACACAGGGAATATTGACATTAGTGGCATACCGTAACAAGGGGACCTATGGGAATGTTACATTGTTTTTCTATGCACAGAACCTGGAAGCACAACTCGGGATTGATTATAATGCCACCTCCATGGTAAGCTCTGCAGGAAAAGATACCTTATTTTTATTTTGCTTTAGTATGGAAACTTACAGTTTCTACTGTTTTGATCACTTCAACAAGGCAAAACCTAACAAAAGAGAATATTGGGGTTATATAATAAAAGGTTCAATGTTTGCTACAGGTTTAATCACCTGTGGCAACCAATCAGCAGGTAGCATTTATTGGTCACCTGTTCAAAATGTGCTATTGGTGGCTATATTAACTACACATGGACAAACTTTCTGACTTTTATTGCATATGGGGAAATTTTTATCCTCTGTCAGCCGATACCAATTAAAACATCTATGGTTTTGGGGAGCAAGGTTTCCGATGAGGTATTTAAAATGTTACATCTTAAAAAGAAAATAATTTTTTTTTGTGTGTTTGTCTTTTCAGGTCTTGTCTTTTGATGATGGTGAAAGATATAAATTTATTGATATAATGATTTATGATGATAACATCCCTGAAGGGGATGAGAGCTTTCAACTAATACTTGCAAACCCCTCTCGTGGGCTGGAGCTGGGAACCAATACAACAGGTAAAATACACTATATTTGGTTGTGTGAAAAGAAAGCATTGAAAAATGGAAGGATGTCATCATTGGTTCCATTAGAAGATATTATCATGAGAAAAAAAAAATTGTGTCTTGGTGGGCAAGAGCAGGCCCGGACTGTGAATTCTGGCAATGCCGGAGGGGTTGCTGTAAGATGCCATAGACACTCATTGTTTAGTAGGTTAGTGGAGACTGTTGGGCCTCTGTGTACTAGGAATACCAGGGATTATTTGGAATCCCAGTCCGGTCTGGGCAAGAGATAATTTAGTATGATAAAATATGGTAGAAAAATATATAATGAACCGTATCCAGGTACTTAATTATTTATATATTTGTATTTTTTATTAGTCTTCCAGATGGGCATTGCATGGCATGTAACCTGATTCTCATATAGACCTTTGTGAACTGCTATAGCGCAACAGCTTTCATTAGACCTTTTTCTAATAGGCTCAGACCTAATACTTTTACTTCATGTATTTTGTAACAGCTACCATTACTATACTTGCCAATGACGACGGTCACGGAATTCTATCATTTAACAACAGTGAGCACTTTTACCTGAGAGAGCCAACGGCCAGCAATATGTTTGAGAGTGTTGCGTTGCTGTATATTGTGAGAGACCCGCCTCAAGGAATATTTGGCAGAGTGACTGTTCAGTTTATAGTCAAAGGAGAAAATGGTTCTGATGCAGAAGGTGACCTCAGCCCAACACAAGGATATGTCACTTTAGAAGATGGAGAGAGGTTCAAGGTAAAAACAATTTAGTATATGTAAAACACTAACTGGCTAGTAGAATTTTCACCTTCAAATTTAAGAGATTGGGTTAAAAAAGTGAAGACAAAACAGTAAAAATGTGTAATTTATTTATTTAAGTTATTGTCTGGTATTTATATAGTGCCAACACAGCAGTGCTTTACACAGGTGATTTATCATTCCTTGCCCCAAAGGAACTTACAATCTAGCTAATTAACCTGCCTGTATGTTTTTGGAGAGTAGGAGTAACCGGAGTATCCAGAGGAAACAAAGACATGGGATGAACATGCAAACTCCTTGCGTATAGCACCCTGGCTAGGATTAAACTCAGGACCCCAGGCAGAAGTCCTACCCACTTAGCAACCATGGCATAAATATAATAATGGTTAACTAGATTTAAACGTTATAAAACAATCTGAAGTGCTTTCTCTAACATAACATATTACTAAAAGCCAAGCATAATAATAATATTTTATGTTTGAATAATATGTATGAATATTTTCTGTGCAAATTACATTAGTATAGCTTCGTCTGTATGATTTTACTGATAGAATTCCCTGACCGGCATCATTAGGTCTTTGCTGATGTTGTAGGCCTAGGAATTTGCTAGTATCAACCTGCTCTATCACAGTTTCTGCAATTTGTACATTGGAGAGAATTAGGTTGTGTTCTCCATACCTGATGATATCAATCACTAATTGATTATAGGATGTCTCATCATCTCTGTGGATAAGACCGACCACTGAGTTGTCATTTGAAATATATAAAACTCCCAGTTTTCTTATGTATGTATGTATACATATTGTTGTGATCATATTGGGTGAATACAAAATCAGTGTGGAAAACTACATTGTTATTCATGAAATCTAGCATCCCATTTCATAGTGAGATTGGAAGACCAAGGTTCTTGAGGTTTTGCCATTTTGCAAATTTTTCAGCAAAGCGAAACAGGACCAATTCGCTCATAACTAGTTTAATGGTTTGAGCTGTAATCTAAAATGAGCATTTTTGCACATGTATTGGGTGTCTTTAGATGCTATAAATGTAACGCAATGCATCTTCTGCCTCTGTTGATCTGTTTGGTCTGCATACAAATTGCAGTGGGTCTATGGTGTCTAGAATTACTGTATTAATGAAATTGCCAGCAACTCTGATTAGGCATTTGCACATGATTTTAGGATCCTCAGACAGAAACAGGCAACTGTTTATATCTCCCCAATTAATTATTTTGCTTTCTACTACCCTCCAGACTTTAGAAATTACTGCAATACTAGATGAAGAACCAGAAATGGATGAACATTTTACAGTCATACTACTAAGTCCAACTGGTGGATCAAAACTGGGCACAAGAGTTCAAACTTTAATAACCGTGCTGCAGAATCAAGCACCACAAGGACTTTTTAGCATCTTTCCAGCAAACAACAGGTAATTAAGCATTACCCTTATTCATTAATGGACAGTAAACGCATACATGCTGTTCAATGCTCCTACATGTCTTTGATAAACATATTTTAATCATATCAGAACCAGATGTTTTTTAAAAAAATCTGCTTATCTGTTTTTGTGTTGTGATCAATAATTCAGAATGACCCGGCTAACTTTCAATACTTTTATTGTTCTATGGCTGTTCATAATGAATATTGGCAATTTAGTAGTTATTTGTAGATACAGCCATCTTCCAACCTTTCTCACTCTGCGACTGCTGTCTGTGCTTCAGGCCATTTCTTTGGGATGTCCTTTTGGGTACACCTCCTCCCACTTTCTTGTTAAGCATTACTCACAACATAATTTGACTTTTAATATTTTTAAATCCTATATCTTGTGTTCTGATGTTAAGATAAAGTTTTAATGCTGGTGTGCATATGGTTAATATGTATATGATGTTACCAATAAAAAGAAAATAGCTAATGAGTTTGTGTCAAAATAGGATATGCTTTGAAAAATATTTATTATATATAATGGAATATAATATTTTGTTCTAAATATAGACAGTATATCTTTAACAGTTTTAGTCACAGAATAAACTATTATTGTAAAGTATTTTTTGTGAACAATAGTTTCATTCACTAATAAGTTTTCTGTGCCATTGTTACATCAATTTCTAGGAGCAATTCAATGACAGTTGAAGAAGGCAATGTGACAGTTTACTTAAAAGTTTCCCGCAATAATGGATTGAACATGTCAGTGAGTGTTGAGTGGGAGACGTTGTCAGGAACTGCTTTGGGCATCAGTAAGACACATTTTAATATATTATTAAGCATAGCTTTATTTTTACCCAAGCAGGGCAACCATTTCTTGCCCTAGATAAAATTAATTCTTAAAAATAGGCATACTAAGAAATGTTGTTGTCATGGGAATGGGAATTTTAGGAAATGTATATATTTTGGGGAAAATGTTAAATATAGATATGGTGGTGGTGTTTATAGAATTGTGGTATTATAATTTTGCTTGCATCCTGCTGACTATTCAGTATTATAAAGTATTCCTGTACTGTTTGCTTTTATGAAAAATAAAAATTATAAGTTACAAAAAAAAATAATTCTGCCCAGTTATATTAGTGTTTTTTGTAACTATCAGGTATGCCTTGGTTATCTCTCTTTGGGCCAGATTCAAACTCTGACTAATTCGTATCTAATGCGAATTTTACCCATTTCGGGAATCAAACACGTACTTTGATGAATCAGCCCCTTAGACTGCACAATAGACAATCCTACACAGGGCAAACCCGAGGGGTATCTTTACATAGACAATACTTTCTTTAGAACAGCAAGCAGCAGGAAATATTGTCAAGACTTATTATCCCTAGGAATTGAGATGAGACAATAATATGGTGTGATTGATATTTATGTGTTTGGATCTGTTGTCTGTTCCAGGGGGTCCTTACAGTGTTTTATCAGTTTTGCAAAGCTTTGGCAATGTTACTGGCTCTAGCTGGTGTTTTTTCAATCATGCCGACATACAATATGCCGTCCTCTTGAGAAAATCAAGGATGAGTACTTCGACTGTGCCTTTTTCCACTGTTTATGAATGGAGGGGAGTTTTTGTACCCATTCAGGTATAGTTAAAACAATTAAATCTATTAATCTATTTCCTCTCTTTTCACATCTTTTTTTTGTTTTTTTTTTAGTTATTTTAATTTTATTCTCCAGTGTGGCATTTAAACTGGTATTCAGTTAGCAGGGTCACTAATCGTAGCAACCACAACACTTATTAATTAATAGAACATATATTTATAACACAAATATTATTTCATCTGCATTGTGGCCTCTAGGTCCCTCAATACAGTATACAGATTGTAAGTTATGTTGTGAAAAAGAGGCAGAATAGAAGAAAGAATTGTTTACAAAACACACAATAACAAAGACCAGCTACCTAATTGTTAAGAATATAGTTATGGTTTCTTTTATTTATGTGGGGTGGGAATATAAATTGGTTTGTGAGAAATTATTCAACTAGTAACTTTGTGGAAGAATAATATAATTAGGAAAAAAAAATCTGACCATTAGTAAATGGCCCCATTTACTAATGGTCGAATTATTTTTTTCCAATTCAGATTTTTTAGCACTAAAAGTCAGTGAAAAAAAAATTTTTTCTTTACTATGTGACAAAACTGCAACAGTTCAAAATCCTAAAATACTCCAGGGGAAGTTACCATGCATTATTGTTTTCAATTTCACACACTTTCAAGGGCAACTTGATCACAGTATTGTTTTCTATTTCACACATTTTCAAGGACAACTCATTACTGTTTTCAAAAATGCAAGTGAGATGAGTGGCAATGCTCCTAAAATGGCAGCTGGAGGACTTCCTGTTTGGAAAAAATTAAGAGAATTCATGGAAATCATGATTTTAAAAAAAAAAAATTCAATATATTCTCGAAAATTTCATAAAACTTTCATCAGATTTTTCGAGTCAACTACATTGAACATTTGGGATAAAAATAAAGCAATATCCAAAACTTTTGTACACATTATTGTGACTATTAATAAATACGTCATTGAACACATTTTTTTTAATCAAAAGACTCTCAGGAGTTTATATGAGTTTCTAAAAATGAAATCTGATTTTTTGTAAATCTGCATCTAAATGTTTAAACCAAAGACTCAGTGAACATTTACAGACATAAACTATCTATCACTAAACTGCAGCCCTGTGACTCTGTAGTAGCTGCCCTCCCTCTAGTACAGGGGCCCCAACCTTTCTTACTTGTGAGCCACAGTCAAATGTAAAAAGACTTGGAGAGCAACACAAGCATCATAAAAGTTCATGGAGGTGCCAAATAAGGGCTAAGATTGGCTATTAGGCAGCCTCTATGCACACTATCAGCTTACAGGGGGCTTTATTTGGTAGTAAATCTTGTTTTTATTCAACCTAAACTTGCCCCCAAGTCAGGAATTCAAAAATAACTACCTGGTTTGGGGGCACTGAGAGCAACATCCAAGGGGTTGGGGAACAACATGTTGCCCCTGAGCCACTGGTTGGGGATCACTTCTCTAGTATAATACATTACATAATTTTGTTCCATTCTATCAAGGACTTTACTATTGAAACCCCTTTTGGCTGTGTTGGATTTGCAATTAACGGTTCCCAGTTCCTAGCAATTACTTTTGGTAATGGCCGGCCTACAAATACCAGTATCTTCACCTTCTCGCCCAAGCAAGGACTATCGCTGGTAAGTATGTGTTTTCAAATGATTTTTTATATCTAATATATCAAACACATTTAAAATTTAAAATACAGATATCGTTATTGGATCAATGCAGAAGTGAATTGATCCAATAACAGGCTCAATATTATATAGTTTTTGGAATAGATACCTTGTCAATCTATAAAACATTGACTTTACTGCAAGACTCAGTGGGATAACTGTACGATCTACAGGCAGGGATCTACAGCCTGGGTCCTCTGTAACCTGCCTCTTCTTTAATTTTTCTGGGTATAGAAATACAAAAATGACTGATCCCCACAGCAAACTTATTGAAAGGGCCTGCTTAAACTTTTGAAAGACATTTTACATTATTAACATTTATTTATAAAGCGCCAACATATTCCGCAGCGCTGTACAATAAGTGGGTTTCATACACTGGACATACAGAGTAACATATAAAGCAATCAATAACCGATACAAGAGGTGAAGAGAGCCCTGCCCAAAAGAGCTTACAATCTACAAACCTAAATATTAGTGATGAGCAAATCAGTTCCGTTTCTTCGGCGAAAAATTTGAGAATCTTGGAAGAGATTAGCAAAACAGCGAAAAATCTGAGAAACGGTGAAAATGTTGTGCGTCAAAAATAATTGACGTGCGTAATTTTTTCTACACACCCAACAATTTTTATGTGCAAATTTTGACGACTGTTTCACGATATAATCCGCCAATAGCGAAATGTGGAAATTCGCCACAAATCCATGCCTGGCAAATTATTTTGCCTATCACTAATAAATATATATTGAAGCTGCTTATAATTATAAAAAACAATATGCTGCAAAATCATCTGTTTTAAAATATATTTCAACTTTTATATTGTATATATTTAATTGTAAGTGAATAAAGGTTAGTTGGCTGCACGCTGTTACATCATCTACTGTGCATATTGTTTGTGAGCCATGTTGATTGCCTTGGTCTTTCAAGTAATAACACAATGTTGTGGAATTTCAGAAACAGACTATAATGGTAGCAGAAACAACTGGTGTTAAACATTTTTCAGCCTCAAAGCAAGATTATTTGGTCATTGCGAGTGGAATGGGCAGCACAGACGCATTACAGGTTAGTAACAAATAGTCACTTGTTGCTTAACCTCATTTATACAAGTCCCCTCTGTACTCAAAATATGTCTGTGTTACATGATTCAAATAATGTATATACCATGCTAAAAGCTAATTTAGCCCAAAGCTCATTATGTTCCTGTGTAAATTGAAATGTTTTTGCACACCGAGGGACCTCACTTCATAAAACCAAAGGTCCCATTCTGTCCTTTACTTCCTTCCCTTCCATCATTCCTTGCTTTTATTCTAGGTTTTGGAAATTGAAGACTTACTATTGTATTTACAGTCACCTATTTAATTGTGTCACTAGGTTTATAAATGGAACAATGGTCTTTTCGCACTACATCAAAAACTTCCAGTGCTTTGGACCTCGGGATTAACCGTGTTCACACGTGGGGAAAGTATTTATTTGGTTGTGTCCCTGGCAAGTCCTGTGCAGAATTCTCTGATATACACATGGTCCATGAATCAGTTTGGAACTCCCCAGGAAGTGCCAGTTAAAGGCGCAACATGTGTGGAATCACTGGCTTCTGGAGCAGATGTCTACATCATTTTATCAGGTGCCATAGTCCAAAATGAAGATATTGTTATGTAGTGCCATTGTCTTGCACAGTAAATATACTGTGTGTATAAATACTTTAATATCTGTAATGTATATTTGTGCAGGAAACACATCTGTTGATATTTTCCTATGGGAGTCTGGACAAACGTTTTTTAAAAAAATACAGACGATCCCATATGAAGGCGGTACTAACATGATTCATGCTTTTATGCCACCTTCTGGGCTAAGTGAGTATTACTGTCTAATATAATATTTAAGATACTGGGCAAACTTGTGAGCCTAGGATAATGCTTACCTAAAGATAAAATAGAGGTTGTAATTCCAAGTCAACAGTTACCACTGACTGTATACATACTGAGGATGCACTTTACTAAAGGTGAAAAGAAGCTCAGCTATTTAGAGATTCTTATATCAACCTTGTTTGAAGTAGCAGGGAATTGAGGAATTCTGTGACTGCTAAAGACAGCATAATACATACAAGGGAGAATACTGAAATAAGTTGTTAGTTTACATACAAATATACTGTATATTTTTGCTTTTATGTTGTATTGTGCAGTCAATAATGTTTAATATTATGTATCTTTTAAGTAATCAGGGACTACATGAGAGGTCCAGGAGACCTTGTATGGCCAGTAATACAGAGAGGGCAGACATAGGGCTTAAACTTGATGGAACTGTGTAACTATGTATCATCAATTGAATGCTAGTGGCAAACAATAATATTCCTTATTGATTCCTGACAGTTACCTTTACAGGAATAGTCAGTCTGCTAAACAATATAATATATTAATGCTGCTGATGAATTTGTGTATTTTCAGTTCACTTTTTAGTTTCTGGTGAGAATGCCTCGGCACTGTACTCCTTAAACTCCGGATGGAATCAGTTTTCCCTGGTACTGCTTGCTCCAGCCTCCAAACATCTAACTTCTGCCATAGTGAGGTCTATGAATGCCACTAAAACAATAATTGCACAGGCAGGAGATCTCAGCTCTCAGATCTTTGAACTGACTTCCATCTCCAATCAGTCTGACTTCATACCCAGGTACTTAAACCTTTTTGTTCAATACTAAATATTTATAACTTACAAATACCATATATTTAATTTGATTAGACATATTTTTCTTAAATGGTTTGAGCAGATTGATCTGTAGTTAATCTGGCATTTGGTTTTTACATCCTCTGTGTATTTCCATGTTGACTGTATTAAAGTTGTGCTGTGCTTGCCTTTCTGCTAGTTCAGGTGAGCTGAAGTTTGAGCCTGGAGAGAGGGAAGCTGTTATAGCTATCAGTATCCTGGATGATTTGATTCCAGAGGAAGATGAATCATTCACTATCCGGTTAAAGAATCCCAAAGGTGGAGCTGAAATTGGTGCTAACAGCTATGTAAGGATTATTATTCCAACAAATGATGATGCACATGGAGTTATTGGTTTTGCTCAGGTAAAAGTCTATAAAATGATTCTATTTTGCCATATGTACATGTTTTATTAAGATATCATTATGTGTTGTTGTCATTTTTATTATACATGGATAATATCAATACTTTAATCTGGCAAATACTGTTATTTTATCATTATAATTGTTATCAACATGTTTGAAGTCACAAGTGCTCAATTATAACAATAGTATTTTAAAAAGGTGACATTTTGTAAGTATAATAAGAACCTATAACGAAAATGTGTAAGGATAAAGGACAGGATTGTCCAGTCTGTGGGCACCCAGCTATCTTTGAGTTGCATCCCAATGTTAGCGCCAGGGCCCCATAATACTAAGTTACCATGGCTTTCTCCCTAGGGGGGCCCAATTTTTATCCTCTAACCACTTGGGGACACCTGATAAGTGCCATCTGTTAACAAGTTAAATGGAGCCTCAATGAAAAAAATGGCTTTTATATTCATGGCCACACCCTAGTCATGCCACCCAATCATAATGCTTTCCCCCCCACAAGCCCTGCCCCTTTTGTGATCCTCAAGTCACACGTTTCCATTTTGTTGCCCTCTCTGCCATGGGCCCCTGAATTAAGTACCCCCTGTTCCCCCCTGATGGTGGCCCGGGGTAGCTCTTCAAAGTACAAATAGTGAATCACATGATCTTTATAAAGTCATTTTTTAAACATTTTATCTAAGTTCCTGGAATATCTTCCAAATTCTTAAACAAATTCCATTCCAATGACAAAAAGGACTGAGTTTCTAATGTTTTTATATAATATATACAAAATAAAGAAAAAAAATCTTAAACTGTTAACATCCATTAAGACAAATATTTTACCCCAATCTGCTAAAGCATTTTTCCAAACAAAATTTTTTCACCAGGCCTGAGCTGTTAAAAACCTTTATAACCAAAAACAAAACTGTTGCAAATTGAAAAATAAAGCATTAGACCCAGGCAAAAAGCATAAAAAAAACTTGCCATGATAAACTCTTGCAGTCAACACCTATGTGAAAGTGAATGAATTTGCCAAACAGTAAGAGAAAAGTAAAAAATGTTGAAGAAATTTTACCAAATTTTGATTTTTTTCCCTTTGGTAAAATAGACTAGAAAACCAATAATCTCATTAGTGTTAATTTTTTACTGGTAGAGCTCTTTAATAAAACAAGCAGAAGAGATGGAGCAGGATAATTTGGTCAGCTTCACCATTGAACGCCTGTACGGAAATTATGGTCGTGTTGCAGTGGAGTGGTTTGCCAATGGCAGTATTTCTGATATATCGCCTTCATCTGGAGTGGTATGTGTTCTCACTAGTACTGTATAGGCATCTGATCATTTCTGACATTTTAAGATAAGATAATATACAAATCTTCCATGTTAAATTATTTGCTGACATCAGACAGGCAGACAGCTATACTGCAAAATGTGGCTATAACTGTCATAAATACGTAAAACCAGATTGACTAGTAATTACACTTTCCATGTATCTATATTATAAATGCATCTTATATGTTTGTGTATTTTCTCTAATACACTGTACAGTATTGCTGCTTCATATATAAGGTGCCATTCACCTCCACAGCACATTGTGTGTCCCCAATTGTTTCGGCACAACTGCACTGTGGCGATGCAGGTTGCTGTGGAAACACTGGTGCAACCTCCAAACCAGGTTCCTGCAACAGCCTGCATCTGTCAGTGTACATACCTTTAATGAATGGGATTTGTAGCTCAACTACATTAGAGAGGATTATAGGCAGATGGGGGGTGTTTATTTTTCCCATAAAAGCGATCAACGCACCAGAGGCCCCCCCTTTAAATTAGAGGAACGTAACTTTCATTTGAAGCAGCGTAGGGGTTTTCACTGTGAGGGCAGTGAGGTTGTGGAATGCCCTTCCTAGAGATGTTAGTGGTTGTATATATAGTTTATGTATGTGAGTGTATAGATTGGTAAGTATAAGTTGTGGGTGCTGGGTTTACTTGGATGGGTTGAACTTGATGGACTCTGGTCTTTTCTCAACCCTATGTAACTATGTAACTAACTGCAGGGAAATGTTCCCTTTAAACTCTTAAATTAAAAAATTGTTTAAGTCTTTGTGAATAAGGTCTGAAAGTGCTTAATTCTGTTTCACATAAAACTTTTAATACATTCATTACAATTGATTAGAGAAAATGTAATGTAACAGTATTTCACACTTTTATCAATAGGTCCCTTGTGGCACTGTGTATAAATTACTAGTAAATATTCCCACACATTACTAATGGAAATATTGGACCTTTTTTTCTGTAACATAGTTCTTCCAAATTGGTCTGGCATCATGGGGTGCAAATAGATTTCCCCAAGAGACATTACATGTGTGAACTGATTGACTGATTTCTTAAGCTGGTTTGGAAATAGTGACAGTTAAGTTAACTTTACCTTTGTCTGCTTCACTTCCTTTGTACAGGTTACATTTTCTAATGGCCAAGCTCTGACTACAATCACTGTTACAGTTATAGCAGACAACATAGCTGAGCTCACAGAGACTGTCACCGTTATGCTAACGAGAGTGGTGACGATGAATATAGCGGATCCATCACGAGGAGCTACCTTAGACCCACTAAGGACAAAAGCTGTACTGGTTATCCTACCAAATGACTCTCCTCATGGTGTGATTGGATGGCATATCAATTCCTTGCAAGTAAAAGTAGAAGAACCTGAAGGTAGTACTGTAGTGTGTTTATTCTATGATTTGATAACCTATCAGTCAACATCAGAACTTAGTTCTGATGCTTATTTGTTGCACATCATTAACCTGTTACTTATAGTAGGTTTTCCTTCCTGACACAGTAAATTCAACCATCATTACTTTGCAAGTTGTAAGAGAACAAGGATTTGCCGGAGACATTGCAGTTTATTTGCAGTCTGTGCCGAACCTTGCCCTTCCAGCAATCAATCGAGCCACAAAAAATCAGGATTTCATGACCAAAGAGGAAATTGTAATCATAAGAGAAAACAAAACATTTGCTTTAGTGCCTATCACTATTTTACCTGTAAGTATTTTCTGGAAGTTCTTTCTTTTTGGCAAAAACATTTTTGAGACTGTTTACCAATAAATGAGGGCTTTCAAGTAAAAATATGGGGGTAGACAGTATGCCAGAACTGTAAAGCTTGTGAGAAAGGGGAGGAGAGCAACCCTGCACTATAGTCTCAGGGTGCACATTGTGTTATTTAATGAACGAACATTGGAAAGAACTGTAAAGCTATGGCATTCTCTCTCTAAATTGCTGATGCCATGACACATGAGCAATAGATTGAGCAGCATTGCTTGGAGGAGTCTGTTGGAGACGGTGCATATTCCTCGCCCACAACCAGCAGCTATACATTGTACTACTAAATATTATTCATATAGGTCAATGCTGATGTCTGTTTTTAGTGCCATGTCTTTGATTTATTGACAACAGGGTAGTCACAAATAAAGTCTTAGCTTGACCTGAGTTAGTTTAATGCTTTCTCTTTAGTCTAGTAGAAAATTTAAAATAGTTGATTTCTCAGTTATTCTGGAATATACATTTTCTTCTAGTTTGGGCTTTGATGGAACTAATCAGAATAAATGGGCATCTGTCAAAAAAAAAAACTTGTCTGGGAATAGTAGCCAATATAAATCTCATTGATCTTTCCATACATTATCACAGTCTTTATAAGTAAACTGATAACATAAGATGATATTATAAATGTGTCTTTAAGGATGATTTGCCAGAACTATATGAAGGATTTCTCCTAAATATCACCAGTGTTGCAATTTTGAATGCATCAACCTCCAGAGAGCAACCGACTGTCAAGAGGCCTGGCACAGAAATAGCAGAGATTATTATTCTGGAAAATGATGAGCCGAAGGGAGTATTTCAGTTTAATGTATCAAAGGTACCTTTCCATTACATTTTTTCATGATAGAGAAATTAAGTAGGACTTCAAACCACTTTAATATCTTTGCTACAAGAATAAACACTGAAATAGGGCAGGTACAGAGAACATCAAATCTGAGGCCTTATGAAATTTTGTTCTGTAGCATTTGCATGTGTAGTGCTGCCCTTCTATTGGCCATGAGAAGTGCCCATAATCTGCTGGGGTTGTTCACATTAAATTTAAGGAGTTGATTTATTGTTGAATAGCTCTTTTATTGTCCCCTACAACAGAGTGTCATATTCTCCCTTATGTCTCTCAGTTGTTCCTCTGGTCTTCCTCAAGGCTCTTTCCTAAGTCTCCTTATTATTCTCTCTATAGACTTCCTCCCATAGCAAACTAATTGATATGGTTTCTAATACCACCTCTATGGTGACAATATTCAGTTCTGTCTCTCTGCTCCTGATCTCAGCCCAAAGGTCTTAAAGACAATTTGCAATAGGTCTATATTTTTTTATTTGTAGCTCTCCCCCGTTTGGAGGTTCAGCAGTTATTTGGTTGCTAGAATCAAAATTACTTTAGCAACCTGTGTGTGGTTGATTGAAAGACTGATATATAAATAGAGGACTTGAATAGAAAAATATATACTAAAAAGTAACAATAACAAATAAACTGCAGTTTCACAAAGCAAAAGTATTTTGGCTGCGGGGGTCAGTGACCCCTATTTGAAAGCTGCAAAGAGTTAGAAGAAAAAGGCAAATAATTCAAAAACTATAAAAAATAAATCATGAATGTGTAAACTATTCCCAGTAATATTTATTCTGCATTTTAACTACATTTCTCATAATACCACAGAGTAGCAAATGAGTAAATGTACTGCTGTTACTGCTGTTTTAATATTTTACCATGAATTTTCTTGTTGTATGGTTTCCTTGAACTCAAAATATTACCCAAAGGCTTTTTCATTGCAGGATATTAACGGGGCAGTGAATGCTTATGAAGTTCCACCTCCACGCAATGTGCTGATTCTTCCCATTATCAGACGTGCTGGGAAATTTGGGCCTGTTACTGTTTATTGGGAAGCCAAGCCAATGACTGCAAGTCAAGAAGATTTTTACCCATCTTCTGGTAACCTCACCTTTTCTGATGGACAGGTGCATAGCTATTTCCTATAAGTTCTTCTTTATATGATGAAAAGTAATGGTTTATCCTTTAGATTTCCTCTGGCTTTCAGGACGAAATAGGTAGAGACCTGCATATGGATTTATCCTTTACTCTTGGGTGGTAGGGCTTTTATTGGTAGGACCCGTATTACCTCCAATCTCAGACTGTCTGTATATCAAAAAAGTTAGATGTCAGAATGAATAATATAATGCAATAATTGCTTAAAGGGATAGTAACATGTTCCAATTTTAAGTGTTACTATTCCTACTTAAACCCTAGTGCCACTTTTTTTTCTAACTGGTGTACCCCCCTGCCTACCCAAAGCTCTCCCCTTACTAACCTGTGTCGGTCTTGAGCACAGCTTGAAGTTGAACAGCTTCCTGAGTGATGGTGCATTTGGGGGCAGGGCAATGTTCTCGTAGGCTGGAGCACAGTTTACATTTTTCCTCCAGTCTATCAAAACCTGGGATGTGTCACCTGACAAGGGGACTCCTTGACTGACCCTTTGGGGCACATTTCTGGATCAAAAAACTTAGTTAACATGAATTAATACAATGCTGACTCTCAAGTTTATACCGTATAAAGATACAGAAACCACAGTATAACAATGCATTCAGGAAAACATCCACATTCAGTTATTTATAAATAATTTGAGAACATAAAGAAGAAAACTCCTGACATTTTTGCAAAATATACAAAAAGGGGAGGGTGGGACGTTTCTACCTGCTCAGAAGTGACTGCTTCTTCCCCTGACATCCCTTCCCTCTCTTTCTCTGGCCCTCTGACCCAGCTTTCTCCTGCTTTAAAGGAACAGTTCAGTGTAAAAATGAAACTAGTTAAAATAGATAGACTGCACAAAATAAAAGCTAGTTAGGCAAAAGTGTAATCTAAAAAGGCTGGAGTGGGCAGATGTCTAACATAATAGCCAGAACAATTCCTCCTTTGCAGCTCTTTCCATGTCATGACTCTTTCCATCTGACCCAATCACAGCTACATCTGATTCTGTCAGTCTCTAAACATAACCAGTGTAATCTGGCTACTGGTCATTTGGATCTTATGGCTCCAGGGTTTTCCTATTCCTTTAATACACAATCTAGTGTTTGTCAGTAGTGATGAGTGAATCTCTTTAGAAAATTTGCGACATGTGACTACTACACAACTTTTTTGTTGCAAGTGACTGTGCCCGCAAATTTTTTTACATGCCAGCAACTTTTTTTGATGTGCCTTTTTCCTCACTAGGTGAACTTTTGCCATGGATCTCCGCAGTTTTTTGGCTTTTTTTTTTAGACTTATTTCTCAGTTGTTATATCCCTTTGTGATCACTAGAGGGTGCTCTCTATATGCCACATCCATAGCGTTTACTTTACAGAGTACTGTTTCCTTACTAAATTCTTTTTTTGATGATTTACAAAATATAGAAAAATAGGAACAGCACTAAAATAAGTTCTGGCACTTTGCCTTTTTGTTAAGCCACAGACTGAATTGTAAAGTGAATCCTCTGCTTAGTCTGAGTCAGTCTGAGTTAGTCTGAGTTAGTCTCAGGCTTAATAAACGGCAAAGTGCTGGAAATGATATATGAGTGCTGCCACTACTCTTCTGCATTTGGTATATGGTGGTGCCGCAGCCACAATCCTTGGAACGAAGGTACAGGTATGGAATCTGTTATCCAGAAACACATTATCCAGAACTTTCCATATTACAAGAAGGCTCCATTAAAAACAAATAATTCAGATTTTTTAAAATGATTTTCTTTTTTCTCTGTAATAATAAAACAGTGCCTTGTACTTGATCCCAACTAAGCTGTAATTCCTACTGCATACAAAACAATCGTATTTTGGGTCAATGACTCCTATTTGAACCAACCACAGTTGGGAAACATCTACTTTTTGCCTCCTATAGTCAAGGACAATATGATTAGAAGCTTCAATGAATAGTTACACATCGATAAAATCTGTGAATGTAATGATATAGATATTTTGTAAAAAAAAGAAAGGTTAGATACTATAAAGCTGGGCATTCTGAAAATGTTTATAATCATCTAATATATAATGCATATGACTGGCAGAGCAGCACGAAGCACCCATGATCTAAACATCTTTCCCCATCTCACCAGCTTAATGTCCACAGTGAAAGACAGACTGCTGTAAAAATGCATTTCTTTAACTTTAGTTTTGAATGTCTAATAGATATGTTTTTCTTGCAGGGATCAGGAGTTATACAAATTTTTATAGTAGATGATACCTTTGTTGAATTCTCAGAGGCATTTACTGTTGTGCTGAAAAATCTGACAAATGGTGCCAAGTTTGGAAATGAAACTACCGTTTTGGTTAACATTCCACCAAATGATTCCCCAATCGGAGTATTTGGCTTCGAAGAAAAAACTGTAAGCCTAAGTTTAAGTTTATTATCTTTGTTTGTTCTCATTTTTTCCTCACAAGTATTTTTTCTTGCCAATTAAATATGTGAATATTAATGTAGCATGCAATTTAGATACAGTATATAGGCAGGAATAATGTGTAGAAAAATAACAACCCATAGATGATGGCCTTAGGACACTGTAAACACTGTGGCTCTAAGTGAGGCCACCAGTACAAAGAGGAGGGTACCAATATTCTTCCCAGTGAGGCCTTCCTACCCCGCCAAAATGAAGCAGTCCCCCGGAAGCAGCAGTCTTTCTGGAACTAATTTGTCATTCAAACACTGCCCAGCAAAATGGCACCTACTCCAGCCATTCTTCCTTGTATTATTGGGTCTCCTGAACTTGGGAGTTATTTTTATGGAGCAGCAGCCTGCTTCCCACTAGGGTACATTTACTACACTGCATTTTACAAAGACCAAACATACATCTTTAACTTTAAAGTCCAGTCTGTGGTTTAATAAAATATGTAACAAAAGTGATTTGGTGAGATAAGAACACAATAACTGTAACCATGCAGTGCTGCCCCCAGGAACCGGGGCAGTCACCCCACCCCTTCCCTGCACACACACTCCCGTGTGTGCATGTACGCTGACAAAATGGTGGAGGCGGGACAAGTGGTCATCCAAGAGCTGCCAGTGGGGGTATAAGGGTCCTGACTAGGGGTAGCCAACAGATGAGGTAAGTGCCTAGCGCCCGCATAGCATTGCACCCTAGGCATGTACCTCTTCTGCCTACCCCTAGTTCTGGCCCTGTAACCATGAACCATGTAACATTCATAAGTAAAAAATTTTCCCCACAACACAGTGTTTTTTTTTCCCCAGAATTCCAGCATCATTACCATCTCAAGGAGGCAATGTGCTTGGCACAGTTGTGCTGCACCTGCCACAGTTGGGCCTGTTTAGACAAAATTACTGTAACTGCAGATGCATTTTCACAGAAGTCTGGCTCGGGTCATTTACGGTGCTTGTGGTGCCTGCACCTGATTCTTTAGGTGCAAGTGTGCTGTGCCTATGGACAAGGTGTGCAAAGGGAATACTGGAAACCTGCCTGGTCAGTAGGTGGCAGTCGCATCAATAGGCACAGCAGCACCTGATTCAGAACAGAAGACAGGAAGGACTGAGTGGCAACGAGAGCGAGGAGAGGAAGTAAAAGGAGCGCATTTTGACTGAAGTGCCTTTAATAAAAGTGGTTTTATGCACAAATGACTGTGAGGAAATTGTAGGGACTGCAGCTGCACTTGCGGATGTAAATGAGCCCTTAGGTTGAGCACTGCAGGCACAGAGGCTGTTCTCTCACCAATCTGTACAGCCCTGAAATGTTATTAGTTATATGTAATATAAGGAAGAATAAATATTTACTTCTACTGTCTTGAAGGGGTTTCTGAGTTATTATATTTTTATATCCTTTTTACTTTAAATAGTCCAGTAAATAATTGAAAAATAATGTATGCATTTACAGTATACCATATTATACTGTATTTATTCATTCATTTGAATTAATTATTGTATTGTCAATTTTTGCTTATCTAATTATAATACTCTGCTCCAATACTCTACTAATTTTTTCCAAATCTCTTCTTATCAAGGTAAGAGTTAGTGAAGCTAAATACACGGGGGACCTTAATGGAGAAGTGACTTTAACAGTGGCACGGAGTCCCGGGGGCCGTGGTGCAGTGAAAATTATCTGGGTCCTTGAGGAAGCTGCACAGTATGATCTCAGACCATTAAATGGCACTCTGATCTTCAATGAGGTGTGGCATTCTGTTTTCCTTGTTTCTGTTTATCCAGTAGCTCAGGCAGCTCTGTTAGGATGGCCCATCCTTACTCTGGATTGGCCAGTATTATCATGTAAGAATAAACGATACAGCGCATATTGGTATTCTTTATTATAATGATGTCAGTAAAATATAAAAATTCCATGGAGCCTTGGTTAAACTGGGGCAATACCATACCATGATGCAATATATCCTGACCCCACTAATAGTTGTGCAGTTCTGCATTTACTGATCCATTAGGAGACATTAAGGGTCACCTACCATTGACAGGGCCTGGTGCAAAGTGCAGGAAATAGGCATGAGCTGCCATGTTTTCACACTTTGCACCTGCTCTGAAGATAGTACCCACAGGTGCAGGTTTAGAACAGGACCTGTGCTTTCTCCATGAATATACAGCACTACCTGCATTCTGATAATGCTGTATTCAAGAGATGCGGGTGGGGGAAAGCACATATGGGTACCCCTTTCCCATCCATCATGGGACATGCCAGACTGCACAGTGCTGTGCTCAATCATGAGCATTTATGGGCAAATCTGGACCTCTGCTTCCAGGGTTGTGGTAAATTACCCCTATTTTATGTTGGCGGCTATTTAATCATTTTTTTTCCAGCTCTATGTACTGTGCAGCACATTTGTGGGAATAATTGGATACTACTAAAGGATTACATTGGTGAGGCAAAGTGTAAACTTTAATTGCAAAAGGTACTATGGGATGTATTTAATGTATTTTGAAGACAAAGGAAAGCTCTCTGTTATTATATTTCTGTGTTAACCCCCTGTATTTAAAAATGTTACAGTTGTTTCATGAAAATTACTTAAAGAGTAGCAATATTTAAACAAGGATCACCACAATATCCACCTTGCCTTCCTTATTGTTAATGGAAGAAATTAGGATATGCCTTTCTCATGAATTTGCTTGTTATATTGTTTTTGTTCTTAGCAATGTACATTGTAACAAATTATTTTATATTGCTTTTGCAAAAATGATTGTTTCTGTGTATTTTTCCTTTAAAAGAGTGATACAAGAAAATCCTTTACTTTGCAAGCAATTCAAGACAATCTGCTGGAAGGAGAGGAAACATACACAATCCAGCTTGTTTCCGGAGACTATTCAGTGATATCTCCGGTAGATGGTAAGTAGCAGTAGCCAGTCTACAATCTTTGTTCTTTGTAAGGGTAAAGACACATGGAGCTACTTAGTAGCAGCTACTTGTCACGGCTACTAAAAGCTAGAATATACACTGCTATATACTATACTGAGAACTGCCTCTGGTATAACACACATAGAGACAATTCTCAGTAAATAATCAGCATTGTCTATTTCTGTAGCTGCCATTGCTGGAAAGAATCTCCTCTCCCACACACATATACATACTTTACTAAGTTAGATATGTTGCAGACTATTTAGCGATTTAGATCAGTATTAGCTGGAGAGGTACCATGGTGGGGTAAGGCTGAGCTATATTTCTTGCTAGTGAGTTCAGGTCAATATAGATGCCCCCCTATGTTTCACTGTAGAGAAGACTATATTTGTGGTCTCTTTTTCCCACAGGCTGATTGGCCAGTAAATACTTTTATGGGTTTGCAATATTAAAGGGAAAATATACCCCAATTTTTAACACAATCTCATTCAAATGGGCTTATGTAGAAAAGGTACATAAACACTATCTGAACTTCTAGAAATAAATATAAATGTATTTTATTTTCTACACAAACATACTGATTTCACAGACTGAAAGAAAACCATGATAACCCATACAAGCAATTTCTCAGCACTTAAAGTCACTCTGCTTTGCAGAAAATTTGTGCAGCACCCACTATGAAAAGGAGAGCAATTTCCCAAAATCCATCACTTCAAAAGTAACATAGTGAGGGGGGGGGGGGTTGTACTACTGTGATGGGGAGGGATTGCATTACTGTGTAGGGAACTTTAGAACACTTTTGGGGTTTCCTTTTAATCTGTGGAATCAGGTATCAGATAGTGTTTATGCACATTTTCTACATATGTCAAAAAGGGGGATATATTTTCTCTTTACATTTTTACAAAGGAAAAATTTTTTTGCACAAAAGAATTAATATCCACATTGCACATTTTTCTCTGTTAGCAACGTTATTACATTCCCGCTCATAAGAAGACAGGAAAGCAGCTGACAGTATAACGTAAATGCTGATCTCAGTTACACATTACATGCCTCTAGTGGAGGTCACATTCACTCATCAGATACAGTTAACATTCTGATATATAAGGCCAGGAGACTCTGAGTTG
Source organism: Xenopus tropicalis (assembly GCF_000004195.4). Taxonomy (NCBI): domain Eukaryota; kingdom Metazoa; phylum Chordata; class Amphibia; order Anura; family Pipidae; genus Xenopus; species Xenopus tropicalis. The sequence goes on along the minus strand of NC_030677.2, from coordinate 178,823,831 downwards.
GATGAATGAGGATTTTGCTTGCTGTTTACAATGATTAGTTTATATTTAGCTTTCCCATAAATGTAAACACTCTTCAAATTAAATCAGGATGTTTGAGCTATTGTCATGTTGCATTCTAGGAACTGCTTTTGTTGTTATAACTGGTGATACTGGGGCATCTGGAGTGGTTGGAATTGCACCATCATCAAGAAATATCATCATTGGCGAACCCCTTGGAAATTATAATGGTACCGCCTACATCAGGTATGTTTTTCTCCTTAATGAAAATAATAGTTTAGTAGTGTTGGATTTTAAGAAATATATATACTGTATTTATATCATTGTATCATTGTAGCCTGCAGCTTGTATTGGCAAAATATTTTCACTATTTCATCGGGTAAAAATAAATGCTCTATATGGTAGTGTTTATATTTTCATTCCATTCTTACATTTATATTTGGAAGCTTTAAAAAGAAAGACTAATTCAATTCCAGCTTTTCCTATAGAGACAGATGCAGTTCAATGAGAATAAATGATCTCATTGTTTATCACATGATAGCTATATTGAAGTCTATGCGAAAAAACTGTCCTGGATTAGAAACAAGTTTTCTCTCCTCAAATTTAATCTCACCCCAAAGTTTTTTTTAATGTGATAGACCATTAAATAAAGTTTTTTTTTTATGGCACTGAATGTGGCCCATTGTCTCTGTAGTCTTGTTCGTGGGCCCGGAATCTTTGGTGAGATCACAGTATATTGGAATATTACTCCAGCATATCAAAATGAATTTCTGGAAGTGACAGGCTCGCTGATAATGAGAGACAGGCAATCTGCTGCTGTTGTTATTATTCAGGTAAGTGTCACAAGCCGTCTGAAGTTATATAAATAGAATATGTTATTTGTAGGGCTAGTAGCAATACTTCTCCTCATCTTTCCACTTGAGAAAGGGCATGATACAGCCCGAAACATGTTGTGTGCTGTGGTTTGAATAAATGCTAAAGCAATTAACCTGTGTGAAGGTACTCTTCTCTTATTCTGTGATTCTCCTCATCTTTCCATATTCCAAGCAATATTTGTTTTAAAACACCACTCTGTCTTTAAAATACTGCTAAATAAAATACTGATTTCAACCCAATATTATTATGAACCTTTTGGGAGATAGTCTTCTCTCTAAGCTTTGTTCTCCTACATTTGTATTTCTCTATCTTGTACTTAAGCTATGGTTTTGCATTTCTGTGTTGCACCAAACATCCATTCTGCTCAAGCAGCAAATATTTTTACCCACCTGGATGAACTCTGCTTTACTCCCAATTCAGAAAACTATCCATACTACACAAAAACAGATGCAGTTTTAAACCAGCACTTTGGGGACTTGTGTTTTGCATTAGTCCATATAATTTGTTTGAGTTACTTTTCTTTATTTTTCTTTATTTATTTATTTTCTAGGCCATGGATGATAATTCTCCTGAGGAGAAAAGCTACTATCGGTTTCAGCTGAATAAAGTCAGTGAAGGAGCAACCATTAATGAATCTAGCAGATCTGCAAACATAACTATGGCTTCCAGTGACCTTCCTTATGGAAACTTTCAGTTTTTACAGACACTTCTGCAAATATCAGAAGATGAAAACTGGGTAAGGCTGTGACTATTTTTTAACACAAGACCATGGTGGGACTTTCTTTGAAGCACCAAATTGCACTATGCTATTTTGTCAGGAAACTGTGGAAAAATTCACAAAAAGGCAAAAAGTCAATGGGTGTTTTCAAATTGTCAATGGGCATTTTTTCTCAAGTTTTTTCTCACTTCAATTACATTAAAATCAAAGGACATTTTTTTCTTGAGCCAAACCCATTAAAGTTATTGGAATGAGCAAAAACAGTAACAATGTTGTACAATAATTAATATACTAATATACTAATTTAGTCTGTTATCCAATAATCGTTTGGGGTGCTCCTGCACTTGTGTAATGCCCAATGTATGCTATCAAATAGAGTAACGGAACTCTTGTGTGTTGTATATCAAGATATCAAGAAAGAAGGAATGGTGAGCATATTCATACAGAGCCTAGGTTTTAAAAATTATAAATCCTTCCTGCCCACTTCCCATCCATATATTATACAGTGCCAGCAAGTACTTCCAGCAATCCATATATAAACCGGTACAACTCTTGGGGGCCCATTTACTTACTCACGAACTGGCCGAATGCGTCCGATTGCGTTTTTTTCGTAATGATCGGTATTTGGCGATTTTTCGGAAAATTATCGCGACTTTTTCGTTGCCATCTGAATGTTGCGTAAAATATGGCGATTTTTTCGTAGCGTTAAAACTTGCGCGAAAAGTCGCGCCTTTTTCGTAGCCATTCCGAAAGTTGCGCAAAATGTTGCGATTTTTTCGTAGCGTTCGGATTCATTCAAGCTTCAGTATGGTGACTTTTCTTGGGCCAGGTTGGAGCTGCAGAGTGCCATTGAGTCCTATGGGAGGCTTCCAAAATCTTGCTAAGTCTGAAAGTTTCGCCCGCCGCTTACGAGCGCTCAATACGACAAGATACGAGCGAATCGTAATGGCTACGAAAAACTCGCGTTTTTTTGCGAAAATCGTATTGGTAATGAAAAAGTCGCGACAATTTCCGAAAAGTCGTAAAGGCGCCGAAAAAATCGCAAAAAGTACGAAAAAGACGCAAAATGTTCGTTTTCCAATAGGAATTTTTCCAATTTGGATTCGAATTCGTGTCTTAGTAAATCAGCCCCTTGGTGTTTCATTTTGCAAAGGGCAAATAACAAAAGCTCCTTCAGGATTTTGCTTGGATATGGTGCATCGTATGAAAGATACTAAGTTCACCATCTCCATGGTGTGGTAAGATGCCTAGAGCACTGCAAACAGTCTTCTAAAGGATGTTGTTGGTATATTATTTGCTTTGAATACATTTCATTGGAAACACATCATTCTCTAAAAGGGGAAGAGGGAAATTGATTTTTTTTTGTTGTTTTTTTAACTTTATTGATTTCAAATCTTAGATTTTACTTATAAATCTGAGTTTGTTTATAGGCAATTCTTTTTTTATAGGCAGATGTTTTTCGTGTTTTTTTCATGCTTAACTCTGGATCTATCTTTAATTCAATGCTTTTTGTTTTTTTTCATTAACAGGCTAATGTTACTGTTGTTCGTTCTGGTGGCATATTTGGAACTGTGCTGCTGAAATATCAAACAGAGAATGGATCAGCATTAAGTGATCTGGATTATGCTCACACTATGGGACAGCTTGTATTCAACCCAAATGAAACTATAAAGCATGTGTCCATTAAAATACATAATGATATTCTTCCTGAAGGTCCTGAGGATTTTTTTGTTGTTATACAGGAAGTGAAACTTTTAGGAAGGTATAAAGTGTGATTTTTGTGTGTGAAATGTGTTGATTTCTAAAAGAATTTCCCTGGATTCTATTTTTTTTAATTAATCTGACTGTTATTACTGTGCAATGGGGCAGCTACAAGGCAGTTGTGTTGGAATGTGAGGCTGTCCATAAGGTGTGTACATAGACATATATTACACTATTGGGCAGATTTATTAATGTTCACATTTTTTTTCCACATGAAAAATCCAGACTAAATGATGATTTTGTGACGCTCTTTTTTCATTTGTTCTTTTTATAATCATATTTTCTAATAAATAAGGAGACATTTGCTCTTTTTAAAAAGTGAGTTTAGTGGTAGGAAAAGACATGAAAATTAAACTAATATTAATTTGAATAAATCTGTTTCTTTGTAGAAATATTTTTTTAGTGCTGACGTAAAAAAACAACAGAATAGATTCGATGTAGGATACAAGATTATTCCTTTGGACAAAAACAGCATGAATGTTAGTTATTATCTAAATGGAATTGCACTTTAATTAGGAAGTATTTTGCTTTTTTTGGATGACAGACTTTGCAGCTCTAGGCAGTGTCAGTCAGTGTCTGCTAAAGCTAATAAATCATTTCTTGTATACAAAGTGCCATTAACTCAAGGGATGAAAGCATATTTGTGCCTCTTTATAAATCCATGGTAAAGACCTCACCCTGAGAATTCAGTGTATTTTGGGGGGCCAGATATACATATGAATAATATTTATGAGCTGGAAAAAGTGCAGAGGCACTCAATTAAGTTGACTGAAACCTTGGTTTGATCGCTTTGTAGAAGTAGTTCTTGCATGGGGACATACTTGCTTTTTTCAAGTATTTTTGAGAGCATTATAGACAATTAGCAGATTATATTTTTTCACCCAGATATGACTGAAGGCCGTCTATTTAAACTGGAAGAAGAGCAGGCCCTTCTATGTTAGTGGTTCTCATACTGTGAGGCTTCTCCTCCCCTAATGGTTGTTGCAGTTGCAGGGGGATCCAGGTTGAGGACCAGTTAGGGAATGATTTGTACAAAATACCTATTTGCTCTTCAAGATACACCTGTAAGCCTGAAGCTAGGCTGCAATTTTTTAGTGAACACTTATTTTCTTACCTAGATATTTTTGCAGTGAGGGCTTAATTACTGAAAACCAGGCATATTCTCTTATATCTCCATCCATTTTATCAGATAAGGGGTCCAAACTACCACTGTTAAAGGTAACACTAAAACTCTAAACATAAAAATTCTGAAAATCTTTGATAATTCTTCACTGTGAGAGTGGTGAGGTTTCAAGGGTTTAGATGTTTTCTTGGACAGTCAAAATACATAAATATAGATAAAAGATAAAAATAGATAAAAGAAAAGGCACAGTCTGCTTTTTATGTAACTTTTTATCCTTTATTTTAATTTGGAAAGTTTTGCATTTAATGACATATTTTTATTGATATTACTTTTTCTAGGGATTATGATCATACTATTAGAGAAAATGGACTTCAACTAGATCAACCACCTATAATAGGAAACAATTCATTGGCTAGAATCATCATTCAAAAAAATGATAATGCAGAGGGTGTTATTCAGTTTGACCCAGATTTTGTTGATGTCCAAGGTACTATGTGCTTACATGCCTTGCATTTTATTTAAAACTATATATATATTGTATTTGAAAAAAAATTATTTTGTGCTTTACGGTGACATGTGTGGCATGTAGATATTATTATCTATATGTATATATCTATATGTTTGTGTGTTTATTATTTTTTACCAAAGAAAAGGATAAAATAGTTACATATTCATTTAACGTTTAAGATAAAAATTAGGAGAAAGGAATGATGGAATGCTTTGTGTACACAATAAATGTATGTGATGTTTAATATTAAATAAAAGATATTAGAAAGGTAAATAAATCAAATGTAAAGCCACAGCTGCCATTCATACGATGCAAATAAGATCAGTCTTAATGGGAGCAAAAAATGTTGTTGTTTTTTGTTTTGCTGTAAATAACTTTGTTTTCACACATTGTTTTGCTAGTGGAAGAAGACGTGGGAACACTTTCCATTCCCGTGATGAGACTGTATGGAACATATGGATATGTGACTGCTGAATTTGTGTCACGTGGCATTTCTGCACTGGCCAATGGCATTGACTACACAGTTCATAATACTTCAGTTACATTTCAACATGGACAGCAACTGAGTTTAATCAACATCTCCATTACCGATGATGAGGAAAGGTATTTAATTGTTCTAATAACAAGTGTGTTTAGGGAAATATATATATATATATAGTGATGGGTAAAATAATTTGGCAAGCATGAATTCGAGACGAATTTCCGCATTTTGCATGTGACAAATTCACTGCGTGACAAAAAAATTTTGCCTGCATCAAAAAAATTGTTGATATATCTGTATTTTCACATTTTTTCATGTGGATATTAATTTCTCCTGGATGCACTTATGACATCTTCCCCTATATTGGTACCTGCAGCATAATGAGGGTTTTATATTCCTTATAGTTCCCATATAATCAAGGCCAATCAATTGCCCACATGTAAGGCAAGGTCTGATTGACTGTCCTAGGGCCTAAAAATTGGATAGCTTGGTGACCAACTTATGTATTACTAGCTTTAAGGGTAGTACCACTCATATATACCAACACTTTCTATCCTTATATAGTCCCTTTGCCTCCAAGGTAGACATACAGCAAGAGAACTGCACTGAATAAAAACATGAAAAAAAAAAACTTGAATGCACCAAATTTGTATTCTACTCATTAATTTCAATGGCTCTACAAACTCTCAGAGTGAAAAATTGCTGAATTATTGCCTAGGAAAACTCCTACAATTAAGGCTTCAGTCTATGTTGTAATGAATCTCGATGCAATCATCCTCATCTGCACTTTTGTAATTTTGTCTTAGATATCATAGTTACAACATGAAATAGAAATATGATATTCATCTGAAGTCAGATATACCTTTCTCTTTTGTTGCCTTTAAAACTGATTTATTTTTTTAGAAAATCTGCTTTTCTTTTATTCACAGTGAACTTGCAGAGCAATTTGAGATACGGCTTGTGGCAGCAAGTGGGGGTGCAATTTTGGGCCGTCACCTTGTGTCTACAGTAACCATTGCTAAAAGTGACTCGCTCAGTGGAGCTGTGAGATTTCTTAATGAAAGTCAGATCACTCTCCCTAACCCCAATGTTTCGCTCAGTTTGCTGCTTGCTTTGGAGAGGACAGGTGGTACCTTAGGAGCATCTCAGGTATTGTACATATGTAATTCTTGATGATTTGAAAACTGAACCTTATTCATATGCACTGTTAACTCTAACAATGTTAGGATATGGGACCTGTTATCCAAAATGCTTGTGGTCTGGGGGTTTCTCGATAAGGGGGTCCATAATTTGGATCTCCATAATCCAGTCCACTAAAAAAATATCTAAACAGTTAATAAACACAATAGGATTGATTTACCCCCAATAAAAAATAATTATATCTTATTTGGGATCAAGTACAAGGTACTGTTTTTTTATTACATAGAAAAAGGAATCATTTTTAAAAATTTTAATTATTTGATTTAAATGGAGTCTATGGGAGATGGCCTTCCCGTAGTTTGGAGCTTTCTGGATAATGAGTTATCAGATAATGGATCCCGTACCTATATATATATTAATATAGAACCAGTTTGAGATGGTATTGAAACATATTTGTAGTAAAAAATATATTTCATTTTGTATTTGTCTTTCACTGGGGATTTTAGATTTTGTGGAAAATACTGGGGCCTAATTCCAAGGAAACCATCAAAGCTAATAATGATGACTTCAGTGAACCTTTGAATGGATCTGTGCATTTTAATGATGGGGAAGGAGGAATAAAAACTATCAGCCTGACGATTCTGCCCCATGGAGAAATAGAGGTGGAAGAGAAATTTATCATTATATTGAGTGTTGGAAGCGGAGATGCTGTGATTGATCGCAAAGCTGGAAATGTCACGCTGACAGTCAGTACATTTATTAATATTACATACCTACAGTTCTAATGACAATGATTATACTCCATTGTTCTACTAGAGCAGGGGTCCCCAACCTTTTTACCTGTAAACAACATTTAAATATAAAAAGAGTTGGCATGAAAAAAGTTCCTAGGGGATGACCAATAAGGCATAACATTGGCTATTTGGTAGCCCCAGTATGAACTGGCAGCCTACAAAAGGCTCTGTTTGGCAGTATACAAGGTCTTTATGCCTCCAAAACTTTAAAAATGAACACCTGCTTTAATACCCCTGGGAGCCACATGAAAGGAGTTGGTGTGCAACATGTTGCTTCTCAGCCACTGCTTGGGGAAAGTGGTCCGCACTCCAAATATCTGTGTTTCTCAAAGTGCTTTATTCCATAAATTTCACCAATGCTTCAGCTCCTGCTTGGGGCCTTTTTCAAGGCTTTATGAACATTATTATTTTTTTTTTAATTTCAGATAAAGAAATTTGGCGACCCAAATGGAATAATTCAGTTTGCACCGAAATCTCTTTTGCTGAAAAATTATACAGAGCCTGGAGCGGCTGAAGGTCCTTTAAATATAACATTTCCTTTAAATCGGGTCCAGGGAACAATGGGAAACCTAACGGTAATGTGTTTTTTAACTCTTTCTCCCTAAATGATTTTATGTTAAATATTATTAGAAAATATAATTATTTTGTCATTACAGTGATATATTCTCTAAGCCAACGATGGCAAACCTATTTAGAAAGGAAAAGTAAAGTAAAATATGAAAGTGTAATGATGTGCCATCTCACTATGTAGCTGTTTGTGTGTACCTTACTGGAATATGATACAGGCAGTGGTGTAACTAGTAGCAGACCCTGTGGTTGCAAAGAGTGACGTGGGAGACAGGCTGCCCGGACCAGGGGTCAGCTTCTCCTATAGCATAAAAGTACCCCAACCCCAGCCGCTTTAATTCTTGAAATAGAGATAACCAGTCCCATGTCATGACAAAGCATGACAAATGATTCACTCCTGAGGAATTCAGGCCTAAAAAAAACAGGACTGTATCATTATCTCCCTCTTGATGTGATAATAAAAGCAATATATTTTATTAATGTAATTTATACTTAACACAGTTAATTTATGTGACATAATTATTAAGTAAATGAGTGCTATGAAACATAGATGCTGTCTCCACACTCCACATAATGGAAAGCACCTAATTTTGTATTTCTAATCTGTGTTTCAAGATTCATTGGGAGTTGCGCAGTACCTCAGTTATTCAAGGTGACTTTGCAGCACTAATGGGTTGGGTTTCCATCCCTGAGAAGAAAAACACCGCCGAGATCATCATTCAGCTCCTGCCAGATGATGAACCAGAACTGGATGAGATCTGCATGGTCCACCTGACCTATGTGGAGGGAGGTGCTGATTTGGATAATGACAAACGCGTTGCTCAGTTTACTGTACTTGGAAATGATGACCCTCACGGAGTATTTGTTGTGTTCCCTGCTGGCCAGTCCATCATTGTAACTAATGACTCGAGTCGTTACATCCAGATTAATGTTTCTAGACTTGCAGGGACCTTTGGCAATGTCTCTGTAGCTTACCAGATATCTGCTGGAGGTGGAGAGCAACAATTCTTCACTGAAAAGATTGTAGGGAATGTGCTAATCAAAGATGGTGCCACTTATGGTCTTACCACAGTGCCAATTAGCAGCCAGGTAAGTCTGTCTCCACCTAATGCAGTGAACAGACACTGTGTTTTCTACACACTGACGTATTATTGATGCTTGTTTGCAGGTTTTCCTTTCACCTGGCTTTAATTTTACTGTTGAACTGACTAATGTAACCTTGATGGGTCAGAGCAGCTATGGAAGACCCCAAATAGGAAAAGGACAAAAGCCTACTTCAGTATCAGTTCCTAAAGATGCTGCCAATTCAGAGGTACAGTACAGTATGGCATGCAGTATGTTAGCTGTAGGTCCCATTACTTACCACTAGATGGAAAACAAATCCAACTGTTTCTCTAAGGAAAGGTGGGGAAGGGAAATGTATTCTGTGCAAGGTGTTTATGCCTGTGTTTATTGAGCTTCACAGAATCATACATATAAACATACATGTGCAATTAAATACAGGCCATTTAACATGGTTATGCATATTATTTTATTGTTGAATGCCAAATACTAAACAGATCTGATAATTATTTCTGTTTTTTTTCTTTTTCCACATACTAGGTTGGTTTTGAAGCTATTGCGTTTCGGCTTTCTAACATTACTTTAGGAGAAGGCAAAGCAGTGATATCTAGAACAGGATTGTATGGCTCTGTAAAAGTGGGCTGGAGTGTCGGGTACCCCATGGGTTTCAAGCCAATAAATATTCACCTTGGTAAAATCACTCCAGAATCTGGTAAGTGAATTGCTTATTGGCATGACTGGGTTTAAACAAAATGAATAACAGATTTAGCATGACATTTTGTGTTTTTGACTAACTTTATCTGAGATACTTTGTAAATGATCTTTGTCTTTTTGTGATTTTGTATCATTTCCCATTATATAGGCCAATCAAAGGGTTCACCCTTTTCTATCCTGTCACATAGTGTGGGGTTGTCATAAGAAAGTGTGCATTACTTGCCAAAACTAGAGGTAGGCAGAAGAGGCAAGTGCCTGGGGCACAACGATGGGAGGAGCCGGTAATGTACCTTTTCTGCCTGCTTTCCTCTAGGTCCGCCCACCTCCCAGTCATGCTATGCAAGTCACTTGCTTGTGTGTGCTCCCGTGATATGGTGGGGTGTTGCACTGTATGCACCCCAATAAACCTATTTCCGGATCTTTTTAGTAACCAGACCCAAGGCCTGCAAAGCAAATCTCTGCAACAATTAATCATTTTGTTTGTTCATCCCAGATTCCTTGGGTTCATTATTTGTTTTACCACCTTTTAATCATAGACCAGGGAAATGATTCTCAGCTCTTCATGCCTGTTGTAAAAATGTTTTGCAATACTATGTTCTTTTCCTAATAATCATATTAAACACTTGCACAATATGTCTGACTAAGCAAAGAAAATATGTTCTGTGACTTCTTAGATTTGCTGCCTAACTGGTTAAAGTATTACAACAAAATGATGTTTTGCATTGTGAACTGCCTCACTCTCCTTTATAATAAGTAAGATGTTGACTGAACAAAGGGATTAACTGGGAGGGTTAAGCCCAGCTAAATCCCTTCCTCCTTGAGAGACGCAACACAGCCGGGAAGGAGGTTAATTAAATGAATACACAGAAACGTTTTTCAACACATATCCTCATTATTAGAATTTTATTGAACAGTATTAAATTTAGGCATGTATTGCTTCTTCATTTATAGATAATTTTCTTTATTTACAAAGAAGGGGTGCACCTACAGAGGCAGTGCTTCTTCCTGCATCTAACCAATCAAAATGTTACATGCAGCTACTACTTTCCAGTCTGGGCCATGAATGCAGAATGGAATCAGCTTTTGTCCACATAAAGATTCACTTTACTTGCAAAATGTAAATGTAGAGTAACCTATTCATTGTTGGATTTTTCTCTCAATCTTTTGCTAGGCACAGTTACCTTTATGCAAGGAGAAGATAGGAAAACAATCTCAGTTCTCCTGGAAGCCAATAGTAGCCTTCCTGAAGCCTTTGCTTTACAGCTTACTCAGCTGAGCAGCAACGTGTCCGGTGGGGTGCGCTTAAAGTAAGAATTTAAACTAAAATAAGTATTTACTCTGTGTTATGTCACTCGCTTACCTGTCAACTAGTCGATGTTCACACTCATTATTATAATGGTGGAGAATTATACTTTGTTTCCCTCTCATACATTAGTATCTCTTAAACACAGTGTTGTCTACTATATTTGTCCGTGGGGAGCTTGTGTTTGTCACAAATGTAAAAACTTGGTATTGTTTGATAAGACACGTACAAATGCCAAGAAATATTGTCTTTTAAACACTTCGTAAGCTGACAGTGACATTCCTTGCAGTGTTGTTACAAATATGCATTTTCTGCATTCCTGCCAGATTTGTGGTACTCTGTGGTAATAAGTCAAGGCCTTGCCATGGATCTAAATTAACCAAACAAAACTCCATGTCAGTAGCAAAATAATTGTATTGTTTTTTTTAATGTGTAAACATTGCTAAAGTAGAGTTTTCCATTGGTGCCCCAGATTCCAGAAACATCCCTTATCTGGAAAACCCTATAGATTCTATACCTGTGCACCACGGAATGATGCCTTTTGTGTGATACATGCATTACATAGTTACATAGGGTTGAAAAAAGACCAGAGTCCATCAAGTTCAACCCTTCCAGATACATCCAGCACACACAACCTATCTATACACTCACATACTCACATACATAAACTATATATACAACCACTAATATTAACTGTAGATATAAGTATCACAATAGCCTTGGTTACTATGCTTGTTGAAGAAATCATCCAATGATTTGATAAAATGATTTGTGACTATTCTGGGCATGTTGTCTCTTCAGCTTTTTCCAGAAGTCTTTATAAATTAGTAACAACAGGAAAGGGGGGATTAGACCTCAACTAGACCTCTGGCTGTGGGTGCAGCACTTGTGCTAAGTGTATGGAACTCTATGGGCACAATTTTAAACCCATAGTTGCTACAGTACCTAAACCATAGCCATAGCAAATGAAACATAAATGTCACGTCGGATTTAAATTTTTGATTCATTTTTTATTATATTGATACAGTTAGGTTTGATTAGTTATTATGCTGTTTAAGATAGTAGATATTTTAAGTTTTTATTGAACTTATTTAACATTTTTTCTTTATAGCAAATCTATACCTTGTGTCCTGTCTACCTCACTAGACATTTAAATTAATAAACAATGAACGGGCATAAGTTATTGTTAAATCCAGATAACCTCTGCATTTTTTAAATTCATTGTTTTTGACCATCTTCAGAGTATTATTTATGATTTACTACACAGTTGAGTATTAAACTCACAATTGCAGAGGATGAGTTGAAATCACTGTTACACCTGCATGGAGAGTGATTACAATGCCATCTTCATCAGCAGCATGCTTAAATACTTGATTACTTTGCATTCATTGCCAATACCTGATTCCGTTTTTTTCTTTGCTAGGCCAGGATTCACAGTTTCTGAATTTGAACCCATGGGAGTTTTCCAGTTTTCTTCAAATTCTAAACATGTAACTGTAGCAGAAGATGTGAAGACAGTGAGAGTGCATGTCCAGAGGTTGTATGGCTTTCAAGGGAACATTACAGTACTGAAATTCCAGACTATTCCTGGTAGTGCCAAAGCAATAGATGATTATGTGCCCATTTATAATGGAGAACTGGTATTTCAGAAATATCAAACCAGCGCTGTCATAGAAGTTTCAATAGTAAATGATGACATTTATGAAGCTGATGAAATATTTTACCTGAACCTCACCTCTGTGGAAAATATTGGTGTCAACCATTCAAAATCTCTGTTAAACGTTGACTCCCATCTGGCCACAATAACAATATTGGCCAATGACCTAGCTTCTGGATTTGTAAGCATTGGGCCCGTCACCACATATGTGGAGGAAGACACTAACAATAGTGCTTTAAATACAGTATATCTTCATGTCAAGAGAACTCGAGGTTTTAGTGGAGTTGTTCATTTTACTATTACAACTTTTGGAAAAATAAATGCAACAAAAGGGCTAAAAGGGCTGCCGTTTGAGAATAGCCACAAATCTACAAATCTGTCCTGGGCCACAGAAGTTATGGATTTTGAGGAAAAGTCAATGCTTATCACAATGCTAGATGGAGAAATGGAACATAATATTTCAGTTAAGATTCACGATGATGAGGAGCCTGAAGGTTCCGAAGTATTTTATATTTTCATCAAAGATCCACGAGGGGGAGTTCAGATAATAGATGGGAGAGATGAAAGTGGATATGCCTCATATGCAACCATTATAATTCGAGGTATGCGAATCCCCTTTACTTTAGCGTTTAGCATTCATTTTTATTCTAAGGAGAACCAGAGGTTTGAGTAAGATTTAAACACCATTAAGATCCATGCAATTTGTAATACTAACATTAAGCTGACCCACACTGTAAATTCTGTGATTCATATAGGTTTGCAGTCATTTTTAAAGTCTCCTGCACCAGAGATAAACTTTATCCTTTGGGAAGTAGAGATGTAGTGAACCTCACAAAAAAAGTTCGCGAACCCGTTCGCGAACTTCCACCAAAAAGTGCGTACTTTTGCGAACTTTGCGAACCCCATAGACTTCAATGAGAAGGCGAACTTTAAAACCTAGAAAAGCCATTTCTGGACAGAAAACTGATTTTAAAGTTGTTTAAATGGTGCCACGACCTGGACAGTGACATGCAGGAGGGGGATCAAGGGCAAAAATTTCTCTGAAAAATACCCACAGCAGCTACATACAGAGCAGTAGAAAGTAGATTACTAGTCAGCAAAGCTACCTAAACTGTCCCTCAAATCCCTGCACAGCTCTCTCCCTATGCTAACTCATCAAGCACACACAGGCAGAATGTAAAATGGCTGCTGGGCTTCGGTTTATATATGGAAGGGAGTGGTCCGGGGGTGGTCCAGGAGGGAGAGCTGCCTGATTGGCTGCCATGTATCTGCTGGCTCTGGGGTGAAAGGTCAAAATTTGGCTCCAGCTAAGGCGAACCCAAAATTGCGAACTTGCGAACACCAAATTTTCGTGCGAATTAGTTTGCCAGCGAACAGTTCGCTACATCTCTAATGGGAAGTATCTTCTGGTGGCTAAAGGCATTTTATATAATTCACTCTTCCCTGGGTGCCATTGTCCTTATAAAAGGAAGTGCACAAAGAGTGAATAAGTGACCAAAGCATCATCTTCTTAGAAAGCACAGCAGGAAGCATCATGGTGAAATATCATAAAGAAGAAGAGATAAAACAAATTAAAATTTGACACAAATGAACCTCATTCTTAGATTTTATATTTAAGTTGTAATGTTACTTTTGGAACTTGCTATATACACTCGCCAAAGTCTTCTTTCGCACAACGATCTTACTACATTTAACATATTTTTCTAAAAATGTAATAGCAAAGCAGTGACACAATATACAGGTATAGGACCCATTATCCAGAATTCTCGAGACCAAGGGTAATCTGGATAAGGGGTCTTTCCGTAATTTGAATCTTCATACCGTAAGTCTACTAAAAATCAATAAAACGTTAATTAAACCCAACAGGATTGTTTTGCCCCCAATAAGGATTAATTATATCTTAGTTGGGATCAATTACATGGTACTGTTTTAATACTACAGAGAAAAAGGAAATCAGTTTTAAAATTCTGAATTATTTGATTAAAATGGAGTCTATGGGAGACAGGCTTTCTGTAATTCGGAGCTTTCTGGATAACGGGTTTCCAGATAAGGGATCCCATACCTGCATTTATTTTTTACTTCTATTCCAGTTGAATTTTTCAGTAATTCCATTAAGATGATCCTGAAACATATTAACTAAGCCTAGATAGACCCATGGTAATGATGAAAGAAAAGTGGGAGCAAAAACTTTTTTAAAGAAGAAATTAGCTTGATTGTATTCTGTAAAAACACAAAGATAAGAACACTGGGTTACAGTATTCAGTGTGACCAACAGGCTACAATTGGCACCTATTTGATGAATATATGTCTGTATTTGAGTAAAGATCAAACATTATTAAACATTTGTGGACTAACAAACCTCTTTATTGTAGGGAGTGACATGCAAAATGGCATACTGGGATTTGCCATGGAATCACAACAAGGCTTGTTGCTTGATGAAGATTCTGTAAAACACACAGTACAACTTTTGGTTTTAAGACAAATTAACCGGTAAGTGTGTGAAGACAATAATGATATGTGCAAAATTCTCATTGTAATTAGCAATTTTTATACAGGTTTGGGACCTATTATTCAGAATGCTCCCGACCTGGAGTTTTCTGGATAAGGGATCTTTCTGTAATTTGGATCTCCATACTTTAAGTCTACTAAATGTCTACATTTAAATGTTAATTAAACCGAATAGGATTAATTAGATTTTAGTTGGGATTAAGTACAAGGTCCTATTTATTATTACAGAGAAAAAGTAAATAGTATTTAAAAATGTGAATTATTTTCTTAAAATGGAATCTACGGGAGATAACCTGTCCATAATTTGTAGCTTTCTGGATAACATGTTTCCAGAAAATGAATATCATACCTGTAATTGATTATTTTTTTGTTATTATTTATTTTGTGACTATATCATGGCAGATGTTTGCAGGGTTAAACTGGGGGGGGGGGGTGCAGGGCCTGGGGCAGGTGCCCCAGCCAGACGCATCCCCCACACCCCCTAGGGACCCGCTGAACCCCCTAACCCTCCACAGGGCCCCCCGCTGAGCCTCCCTAACCCCCCACAGGGGCCCCCGCTCAAAGTCTCCCACTAAGCGTGCCTTATGCATCGGCAAGGGTCAGGCCAGGGCCGGTAGGGCCCACCGGGTTTTTTCCCAGTCAACCCTGGATGTTTGATTATAAAAATGCTGCTACACCCGATGTATAAGTTGGTTTTGTTTACATCATATTAAAGCAACATACTTTTTTATGAATATATTGACACATTACTAATATAAAATTGTCAAAAAGTCTGAAGTTCTAAAGCATGGAATTTAGTAAATTAAAAGAAGTAAAATGCCCTTGTAAGCAAAGCAAAACCAGGTAAGCTAGGGTTGTAAGACAAACATGTATTTAAGGCATTCATGTTAGCTGGCATTCAGGTTAGCGGGGACAGCTGAACATTTTATTAGGTACAAAGAGGCCAATAAAACCTGTAAAAAGTAAACAAATAATATAAAAAGAGAATGAAAAGGACATTGCAAAAAGGAGAAATACAAACCTGAAAGAAATTAAATATGTAAATAGTAAAATAAAAATGAAGCAAATGAAGACCCTTGGTATCAAAGGGAAGTAAGTTGGTGGCTGAACTTTACTTATATTTCCAGGATTTTTTAAGGTTTGAAATGTTACCGAGAAATTGAAATTGAAATTTTCAGCCTGAAAACTTTAGGCCTGTTAGTTTAACATCAGTGATAGGAAAGGAGTAATAAGGCATACAATACTGGAGTACTTTGCAAATCACAGTACTGTGACTTTCTGCCAGCATGGTTTTAAGTTTAATAAATCTTGCCAGATAAACAGAATTGTAGAAGCCAAGACATTGGGGTGGGGCAGTGGCAGTGGATGTGATGTATTTTTTTAAAGACTTTTAATACACAACCACACAGAGGGTTACTCATTACATAAAGAATATAGGGCTAGATTACTGTGCCTTCTTCTTCAGATGTTTCAAGTGGTGTAGATAGGCATGAGGGCTCTACTGGTGCCAGTGTTCACCACATTTTGGACCCAGACTATTTAAGCCAGCACATACAGAGATGTTACGTACCTCTGGCAGAAGACAGGCAAAGCCATTACTGTGATACTTGATATGTGTTATCAAGGCTAGACTATTAGAGCAATCGGCAAATTAGCAGGCAGGAGTCAAACACTAGAACCAGGTGTATCAAAACAAAACACTCGGTAAACACACGTTTTAGGTTCATGTAACTCTGCTATTAACTTTGCACTATAGTTTGATCAAAAACTGGTTACATTTCTTGAACTTTTTCAGCTTTACTCGATCTATGTTTTGCACATTTTTATTATTAATTGTTATTAAATGTTCATTCATTTTTTAAGCCAAGTCTGCTGATTTTGGTAAGAAAATCAAAAATCATAGCACAGGTATCGGACCCCTTATCCGGAAACCCATTATCCAGAAAGCTCCGAATTACGGAATGCCCGTCTCCCATACTCCCGACTCCATTTTAATCAAATAATTCAGAATTTTAAAACTGATTTCCTTTTTCTATGTAGAAATAAAACAGAACCTTGTAATTGATCCCAACTAAGATATAATTAATCCTTATTGGATGCAAAACAATCCTATTGGGTTTAATTAATGTTTTATTGATTTTTTAGTAGACTTAAGGTATTGAGATCCAAATTACGGAAAGACCCCTTATCCGGAATACCCTTGGTCCCGAGCATTCTGGATAATGGGTCCTATACCTGTATATGATGCCAAAATTATTATCTTAAAAAAATTCATTTTGAAAAACTTTTAATAACCTGGATTTGCTGGAAAAACACAAGTTGTGGTAGAAATTGAGCTGGGAAAAAACTGGACCTTTGAGTTGTATATATATATATACATAATATATATATATATATAAAGAGCATAATTTGTAACACATGTCCTTGTTAAGCAAAGTTTAGGTTACAAGCACCATGGTACCAGAGTGTTTGTTAACAAAAAAAACATTTTATTGAGTTTAATTGCTTTTTTATTTCAGGGCTTTTGAGGATGTAAAAGTCTTCTGGCGCGCTACCTTCAATAAAACCGCAGTGGAACTTTATAAGGATGAAGTGAACCTTGTTAATGAGCTACAGGTAGTATCAGGACACACCGTCTGTAGTGCAGGCCAAACACAGTGCATCATTACTGTGGAAGCAAAACCGGACAAGGTTAGTGCTGGGCAACGGATAAAGGTTGATTTCACAGAAGGAAATGTTCAGATCTGGGATCCTGTGAGTTCTTGGAAATCTTCCTAATAGTGTTAATTGCCTTTGCTTTGACTCAGTAACAGCAACAAAGAAAGTATAAAAATGAAATGTATTTATTACATAAATGTGCAGGGAATACTGTGTTGCATTCTATTTGTACAGAATATTAGAGTCACAACAATAGTAAAGGACATGTAACCTCAATTCATTGGGGCCCCACTGAGTGAATTAACTCATTTATCCTCAGGCCACTGTTTTTCCCACAGGCCAGTGCTCCGTTTAGGAAAAAAATATCCAGGGAAAAATCTCAACATCCTCATCTTAATTACCTCTCCCAAGTGTCCTTCTCTAAACACACTTTATAGTAACATTTTCAGAGTTTACTCTACTGCATATTTGTCTAGGTCTAAACTACTGACACCTGGCAAAAGTAAAATAGTGATACTGTGTTACTTTTCTCCTCATTCCTTGCCCCTTATGAAGGAATGCTGTTATGTTTGAGAGCAATGTTTTATATATGATATAACAGACAAGTCTTTATATTTTGTACTTTATTATGTTTAAAATATGAATTAATTTGCTTTGCATATATTCAAAAAGGAATTTATATAAATTTTATATAGTATATGGACAAAAGTACTTGGACACCTGCCTGTCCAACATCTCAGTCAAAAACCAAGGGCATCAATATGAAGTTGGTTGTCGCTCTGCTGCTAAAATAGCCTATACCCTCCACTCCTATGGGAAGGCTTTCCATTAGATATTGGAACATTCCTGGATCATTTCATATGTAATGGGTCTGCCACTGATATTGAATGATCAGGCCTGCCTTACTGTTGATGTTGTAATCACAGTGATCCCCAACCAGTGGCTACGGAGCAACATGTTACTCATCAACCTCTTTGATGTTACTCTCAGTGCCCCCAAACCAGGTAGTTATTTTTGAATTCCTGACTTGGTGACAAGTTTTGGTTGAATAAAAACAAGATTTACTACCAAATAAAGCCTCCTGTAAGCTGATAGTGTGCATAGAGGCTGCCTAATAGCCAATCTTAGCCTTTATTTGGCACCTCCATGAACTTTTATGGTGCTTGTGTTGCTCTCCAAGTCTTTTTACATTTGACTGTGGCTCATGAGTAAGAAAGGTTGGGGCCCTTGTTCTGATGCATTCCACAGGTTAGGGCTCTCTGTAGGAAAATGAAGTTCCATCCCATCTCTGCAAATAAATTCTGTAGGGGCATTATTGTGTGCACAGGGTTATTCAAGGTTGCCACAATGGAACTCCACTTTCTAATTGGAAGATTAGATTATTAGTAGTGTTCCTTCCGTTCTCACATCAAGGGAGAGCTGTGCTCATTTAAACAACCCAAACCCTTAGGCTAGGACTAAGTTCATGAAGTTGCTCTTCTTAATACCACAGGGCTTCCTCAGGCTTTTATAGGATGGATACTACTTTTGTATCAGAGCTTCATTGATATGGCAACACATTCTCCAACATTGGGACATTTAATTAGAATATAAAAGATGCATCATTATATTTGATTGAAGTGCCTAATACATTAAATAAAAAACTGCATTCATATAAATCAAAATCTTTTATATTTCAGGTGCCTGAATTTGAAACATACTTTTATGTAGAACTGCACCAAGTAAGTGCTGGGGCATCCATAAACAGCAGCTCTAGATTTGCCAAAATAATTCTTCTTGAAAGTGATGCTCCTTATGGGCTTATTTATTTTGCTGTTGGCTCGCGAGAAGCCGTTGCACATAAGAAAACCACTCTCATTAGCCTCCAGATTTCCAGGGAATCCAGCACAGCCCAGTCTATTTCTGTTGGATTTACTATGCAGGTAAGACCTGACAAAATTTATATCAATATAACAATAGCATTCCTACTATTTTATATATGTTCTTTATGGCTCTTGTTAAAATGTTTCAGCTGAATTAATAAAAATAAGCAGTAATGTACTTCAAAAGTACTGATAAAAACGTAATTACAGGCCTGCAAAGGTGCCTAGCGTCTCATCCACTGGTGTAAGAAAGCTTGTGGTTTATATAGTTTTCACAAATGCACTGTATATAGTATAATAAGACATATAACTCAAAATAATTGCATAAAAGAAAATACACCAGCTTGCTTCAAGCTGATCTTAAAAGAATTAATAGATTCACTATGCACAAAAGTAATAGCCGTCTAATGAAGATATGTACATTGTGAAATGCATATTTATCTTCTTGTTTTCATTTTATTACATTGACTAAATATTGCTTATATTGTGTGTGTATCTATAGTATATTCCTCTACAGGTAACTGTCATTTTCAGCTTATGATTAACAAATGAATGGTACGAAATGCATTTTATGTTATATAAACAATTGTGCATTTGTGTTGTACATATGTATGTATACTTTTATTAATATAGCACTGCCTGTATACTAGTGTTGTACATTAATATGAACTGTTATCTTTTGACCCATATGAGTTGTCTGAGTTGTCTTAAATGTTGAGTAAAGATTTCCCCCCCCCCCCGCTACATGCAACTCTGCATGTCATAATGTCACTTTTAGTATGATGTAGAACTTGATATTCTAAGACTATTGGTGTGATTGGTCACTTTTTATATTCCTGGTTTTAGCAGCTCTCCAGTTTGGAATTTAAGCAGGTATCTGGTTGATAGGGTTTAAATTACCTTAGCAACCGGGCAGTGGTTTGACTGAGAGACAGGAACATGACTAGGAGAGTGGCTGAATAGAAAGATAAGGACTAAAAAGTAGCAATAAAACTAAAATGGTACTCTCTCAGAGCAATAGTTTTTGGCTATTGGGGTCAGTGACCCCTTTTAAAAGTTGGAAAGCGTCTGAAGAAATAGACAAATAAGCCCATAGAAAGCCCATAAATTGCTACATTTGAATACCTTTTCAGCCTATGGCATGTTGCATTATTACAGCAATATTAGCTTTAGCTACTAGTATACAACACAGTTTTTCCATAAACCATCACTGCCTTTCTAAATAAAACAATTCTGCAAGGTAGTGTAACCGATAGGATACTTGGTCTCAGTCCAATGGATATCTTTATTCACTTTAAGGAGCTGACAGTTTCGGAAGTGATTGGACACACAACGATCTCTCCAGCTGTTGCGGGAAGTGACTTTGTAAAATCGGAGGGAATACTTACATTTGAAGTTGGACAAAAAACTGTTGTTCTAGATATCATCCTGACTCCAGAAACTGGATCAATCAATCCATTCCCCAAGCGTTTTCAGGTTTTACTTGTGAATCCCTCTGGAAGTGCCAAAGTAGATCCATTATATGGTATTGCCAACATCACCATATTGTCCGACCCCACATCCCAGTCAGTGTGGGGATTAATTGATCAACTGCATCAGCCCTATGAAGAAACTGTTTTCATCAGGGTTCTACAGACACTCAACAACAAGGCTAGTTCTGAAGTCTCAGAAGAGCAGCTTGGGGCTATGCTAAATATCATGGAAAAGGTATACGCCACATTTACATTCCAAATTCTATATGCAAGGCATGAATATGTGTGTGCTGTTGGCATGGTCAGTTTAAAGCAAAAAGAGGTTGACAATTATACTATATTACATGCTTTTATATGGTCATGGAAATCCTCTGTAACTTTTAATATCATTATATCCTTATATTTTACAATAGGGGGTACATTATCCACTGTATTAATGTGTTTCTAGAAAAGCAGCAATCATAAATCTGTATAATTTCCCATTGATTCTGGCTGTAGAAGGTTACTAAAGTTATAACAGGGCAGACAGTCATAGTTAAATTTAGAAAATATGTGGGATAGTAGAGTAATGGGATTGTTACTTAATGTTAATGGGAAGTAACTCACAGTAAATAGGAATGTTTAAAATTCCCATGTGCTTTCCTAAACTGGGGCTCTGCTTTAACTTATTATTATCTTTAGTTTTACAGAGCCAACATGTTACATGGCACTTCAAAGGGATTAGACATCATTTACATCAGTCCCAGCCCAATGAAGCTTACAGCCAGTGGTTCCTTATCACATCCACACAACACAATTTCATGAGAAGCCTGTGATCCTGACTGTAGGTTTTTAGATTGTGGGGGGAAATAGGGAGATGCACCCTAGGTGCCCATAGCATATATAAAATACTACTTACCTAGTGAAAACATCAGTGGGAACATTATTAGTACCACAAATGATCATAAACAGCTGCTTTTCATTCAATAAACTGGCAGAAAATTGAATGTGACTGTCAGATTATACTGAATCTAGATTTCAACTCACCAAATGTTTATACAGTAGTTGAGAGTGTGACAGATGTACAGAGCTCTAAGATCCCTGTGCTCACTATAGCTAATCAACTGCTTATCTGTGTTTTCAGACTGCAAGCATCATTCATCTTCCTTAACAGACCAGGGTTTATATATATCCCTACTTCATTGCAGACGGGATCAATAGTAATGTGCTTATTTTGTCTGAACTGGCAGCTTTAACTTATGGTGAACCTAAAACCTGGCCTACTGAGGCTCTTGGTTTCTGCCCCAGTTTTACAGATAGGCCTAATGGGATCCAGAGACTTATCCCTTCCTGTCTTTTTGTTCCTCCATCTACCATGGCTACAAGATGGTGATAATGTGATATGATATACCGTATTTTTCGGACCATAAGACGCACCGGACCATAAGACGCACCAGTTTTTAGAGAAGGGAAATGAAGAAAAAAAGATTCTGAAACAAATACTGTCCTAAAATATTTTATGTGCATTAAAAGTGAACCTGTACCAGCAGCACCCAACATATTGCCCCCCACCTGTACTAGCAGCACCCAACATATTGCCCCCCACCTGTACCAGCAGCACCCAACATATTGTCCCCATCTGTACCAGCATATAGCCTACAGATATACTTTAAAAAAATGTTTTTACTTGCCCGTGTGGTCTCCGTGCAGGGCCCTCCTCTATTCACCGGCGCTTAGCTGTGGCGCTGTGCGCATGCACAATGACGCGCATGCCCATACGCATGCGCGTCATTGTGCATGCGCACAGCGCCACAGCTAAGCGCCGGTGAATAGAGGAGGGCCCTGCACGGAGACCACACGGGCAAGTAAAAACATTTTTTTAAAGTATATTCGGACCATAAGACGCAGGGACTTTTCCCCCCCACTTCTGGGGGAAAAAAAGTGCGTCTTATGGTCCGAAAAATACGGTAGGTCTCTTACATTATCTTGGTATCTGCCTGTGCTTGATTTAACTCTGTGCACAGCAACATCAATCAGATTAGAATGCCTGTGACACTATGTAAACTATAGATTTACCAATGGTCGTATTTGTTTTTCAAGCTATTTATTCATTTTAACAAAGTGAACTTTTTGCCATTTATGCATGAAAACCACAAAAAACATCTAAAGGCTGGGGAGGTCATACAGGAGTCAATGGAAACTATCCTTGGCAAATTGGAACAATCTTTATTTTATTTGTGGTTTTAGAGGTTTTTTTTTTTTTTTTTTTTTCAAATTAGTAAGTGCATGAAAATTCTTACAAAAACAAAAAAAATGGGATTTTGGGATCTTTAGTAAGAATTTTCATGTGCTTGCAAATGCTAAAAACCCTGAAAACATTGAAAACCATGAATAAAAAAAAAAGATTATTACCATTGACTTCTACATGACTGTGGCGGCTTTTACATGGTGTATATTACATTTGTTTTTTTTGTGTGCTTTTGACACATAATAAATTTGTGTTTTTTTACACAAAAAAATTGTGTTTTAGCACAAAAAACATGAATCGTGAAAAAAAAATGTGACCATTGGTAAATCTTCCCTAAACTTTACAGTGAAACCAATGAGGTGCATTATAAAGCTATTGAATGATGTATGCCAACTGGGTATTCTACATCTGCCTTGCAGTGCTGGGTTTCGAGTCCAGCATGGAGACTATCTGCAAGGAGTTTGTATATGTGGTTTCCGAAAACATTTAAATAACATACAGGCAGGTTAACTGGATTCTGATAATGTGAATGTGATAGGGACCGTAGATTGTAATCTCCCCTAGGCTGGGACTGATGTGACTGATGGTATAATCTCTGAAAAATTCTGCAGAAATGTGCACTATATATGTCTATGAAGATTTTCATTCATCCAGGTCATGGTATATCTAGTATAAATAAATCTAAAGCAACTGGACTTGTTAAGAAATCATTGAAGACGTTTCACTACTCATCCGAGCAGCTTCTTCAGTTCCTGAAGTAGCTGCTCGGATGAGTAGTGAAACGTCTTCAATGATTTCTTAAGAAGTCCAGTTGCTTTTAGATTTATTTATACTAGATAGGTGCACTATATAAATAACAGCCAGTAATAATGATAATAAAAGTTGAAAGGTTTAAACAAATGCTTGATCAAAGTAGGTGGAGCAGGAAAATACTAAACGCATCCTATCCCAGTGAGGAGCATTCATATTAACAGGAACACAGCACAGAGCAGACGTTTTGGGGGTGCTTCCATTCTCTCATGTAATTTAGAAACCATTTGATAACTGTTATTTATACACAATCTTCTTTCAGATAGCAAACGAAGGTGAAATACAAGTGCTAACAAATGACAGCCGAGCTCTTTTCTATGACACCCTGTGTAGTCTCGCTAGTCCTGAGCGATTAGATACACGTGGATATAGCCCACTGATTGATGTAGCCGAGAAATATGCCTTCTCTCTCCTTAGTGGAGTGGAATGTGGATCTTCAGGTGAAAGGTAAATAAAATATTACATCACATATTTATTTATTTTATACCTTTTATGTGCATGTGTACAGCCATGTGGTAAGTCTTTAATAATATAACACTAGTTTATGTGAAACCTAGGACTACCTCCAGAAGGTCCAGTAGGTGTACACAAGGAAATGTAGAGTAAAAGATACACTGCAATGTTTCAGATATTATTCCACCCATATGTTTTTCATCCAACATATGTGGCTTAGCTGCTGTCCCATGCGGATGAATCCCCAACGTAAGCAGAACCTTACTGCTTACTCACGGATGGGACAGTCACATGAATAACCAGCTTTGAACTTTTTTTCATGTCCCTCTGATGGATTTGTGTTTGCTTGTTTGTAACAGAATGTATTTGATGGAAACTGTCCTTAACCACAAACACGTGATATTAGAAATCTTTAACCACAAGTTTCTGTTTCCATTTTTTTTGTTTATGATAACTTGCTGTGCTCTGCAGAGATCATATACTCGGTAATGAGCTTTAGTCCTTCCATTAAAGTCATATCAGCATTCATTCTCATACAGGTCCTTTTCAAAAAATTAGCATATTGTGATAAAGTTCATTATTTTCTGTAATGTACTGATAGACATTAGACTTTCATATATTTTAGATTCATTACACACAACTGAAGTAGTTCAAGCCTTTTCTTGTTTTAATATTGATGATTGTGGCATACAGCTCATGAAAACCCAAAATTCCTATCTCAAAAAATTAGCATATCATGAAAAGGTTCTCTAAACAAGCTATTAACCTAATCATCTGAATCAACTAATTAACTCTAAAAACCTGCAAAAGATTCCTGAGGCTTTTAAAAACTCCCAGCCTGGTTCATTACTCAAAACCGCAATCATGGGTAAGACTGCCGACCTGACTGCTGTCCAGAAGGCCATCATTGACACCCTCAAGCAAGAGGGTAAGACACAAAAAGAAATTTCTGAACAAATAGGCTGTTCCCAGAGTGCTGTATCAAGGCACCTCAGTGGGAAGTCTGTGGGAAGGAAAAAGTGTGGCAGAAAACGCTGCACAACGAGAAGAGGTGACTGGGCCCTGAGGAAGATTGTGGAGAAGGACCGATTCCTGACCTTGGGGGACCTGCGGAAGCAGTGGACTGAGTCTGGAGTAGAAACATCCAGAGCCACCGTGTACAGGCGTGTGCAGGAAATGGGCTACAGGTGCTGCATTCCCCAGGTCAAGCCACTTTTGAACCAGAAACAGCGGCAGAAGCGCCTGACCTGGGCTACAGAGAAGCAGCACTGGACTGTTGCTCAGTGGTCCAAAGTATGCCATTCGGAAATCAAGGTGCCAGAGTCTGGAGGAAGACTGGGGAGAGGGAAATGCCAAAATGCCTGAAGTCCAGTGTCAAGTACCCACAGTCAGTGATGGTCTGGGGTGCCATGTCAGCTGCTGGTGTTGGTCCACTGTGTTTTATCAAGGGCAGGGTCAATGCAGCTAGCTATCAGGAGATTTTGGAGCACTTCATGCTTCCATCTGCTGAAAAGCTTTATGGAGATGAAGATTTCATTTTTCAGCACGACCTGGCACCTGCTCACAGTGCCAAAACCACTGGTAAATGGTTTACTGACCATGGTATTACTGTGCTCAATTGGCCTGCCAACTCTCCTGACCTGAACCCCATAGAGAATCTGTGGGATATTGTGAAGAGAAAGTTGAGAGACACAAGACCCAACACTCTGGATGAGCTTAAGGCCGCTATTGAAGCATCCTGGGCCTCCATAACACCTGAGCAGTGCCACAGGCTGATTGCCTCCATGCCACGCCACATTGAAGCAGTCATTTCTGCAAAAGGATTCCCGACCAAGTATTGAATGCATAACTGAACATAATTATTTGAAGGTTGACTTTTTTTGTATTAAAAACACTTTTCTTTTATTGGGCGGATGAAATATGCTAATTTTTTGAGATAGGAATTTTGGGTTTTCATGAGCTGTATGCCACAATCATCAATATTAAAACAAGAAAAGGCTTGAACTACTTCAGTTGTGTGTAATGAATCTAAAATATATGAAAGTCTAATGTTTATCAGTACATTACAGAAAATAATGAACTTTATCACAATATGCTAATTTTTTGAAAAGGACCTGTATATTCATACATATTTGGCAAAACTCATTTTTTAGTATGTTTATTTTTTTATGTTTATTTAGCAAACTATGCTACGTGGAACAGTTGTAAATGTCATATTCTAAGGATAACTGCAAAGGCAACAGTCCTGTTAAGGCTTATGTACATTTCTCATTGTACTTTGCTACAACAATACAATACTTGACATAGCAATGAGTAATGAGTAAACGTCTGCTTGTTGTCACTCCTTTGCTGTAATAGTAAGAATAGTTATTGTAATAATGCATTACTTGGTCACATAACATGAAACGCGAGAGTTTACATTTCAGAGTGGATATCTGTTTGTGCCAGGGACCATGCAATGGTTTTGGTGCAGGTAAGGAAGAAGGCTGGTGCCAGTGCAGGGGAATGAATCAGCCCCATGTGGCATCAGCCTACACGTGTAATTAAGACCTTTAGGTATAACATATGCATAAGCTGAGTAGTGCATGTTAGACAGTATGGTGTTCTTAATTAGGCTTAGAGGAGTAGTAATAACTCTGGCTAGCCCTAGGAAATTATTTATAAATATATAATAAGCACATGACTGACTGCTGATTCTCTTTGGATTTACTAGAGATGGAAACCACTAAAAGTGCAAACTAGAAACCTATAGAATCTGATACTCTGAGCAGGGCATCAGGAATCATGGGTCTCTCTCTAGAAAATGGGATGGCGTAAGCGTGGGTGGGGCTTTGGCAGATCAAGTATGGGGTTTTAATATAATGGGTGTGACAGTGTTGGAGCAGGGGCATGGTTATACATTTGTGTGCAGAGGGCCCTGTCAATACCCTGTGCCACACCTCTCACAACTCTGGTCATGCCCATTCCCACACCTTGTGTCTCAACCCTTTCTCCTTGTAGATTGTAAGCTCTTTGGGGCAGGGCTCTCTTCACCTCTTGTATCGGTTATTGATTGCTTTATATGTTACTCTGTAAGTCCAATGTATGTAACCCACTTATTGTACAGCGCTGCGGAATATGTTGGCGCTTTATAAATAAATGTTAATGTAAATGTAATGTAAGTCAAGTGCGGCCCCAATAAAAGAAGGGACATAAATACATTACTCCACCCCAGCAAGTGTGGGACTGTCCAAACCATGGGGGTGTGCTGCACATATTGCATTGCTTTAAAACCAACAGGGGTCATTTATAAACACTGGGCAAATTTACACCTGGGCAGTAACTCATGACAACCAATCAGGTGATTGCTTTCAGTGTTTAATCTGCAGCTGACTGGAAAAATCTAGCCATTATGGGTTACTTCCCAGGTGCAAATTTGCCTAGTGTTTATAAATGAGTCCCACTGTGTCCTACTATGCATTAAAGACTGGTTTTATTGCACTTACAACCTTAGGTGCCACACAGGGCTTATTCTTAGCCTGCAGAAAACTGAGGCCAAGAATCAGCCCCATTGCTGGCACCAGCTTCCTACCTTGCCTGGAAGCATTGTCTCCACCTGGGTGCAGATGTGGCAGATATCAGCTGTAAATGCAAATTTTCACTATTTTTACCGATATCCTCCACGTCTGCATGCACCCAGGTAGTGCTTCCAGGTGCAGGCCAGGTAGGAGGCTGGTTCCAGTGTAGGGGCTGGTTCTTGGCCTCTGTTTACGCAGGTTGTGAATCAGCCCTGTATGCCACTAGCCTTACATTTCAGAATCATAATCTAAACCTGCAGGCAGCCTGTTTTGCTCTTATTTAGATCTCATCAGTGCAAGAAATTGGAACGTGGCTTCTGTAGGGCAGGGCTTGGAAGAACAAACAAATAGAAGAACAAGCAAGGTTAGGATGAGGTGGACTAAAACAAGCAGAAAAGCTCTGCCACTGTATGTTAAATAGAGTAAAATCCTTCTTAAACAGAAGGTATTCACATGCATTCGCTTACATAGCTAAAACCAAATCTCCCAGTCTTGGATTTACAGCTATAATATAAAATCTTTGGATTAAATGTGTAACATGAGGCATATCAGCAGCATCTAGACCATAATTGGGAAATACAGTACATCCTTACTGTTCTCTCTCAGTTCCCTAGTAGTTTATGTATCTCTCCCTAGTAGTTTATGTATCTCTATATTCTCCTTTGCATCTTGCATTATTTTACATGTGGCTGTATCTGCACTACTATAATCTCCATTCAAACGGAGAGCACTTTCTCCAATGCAGAACTTCCCGTGGTTGCCTCATGCCCCTGGAATTATATTATATCTACATTGTATCATGATTTATTAATCAAGCTTTAGGCATATGTCCTTTAGGGAAATATCTTAGTAATGATCCATGCATCATTTGAGAGTGGCACTGCTGTCAGCTGTATAGTATTTTATTCAGCCAGAGGAATCCTTCCCCTTGGTGCTGAGCTACTTTATCAGTTCTGTTGTTGTTCCTATTTAGTGGAAAGTACTCACATGTGCTATATATGAGGTTTTCTACCATTTATACACCTTGGTGCATATTAAATAACCTCCTTGAATGACATAAATGTAATTCTGTTCCAGGATAGGGACAGGGGAAATGCCATTGCCACCTATGGATTTGAACAGAAAAACTGAGACAAAGAGGCAAAAAAGAGCACATCCCATCCCAATTCTAAATGGTTTTCAGACCCTTACCTGCATATACATTTCTCTGCCTACTCCCTGGAGCCCAGGTTTCTTTTAGTAACACCACAGTTAGTATATCAGCAAAAGTAGTTTCCAACTGTTTTTGAAATATAAAATAATAACCAATTTCCTGTCATGATATGCATTTCCCTTTTATCTATTATGACCAAAATCTAGCTGGGATTTTCCATAAGAACAAGACTGATTCTGATTTATTGTTGTACAAGCACCCCTCAGGCTTTGTCATTTCCTGACTTTCTGGCACACCATGGAAATTCTAACTCTCACTGTGTTTGATAAGAACCTTTAAGCACAGATTTAAAGACTTTTTCAAAATGATTGTTCCAATGTTTCCTTTAAGTCTATAAAAGTAATTGGAAATGGGGTCTTTTTTTATGTTAGAGAAAACTATAAACGGTTGTTTATCAAAGAGTACTGGGCCAAATTAAATAATATTGGATGATCTTCAATGGATAATCAGCAGATTAAAAAAGATGTATGTTAGATGGCTACTATGCAATAAGCTTTCCCTGATGAACTGTAGGTTTGGTTTATGGCACATATGGCATTTCTCAACTAGAAAAGAACCCAAGTGCATTTGTCCCTATAAAATACTATAAAATCTAATATAAGTATACAAGCCCATTCAACAACAAATGCATATATATATATATATATATATATATATATAAATATATATATATATATATATATATATATAAAGCCACATAACGGTCCGCACTCCAAACTCTCCATTCGGTTTCTTAGTGCCCGGGTGCTGCCAGGGAAATATTACATAGTATGAAACATATAGAAGGCGCACTCCAAGGTCTTTCATAAAAAGTCAAAAATCTTTATTTTCACATTGCCATCGGATCGATGTGATTGATCCAATGGCAATGTGAAAATAAAGATTTTTGACTTTTTATGAAAGACCTTGGAGTGCGCCTTCTATATGTTTCATACTATATATATATATATATATATATATATATATATATATATAAACATAGTGGCCCTATGTAGTATTCTTTCACCTGAACATTTAAGTGGGGGGAAACACGGCAATTAGTTGGACCCCGGGTTAAGCAATTCCTATTAAAGGGAGTAATTTTGGGAATTTAATTGCCGGCCCTGGAACTATTAAATGCTCAACAAAAATGCCTTGAATCAAGTCCTTGACCTAAAAGGTATTGCCTGAGAATGATCTTAAAAACATGTTCTACAGGGAAAAAAATTGTCATAGAAATTATAGAGCTTTTCTGTTTGGGAGTGCTCTGACATGCTGTCAGATTTGGATAGGTGCTGAGACACTGAGGTGCTTAAGGAAACATGCCTTGAGATTTCAATCTTATACCAGCAGAGAATTGCCCAGACCTGGACATGCTGCATGCCATTAACTGCAAGAATCTGCCTGTACCAGTGTTGCCAGATTGATTTCCATCATAGCAGGTGATGGGTGGCATTGCTGACTCTGGGTGTTTCCAATCACAATGTGTGCAATTATGTATGAGCATCAAGGGGATAGGGTCCAAAACCCATAAGTGTCTGCAGCTGGGGGATGTAAAGCTCCTATGTCAAACTGCAGACTTTTCCACTCATTGGGTTCATGAGTCAGTACAACTGTTGTAAGATGCTAAAAGTTACTATAATACTGTTGTTTTTGTTCAGATTTATTTTACAGTGTACTAGCTCCGTATTCTGTGTTTTACCAGGGGGAAGACTATTTTGGACACTTGCCCACACATTTCTATTAGTTCCTATCACTGGTATCCTCAGGAAATCAATGGCAAGACATTTCAAGGAAAGGATGGGGATTCCATTCAGGTTCCTGAGACATTTTTGACCGTTTCACCAATCAGTGCAGCAGAAGAAGGCTGTGCGTTTATCCATTTCACAGAGTACAGCAGCCAGCAGTGGTTTCTTACAAGTGGTACAGAAACCATATTAAATAACAAGGTACTTTATGACATAACCAAATGCACATTTCTTTTGCATGTATGTTAGCTTTTACACGTTCCACAAACCTTCAGTACTCATGCATGTTTATTTTTACTCTGAAGGTAGATTTGTTTCATTTTTCCAGGAACTGTGTTGCCTGGAGCAGAAGAACAGCATGAACAGCATGTTACTCATTTTATTATTAGTCATGTTCTACCCTATTTAAAGCTCTGTACAAAGTATGCACATAGAGATTCTAGCAAGTCAGTTAAAGCTCCACACAAATTGGCCTGGGTTCTGTGTGTATATTAATGCCCCTTTAATAATATGATATTATCAAGTCTATACTGTAAACAAGAACAGCCAGAAAAATATAATGTAAATGCTCTATTGAGACTGAATGCATCTGTACTTCTGTTTGGCTCTTTTTGTACAACAGTTATTAGTGGTGTTTTTTGCTTTTTGCATTAATGTAATTTGCATATTTTATTATATAATTGTACCATCATTCGTACCATTCATCATTTTTTTTTGCTTGCAAAAATCAAAACTCTTGCCTTCCAAAAAAAGTATTGAATTCCACCTAGTCATTGTGTTTGTGCTTTAAATTACAGTATCTGCCCCACCCAGGGCTGCCATCAGAAATCACGGGGCCCCTCACAACAAAATTTTCTGGGCCCCCCTCCTCCCACGCCCCCACTGGCCCCTCCCCCAGTGACCCCTCCCATCAATACAAAGGACATACAGACATTGGTAGCCAAGGCCCCCTAAAACTTTGGTAGCCAGGACTCCCCTAAAACATTGGTGGCCAGGAGTTACGTTTTGCATTGGTGCCAGGGCAGGTACCCCCTAAATCATTGCTAGCCAGCCCAGGGCCCCCTAAAACATTGGTGGTCCTCCCCTAAATTACCCATACTATGGCCTGCTCCCCGCTGCTTCCTTCCACATCCTTTGGCTCCCCCCCATCCCCCCCCCAGCATCCTCCTGTTTCTTCCCAGGCCACCCAAGCATCCTCCTGCTCCCCCCCCAGCATCCTTCTGCTTCCTCCCAGGCCCCCCAAGCATCCTCCGGCTCCCCCAAGCAGCCTCCTGTTCCCCCTCAGCATGCTGCTTCCTCCAGGGCCCCCCCCCAAGCATCCTCCAGCTCCCCCCCAGCATCCTTCAGCTTCCCCCAGGGCCCCCCCCCAAGCATCCTTCAGCTTCCCCCAGGACCCCCAAGCATCTTCCAGTTCCCCCCTTCCCTACCCCCAGGGGCCTCCTGCTTCCTCCGGTTCCGGTGGTGTCCTTCGCTATATGCCGCGGCTCCCCGCTACTTCTGCGCTTTTATAAGGTTGCACCCCATGCGTGTGACACCAGTACGCACGGATGCAACCTTATAAAAGCGCAGATGTAGCGGGGAGCTGCGGCACATAGCGGAGGACACAAATAAAGAAAGGGCTCATACTTGATTAAAGGGGGCCTGAGCTAACAAAACTCTAGCACGGCCGGGCCCCCTTTAAAGTAAAGTCCATGGTACCACAGCTGGGCATATGTCTACTTTGCTCAACCAGGTTTACTTTATTGCTCTGCTCATACAGGAGACCTATTTAGACAAATAAAGGGATATAGATAAATGGAGTGCTATCTGATTGTAGCAACTTCCAATACCCCCAATAGGGGTCGCCTAAGACCATCAGAAAACACATATTTCCGATGGTCTTAGGAATCGAGACACGGCTTCTCTATGGTTGGAGGTCACCACAACATAAGGAACTGTATTAAAGGGTTGTGGCATTAGGAAGGTTGAGAACCACAGGTTTAAAGGTTCTCCTTAGATTCTGGGCACACATGAGCAGTAAGCATTCAGTGATGTGATAAGTAAGCATATGCACATGTACAGATAGCTTTCAGCGGCTTCTGGAGAGTATTTGCGCATGTGCATGATGTCACTTCTGGTAGCGCACACACACAAGTGACATCACTTCTGGTTAGCAGAAAAAAATGTTGGTTCCCCCAAATTCCAATCGACCAGGACTGACAGCTCTGAAGAGCTTATTTTCACAAATAGAAACTTCTGAACTGCCCATCAGGGTCCAGTGACCTGTCTGTGGATAGTCTGTGGATAGTTCAACCCCAAGCTTCAGGCCCTTCAAGTAGAACTTGGGCAGGACAGTACCCCTTAGTTTGTACACTTGAATCCCTGGGTTGGTACACTAAGGTCTCTAATCCTTCTACTTACCTCATAGAGTGAGCCATAAAAGAGAATATGCGTACAACTAACTACTAGGTCTAACTCTGCCAAGCCCCCTTCCCGCCCAGGTGGGATTCAGAGAAGACAGAGCACATGTGAGCTTCCCCTTTTATACAACAGAACAGTGACATCTCATGGCCAGTCATTGAATTGCCAGTGGCATACTTTAACACAGGAAAAGGAAACAATGTCCCTTAGGACCCACTTAGCTGTCTAGACTAGGGGACTGCCTGAATCAACTGGTAACTACTTTTACAGTCCCCTACACAAATTTATGTATAATCCTTTAAGTACAGCTTTATAGACATGCTTTGAGTTTCTGCTGAACTGATCCTGTAAACAGCAACTTTCAACTCTCTTTGTGTGACTGCAGGTTTTATCTGTGAGCCTAAAGGGCCGCCCTTCCTACAGGATAGCTGACAGTAATGAAGTTGTCTACAGGATTCATGCAGCAGGGGATCGGATTATACCAAAGAAGTCACGTTGTCTTTTGTGGAATCAAGGTTTAGAACGGTAAAACCAAGAACTATTTTCTCTTAGAATTTACGAGCAGTGTGTGGAGTCCATAATAGGTCTGGGAATTCTGCTTTATCCCTTGTAGGCAGTAGACATGTGAATGTTTCCTGTGATAGGATAATGATCTCCCTTCTAGCTACAGTAAACAGAATTCGAAAATAATGCAACACTAGGGGGCTGATTTACTAACCCACGAATCCGACCCGAATTGGAAAAGTTCCGAATTGGAAAAGTTCCGACTTGAAAACGAACATTTTGCGACTTTTTCGTATGTTTTGCGATTTTTTCGGATTCTGTACGAATTTTTCGTTACCAATACGATTTTTGCGTAAAAACGCGAGTTTTTCGTATCCATTACGAAAGTTGCGTAAAAAGTTGCGCATTGTTCGTAGCGTTAAAACTTACGCGAAAAGTTGCGCATTTTTCGTAGCGTTAAAACTTAACGCTACGAAAAATGCGCAACTTTTCGCGTAAGTTTTAACGCTACGAAAAATGCGCAACTTTTTACGCAACTTTCGTAATGGATACGAAAACTCGCGTTTTTACGCAAAAATCGTATTGGTAACGAAAAATTCGTAAAGAATCCGAAAAAATCGCAAAACATACGAAAAAATCACAAAATACCGATCATTACGAAAAAAACGCAATCGGACTCCATTCGACCCGTTCGTGGGTAAGTAAATCAGCCCCCAAGAGGCAGCACAGAGTGATTTTATAGTGTTGACCAGTTCTGCTTCATGCAGTTGCAGAGTTAAGAGATATACAAATGTATAAAGAGAAACCTGTTTCATCTCCAGCCCAAGATTGCTCTTCTTTCTATGGTTCATGATCCACATGCAACTGATCCTTGAGTGCATAAAGACAGAGCAGATCCTCTGAATACTAATGGGCAATTATGCTCATGGTGATATGTTTTTAAAAAGGAATGTATGGTTAAAAAGTGGATACAAGTCATTCGACATAATAATCTCTTCTTTCTTTGTCTCTGGCCAATACATGTCAAGCATAATTTTTGCAAAAAGATCAAGGACCATGTTTCTATGACTTTCCTTTTTTACATACAGCCTTTACAGCTTTAAGCATTGTTGGGTAGATCCTGACGTTCTGCTGATGCCTTCCCAGCTGCATTTGCACAGACCACAATATTCTTGTTATGCAGGCGAGAATATAAATAGTGCGTGTCCTGTAGCAGTTTGCCCCCTATGACTTTACACAGATGAGCCGAGGGCTGTCAGCAGGATCCTCCTGTGTCACTTCTTAAAATCAGTTTTATGGTGTGGCCACTTAGCACGAACTGACACATCAATCATTTCTGCTGTCAGCAAATTCACCAGGTTCACTGGGTTTGTTGTCCTATTGCTTTGTATCACAGTGTTCAATTTATGGATGTAAATAACTATATGGAACTTTGCAAAAAATAAATTGAATAATTATTAAATTAATATTTGCAGAAATATAAGTAGATTGTACCATTTTATAGTCAGATTTTTACATGCTATTGCAATTTTCCCCTAGTTGCACCCTTTCTGGCACTCTGCTCCCTGCATAACTCCTAAATCACTATGACTTTTGGCTAGATTGTTGCACTAAGGGCTGTTTATGTATGCCATGTGTTTTGTAGGTGGATGTCAGATAGAGAGTTATGCAGGGTGGTATCTGATACAACAGACTATGTGGAATGTGCCTGCTCACACATGTCTTCCTATGCTGTGCTTGCTCATACTGACCGACTTTCCTCGTACAATGAAGCCTTTTTCTTTGCTGGATTCATCTGTATTTCAGGTAAGTAATTGGCAGATATAGAGAATAACTGCACCCCAATCCCAGTGCAAGCTAAAGATATAAGTGCTTGTTTGCTAACACGAGGCATATGTGCCAAGCGCCAAGCGCAAATTTCCATGATTTTTACTTGCAATGCAGCATTTTTTCCTAGATTTCCAACATAATTGCAGGTAACTGCTAAGTAGAATGTATCACAATTTGCATGCAATCAGTGTGGAAGTAGAGGGCATTTATAATGTAATTCAAGGGTTGCAAGACTTTGTACCCACAACACTCGGGGCAAGTCCTAGATGCCATACCTCCCCAAAGTAGTTGTTAATTGTAGGGCTTCTTGGCTTCTGTGCACCCTGCACTTTACTCCCTGCACCTAATCCAAGTGCAAGTGGTGTTTTTGGGCAAGGTACAAAGATAGAAGCATGTATAAATGCAAGTATGCTTGAAAATAGCATCTGTATAGATGGAATTTTGTGTGCAGTGTTTCACTTGATCACTTGATTGTGTCAGCTAATTAAAGTTCTTCACATTGGCATATATGGACTACCTGCCCCATAATGCAGTTTAATGCAGTGCTTTTCTAACATGAGGATAGCAAGGGTAACTAGAACTAAGCAAGCACTAAACTAAAGTGCTTTTTGATGCCATTTTGTGCTACACCGTATAGTCTTTACTTACAGGGGGCAGGACGGCAGTTAGCTCTTGTTCCCTCATTAATCCTACACATTTGTTATGTTTGCCAGTCTTTCCTAAGCTTGTAGGCCATGTCCCCCTTTCATGGGAACCTTTTTAACTTGCAGTCAATTATAATCCCCATTTTCCTGCAGTATTGTGATTCATGGTGCAGGCAGCCACAAAGCCACAAAGCCAACTGTCTTTGCACATGGGCAGTAACCCGTAGCAACTAAGTAGTGACTGTTTGTTTTCAGTCAGCTGCAGGGTAAACAATTAAAGCAAACTTTGATTGGTTGCCATGGGTTACTGTGCAGGGGCAAATTTTCCCAGTGTTTATAAATGAGATCCATTTAATGACATTAATTTAGGGTTGGATGAATAGTCTAATCCAGTACTATCCAACATTGTAGCCAGTGGTAGCTGAAAAATCCACTAAATAAAATGCTTATATTATGAGAAATGAAAAGTCTGTAGCATCACCTGGCAGCGTTGGGGTAATAAAAATATCTTGGGACCAGTGTAGAGCCTGTGGCCTCTCGTGGGGGCAGGACTGGCCTAATGCATTGCAGCTGACTGGTCTAGGTGTAGGAACCTGGCTTATAGGAAAGTGGTGTGGTTCCTTCTAGTTCCATTACCTAACAACCAGGCAGTGGTTTGAAAGTGAAACAGGAATATAAATAGAGGAGGGCCTAAATAGAAAGAAAAGTAAAAAAAAGTAACAATACAAAAGTTAACCTGAAGGTGAACAACCCCTTTAAGGGGGTGCTAGATGAGCTGCCTTGAAAAGTGGATATTGTATCAATGATGTACTGATGAAAGCAGCTATTCCATAACTAAAGATGCTCACTGCTGCTCCAAGACTGAAATATTATTTTCTGTGCAGGTTTTACCCTGGCCATTCTTTCCCAGTTATTCTGCACCCGATCTACCATGTTTGCAGCAAAACTTCTTACTCACTTTAGGGTTTCCTGTCTTGGCACTCAGGTAAGCATTACCCTTCACTGCTACAGTATCTGTTCCGTTATTGATCTTAAACTGGTTTAGGATAAGCACTGAGAGCCTTCTTAATGCAGAAAGTATTCACATACCTTATGCTATTACACATAGCACTGTCTTAAGGCCAAAAATTAAAAGCTTTGACCTTTATTTAATATACTGTAGGAGGAGACATTCAAATGACTCTTTAATGCCTCTGTGGCCAACTGAAAATCCAGAACTGCTGGTTATTAGCATAGATACAGTGTAATAATTAATATATATATATATATATATATATATATATACTCTATATATATATCCAGACTTAATTCTTAAGCAAAGGTCAAAGCCTTTTGTTTTAAGGCAGTGCTATGTGTGAGGCATGTCTGTTGTAAGAAAGCTCTCAGTTCTTGTCTTTTTCTTTGCTGGATTAGCATAAACTGCTTAGTGTGATTATGTAGTAATATATAATTTCAATTGCTTTCCTGTACAATTCCAAATTATTTTAACACACATTATATATATATATATATATATATATATATAAGTATTAAATTATGTTTTAAAGTAATTAAAATATAATGTACTATGGCTCTGCACTGGTAAAGTTGTGTGTTTACTTCAGAAATGCTACTATAGTTTATATAAATACCCTGCTGTGTAGCCATGTGGGCAGCCATTCACAGCATAAAAAGGAAAATAGGCACAGGTTATACAGCAGATAACAGATAAGCTATGTAGAATACAGAGGTGTTTTACTGAGCTTATCTGTTATCTGCTATATAAACTGTGCCATTTAGGGCTCTGGCACACGGGGGAGATTAGTCGCCCGCGATAAAACTCCCTGTTCGCGGGCGACTAATCTCCCCGAGTTGCCTACCCCTGCCATCCCACCGGCGAACATGTAAGTCGCCGGCGGGATGGCAGAGGTGGCGGGGCGATTTCCGGAAATCGCCGAAAAAGACTTGCGAGTCTTTTTCGGCGATTTGCGTGTGCCAGAGCCCTTAGACCTATTTTAATTTGATTCTCTACCCCCATGGCTACACAGCAGCTTTGTTTATATAAACAATGTTAGTGTTAATGAAGCAAACACACCAGTTTTACCAGTACAGGGCAACAGTACATTATATTTTAATTACTTTGATACATTTTCATTTTTTTAAAAAATATGGCTATGTTGCATTGGTATAGTATTTCTAGGCTGCACAAAGGCACAGGTTGTTATCCATGGGCCAAAATAAATCATAGTACATCAGAAGTTTCACTAATGCCCTGTCCTTCACCTGCCTGCCAAGTTTTATTCTTCCCACAGTAACTGTCATCAATCCTTCTCTTTCCATTCACATTACTCCTCTGCATTACAGCCGGGCGCATCTATCTCTGGAATTCCCAGGATGTTATGTGAGCTCTGAGGTCAGAATAAGTGATTCCAAATAAAAGCACACGTTCATTACAGGGAAATGATTTCCACAATAAGTTAATACGTGTGTGTAGCACAGCTTCAAATGTAACAGCAGGGCAAGGGATCCCAATCAGTAGCACTATGAAAAGGGCAATGCTTACAGTGTACGTGGAAAATATTAAACAGGCCTATTTCTATGTTTGTATCCATAGAAAACATGATTGCTATATCCCATTGCTGATAGAACCAACATGAAAAGGTTGGAATGTGCTTAAACAGTGTTACAGAGTTGGACTCATTTTATGGCCTGGGAAAATGATGGTAGTACGTCACTAAGGGAACCTCTCTAGAGTCATGCTATAATATTTATGCCTGTGATCTAAGCTTTTCTTAGTGCCCTTCTTTTTGTTCTTGTTTCTTAGCTCTGAGTGTATGGGACTATAATATAAATATATATAAATATATTTAATATAAATGTGCTCAAACCCAATGATGCTTTAAACATGGACACGTGGGTAGTTTGCACTGTGCACCGTTCTGCACATCATTCGTTTTTTTTTCCAGTCTAAATTACAGTCTGGGTCTGTTTGCCCAATCCTGATTAACATGGCCCCTTCCTAGTTTTACTAGGGACCTATTTATACAGGTATGGACCTTATTATACAGATTGGTGAGGACCTGGGGTTTTCCGGATAAGGGGTCTTTCCTTAATTTGGATCTCTATACTTTGTCTGCTAAAAAAATAATTAAATAAACCCAATGGGGTTGTTTTACATCCAAAAAGGATGATTTATATCTTAATTGGCAGCAAGTACAAGCTACAGTTTTTTTTTTTTATTACAGAGAAAAGATAAATATGTTTTACATTTTTTAATTATTTGATTAAAATGGAGTCTATGGGAGATGGCCTGGATAACAATTTCCGGATAATGGATCCCAAACCTGTAAAATCTTTTTCTGTCTTTATTTTGCATTGCAATATCCTCCAGCCATAAATGGGTTAATCACTGAGTTGTTTGTGGGTGGGGGTTCTTCTTACTTCAGAATATAATCAGTAAGTGCTAAATGCTCCCAAACTATAATGGGGCTACGCCAGTGCAACTTTTTATTTCAGCACCTTGGAGAGAAACCATGGTCGATCGCTCAGCCATGACCATATTTATGTTTATATGGGGGCCTTAAGTTCTTTTGTACCCACCTATAAGATCAGTGCACCAACAATATGAGATGCAAAAACCGCCAGGCTTTTTGCCAGAACCATGTGGTGCATGAATGCGTCCCAGAAGTGTATCTGAAATCTCTCTGTTTTGTTAGTGTATGTGTATAAATAGCATCGGTGGCCAAGCATGAGAAAACATTGCTGGCTTGTGAGCCGAGAGGGGAAATCAGACTCAAACATTGCTGTGAGAAAGTAGCAGAAGAGGAAGCAATCCAACTATTTAATCTATTGGTTTAATCAGATATACGCCCCTCTTGAGTTTACATACAGCTGCCAAGTTATAATGAGTAAACGCGTATATCTCCTCAGGGGCTCCTTATATAGAGTATCTGTTACGTCAACAACCCAGCTAAACGTCTCCGAATGGCTTTGTTTCGGTTCCCTTTGTCCTGGATATTGCAGTGCATCACACAGCCATTGTTTGTGTGAGAGGAAATGTCTTATTTTGCTGCTTTCCGTACATTGACAGTATCATTAGGGAAATAGTAGGCTGAAATAACTGTAGTTGAAATAACTGAACCCAGCCAGGAGTGGTATGCATAATAGCAGTGTGTATTTTTATTGCAAAGGAATAAAATAAATGAAGAATTTTTATCTTTTTAACCTACTGTATGTTTCTAAGCTACTGTAGGCTTAAAATTTTGGGTTTTATAAAGGGGCTGGTAACTTTTAGGTTGTTGCAGACAATATTCTAAAACAATTTGCAATTTGTATTCATTTTTTAAGTGTGGTTTCTGGATTATCTAGCTTTTTGTTCAGCAGCTCTCCAGTTTTGAATTTTAGCAGCTCTCTGGTTACTAGGGTCCAAAGTACACTAGCAACCAGTCAGTTTGAATAGGGAACTGGATTATGAATAACAGAGGGCCTGACTAGAAAGATAAGTAATACAAAGTAACAATAGCAACAATACCAATTAAAATGTAGCAATAGTTGAAAGCAATAGGTTTTTGTTTGTTGGGGTCAGTGACCTAATTTAAAGGAAAAGTAACACTAAAAAATTTTAACTAAAAAATCTATTCTACCATAATAATTGGCCTATTCTGAAAACCATTTGTTATTTTGAATGCTTTAGTAGAAAATACCTGTAAAAAACTTGGCTTCCGGTCATTTGAACAAAGGCGATATGGCGATGCAGGGAAAGTTTCAGGGGAAGCGTCCACTATGCGGCAATCGATTTATTGAGCCTAGCCTTCCTTCTGTATAGGAAGGAGTCAGGCTAGGCTCAATCAATCGATCGCCGCATAGTTGATGCTTCCCCTGAAACTTTCCCTACATCGCCGTATCGCCTTTGTTCAAATGACCGGAAGCCAAGTTTAACAGGTATTTTCTTCTAAAGCATTCAAAATAACAAATAGTTTTCAGGATAGGGCAATTACTGGGGGAGGGTAGAATAGATTTTTTTAGTTAAAAATTTTTAGTGTTACTTTTCCTTTAAAAGCTGGAAAGAGTAAGAAAAGGAAAGCAAATAAGTAAATAAAAACTATAAAAAATTAAAGATCAGTTGAGAAGTAGATAGAGTTTATTGAGCTCCCTCAGCAACTGCTTGGTCTGCTGTTACTGATTCCATGCAGCTGCCTAGAGCCCTGTTCTATTCTATACCTCCAAATCGAGATCTTAAGGTGGCCATACACCTTCATACACCTACGGGTGGGCGATATCGGGAGAATCCAGGCTAATTCGGTCGTTTGGCCCTGGGGCCAAGTGATTGAATTATAACGACGGGTATAGACAAAGTCGGTTCAGGGACCGCATCAATGAGCCGATGCGGTCCCCGATCGATATCTGGCCGATTTCAGACATTAGACATGTGTAGGTAAGAATGATCTGTGCCTTGTCATTTATAGAGATTCATCTCTCTTTAATTCTCTTTACATTAAGATTCATGTACAGATCTGTATTTATTAAGATAGAGAGCTATTACCCACCACCAATATCCTCATCATTTCTACGAACCTGTGAGTACATTCTGCTTACAGATGGCTATCCCTATAAAAGAAACCTAAGTCATGTCTAGCTGGTGTAACATATGTCAGGCTTGCCATATTTAGCTTGTTTAAAAGCTTCATGAAATAGAAATCAGCGAGAAAAAAAGTAAAATGCATAAAAAAAACCTTAGCTTTAGACCACTTTTCATAAACAGAAAATGTACATGAAATACTGTAGCTTTATTTAGCAAAAGTAATACCTAATAATGGTATTTTATCTATGTATATATAGGAAAGTAAATAGGCCTCATAGTACTTTATTACACTGTTACTGCATGCTCCATAGTAGCAACACTGCATAGAAACCTTATTATCCTGTATTAGCTGACAGTTTTACAGCTTACTTAACAGCCGTAATGCCAATGGCAATAAAGAAAATGAAAATGAATATATACAGTATGTACTTCTGCAGGCCCAGTTGTTTAATGCCAATAAATGGAGTCTCCAGCAAGAGTACTGCTTCACTTACAGTATTTGCTAACACCCCAAATAGCATTAGGAGCTGAGTACAGCCACTAGCCTTAGCAGCAATTCCTTTCAGCATATATATATATACCTGTATATATACAAAATGTTCAGTTCAGTGAACCTCAGTATTGTTTGTAGTGCTGGCCATTAACACATGAATCCAAGAGGGGCTTCCTCTTGGATTCATGTGTTAATGGCCAGCACTACCAACAATACTGAGGTTCACTGAACTGAACATTTTGTATATATATATGCTGAAAGGAATTGCTGCTAAGGCTAGTAAACACTTTAGCAGAATAATAATAATTCATTTTATCCCAACCTTATTATGTACATCCCCTTTATCCATATCAATAGAGAGACTGCATTCCATATATGAAAATAGGGACATTTTTAGCCCACAGCAATTACAGGTGCCAGTGAAGCTTCAGTTGAGTTAATTGTTTTGCAAATATAAACATGTGACCTTCACTGCGACACAGATCGGGCCCAGCTCTCTTAGCACCAATCCGTTCTTTTTCGGTTCCAATTGCCAGGGGTCAGAGTGTTCAAAACATCCACTTGTCCTCAAGAGCACAATGTAGCTCAGTGTGGAACAAACCTGCCGCTCTATTTGTTTCTTTTGTGGAAATAGTAGTCTGCACATGTTGCCTAATGTTCCTCATTTCCTCTTAGGGCTATGGCACATGATATATGTAAAATACTGTTCATCAGTACTGCTCAGTATTGGTAAACACCAAGGGGCATACTTCTCCAGTCTGACCCACACCCAACCTGATCCTACAATGGTCACCAAAATTTCAACCCTAACCGACCTGACCTAAGGGTAAACCTGCTGATCCTGTTGGTTATGGGTCATGCCTCACATCACTATACTGCAGGTATAAGAGAGAAAGAATATTGGTCGTGATGTGTTAATTGGCTGCACCAAAACGTAAACTGGAATAATTGCGTACCCTTAGTTGCTGCGTGAATAAACTTGTAAAACAGGTAAAGGTATGGGACCTTTTATCCAGAACAAGGTTTTTTTCAGTAATTTGGATCTCCATACCTTATGCCTGCTAAAAGCCCAGTTCAGTCACGATGCCACAGTAGCACTGCCCATTGTGATTATAATCCAGATAAGATAAAAATCAGCTTCTGGTTAATAAGTGAACAGTGCAAAAGGCACAGATGTCATTATTTTATGTCAGATAGCATGTATGTTCTCAGTTTAAAGCTGGCCATACACGTGGCGATCTGACGATGTTTTGTGTCAGATCCGCCACACACCATTCAGGGCTGAATCGGCAGGTAAGGAGGTAGAAACAATAGGATTTCTACCTCCTTCTGCCGATTCAGCTCTGAAGGGAGATTTTGGTCAGGCGCCTTCTATGGCGCGCGACCAAAATTTTCAAACTGGTCCGATCGGCGAGTCGGCCGATATCAGCAGCTTCCTGCGATAACAGTCGACTCGCCGACATACCATACACGCACCGAATATCTTACGAAACGAGGTTTCGTACGATATTATCGGTGCGTGTATGGCCACCTTAAATATCTGCTTTAAACCCTTTCAGGCTAGTAAATAATTGCAAAGTATAGCTCAGTATTCTCCCTGTCAAAGTTCTGGCTGCTGACCAAAGCAGACTGTTTCAATATTTATTTTCCTGTTAATCTGATTAAACATTTTGTATCCTTGTGTCCTACTGAAGTTATCTCTTAGAACTATGCAAACAGGCAAACCTGCCAATATTTCCAACCCAAACACTCGCTGCACTCACTCCGAGGCTGCTCTCAGATTCACCTTAGTGTTTTTATCAAAGTTCAGTGTGAGGCTCCTTTTGTGGTTGTGCCCCAAGTAAACACATCCAGCAGCCATGATTCTGAAATGATGCAAACAAAAAAAAAAAAT
This sequence comes from Xenopus tropicalis, assembly GCF_000004195.4. Lineage (NCBI taxonomy): Eukaryota > Metazoa > Chordata > Amphibia > Anura > Pipidae > Xenopus > Xenopus tropicalis. The sequence continues at coordinate 178,779,318 of NC_030677.2, read as the reverse complement.
TCAAAGGACCAGTAACACCAAAAATAAAGTCTATTAATTTAACTTATCATAACATTTTATATATTTTATCCATATAAAGATGATTTCCTTTACGCTGAGGTACTGTGACACAGCAAGGGATTACATACCGACTGCCTACCAACTTGAGCCTTTATACTTGCTAAGTACCACCTAGGGAACTACCCCACATTAGATCTCCTTGATGGAACCCCTACCTGCTCTTTCTAGCTTCCCTGTGTATCTTATCACTCTTAGGGCTCTGGCACACGGGGGAGATTAGTCGCCCGCGATAAAACTCCCTGTTCGCGGGCGACTAATCTCCCCGAGTTGCCTACCTCTGCCATCCCGCCGGCGACTTACATGTTCGCCGGTGGGATGGCAGGGGTAGGCAACTCGGGGAGATTAGTCGCCCGCGAACAGGGAGTTAATCGCGGGCGACTAATCTCCCCCGTGTGCCAGAGCCCTAAAGAGAGTGCTATTTGAGAACTGCTATTAACTGTTTACACCTTGTACACAGGGAAACCCTCACCAACTTCACTATGGGGTTTCACTTTCCTTAGTGCACTAACATTATAATGTTATAAGTCTTTAGTTTTCCCATCTGGTAACCGACAGTAACCAATCAGATGTTTGTTTTTAAACAGTACTTGCTGCCTGTTTGGTTGCTCTGTGTTACTAGACAAGCGGCAAACTAAAGACCATTTATTACATTACCACCACCACCTTCATCTACCCCTGGGTCTTTGGGAACAAATCCCATCCACAGGGCATAGAATACAGCCACTGGGACTTCCTGTGTGTCCCCTACACAATAAATTAGTTACTTAAAAGCAGCTGGAAGGGCTACTTCTAATACTAAAAGATATTATACATTACTATATTTCTGCACAAAGGCCTTCTGGCAGGGAGTGGAAAGAAAAGCAAGAACAAGGTAGGGAAATTAAGAACACATAGAAGGGGTGAAAAATAACAAGGGCAGGAGAAGAGTAAATGAAGAAGAGAAGGGGAGAATAGAAGACTGGTAGGGGTATGAGAGAATGATGAGCAGAAGAAAATGTGGAACCAGAGAAAAGGAAAAGATAAGTGTGACAGTAGAGGACACAGAGGCAGTAGGGTTTATTACATCACTTCTGGCCTGAATCTGGGGAAACATGCATAGATCACATTCAGTGATGTAATATGTTGGCCTGGCTGAGTTTATACCCTTTACATTCAATAACAATTGAATGTAAAGGGTATAAACTCAGCCTGGTCTCTCCAGCATAATTTTCATAAAGCTCATTGCGCTATACTATTGATATTTCTGGGATAATTTGTACAAAGACCAGTACTATATTTCTGGTTAGAAGTAGAGTAAATGAGAAAATTGCATTAAGCTTTTTGCTCTGTAAATAAAATTCCTTTCACTATATCACTGACCTGTCTGGTGTGATATGGTGCACACAGCAAATAATTGTACTTTAGCTGGTCTGTTAAGTTTTACATAAAAAACGTGGTATATATAGTATTACTGACAAATTGCTTTGAAAAAAAGGAGTGGTTTAACTTTATGTAGGTGTATTTAAAGGGGTAGTGGATAAATCATGGCCAGTTGAAATGATGTCAGTGTCCCTAGATTTTACCTTCACATTTTGAACAATTTACAGATTATATCTGTTCTTTCCTTGAATGACTCCAGATTCATGCAGATGATCATTTCATAGTACCTTATTATAGTAAGGGAGCCCCTGAAACATGGTGCACGTCAGTATTATTTGCGCAATTCGTCCTTAATTTAATATGTAACTATAGGGGGAATGTAATAAAAATGGCAATTGATGTGTAAAATTGCATTGTTAGTGAATACTGTTCATTTATTCCAGTGCGAATGTTTAAGACATGCTTGAAGATGGCGTAAATGTTAGCATGAAAATAACTTTTTCTTTAAGAAGTGTACACTGCGCACTGGCACTAGCTAAAACATTTCTATCCTACTACCACATTAAAGGCAAAGGGTTTGCAAAAAGTAATTTTACATTCGCAAAAAATTGTTAACAATCCAAATTATTTGTCACATACCTTTTTTCTTTTAGCAACTAATATTACTTTCCCCTATATGTATATTATATTAAATACCCCTTAATGTCAATAGGAGTGCTTTCCTAGGTTGCTCTGTCAGTCCTTAGCACCCAACACAACCTGTTATAAACAAGGAAACGTATTTTTCTCCCTCTCAGTTAATTTCTAAATTATAAGTAAAGAAAGTCTATAAATACTGTATATGTAAGGTTTGTTAAAAGGGAACCTGTCATCCATACATAAAAACATGTAAAAAGTCAGTTTCAAATTAAACATGGAACCCAGATTATTATTACTTTTTTTGTTTATTTAATCATCCATACCTGTTATAAACTCATTTATAAATTTCAACTGTCAGTCATATTTTGCCTTTCCTGCCCCTATGTCTTAGCCATAGATGTGGGGCAGGCAATTACTTTCACTTTCCATTCAGCACTTCCTAGATGCTACTGCACTCCTCTCATTCTCCCTCCCCTCTCACGGTGTATAATTGTGTAGCATGGGCTTCAGCACCCCCATTCTGGTGCATAAACAAGAGGCTTGCCTGCCTGCTATGACTGTGAAAAATGTATTTTGCCTGAATATTGTGGAATTATTTCTTAGGGGATACAGGTCCCCTTTAATTGTCACTAATCTGAAAGGAATAATGTGCTGGCACAAAGCAGGTGAAGCCTAAGGAGGAATGTTGTTTTTCAGCAGAAGTAGATGAGCTGTAATGTTTGTTTTCACATACAGTCCACTGAACTTATGGGTATCAAGGACAGAAACTTCAAATAGTGTGACCTGACTCGAGTGTCAGAGAGTTCAGTCCTGATGTGTGGACTTCATCTGCAGAACACTCGTATACGTGGAATGAACTGCATATTTTGGCAGCATATCCAAGATTATAATTTAACCAAATCTATTAATATTGTATGCTTAAATCAGTGACTGATAAAAAATAAACACGTGAGATCTCGCTGGATCATTGTTCATGTAGTTTTATATAACTGTCTCTCCCTGCATTGTCATACAAAGGGCACAGAGAGTTACAAATACATTGGAACTTGTTGTGCCAAACAAAAGGCCCATTATGTCTGTTAACAGACTGGCTTGGATTTGTTATTTTCATTAGAATGTCCCTTCTTTATTATCCCATGTATTGCAATTGTATGGAATTAGTGCTGTGCAATTTCCTGGGTTTTTTTTTTCTTTTTTAACAATATAGCAGTTATCGCTCCACCTTTGCCAGTAACGGTAATGTCACACGGAGAAATTAGTCACCGGTAATAGCTCTCTGCTACCATGGGAAACGAATCTCTCCAAAATGCCTTTTCACTAGCTACAAAACAATCGCCAGTCAAAAGGCCTACGCATCACTTCGGTTTTCCAAAGTCTCACAAAGTTTCCTCTTGCAGGCAACTTCGCATGACTTCAAAAGAGCCACAGCAATGCCTTGGCCATTTCCATTGTTGCTGGTGGAAAGGCATTTTGGAGAGATTAAGCTGGCCATACACGCACCACACACACGTGTATGCCGGCTCGACGAGGTGACCGAAATCACAAAAGGCTGCGGGTATCGGACGACTCATCGACCGGCCAGGTTAAAAGATTTTGATCGGGCGCCAAAATCAGTGCTGAACAGAATTTCTATTAGGTGGAATTACTATTGTTTCTATCTCCATATCTGATGATTCAGCCCTGAATCAGCCACCTTTAGTCGCCATTGGTCGCAAGAAAGATCGTTCCAACCCTCCACTAACTTTCAAGGCTGAATTGTCAGATATGGAGGTAGAAACAATAGTATTCAGCCCTGAACATATATTTTACTTGAGCGCCTTCAATGGCGCCCAATGAAAATCTTCTAACCCGCCCGATCGTTGAGTCAACCGATAGCAGCCTCCTGCGATATCGGTCACCCCGCCGACTTGCCATTCACACACAGAATATCGTACAAAACGAGGTTTCGTACGATATTAGGGCTCTGGCACACGAGGAGATTTGTCGCCTGCGTTTTTTCCCCCTGGCGCTTTGGCGACAAGTCGCCACGACAATACCCACGAAAAGATTTCATGCGAGTTGAGCTCCAGGCGATCTGCTACCCATGGTACACTCAACAGTTAACCCCCCCTCATGTTTACTTAAGTCGCTCAGAAAATGGTCTGTGTGCGATTTGAAACAGCAGGCGATTTGAAGTAGCCTCGTATGTTTTGACGCTGGCGATTTCCATTGATTTAGCATTGGCGTCTTGTCGCTCGTCTTGTGGCCAAATCGCTCTTTTAAAAATTGCCGGCGACAAATCTCCTCGTGTGCCAGAGCCCTTATTGGTGAGTGTATGGCCAGCTTAAGGCTTCTCCCTGTTTGAGCTGTATAAACAATGCTGTCAAATAGATAATCTTGTTTATGCAGTGACTGCAAAACAAACGTTTACTTTCAGGTATCTTAAAGGTCATGATTCTAAAAATCCCCCTTTCCATTAATAAAAAAAGTTTCATTCAATTCAGAAGTGTTTGCAACTCCCACAGACTCTATTTTAAAAAAATAAGTTACCATATATACTCGAGTATAAGCCGAGCTGAATATAATCCAAGGTACCTAATCTTACCTAAGAAAATTGGAAAAACTTATTGACTCGAGTATAAGCCTAGGGTGGGAAATGCAGTAGCTACTGCTAAGTTTCAATAATCAAAATAAATACCAATAAAATTACATTAATTGAGGCTGATCGTATACTGTTTATTATTTACTGAACTGTATGTGTTCAACTTCAAATTAATTCACCTGTATGAGCAACGCTGATCATATGATATAGATATACCTGATTAGCATTGCTAATACTGGTAAATACTGTACTTAGGTACTAATAATAGGTAATTATTGATTGAATACAGTGGCTTGCAAAAGTATTCGGCCCCCTTGAACTTTTCCACATTTTGTCACATTACAGCCACAAACATGAATCAATTTTATTGGAATTCCACGTGAAAGACCAATACAAAGTGGTGTACACGTGAGAAGTGGAAGGAAAATCATACATGATTCCAAACATTTTTTACAAATAAATAACTGCAAAGTGGGGTGTGCGTAATTATTCAGCCCCCTGAGTCAATACTTTGTAGAACCACCTTTTGCTGCAATTACAGCTGCCAGGCTTTTAGGGTATGTCTCTCCCAGCTTTGCACATCTACAGACTGAAATCCTTGCCCATTCTTCTTTGCAAAACAGCTCCAGCTCAGTCAGATTAGATGGACAGCGTTTGTGAACAGCAGTTTTCAGATCTTGCCACAGATTCTCAATTGGATTTAGATCTGGACTTTGACTGGGCCATTCTAACACATGGATATGTTTTGTTTTAAACCATTCCATTGTTGCCCTGGCTTTATGTTTAGGGTCGTTGTCCTGCTGGAAGGTGAACCTCCGCCCCAGTCTCAAGTCTTTTGCAGACTCCAAGAGGTTTTCTTCCAAGATTGCCCTGTATTTGGCTCCATCCATCTTCCCATCAACTCTGACCAGCTTCCCTGTCCCTGCTGAAGAGAAGCCCCCCCAGAGCATGATGCTGCCACCACCATATTTGACAGTGGGGATGGTGTGTTCAGAGTGATGTGCAGTGTTAGTTTTCCGCCACACATAGGGTTTTGCATTTTGGCCAAAAAGTTCCATTTTGGTCTCATCTGACCAGAGCACCTTCTTCCACAGGTTTGCTGTGTCCCCCACATGGCTTGTGGCAAACTGCAAATGGGACTTCTTATGGTTTTCTGTTAACAATGGCTTTCTTCTTGCCACTCTTCCATAAAGGCCAACTTTGTGCAGTGCACGACTAATAGTTGCCTATGGACAGATTCCCCCACCTGAGCTGTAGATCTCTGCAGCTCGTCCAGAGTCACCATGGGCCTCTTGGCTGCATTTCTGATCAGCGCTCTCCTTGTTCGGCCTGTGAGTTTAGGGGGAAGGCCTTGTCTTGGTAGGTTTACATTTGTGCCATACTCCTTCCATTTCTGAATGATCGCTTGAACAGTGCTCCGTGGGATGTTCAAGGCTTTGGAAATCTTTTTGTAGCCTAAGCCTGCTTTAAATTTCTCACTAACTTTATCCCTGACCTCTCTGATGTGTTCTTTGGACTTCATGGTGTTGTTGCTCCCAATATTCTCTTAGACAACCTTAAAGGCCGTCACAGAGCAGCTGTATTTGTACTGACATTAGATTACACACAGGTGCATTCTATTTAGTCATTAGCACTCATCAGGCAATGTCTATGGGCAACTAACTGCACTCAGACCAAAGGGGGCTGAATAATTACGCACACCCCACTTTGCAGTTATTTATTTGTAAAAAATGTTTGGAATCATGTATGATTTTCGTTCCACTTCTCACGTGTACACCACTTTGTATTGGTCTTTCACGTGGAATTCCAATAAAATTGATTCATGTTTGTGGCTGTAATGTGACAAAATGTGGAAAAGTTCAAGGGGTCCGAATACTTTTGCAAGCCACTGTATGTGTTTAACCTTAATCAATTATGGTTATCAGTAACTATAATTAGGACCTACCGGAGCCCCTGCATTAACATGCAGGGGCGTGTGACATCACTTCTGGGGAGGAGCAAGGCATGAGAAAGATGCTACAGTGGCGCTCAGGTACCTAGAGGGTCCGGGGTTGGCGGCGGAAGCAGGATCAGGAATCGGGTAGCAGGGGGTGCTATAGGGTGCTTCTGGAGGGACTCGAGTATAAGCCAAGGATGACTTTTTCAGCACGTTTTGGGGCTTATACTATATATATTTATTGGGTGTTAATAAATGTGAACGCTAATCTGTGCAACTGAATCCATAGGAATAAGAGAAAGCTCTCACTTTCATGCACTCATTTTCTAATTAATAGTCTGGATAGGGGCTATTAGGAGCATCTCGTGAACTTAAGCAATAGTCTAAGCCTAGCAATAGTCTAATTAAATGACAGTCATTGGTATAGGTGTTCAAGTCATACTACAAGGCATAAAGAGAGTGTAAGACATGCTAAAGGCAGTCCTATAGTGTATGTATTTTTGTGTATTTAGCAGATAGAGTATATACACAGAGATTCCATTGACAGAAATAGTATGCTTGCCTGAGTGCCAGTTCAAAGGTAGAAGTATATGCGGTCACTGGAACAGTACTCACAGTGCGTGTTAATGCTGAGCATTATGTTTTGCGTTTTGGTTGGGAGGTCACCCCTTCCCCCAGTATATTTAGCACTGGAAATTTCCACTAGTCTCTGAGAAGTAAAGAATTTCAGTGGATGCATACAAAAGTACAGACTATTTATAATTAACATTAAGTTATGAGTACAGGTATGCAAAAACTTGTTTGGAAATCTCAGGACGCTAGATAGGGATAAAAGTTTGACAGAAAAAAGTATGTGAACAATTTTCCTTTGTAAGAATAGAATGTAGGTTTAGCAAACAGGCAAAAGTATTGAGTGGAAGAAGGTTTAGAATTGTACCATGAGCTATATATGTCAGTTGGGAAGCAACTGTGGCCTTACATGGACATAAGAAGCCAATTCTGCCTTTTCAGAGAGTCAGCAGCGTATTGTCCCTGTATGGGACCAGTTGTCCATCAAGCAGGTTGGAAAATTGGGAAAGAAGTGTATTAAGCCGTTGATTTAGTACTCTCCCTAATGGTCTGCAGAGGTCGCTGTTATAATCCAATAGTAAGACCAAAGGATTGTATCAGGCCAATTTGCCCCACCGCCTACAGTAGTTGGCTAAATTAGGCAATTATCCTTACACGTATGGCCAAAAGCTCTTTTTTGTCAAAATCCTGCCCATTTTAGGCCTATTAAATGTTTTTAGGGCCAGACTCTATAGCTCCTTTACCAGGCGTACCTGGTGTAACCTGTTTGGACAGTAAGACATTTTTGGTTTAGTCCTCGATGAGCCATAGGTCTTACATGTGACCAGTGAGATGCCAAATTATGTAGATGTAATATCAATATAACATAGAAATGTATGTTGTGCATCCATCCTTTCACATCCACAATAAAGTAGAAATAAGTGGACTACAGTCCTGCTGTGATATTTAGATTATGACTGAAAAAGAAACCAGAATGTAACAGTGTTTACTAACTCCAAATGTGTACAAAGACATCTGTAAATAAATAAATAGGAATAAATAGAAACAGTTCTGCTTTAATCACTGGCATCGTATTGTGCTTCTTTATGTATGTATGTATGTATGTATATATGTATGTATAACTTTATTTATAAAGCGCCACAAGGGTACACAGCGCTGTACAGTTTACAGAATACAAAATTACACACAGGGAGGACAAGTGATATAATAAATAAATACAATAAATACATATATGTATATATATATATATAAGTGGTATGAGACACAGTAGGAAGGAGGTCCCTGCCCCGTAGAGCTTACAATCTAAGTGGTTGGGTAACATACAGGCACAAACTGGAAGGAAAATCGTCCTTTTCCTGCTCAGACAATAAAGTCATTACAAATAAATACAGTGTGTGCTCTATGTCTGTATTCTAGACTCATTGTCAAAGAGAAACACACACACAACAAGCAAATGTTTTAAGACATGGCTGTCCAACTGGAGGCCTGCGAGCCAGATGTGGCCCTCCAAAGGATTTGTATGGCCAATTGGTGGATTCTGGCAAATGCCAGAGGAGCTGCTGTAAGCTGCCAAAGACAGTCACTATTTAGTGGGCTGTGTGGGCCTCTGTGTACTTGAAATGTTAGGGCCTATTTAGAATTCCAGTTCATGCCTGGTCTGCTCAGAAGCTCCACAGGCTATACTATATGGCATCATAATATTTAATTTAATATGGCCCTCCAACATGCTTTGAGATATAATTGGTTCACATGTAATAAGTTGGACAGCACTGTTTTAAGTTAAACCACTTCTGCTGTCTATGGGGATTAGGTGAGGACTGAGCTTCTGGAAGTAAAGAAGGAACAAATTAACACAAAGAACAAACTCTTATGTTGAAGAAGACCTAAACCCTAAAAATAAATATGGGGATGAGGAGCTACTGGCACAGGGCTGTGGTTGCCTTGGGCTGGTATAGAAGCCAATGATGTACTTGCATATGTTTTCATACCATGCCTGGGTATTGTAGCTGAATTGACAGTGACTTTCTTTTTTAGTAATTTAATTTAAATGATCAGATGGGGCAGTGAAGTGAAGCAGTATTTCTATTTTTGTTGCTAAAGGTCTAAAAACTGTACTTCCTTAGCAGGTCTTGACTGGAATTCAAAATAGGCTCTGGCATTTCCAGTACACAGTGGCCAAACTAAATAGTGACTGTCTATGGCATTTTACAGCAGCCCCTCTGGCATTTGCCAGTCCAGGCCTGATCCTTAGTATGCATGTTCTTTAGGGCAGGGGCTTTAAATCTTTAAATAAAGAATTTAATTCTTTGATTAATTAATTAATAAGAAAATGCAAATTTAACTTATATAATTTCCACCAAAGCAAATAATTACTCGGAAAGAGACATTCTCAGAAAGATGGAATTCTTGATCTATGTACCGAATGTGAAAGAAATTGTAATACAAAAGATAGATTTAGAAATAAATCTTACAGGTGAAAAAACATGGCTGGCTGTTAGTGATGGGTTAATCTGTCCTGTTTCTCATTGCATAACGCATTGAAGTCAATGTATGTTTTTTTGTGGTGGCTTATTCCAAGCTGTGCAACTTTTTTTTCCAATATATTGGATCCTCTGAGCCTTTTTTCGTGGCAAAACCTGGCAAAAAATTTTGCCCATCACTACTGACTGATAATCAATGAGATACAGGGTCAGACTGGGCCTGTTGAACACTGGGGAAAAGCCTATTCCCCACCTGAAACTATGGTGGACACCCCCCTTGACCTCCCCCGATCGTTGCCACAGTGGGAGGAAATACAAGGTACACGGGGGGGGGGGGGGATTGCAGTGTCCAGGGATCCCCAACCTTTTATAACCGTGAGCCACATTCAAATGGAAAATAGGTTTGGGGAGCAAAACAAGCATGGAAAATGTTCCTGGGGGTGCAAATAAGAGCTATATTTGACTATTTGGTAGCCAGAAATTAAAAAATGAGCACCTAGTTTGGGGCCACTGGGCGCAACATCCAAGGGGTTGGGTTGCTCACGAACCACTGGTTGGGGATCACTGCCCAAGTCCAACGGTGATGAGCTCAACATGTAAGCAAGTAAAGGAATATATTAAATGTTGACACTCTGTACTAAGTTATGTATTAACTTTAATACTTTACAAACATGAGAGTGCAACATACATTATAACCTAATAAAGAACTATATTTACATACACTATCAAGTACTCTGTGGGACAGCACAGAGGCCTTCTTGCATATGTTGACACAAATGATGGTTGTTTGCAAACACAGCCCCAGTCTGATATTAGCCTTCCGTTTGATGTAGACCAGTGAACATTTTAAATCAATCAATATTTTTATAAAAATCTGTGAAACTTTTTTTATGGTAGTTGCACATATGCCGAGCTGTGGCACAAGATGAACGCAAACCAATGGAGCAGCCTGCGGGAAAGTCAGCCATACCCCTAGGCAGCGATGGTCTTTGGCTGGTGTAGTTTCAGTTTTAGTTTTGAAGGTCTATGAATAAAATGAAAAAAAATATTTCAGGCATAAACTGCATTTTATGAAAACAGTGTGAGTATGATATTTACTAACCTTGATGCCAGTGATATTATTAGAAAAAAAACACAAAATAAGATAGGAAGGTTGATATTTATTCCCAGAAGAAGCCTAAAATATGGTCAACTTAAAAGCCATGCCATGAAGCCACATAACAGAACTTGGTCTTGGAATGCATGGTTATAAGGCTTCTATAAAACAGATGGAAAGCTCTGCACACATGGGGGAGCTCTATCCATTTCCCATAAGATAACTATGCCCATATTCTATGCACCAGTTCACTGCTTTGTTCTGCCGTGAGTGACTGTCTAAGACCCAATGACTTTAAAAGCAGTAACTAAATAGCATTATTAATATGTGTGACATTGTGTGCTTACGTCCAAACATATTGTGGCCAAAGATTCATTTAAATGTGTTCATTGCACCATTTGAAAAGCCCTGCAGTGATTTATGGCTATGTCTTGGCTCATTCAGTGTGCATGCAAATACTGCGTAGAGTACATGTTTATGTTTACATCTGGTTTTTAATGGCTTGACTGGACATGCCCTTATCAGTTTGTCTACAGTTAGGGAGAGCACCATCTGGAATACAGCTTATATTGACTGCAAATATTCCTCTCCTGTGTTCATCCTGAATAAGCTTAAATCTGTGCAATAAACACAGAAATCATACTTAATTCAACACAAACTTTCAACACATAAACTTTATGCCAAAATGTGTTCACATTTTGGCATAAAGTTTATGTGTTGAAAGTTTGTGCTGAATTAAGTATGATTTCTGTGTTTATTACACAGATTAAAGATATGATGTGAAAATGGGGCATCAATCCACCTGCTTGTGTTCCAGAACATCTAAGAAAAAGTGCACACCCTAAATATCGCCCTAAATGGTCTTTAGGATGGGCTTCCAGCAATATCTTGGATAGTAAGCAGTTACCCTGTATATTACTCTTATAAGACAGAAGGATTTTGACATGAGGGTATAGGTGTATGTATAAAGCTTCTCTGCGTATGTAGTACAATAATTAGCATGTATAACATGTGGGGAATACATAGTCACTATATAGAGAGAGAGAGCAGCCAAACTAGATAAGTGAAACCATTCACTGATCTTAGATTTTAGTGTTTTATTTTTGCCATAGGGGATCTCTTTGCCCTTCTTGTCCAGCATCTCTATGTCAAATGACATAAGAGCTATGTTTTTCAGACTTTATGAGTTTAAACTTGTCTTTAAGGCTGACCATTTGGTCAGAGCAGAAACCAATTACCCAGAGTAGCAAGTAAAAAAAGTGTTCTCCCTAACTTTATGATTTTCTTCCAGAGAGCAAACATCCCCCACGTCTCATCGTATTTGACCTTTAGGCATGGCCAAACTCAGTAATACTCCAAGCTCCCTGTAAGGGGGTGGTGCAGTTTTGGTAACATTGGGTTATCTATTATCTCTGTGGCATATCAGTAAATAAAGCAATAATAAACAAGCATTTTAGTTTAGTATTTGGTTATTAAAAGTCACTGAAGTATGTTATGCCATACACACACATACTGTATATGTCACAGAATAAGGTAACATCTAACAATCTTATTGGTGGGTAAAAGTGCATAATAAATGTGCAGTTGTGTTTCTGATAGGAGAGGTGTGAGAAAGGTGGACCCTGCCCTGTAGAGTTTACAATCTAACCGGGTATGGTAAATCCAGCGCAACCAATTTGGGCACAGCTATGCAGTGGATAGTGCAAATTATATGGGAGGTGTATGGGCATGTGTTACGTACAAGTCTCCATTATGCTCAACAGCCATTCCCTCTGCACCTTATAATGCAAAGCTCACACTGCAACTTAACCCTTCAGTTGTAAGATCACAAGTGCTTTGTGAATAGTCTCTAAGGAACACAGTTTGCTGCCTTTAGAGCTCTGGTACTTGTTCCCGTGAGATTGGTAAATAAGTCCCATGATATGCAAATAAATATTATTTATACAGAATAGCAAGACCTGATATGAAATTTAATGAAAATCAAACAAGCCTGATAAAATAAAGCCTAGTGTTATATATAATGGCACTTAGTGCTGGATGGCCACTCCTAGTTCAATGACAGCAAGCTGGAACACACTAAGGCATGATATGAAATCAGGAAAGTGTGAGGATCCTGAGTAGATAGAGCATTCTGTAATGGGTATGAACCTGACTATCCAGCATCACTCTCTAAAGCACAGAGACATCATATGAAACCTGAAGAATGTCTTAGTGAGGAATCTGAAAAAGCTTTCACATGTTTTCCATTAAAGGTGTCAGAGAGAGAAAGAGTTATTTTAGGTGCTTTTCCGGGGGTCCTTATTATAGCAGATTTTGCGTGTGCGTTTGAACTGGAAACAAACCACAGAGAGGAGGATGCTGCTATGTCTGGAGCCGTGTCTGGAGCCAGCCAGTTTGAGCCGGCAGCAGCAGCCACTGGAACCGAGGAGAATAGAGGTGGCATGGAGGTGAGGGACACAAGGAGAAAAGCAGCCACAGCAGCTACTGGGAATGGAATAGATTCCCTAGAAACAACCAGCTCCCAGATTGCACAATATGCAGCACCGCTCAGCCCTGCTAGAATAAGTAAAAACAAGAAATAATCCGGGGGTTGTTTACAGTAAACCTGCAAGTTTGGCTACAGGTGTGGCCAAAGCATTGGGCAGTATTATATAGAGCTATGTGGATGCAATGCTAGAAAAGAACCAGCTGATTTGTTTCTAAAGAACCTGCACATAGAGCATTACTGATGCTCCTCGCTGCTAGCAGCACACATGGTGTGGCCAACCCATTAGGGTGAAGACACAAAGAGCTACTAGTAGCAGCTACTTTTTCATGGCTACTAAACTCCAGCAAATGCCCTGCCATAGACAATACTGAGAATGGCCTCTGCTAAAACACACATAGAGACAGTTATCAGTAAATGATCAGCATTGTTTTTTTTACTAGTCACGACAAGTAGCTGCTACTAGTAGCTCTGTGTGTCTTCACCCTTAGCCTTGATAGAATAGGAAACCAAAAACTGATAATTCCAGGTGTAGTCTCAAGACTAGACGGCACAATTTTAGAAGTAAATTACCATTTTCTAACCTACAGCACCATTTTACCCAGAATTCCAGCAATAATTACTCCCAAGTTGCAGTGCATATTTCAGAGGGTTAGTATGATGTCACTTCCCGTATAATAACATATATCAATAGCACTCAGTTTGTTTGGTGCATGGACACAACACAATGCAACTCATATACTTACTTGGGTTCAAATTCCACCTTTTTTACAAGGGGAACAGCAGTCAGCCCTGACCCCTCTATGTTAGCAGTTATAGCAGTATATTTATAACAGTAAATCCTGCCTCCCCTCGCAGAATCACAATGTTTTCAGCTGCACCAGGCTGACGTGCAGTTCTATGTGCACCTCTATTCACATACATTGCAATTATATTATTTGCAGAGATCTGGTGTGGATCAAATGAAGGAACAAATTCATTTATGAAAATCACTGTCAGTCTGCCTTGCTAATCTCTATTCACTGAGTGCATAGCAGGCAGTATACAAGCTTTTCTTTTTATACAAGCATGAGCTCATCTATAGAGGTTTTTCCTGTTCATCTTTTTCATATTTTTTTAATTAAAAAAATATAACTTTGTATTTTGTTATTTCTTGCACTAAACAAGAAAATTAAGACACTTTTGCTTTACCTCTTACTTTCGCTTCCTGGTTCTCAGCATTGATTCTGGGGCTGCTGCCGCCTGAGGCCGCCCCCCCCTCACCCAATTTGGACTTACAACTTCTGCATCTGAGCAGGTCAAGGGGGGGGGGGGGCAATTCACTAGTAAGGAGAAAGCTATAGTGCTTTCTGATTTGTAAAATGGAAATTTAGCTCTCTTGCAGCCCCTGCTAACCAGCCACTCACTGCTGCCTGAGGCAGTATTGTCCCCATGCTTCATGGCAGGAACGGCCCTGCTGGGAGTCTAACAAAGGCAGCAGCTTAGGGTTTGTTCATAGAGGGCTCCTGATCTGCCTTTACCCTGTTTGTTGGGAGAATTAGTTTAGTGAAAAACAAAAAAAAACAAACAAAAAAATAAAAAGCATTAGTGCTATTTATTAGCAAAACATGATTTTTTTTAAAGGAAGAGCCAGAAAGCATTTTCAATACAAGTCCTACTTATTGTGCTTATTTTACCAATAGGCGTCAAAATGTCAAAATGTAAAAAGCATACTGCCCAATAGTCCTCCTATTGTTTAGTAAAAACGCCACACTTTTGGCTCACCTAATCACATATTTACTCAGTCACACTAACTTCACATTTTCTAGAACAGGCTGCCATCTCTAAAAAGGTATTCTCCCTTCCTTTCCCTCCTTGCTTCATACTGCACATGTGTTTCATTCCCTCCCCCCCTCCCCTCTGCCAGATCCGCTTCTGATTGGCTGGTGGGCATGTGTAGCTCAGAACAGCAGACAGGATCAAGTTACACACATGCTCAGAGAATAGGAAGGCTGCCGCTGGCAGTAGGCCACTGCTGTAGGCTGCCAGCACCATATCTCAGAGAGGCAAGCAGGGATCTGGGAATTTAGATATGCAGTAAGTACTTAAAAAGAATGCCTTTAGGCTTACTTTTAATTTATATTAACCTTTCATTGTCCTTTAAGCGAACAAACTAAACCAAAAATGTAAATATGTAATTCAAATTCCATTATTGATATCCTATACATATGAGTTATTTTTTAAACCAAAGCTTCTCCTTATGACTTTGCTATCAGCTCTTTAGTGTCTGCAGATATCTTCATACCTTTAACAACATCCCAGTGGGTCTATTGCAGCCTTTCCTGAACTTTTTCCACTAGCTCAGCACATGCTTGTAATAGTTATCAGACAGCACATAGGCCTCATCTCTTAGGGCAGTGGCACACATACATCTTTGCTATTTGAAGTTTCCTCTCAAGGCAACTTCCGTGCCTTCGGCAAATCGCGCGCCGCGTATGCCATCCCACCGGCGATTTACATTCTAGCCGGTGGGATGGCATTTCGGGGAGATTAGTCACCGGCAACTAATCTCCCCATGTGTCACAGCCCTAAGAAAGATTTCTTGCCCACAGTAGCACAGATTAAACAACAGGCGACTAATCTCCCCGTCTGCCATCACCCTTAATAATTTGCATGCCATCAGTACAATGCTATCAAATCTACATTACGAACACTGAAAGGGTTAAGATTGTAGTTATCTGTAAACATTTTTGTTATGCAGATCTTATATACTATCCCTTATCTGGAAACCTATTATCCAAAGAGCTCCAAATTACTTGAACGCCATCTTTCATAGAGCCAATTTTAAGCAAATCATTTTTTTCTCTGTAATATTAAAACAGTACCTTGTACTTGATCCCAACTAAGATTTAATTAATCCTTATTGGAGGCAAAACAATCCTATCGGGTTTATTTTAATGTTTAAATGATTTATGGCTGATTTAGGGTATGGTTATCCAAATTAAAGAAAGATCCCTTATCTAGAAAACCCAAGCATTCCAGATAATAGATCCCATACCTGAAGTATAAAATTCTTATTAATCATTGTCATGAATCACTGTGTATGCCTGATTTCTGGCTGCTTTATTCTGTATTTGGATATCCTCCCACATACTTTACTGTATAATAAGATTTGACTCAATCTATCTTTGGATATAATCCATCAGATAACTGACAAGCAAACATTATATGGTAAGGAGAAATTAATTAATGCACATCTTTTGATATAAAGTTCAGGTTAACAGCCTAATTGCACCCTTGATTTATGTGTTTGTTGGCATCCCATAATACTTGGTATTCTGTGTTACTTCACAACAACGTAGTGAAATTGGGTGAAAGGTTAGTTAAGGCATTTGTATCAGGGAACCATGAACCTTTCCAAGAATGGCTGCCTTTTTTAGATGGCATTGTAAGCTGATATTCAGTGTCCTCTTTCTTTTGCACTGAACTGATTTTCATAGAGCCCGGAACTGGTATTCTGGGAGGCCTATCAATCAAGCTGAAACTATTATACTATTTTTAGTGTACAATATAGTGTGCTGGGTATCTGGGAGGATTACTGCACATTGTTTGTTTGCTCCATTAACCCTGCTAAAGGGTATTTTTAAAATTGATTTATTCAGCAGCATGGTGAATGTTGGTTTATATTAGGCTCAGGGTTCCTATTAATGACAGAAAACCATCAGCTTCTGAGAGCTTCCACAGCTCCCCTTGACTTTAGTGTGATCTCTTTGTGCTGAAAAATACCCGTCAGTACATTTTAAGGTAGAAAAGTCTTCATACCTGCATTTCAACATAGCTCTGCTAGCCTCAACTCATATATATATAGTAGGACAAAAAAAAATGTAAATGGTGAGGAACACAGTGCTACTCATTACCTTGCTCTGTGTTTATCACCCTAAATGAACTTTTAAAACTGTTACATTTTGCATGCATGCTCCTTGCACAAATACATTAACAGAGCAATTAACGTTGCTTAATGAAGTACAATGCATACACACACTTTATTAATAAGAACTAACTACAGTAGCTTGTGATCAGTCCCAGACACTATGGAACCTGATAGTTTTGGATAAACAAGGAGGCTGCTTTATAGTTAAGATAAGGGATGGAATGAGTGCAGAGATTGGCACTATGCAGTAAGTCTGTTGCAATATAGCCCATTATAAATATGTGCATACCAACAATATTCAAATTCTGCAGAAACTAAACATCACTCATCAAAAGAGTTGGTAGCAATAAAGGCATTGGATGTATGATATTTACAGATCTAAGCTATTGTCTCAGACTGGCTGGCAACAATGTTTCTTATCAATGTTTCTTATCAATTCCCATAGCCATACTACGGTGTTTGTAACAGACTACAGAGAGATGCCATAAAAACTTCAACCTGTGTATATATCTGTAATAAGAACAAACCAGTGGGTGAAATAGCGATATAGTGTCCTTTATGAACAAGGAAAACACTTGAAGGTTATTTATATATACAGTGTATATGGTCTAATAGTTGAGTAATCCATAGCAAGCAATCAGCCCTGCCATCAAAAATCTTGGGTCCTCATACAACTAAATGTCTGCTCACCCCTGCCCACATTGAGCTGGGTGAAAATTGGGGTCCTCCAAATGTTTGGCCCTCAGATAGGATAACAATACTGGGAATGCAGGCTGTCAGGCCAGGACACATAGAGGAGACAATGTGATTCTCTCTGCAACAGGATTTTGAAACCTGCCGATCTGGCTGATTTTCAGTAAGATATCGCTAGTGCAGGCCCTAAGCCAATAAGCTGCCTTCCAGACCAAGTTGGCCCAAAGTTATACAGGCTGAATGGTCAGAATGATTACTAAGAGCTAATTTAATGTATTTGTTTCAACCCAAAAAGCAGTAAATTGCCAGATTGGCAAAACGCTCACAGAGCCCTCACCATGTGCCATAGCCTTTAATGGACAGTTGTGCAGTTGTTTTGTAGAACTGTAATTGTTATCCATGGGTACAGTGGAAGGGAACAGCCTGATAACAGATTAGAACCATGCATAATTCAATGAATACAATATTTCCTGCCCTTAGTTACATGAAAGCCTAGGAGTAAGTCTGAAACTAAATTATTTCAATTATGTAGAAGGAAAGCAGCAGAGAAATGCACAAGGGTATGGAGCCCTCAGTCACAGCTCTGAATGCATCCTGACTCACTGCTCTCTGTACTCACACAGTATGGGAACAGCCAGTGCCTGTCTTCTGTGCTTCTGCTCAATAATTAGCAAGTGCTGACAAATGCTTAGCAAATGAATTGTAATTATAAGCTGACCGCTACTTCCTCTTCTTTCACGTATCTGACATTTATATATAAAATGTCCATTCCATTGTCTGATAATGATCCTGTACTGGAACACTACCAACGGGAAGGGTGGCTTTGTAAAAATAAATAACATGCCAAATGGACCAACCACATATATCATATAAAGAATAATGATTTTGAAACATTTTTAATAGTGTATATATTAGAGTAAAAAAAAGCTATCATGGCCATCAAATACCTAGATAGATACACACACTTTTGTACTCACAAGTTGATCCTGTATGAAAACTAATATTATCCTGGTCTAGTAACCCATGGCACCCAATAAGCTCTTAACTTCATTTTTTCTTGTGCAGTCTTAAAGAAGGTATCTGATTGGTTGCTTCAGGGTCACCATGCTAGAACCTGTAATGGCTTTAATTCTTGTCCTGTACAGTCCTGGGCCCTGTTGTAAATCAGTTTCTGACAATTTTTACAAATCAATTTGTATTTTAAAGGCATAGTAAGGATATTTAGTCAAAAGAAAAAACTTAGGCCCAGTAAGCCTTTTTTAATTTTCTTTTATAATCTGGCCACCTAAATATTGTTAAACTGGAGTCTGTGGAAGGTATTTAATACCAATATGGAATTAATGTGCCCTGTGTGGACAAATATATGTACTTAAGTTTTTCCCAATATTTATGTGAAAACAGCTATTAAACAGTAAATAATAAAAAGGATATAACACTGGGTATGTCTGTATCTTGTTATAGAGGTGTATTATTCAGTCTTTCTCATTGGATCCTGAGTAGAAGCTGCCCATGTACTGGCAATAGCAAGGGCAAGGCTATGAATAAATGATATTCCTTAATAAAGGTTAGAATGGATAATAGACTCTCTTGTGTCACTCGGCTGGTTTAGGTTACTTATGTCACCACGTAACCAGCACCCTCTATAGCTGCGGGTCTGGCAAGGGAGAAGAGGGACAGGAAGGAAATGTTCTGACTGCTGAAAAAGAAGTAGTTGGGAGAATTTTATAGCTATACAGGAACTGCTGTTACATACCTACACTGTGGGGCCATTATCACAGCTGATGCAGAAGTAGGTGGAATTCTGAATTGTTAATCACCCTTACAATTAGTAATGGAGATTAATGACTTGGAGCGGTGTCCAACTCAGTGTTGCCACTGACTCCAATAAGTAGACTAGTATTAACCTGCTTAAAGGAAAACTAAACTTTAAGAAAAAAGTAGCAGGGAAGATCTGTGCCCCCAAAGATGCCCCAGTAGCTCCCCATCTCCTTTTCTGCTGATTCCCTGCACATGCTCTGTGATGCTGTCAGTTACTGAGCTTAGGGACCGAAAATAAACTGTATATATAGAATATAAAAGACACACTATAAGGCCGATTAGTTAGTAATTAAGGTTCTCATTACATGCCTGCTCTGAAACCAGTGCAATTAGCATCATAATTTAATAACCTGTAGCACCGGATTATATGACAGACAAACCTTATTTTCTGCTTTATTAGTTGTGACTACCCCTAAGCTCAGCTTCTCAATAGCTACCCAAAGCACACTGAGCATGTGCAGTGCCACTGAAACACCTAACAATTTTAGCACAACTTTGGATCATTGCTGTTATATAGATTGTATAACTTTAGGGTGGTGCAGTAAGTTCATTATATAAAAATACAGTGTTTCAAACAGTGTTTGTTTTTAGGGTTCAGTTCTCCATTAAAGTCACTGAACACATTCTGATGAATTGACAATTTCATCTGCTTTGATAGATGTGTAATTTCTTTTAACACTTTCCTGTCAAGAAAATATTATCGCAGTTATTTTAAAAATATAATTGTATTATATTGCATTTATGGACTTGTGCCCCTGTAGTTACATCATAAATAAATATAGAGATTCTGTGATGCAGTATCTAAGGGGGAACTGGAAATAATCACATAGAAGCAACTTGTATTTAGCTATAATATTTGTTGCTTATATACAGTAGATATACATCCCTGTGTGGCTAAGTTATTAGCACTAATCTAAAATATAATCTTTATTATACATTACAGTGATTAGTTTCTGCCTAGATGAACTTTTGCTCCCTCAGCACAACATTTTCTTAATGGTCTCCTTTTCTGTTGCAGATTTCATTTCTGGCTGCTGCATACATTAGTCAGGAGCTCTCGGATGAAAGCTGCTCGGCCTTGGCATCTGTAACACACTATTTCTACCTCTCCCAGTTCTTCTGGATGCTTATTCAGGTGAGCAATGATGGTTCTGCTAAAATAAGAATAATATGTTTTTTTATCAAAAGAAAACAAATAGTGCATTATAATAAATCTTGTTGAAAATCCGTGAACAGCTTTGTAAAAGAGAGATTGAAAAAGTGTTCCTGCATCAAACTTTTGCATATAATTGTCATGTGTTGTTTAAGGTGAATTTTCCATTTTTGTTTAAGTTATGTGAAAAAACAGGAAGTATGCTGGCCTTACCAACAGTGAAACAGGAAGTATGCTGGTCACACTGGCAATAAAACAGGAAGCATGCTGGCCATACTGACAGTGAAACAGGAAGTACGCTGGCCATACTGACAGTGAAACAGGAAGTACGCTGGCCATACTGGCAGTGTCTAATGAGGAAAAGCAGTTCTTGCTAAAGGAAAGTTTAGGCTTGTTGAATTCATACTGTCCAATAAATAGAAACTGTACTTGGAGACCCCGATTCTTCCATTCCTTACATTATGGGTGGAGGAGAGTCACATATGGAATCATCTCCAGGCAAAGTCTGTAGGGGAAAAAAGAGATGTGAACTTTTTCCAAACAACAGCAACACGTGACTTGTGATTATGGAGAACAATGTGGATGCCTTGTTGCACCTGTTGCTTTCTCTGGGTCAAGAGTACTGAAGGGTTGTAGATTTTACTACCCATCAGCTGTTATTATTTACAGGGTTCTCCTATGCCGCCAGGTCAGCTGTGATGTTTATGGAATACACTGACCTTCCCTCTGTCCCAAGAAACCGATAAACATTACAAGTGAAATGTAACATTAAAAATAAAAGAGACTTGCTGGGCCTTGGGTTACGCTGGGGCAAGCTTTAACATAAAAGCCAACCATCTATAAACAGCAGCTCTTTTAACAAGAAATATTATTCCCCACTGACAGCCTGCAGATCCCAGAATGCTGAATCTCTGAAACACGAGAGTTGCCTCAGTAGTATGGCAGTAGGCCTGGCAAGTAGCCAAACTATAACAGTAAATTGCTTAGTGTTTGTCATGGCATTTGTTGCTCCTACACCCAGCAAGGGTACTGAACTCTGCCTCATATTTCTGTTAAATAACCACTGTGCATTTTTTATATCTATTATTTACTCTTCCCATTATTATTTATTTTAATTTGGCAGTCTTAGGCACGAATGGCTTTTCACTGCCACACTGTGTTTCAAGGGAGAACAAATGCAATAAAATTCTGTTTCATGCTTTCATGTTCAAATACATGAGAAAAGAGTGCAGGCACAGTAGAGCACCGCCAGGCACTTCCCACATCACATCTCCAGTATCTGTTACAGTACAGGAGAGCAGGTACTGAAGGAAGGTCTTTTTGTTCAGAGGTGGCAGTAGCTGGTACGTGGAAGAGCAAAGAGCACCCTTTGATGTCAGGACCACAACTGTGCTAGCAATTGTTAACGACCCCATAGGCCTCATTTATGAAGCATCGGACAAGTTGCAAAGTGGCAAAAAGTGTTACGTTTTTTGCACTATGCACCTTTCCCTGGGTGCTTAGCACCTATAGGTGCAGACCTTTGTGCCACAAAAGTACCTCTACCTGCAACTTGCCTATGAATACAGCCTGCCTGCATTTAGAAGCACTATGTTAATGAGTGGCAGGCTGAGATGGTATATAGCAGCGTTTTTCAACCACTGTTCCGCGGCACACTAGTGTGCCGCGAGATGTTGCCTGGTGTGCCGTAGGCAGGGCACCAATGTACTAGGGGGCACTGCTCTTGGCACCAATGTACTAGGGGGGCACTGCTGCTGGGCACCAATGTACTAGGGGGGCACTGCTCTTGGCACCAATGTACTAGGGGGGCACTGCTGCTGGGTACCAATGTACTAGGGGGGCACTGCTCTTGGCACCAATGTACTAGGGGGGCACTGCTGCTGGGCACCAATGTACTAGGGGGGCACTGCTGCTGGGCACAGAGTTAAATTTTTTAACATTTTCTAATGGTGGTGTGCCTCGTGATTTTTTTTCATGAAACAAGTGTGCCTTTGCCCAAAAAAGGTTGAAAAACACTGGTATATAGGCATCCCCTTGGATTCCCCAATCTTGCGACTCATTCAGATGCCAAACTAGACAGCAGCAATAAATGTAAGATGCAGGGTGGCCTTGTACATACTGCTTTCCTATGGCAGGTATTATGTACAGGTATGGGACCTGTTATCCAGAATGCTCGGGACCTGGGGTTTTCCGGATAAGGGGTCTTTCTGTAATTCAGATCTCCTACCTTAAGTCTGCTAGTAAAATTATTTACACAGTAATTAAACCCAATAGGATTGTTTAGGCTCCAATAAGGAGTAATTATATCTTAGCTGGGATCAAGTACAAGGTGCTGTTTCATTATTAAATAATAAGAGAAAAATTAAATACATTTTAAAAATGTGAATTATTTGGTTACAATGCAGTCTATGGGAGATGGCCTTACCATAATTCGGAACTTTCTGGATAAAGGGTTTCCAGATAAGGGGTCCGATACCTGTACTTGCTTTGTGCCTACAGTGTTGCCCTTTGTATTCTGTGTCAGATTCAGCGCAAGGCGCAAAGCACAGGTTGCACCAAGATCCCACGTATGCAAGTGCCTTGTTAAAAGGTTGATAGTGGGGATAGTCCTTGGGACTCCAGCACTGCTCTCTCATACCCTTTAAATGTTTCTTAGAGCTCATTATATTTTTAAGGACTTCCCTAATTCCACCATCAGAAACTCATATGCAGTCGAGAAACTTTGTGCTTTCTATTTGTATATGCCATAAGAGAATAGACATAATCTCGCTAATTCAGATAAGTTCTGATACTGCATGCGGTTAAGAGAAGTTCACTGTATGATATAAAATAATGGACTGTTAAGCATAATTGAGTTGCGTGCAATTGTTATCGTGCATTGCACCGAGGATGCAAGATAAGATATTCAGTACCAACGGAAGCATATACTTGCTGATTCCTCACAGAGAGAAAAGTCTTATGTGTTTAACCACTTACCTCCTGTAGATCATTGCATTTATGGCATTATCATGTACCAGTCTGCGAGCATCATAGATTTTACATTTCCATTTTCCACTTTGATCTATGGCACACACATATTGTCAATATGCAGCGTGCTGCAGCACAATCAGAGCAGCCAGTGACAAGAAGGTTAATGGGCAATTAAGGCCAAAAAATGGTCCAAACATCCCTCACAGACCCACAAATAATGACTGTCTATGGCATCTTACAGCAGCCCCTCTGGCATTTGGAGATTTCCAGTCTGGGCCTTCTGAGCTCTCTGCAGTCCCACAATAAGTGTTTTGTAAATATCTGAAAGATATAACATACTGTACATACTAACTTACTCTGTATTAGCAATTTATAGCTATACTGATTGAAAAGCTCCTAATAATTCAGCCCTAATTATTCCATATATGCATTGCATGACTGAATATGCACTAGTGCAACCAGAATGCACAGAGCTGACAACCGGCCCCATGTCATGGGATAATGATTCACTCCAGGGATCCACATAGGGGCTACCAAAGAGCCAATCATAACCCATATTTGGCACCATCAGGAACTATTTTTTTTGTGTGTTGCTCCCCAACTCTTTTAAAATTTAAATGTGGCTCTGGGGTAAAAAAGGTTGGGGACCTCTACACTAAATGATAACATGGAATAAGGTCTCAAAAGGCCTGGAGTGGATCATTATCTCCCTCATGACTTGAGGTTGGTTGAAAGCCTACGTCCACAACTATTTAACTTGCAAGTCCATTACTCCTTGGTCGCGTACTATGTTGTTGATGGTCAGGGACTTTCTGGGCTCATAGGCAGAGCACTTAGTTTGAATTAAACCTGTCTTTTTCAATTCAGTGAATACAGGGAGGCCAGTAGGTGTAATTCTTGAAGATACTGATAGCTTTGTAGCATCTGGCTGCATACTGATATATGATAGCTTGGTGTCATTATTCCACAATATTTAGTTGGCAGTTACAAAAAGACCAGTTTACCACCTGGCTTGTAGCAGTTGCTTTAGATACTAGGGAGCCGATGAACAGTACCTGGGTACTAGCAGAGACATATGCATTTGGTATAGTTGTGGGTACCATGGCCTGAAATCATGATGAGGACTTCTTTATAAGAACAGAGCCTCCTACATGTTGTTTGTAGTGATGATAAAGAAGGAGACACTGCTGCCAGTTACTGAGTCATGTCTAAAGAAATCCTTTGCTAAAAACAAGCTTCTCCAGAAAGTAAAACCAAAGGTGGAGAAAAGTTGTGTGCCAAGTAATATATATATATATATATATATATATGTGCAGAGTAAATAACAACAATAAGCATGCCATTCAGTAGTTTGATGGGGATTTTTTGTAGATGTTGTGGAGAGTTTATCTGTCTTGCACAAGAATATAGTAACATATTATATGTTGGTCCGGAATGATAGTATTAAACTATAGGAACTGTCTCTTCTTGTAAGCACCAAAAGCTTATGCTTAAAGTTTAACAAAATACATTTCAAACTATACAACAATAATTCTTTTTGGTTTCTTGTTGTGTAAAGTGTCATTGAGCTTCAGACATTGGTACATCATCTGGGTCTTTCATCTACAGGGTGGGTTCTAAAGACTAAGAGGGTCAGCAATTTAGGTGCTATAAGGGTTATGACTGGTCAGTGGGCTGCCAAAGAAAGGACCTCACCAGCTCCTTACAAGACGTGGTGCTTCTGCTATGTTTCCAGTGAAACCCTGCAAACGTAATATTGCAAAGGGAGGTTACTGAGGATGGCCGATGCTCACTTATAAGAGGGCAATGACAACAGCGTGTTCCTAGATACCCTAAGTGGAATTGGGGCAGTAGGAACTGAAGGGAATAAAGAGTGTGAGATTTGTGTTGATCAAGGTTTTGCTATTTTGGTTGGGAGTTTAAGTTTGGAAATACCTTGGTTAAAAAAAGCAATTTGAATATTGAAGCCCAGATTAAGCATGATACCTTGGTAACTGTGGATTGCTTGGCAAGCAACAAGTGCTTTTAGAAATTTGCCAAAGCCAGTAATACTTTTCCTATAAGTGCCTAGGATGTTAGGGAAACACTGCAGACTCTGTAGCGAGTGGCTTAAGTGCGGAAATCAGCAGAATCTCAGGAAACAGTCTGGATAGGAAACTTGAATGACTTCCAGTGTAGCTAATCACTGTGTGCTCTATATGAGCTTTCACTTGCACTGTTACCTCCTGTGTATATTCCCTGCTGCTGATTTCCCACGACATCATTTTCCAAGCACACCTAGAGCCCCGCAGGACGATATTACTAACGCACAGCACTGATTTTGTCATATATACAGGTACAATACGCTATAAAACATCCCAGTCTCTAGCATATAATTTGGTCATTATATTTAGTGGGAAAGCGAAATGTTTTTGACTTTTGGTAGCTGCAGAGCTCACACTTTGGCATTACTGCTGTAGAATATGTTATTTTCCATTCCCAGTTCAAATTGTATGTAACCACTTTTTGCAGTTACTTCAAATCCCTTCTATTTGTACCTTATTAAAAAACAGATTTCCCCTATATACTTGGTACAGGTATGGGATCTGTTATCCAGAATGCTTGGGACTTGGGGTTTTCCAGACCAGGGGTCTTTCCATAATTTGGATCTCCATACCTTATGTCTACAAAAAATCATTATACATTATTTAAACCCAATAGGATTGTTTTGCCTCCAATAAGGATTACTTATATCTTAGTTGAGATCAATACAAGGTATGGTTTTACAGAGAAAAAGGAAATAATTTTGAAAAATTTTAATTATTTCATTCATTATTTCATTTTTTAATTTCTTCATCATTTTCCTGATAACAGATCTCATACCTGTTAGGATTATAGAAAAAACTTACACTACACCCTAAAACTGAATCATATATATATATATATATATATATATATATATATATATATATATATATATATATATATATATACCCTGTTTGGGTAAGCAATGCACCCAGTGTACTGCAGCAGTAAAAAACACCAGCACTCTTATCTTTTTTTGATAATTACATTCCTGCAGCAAACAGGCTCCCTGACAGAGTTTGGCTAACATAATGGTTGAGATAACAAAGATAAACAAAGGTAGAGTCAACAAAATTAAAGATATTTAAAAAAGTAATTTATTGGAAAATCTCTAGAGTAACAGAAACATTGTTTTGATTTAATGCTGTTTAATGTAATGTGTTACACAAAATCACTTTATTCTTTTAATAACCCTTTATCTAGAATCAAGGGACCCTACACCTGGGGTGGGGGAAGCAGTGCTGTAACAGTCACACCCCAACTTTATGCCTGGAGCTGCTGCCACCTTATTCTATTGGGACATTTCCATTATATTCCAGCACTGAATTGTGGTTCTTCCTTACACATTGACCAAAGCAATTTAGAATGTCTTATTTTTTACTTAGGCGGTGAATTTCTGGTATGTACTGGTGATGAACGACGAGAATGCTGAACGACGCCACTTGATATTTTTCATTGTCGGATGGGGACTTCCTGCAGTTGTTGTCATTCTACAACTTGTCATTCTTAGAAGTATTTATCATAAAAGCCTGCCTGAGATATATGGACTGGTCCATGGTGATATGTAAGTTTTCCATCAATTAAATCCTCCTTCAGTATACTGAGCATTTACACAAATATGTAATAGGGATACACCAAACACAGAAAAGGATATGTATATATGGCTTTATAATACACAAGAGCCATGAATATCCTGTAAATTTCATTTGGATGTGGGTTATGGTTTAGTGGGTGAGGTTGGATGTGGGTTAAGGTTTTGCGGATTAGTTTGGATGTGGGTTAAGGTTTTGTGGGTTAGGTTGGATGTGGGTTAAGGTTTTGCAGGTTAGGTTGGATGTGGGTTAAGGTTTTGCAGGTTAGGTTGGATGTGGGTTAAGGTTTTGCAGGTTAGGTTGGATGTGGGTTAAGGTTTTGTGGGTTACATTGGATGTCGGTAAAGGTTTTGCAACTTAGGTTGGATGTAGGTTAAGGTTTTAAGGGTTAGGTTGGATTGGGTTAAGGTTCTGCGGGTTAGGTTGGATGTGGGTTAAGGTTCTGCGGGTTAGGATGGACTGGTCACATAACACCAAAGTTCTGGACAACACTCCAAAGAAATGTACCCTTGACAAAGAGTCACCGTGGTCTGTGCCAATAATGCAAATAAAGACATTTTAATTAAAAAATGTTCTTTAAAGTGCTGTCCAGCACCAAATCATTTATGACCCCTCTGTTGTACAGTCAGTCAGCCTGTTTACCTGAACACTGTTAATTGCACCTTTTAACTAAGTTAATTAATAAGTCATCATAAAAGCTTCCAACACTGTAACTAGATCTCTAGTCCTAAGGATATCCCTTACAAACTGGGTAAACTACTTGCCATGGCACAGTTAACCATGGCAAAGGTTATTGCTTAGAAAAGTGTTATTCAACTGATCCTTGGGCCATAATGAAACATAATAAATGTAGATGATACTACACTTTGAACAAGTAAGGCCATACTATGTCAGAGACTAGTAATCAGTGTGCTATAGATTTACCTGGAATATGGAGGGTGTAATTAGAGCAGGAACACAAATTTGACATTCTCTGAAAGAATAATCTAGGTTTTGCTCTGGGGATGGGTATTTGTGTTGCAGACCTTGATGGGTGGAGGTGTCTTATGCTTAGTTGTTTGCTGACTTAGCATAAAATGCTTATCAGGCTAAATGCAGTAAGTCATTTCTTAAACCTGATGATCTCTGCTCGAGGCTATAGGTGTAGGCATTTACTTTTCATTGTGGCCATATTCTGTTTTATTTGCCGGCATCTATAAAGGATACAATAATAACTAAGCTTAGGTAAACCATGATTTTGTAAACATATATGGCTCTCTGTGTTCCTCACATGTACATTTTCATTGTTTTTTCTGCACCACTGAACAGGGAACATATAATATTTGGGTAGTATGGGATATATGAGAACATCTGCATATATGAACACAACTGCAGTTTCAATCAAAATTTGAATTCATGGCTTTGCTCCTTTTTCACTATTCTTGTTTGTAACAGGGATACAGATATGGTATCTCCCCAAGCAAAGCAGGGGGAGCATTGGAAACCCTTTACTTACATACACACACTGATTTTTTTTTAGCTCTATATGGTATGGGACAGAGCAGCCATCTTCACTATCAAGGGCAGAACTGTCCAACTGGAGGCATTTGGGCCAGAAGTGGCTATCCAAAAGAGTGTTATGGCCCTGGTCTGTTCAGAGGCTTTATAGACTTCACTGTATGCCAATATCATTTTAATTTAATCCGGCCCTCAAACATGCTATATGATAAATAATCAACCCACACCTTGTGTCTCAACCCTTTATCCTTGTAGATTGTAAGCTCTTTTGGGCAGGGCTCTCTTCACCTCTTGTATTGGTTATTGATTGCTTTATATGTTACTCTCTATGTCCAATGTATGAAACCCACTTATTGTACAGCGCTGCGGAATATGTTGGCGCTTTATAAATAAATGTTAATAATAATAATAACCCACTACATGTCATACGTTGGACAGCACTGATCCAGGGTACAAAATGGCTCTGTTGTAGATCTCAGTTGTGTTTTTCTATTTTATCTTGCAGTATAAATTGTCAGCCATGGGCCATTTTTTCATATTGGCCAGACCTGTCATATGTACCCTGCATATAATCATCTTGTCTGCTTACCTGATCCTATGTCTTCTAACAGGAGCAGAGACATTTACACTGGTTGCATGTTGTCTGCTGCGTAGCCATAATTTTAGATTTACAGAATGTAATATAAAATATCAAAGATGAAGGGTGTAGGGTAGCAGCCTACAGAATGGAAACAACCCTGCAATAAAATGAAATAATTTAAACAGGCTGGGTATTTGATGACCTATAAACTAACAATAAAGCAATTTGAAAATACACTTTAGCATACCATGGCCGCAGAAGAAAAGAGAGCAGGTTAGTAAGCCGTTGGTCAATTGAATACACTGTTAATAAAAAGCATTACACAAACTCATATGTGCTTTATATTTACATTGTATTTAATACATCAGTTGACAGAAACTTTATGTGCTTGGGCCCCTCCTCTCTATGTTGTGCAACTCTGCTGCTGCTGCTCTAGGCTGAAGGCATCTTTCTGAGGAAGGTGAAGACAGATTTACAGCCCATGGAACAGACTGTTAAATGCAGTTCTCACATCAATCTATCCATTTTATAGTGGTAGTTAAAGTCCTAATACAAAAATATCACAGTGTTGGTAAGTCTGTCATTTTTGTGACACCGCACACTTTAATTGTATTAAACGCAATCACATTTCATTAAATAAAGCTAATGTCCCACGGAGAGATTTAGTCCCCTGCTATAGATCACTGCTACCACCAGTGACTAATATCTCCAAAATGCCTTTCCACCGGCACCAAATGGAAGCACTGGTGGAAAGGCCTCTCGCAACGCTTCGGTTTTCCAAAGTTGCACAAAGTTTCCTCCTGCAGGCAACTTCATGTGACTTTGGAAAGTTGAAGCGATGTATAGGCCTTTCCACCAGTGATTCCCTTTATTGTCAGTAGAATGGTATTTCAGAGTAATTAGTTGCCCACAGTAGCAGAAATCTACCATGGGAGTCTAAATCTCTCTGTGGGACATTAGCCTAACTGTAATCAGTTACTAAATAAAAGCAGTTTAATAACTGGGACTGTTAAGGCAAAGCAGATAAACCAAAAATAAATGCAACTTGGGTAACATTTTAAATGTAGTCAAATTTAGATATCTGTATTTCTTTTGCATTTGTCGATTGGCGCTGTTGCTGAGTGTAATTCCAACCCCGGCAATGGCTTCACAAAGGTTGTATTTTTGTTTGGGTTTAGTCCAGGTCCTCTCATTTCTTCTCACTCTCCAAAGACATGCTGGCAGGCTAATTGGCTGCTGATGAAACTCTAGTTTGTGTGATTATGTGATAGGGACCTTAGATTGTAAGCTTCATTGGGGCAGGCATGATGTGAACACATAAGGCTGCTAAATAAACAGCTGAGATGCTGTGAAATGTGATTTTTTTTTTAACTCATCCCGAATAACTGAAGAAATCAGTAATCACTTATGTGAATTATACGCCCCTAACGAGAAGCCAGATGGGGACATGGATTAGTAAGCAATGGAGCATGGTCTGACAGCTCCGGGCTTCAATCAGTGAATAAATGGAATTCCCACAGTAGGGACAACAAAGACAAATTTAATTTCTGTATAAGCAGATACCAAAAAAACTATGTCAGCATACAGTTATTCCCCTGAAATAAGCACAATAAGGCAGGAAATGTTAGTGGATGCAACAGAATATTTTTCCTTGAAGAAAACATCACAAAAATCACAGGTTAAGAGAGACAGCAACACAACAAGAAAACATAACAAATAAATTAAAATGTATTTGTGCGTTTTCTTATATGATACCATATGTAATATATTAATTCAGCTACCTGTGTGAGAAATCATGGTTCATGTATCTCAACCAGCTCATTCTGAATTATGCAATATCTCCTTTATTTGCCCTTTAAGATGACTCATTACACGGTCACTTGTTCCGAATGCAGTCAGCACAGCTCTTTCCCTGCAGGTTTGGGGACACTTGGTTTCCACTTATATATTTTTCCTTTGAGGTAAAGGTAATCCAAAGCTGAAATATAAACTGTTTACAAGCAAATAATATTCCTAAAACATAGGAAGTGTCACAGTTTTACTGGGATAGTCCCGTATTTATTTATGCTGAAGTAAGTGGGTTTATAGAAAGAAGAACCACTTCGGGGTGAAGGGGTTAGAGTGGGCATTGGCATGTGATCTGGGGTGGCAGGGAAATTTTGAGATTTATATATGTATAATAAATAAACAAACATAAAACAAAAATACGTACAGAGAATTGCAGTGGTTTGGAAAAATGACTACTGTTAGTCCCAATCAGCACATAATACAAGCTTTCACAATTTATGTGCAGAACTCTACAAATCCATCTTGCAGGTTGGCCCTGCCACTTGTATGTAAGAATGTAAGCTGGGAGAAGTATTCATTTGATCAAAAGATAATTGACCCCCACTATGTGGGCACAGCAGGATATGTCTTAGCCCAAATGACCCCCCACTATATTGCCACAACAGCATATGTCTCAGCCTAAATAACCACCTACTATGTGGCCACAGCAGGATATGCCTTAGCCTAAATTTCCCCTCACTAAGTGGGCTTATCTGCTTTGCACACAAGTCTCCATGATCCATGGTCCCTGCAGTAAGTAATATATCACTAAAAGACTCCATTGGACAGCCTATTCAACTGCAATTAGTACATATAGTTTTTTTTTCAGATTTCAGATTCACAGCAACATATGTTTAGGACTTCTAGAGATTCTTCATCCTGTATGAATTTATAAAGGAATGTTTTAAGATATACAGTTTTATTGATTGTGGAGGTGCCAACTCTAACCCAGTTTGAGACAAGACCTTGACTTATTCCAGCACTTAATAAAATGAAGTTCAGGGCCCATGAATACATGGGCCCTGATCCCCAAAATCATACTGCAAACGGTATTGTGTACAAACTACTTCTTACACCAAGTAGCTCTATAATATATAAAAGAAGCATATTGAGCTGTCCCTTCTGAGTTCCACTGGAGTTAACACCAATGTTTCTATATTCCTAGGGTCCAGTGAAAAAGTGGTGCACTGGCTAGATGTGCCAGGTACATGTGCATTAAGTACCCCGCAGAGTGCTCCTCATTTGCTAATTCCATAAGGCAGTCCTGGACTGGCAATCTGCAGATTCTGGCAAATGCCAGAGGGGCTGCTGCAAGATGTCATAGACAGTAACTATTTAATGGGGGGGGATGTTGGAGCCTCTGTGTACTTAAATTCCAGGGCCTATTTTGACTCCCATTCCAGACCTTCCATATGGGCCTTTTACCAGGGACCCGGGGATTAGTGGTGGGGCATGTATTTCATATTTGCTCACTTGATAAAACAATTCTGCTTTTTATTTCTGCCATTCTGTTTTACAGTGCTATGGAACTTGAAAAATATGTTCTAGCATTAATAACAATAATAGTAGTTAAAATGGAGAGTGCAGAACTCAATGCCTAGGCCTACTGTAAAACCACATCCAGTGTTGGGCACGCAACTTATTATAAACAAAATCCCCTGCTACTAAACAGCAAGGGTTGTGCTCTTTCCTATAGCCAGCGTATGAGTGTGGCTTTAGTCCTGTGTGACTGTGCTTTACTTTCCTCTCCTGATATACTGTGATATGTTCTACTTCTGCAAATGTCATGTTCTTATAACTGCCTAAATATAGTTTGGATGTTTCGTCAGCAAAACCAGAGTTGCTTGCTAACCACAGTTATTTTGGGAGAATGACATCACGGCAATCTGTCAACAATATCGAATGTGGCAGGTACAGTTATAAAACCACAAACTGTCAAACCGGCATTGGGCTGTTCTGCTAAATGGGGAATTTTCATCTTCCTTTTTTCTTCAGGCACAGATACAGCAGATTCATTTATAGCTGCTATGATAGGAACAAGCACAAAAAGAACCTTTGTACATTGGCTCCTTGGCACAGTATGGTGGCAGGGAGAAGGGCTGTACTAGCTCCACAGGAACAGCATACAACAAAATATCAATTTATTGTGTTTAACCCTTTTATCCACAGCTAGTGACAAAAGATCAGTGATTCGGGGGGTAACAATCTCCTTTTGTGAGGATCTGAGACTCCATACAATGGAGCAATGGACAGTATAGCTCCATGCATTTGGCTGAGCAGCACAGGATTATAGAAGGGCACATTTTTTATAATGTGGACAGAGAAGATAGTTAGCTCTTGTTTAGAAATGCATAATAACCTGATTTATTGACTATGATAACGCACCAGAGGTCACCCCTTTAGATTAGAGGAAAGGAGCTTCCATTTGAAGCAGCGTAGGTGGTTTTTCACGGTGAGGGCAGTGAGGTTGGGGAATGCCCTTCCTAGAGATGTGATAATGGCAGATTCTATTAATGCCTGTAAGAGGGGCCTAGATGAGTTCTTGATCAATCAGAATATCCAAGGCTATTGTGATACTAATATCTACAGTTAGTGTTAGTGGTTGTATTTATAGTTTATGTATGTGAGTATATAGATTGGTAGGTGTGGGTTAGGTGTGCTGGGTTTACTTGGATGGGTTGAACTTGATGGACACTGGTCTTTTTTCAACCCTATGTAACTATGTAACAGGGCCATTTACCTTTCAGTTAACTTTTAGAATGGCCAGTTGTAAGCAACTTTCTAATTGGTCTTTGTTTTTTTATGTATTTTTTTTTTTATAGCTTTTAAATTATGTGCCTTCTTCTTTTGATTCTTTCCACCTTTTAAATGGGGGTCATCATTGACCTCAGCAGCCAAACAACTATTGCTGTGTGAGGCCACAGTTTTATTGTTGTTACTTTTAATTACTTTTTTCTCTATTCAGATCCTCTTCTATAAATCAACTAGTCTCTCATTTACTGGTTGCTAGAACTGCTGAAATTCCAAACTGGAGAGTTGCTAAACAAAAAGTGAAATAATTCAAAAACTACAAATAATACAAAATGAAGACCAATTGCAAATTGGCAAATTGTCTGAAAACAGAACTTTCTACATCATTCTAAAAGGTAACTAAAAGGTGACCAACCCCTTTAAAATATCCATACATGCTTAATTAACTGCTATATAATAGGTTTTTGGAGCTTTTAAAGGAATAGTTCAGCAAAAAAATGAAAATGGGCAAAATAGACAGACTGCGCAAAATAAAAAATGTTTTCGATATAGTTAGGCAAAAATGTAATCTATAAAGGCTGGAGTGAGCAGGTGTCTAACATAATGGCCAAAACACTACTTCCTGCTTTCAGCTCTCTAAGCTGTTAGCAGTCAGTAACCAATCAGTGACTTGAGGCTGGGCCATATGGGACATAACGAATCGCATATGAATCAGACCTGCGTGCTCAGAAACTAACTGAACAGTTATGTTCCATGTGCCCCCCCCCCCCTAAAGTCACTGACTAACTTAGAGGTTAGAGAGCTGAAAGCAGGAAGTAGTGTTTTGCCTAAATAACTATATCAGAAATATTTTTTATTTCGTCTATTTTGCCCAGTTTCATTTTTGCCCTGAACTGTTCCTGACCAAATATATCTTAGATATGACTTTGACTAAGTATGACACCATAGCCAATCTACCTCTAGTTCAAATGCATGCAAAATAATCCACTAATATATTGAACTGGAGTGATTGTTGACCCAGCCTAGTAAATGTCTTGGTCATTTGGCCATCCTGAAATACACATTTCTGCTGAACAATTTAACTACGTGACAGTCTTATAAGTGTAAATTTGCCTTTCAAGTTTGGGACCATATGTCCATATGGCTTCACCTCATTATGCATAAGGCTTTTTAGCCTAGTTGGCCAATGTCCAAAAGGAATGGGGGGGGACAGCACTAGAGCCAACAGTAGCAGGAAGGGTGGATGGGCCTGCAGTTCTAGAATCTCCCACCCTACTGCAGCCTCATGCCCACCCCTTACTTCCTCCAGGGTGGTGGGGCCCAGAAATATACTTTCCTAGGGGTTGGAATGTAATGTTATTTCACTGACTTCAGCTTTCAGTAAAAGTATCAGCATATCAGTAAAAGTATATCAGTAAAAGTATATCAGTAAACCTGATAATAGCTTTACATACAAGTCAGACAAGTTCTGTCAAGGTTTGAGCACCTTTACATAAAAATATGTGAGTGCTAAATAC
The DNA here is from genome assembly GCF_000004195.4 of Xenopus tropicalis. Lineage (NCBI taxonomy): Eukaryota > Metazoa > Chordata > Amphibia > Anura > Pipidae > Xenopus > Xenopus tropicalis. The sequence goes on along the minus strand of NC_030677.2, from coordinate 178,743,740 downwards.
ATTTTTATATAAAACTTGAATTTCAGAAGAAATGATTATCCTGAAAAACATTATGTTAACTGAAATGTTTCAGAGGCTGAACTGTTTATTCATTCAGGCACAATTAACCATGTAATTTATATTTGAGCTAAAAATGTGGCATGTGGGTGTCTGATATTAAACAGTAGAAGCTCAATTTGAAATAAGGATTTTGTTCTGGATTTCATTTTAAATAGCACATTACCCATGATGCAGAGCTGGTAAAGCTATACAATAGCAAATTGTTTGCCAGATCTTTGTTCAGTGAGAACCTATTGTAGCGAAGAAACAAAGCTGCTGAATAATTATAGATTCCATGTGTAGAAATTCATTTATCATTTAAAAAGCCAGAAATAACTCAATTATTCTTTTTTGTAATGTCCTACAAGCTTTAAAAAAAGACTTCCTAAACTCAAAGACACACAGCTAAAGCTGGCCCTACGCTGGCGACCTTGCCAAGCAAGCGGATCTTTCCCTAGGGCCAAACAATTGGATCATAATGACGGAAATGCAGGGCAAGGACCACATCAACGAGCCAATGCAGTCATCCATTCAACAAGATATTTAAACCTGTCCAACTCATATCTGTTTGATTTTAAGCCAGATATTGGTTTGGTAGGCCAATCAAGTCGTGTAAAGGTTACAGCCGGTTCACACGCAAAGACAAAACGCCGCAGTAGTGGATACGGAATATATTATTGCTGGTGGAAAAACGTCGCTCAGGTGATTTTATTGCAATGCAATGTCACTACTATGTGTAACGTGTTTGGTGCACTACTATGAACAACAGCAAACAGCACTGGACACGTTAAAGAACAGTAAGTTAAATAAAAAATAAAAAAAAAATTAATAAAAAAAAGTGATCTCTGGTTGGTGCTGGGGGTGAACTACTAGGAGCAGCACACCAGTCCCCAACACAGCTAGACTAATAGCACTGGGCTCTATAAATTACAGTAGCAAAGTAAAAAAACACAAATAAAAACAAATTATGTGAATGTGTGGTTGGTGCTGGTGCACTACTATGAGCAGCACACCTGTCTCCAACACACACAGACGGAGCTGCAGTACACAATGAAAAGAAGAGTAACAGTAATCATAATAATAAAAGCAGTCCTTACAAGGACTATTGGGTTACAGCAGATGAGATCAGCAGGACAGCTGCCCACAGCAGCTACATACAGAGCAGTAGAAAGTAGATTACTAGTCAGCAAAGCTACCTAAACTGTCCCTCAAACCCCTGCACAGCTCTCTCCCTATGCTAACTCATCAAGCACACACAGGCAGAATGTAAAATGGCTGCTGGGCTTCGGTTTATATATGGAAGGGAGTGGTCCAGGGGTGATCCAGGAGGGAGAGCTGCCTGATTGGCTGCCATGTATCTGCTGGCTCTGGGGTGAGAGGTCAAAATTTGGCTCCAGCTAAGGCGAACCCAAAATTGCGAACATCGCTAAAAGTTTGCGAACTTGCGAACACCCAATGTTCGCGCGAATTAGTTCGCCAGCGAACAGTTCGCTACATCTCTATTAAACAGGCTGGAAATTATGGGGGGAGGTCATTTAATAAGGCACAATTTTTTCAGGCTGGGCTTTTTGACGCCAAAAACTCGATTTTGTTGCGGGGGAAAAAGCTCAAATTTGTTGTGTTTATTATGTGACAAAACCTCAACAATTCCAAATACCAGTTGCTGTATGGGTGCATGCCTATGTGCTCTGTAATGGAGTGCAGAGACCTTTATTTAATCCATATATACTCTGCTTGTGTTTAGTAGCTATGTATTTATAAGAGGCAGATATAGTGCACTGCGCTATGGAGCCCAATAGCAAGCAGAAAGTACAGGGCTGTGTTGTGCCCACCCTTACTGTGCTCTGCACCTTATACCAAATTTGGAATATGGAGTGAGGCACAGGGTGCAGATATCCTCTTACTTCAAGTGCTTTGAGATTAGTATAATAATATATAGCGCTGCAGTATAACAATATATAATAGGGGCAGGTATGATGTATAACTAAATGATTGAAGAAAAACCTCCCCTAATCTTGAGAGTCTCTCCCCAAACCAACCCATTTTCCTCTTCCCAGAACCAATACAGCAGCCTGCTCTCCCTGCTGCCTCACAAGCCGAGTTCTTCTCACCTTTCCTATGACTTTGGAAATCTTACAGCATAATCATCTAAATATACTTTTTCTGGACTAGGTGCAAAATGAAATGGCAAATTTCCAAGTGCAAGAAAACATCATCATTATTATTATCATTTCATTTCTCAGAGACAAAGAAAGCATTATGCTTTTGTTCAGAGACAAAATCTTTCACATAGAAGAATGTGATCTGTAGCCCTGAAATGTTTCCCCAAGAGTGGGGGTTACACAAGAACTTGGCGTGTTTGTCTCAGCGTCTCACTTTCGGTATAAACAAGTCTGAGAGAAACAAGAATCACCTCGGGTATTCCTTATTTAACTTTGCTCGGCAACAGTGAGAGCAGATCCAGCCAATGAGAAGCCGTTGTGGAGTTGCTTTGCTGGAAACCAGCTTGGGTGACTTCCTGTTTATCATGCTGAAAAGTCAAATGCTGATACCAGATACCAAAGCTTTAGAGCTGTCTCAGACATCTACGTAACCATCTCCAGGGATCGGATTTATTAAACAAGGGACAAACCTTTTTCACATTTGAATAATTCATTTTTTGGCTTTCAGGATTGGAACACTGGTATTTTGACAAATGACAAATTGTCATTTTTACTTGAATGAGCAATTATCCATTGATCTTAACAAGTTAAAGGAAAATTATACCCCCTAAAAGAAGACTTAACCAACAGATATTAAGTGTTGTATTAAGGAATCTTAACAAACTGAAATATATACAGATAGATAGATAGATAGATAGATAGATATAGATAGATAGATAGATAGATAGATAGATAATAGATAGATAGATAGATGATAGATAGGTAGATAGATAGATAGATGATAGATAGATGATAGATAGATAGATAGATAGATAGATAGATAGATAGATGATAGATAGATAGATAGATCAACAACTATTGCCCTTTTACCTCTTTTACATCGGGCCACCATTTAGTGCTGGGCTGTGTGCTCCCTCAGAGATCACTTGACATTAAATAATGCAGCTCTCACTGTAACAGGAAGTAGTGTGGGAGTAAAAGCCAGAACTCTTTCCATTAATTGGCCTAGCATGTATGTGTTCCTTGGCTGGTTTGTGTGCGCCATGAATCGTATGATCCCAGGAGGTGGCCCTTAGTGCCTAAATTATCAATATTCTGTCTAGGATTACCCAATGGCACATACTACTAAAAAGGTATATTTTCATGAAAACAGTTCATTTTTATGAAATATAAATGTTTTATGCAATATATTTGAATAGAGACCTACATTTTTTGAGGGTGTAGTTTTCCTTTGACATAGTGTATATGCGCATTTAAGAACACCTAGTGCCTTTCTTAGGCTCCATTACAGTAAAGGGGTTTAAGTTACTGTGACCTGAACAGAATTTGGGTTAGGGTTTTCTCAACAGAAGGTTTAGGCTTACCTTAAATGGTACTCTTTAATCAGCTTTTATTAATGGATAATTTCCACTGTTAAGCCACTGTGCACAATGTTAAACATAATGTGGCTAGAAAATGCATAGTCACACGGTAAGGAACAATAATATATGTTGTATTGGGGACATTGTATTCACTGTAAGCGTATGGATCCCAAAGTAAAAGTTATACAGAAGGAAGACATAATTGAAAAACTCCAATATGATATATTAAGGTATGGTAATATATACCTTTCAATTTTACTAATCAATTTTGGTTTCTACAATAAATAAATAATTGGGTGTTTTAAGGTCATCAGTAAAACAGCAAATGAATTAAAATTGTAGGTTGGATTTCCTATAATTCATTTCCATTTGCAGTCAACATGATGTGTGCCAGCCCATTTCCCTTAGGTTATTTTTTCAGTTAGTCAGGCCATGGGTTACCTCCTTAAGCAGGCAGGCACACATCCTACTTTATACACGGATAGAAGAATTTGTTATTCATAACATGGAAACCCAATACCTGGGTCAGAACAAGCTGTTGCATTTTCATTCAGAATGTAAACATAGCACTGCTGACTGCTTGTTGAAAGGATTAGCAAGTAGCACGAAGGCTTTGCAATAGTCATGAAGAATGCAACCTTATTAGGGAGTTTCCTCCAACAGGTGAGATAAGGGGATTTTGTTGCACAAACAACCAGTTAAGGAAATAAGCAATAAGTTAACCTCAATAACAATAAAGAAAAACATTTCCTTAATCTTGGGAACTTGTTTTTTTTTTGCGGGAAATTAAATAATAATACTTTGGTTTTGGGGAACCACAAAGAGAACCAGGTTTCTGAGAGTGATACTAACAGGTTCCTTTAATAATGGGAATTATGACGGAATTACTTCCAAATGAGGCCTTCGTTTTTTTTTCAGAATCTTCCCTTCAACTCCACCACCAGTTTAGCATTTCTAGAGGTTTCCAAGACCTTAATGTTTAGAAAGCCAGGAATGTTGGCCAGGAATGGTGAGATTCTCCTTTATCAGAAGTTGCACCCAACCACATGTCATGAGGGAGATAATGATTCACTCCAGGCCTTTTTGAGACCTTTTTTTATATTATCACTTAGGGGCATATTTATTAACACTGGAGACAAAAAATCACTGGTGATGTTGCCCATAGCAACCAATCAGCAATTAGATTTGAGCAGTCACAAAAGTTAGAAAACAAAAGCAAAGATCTGATTGGTTGCAATGGGGAAGAATTTAGCCCTAAACAAAGAGGATTGGATCATTATCTTCCTTATTACATGGGGTTAGATGACAGCATCTCTACTGTAAACTGTAGTACATACTCCAACCTATTGAAAGATTGCCTTTCCCCAGGTTTACATGCACTGCAGAATTAATGTAAGTCACCTTGCCAGAGCCCCCCAGTAAAGCAGGGCCGGGGGGAATACAAAAAACTAATAAAAGAAATAATAGACTCGGTGTAGTATTTTACATGGGCTAGTAAGGAAGGTTTAATTATAACAACATTAAAAAAACATGTAAACAACACTTTCCTTCTCCAGCACACTTGCATGCAAGTGAAAGAACATGCGCTTATTGCATGAATGCAGTGCTGCAGGTATTGCATGCAGGCATCACCCTCCCACTGTTTGTGTGGTGAGACAACATGCTTAGGAAAGGAGGAGCCAAGATTGTCCTATACAGGATTCCATCAAGTTACAAACTTTTAAACCAAGAATAATTTAAATGAATGGGACTAAGGGCAAAAACGGCATTTATTTTTAGCAATAATGAACACTTACACAAATAAGGATATTTGGAAATGTATACAAATTCACATAAACATATTTTGGATGGTTTCTGCAAAGTACCAGTGATTTTTACATGCAGTTCTTGTATGATGGAGCCCACACTGGCAGTGGTAAAAGTATAGTTCAATGAGTTTCCTAGGTTTTTAAGGTAAATTGAATAGGGTTGAGGCCCTCAACTGTCCATTTTGGGGTCTGAAACATGCACTTTATCAAACATCTTAGATGCTTACTTTAATATAGCTGAGTTGCTAAAGATCCAAAGAATAGACAAGGACCCAATACACTAGCCCATTTAACTAGTCCTGCAGGCCTAGGATACTTTGGATATAGGGCTCATTGGAAACCAACTATGCTAAGGATATTACCTTACTTACAATAACAATCACACCATGATGTTCCAGAACAAACTTTATTACACTGTATAGTTACTACTGTGCTAAAGTAAATCAAGCAACAAAACCATCTGAGAAAATGTACATTGTAAGGAATATATTTTCATATCACAATATATTGGGATTAAAAAAAAAGATTGTGTTTTTTTCCCCTAAACTGCTTAAAGCTTTGGTTTAAATGCATCTATTATATTTTTCAACATACTTGTTTCCCAATTGTTTTATAAAAGCCATTGCGCAACATCCTTAAATCTTTGGTATCTTTTACTTGAGACAACAGGCACAAACTAAAGCGTGTTTCTTCATCTCTGCATGTTTAGACATCTGTGGCATGTTGGGTAATTCCTTGTCTCTTTAGGTAAACACTTTGGTGACTATAATGCAATATCTTAAAACCAATTTAATTGTTCATTACACATAAATGTTTAGCCAACTTCCAAAGTTCTTCTTTTGGTTTCTTTGTTAGCCATTATTACATGGCATATCCCAATAAAGAAAGCTACAGCAGGCCTAAGGTCACATAAAGGCGAGTTCCCTTTCCAGAATTATTGGTTACATTTCTAGGCAAAGAGCAGCTGTTTGGCACCCTAATTCAGTATATTTTACAGAAGCAGGGGAGTACTCCTGTGTAGCACACTTCTATATGGGAATCCACGGGTCTCTATACTATGTTATGGATCAGAGAGACCTGCAGAAATTGCAGGGCGGCAGTGTGCAAAGTGCAAAAGAAGGGTGCACCAGCCTGCTTTTTGCACTTTGCACACTGTCTAGGAGCCTCATGTGTTTCTACATAAACACACTAAGGGGCACATTTATCAAAGTACGATTGTTGTCATTCAAGCTTCGGTATCATGACTTTCCTTGGGCCAGGTTGGAGCTGCAGAGTGCCATTGAGAGGGAGGCTTCCAAAAACATGCACAGAAGGATTAAAGTCAGAAAGGTTTTCCTGCCGTTTACGATCATTTGGATATGAACATTTTGTGACTTTCGGATCACCAATACAATATTATCGTGACTATTACGATTTTATCGTAAGCATATTCGTGACATTTTCGATCATCAGAAATTATCGTATCTAATCCGAATTTTAGCCATATCGGGATTCAAACTCGTATGTTACCCATCGCAACCAGTCAGATGATTGATTTTAATGTTCAGCCTGCAGCTGGATAAAAAAAAATGAATGACTGATTGATTGCTATAGGTTTCTGCAATTTTGCACAATGTTTTATAAATGAGACCCAGTTATCTGGAATTTAGTTGTTGAAACCCAGAAATGTAAATTATGTGGTGCTGGCACTCTCCCGATGCCAGAATGAGAAAATTTATGACCTACAGTAGTAAAAAGATTATTGTTTTGTTCTGGGAAAGTCCAGCAATACACATAATCCCTAGCTTGTACTTAACTCCTTTGTTGCTGTAAACCATTTACCACACCAATATAGAAGCACCTGCTTTCATCCTTCTCCTTTATCCCTTCAAGTATTTCCTTTATACAAGTACGGTACAGGTATAGGATCCATTATCCAGATACCCATTATACAGAAAGCTCTGAATTACAGAAGGTATATTACCCATAGACTCAAATTTTAATTGCTTTTTGAACAGGAATTCAAGAGTACCTTGTATTTGATGGTAACTAAGCTGTATGAGTCCATATTGGTGGCAAAACAATCCTGTTTGGTTTATTTAATGTTTACATTATTTTTTTTGAAAAACCATAAACCAGATGCCTTATCCAGAAAACCTCAGGTCCCATACCTGTATTACCATTCTGCACCTCCAGTGTAATAAGGTCACAGAGCACAGAGATCCAATCAATAGCCCATAGATTGCACAAATGCTATTACCGTGGTATAAGTATCACTGACAGTACAATAATGTTTGTCGTGAGGAAGTAAAACCATTTAATGGGCACCCACCATAGTCCTTCCTTTTATTTAATAAATTTAAAAACTGTGTTTTTGCTCAAAACATGAACATTGTAAGAGTGAAATAAGATTGAACTTGAATTATTGTTACTAGAACAAACATATTTAGTCCTAAGAAAGAAATGTTGTTGCAATACACAACCCTATTGTTCAGCTACTTGGAAGGCACAGCCACTCAAGCAAAATGATACTGTGCAATTGCTATCTGTGCAAATAAGGAACATTAGCAAATCTAAAATATCATACATATATTATGTTGATCAGCTCTATAGTAGACTTTCTTCCCACACCATCCAGTATTTAATGGTGGCCATCTGTGAGTCTTACGCTCTTCATCATCAACATTTAGTACTGCAGTATAACCACAAGTGGGCCTCCTCTATGCCAGCATATCTGTTTCAAATAAATAAATAAAGGCGGTTAAAACTGGATAGCTTTCTTTAAGCACTTACAACTTTTTAGTAATGGTTCCGAAAGTAATAAAATTTACTTGAAACAGTGTCAAATGATTCTAAATATTAGTGGCATAGAGAGGGGGATGGAAGGCCAGTGTGTTGGCTATTTGGAAAGTAAAAGAAAGCATGTATAAAGAAGAACTGAAAATCATTAAAATTATGTTTATCCTACTTAATAGCCAATTATGTTATTATTGAGATGAACTTATATAATGTACCTTGCCTGAAATATTACAAAAATATGGGGACATATATATGATAACATTGCTCAGTTGTGGTGTAACCTGTATAACCAAACGTAACAGTTGTTAATAGTTGCTGTATTGATGTGGTTAGATACCTATCTGTCAGGGAGTCTGTTTGCTTGGGTTAGAAGTTAGTGACAGAATTTAGAGGTGGCCATACATGAGCTAATAAAAGGTGCAGAGTCAGCAGCTTATTGGCCCAGGTATGGGGCCCTTAGATGGGCCTCCTCGATTGATATCTGGGTAAAAATCAACCACATGTTGATCAGGCAAGTTTGAAAATTCTGTAGGAGCGATGAACCACATTAGTGTGTTGATGTGGTTCTAATCCCATCAGTCTGCATCCCATCAGTGTGATCCAGTCGGCCTAATGACTGAACAATTGGATTAATCATTATTGCCCACCTAAAGGTGGGTATATTACTGAAAGATCCACTGGATTGGTCACCTCACTAAATGAGCAGATCTTTACTTGTATGGCCTGCTTGAGGCAGCCCCACTTCATGGTATATACCCCATCTGTGTTTGAGTCTTCCATATTACACATAGCCCCCTCTCTTTCCTAAATATTTATTAGCATTTATTAATACATGGAAGGGTATTAGTCCTTTTTGTGTTCAGCTAAAGTTGGCCATACACTGAAAGATTCGCCAAACGAGCAGATCTTTGCCCGATATCTTCACCTTGAGGTGGGCGCTATCAGATTGTTCTGATCATTCAGCCCTCAGGCCAAACAACTGGAACACATTGAGGTTTTGTAAACCTGCCCGCTCTGGCTGATTTTTGGTCAGATAACATGTTTATGACAGGCTTAACCCAATGTTTGCTTACCTGCCAAAAACCCCCACAAAATATTGACTAATTTGATTGTTTTGTGGCTGCAGATATCCCCCCTTTAAGAAAACATTTTAGAAAAGGCTTAAGTATATAGGGTACATTGCTTTTTTAAAAGGAAGTGCTTGTGTAACAAAGTGCAGTGTTCCATTAGCCATGTTCTTACACTGGAAATCCCTGGGATTTACATGTAGAGCAAAACATTGGTACAGGTTAAACATTAATTTTCTTTATTTGCTTAGTTATCTTATTTACATGGTATTATGTCATAAAGAAATATAGCACATAGTCTATAATAACAGGCAGCTCTAACAAGAAAATTACCAGATGCCTTCAATGAACATTTTATAACTGCTCCAAAAGAACATTAATGTTGCCTTTAAATAGATTGCCAATAAAGATTAGCCGCACAGGTACAGGGCAAACATCTTCTCATCAAGATCTAATAATCCTCAGGCACTGCAGGACCAAGCAAAGAGTCAATGTATTGTTTTTTTTTTAACACATACAGAAAATGTAATAAAGTTAATAAAGACCCTGCAGTTTCAATATATTATTTAAATGAATGCTGTTGGTGGATAAATAGAAGGAAAAATACTTATGTTAATTTGGGTTTTAGATTACATATTTATAAGGTTACTGAAATAAGGGTGAGAAGAGAAATGGCTAATATGTTATGTTGTATCTTTGACACAGGTGTTTTACTCCAAATATGTATGCAGCCCTCTCTACTGCAGTTCTGTTGCCATTAGTGTGCCTTGTGGTGGTACTTGTGGTGTTCATACATGCTTATCAGGTGGCACAGCAGTGGAAATCATATGATGATGTGTTCAGAGGAAGACCCAATGCCTCAGGTATAGACTTGCAGATTTCTTATTGTTTTTGAATGTTGGCAGAGAGATGAGCACAGCGGTCCTGGCGATGCCCATCCTTCCCTTTTTTCTCTGGATTAAGGGCAATAATTTTGATTCCTGTAGTAATAAGGGATCATTGTCCCCAACATGTGTAGTATTATGAGAAGCATGATGTTTTAGGACATCTTTACCTCCCTAGTGGGATTTAAGGGAGGGGATCTAATTATTATTAATATTATTGCAATTAATATATCTATAATAATAAAGCACATATTAGTGATATAAAGTCATGTCATGGTGTGCCTTAAAATAAAAGAATGCCCCAAGAATAGTATAAAATGTATTAATACACTTAGGGCATCACTTAAATTCTAAAGGAAATCTAAACCCCAATAAGATGCCATATTGTATGCACTCAACCATCAGTACTAGCCCAGAGGTAGAATGGCCTCTGACAGCATTGGGCTGTGCCACCAATGTTCTTTACAGAACTTACTCTTCTTCACTTTCTGCCTCATGAATTACATATTTTCCCTAAGCTCAACTCAGCTACAACCCCCCAAATAAAGCTAATTTTTAACCCAAACAGGTTATTTCTGCCCATCAAAAAAAAATTTTATGTATATTTTTTTTCAATTGTAGCAAATAAAAATTAATTCAATAATATTAACAGTAAAGAAAGGAAAGAGAAAACAAAAGTAAGAAGAGAGGAAAGTAGCAAGAATTATGTTTTATTTAAACATTTTGGTTGCTGCAGGCTGCACGGATTTCTCTTCAGCCATACTGTACAAAGCATATTTTAACAAATACAAACTTTGTTGATTTTGTGGTATTTGTTGTTGAAGAGGCATCCTTCTATTTGGTTTCGATTATAATGATATGTAACCCTATGCTACATGCATATTGAAACTACCTAGGTTTTATCTATCATCCCTGTATAACTGAAACTCATAAAGTACATGTACATTGAGAGTCAGCAGTTAAAATACATGCATAGCTTGCAGTAACTTTTATACATCTATGATCAGTTATAAGTTTAGTTTCACATGTCGATTGCTTCAGTTTATCTGTGACCATGGGGTTTGCAAATGAATATTTAGCCATGTGAACTATATGGTTGCCAAGTTAGACTTGGCAAAGATATATTTTTAAAACTGACAAGCTATACAATGCAAAAGCTGCTGTACTTATATGAATTTAGCCCTTGAACTGTAGATTTGTAATGGTTTGGATCTTCACTCCTGCACTCCTCCTATAGGCTATACAGCAAGCCCAAAACACAAGGGGGCTCATTTATCAACACTGGGCAAATTTGCCTGTGGGCAGTAACCCATAGCAACGAATCAGTGATTGGCTTTTTTCAGCCAGCTGTAGAAAGAACAATAAATGCAACAGTCTGATTGGTTGCCATGGGTTACTGCCCACAGGCAATTTTGCCCATTGTTGATAAATAACGCCCTATGTACATCATTCTAGCCTTATCATTTGTAGGAATTACGTCTTCTATAAAGTATTTAGCAATGGAAATTCAATGAAATAGTTTTAAAATATGAATGAAAACAGATCATCTTCACAAGGATTTGGAGAGTTGAATATAGATTTTTGCTTGGGACTATATTACTTCTAATTATGCTATTGTTCTGTTGGCTGATCCCTCACTGCTACACTCAGAGCATCCTCCCACTTTGCTTCTGATTCCTACATTTCCTACATTTCACCAGCCTGGGGTTTTGAAGAATGGGAGTTGTTTCTTGTTTTTTCTTTTTGGAAAATCCACTTTTAGTAATATATTGTACTAAAATGATGGAAGTTGTTTCATTTTGACTGCTGTCTTTGTACTTCCCATTGTTAATCACAATGGTATTTGATTTTAGAGTTGAATTCATGATTCTAATTACCCAACATTGTCTCCTTTCCAGAAATCCCACTGATATTGTACCTCTTTGCTTTAACTGTTCTTACCTGGCTTTGGGGTGGACTGCACTTGGCCTACAGGGACCTCTGGATGTTGGTTCTCTTTATTATTTTCAACAGTTTGCAGGTAAGTTATCTTTCCATGAATCCCCAAGAAACATTTAATGCAATTCTAACTATTGTGTTTAAAAAATAAAGTGTAAATGTACCAAACACAATATGACGATTCTCCAGGGCATGCGTCGGTCTCGCACGTGATTTATTTGGTCGCTCTGTATTACGTCATCGCACTTGGCACAAAATTCAGATATTTAAAGGTGCCGTGCGCTATTTCGAATCGCCCAACGTAGGTTCTGTTTTTCTAAGTTCCTGGGTGCGTTTCCTGCCTGATTACTCTGTGTTTGACCTTGCCTGTTCTTGACTTTGATGATTCCTGCCTGTCCTGACCCTTTTGACTGAATTTGATCATTTCTTTGGATTCCGATTTTGTACCGCGCTGTCAGTATGGTTTTTGACCTCAGCCTGATTGTGACTTTGCCTCCTTCTGATTCCGTAGTAACGCTTAGGTTCCCTTGCCTGCCCAGAACATTAGCTCTGGTTCTCTCACATAAGTCCTGGCGGCACCCGAGTAGCGGAGGGCTCCTCCCAAAGTGAAAGGTGGCTGTTATAGGCAGAACAGTGAACTCTGACCTGGATCTTGGCTTTTGTTCTGGGTTTTCGGACACTGTGCGTAACATATTTGCTCTGTAACTTGTGCCTTTTTTCCTTTTTTTTTTTAGCTTGAATGGCTGCCCCCATGGCTGCACAGCAGCTTTGTTTATATAAACTATATTATTGTTTCTGAAGCCAACACACAGCTTTCACCAGTGCAGGGCAACAGTACATAATATATGAATTACTTTGATACACTATCATTTTTTGGTGTTACTGTTCCTTTAATGGGCCTTTTTAGAGCATGCACAGAGTTTCATACAGGAGTTGGTAGAACTGCATCTCCAGAGCCTCCACATACATGGCCCATCAGTTTCTACCCAAGTCTTGTTGCATGTGATGTCTGAATGAACTTAATTAAGGTTGGTGGTGAAAGGTGAATTCAACTGTTATTATTAGCAATAATTAACACCTGAAAAAAGCTAAAGCAACTTTTAATAAATATGGCTTAGACTTACATTCCATTCTATAGGTGGCAGAAGATAAAAGCAACTTGCCTTAGATATGACCAACAATGGCATTAGTTACTATGTATATATGTATGTATGTATGTATATCTTTATTTATAAAGCGCTACTTATGTACGCAGCACTGTACAGTGGAATACATTAATACAAACAGGGGATTATTAAGATAATAGTAGATAAATACAAAGTACAACAATAAATACAGATAGATACAAGATAAATACAGTTGCAATAAGTTAAGAGTCAAAGACACAAGAGGATGGAGGCCCCTGCCCTGTAGAGCTTACAATCTATATGACTATACAGTTTTTCTCTCAGCAGAACCTGCTTTCATAAACTAAAGTTTAATAAAATACATCCTTAATGAAGCATTTTGAATTTCCCATAATATCCCAATAACTAGCAATAATCCAAATGCCCTGAGGAGACCTGCTGAAATTCCCATAGATAAAGCAAAGGGACACACGTCTCTTTCTCAGACCAAATGAATTCCAAGCGAATGATTTCCTGTAACTTTCTCTGTTTTGTGTGAAGCAGCACTAAAGTGATAACACGTCTAAATACGTCTCGCCAAAACATAAATATTATTTCCAATGTACTTGTGTTTATGGCCTGTCTTAGAAACAAATGATAGGACAAACTATAAGGAAACTACATACAGAAAAAGAAAACATCAGGGTCAGGTAAAAAAAGAATTCTCAGGAAAAGTCTCCATGATTTTCCAAGTATTGACTCAGGCATGAGACGCTATGTCTTTATTTGCTTAGTAGCCTTTTTCAGTTTCAAATACATGAAAAAATAATTTAACGCTTAATTGTGTGGAATGTTGCTATTTCACAGAAAATTAAATGTTTGTGCGTCACCTCATTGAAATTACTCATAGGAAATCCTCAAATGACCTTTCATGCCGTGCCTTGTACATAAGCTTTCAGAAAGGAGTGGCTCAGAAAGCCTAATGGCACAAAAGGCATATTGACCACAAGTAGTTTTAAGTAGTGGTCCTGTTATCATTATCTGTTATATATAGCACTTGTCCTTTATATGAACAAGCAAATGTATTACCTTGGCAACCAGGGGGCAGTTTTGAAATCAAAATAAAAGATGAATCGTCTGCTGCCAGAAAGAAGAATGTGCAATAAATAATAAGAATAACACCTGTTTTTTGGTTGCCAGCTTCAGTTAGGCTGGGCAGAGCTAGAAAAACATGGAAAATAAATAATGGATACCAACTGAAAAGTTGTATAAAACAGGTTCATCTATAACAGGGGTCCCCAACTTTCTTACTCGTGAGCCACAGTAAAAAGACTTTGAGAGCAACACAAGCATCATAAAAGTTCATGGAGGTGCCAAATAAAGGTGGCCATACACCTAGCAATTCCGATCTTTCATGTGACCATTGGTCGCATGAAAGATCGTTCCCACCCTCCACTGACGTTCAGGGCTGAATCATCAGATATGGAGGTTGAAACAATAGAAATTCTACCTCCACCTGCCGATTCAGTCCTGGACATAGATTTTGCCATCAAAATCTTTTAACCTGATCAATCGACGAGTCAACCGATATCCGCAGCCTTTGAAATATCAGTCGCCTCTTTGACCTGCCATACAAGCACTGAATATCTTTCGTACGATATTATCGGTGCGTGTATGGCCGGCTTAAGGACTAAGATTTGCTATTGGGTAGCCTCTATGCACACTATCATCTTACAGGCTTTATTTGGTAGTAAATCTTGTTTTTATTCAACCAAAACTTGCCCCCAAGTCAGGAATTCAAAAATACCTACCTGGTTTGGGGGCACTGAGAGCAGCATCATAACTTTTAGTTAACTTTTAGCTGCTGAACAAAAAGCTAAATAACTGAAAAACCATACAAAATGAAGACCAGTTGCATTTTGTCTCAGGATATCACTGTCGACATCATATTTAAAGTTAATTTAATAGTAAACAATCCTTTTAAGGTTAATGTAGACCTCTTTCACTTTAAGATCATTTTTTTTCCCATTTGAAACTTAATAAAATTGGCAGCTTTCCTCAAGTAGGAATTATTTTTTGAATTTCCCTGATGATTTTTAAAGGAAAATATAGCACTCTTTTTCACATGAGCTCATTGAGTTGGGTTTATGTAGAAAAGGTGCATAAACACTATTTGAACTTCCAGAAATAGTTATATTTTTGTTTTATACAGACTTACCTAGTTCCACTGACTGAAAGGAAACCATGACACTTGTGCAAATTATTTCCCAACCCCTCCCCTTATGCTCACAGTGTAATGCAACCCCTCCCTCACTTTGTTCCATTGTGAAGTGATTTTAGGACTTGCTTTCTTTAGTGGGTGCTGCACAGATTCTCTGGAAAGCAGAAGGACTTCAGATCCCACAATTCATCACTTCACAATGGAACAAGGTGAGGGAGGGGTTGGCTCACTCTGTAATCTTAAAGGAACAGTAACACCAAAAAATGTATATATTTCAAATAAATTAAACTATAATGTACTGCTGCCCTGCACTGGTAAAAGTTTTGTGTTTGCTTCAGAAACATTACTAGAGTTTATATAAACCCTGGTGTGTAGCCATGGGGGCAGCCATTCAAAAGAAGAAAAGGCACAGGTTATATAGCAGCTAACAGATAAACCCTGTAGAATACAATGGTGTCTTATCTGTTATCTGCTATGTAACCTGTGCCTTTTCTCCTTTTTTCCAGCTTGAATGGCTGCCCCCAAGGCTACACAGCAGCTTATTTATATAAGCTATAGTAGTGTTCCTGAAGCAAACAGCCCAGTTTTACCAGTGCAGGGCCACGGTACATTATATATCAATTACTTTAAAACACTTTCATTTTTTGGTGTTACTGTTCCTTTAAGGGGGGGGGACTGGCCCCTGCTGCACAGACTACAGCGGTTTTTATTTCATTCTATGGTACATGTGTCAAACACAAGGCCCAGGGGCCAAATATGGCCCTACTGGCTCTTTTATGTGGCCCCTGGTGACTGTGCCTGACCATTCAACGATAATCGCCTGACTGCACTGTGACTGTGCCTGACCATACAGTATCTTAATAAAAAATTTGGCCGGCAACTTAGCCTGTGTTTTAGATTTCAGCCCCCTTATTTGATTGAGTTTGACACCCCTGTATGGAATCCAATATGTCTGTGTACTGACACAAAGAGGATATATTTTCCCTTTCAAAATATCTGCAAATGTTGAGCTTGTGAAACTATTATAACTATAATTGCCACCAGTTTGCCAAAATTCTAATTATTGACTCAAAAATTTCTTATTACAGATTCCAATGGGAAATCTGCACCTAGAGTAAAATATTTTATAGCTCGTTTGCACGTGTAACAACTAATGCTGATATCAGTAATTAGCGAGGGAACAACTTTTCTGCTTGTCAGGAGATGTGTAAATCTGACCTAAGAGGGTCATTTACTAATTTTTTTCCCTATTCAAATATTTTTGCCCTAAAAAAACGTGAATTTTTCGAGATTTATTATGCATAGAAACGGCTAAAAAGTAAAACTTGCTGAGATTCTTTTCCCTCTCTTCCCTGGAGGATACTTCTTTGCTTCAAAACTTTAAAGGTTTTCAGTTTCTTGACACTGGTATTATGTGCGAAAATTTGAAAAAGTAGAGGTTTCGGTGAAAAAATTAAAAAAATTTGGAGTTCGCAACTTTTTCCCGCGCGGACGTTTTCACTTCAGACTTTTTAATAAATATAAGACATTCGTGGAAACAAGTTTATTCAAATTTTAAAATAGTAATAGTAGTAATTTTAGTTAATCTGCCTCCACATGTACTTTTTCATATGTTGTTTACTGTTATTGCTTGTGTAATACAGTGTAGTGTGACAAATGTAGGTTTATTGGGAGTCCTGCCCAAAGAAATTGGGCTTTT
Source organism: Xenopus tropicalis (assembly GCF_000004195.4). NCBI lineage: Eukaryota > Metazoa > Chordata > Amphibia > Anura > Pipidae > Xenopus > Xenopus tropicalis. The sequence goes on along the minus strand of NC_030677.2, from coordinate 178,726,677 downwards.
CAAGGACAACAGCAGCTCTCCAAGGCAGATTTATAATAATACCCATAGCTTATAGTGAGTGGGATGTTTAACCCGACTGACTTACAGTATTTCATTTAGAAAAACAAGTTCTTGCACAGACCTGCCTGTCTCCTATCACATTCCCTTGGGGACAGGAAAGATGAAGAGACATTTGCCTTACAAAGTAGGGGATTTACCTAAGCATACGCGCTGTACAAGACAAGGCAAGAACCATGCAAATGCGTGAATATAAACACTTCTGTTCTGCTCAGTCTCTGCTTGCTAGACTGTTTCAGTAGAGAAAGAATAACTAAAGTCTAAATCTAAATAAAAGTATTTTTCAGTATTTACATGTTTTAATAGCTATTGCTTTCTACTGGGAACACATTTAATACAATCTGATGTTTTGGATTATGTGCTCATTAAAGCTAAGGCACAAAAAAGCATTTTTGCCCACTCTAGAATGCAGTTATTTCAAATATCCTCACGTTTGTTCTATGAAGAGTAATTCCTACCTATAAATGACAATGCATGTAGGTCCTCATTATTGATAGACCTCTTATCAAGAAAAGCCCATGCACTGAAATTTTAAATAGTAGTTCACATACCTGTAAAAGTCCCACACTCCGTGTACTTAATACTTATAGGAAAAAGCAGTATTTATAAGGGTTATATTGCCTTTATTTTCTGTAATTGTTCAATAAAGACATGGGTATAGATATCCAGATATTTTATTCACATAGAAGGTGGCATAGCATTCCTTGTAACCAGTTAAATCTCACTCAAACTGTGGTTTCAAGGTACCAAACCTTCATGAGAAATGGCAGAAAGCTTGCATAGCTGTTATTGCTAAATTCATTCAAAGAGGGTATTTTTCAGGCATTTTTATGTGTATTTTTATCATAAGGCAAAATTAATCAGTTTATTGTATTTAAGTATTTAACTTATAAACCCCTCGCCTAAGTACTTGGCTATGGCTGCTACTAGCAATGATTTCCCTACACAGAGCTTAATCTGATTTCTACATTTAGCACATACTGGGGTACATTTAATAAGGGGGTACAGTAAGCAAAGCTGCAGCACAGAAGCGAATGCTGCTCATGTCAGACTTGTTTACTCCAAGCCTGGATTCTCTCAGGGTGGATTCCACGTGATCTTGTTTTTACCATAGGTTGGAACCCAACCATTATTCTCTCTCTAATTCCACTAAGTGCCTGAAGGCAGCACTCATATCACTTCTGAGAATTTTGTACAAAACACATGATGGGATTAGCTCTGCATTCAAGCTGCTCATTGTCTCTTAAAATTAAATCACAGCCTTGTGGCAGAGAGCTATATATTACACATAGTTTTCTTCATCGCTGTAGACAGGGCCACTTAATACTGTAAATGATAGATGACACGAAGATGCTTGAAACCATAAGGCAGACTTTAAACAGCTTAGTGCTTCATTCATTAACAGGTGTGGGACAGAGGACAAAGAAATAGAAATTAGAAGGTTCAAGTAGGGTTAGGAGCAAGGAACTATTGACTTCTATAGAAACTCACAAGCTTTTCGATGGTGAATTTTTACATTTGAGTTTTTGAGTTTAATTGCATTTAATAAATATCAGACATTTGAGTTTTTGAACCATACTTCGAAAAAACTTGAACCGTGGAAAAAAAATCAACCCCAAGGTTGTGTCACTCACTAAACACATTGTCCTTCTTGTCATAGATGGACATTGGAAGTGTCTATATTTTGTGGTTATTGCTTTATTTTCTGTTTTTCTACAGCCAGTAAAGAAAGTAGTCAATATTTTTGTATTTATTTTATTCATCTTTCTTTAATTTCTGTGACTGTATTAACTTTATCCATAATCTGTTTTTATTTCAGGGTCTGTATGTCTTTGTGGTTTACTTTATCCTCCACAATCAACTGTGTTGCCCAGTGAAAGCCAGCTACAGTATAGAAGGGGATGGGCACAGAAGCCAAGCATCTGCCTTTTTCACACCGAGCAGTGGGATGCCACCGGCTGGGGGCGAGATCAGCAAGTCAACACAAAACCTTATCAGTGCAATGGAGGAGGTAATGCGCTACCTACAGTGCTGACATCAATTCATTCCCTTCTGCTAAACAAATGACTAGACGCTTGCGTCAAATAGTAATAAACCACTTTCAGTACTTTTCTAACAACCTTCTTTTTTCCGTATTGTTTCCTATCACATTGTTATCGACCTTCATTTTCTGCATGTGTCATAATAAAACCTCTCCGGAGTGCCGCAGAGAAAATCACTCTTGTGAAACAGTAGGATTTATTGCTTTTTAGATCTTATAGAAAACTTAGTATAGGTGTATTCACTGTCTCCAGGTAAGGTCTGTCTCTTTCCCTTTGTTTACCTCCTACTCCACTTCTTACTGCTTTTGTTAAGCTCTGTGCTTGGCTCTAGCATCCTCTGTTTACTCTATTGCTTTACTGGCTTCTACCTTCGTCCTTTACACTCCATACTTGAATGGTACCATCTTTTAATCAACTATAACTTGCCCAAATATTGCTGTGGTACAGTTGGTAAAATTCTTCAACAAGATATTGTATTATCAAAGGTTAAAGCTGTAGTCCAGCAACATTTGAATTAGATTCTTAAAACAACATTGCTTGATAAAACCTGTCTGTTCTGTACATCATGGTGCCCTGTTGGTTAGAGTCTGCATTACTTATGTTACATTATACCAGTGGTTTCCCAACTTTTTTTTCTCAAGCCCCCACCACTGACATCTAGTTTTTGTTAAATCTAAAACTAACATTCAGACTAAAATTGTAGAATAAAGCCAAATGTACATCCATGGAGTGACATCCATTTTAGGACCCCCTAGGATATTGTCAGATACACAATAATGTGCAGATTTTATCATTATTTGAGTGAAATTTGCTAACCTGGCTGATCGACGACACCACTGATCGCCATGAAATGAAAATGATCAGGACGATAATTCGAAGCCCACACACTGCGGAAATCGTATGAAACTGCTTTTCATACAATTGTATTGGTGCGTGTATGGCCATCTTAAGCCCCAGCTACAATTCTGGACCCCCTAGAGGGACAGCCACACAGTTTGGGACCCACTGCCTTACAGTTTAATATCGACAAGTTATATTTGCACAGGTCTTCCCGATGGCCAGCCTGATCAGTATCAGTTGTATTATCCTGATGTGGCCCAGAGTGGGGTGGCTAAATCAGGCAAAGATTCTGTCATTTGGAGATTTTGACAAACTAGCAAATCTGCATTGTATGGCTACATTATCAAGGGTTTTCATTCCTTTTACATTAAATATACCCTAGGGCAGGCTTACCCATGAGCCACAATTAAATATAAAAAAAGTGACAGACACACACACATGAAAAAAGTTCCTAAGGGGGGTGCACGATAAGAGCTGTGTTTGTCTATTTGTTATCCCCATGTGGACTGGCACACTACATGGGGTTCTGTTAGGCAGTACATAATATTTATGCCTCCAAAACATAGGCATCACCCCTGCCACCCCCTACCCATCCCTTAACTTGCCCTAGGCCACTGCCAGAAGTGTTTTAAGGATGAGCACTAAGGGGTGTAATTTTGCCCCTTAAGTGTTCCTGCATTTCCAGCCAAAGTGAATGAGACCTCCTGTCTTCCCAGCTCTTTCATTATTCCCCACTGACGCCATAGAATGTAATGCTGTTCTGATCAATAAGAAAACAGCACATAACTGCAAAAGGTAATACATGTTTGCCTAACCTTAACAGATAGAAGACTCCTTGTTATATTTCAGGGTACCTCACAATATGTTACACATTATAAACTTCTTCTTACTTCTATTTGGTAGCACGTGCAGATCTTTTTGAATTCAATGTTTAAAATGACATTTTCCTCCATTTTGTCCACTTTAGATTTCTGACTGGGAAAGGTCTGGTAGCCAAGAAATTAAACAAGATCCTCAGAATGGCAATGTGTTCACTACTTCAGGGGGTTACGGAAATGGCTCACTGGTAGCCGATGAGGAACTGCAAGAATTTGATGATCTCATATTTGTTCTAAAAGCAGGTAGGTGATTTGAGGTCAGAAAGTGAAGAGTCATTTCCTTTTGCTATAAAGTTGATGCAATACATTTCTTTAGAAAGGATGCTTATAAAAACACACAACAAAATGATTGTACTTAGTACTGTGTGTGTGTGTGTGTGTGTGTGTGTATATATATATATTAGCAATATAACTATAGCTATGACACCTGTATGTGCTAAATTACAATTCATCTGAAAATTGAACTCCCAGGCCCTTCTCCATCAAGGCTTTGTCTAACTTAGTCCCATTAAGTGTATAAGCAGGCTGGATATTTTGAAATCCCCAAATCTTACATTCATCAGCATTGAAGCTCCTCCACTTAGCTGCACAGATTTTCATAGCATTTCAAGATTCCCCTGGACATATACTTTATACTTTTGACCTGCATAACCATTATACCATTATTAAATGAGGCCAACTATGTAATATTTGGGGTGATTTAGCAACACTTGAATTTGAATTTTTGCCGTGATTTGAATTTTTTTCCACTAAAACTTGTAAATTCAAATTATGGTTTCAATATTTATTAATCATAAAAAAACTCAGATGTACCACTTCAGGATCTAAAAGCTTGAAGTCAGTGGGAGCTGTCCTATTTTTTTCAATTTAAATTTTTTTAGAGCTTGACCCATTGGAACCAAGTATAATACAAATTCAAGGCCTTCGATTTTTTTTTCATGGGTTTATTCAGTTGATATTTTTACATTCTTATTTTTTTCATAAATAAGCAAACATACGGGTTTGGTATTGGATTGAAAAATACCTAGCAAAATTAAATTTTGATAAACAAGCCTCAGTGTAAGCTAAGCTAAAATGTATTCAGGTTTATGGCTCAGCAATCTTTGTGGTTTTTTATTATCTAAAAGTTTTTAGTAGCATTAAGGCGTGGTGTTCTGCAGAATAAAAAACCCCTATCTTAAAAGGAAAAATCCAGCTGCCAGTCAATCAGGATTATTATCCAAGAAGCTTAGCACCTAAGTTTTTCTTTTCAGGGAGTCTTTCCATATTGTAACTGTGTATAGAAAAAACTTCAGCAAAGGTCAAATTTAGGCAAAATAGTGCTTACATGGGCAGATAGAGCTGCTATTTGATATAACAGGTCACTTCTAAAATCCTTCAATTTAGGAGCAGGGAGTTTATCATACTTTGTAATAGATTGGGTTTTCTGGTGTGCCTGTGTGTTTGGGGGATTGTATTAAGGGTTGGAGGGTGATAGATGTAGAGGCAGCTGGTGAGCTGTGCTGTATATGTGTTATATGTATGTGTCTATGTATGTGTTATATATATATATATATATATATATATATATATATATTATAGAACTGACCTCCATAAAAAGAAAAACAACTTCTCCAAAGTATTTGTGGCTTGTTTATGATTTCAAAGGAGCCAGTGGTTTGGGTTTACGTCATATACTCGATTGGGGGATTTCATTCCAGTTACTCTTCCGCCAGTCACTGTGTAGCACTTACAACTCTTCCTTTTATTCCTCAGGATCAGGATTAAACATCAGTGACACAGAATCAGGCCATGGAAGTCAAGATGGCGGCAGCATGGCTAATTCACAGATTGTAGAACTTCGAAGGATTCCAATAGCAGATACTCATCTGTAATTTTTATTTGTAGCATAAAATGTAACTATTTTTATAAATGTTTTCAGTATTGCACTAAACGCTATTCCCCTTTATTAGTATTTGAACAAACAACGATTAGGACATATAAGGTCATGAGAAGGTACAACATGGACCCAAAGGTAATAAAGAGGCTAGAACTGCTGAACCAGAACTGTGGAAAATAAGGTGACCTTTGAGCCATTAACATGTTAATTACGTTCTCTAGAAAACAGTCCAACAGTTATTGGCCTCAAGATATTATTCTTGTAAATGCATGATTTTGTACTACTGAGCTAGATTGTCATTTTTTTATACTTGTTTGATACTGCAATTAAGGAAACTTTGCAAATGTTTTTATGGATATAAAATAAGAAGAATTTGATAAATTGATTTTAGTTTACTAATGTATATGTAAAAATAAATAAAGTTCATTTCCATGAGTGGAGAAGCAGGAAATCAAATCTTGCAGCGGGACAAAGAAAGACCAAATTCAATTAAATAAAGTTGTATTTCATAATAAATGTAAAGTTGTTGAGTATTTGGTGTTTGCTTTGGATGGACTGGGTACAGTATTTTGCATATTTTTGCAGCCTTACAGATTCAAGTAATGTGGCTTTATAAAGCACATTTACTAACATATCTACAATGTGAGTTTTTTCACTTGTTTTAGAGTTTTTCCTATGCTTAGAGCAGTGATCCCCAACCAGTGGCTCGGGGGCAACATGTTACTCACCAACCCCTTGGATGTTGCTCTCAGTGCCCCCAAACCAGGTAGTTATTTTTGAATTCCTGACTTGGGGGCAAGTTTTGGTTGAATAAAAACAATTTTTATTACCAAATAAAGCCCCCTGTAAGCTGATAGGGTGCATAGAGGCTGCCTAATAGCCAATGTTAGCCCTTATTTGGCTCCTCCGTGGTGCTCCATGATGCTTGTGTTGCTCTCCAAGTCTTTTTGCATTTGACTGTGGCTCACGAGTAAGAAAGGTTGGGGACCCCTGGCCCAGAGGATGCCCAACAGGGTGCGGTCATTCAATTTTAGGCATGACCCTGGGTAATTTCCATAAGGGGAAGGTAAGTAGGCTTTTGTTATTGGACATTGATCATGCTGTATACCAGTGATCCTCAACCATTGGCTTGTAAGCAACATGTTTCTCATCACCCCTTTTGATGCTGTTCCAAGTTCAAAAAATTAAATGCTCATTTTTACATTTCTGGCTTAAAGGAAAGTTTTCGAAGGTCAGACACCAAAGAATATCATGTATGTTTACTCCTGTGCAAAAGAGAAGAGTTCACAAGCTACAGACAAGGCCTGTAGAACCAACTCATTTTGTCCTGTTGCCCATATATAATAAAGTGATTTTATCTTCTGAACACCTGAAAGAGAAAAACATATTTCAGTTTCCAATAAATCTCTCATATTCTAAGTAACAGTGGGCAACTGTACACATTGTTTTCACAAAAGCTTTTCCTGGGAAATATCTAATGTTTAGCTTGGAGGAGCAGCCAGCTCTGGGTGTGCCAGTAGCCAGTACACATAAAGGATTACTAGTCACACCTATGAATATGTGTGTGTTTGTGTGAAAATGTGCATGATCAAACCTGGTAACAAGCTTTTCTGGGAACAAATCATCAATGGAGGTTACAAGGGGCAGCTCTTTGTTGTTAATGTTGTTGCACCCCTTTGAAAAATCCACGTTCAGGCTTGAGAATAAAGATACTAGCAATTATTTCCCTTTTCATTGTTATGAGGTAATTAATTATACCTGTCATGCATATAGTTTTATTTTCCAAGAAAGTCACTTATCATTCACCTATTTTATATTGTTTGTGCCACCACCTTAAGTTAACCTTTAATAGTTACAGAATTTCTGATTCTGAGCAACTTTGCAATTGGTCTTCATTATTTATTTTTTGTAGTATTTGATTTATTGTCTTTCTCTTCTGTCTCTTTCCTGCTTTCAAATGGCGGTCACTGACTCAGACACAGAATAAAAAAAGTATTGATCTATGACCTTACAGTTTTATTATTATTCTTACTTTGTATTCCTTATCATTCTGTTCATTCCCTTTCCTATTAAATCTTCAGTCTCTCATTCAAACCACTGTCTGGTTGTTAAGATAAACAACAATCTAGCAACCAGATAGAAGAACTGCTGAACATAAAACTAAATAACTGAAAAACCACAAAAAAAAATTTAAAAAATGAAAAGCAATTGCAAATTCTCTTTGTGAATATTGTGTACAATCATCCTAAAGATAGTCTAAAGGTAAACAACCCCTTTAAATGGCTGTTATGGAAAAAATGCAGTCTGGTGATGGTGCGGTCTTCCAGGACTTTCTACTGCATGGTGGCCAAGGCCTGCACAATGCATTTCAGTTTTCTAGCTGTACTATTAATATTGAGGTACATTTAGCCTAGGTCGCTGGAAGCAGCCGACTGGTTGCACCACTGCATTTTATACACAGAAATGACCACTCTGCTTGGTAGTATGTTCCGGTTCTTCCCCAAAGCCAGGCGCCAGTGTTACATGTTTAATTACTATTATTCTTTAATTACTATTAATATTATGTAATGTCTATACAGACAAGCAGAATGGAAATTCTTACTAGCTGTGCAACAATGAATTGGAATGAACTAGCAATTCTATCAGCGCATAATAAAACAACTGGCCCTAGCTGGCAGACAGCAGATAAAAGGGGTTATTTAAGAACTTCTGTTTGCACACTGCCTCCTGGTACTGATGAATTAGAGTTCTGACTGTTCTCCAGCTCTCTGTCCAAGAGGTGCACATAGGTAGTATTCCCCAGGGTAAAATGAGCCCTAAGGGCAAGCTCCTGGTCCCCTTAGTGCTTTAGCACTTGCATCCCATGGGAAAGTAAATGACCCCTTAGGTCTAAAGGCAAAAAAAAAAACCTACACACAAAAAGCAGAAGACCAGTGGCAAAGTAGGTTCAGTTTCATCCATCTGCTGCATAATTTGTGCAAAGCTGTTTTGTCACACAAGCCTTGCAGTAACATAAGCTAGGGCCCAGTGCCCCTTATCTTTCATTGAAAAGATGTATAGTATACAGTAACATAATTGCTAAGGCTACAGTCATGCAGGGCTGATTCTTGGGCTGTGGATAAATGCCCCTACACTAGCATGAGCCCTGTCCTTATGTCTGTGCCCGAGCCACAGTGTCAGCCCACGTACAGGCACATGCAGTGGATTTTGGCTCCGACACAGTGGCTCCAGAAGAACACACAGACACATCTGCATTTATCCACAGGCTGAAAATCAGCCCTGTGTGGCAAAAAATACATTCTTCCATCAAGTTTAAGTTGCCCTTACATGTTCTGTCTATTTTCAAATCCTAGGATGTTTCTAGAGGCGAAGTAGGACAACAGCAGGGACTCCAAAGCATACTTGGCTGTGCTGTTGGAAATGCACACTTACTGAGCATATGACAAATAAACAGTCAATTGTATTTTAACTCAGTTGCCATGCTTGCAGTTTTATTATTGTCACTTAATGGCATGATAAGAGATTGGAGGCTGTTACGTCCAAAGTCTGGAGTAAACAGTGCAGTAAGTTCAGATATTGGTGCATGTAATAAACCCTACAGTTCAAAGAAGTAATAAAGAGTAATGAGATGTGAGCAGATTTAGCAATGTCATGATTAGATATGAATCACGTTCCATCATTGCTAGGCATTAATCTTCTATTGGCCACTATACATTCCAATGTGCCCCCAAGGATAGTTATTTCTAAAGGCAGATTCTAAGATTTATTCCTAAGTATTCATGAAATATTTCTTATTATAAGTTGTTTTGGCAACAGTATTCCAAAGTGCCACATTTATCAGATTAACCCTAGAAATAACACTTATGGGCTCATTTGACAATTTTCGAGTTTGTGATTTTGAGATTTTTTTTTTTTATTCAAATAAACTCACATTTCGAACGGTTGATTATTTATTATTAAGGTAAACTAGTTTGAATAAAAAAAACTTGAATACCTCGAATTTCCGAATTTACAAACGTGAAAAAAACTCAAAAAATATGGCTTGACTTTGCCTAGGACAACTCCCATTGACTACTACAGCAACTCGCAAGTTTTTAGTTTAAATTTTTTTAATTAAAATTCGAGTTTTTTTAGTGCAAAAAATTGTGAAAAAAATCACACTCAAAAGTTAGTAAATCTCCCCCTATGTGTATTTTAACTACTGCCTGTATTCTGTGTTGATGAGAGGTTTGTCTGCACCATTGCAAACCATTGTAGCACTCACCTAAATAATTAGCTCTTTGGATGAGGTAGAGAAATACATAACTTTATAAATACACCATTTATTTATCATCACCCTTTCCACCATATTATTGTTGTAAATCATTTTACGTACCTTTGTAAATATAGGCCACAGAATCGCTATAAAAAATGATAGTGGTGGCACTGGAATGGGTGCAGTCATATTGGGTACTTATCCTTTTCATTAAAGGTAGTTGTGCAAACATGTTCCTGGCACTTTTGTATAGTTGCGCTAAGCCCCATGTGTTCATCCAGTCATTTCTGATACATTACACACAGGAGATTTGCTGCTAAAGAATCAAATGTCATATAAATGCTGGAAACAATGCAATCCTGATAAATACTGACAGACATTTGTGCATGTATAAACCCTATGTATAAACTCCTATGTAAAAACCCTATGTATAAACCCTATGTATAAACCCTATGTAAAAACCCTTGCTCGGCCGCAACGATACTGGAATTATAAGCAAAAATGCTCTGGAATTGCACTTTGCACACATCTGCTGGGCTTGTAAATGAGTCTTATTATCTACTTAGCCTTTCTTAGGAACATTAAAAAAAACTGTCCAATTCTAGGCCAAATGTACAAAATATTCCCTGATTCCCATCACATTCTGTTCTCTCCTTCACCTTGTATCTATTCTTAGTATGTGATCTCCAAACTGTCTGACAACAAGAAAACACTGAGCAATGTTTCCCAGACAGGTGTATACATGTCCTGACTCACTGTGATGGCATGCCCACGTGTGTTTGTTTTGATCACATACCATAAAGGCACAGAGCCATGCAGTTGGCAGGACTGGAGCAATCTGACAGCTCACAGGGGCGGGGCAAGCTGATGTCACTTTATTAACTGAGAAATAATGCAGTTTTATATCATAGAGAGACACAGGATTCACTAATACTATGCTTGTGCCAATATTAAGGGGGTCATCTACCAACATTTGAATTTTTTTCATTATTTGAATTTTTTTGCTATAATTACAATTATGGTTCAAAAACTTGAATGTCACAAAAAACCCAAAAACTGTAAAAAAAATGTAAACGTTCGAAAGCTAAAAGCTTGCGAGTTCATGTAGAAGTCAATGGAAGTTGTCCTAGGCAAAGTGAAGCCATATTTTCAATTCAAGATTTTCGTGTTTTTTGAGTTTACTCGAGTTAAAAAATAACTGTTGAATTCACAAACTTTAAAATTGATAAATAACCGATAAAAATAATTTTTGGTTTCTTTGATGCATAATTATGCATTAGGGAATCTTTCTTTTTCTAATGATTTCAATATTAAAGAACCCTTGGTACCCTTCCAATAAAATGTTGCAAAGAGCCCAGCTGTGGCCCAAAACATACTCTATGGGAACAGAAACGAAAGGTGACTGTAAGAAAATAGCTTTTCATTGCAGTGCACAGGTATTGCCGAGTCCAAAACATGGGAGTTGCGTTATGATGCGAGTCAGGTGTTTTGGACTCACAACCCGCAGGGAGCAAATTTTCCCATGGGTGACAACATGTTCCTTGTTGCACCAGCCTAAATGAGATGAGTCTGTGGCAGATTATCATGAGGAGGCCTTGCCAGGAACCATACATTGCAAGAGGTGTTGGAATGGGTAGGAAACCACCTGATCCACCTGCAGAGCCACTGCCCACAATGGGGCACAATTACAATGTGATCAAACTTCTGGCCATGTATTCCATCAAATCATGACATTGTCTCAATGACATGAAAGTTTCAAAAATGAACTTCCTACCCTATTATCTTATCATGGCAGTTGCTTCAGATAGCCTGGTACAAAATGACTGGGCCACTGGTGGCTAGGGAGGATTAAATATCTGTATGACTTGAAAGCTGCCCAGCTCATAAAGTTTCAGGAAGACTGTAATATGGGCAGTTAATACGGACTGTAATATGAGGAAGCCAGTAGACTGCTAGTAACAACCTTTTAGGTGAAAAGAGCCCTGACAACCCCAGTCTTCACCAATGCCCTTTTGGAACCCTGGACTTTCTATGTTTGATAGACTGGGTGTTAGTGAAGATTTATTTTTGCTAGGTTTCCCAACGTCACATTTTCCTAAAGCTACCATTGGAGGTTCCAACGTTACCTTTGAAAGTTTTCTAAGTACCATTGGAGGTTTCTTAAGCTACCATTGGATGTTTCCTAAGATGCCATTGGAGCTTTCCTAAGCTACTATTGGAGGTTTCCTAAACTGCCATTGGAGGTTTCCTAAGCTGCCATTGGTGGTTTCCTAATCTACCATTGGAGATTTCCTAAGATGCCATTGGAGGATTCCTAAGGGCTCTGGCACATGAGCGTGATTAGTCGCCTGCGACAAAATCTCCCTTGTTGCGGGCGACTAATCTCCCCGATATGACATCCCACAGGTGGGATGGCATATTCGGCGTGATTTGCGGAAATCAACGAAGTTGCCTTGAGAGGCAACTTCTGCGATCGCGCCGCTGCGTATGCCATCCCACCTGCGATTTATGCCATCCCACCTGCGATTTATGTCATCCCACCGGCAACTTCGGCGATCGCGCCGCCGCGTATGCCATCACACCTGCGATTTATGCCATCCCACCTGCGATTTTTGCCATCCCACCGGCAACTTCGGCGCCGCCGCGTATGCCATCCCACCACCGATTTACATTTTCCCCAGTGGGATGTCATATCGGGGAGATTAGTTGCCCACAACAAGGGAGATTTGTCCCGGGCGACTAATCTCCCTCGTGTGCCAAAGCCCTAAGATTCCATTGGTGGATTCCTAAACTACCATTGGAGGTTTCCAGTCAAGCCCACTGCCTCATTTCATAGAATCTGACCTCTGAAATACTGTCCTAATGAAATTATATATACAGAATCCCCCTGCCCAGACAGGTGTGTGCTCATATTTACTTACGCTAATGTGTTTGCTTTGATAATATACTGTAATGAGTCTAACAGAGGCTGGACTTCAGAATATACAGAGAAGCTCTGAGGGATTCTAAGAATATAATTATGCATCAAATATTCAACATTAATTTAGCATTCACTAGCATTGAGCATAATACCATACAAGGAGGATGGTTTATTAATGTTTTAATATTAAATAGCAGAAATAGTTATAATTGTGATTAAACTCGAATGCATTTTTTTTTCTCAACTTGGGAAAATATTGATTGTGTTAAATCTTGTTAAAACAACTCGAAAATAAAAATTTAAATGTTGAATGTTGAATATACCTCCCAGTGGGGATAATTTTTCAATGTTGGGCAAATTGTTGCATTTATGATTCTACCTGCAGCTGGATGAAAAAGCCAGTCACTAATTAGTTGCTATGGGTTACTGCCCACAGGTAAAAAATTCTTACAATCGAATTTCCAAGATTTTTTAATGAATTAAAAAAATAAATTTCAGTTTTCAGTTTTTTTCGATTCATAGAATGCAAATTTAAGTGCAAACGTAACCCTAGAATCTAGCTGGAGATCTAGTGGCCTATATGAGATGTTCCTTAAATATACTTGAGTGTTTCCCTCCCTTGAATTATTTCTTATACAGTCTGACACAAAGTGGGTGGAGTCTTTGTGTGTTTTCTTAATAAGCCAAGTCAAAGCAGTTTGTAGGGATAAAAGCAAATAAGTGAAAGGTTGCTATGGGGTTGCTATGGAAGTCTACGCTGGAGAAAATAAGGGTGGAAGTCATGTAAAAGATACTCGCTGACACAATAAGAAAACAAGACTAAAAGGCTGGGTATCTATAAAATGCGTCTTGCATTTGATTCCTACAAATTACACTATATGCATTAGGGCCAAAAATGAATAATGTACCATTAAATAAAGCTTATCCTCTCCTAAGGGGAGTATCCCATTAAGTGTTGCAATATAAAATACACATAAATACACATAATAAATAAAAGTCCCATAATTATACACCAACTTGCACACTCATTAAAAATTATTCAACACTATGTAACCTCACTTCAAAGGGATATAGTTTTAAAGAATGATGTGATGACAGCCTTACATTTAATATAGCCTCACTCTAGCCAAGAAAACTGGCTGAATGACATTTCTCATCCCTGTTAATTTAACTTGAAAAATCTGTGCTGACAGATATGCAGCTGCCATCTTCCAGGAAGCATCCAATGAAATGCAAAGTTGCCAATGGGGAAGGAAGTGGCAAGAGTCCCCAAAAAAGGCAAAACATATATAAGTCCTTATTTATTAACTTAATGTTCTAATGGGTTTGGAAGGTATCTGTAAGAAGACAGGATGAACATGCTGGGTTGATTTGCAAAACAGATGCCAGACAGAGGATATTATGGGTTTATCTATAGCTATAGCTGATACTCATTAAAGGGAGATATAAATCCAAAAAGTGAATTGTGGTAAACTTAGTCCACAATATATATATATATACATGTATGGGACCTATTATCCAGAATGCTCAGGACCTGGGGTTTTCCGGATAAGGGATCTTTCCGTAAACTAAAGTCTGCTAAAAATAATTTCAATATTGAATAAACCCAATAGGATTGTTTTGCCTCCAATAAGGATTAATTATATCTTAGTTGGGATCAAGTACAAGGTACTGTTTTATTATTACAGGGAAAAAGGAAATCATTTTAAAAAATTAGAATTATTTGTTTATAATGGAGTGTATGGGAGAAGGCCTTTCCGTAATTCGGAACATTCAGGATAACGTGTTTCTAGATAAGGGATCCCATACCTGTATATATATTTATAAACTGGAGTCTGGACATGTTTGTAAAGCACCCTAGCCTACACAGGTAAGGTTATATAAACCAATGGATTCCACAGAATTGTACAGACACAACTGTATTTTTAGATATCCCTAGGGGCACATTTACTAAGACACGAATCTGAACCAAATTGGAAAAATTCCGACTTGAAAACAAATATTTTGCGACTTTTTCGTATTTTTTGCGATTTTTTTCGGTGTCTTTACGACTTTTCGGAAATTGTCACGGCTTTTTCGTTACCAATACGATTTGCGCGAAAAAACGCGAGTTTTTCGTAGCCATTCCGAAAGTTGCGCAAAATCGCCCGATTTTTTTCGTAGCGTTAAAACTTGCGCGAAAAGTTGCGCCTTTTTCGTAGCGTTAAAACTTGCGTGAAACGTCGCACCTTTTAAGTTTTAACGCTACGAAAAAAGCGCAACTTTTTGCGCAAGTTTTAACGCTACGAAAAATCGCCAGATTTTGCGCAACTTTCGGAATGGCAACGAAAAACTCACGTTTTTTCGCACAAATCGTATTAGTAACGAAAAAGTCGCGACATTTTTCCGAAAAAAATCGCAAAATACCGATCATTACGAAAAAAACGCAATCGGACGCATTCGGCCCGTTCGTGGCTTAGTAAATGTGCCCCCTAGAGTAGTGATGTTCAACCTGCAGCTCTGTATCTGTTGGGGGTTGTAGGAGTTTTAGTTCAACAACAGCCAAAGGTTTGATGGATTAACATCCTGGATTTATGTTTAATCCCCCACCCAGATTGGGGCCTGGTCTTCAAGCATTGCCAGGAGCCCCTTCATTTTACCTCCAATAAACACTCCTAAATATAGAAATATTATAGCAAAGCTGCAAGCTGATTACTAAAAAGTGTATTTATTTTTTTGGTTATTGTTAAAGTGAACAAAGAACCTCTCCCTTAGAAAATGCTTGAAACCTAATTAAAGTGCATCAGATGGCAGATAGACTTTGTCTTATGATAATGGTACATACACGGGTACTGAGTCTATTTAGGTGCTGTTTGTTGTAGGATCCCAGAGAAACAATGCAATATAATAACCATCCATTATATCACCATAGCTCACAATCTGGAAACAAAGGTGCCATTGATTTTATAGAGAATGGAATCAGAGAACACAATAAATGCTGCTGTGCCTGTGTCCTATTTTGATGGCAAAACTGTGCTTTTGAATATGGGGGCACTGTACTATGTAGTAATGGGCCACATTAAACAAAGTCCTTTTACCCATAAAAAAATTGCTGTTATGTAAAGCTCCTAGATTTATAAAACTTGTTTTAACCCTTAGCTATGTATGTAGCATGGGCCCTAATTTGTGTCAGTATGCACTGATAATCTGCATCCATATACTGTACAGTCATTTTATAAGTCTTTAATAACTGGCACTTATTACAGGGGTTGTTCACCTTTAAATTAACTTTAACTAAGTATCATGCAGAGAAGGCTATCCTAAGACAATTTGCAATTGGGCTTCAATCTTTATTATTTGTGGTGTTTTAATTATTTAGCTTTTTGTTCAGCTGCTCCCTCTTTTGAAATTTCACTAGCTATCTGGTTGCAACCAGACAGTGGTTTAAAAGAAAGACTATGAAGAGAGAATATGAATATAGGATGGCCTAAATAGAAACATAAGTAATAAAAAGTAACGTGTATGGCCACCTTAAGGAGTGGGTAACAAAGTAGAGCAATAGTGCAGTGTCTGTGCTGAGAGGATCAGGGATCAGAATCAGATGTGCTGAAGTAGGCAGTATTGATAAGCACCGCAGACGTGCACCTTATGAATCAGGCACAAATATAATTTTGCCATTGAGCACTGGAATGGCCAATAAAGGAGATCGGAAATTCTGCATTTCCCAAAGTAATGAGCTGGTGTGTCATTTATCACTTACTTGTCTTACAACTGCAATAGGGAAGCCATTCTGCTAGGTGAAAAGTCAAGGATAAAACAGAAAATACAGTTAGAAAGGCTACATTGATTGCAATTAATTTAAAGGAGAACTTAAAAACAAATAATTGTGCTAGAGATGCTAAATCTTATTTTCTGGGCGAAAGACTCTTGTCTCCAGCCTAAATGGAACCATTCAAGAGATGAATGCAAAATATTAGTAGTTACACAATGACAAGCGGAACAGGACACACGGCATCACTGCAGTGAAGTATAAAATAGAGCCATGTTATATAAATCACAGGCGAGCTATTCCCAATGTCATTTGCAGTTTGTCCTGCCAGGGTTTCACCATGACTACATGGAAAAATTATGTGAGCTCAAGTTTTCCCTGCAAAACTGTTTGCTCATCAGATAGCACTGATTATTTAGCTGTGCCGGCCATTGGCTGGATACCAGCTGTGTGTGTGCTCTGACTTGCACTAGTCTTAGACACACAGCACACTGAGAATGTAGTCATAAATATTTTAGGGCAATAGCAAGCAACAACAAAAATAACATGTAACGGAAAAACCTAAAAATATTCTGATTTCTAAATGGTCCAGTGACAGAATTCCTTATTTGAACTATACAGGCTAATGGGAAGCACAGATCCCTGGATCCCTACACAGCATCTGTATTTTGAGGGTTGGTGAGATCTACAGCCGACAGCAGCAATGCAGTAAATGATGCAATGTGTCTTTTGATCCATTGATTCAGGTGCAAGTTTTCCTTGCAGCCACAATGATTCAGGAATTGTGGTTGAAACAAAACACTGCATTCTGGGTAAAAATCATGTCTGAAACCGCACTTTGCACACTGCACTTGCATATGTAAATGACCCCATAGACTGCATTTTAATCAAATAATTCACATTTTAGAAAATGATTTCCCTTTTCTCTGTTATAATAAAACTGTACCTTGTACATGATCCTTACTGGAGGCAAAACAATCCTTTTGGGTTTAATTGATGTTTAAATTATTTTTTAAAGAATTAAAGCATGGTGATCCAAATTATGGAAAGACCTCTTTTCTGCAAAACCCCATGTCCTAAGCATTCTGGATAACTGGCCCCATACCTGTATAACTTCATGAATCATTAAAATAGGTTTTATATTCTAACATATAACATATATATATATATATATACATATATATATATATATATATACATATATATATATATATATACATATATATATATATATATATATACAAGGAAGAGTGGAGCACACCCTATAAAAGTTCAAATGCCCTGGGTGCTGGCTAAAATGAGGCAATATATGAACAGAGAGCCGCACACACAAGGACTTAACGATAAAGTGAAAAAATTTTATTAAAAAAAAATCCAACGTTTCGAGTACTAACTATACTCTTCCTCAGGGACAAACCCTGAGGAAGAGTACAGTTAGTACTCGAAACGTTGGATTTTTTTTGAATAAAATTTTTTCACTTTATCGTTAAGTCCTTGTGTGTGCGGCTCTCTGTTCATATATATATATATATATATATATATATATATACAGGTCCTTTTCAAAAAATTAGCATATTGTGATAAAGTTCATTATTTTCTGTAATGTACTGATAAACATTAGACTTTCATATATTTTAGATTCATTACACACAACTGAAGTAGTTCAAGCCTTTTCTTGTTTTAATATTGATGATTGTGGCATACAGCTCATGAAAACCCAAAATTTCTATCTCAAAAAATTAGCATATTTCATCCGCCCAATAAAAGAAAAGTGTTTTTAATACAAAAAAAGTCAACCTTCAAATAATTATGTTCAGTTATGCACTCAATACTTGGTCGGGAATCCTTTTGCAGAAATGACTGCTTCAATGTGGCGTGGCATGGAGGCAATCAGCCTGTGGCACTGCTCAGGTGTTATGGAGGCCCAGGATGCTTCAATAGCGGCCTTAAGCTCATCCAGAGTGTTGGGTCTTGTGTCTCTCAACTTTCTCTTCACAATATCCCACAGATTCTCTATGGGGTTCAGGTCAGGAGAGTTGGCAGGCCAATTGAGCACAGTAATACCATGGGCAGTAAACCATTTACCAGTGGTTTTGGCACTGTGAGCAGGTGCCAGGTCATGCTGAAAAATGAAATCTTCATCTCCATAAAGCTTTTCAGCAGATGGAAGCATGAAGTGCTCCAAAATCTCCTGATAGCTAGCTGCATTGACCCTGCCCTTGATAAAACACAGTGGACCAACACCAGCAGCTGACATGGCACCCCAGACCATCACTGACTGTGGGTACTTGACACTGGACTTCAGGCATTTTGGCATTTCCCTCTCCCCAGTCTTCCTCCAGACTCTGGCACCTTGATTTCCGAATGACATACCTTGGACCACTGAGCAACAGTCCAGTGCTGCTTCTCTGTAGCCCAGGTCAGGCGCTTTCTGCCGCTGTTTCTGGTTCAAAAGTGGCTTGACCTGGGGAATGCAGCACCTGTAGCCCATTTCCTGCACGCGCCTGTACACGGTGGCTCTGGATGTTTCTACTCCAGACTCAGTCCACTGCTTCCGCAGGTCCCCCAAGGTCAGGAATCGGTCCTTCTCCACAATCTTCCTCAGGGCCCAGTCACCTCTTCTCGTTGTGCAGCGTTTTCTGCCACACTTTTTCCTTCCCACAGACTTCCCACTGAGGTGCCTTGATACAGCACTCTGGGAACAGCCTATTTGTTCAGAAATTTCTTTTTGTGTCTTACCCTCTTGCTTGAGGGTGTCAATGATGGCCTTCTGGACAGCAGTCAGGTCGGCAGTCTTACCCATGATTGCGGTTTTGAGTAATGAACCAGGCTGGGAGTTTTTAAAAGCCTCAGGAATCTTTTGCAGGTTTTTAGAGTTAATTTGTTGATTCAGATGATTAGGTTAATAGCTCATTTAGAGAACCTTTTCATGATATGCTAATTTTTTGAGATAGGAATTTTGGGTTTTCATGAGCTGTATGCCACAATCATCAATATTAAAACAAGAAAAGGCTTGAACTACTTCAGTTGTGTGTAATGAATCTAAAATATATGAAAGTCTAATGTTTATCAGTACATTACAGAAAATAATGAACTTTATCACAATATGCTAATTTTTTGAAAAGGACCTGTATATACATAGTCCAGAGTGGGGAGCACACCCAACAAACAAATTGATACCTTGGTGCCAGAGCTAAAGTAGTTCTAGTAGTAGGTAGTGACGGCACTCAAAGGCTTTGCGCAAAAATGATAAAAAAGTCGAAAAATCACATCGTAAATGTTACGTGCACTGTTTGTTCTCCCTGACGAAAGTCCAAGTAATGGACTGAAACGTTGGACAAATAAATCTTCACCACCTGCAATTGATATGTGATTTTTCGACTTTTTTATCATTTTTGCGCAAAGCCTTTGAGTGCCGTCACTACCTACTACTATATATATATATATATATATATATATATATATATATATATATGAAAAAACAGAGCACACCCTATTAGTAATCAAATGCCCAGGGTGCTTGCAAAAAAAATTTATACAACAAGACAGTGAGCCGCACACACAGGGACTTTGCTGAAAAACAAAAAATGTATTTAATGAAAAAAATCCAATTTTCCAAAGTCCCTGTGTGTGCAGCTTGTTATGTATATATATATGTCTTGTTATGTATATATATATGTCTTGTTATATATATATATATAAATCGTAGCATGTAACTCTGTGAGTGCCTGTTTTTCTGGCAAAGCTATTATATCCCAGAGTGACACAGTAAACAGGACAAACACAAACTTTGTTTTAGCCAATTAACGTTTCATTACACACTCCCACATGGATGGTTGTCTTAACTAAACCATTTTCTATGGCCCCCAGGAAATCTTTTTCTTGAATCAACAATGTATGTGCTGACGTGAGGCCATAGGATGTGGATTTGGAGAAACATACACTTGCACATACCAGTGACCACATAAGAACTTCCAGTGCAAAGTGTTATTCTATGGCTTAGTTTTGTATGCCTCTAGTACTTAACATTGTTACTGTTGCTAAAAATCATTGCTTTTCTTATTCTGAATATTTTGAGGCCATTACAAAATTTACACAACAAAAAAGTGAATCTATTGCCCGGATTAAGTTTATTCTCAATATGAATTTTATATGCCTATGGCGAGGACCTATTGCCATTACTCTGCAGGTGCAGTATCACTCAATTATAAATATTAACAGCTTTAGGGCAGACACACAAAACTACTTGTAGCCAGCTACTTGTTGCAGCTACAAAATGTCAGAAAATACCCTGCTATGGATAATAATGAGAACTGTGTCTGCTAAAACACACATAGGGACAATTATCAGTATTGTCTATTTTGTAGCCGCGATAAGTAGCTGGTGTCATGTCAATGACATAACAGAAGTATGGCAGAATACTGAAGAGAAAACCATGTGATAGTTTATCCTTTTATTTTGTTGAAACCAATGACAAATCCCTCAATGGATAACAAAATTTAGTTCTGAAGTCCACAAAAGTCTATACACAGTCCAAATAAAACTCCAAGTTAATAATGGCCGAAGAGTAGTGAAGTCGTAGATCCAGTATGCAGTTCTTCCCTCTCTCTGAAGACTGACTTCCAAGCTCTCTTTGGGGCTCTTTTTATGTCCCTGTTGGCCCAGCCTCCCAGCAAGTTTCTATTGTTATTATACAGAGGTGGGGACACGTATAGATGCCAGGGTAACTGGATTATCTGCCTATTGTTTCCAGGCTGGGGCAGACGTGTTGGAGCCTTTGAGTATGAGAGAGAAATTAAATCAATTCTGCTATTGTTTATCATAAACCTGCCACAGCTGGCTACAAGTAGCTCCGTGTGTCATTGCCCTTAAGTTGTGTCCTGGGTTAGGGTGGGGTAGGACTGCAAAGAAGTGATAGGAGATCAGCTCCAGAGACTTCACACAGTGGAAGCAACTCAGTAGGGAGCTCAGCAAGAGTTGGGGACACCAGGCACTGGCTGAATACTTGGGTCTAAGGCAGTGGATGCCTACTGTGGATAATATGGGGCAGGAAGCAAAGTAACTATCACTTAGGCTGATGTCCCTTGGAGACATTTACTCACCCGTGATAGAAATCTGCTACGCAGGCCACTAATCTCTCCAAAATGTCTTTCCACTGGCAACTACGCATCACTGGTGGAAAGGCCTACGCATTGCTTCGGTTTTCAGAAGTCACACAAAGTTGCCTGCGGGAGGAAGGCTGACGACTAAATCTCTCCATGGGACATCAGGTTAAGTGATAGTTACTTTTGCTCCCTGCTCCATATTATTATATATCTATCGCAGGTGACATCAGCCTTAGCAGGAAGGAGCAGCATAAAAATAAATATGCGCAGCAGTGCTCAATTCAGAAGAAAAGGCAGGAAGGACTGAGTGGCACTACAGCAACTACACGGTACACGGTGCATTTTGACACCAGTAACATGATTTTTAAAGTACAAAGCACGGCAGGGAAAAGTGCAACTGAACTTGCTGTTGTGAATGACCCCTAATATCTGTGAATCCTTAGGTATAGACTATATCTTCAAACAATTCTAGACTGTATGTTTCTTCTCCCACAATCTCATTATTCTATCCCACACAATGCTAATTATTTTATTCAGTACATACAAGCTTTACTTACAAGATTTGTAACCCCATCCAGCCCTCTCATTCTCATAATTCCATCTAATCATTCAGGCTCCGAAGGTCGCTCTAATATATTTTATATTGTATGAGATATGTTGGGATGTTGCTGATAGCTGCACGCTAAGCAATAATTTATACCAGGAAGCGCAAGACTAGGAGCACAAGACAGATTAGCACTGTATCAATTAAAATGACTTTTAATCAGATGCCAGCATTGAGGCAAAACACATTTCAAACTCCAGTAGAAAATGTTCTCCATATAAATGTCACAAAGGCCTATCAGTCTGTGCCAAGATCAAGCTTCATGTGCGTCACTGCGGGTATAACCTGGTGCTAAGGTCTTCCATCAGCCCCATGCCAGCGATAACCCCTTGACTGATGCCTGGATAAAAGCATATGTTAGTATGTTGCATGTACAACCTGATTAGGAGTGCACGATAAGAGACAATATATTCCTAGGCCTTTGACACTTTTATTCTCAGCAGGAGCCTGTTTGTATTACAGTTTTCAAAGAGGAAAAAAAATGAACGCCCTGAGATAAAAGTGGCAGAAATAAATGACTGATACAGTGTTTAAATATGCCACTGGCCTAAACTGGTTTGGATTGTATTTAATAGGAAAGGCAAGTGCGTGTGTTATTTTTGGCTGTGAAGGATAGGTTCTGGGCAGCAGCTGAGCCGATACAGCGGGAAATCCACTGGCAATGAAATCAGCAGTTAGTAAGAGCTGAGTCATGGGGAGGGATACGTGGATAAATGCACACTACAGCCTCCGCCGCCGGATTAGAAAGTTCCACACAGACTATAAAATCCCACACTCTGCTTTCTCTCCTTTCCAGGAAAAGACTTTACAGATTAAAACCTGCTCATATTTGGGATGTCGCCCCAGCTGAACTTGCCCTTAGCATTGCTGGCAGTAGGGTTGTTATCCGCACATTGTTGCCTACATGTTTCTATAAAGCATTGTATTCTGAAAGAGACTTTGTTCCATAGGGGCCATTGTTCCGCATGAACTGACTTCTCATTACTCCACAAATATCTGTGTGTGCATCAGGTCAGGATGCTTATAGTAATCATATCCAGCATAACAACCAAACATAATAATATAAAAGTATATTAAATTAGCCCAAATCAAGTTTGCCTATAATATAGGAAAGGTAAAATACAGGTCAAATATTTACTTAAGATTATTTTTATTTGCATTTATTTCCAGATTACATTTTTGTATTTTATTATTATTTTGAAATTGTATTACAGGTATCAGATGCATTATCCAGAAACCCATTATACAGAAAGTTCGGAATTACGGAAAGGTTGTCCCCCATAGACTCCATTATAAGTAAATAATTCTAATTTTTTAAAATTATTTCCTTTTTCTCTGTAATAATAAAACAGCACCTTGTACTTGATCCCAACTAAGTTATAATTAATCCTTATTGTAGGCAAAATAATCCTGTTGGGTTTATTTAATGTTTAAATAATCTTTTAGTAGACTTAGGGCTGTGACACATGGGGAGATTAGTCGCGCCACGACAAATCTCTCAGTGTGTCACGGCCCTTAAGGTATGGAGATCCAAATTATGGAAAGATCCCTTATCCGGAAAACCCCAGGTCCCCAGCATCTTGGATAATGGGTCCCATACCTGTAATACTGTATATCTTTTGTTTGGTAAACTGGCCAGAAAGTATGCCCTTATATAGTACAGGGATAGGATCTGTTATCCAAAAATAACTCCAGAATTACAGGGAGGTTATCTCCCATAGAGTTCATTCAAAGCAGTGGCGTAGCTATAGAGGGGGCAGACCCCACAGGGGGCCTGACTGCGAATTCTGCTTTCTTTATAGAAATCTTTCTTCCCCAGCTAGCCTCTTACCTGAGAGCTGGCAGGGAACAAGGGACGGGAGGGGCAGGAGGTCACACAGAAGTGGGAGGGTGAATGTGCACAAAGGGTATGGCGTACGCATGTAGTTATGCCACTGATTTTAAGCAAATAATTCACATTTTTTAAAGTGATATCTTTCATCTCTGTAATGATAAAACAGTACGATGCACTTGATGATAACTAAGCTGCATGAATTCATAATGGGGCAAAATAATCCTATTGGGTTTATTTAATGTTTAAATGATTATTGTAGATGTAAGTATTGTAATACAATGATCCCTTATCCGAAAAACTGAAGGGCCCAGGCATTCCTTATTATAGATCCCATACCTGGCATGGAGTAGGTAACAGCAAGAGTTGTCCATGCCGCTCCCGTGTACCTTGGCTGCGTGATGGCCATACTGCTTTTTTTTTGATTTTCAATGAAGAAACTGTTGTGATCAAAATTCCATGTGCTGTAGGCAAAAAAGGGGGAAGTGGGAAAATATTCTATTATGACATACACAGTATCACTAAGTACATCTAAGAAAAAACCTGACAAACTGTGCACCAGGTCAATAAGCTCCAGGTCTGGGGGGGCCAGTTGGCAGTTAATATCAGACCATCATGACCAGCTTTACTCATCCCAGCTAACACAAATACATTCTGTCCTAGGAAAATACTTAAAGGGGTAGTTCACCTTTTTTAATATGTTATAGAATGTCCTATTCCTAGCAGCTTTGCAGTTGGTTTTCATTATTTATTTATATTTATTTTTTTTTATAAATTTTGAATAATTTGTCTTCCTGTTCTTCATCTTTCCAGCTTTCAAAGGGGGAGTCCACAGACCCCAGCATCAAAAAAACTATTGCTCTGTAAGGCTACAATTTTTTAGGCTACAATTTTATTGTTATTATTAGTCCATTAGTCCAGTCCATTATTCAAAACACTGCCTGGTTGTAAGGTAAACAAGACCCCAGTAACCAGATAGCTGCTGAAATTCCGAACTTGAAAGCTGCTGAACTAAAAGACAAAGAACAGAAAAACCACAAACAAGAAAAAAAAATCCAATTGCAAACTATCTCCGAATATCAATTTCTACATTATACTAAAAGTTAGTTTAAAGGTGAACAACCCCTTTAACGATAGGGGCAACAGGTGGACAAAGGTGCATTCAGTGCCGCTGATTTTCATTGAAGCTGCTGTAAGAAATCATGGGGCCCCATACTACAGGGGGTCCCACCTATGAGCCGACCGATCACCTGTCAACAAGAATTGTGACCCTAATGAAAAAAAAAAAAATGCCCTGTGCACAAATGGTAACAGCCTAATCCTTCCCAGTCAAACAGGTAAACCTCATCCCCTTTGTGACCCCTTGTTCATACCTTTGTTTTGTTTGCCATGAAGCCCCTGACTCGAGACCCCCCCCCCTGAACCCCACTGATGGTGAATCAGGGAGCAGCAGTTTCAGATTTTTCAGATTAACAATATCCTGTTAGGGTAAATAAGAAAAGAGAGAAAAGATAAGTGTGTTGCACAGGCAGAGCTCTCTCTCTCGTTGCTTTTACAAAGTCTTTCAAGGCCACACTAGGGAACTTGGGAAAGGAACCAGTTGCAGTTCCCGCAGGCCATGCCTTGCTATGATTATCACTTCAAACAGCTGCTTTAAGCATCTCAGGCTCCTGGCGCTGGCGGAGGAAGGACTTACGGCATGAGCTCTCCACAGCCGCCAATCATTTCACGCTACACAAGTCTCCAATTTCTTCCTTGCAAATTCTTACTATTTTGTTAATAAATAAAGCAAACTACCAATCATTTGGGGCAATTCCAAGAGGACTCAGTCCCCCCCCTACATGGTCACACATGTATATACAGTATGCACAGTGCAGGCGGGGGATGTATCCGCGGGTGCTATTAATAAACTCATTTTTACATAACATCCTGCTCCCTCTCTGTGTAATAATTTGATTTAAAAAAATTTCTGTATAGACAACCCATCCCTTCCCTTTTTTTATGTCTGTTTTTTTTTTTTTTTTTTTACAGTGGTTTTTATTATTGTAGGTGTGTTATAGCAGGGGGCGTATCCATGCATCTGATTAACTCTTTTCCTCCTTCCACAATTGCTTGTAAGAACCAGGAAGGTGGGTATTTAAACCAGTTTAATTTTGCCGTTTCGCTCAAGCAATAACAATAGGCATTGAGTATGTTCACTTTATGTCCTGCTCATTCAGCTGTAGTTGAATAAGGGTACTGCCCCTTTAAATAATACATGTGTCTATTGAGCCTCTGCAAATAAAATATACTAACAGCAATGCTTGTGCTTTTGGTTATAAAATCATATAGCTATGATTAGGGCACAATATAATATATAAAATATTAGGATTATTATGAGCTGGAAATGTGTTGCTATACACTTAACCCTTAAGTGCCAGAGATAGCAATGCATTTTTTCTATAGGTTGCATTTGTAACCTAGAAGCAGGTACTTTTGTGTCAAAGACATATCCGAACGATGACCACATTGGCATTACAAAACCAATAATCACCCTTTTTTAAACCTGTCTGATCGATATCTGCCCAATTTTCAGCCAGATATTGGTCAGGCTGGCCGGAAGGAGCTGAATTGGCAAATTGGCAGGTAAAATCAGCCCATGTATGGCCACCTTAACTAGCAGGGAAAGTGCAATAGATTTAAACTCTAACCCTACCCTCCCACTGTGATACCCCAGAGCAATGCTGGAATGGGTACTTTCAAGGTAGAGCATAAATGTATATTCCCCTTTTTCAGACACACCAGAGAGAAATATCTTGACAAGAAACAAATCTATCAATTCGAGCTTGCAACACCTCTATGATGATTAGATTGCAAGCTCTAATGATCAGGGCCTCTTGTCAATCTGTATGGTGCTACATACCCCTTTTGTTGTGCAGTGTTTTATACCAAAACCAACAATGGATCCTTTAGGGCAATGACACATGTGGAGATGTAGCTCCCACAAGTTGCCTTGCAAGGAAACTTCAACAAGCCGAATCTGCATCGCTTCCTACCGGCGATTTACATTCTCACCACCAGGAAAGCATTTGAGGAGGTCAGTCTCCACCACTAGGGGAGATTCATCCTCTCCTGTGTCACCACCCTTGCAGTTTTACAGAAAAGAGTTTTTACCCTACCATAAACCACACAAGATTCGCAACTACAAAAATGAACTTTTTTTATTTTTAACAAGGAAGAGCAACAAAAAAAAAAAAAAGGAAAACATAACATTTTCCACATAAAGTTTGTTTAAAACTGGAGCCTACAATAACATGTACAGCACCAAAACAAAAGAAAAATAAATGTATAAACAGCCATAGATTCAGATCTATAAGCATACATACATTTAATATTGCACTTTGTTTCTCTATCATTTGGATTTCACTCCGCTGTTCCTAACGTACGATTAGGAAGCCATCTCCAATACTGGACTAAGTTTGTCAACAACTGGTTTATAAAAGAAAATGACCAGTATTAAAAAAAAAAAAAAAAAAATAATAATAATGCCTCTATATATTAAAAAAAAAAAAAAAGCAAAATACTTTCACAAACTTTGCAGAATTGTTAGCATATTTATATAACCACATTTCCATGCAATACAGTGCCAGTGGCTTTAATAATGCTAAATGTCACAAATATTTGCAGTGGCTATTAGGATTTATTGGTCAACCCCTTTCTTCATCTATAACCCCAGCCTATCTCCTCATAGACAAAAAAAAAATAATTGTTCCCAGCCCTCTTATAGGAAAAATAAACATTATCTGTAAGAAGGGCATATCTTGCATTTAGTTTCCCTTAAACAGCAGGGTAAAAAACATTCACATTTCTCCTCTGCATTGGAAATGCCATGATGTTTGCTTTGACTAAGGCATTACCTATAAATACTAACAGCACCAAGACTGGTCACAAATAAATGGATTATGTGACCGCTGCTGCCTGGGGGGGCTGTATAGCAGCTGCCCCTCCTCTGTAAATGCAAATACACAGAGTAAAATGATTTGGTGCTCACACTAAGCCATGCCTTATTTTTGCTACCTGAACCTATTTAAGGAAAACCAAATATAAGCCCTACTTATAAATAAATTGTAATTTCCCTTAAGAAACTGACTCTGGGCTTTGCATTAAGAAAGACTAGTTCTGGTGAAAAATGCACCAGCTTACCAACAAAACAATGAAGGAAACAAATACACAGTACAAAAGTCAAACTGCTCTTATTTCCTCTTAAATCCAACAATAATTCAGGGGAAAAAAAGCAAATATCTGCTGAATCACTTAAAACGTGACTAATTAAAACCTTACATTTCTCCGCTCTGGAAGCTTTCACTGTGGAATTATTTACTTAATTAGCTTAAAAAAAGGACACTTACAAAAATGCATACATTTTTTGATTTAAGTTGAGAGCTCTTGAAACAAGAGAGATTTCAATCTTACAGCCAGGAGAACAGGGGCAGTGGAAAGGAAGGATGGGACACAAAACAAGCAGGTTTATACTTAGTGATCCACAAAGAGAGCAATGTAAAGGGTTACATTAGGGGAGGGAACTAAATGTCCTGTCCAACTTGTATCAATGTTATATACTTGTGCATCTATAACAGTTCTTCCTCGCAGTGGATATTGGCTGTTAAATGCACACTCGTGTTTTTTTGCCAATATCTGCCGCGTCTGCCTGCACCTGGGCCAAGACCATGCTTCTGGGTGTAAGCAAGGTAGGAGGCTGGTGCCAGCATAGGGGCGATTCTTGCCCAAAAATCAGCCCCGTGTGGCATTAGCCTAAATTCCATCAGCTTTGTGCTAGGACAAATCTAAACATATTGGGAAACTAGTAGCTCTTGGGTTGGACATCTGCTGTCTGCTTCATGCCAAATAGCTGCTGCTATCTCCATAAAGAACACCTTGACAGTATTGCAGTGGATTCTATGTTACCCTGTTACATGCTAACCTCACTAGTCAGCTAACGCACAAGGGTTTATTTGATTTTGTTCCGTGCCTGGAAGCACCCTTACAGATAAAACAGAGTGTAGGCATCCAACCTGCGGCTTTATGGCTGCTGTTGAACTTCAATGTCGATATAAGGGCTGCCAGTTGTATTTTACAGCTGTTATTGTGCTGTTGTCTGAACATTTCTGATCTAAAGCAGTACTGTCCAGCATCTTTAGCAGGTGAGTAAACACACACACCCACCCTATATTATATATATATATTTTTTTTTTTTTTTAAACTCCATGGTAGAGATGGGGGAGTTTCAACAGCCACAAACTGGACGTCTAGGCCTATAGGACAGGGAATGCCACGTTCCTACTTAACACTGTCATGTGTAAGGGGAATCCCAGCATATGTTCTACTCGCCTTTACTTTACAGTGCCATATAAATTAATGCCCTGGTTAAGCTTAGTAAAAGCTTCCTCTTTAAGAGAGTGTGAATTTCATGTAAGTAAACTATAAACAAAATAACTTTTTTTTTTTTTTTAAAAACTTTTCCTGTGAAGGGTACATGGTATCCGCCAACACAGTCATACAACCCATAAAACATAGAACAGTGCAACATAAAAACACCAATAGCATTCCAAGGTTTGGCAAGTAATGAGTTCTCCTGAGTTTAAGTGATTTGTAGGAAGTCTGTAACAAAATTCTGCTTGGGGGCGACAGTAAAAAGGCAACAAGTCTGAAATTTAGATGTACAATCTTGATGAGAGTTTCAGTCCCTTAGGTCTGTATATTAATAACCCATTGAAATTGCTGCTATTCTACTACAGTGGGCTGCCAAACAACATACAGCAGTAAGGATTAGTGTGAAGGCATTAGATGTTTTTAGAGACGAATCCATTGCTGAATCCAAGCTGAGAAGGCAGCCAGAGAGGACAATACTGTGCATGTTCATAAGTGGGTAAAATAATGGGGTAGAAAAAAAAAGAAAAAAAAAAAGCTTAGTGCATTTGTAAGTTTTCAGTTTCTCAAAGCTTTCGTTCACTTCAGGGTGTATCAAACACGGCCAAACTGAAGGACTGAGTGTCCGGTGGAAACAATGAAAGCTGTAGTGATATCAAGCTGCTATAAATTCGTACTGAGTGTGCAAATCTTAAAGAAGTAAAGGAGGAAGCGGATCCACTTTGTTACTACTAGGATGTGCATCCTCATCTCTTGACCACATACGAATGCAGCAGCTTCTCGACTCGGCCCACAAGACGGTGGGAGAGCAACCGTATGTATACAGCACACACACCTTATAATGCAGTATATGCTGTAACCATGACCAGAGGCTGATTAAGTCTGCCACTTCCAAATCGAAAAAGCAGTTTCCTTTGAAAGTGCGCCTCCAACATAACTGCCATAACTTAACAGGCAGTTAAGAGTCTTGTCTGTAAGGAAAAAGAATCCCTCAGCGAGATGGGCAGGAAGGATGCTCTTCTGTAGGCTGATCTGGATTAGGATCAACCTAAAAGAAAAAAAAAAAAAAACAAAAAAAAAACATCCTTTAAAACTCATGAAGGTTTTTTTTTTCTTTATTTACTTCTAGACTAGACTTAAAAATTATTCAAGTACTGCCTAACCAAAAGTATTTATAAATGCATTATCACACTTTTTATCACACTACTGAGAAACTAATAAAGAGATTAATAAAAGATGCAAAAATTGCTCCTATTCTAGTTCTGCATAGCAACCAATCAGATGCCTGCTTTCATGCAGATGGCTAGTGCACGCTTACATGCGCCTGTGTGAGTACAGCACGATAGGGAACAAAGGGCTGCCCATCTGCACAAGCCCTTAAAGAGATTAAAAAATTATCTAGGTTTGACCAGATCTGAAAAATTCTGCAAGCTTTCAAGACAACTGCATCCCTTTCTTGGGCCTGCTGGCTTATGGCAAGAAAACTTAATACAGGATTAAAATAAATTAAAAAAAAAACTATTTTACAGACAAAATTTAGCACTGTGAGGGCACTTTTACATAGTAAAGAAAATTCTTTTCTTACAATCCAATTATAAATTATAGTATATTGAACCCAGGCATTACAGCTATGGCTTGTTTTTTAATTGCATATATAAAAATGTATTAACCTTATCTAATACTCTGGTCAAACATATTCTTCCTCTCACTGAATAACGCTTTCATTCTAACATCAGGCTTTTTGTTCTATTACAACTCTCTGCATTTGTGCCATTGTTTCTCCCACAGTGACAAACAAATAGCTGCTTATATTATTGCAAGAAGGCCAGTGGCAATCTCATCAGTCACACAGACTATGATTCAAGTGACATTTAAGGAGAACTGAAGAAGGCTTTTGTGAGTTTTCTAGGGGCAAAAAGGCAATTGTCTAACCCCTGACATTTCAGCAATTACACGGACGTGAATGATGATAATGTTCAATATGGTAATTCCTTTTACATAAAAACAAAGCAGCAATCAGTGACTTGTGATGCCAAGTTTGAGTATAGAACCCAGGGGCAGATTTATCATGCACTGAAATTATTTACTAACCACTTGGTAAATAAATACATATGATCTTATTTTAATATAAAATGAACAGAGCTCTCTAAATAGGTTTTTGAATAATAGATCCCACACCTGTGTTCCATTCACTGGTGGGACGACGGTATCTTACAATTTAAGAGGAATAGTGCCTCTTTATATTGCTGTGACACTACTACTTTGGAAGCTCTTTACATTAAGAAACATCAAATACATTGCATGCAAAGAGTGTAATGCTGCTTACCTCTGAATATAGTGGGGGGGGAAGAAAACGAAATTCTTGGATGTATGCAAATAGTGGTCCTTGAAGAGCCAATTCAAAATTGTCACAAGCATTTGAAGACATCAGATTCTGCCTTTGCTCTTCTGTGACAACTTCTGCATAGCTGGGAGGCGCTGAAATGTAACAAAGAGGACGTTTAAATCAGAACAACAAAGTACATAAAAAACTGATCATTTATAATAAAAGCAGTGAAAAAATACAAGCCAAATATACTATGAAATGGACACATTTAACTTCAAGTTATAATACTAATTAGACTTGTTTATAATAACTTTATGAATGAAAGAATAACCAAGATTTGTAACAATAAAATACCAATGATTTTATGCCCAATTGTAAGACTTTAAAGCTGCCAACTTTAGCATTGCATTGGGTGGTGTTGGTATGGATCACATTCAACGAAGAGAGGCTAAAACAATGGTACTAACAGCAGAGGATAGCTTAATAGGAGCCGAGAATGCTGTTACTTCTACAAATAGATTACTGTATAGCACATAAAAAAAGTTTCTCAAAAAATAATTTAGTCTTTAAAAAAAGATGGGAAATTACCTTCAGGTCTTTCTGGCAATGTCAAACCAAGCCAATTATTTATGCTGTACTGGCTGCTCACACTGGATGTCCGGCTGCCAAATGGATGCAGTGGGATAGTGCCAATTACCAATGGTAAATTAAGGAATAAATCCATAGCCCCTGGAATATCCACATATACCTGCAATTTAAAAATCATATCTTGATTATTTTCTATTCCCAGTCATTTTAGATGCCTAAAAATCATATGAAATAATATCACATGCTGACATGCATTTGTCAGTCCTGCCTGCTAGTCTGAGCATTAGGCTGAAACTGGAGAAAATATTAAAAGCTACTTGTATCGTGTCCACCCTGACAATAACAGACTTTACAATTTTACTTGAACTCTGTATTCTCTAACAGGAAAGCTGGTTGGTGACAGGAGTTCAATTTCCTAGAATGTCGATAATGGACTAGCCTTCTATAGTAAATATTTGCTATTACAATGCAGAGTTCACTTCTGTATAAAACCCAAAACTCTTTAGCTCCTGTATTGGTCAGTGTATGTATGTAATCTGTATGTGCAATATATATACCTTTCTGTTTTTCAGTGCGGTGAAATATGTTGTGGAATTATTTTATTTTTGACCCTTGTGGATCCTTCGAGTGGCTATGGGCCCATGTTGTTTGCTGTCTATGAATCGAGTAGGCGAGCAACACAAGGCAAATGTATAAAATTCATGATATTAAACACCTTACATTTAACCTAATTTTTCTTTTTAAGTAACTGAACGTACCATAAGAGAATATTCCACACGGATTATGCTACAGTCAATGATAGAAGGGGAAATGGGTGGAATTTTCAGCAGCTTGCCATTCCAAGTCTCTGTTTTCCCTGACGACAAGGACTCTCCTCTCAAGTTGGCAACAAGTTGCTTTACTTCCTTCATTTTTCCTTTGGCATAAAATGTCTGAGTTTGATAAAGGGCTGCCTTTGGTACCACCATGCGAGAAGAACAATTCTCAATCTCTGCGAAGATCTGAATTGACTCACCTTGAAAGGAATGAGAAAAGTGGACAGCCATGAGGTACAGAAAACGCGCAACTACAAGTGAGTATGGGTGGGGTTAAGAAATCCCTACATCGCTACATTTAGCAAAATAAGGGATGTTAACAACCCCTAGTACATAATGATAGTAGTAATAAGACAGCAACAAAAACATTACCATAAATCTTTTTTTTTTTTTTTTTTAAACATTCTTATTTTAAACCTACCTGGTGTGTAGCCCTTTCTTTCTATTTTGGCACTTAAGGATATTGGACCTGAGGTACATAACCAGCAACACAGGGTCTTTTCTTTTGTGCCCGCTTGGGGAGCCTAAAATAAAAGAAAACAAAACTGGTAAATTACAAATGGCACAAACACAATTACAAAGGCAATATGTCTTGAGTTAAAAGTGTATTTTCCATTTGCAATGTATTTAATTGGTAGAAAAGCTTCAGTGCATTCCTACTTTCCATTCCAGCATTCATTTATAAGTAAGGGAGGCCATATTGAACTCTACAAAGAATATGATATTGTATCCTATTTACAGTGACATGGGGATGCTTAGTTGTGGTCTACCTAGAATGTCTTTAACAAGGCAAACATTCAGGACTTTATGCCTTTCAATGCTGGCCAAAACCTATTTCTGTAAGTTTTCTATACATATTCTAGCAATATCTTAAGCTAGCCTTTGAAAAAGAGTCCTAAAGACATTCTTACCAGTAATGAAGGAGTGTTGATATCTATGTGTTCAAAGACTGTGAATTCCTTCTTTAATTTTACTGGTAGAAGCCAGGGTCTGTGCAATTCCGCTTTCACCCAGTAGCGCACACTGCCATGTCTGCCTTCAAATGAGGTAGCAAGTGGTCTGTGCAGGAGAGGAAAGCAAAATCAAGATATTGCCAAACAAATGTAACCTCTTACAGTTTAGTGTTTAGCCAACTAAACTCAAAAAAAAAATGGAGAAACTACATTCCTGTGATTAATCAGTTTTACATGTATCCACTTCCCTGGCTCTACCTATACCAATCAGAAATCCTACACTACACCGATGAGCCCCAATACAGGTGAAACTGGTTGGGATGATAATCAGCAGGTATTATATTTTAAAACCCAATACATAGACAATAGCTTATTCTACGCAAATTTTTTTTTTTTTAGAGCAAAGCTGGATTTCTTTCCCAAGATTCCCTCTGCTTTTCAAATCCTTAAACACCTACAAAACACCCCAAGTGCCACTAGCACTGCAATTAAAGGGGCAGTTCACCTTTAAATTGATGTTAAGTATGTTATGGAGTGGCCTCTTCTTAGCAACTTTTCAGCCGATCTTCATTTTTTAATTATTTGCTTTCATCTGAAGAAAAATAAACTACGGCCCTTAAGGCTACAGCTGTATTGCTTTTGTTCCTTTTCATTCTATTCAGACTCTCTTCTATAATCTTCCAAACAACTACCTGGTTGCTAGGGTTAACTAGACCCCAGCACACTGGAAAACTGCTAGACAAAAGCCTATACATTAAAAAAAATAATAATTGAATTGTCATACTCAAAAGTTAATATAAAGGTGAACTACCCCTTTGATTCTTCAAAAAATTCTTTCATTTATGATTTACACTGAATCAGGGGCTTGTTTTAATTGGGGAGGAGTTGACAAAGCTGTGTATAACTTACATTTGTGGAAGCTCAAAGCTAAATGCATATTCATGCCTTCCTGAATGAATAGTGGTTAGTCCTTCTTCTGAATTATCGTCATCTAGAAGAGAAATATACATACATGTAACAACACATTAATCAGTATACCACTATTAAAGTACAGTATCTATGGCCTGTTTAAGGGTGAAGACACATGGAGCTACTAGTAGCAGCTACTTGTCATGGCTACTAAAACAGACAATATTTATCATTTACTGATAATTGTCTCTATACGTGTTATACCAGAGGCAATTCTCAGTTAGGTCTATGGCAGGATATTTTCTGGCATTTAGTGGCCGTGACAAATAGCCGCTACTAGTAGCTTCATGTGTCTTCACCCTTAATGAAGAAGGTAAACGAAACTGCTTCCTTTTGTGGCCTACATATCCCAGTATACATACCAGAACAATATAGCAATGAATATGTGTGAAACAGAAGGTGACTGACAGAGACAGCTTATAGCCAGGGGAAACAATAAGTCACCTCGTTGGCAGAACAAGTGCTCCTAAGCAAACCAATAAAACCAGTCCCTCTGGGAAACAATAAAATCCTAAATTCCGTGACCGCACGGGGAAGGTGAGATCTCAGGGAGGGGCCTGCTTATTTGAAGTAAACAACTTGACCTTCCCCACTCCTTGGCACACACCTGGGAGATACTGTATCTGCTCATGGGTGTGTGAGCGCTGAGTCACATTCTGTTGGTTGGCATCCTGGGCAGGATCCAGTTTAGCAAATTTACAATTATATATATATATTTGTAATTGAGTGAAGGCTGAGCTGTAGAGCACCACCTACAGTTGCGGCTTTTGACTATATAGGGGATTGTGGGTTGTAGTTGATGATAAAACAAGAATTAAGGTTAATACTTGTTTGAATGAATACCTAGGGAAAGCTGACCGAAATACAAAGGGGAGCAGCTGCTAAAACAAATAAATAAATGTACATTATAGTAAATCTGAGGTATATTATAGCAAGTCTATAGGTAGCACAACGTGATTTGGTAATTTAAGTCGGTTTGCTTGACTGAATATAATTTGATATGTTTCTCTTCTTAATGGAGCAGCACTTTTCCCCTTGCCTTACTTTCTTCCTTTGTGCCAGCTCAGCAATGTGCTGCAAAGTGAGCAGGCGAGAGAGAGGCAGCCGCACAGTGTGGTAAACAAGTGTGGAACTGTCAATCACAAGCAGACTCCAGCAGGAGAGGACCGGCCTGAACCGGTGCGAGCAGAACCTCAGCCAGTCCCTCATATGCATAGCTATTACGTAGCTCAGCCGCAGAGAGCGCAGCCTAACCCATGTCTCCGCCCACCTCCTCCCCCCGCCCCCAGCTTCCGGGTGTACAGGAGACCACGCTGGATTCTTGCTGAGAGCGGTACTACGTGTGTAGCCAGCACTAGCAATGCCCAGAGCGGTACTACGTGTGTAGCCAGCACTAGCAATGCCCAGAGCGGTACTACGTGTGTAGCCAGCACTACCAATGCCCAGAGCGGTACTACGTGTGTAGCCAGCACTAGCAATGCCCAGAGCGGTACTACGTGTGTAGCCAGCACTACCAATGCCCAGAGCGGTACTACGTGTGTAGCCAGCACTAGCAATGCCCAGAGCGATACTACGTGTGTAGCCAGCACTAGCAATGCTTAGGACCGGTATAATAAATGGCTTACACAGCTGTAAGCACTGCTCCCTAGCATAGTATAAAGCATTATGTGATGAAAGTATCTCTCTGGAGACCAGTGGGCTGCTAATGAACTATAAGTCACCCTGTAAGTATAGAGCATAAGGATAAGGCTCAATCACACGCACGCCTATTCCACACACAGTCCCTGCAACACAATAAAGGCAGCTGCGCTAATAAAGCCATGAGCTTGATACTCTATCACCGCCCCCTGCTCTAGCGCCAGCGGACTAGCAGCGTCAGGGAAGGCTAAAACGTCACGGGCACGCCCATCTCACTCCACCTGTTCCCTGGCGCCCTAAGCAACAAGGCCAGCCAATCGCATTCAGCGGCCGTTGTCTTGACAACAGCCTAACAAACTGCTCTGGGCCAATCGAATGCGAGTTGGGCGCGGCACTGATTTCCTTCCTCCTCCCTCACCAAGCAAGCTAGTGTGGCGCTGCACCTAACTGTAACTGTTAACCTGTAAGTTGCTGAGGTAGAATGGCACAGCTCGCAGCACACTACAATGAAACAATGCCTTGGGCGCTTTGCTAGTCACTGTGTGAGGCTGGACACCTGTTGGTGCATTACTGAGCTCTGAGACCGGCTTACTTAGCGCCTAGTAGCATTGTGCAGTAGAGCCTGCCAGTACTCTGGCTCCTTACACTGTTCCACTAATACACAGCACATACTTTATTTTCCTACGAGCCCTTACTGACCTGGAATTGAGAGCCCAACCCTGTGTATTGCATGGAGTCCGGCAACGTTCACTTGCTCAGTGACAGCACCTCTATACCACTAAGTCATGGAGGCTAGCACCACATATTGTACAGAGAGCCGCTCACTTCTTGCCCAAACACTGCCCTCAGCACTACTCTAGCACTACTCATTGCAATGCAGCACTGGCAAGTAACGCTGCCTTGGAATGGTATCACCGGGCAGCCATATAGAGTTGCAAGCCATTCATGGAACAGCAATGCCAGCTCCTTAGCGTGATACTAACGTTATGAGGTGCAATAACGATGGAAAATATAGACATTTGTACTGAATGAAGGTGCAAAGGATGCGCCATGCATGAGTGGGGTGGGTACCCACATATCGCCCAGCAGGGATTGAGGGGTACACTGCTGTTATTCAGTGCTTCTTTCCTTTGGAAGCGATTCAGCCTGCTCACCACCTGACTCCCCATCAGCCAATCCCGTGCAAGCAGCGCAGCTCCCCCCTCCCACTCACTTCTCTCTCCACTGACACCACTAGCCGAAAACAGGATTGAACCGCTTCTAACAAAGGGTGGTGTAAACTTCAGAAAAACAAGATGATTCCTTCACTTCCCCCACCCTGCTCGCAATGACTCTTCAACTCTCCCCATGCCCCCCCCCCCATGCCCAATCACCCCCATATTCACTGGGCTCCCCAACAGGCTGCCCGGGCTCTGCGGCACACACCTTCCAGTTAGGCTGGCGAGCTGGGCACAGCCATGGGAGCCCACAGCAGCTGTATATACAGCCACACAATGCAAACAAATGGGCAATGACCGTTCCATAAGTTCAATAACAAAGCACTATGCTGATGCTGTAGAACTACAACTCCCAAGCCCCTCAGCTAAATATAAAGGCTACAACTTCACACAAATAAATGGCTGCCTGACTGATAACCAATACACCCCAATATCAGGTACCCCCAGCACCCCATAAAAGCCCCAGCATCCTTACCTCTCTCATGCCCAATCAGGATGTCTTTATGACTGAAATACTCCACTTCTTCAGTATAATTCTGGGTATAGGCAGTGTTGGAGCCAGCGTTCCTTGATTCCGTCCATCTGACTTTTGCATGCCCCCTGGCATGGATCCTCAGGGATTTCACCCGAATTTCCCCCGTCACTTCCAGATTGACCCTTCCTGAGACTGCATCCCCGCTGGAATAGACGGGGACGTGGCTGCCATTGAGGCAGTCAAAGCTTATGGTCAAACTCTTCACCTTCCCCAGCACCATGATTGTAAAAGGGGGCTATAAAAATATTCTGGGGGGGAGACAAAAGTTTCCGATTTCACATCAATGGCGATGTTGCCAGAGCACTGGAGTATGCATTTGCCGTGCAGAGACTGCAGGCAGGCTCAGTGCTCGCCCAGCGGCCAGCTCATCGGGAAGAACAGGTAGGAGAAGTAACAGCAGCAGCTGCTGTCACAGTGCTCTCTTCTATGGTCTCTTTACAAAGACGCCTGTCTGCAGTGTGCCGGCTCACTTATGTGCGGCTTTGGGAAAAACAAGCTCTCTGCGCATGCGCGCCCCTCTGCCACTCTTCCCTCACTCACTCACTCTCCGCTAGCCCTCTAATATAGGGTTCTCTTATTCAAGAGACAACTTCGTAGGTCAGGACGTGTCCTTTTAGTTCCTATTCCTTTGTTTATGCATCCAACGTAGGCAGCTACATCCGAAAGGTAAACGGGTGATTTGTGAGGCCTTTGGGAAACATCAAAAAGTGTTGGAGTGATGCAGTCGGTGCGGTGCTGCAGTCACTTCTGAAGCATTCTGATCCTGTGCCCCTTCCCAGGGCTTATATAGGGAATCGTTTCCCCCTCCATTGGAAAATATAAGGAAGTGAATATTCCGAGGTCAACGTTGCCTCTAATTCCGTCTTTGCCCCATCATCATAATAAATATGTGTATAACTGAAACTTATTGTTCACTGACGTTTACCCTTCCTCCCTTCACTGCTACCACACGAATATTTGTGCTTCAAGTTCCAGCACAATGTATAATGTGTATATACAGTGGATATAAAAAGTCTACACACCCCTGGTAAAATGTCAGGTTCCTGTGCTGTACAACAATGAGACAAAGATAAATCATTTTAGAAATTTTTCCACCTTTAATGTGCCCTATAAACTGTACCACTCAATTGAAAAACAAACAAATCTTTTAGGGGGAGGGAAGAAAACCAAAAAAACTAAAATAATGTGGTTGCATAAGTGTGCACACCCATAAACTAATACTTTGTTAAAGCACCTTTTGATTTTATTGCAGCACTCAGTCTTTTTGGGTATGAGTCTATCAGCATGGCACGTTTTGACTTGCAAGATTTGCCCACTCTTCTTTGCAGAAACACTCCAAATCTGTCAGATTGCAAGGGCATCTCCTGTGCACAGCCCTCTTCAGATCAACCCACAGATTTTCAATCGGATTCAGGTCTGGGCTCTGGCTGGGCCATTCCAAAACTTTAATCTTCCGGTGAAGCCATTCCTTTGTTGATTTGGATGTATGCTTTGGGTCGTTGTCATGCTGAAAGATGAAGTTCCTCCTCATGTTCAGCTTTCTAGCAGAAGCCTGAGGGTTTTGTGCCAATATTGACTGGTATTTGGAACTGTTCATAATTCCCTCTATCTTAACTAAGGCCCCAGTTCCAGCTGAAGAAAAACAGCCCCATGATGCTGCCACCACCATGCTTCACTGTGGGTATGGTGTTCTTTTGGTGATGTGCAGTATTGTTTTTGTCCCAAACATATTTTTTGGAATTATGGCCAAAAAGTTCAACCTTGGTTTCATCAGACCATAACACCTTTTCCCACATGCTTTTGGGAGACTTCAGATGTGTTTTTGCAAAATGTAGCCTGACTTGGATGTTTTTCTTCGTAAGAAAAGAAATACGGGAGATTGTTGTCACATGTACCACACAGCCAGTACTTGCCAAATATTCTTGCAGCTCCTTTAATGTTGCTGTAGGCCTCTTGGTAGCCTCCCTGACCAGTTTTCTTCTCGTCTTTTCATCAATTTTGGAGGGACGTCCAGTTCTTGGTAATTCACTGTTGTGCCATATTTCTCCCTTTGATGATGACTGTCTTCACTGTGTTCCATGGTATATCTAATGCCTTGGAAATTCTTCTGTACCTTCTCCTGACTGATATCATTTAACAATGAGATCCCTCTGATGCTTTGGAAGCTCTCTGTGGACCATGGCTTTTGCTGTGGGATGCGACTAAAAAAATGTCAGGAAAGATCAACT
Organism: Xenopus tropicalis; assembly: GCF_000004195.4. Taxonomy (NCBI): domain Eukaryota; kingdom Metazoa; phylum Chordata; class Amphibia; order Anura; family Pipidae; genus Xenopus; species Xenopus tropicalis. Next base: position 178,685,843 of record NC_030677.2, on the reverse strand, counting down.
AGAGCAGCTGAACTTTATTTGGGGTTAATCAGAGGCACTTTAAATGATGGCAGGTGTATGCTGACTCCTATTTAACATGATTTTGTAATGTGATTCCTTAATTCTGAACACAGCTACATCTCCAGTTAGAAGAGGGTGTGCACACTTATGGAACCACATTATTTTAGTTGTTTTGGTTTTCTTCCCTCCCCCTAAAAGATTTCAGTTTGTTTTTCAATTGAGTGGTACATTTTATAGGTCACATTAAAGGTGGAAAAAGTTCTGAAATGATTTATCTTTGTCTCATTTTTGTACGGCACAGGAACCTGACATTTTATCAGGGGTGTGTAGACTTTTTATATCCACTGTACATAGATATTGTATATATATTGTGCATATTGTTTATAGCACTATAATGCAAGCTTATTGTAAGTATTGTTCTGCCTCCCCTAGGCAGAACAATACTTACAATAAGCTTGTATGTGCCAACCGGCTTAGGGTTTGCAGTTAATGAGTAGCAGAGGACTGTGCTCTGTATCACTGTTCCCCATCATTTGGGCACTACATCAATTCCTTGGTGCAGTCCTCTCCCAACCGTTCCCCATAGTACCTTTTTTACCGATGCTAAAAATACCGGACAGACGGCAACCCTAACCATACAAGCTACTATACATTTAAAAAGAAAACACGGTCATTATCGCATTCACTATTCCTTATAACAGGACATATAGATAATAATATAAATGCATGTAACGCCTTCATTTTACTACAAATATGCCACCCTGTTATATTAGCTTCTAGGACGCTTGTAAATACAGTAAAGGTAAGAAGGTTATCAGACAGTTTTAAGTTGGCCATACACACACCGATAAAATCATACAAAACCCAGTTTGTACTATTGTTGGACCGTGTGTGGGCCCAGAATTATCGTCCCAAAAATGTTTGTATTATGACAATCAGTTGCTTAGTTGATTGGCCAGGTTAGAAAAATTCAGTCGGATAACAATAAAATCTGAGCATGTATTGTGTAAATGAAGATATCCTTGGGGGAACTACAGTGGAATTGCATTTGGATTGTGCCATTTAAACATACAACCAATATCCAAACATTCATTGGAAGACTAAAATCTGAACTTGTACTTGAGCTTTAGGTGTCAACTATTTCAAGTTTGCAATATTTTATAAAATCTGTGGTCCCTATGGTAGAAAATTCTAAATGTGTTTTTTATAATGTATAATGTATAGGGATTTGAAGTACAAGCACTGTTATCCAGAATGCTCTGGACCTGGGGTTTTCTGGATAAGGGGTCTTACCATAATTTAGCTCTCCATACAAGTCTACTAAAATCATGCAGCTTAGTAACTATCTATTATTTTGAAATGATTTCCTTTTTAATACAACATTTTCTTTGTACTTGATGATAACTGAGCTGCATAACTCAATGCTAGTGGCAAAACAATCATGTTTAAATGTTTTAAATAGATTTAAGGTACAATGAACCAAATGATAGAAAAAAAACGCTTTTATGGAAAACCACGGGCCCCAAACCTTCTGGGTACTAGATCTCATACCTGTATAATATGCTTACACTTTTGATTATATATGGGTGGTAGAGCACTAGCCATTCTACAGCTGTGCCTACACCTTATCATATTTTCAGGCAGTGGTTCACATCAAAGCCAACCTTAACAAATAATTCTTATCATTATGGTTCAGAGGGTACTCTAATTTTCCACTTAGTCTGTTACTGTAACAGATTAATGTAATAAAAGTTCCAAAGCTGCCACGGAGTTAGTAAACCATAAACTAATTAGCAGGTAGCATATGCCAATCACCACTCTTGGGTGATGTGCCTTGCCAAGTAAAATGGGGCCCCAATAAAAAAAAAAAAAAAAAAAAGCTCCTTGCATGCAAGGTTAGACCATAGCTACTGCCCAACTTTGCTAAAACTCTGCCCACATGCCAGCAAGCCCTGCCCTCTTACATGCAAGCACCAACTGCTTGTGGCTCTCAAATCATCATTTTCTACCTGGGGCCACCGGATTTTAGCCCTGTTGGTTGGTATGGGTTGCTAGAGATAAATTAGAGGTATAAACTTTGAAATGTATGTTACTTTTTAGTACAAAGCATATACTTATGTGTTGTACGTACAATTGTTTTTTTCTTATTTCTTCATATATACACATATATCACTTGAGCACATAAGCTGTCATAGTTTCCATGTACCTATTTATGGTCAGTTTGTTTGGTTTCAGGGAGGTGGCTGGTGAGATGAAGTGTCTCTAGACTGTTCAGTGCTAAAATTAGCAACTGGTACACCCCTGTTCTGAGGCTTGTCCCATTCAGTAGCCTGCCGTCTTGATACTAAATGATCTGAAAAATATCAAAGGTGAATTCAAAAGCTACAATGATCTATTTTAGGCCTTTTTTGCTTTGTCACAGGCTGAGTCAGATATATAGTTTGCCCATGAGGTTGTCAGCTAAATAGTGAAAAGGTGTCAAAGTAATACACTAGTCTAGTCACGTCTGATAAAAGTACTTTTGTTCAACTGCTCAGGCAGCTAATAGTTTTGTTTACAGTACTACCTGCTTTGCATATGTTTAACTTACCTCATATATGTATCTCTTTCAGTTCTGTACATATAGTACAGTATGGGTTTATTCATATGGAACCATCTTATGTGTCTCCTTAGCTTATTTCCATAGCCTTTAAGCTTCCAGTACACTTGGATTAAACACACCTAGTTATTCTGATCTCCTCATATAAAGTGCTGGATTAATGTGGATTTATTGGGTACATTGTAATAGGATATTGCAGGTGACCTGTTACAGCATCAGTGAGTGGCAGGAGATTGGCAAAATGTTATTACTGAATTATCAAATTTTATGAGTGTAAGAGGGGCAGAAAAAATGATCAGATTTATCTATCTCTGGTACACAAGCAAGCGCAGGAGCATTAAGGGGCACAATAATTGCCCATACACGGGAGACTTAAATGAAACAAATTAAAAACAAAAAAATAACTGTGCTAAACATAGACAACACTAGCTTTTAACGCCTATAAGAGCCAGTGAAGCGTGTATCAATTGGAAGTGCTGTCTTCAGCAATCAGAATGAATAGTTGCTAAAATGCAGTGGTATTTTAGACAGCATACATCCCATTCAGGTGGAGAAGAACACACCGATCTGTTTATTGCCCATAATATTAATGCTGCAATTTTAAATGTCATTGTGACACAGGCTTTAGCATAAATGTGTGAGCTTTTCATTTTCCCTTTTCTCTGATATATTTACATAGGGTTGAAAAAAGACCATCAAGTTCAACTCTTCCAAGTAAACCCATATATGAAATGCAAAGTATGGAAACAGATTTAGTGGCAAGCAAAGTGTGTGCTTTTACTACTGGTTAAGTAGCCTTTAATCTCTGTTGTAAAATTACAGGCTTTGTTATTGCCATCCCAACAACATCCTTGCTAAATGTTTACATTTATGTAAATCCCAATACAACCATACAAATGCAAATATGCAAAGGCAGAGGAGAACTCAATCATTTATACTTTATTTAAATAAAGATAAATGCAAAATAAACACACTCACTCCTATAGGCTGGTGTTTGTTTCTACAGCACTTGTATGCTCCCCTAATGACTTATCCATAGAATGTGACTGACATGTGTACAGATCATCAACCCCACTGACACACGGGGCAATTAGTTGCTTGATGAATAACTAACTTTATTATGTTTGCCAGGATGTCATGATGTTTTTGTCTGACCTTTCTTCCAACCTCTAGGCTCCTTGTGTCCAAAGGGCACTGGCCTCTTCTCAGAGATAAAATGGCTTCTTCTGTAGACCTACAGTGTTCATATATCTTAACCAATGACACTGGTGTGACACTAGCCTGAATAACCGCAGGTCATGAATCTGCCCCTACTAACAGCTTTCTGATACGCCTACACCTGGAGCCACCGTATAAGCTTGGGTGCAGGCACACAGAGTGGATTTCGGCACCAAAATGCATACTTGAGCATTTCCATATTGTAATCCACTCCATGTGCATGTGCCCGTGCCTACATAGTGGCTGTGGGTGCAGGCATATCAGAAAGCAGTTAGGAGCATAGGGGTGGATTCTCGTCCTGCATGTGGCACTAGCTTTAGATCAACTAAAAATAAAGCTTGCAATCATATAAATACAAGAAATAGGGTCCCCAGGGGCCTAAACTAGGCTATTTTCTTAATTAGATCAGTGTTCAGATACTGCAACCAAGTTGTCTTAAATATACAATCACATTTATTCAATACAATCTTTAAAATTAAACCCTAATCCTAAAAAACGAAGGGGGCATGAAAACTTTACTGAAGCAAAAACTATTGTTCAGTCCATAATATATAGTTTATTTGCAAATCTGCCAATAGTAACTTTTTCATGTTCCATCACATTAATCCATGCAGTTGTATATAAGTAATGAATAAAGTTCAAGTTTATGCTTCAGCATAGGCACTGGCAGTTTTACTCAAATGCACAAGCCAAGATTGACAAATACTTAGCTTTTGGTGTAAGATATTGCAGACCACAGAATTCAGTGTTTGCAGTTCCACGCTAATTCAGGCTCTCTGCTCTCAAATAGCAGCCATACAGCAAACACTGAATTCCCTTCACAAAAAAACAGCTTACCACTTGAATAAAGAGTCTATATATGTTAATATACCAAGCTGCATATACAGGTATGGGATCCCTTATCCGGAAACCCATTATCCAGAAAGCTCCGAATTACGGAAAGCCTGTCTCCCGTAGACTCCATTTTAATCAAATAATTCAGAATTTTAAAACTGATTTTCTTTTTCTCTGTAATAATAAAACAGTATCTTGTAATTGATCCCAACTACGATATAAATAATCGTTATTGGATGGAAAATAATCCTATTGGGTTTAATTAATGGTTTATTGATTTTTTATTAGGCTTATGTTATGGAGACCCAAATTACGGAAAGACCCCTTATCTGGAAAACCCTTGGTCCCGAGCATTCTGGATAATGGGTCCTATACCTGTACTACATGATTCAGTGTTGTGCTCCACACTGGGGGGACACCCTCAAAAATCCTGCTCTCCCAAAAGAAGTTGAGGTTTCCACCTGCTTCTTACCCTCTTTGTGGTGCACAACTCTGCATGTATTAAATAAATGCAATAGTATATTTAAGAAAGCTGATTGCAGAATCTGAACACTAATCTAGTTAAAGGGGACCTATCGCCCAGACATAAAAAGCTTTATAATAAAAGTAATTTTCAAATTAAACAGGAATCCAAAATTCCTGTTTTTAATAACACATCCATACCCATAATAAACGCATTTAAAAATCCCAGCTGTTGATCATATATTGCCTTCCCATCTCTATGCCTTAGAGCAGTGATCCCCAACCAGTGGCTCAGGGGAAACATGTTACTCACTATCCCATTGGATGTTGCTCTCAGTGCCCCCAAACCAGGTAGTTAATTTAAATTCCTGACTTTCTGGCAAGTTTTGGTTGAATAAAAACTAGATTTACTACCAAATAAATCCTTCTGTAAGCTGATAGTGTGCATAGAGGCTGCCTAATAGCCAATCTTAGCCCTTATTTGGCACCTCCATGAACTTTTATGATGCTTGTGTTGCTCTCAAAGTCTTTTTACAATTGACTGTGGCTCACGAGTAAGAAAGGTTGGGTACCCCTGCACTAGACTGTCCATAGCTCAGTACTGGACCCCCTTGTAGGTGAAGCCCCAGGCTTCTCTGCTAATCTGGCCCTGACTACCCCATTAGCCTGACCATGTCAGATTTCAGGAGTAATTAGCTCTGCCATTGATAGGATTTATACTATTGTTATTGTGCAAAATGTGCATGTTTAGCAAACATATAAATGTTGATTAAGCTTGGAGTGAAACCACACAACAATCATCTTGTTTTCCCCAAAATAATTATATCATTAGCCACAGCTTATCCATAGACAGAAAGCAGGTTGATGGCTAATAAAAGATAAGAACACATTCTCTACCAAAGTGACATGATATTTGTAACAAGCCCATATAGACCATGGGAGTTCAAGTACTTCAAAATAAGCATTTCAATGCAAAGGTTATTACATTCTCTGAGTTCTAAGTCACCTTTCTGTCCAGGTCCAGGTCTACTGACTGCAAAAAAGTCACTTTCATGGAGAAATAAAGTCCAACAAAATTAATGTACCCAATTGTTGTCCACGTGTATGACAATCGTACAAGAGTGTAGATCTATACCTCTGAAGTTGGCACTGTACTTCCTAATATTGCCTTTTTTAGTAAACCCTATTTCTGTACCCAGGCCTGGCACGTGTTCTTTGGTCATGGATTGGATTTTGTGTCAGACAGGAGAAACATCTGACTGCCAAATTTCCTTTCATTTATTCAAAAGCACATGTACACACACACACACACACACACACACACACACTCAACAACACTTATTCTAAAAGGCTGGCTACTAATTAGGGCTGATACAAACTGCACAGAGCACTAATAGCTATGAAGCCAGTAATCACACAGCTGAACTAATTACTAATTAGCTCTGTAGCACGTTTAGAAAAACTGGACATGGCCTCACAAAAGTCAGGATAATCTTTCAAACATGAGGTGGTCATACAGTGGCTTGCAAAAGTATTCGGCCCCCTTGAACTTTTCCACATTTTGTCACCTTACAGCAACAAGCATGAATCAATTTTATTGGAATTCCACGTGAAAGACCAATACAAAGTGGTGTACACGTGAGAAGTGGAACGAAAATCATACATGATTCCAAACATTTTCTACAAATAAATAACTGCAAAGTGGGGTGTGCGTAATTATTCAGCCCCCTTTGGCCTGAGTGCAGTCAGTTGCCCATAGACATTGCCTGATGAGTGCTAATGACTAAATAGAGTGCACCTGTGTGTAATCTAATGTCAGTACAAATACAGGAGAGCGCTGATCAGAAATGCAGCCAAGAGGCCCATGGTGACTCTGGACGAGCTGCAGAGATCTACAGCTCAGGTGGGGGAATCTGTCCATAGGACAACTATTAGTCGTGCACTGCACACAGTTGGCCTTTATGGAAGAGTGGCAAGAAGAAAGCCATTGTTAACAGAAAACCATAAGAAGTCCCGTTTGCAGTTTGCCACAAGCCATGTGGGGGACACAGCAAACATGTGGAAGAAGGTGCTCTGGTCAGATGAGACCAAAATGGAACTTTTTGGGCAAAATGCAAAACGCTATGTGTGGCGGAAAACTAACACTGCACATCACTCTGAACACACCATACCCACTGTCAAATATGGTGGTGGCAGCATCATGCTCTGGGGGTGCTTCTCTTCAGCAGGGACAGGGAAGCTGCTCAGAGTTGATGGGAAGATGGATGGAGCCAAATACAGGGCAATCTTGGAAGAAAACCTCTTGGAGTCTGCAAAAGACTTGAGACTGGGGCGGAGGTTCACCTTCCAGCAGGACAACGACCCTAAACATAAAGCCAGGGCAACAATGGAATGGTTTAAAACAAAACATATCCATGTGTTAGAATGGCCCAGTCAAAAGTCCAGATCCAAATCCAATCGAGAATCTGTGGCAAGATCTGAAAACTGCTGTTCACAAACGCTGTCCATCTAATCTGACTGAGCTGGAGCTGTTTTGCAAAGAAGAATGGGCAAGGATTTCAGTCTCTAGATGTGCAAAGCTGGTAGAGAGATACCCTAAAAGACTGGCAGCTGTAATTGCAGCACAAGGTGGTTCTACAAAGTATTGACTCAGGGTATTGACTCAGGGGGCTGAATAATTACGCACACCCCACTTTGCAGTTATTTATTTGTAAAAAATGTTTGGAATCATGTATGATTTTCGTTCACTTCTCACATGTACACCACTTTGTATTGGTCTTTCACGTGGAATTCCAATAAAATTGATTCATGTTTGTGGCTGTAATGTGACAAAATGTGGAAAAGTTCAAGGGGGCCGAATACTTTTGCAAGCCACTGTACATAGGTAAATTTAATTAATGCCAACCTCGCCAAATCAGCAGATCTTTGAATGTTTGGTAGCATTATAGACATCTTCCCTTTAAGCAAACATTCTTTGGGCCTCACTGCTGGAACGGACCCTGCTTGCGCATGCACAGTTGAAGATGATTTCTTGCTACCCCCAACTGTGCATGCAGGGTTCATATCGTCAGAGAGACCCGAAGTGTGTTTGCCTAAATGGAAGATGCCGCCCAGGTACGCAGCTGTGCTATTCTGCTTTTTGAGGTTGGGGTTAGCGATAGGGACAGTATTTAACATTAGAGACTATGCGATAAGGGAGAGGTGAGGGGGGTTGAGGCAGGCCAGTTAAGGGAGCTTTTATAGCCGGGGGGGGGGGGGTGATGTGTAGTTCTCCTTTAACGGCAGTGGCACATGGGGAGATTAGTCATCCTCTTTAAATATTCACTATTGAGGGCGACTAATCTCCCTGACATGCCATCCCGCAAGAATATAAATCGCATGTGGGATGGCACACGCGTCACTTCGGTTTTCCGAAGTCGCCCGAAGTTTCCTTGCGAGGCAACTTCGGGCAACCGAAGCAATGCCACCGGTGATTTACATTCTTGCTGATGGGATAGCATGTCAGGGAGATTAGTCACCCGCAATAGTGAAGATTTATCACGGACGACTAATCTCCCTGTGTGCCACTGCCCTAAGGGTGAAGACACACAGAGCTACTAGTAGCAGCTACATGTCACAGCTACTAAAATAGACAATGCTGATCATTTACTGATAATTGTCTCTGTTTGTGTTTTAGCAGAGGCAGTTCTCAGTATTGTTTATGGCAGGGTATTTTCTGGTGTTTAGTAGCCCAGACAAGTAGCTGCTGCTAAGTAGCTCCGTGAACCCTTAGGGCCATGGTAGACGGGGAGATTAATCACCCGCGGCATATGCCATCCCACCGGAGATTTACATTCAAGCCGGTGGGATGGCACATCGGGGAGATTAGTCGCCTGCGACAAGGGAGATTTGTTGTGGGCGACTAAGCTCCCCGTCTGCCACGGCCCTTAGGGCTGTGACACAAGGGGAGATTAGTCGCCACGCAACAAATCTTCCTTGTCGCGGGCAACTTATCTCGCGAACGTCGCGTATGCCATCCCACCAGCGATTTACATTGTTGCCGGTGAGATGGCTTTGCGGGAAGATTAGTCGCCCGCCGCAAGGAAGATTTAAAATCTTATTAGATGTTTCTGCTGCTCTTTTCTGAAAACCCTGCAGAGATCAGCAATTTATGATGGGCTGGTGTAAGTTAATATAAACTATTAGGTAAAACCTTTACAGCATCCTTTAAAGGAACAGTAAATAATTAATATATTATATACTATTGCTCTGCACTGGTAAAAGTTGTGTGTTTTCTTCATAAACGCTACTACAGTTTATATAAATACCCTGCTGTGTAGCCATGGGGGCAGCCATTTAAATTGAAAAAAGGAGAAAAGGCACAGGTTACTAAGCAGATAACAGATAAGTAGCATAGAATCCTATTGTATTCTACACAGTTTATCTGGTATCTTCTTATGTAACCTGTGCCGTTTCTCCTTTTTTCAATTTAAATGGCTGCCCCCATGGCTACACAGCAGGGTATTTATATAAACTGTAGTAGTGTTTATGAAGAAAACACACAACTTTTACCAGTGCAGGGCAACTGTACATTATATTTTACTTATTTTAAAACATTTTTATTTTTTAGTGTTACTGCTCCTTTAACATACATTTAAGAGGTAAAACCTGATGTAGTGTTGTAGTCCAGTCCATTTAGGCACCTATGATTAGAAGCAGAGGCCCTGGAACAATAAATGGTACATTTGATCTGAGCAATGTAAGCTGTGTTCTAAAGCAGGGATAATGGTTTGTTGATCATACAAGAACATCCCTCATAAGGCTATGTCTCACGGAAAGATAAGCCGCCCACGAAAGTTCTCTGTTACAGCGGGCAACTAATCTCTAATTGCCTTTCCACTGGCAACAAGGAGTCAACAGTGGAAAGGCCTAAGCATCGTTTTGGTTTTCCAAAGTCACAAAGTTTCCTCCTGCAGGCAACTTTGCGTGAAGCAAACCAAAGCAAACCGCTCCAAAAAGGCTTTTCACCCACAACAATAGAAGTCGCCAGTGGAAAGCCCTTCTCATCGATTCGGTTTCTGAAGTAGTCTGAAGTTGCGGGCGAGTAAATCGCTCCATGGGTTCTTACCCTTAGGGGGTAAGATAGATCTCTGCTATCGCGGGCGAGTAACTGCTCCAAAAAGGCTTTCCACCACCAATGACAGAAGTCGCTGGTGCAAAGCCCTTTGCATAGCTTCAGTAATCTAAAGTCGTGTAACGTTTCCTGCTGCAGGCAAGTTCATGCGACTTTGGTTTTCCAAAGTTGCCGAAGTTTCCTTTTGAGGCAACTTTGGCCGACTGAATCGAGGCATATACCATCCTACCGGCAATTTACATTCTTGCCGGTGGGATTGCATGTCGGAGAAATTAGTTGCAGGCGACTAGTCTCCCCATGTGCCACTGCCATAAGGAACCGTTCTACCTCTAACCAAAATGGTAGGAGACTCTTATCTTTATCAACCTTTTAGTAACATTATAATACAATTATGATGGGCCACAGATAATCTGAGCTCTGTGAGTTAAAGTTTACACAGCCCGATGTCATTTTTCATGCAAAGCACTCATTTGGTGAGTATAATTACAAGGATTAATTACGGTAACTTGTAACCTATTTTGAACATTCCTGCCACAAAATGCCAAATACAGCTAAAACTAATTACAATTTATCAGCCATCACTTTTACATTGACTTTAGGCAACTGTGTGCTGGGTTTCAGATGTATAATTAACAAGAACTTATGCAAACAAGTGAGCTGTACTGTATATACAACAAATATCATGCTGAGGAATGCATCGCCGGAAAGCCCAGTTTGTCACTGGCCTGAGGACTCAGGTTTGACAGGTATGATGCATGAGCACAGAATTACACATAGTTGCTGGCACTCAATGGCTCCTATGTTCCTGGGAATTAGCTCTACAGGTATAAACGTGCATATTGATACGTACACAGTAGGCAACACAAACACGTCGCACACATCCTTTGTAGCACTGTTGAATGAGAGCAGTGTATTAGTTTAGGATTAATACCTCACATACATGCCAAATATTTATTACACATGATAACTACAGCAAGCAGGCAAACTTTGGAGCTGCATTCTTTGGTATTTAGGCTCTAAGAGATGCTCGTCCATCAAATGCAAAAACCTTAATTATTTATGTACTTATTTATTTAATTAAAATAGAGGAAATTTAAAATACATTTCTGGGCCTAATAAGATAACTGGGCCAGTCTCTAGCATATTGTCACATTTATTCATTCCAACTGCTTCTTATTTGTTTTATTGTTTTTGCTTTTTGATTTACTGAAAAGATGACGCTTGATAGGACAAATGCACTGCAAAATGCAAAGCGCTACAATGGATGCAAAATCTGAGCAAGCATTGATGCTATTTACAATGGTACAGTAATTGTGCCCATTTCAGCCTAATGTGTCCATTCAGCCTACTCTTATGAATTGCATGCATGGGAACTAGAGGATTCATGGTAATTTTTAGGGTTCAGGGTAGATTTTCTTTATGGACACAAAGATGTGGCAAACGAATCAGAGGCCACTGTACACAGAAAGGGAAACCAATCCCAACTGGAAGATATTTCTTTGCTTCCAAATTTTAGAGGTTTTCTGAGTTTTGATGCTGGCTCTTTTGTGGCAATGCAAAAAAAGTTGCAGTTATCGTGCATGCTTTTTCAATTCAGATTTTTTGATAAATATCTCAAAAAATTATTTGTGGTTTCAAAGAAATAAAAGTTAGAAAAAAAATTGAGTTTTAGTAAATGTGCCTCCACAAGTCTGGGAAAAAGACACTGCATTTTGGGTAGAAAATAATGTTGATTTGCATCTAAAAATTGCACCTGTCTTCACTGAGAACAGTCCAGACTAAAAATATCCTGACTAAAAATAATGTTTTTTTTGATAATCACTTGATGTGCCCCTCTTGGAAATGTATTATTGATGGGGGACCCGAAATTTTGCAAAGACCCTTTATTTTATGATTGATTAGGTATTTTCCATGTTGCCTCTTACAGCAACAGAATATCTCAGCAAACTTGATTTGCTTAGGTACTGGTGATTAGTGATAAGCAAATCTGTCCCGTTTCGCTTTATCATGAAATGGCAAGAAATGGCAAGAAAATTCGCGATACAGCAAACACATTTGCCGCACGATTTGTTTTGTTGCCCGCGCCTTTTTTTTTGTCCGCACACAATTTGACATACAACAAATTTTTTTTACACACAGTGAATTTTTGCAAAACAATTCGCCAATGGCGAAATTCAGAAATTCGCTGCGAATCCATGCCTGCCGCAACAATTCGCTTGTCACTACTGGTGATAAACCATCATAATCTGAGGATCTTCCCCACTCGAGAACTTGCTAAAGTTATTGCCCAGATATGCAGCCTGACCAACTTTATGAAAAAGCAACTCTCTCTGCATTTTTGCACCTTCTCAATGGAAGATTCTGGGTTGTTGGCAAATTAAAAAAAAAATAATGTATTTAAATACTAGAAAGCAATTTGATTGCATTAGATGAGTTTTCTTTCATATTGGTTTCCATTATGTGGAACTACCCCCCCTCCACTGTGGCCTAAAGCAGTAAATAAAGACGTATCCCCACCCCCCCAACCATATTATAAGGGAAGGACTTCACTCAAATTAGGGGATGTCTGACCTAAGCCTTTGTAGTTTAGTGAAATAAAACTCAATTCATCTAGGGTTGCCAAATAATTGTATTTTACGAGCTTGGACGGTAAAAATGATGCTTGATGCCAATGTAAATATTAGGGAAGAGAGATAAATGTAGAAGGGCGGTATTGTTTTTCAGGAAAGGTGAAAATCCTGGTGCCACTTTGTTCTAATTAGGGGCTATGACAGGTGTACATGGATTTAAATAGCAGTTGAGAGTGGGCCTGCGAGAGCTACTTATACTAACACTTTGCCAGACTTTGCCCCCCATATTTACAAATACTTTTGATGGCATTGTCAATAACCCTGATAATTGAGCAATCTGCCCTGGGCGTCCCTTGGCTTTTCTGTTTTTCATATTAATTCCCTCTGCCAAAACATGTTGTTTTTTCCTTCTCAGTACAAGTATAGGATCCCTTATCCAGAAACCCGTTATCCAGAAAGTTCTGAATTACAGAAAGATCATCTCCCATAGACTCCATTATAAGCAAATAATTCTAATTTTTAAAAATGATTTCCTTTTTCTCTGTAATAATAAAACAGTACCTAGTACCGAAACTAAGATATAATTGCAGTAATCCTAATTGGAGCCAAAACAATCTTATTGGGTTTAATCAATACTTAAATGATTTTTAACAAAGTTATGGAGATCCAAATTATGGAAAGATCCCTTATCTGGAAAACCCCAGGTCCCAAGCATTCTGGATAACAGGTCCCATACCTGTATTGTAAAGACCAATCTCTCTCTGTTTCCAGCAATTACTAAAACACTCAACTATGCCTTTATTCTGTCTCACCTAGATTAAAATACTCTGGTTTCTCTTCAAACTGAATAAATGCTTTGCATTCTAAAGATTTCTGTGGAGAGGAACTGCAACTTTCTACCCATCAACATCCCAGACTTTTGCCTCTCCTCTTTTCATTTAAGGATAACTTAGAGTTGTTCTCTTATTGTTCTCTTATTGTTCTCTTAAACCTTAAATGCCTCTAGTCTTCACTAGATCGCTTCACTAGTGTCTTCAAATATTTCTGTTGTTGCCCCTGTTCTTACAAGCGTGCCTGATTTTTCAAATTTTGCACCACCCATACCCACTGCCCACCAATGTCCCACCTTTAACCTTTGTCTTACTGCTCCATACCTTTGGGATTTCTTCCCTGAATTCCACTCTATGGAACTTTCCCTAAACACAAATCCTACCTGCTAATTTTTCACCCACTTAGATTGTAAGCTGTATGGTAAAGGACCTTCTACCTTTTTTTTTTTTTTTTTTTTTAAAAAGAGATTCAAGACATATTCATGTTTAGAGTGTCTGTATACAGCTCCTTCAGTTGAGGTTGCGCTGCCACCAAGTGGCATACAAACGTTATTAACATGTATTTTTCATTTGCTTTAAAACTTTTTTTAATAGCCATACATAGTGAACATAATATTTAGATAATGTATGAATTAAACTGTGATCAATTCTACAATTAACATTGCTTTACGGTGCATCAGGAATAGATTTTCTGCATAACACTACATGTAGGGCTATGTTATAATATGGTAAATACTTACATATTGCTATATCAAATTTTGCAAATATTATTAGAGGTATGAATTCAATTTTTTTTCAGTTCCATATTTAAAACAGGAAGCATAGACCAATATATAACTAGCACACCAGCTGAGCTCCTGGCTATTAAAAAACACAGTCAAGAATCACAAACAAGCCCCTGAAACTCCCAGAGATGCCAGAGTTTACAGCTTTACGCTGCATACATTATTAAATATTGATATAAAAATTTTTACCCATAAAATTGCAAAGATTACAAAGATGGTTCTACACATCAAACATTTTAGAACACGCTTCCCTTTTATTACTGAATGCTCGCTGTTATCCTCAAATAATTGGTACCATCTAGTGGTTGAATCTTGTATTGGCACGTTTTCTATGCTATCAAGTATTATGGGTAATATTAAAACACATTCAAACAATATAATTTCTTTGTTTTTAATAAGTTTTAAAAAAAAAAATCCTACCAGAGAACCTTTAGTTTGGAAAAATATTTCAAAATAAAACCAATTTAATTAAAATATTTAATTAGAAATACATTTCCAGTTCCCTTGTAAATAGGGGTCATTTACTCTTCCCCCAGGCAGAGATACAAGAGCAATGAGCATCCCTCAGTGCTTATCCATGCACTTCTGTCCTGAGTAATGGCAGCCCTGTGTTTTCATGCTAGATAACAACTGGCATCACCATATGGGTTGGTGCAGGGATAAAAGTCGCTTGGGCTCAGGCTGAGAAGCTATGGGTTGGGATCAGAATCCCTGTTTTTTTATTGTTTTATTGTAACGTTTACAGTCAGTGAAACTTTATTCATGACACAGGTTAGAAACATTTCAAAATAAAACTTAGGGGCAACTGTATTGAAATTCAAAATTACATATTTCCCTTGGTTTGAGAAAATTGTAGAAAAAACTCACAATCTCAGATATTAGAGTTTTCTGAACCTGAATTTTTAATTTTCTTTTGAAAATTCAAATAAAAGATTTGACAGCTAAAACCTGGCAGGCTTGTATAGAAGTCAGTGGGAGATGTATTTTAACGTTTTTGAAACATTTGGTTTATGAAGTGTGGTTTATGCTAACAAACAAGAGTAACATTGAGTTTTTATTTCACAGAATTTTGAAAACAGGTGATGGAAAATTAATAAATTGCTCTCCTCGGGTATTTCTTTTAAAATATCATTGTTTGCAGAAGTGATGTAAAGCTTTTATGCAAAATGCAAAGTAAGTGGCCTATTTACTCATTTAACAATATGTTTTATGCTACATTGAAAAGTTGAACTCATGACATAATCACTGTTCTCACGTTTTTTAATATATGTCTGTTTAAAGTGCAAGCTTTTCTTGTACTTATTTAAAGGAGAAGGAAAGCGTTAATCACTGGGGGGGAGGGGGGGTGGTACCAATTTGTTAGGCATCCTCTACTGTTTATAATAGCTTGCCTTTGACCTCAGGCCGGAGCTCCTCTTCACTGAAAAATTCCGTGTCCCATTGTATTCTAGGGAGCACCATGTAGCCATCCTCTGTCCTGTCCCTGGGATCTTAGCTTCTTAGCTGCGGTGCTGGGTTTTGTGAATGAGCAGCAGAGAAAGGTTTGTTATTTTGAGTTCTGAATGTAACCGACTGTTCTAGAATAGTGCTCTGCACACATAAGTTTTACAGCAAAGAGGGTCTTAGGCTAGCAATTATTATCACTGGTGGGTGCCTAACAAATAGAATGGGTGAAGCCATCTGTAAAGTTTGGTTTTTCATGGTTTTTATTTGGACTCCTGGTTGCTAGTTCTTTAAAAATAGATGAAATTCCTTATTTGACAGATGTTGCAAAATTAAGGTTTGTGGGAGCTGATTTATATGGTACAAGATCGCAAGTCAGTACATTTTTCAAGTACTTTTTCACATCACTTGTCACACAGATACAGCTGTAGTGTTCAAAACACCCAGAGGTAATACCCACTACCTTGGTGAAACAATCCCCAGCACTAGGTAAAGCTTAGTGTTTATTACCCCAGGAATCTATTCCTGACCTGACTGCTTGAGTCCCTATACTGGTGACATTGGCAGAGTACTTATATAGGATAAACCCATGTAAATGGGATTTTTTTTAAGAGTCTGGAATTCGTTCCCAGAATTCCTTTTGTTTGCTTTTGTCTGTGTGATGCAGTCTCCTCAACCTTATTTATTTGTTTGTAGAACCACATGGTGGCTCTACCTAAGCTGATCAGAAAACCCTGCACTACACTGATGAGCCCCCAATAAGGGCGAAACCGGTCTGTAGTTGGGAATCTGATCAGCTATTATCCTGGTTTCAGCTTCAAACCCAGTGGGTGAGCTTTAGCCTATAGGATAAACCCATGTAAATGGGATTTTTTTTAAGAGTCTGGAATTCATTCCCAGAATTCCTTTTGTTTGCTTTTGTCTGTATGAGGCAGTCTCCTCAACCCTATTTATTTGTTTGTAGAACCACATGGTGGCTCTACCTAAGCTGATCAGAAAACCCTGCACTACACTGATGAGCCCCCAATAAGGGCGAAACCGGTCTGTAGTTGGGAATCTGATCAGCTATTGTCCTGGCTTCAGCTTCAAACCCAGTGGGTGAGCTGTAGCCTATAGGATAAACCCATGTAAATGGGATTTTTTTTTAAGAGTCTGGAATTCATTCCCAGAATTCCTTTTGTTTGCAGAGTACTTACCAAACTGAAAAAACTAGGAAACACTGACACCTTGTGGCCAAATATCACACTGCCAGGAGAATACTTTCAACCATTTATAAGAAACAACTTCCTCTCCCAACTGTAAATCAGGCTCAACTCTTAGCTGACCAAAATCTCCCTAGGGGACATACTTGAATAAGGCTGGAAAAACGTTACCCCTACACAAAAGTAAGGACAAAAGACATATTTTTTTTACAAAGCAGTTGGAAAACAAACATTGGGCAGAGGCAAAGCATATTTCAGCAAGTTGCAATATTTGCTAACTGATCATGTACCACACTGAGCCAGAGGTGGGCATTTGTATAAGGCTTTCCTCAGGTGTGAAGCCTTTTGGATTAATGAAATGATCTGTGTGGCCCCCAAAGGATTAAGTGGGCAACTGGTGGTAACTTAGTAAATGCTAAATTGGTATGTGTAGAAAACTGGACACATTTGGGGCAATGTAATAAAAGTCAGTAATGGGAATAATCGTTTAGGTTTCACAAACCTAGAAACTATTTAGTGACCACTTCCAACAGTGGAAGAAAGATTGCAAATATTATAGTTTGCGCCAGTGCCATAAGTCTTTATGTTTGTCCAAAAGATTACGCCACCCCCAAGCATGCCTTACAAGTGCACAGTGCACAATCAAACTTTGCAGTACAATAACAGTCTAATGAAGAATATTACATTACATTATATAAACTTATATTCTTATTTGTGCAAATAAAAGATTTGAAAACTAAAACCTGGCAAGCTTATATAGAAATCAGTATGTATTTTAACATTTGGTTTATAGAAATAAGAATAAAAGTTTGCATTTCACAATGTAATATTCTTCATTAGACTGTTATTGCATTGTGAATTTTATTTGCGCACTGCACATCCTTTGGAGCAAACATAACTTGTTCAGTAAGAAGTTCAATTACATACACTGCGCATTGGCACAAACTATAAAATTCGCAGTCTTTCTTCCACTGTTAAAAGTGATTGCTAAACAGTTTGCGGGTTCGTAAAAGCTATATTGAATTTGCGCAAAGGCATACATTCATGCATGCAGAGGCATACATCTAACTGACATTTCTGGAACCTTACAAACATAACATATGGATTTGAAGATTGCAAAGGTTTTATTTTATGGATTGTCTGTATTGGACACACTTGAAACAAATGGACACATCACATATTGATTTATGGACTAGACACTAACCAGCTGCAAGAATGATTATTACGGACACTTCACAAAGATATAGCTTGGTAAAAAAAAGTTTATGATCAGCACTATGTGAAAAGTATCTGATTAACAATATGTGAAGCCATTTTTAAGCATGTTATGGGTTAGTGTGCCATTATGATTTAAGCTTGTTTCATTGTATTCTCGGGTATATATGAGCATGTATTTCATATTCAGTCTGAAACTGAAACATCAGCTGCATTGTGATAACAAATAAATTGCCTAAATGACTAAATAAGGTGCTGGCATCTCTGAAATGAGATATTAGCACTTAGATTGACTCAGAGTGCTGACATCTTGCTGACTTATACGTATCTATTTATAATTTTGGAGGTATTGCTGTTCAATTTGGACCTTTATCCAGGATACCAAACAGTAATCAATGTGTGACCTAAATACACTCTAACAAGTGAAAAATGGTGCCACATTTTTGTCAATTGCATACTAATACAGACATTTATTATATAAGTGATTATAATCCATACAGTGATCAAGTCAAACAAAAGATGATAATTTGGGATCTTTGATTCTTTAGAAACCCAAGTTTGGCTATAAATGGGCCTGGAGTCTAAATGAGCAATTAAGCCCCTCAGATCCCATACAAAGTATACTGCAACTCCAGCCAAGCATTTTCTGTGTGCTCAACCAGGAGCCAATAGATGTAAGAGGGGCTTGTGATGAGCAGCAGCCTTATACAAGGTGCACACTACACACACCCCACAGGTAAAAAAAAATGCTTAATAAAACAAAGCTCAGCATGTATATCTGCTATGGTTATGTACAGTATATTATTAAATGCCCATGTGGGATATTATATTGTGGAAAACCAGTCCCCAATTAAAGAAAATAATTGGCATGTGTGGAGCACCCATAAGGGGAGCATTCAGATCCAGAGAGACAAAAGAATGATGTGATGGGTAAACAAGATAAAGCCTAACAAGCCTTAGCTAAGCATTGGGCACAGGCACATCATGATCCATTAAGTTTTAGATACTGTACATGCCTATCGATCAAATAGCAAATAAATCAG
Organism: Xenopus tropicalis; assembly: GCF_000004195.4. Classification (NCBI taxonomy): domain Eukaryota; kingdom Metazoa; phylum Chordata; class Amphibia; order Anura; family Pipidae; genus Xenopus; species Xenopus tropicalis. Next base: position 178,666,529 of record NC_030677.2, on the reverse strand, counting down.
GAGTAGAGACTAACAAGAAGAACTATTTCAGTTGCAGACTTACTGGATGCACGAATTAGATGCGTCACGCCCAAAGGTTTGAATGGTCAGCAGAATTTAGCTTGTTTTTGGGATAAACAGTGTTGAGTTACGTATAAGCATCCTGCCAAAATATGTATTTATGGACATAAAAACAATTTATTTGATAGCAAATGTATTATTTTATAATGGTAACTAATTATATCTGTATTTTTTAAAGAATGAGATTTGCCCAAACATAAAGAGTTCTTCATTAAGTGAAATTTATTAAAAAATTTAGGGGAAGATTTATCAACATCCGAGTTTGTTTGTTTTAATTTTCATGATTTGAATATTTTTGTGCTAAAAAAAATCTGAATTCAAATTATGTTTCAAAAACTCGAATGCCTGGTATTTATTAAGTTAAAAAAACATAAAAACTTGAATGTAAAAATTTGCCATCTAAAAGCTTCATGAGTTTCTATAGAAGTCAGTGGAAGTTGTCCTAGGCAAGGGTAAGCCATATTTGCAGACTCAAATTTTTAAAGTGTTTTGAATTTTCCCGGTTTGTAAACTTGAAAAATTTGAATAAGCGAGCATTCGGATGGGAGTTTATTTGATTTAGAAAAACAAACTTGAATTCACTTACTAAGCCCATTAGACACTAGTGGTGATGTGTTATATTAGTACTTATTAATATTGTTTAAAAACACAATTTTATATGAATGTGGTTGCTCTGAAAGTCTTTTATTATAGCACACTTTCACTTTATTAATGTTACAATGGTGTAGCACTTGATAAAAATTGATAAAAACAATGCTTTAAATGTGACACAGGGTAATATCCGTTGCACATGATTTAAAGAAGACGTGAGTGACATCTAGTGGTAAGAAGCACACTTTGCACCTTATAACTTTTAATATTTTTTCAAGGGTTTGCAGAATGAACTTTAATGGGACATTAATTAGTATGCAATGGACAAAAATTTGGCACCATTTGTGTATTCCAGTCACATATTGATCACTGTTTGGAATCCTTGATAAAGGTCCTAACAAGGACTGAAACATTGGACACCAAAATAAATACAAATTTTTTAATTATCTGAAGGGCGCTGGTCCTACCTGCTAAATTGTAGATATGTTTGACCATGCAACTCAAGCAAAAGCAGAGATAGGGTGTAGAAATATATTTTTTTACCAGGGAAACTGGCCATTAATTTTAATGTATTTGGAGTGAGAGAAAAAAAAGTTGCAGTTGCATCAAAAAAAGTCATGGTCGCATCTAAAAAGTTGTGGATTGTGCACATAAAAATGTCGCACGGAAGCCCCAGGAGCAAATTTTTCACCATTTCACGAATCAGCAGCATCAACGAATAATGGAACACTTCAAAGATTTTGCCTTGTTGGTGGTTTGTGTGTTGGTGTGTATTAGGGGATCTGTTATCCAGAAAGCTCCAAATTACAGGAAGACCATCTCACATAGACTTTATATTAATAAAGTAATTACATTTTTAAAAAAATGTTTTCCCTTTTTTCTGTAATAATATAACTGTACAGGTATGGGATCTGGTATCCAGAAACCCATTATTCAGAAAGCTCCAAATTATGGAAAGGCCATCTCCCACAGACTCCATTTTAATCAAATAATTCTAATTTTTAAAAATAATTTTCTTTTTTCTCTGTAATAATAAACAGTACCTTGTACTTTATCCCAATTAAGGTAGAACTGATCCTTATTGAAGGCAAAACAATCCTATTGGGTTTATTTAATGTGTAAATAATCTTTTAGCAGACTTAAGTTATAGAGATCCAAATTAAGGAAAGATCCCTTATCCAGAAACCCCCAGGTTCCAAACTTTCTGGATAACAGGTTCTATACCTGTATTCATAAAGTGTCTACTTTTAGCGTGGAACACCAGAAACAAGCTTTCATTTTTATCACAGGACAACAATTTTTTAAAAGAGAAAACAATTACAATAAAAGATACTTACAGTTCCAAACTTGAGTAAAAAGATCTCTTTTTCTTTGCATCAAATAGAGAAAGAATTGGATAGCCAAGGAAATATATGTCTTAAAGGAGAAGGAAAGATAAAAACTAAGTAAGCTTTATCAGAAAGGTCTATGTAAATACAGCCATAAGCACTCGTCGCAACGGCGACGAAAAAGTAGCGGAAAATATACGATAAAGTCGTAACGGCTATGAAAAAGTCGCACAAATTACGGAAAAATCTCGACGAAAAAGTTGCAAAAATACCAATCATTATGAAAAAAACACATTCGGACGCTTTTGGACGTTCGTGGATTAGTAAATGTGCCCCTTGGTCTGGGTGTCTGTGCAGGAGTGGTCTGTGGATAAACGCAGGCATCAGCCTTTCTATGTGCCTGCACCCAGGCTGAGATTCAGCCCCATATGACATTAGCCTAAACTGCATTTAGCATGTGAATTTCATATGCAGTAGTTTTTATAGAGATGAGGTAGCTACAAAAATGCCCATTGACTCAAATGAATTTGGCAAATTTTGATAATGTGAAACAGGGCAGTTTGTAACTATCAGCAAACAGTGAGTATATTGCAATATGTTGAGAAATCAGTTTATTACAAACCTATGCAGGTCACACAGGGCTGCCATCAGAACCTTTGGGGCCCCATACAAGTTATTTATATGGGGCCCCCATGAACACAAGTGTACAGTGCCAAAATTTTGGCCACACCCCTTGTGTTCATAGCAGTTCATAGAAAGAATTTCATTAATTCATGTGCTAATTAATGGTGCGTTCATTAACAGTCAGTGAAGTTTGCCCTTATTTTAATCTCCTTCCTGCCCCTGCCCTTGCTTGCTACAGTTACATAAACTGCGTAAGTTTAGGGGCCCAATAACTAGTCAGTAGTAGTTCATATACATAGTAAAAATAAATAATGTGCTAATAAGTCAGTCTTTTAATTGGGGGGGGTCAGTGGAATTCATTGGGCAGATTTACTAAAACTACATAATTTCTAATTTTTTTTTATTTTCAAATTTTACTAAATTCTGCTTCCCGAATGTCTGATATTTACTAAAAAAAAAGTTGCAAGAAAAGTAAAAAAAATTGTCACTGTGGCAATTTGAAAAAATTGAGTTTTTGGACAAAACCCAGCGACATCTCAAAAGTTTTGAGACAAAAGAAAGAACTTCAAGGAAAGTGAAGGAACCTTTGCCATTGACTTCTACATGAACTCGGCAAGTTTAAGCTGGCGAATGGTCGAATTTGGATTTTTAGCTGTTTAGATGCATAGTGAATCTTGGAAAAGTTGCAGCATTTTTTCTCTGTGACTTTTTGCGCTAAACATTAGATTCGAGTTTAGTTGGCAAGTTTTTTTATTTTTGTCAAAAACTCAGTAGCTGAATATTTATTTATTTTTAACGTGATTCTCAAGAAAAGCAGAGTAACCAGCTGCAGAGTGAGTTATAGAGTACATATCACAAATCGCTTGTTTCTCCTGCAGGCAGATGTCCCAGACATGGTTGAGATAAAATATTCTGCATAAAGCAAAAAACAGCACCTGCTATAGGCACTCAGGAATCTCCACAGGGGTCACATGGGCCATGACTAAGTGCCCATAGAGCATGAAACGCTTAGGGTTTATGGAATGTTTTAATGTAACTTTCAATACAGTTTTTTCTACTAGTACCTATATGCCCATAATGGTTGCTGTTTTCTGCTTCATGCACCCTATGCTGTGGGTCTGGAGCTGGCACAGCTGGACCACCACTTCTACTTGGTGAGTGTTTTGTACACTGTTGGTCTTTTTGTGCCTTTATTTTTGGTTTTGCATAAAATAAATCTGCCCCTTTATGTTTAGGCTTCTATACCAGGACCAGGACTCCAAAGACCGTTAGAATGTAAGATCTATGTCCCTGAATATGGTCCCTGTAGCTCTTCTTTTCTGCTGATTCGCTGCACATCTACCGCGGCTGTCAGAGCTTAGGGTCAGACTCTGCTGTACAGCCCTGCGGGCATAAGTAGCGCCATATAAATAAAAATATACATTCAAACATACAAGGCACAGTGTAACCTGTATATAGAAAATATTTAATTTTCAGTTAAAGACTGGTAATTAATGATTCACGTTACATGGCCAGTGCATTCCACATCAGAATGGATTAATAATCAGCTTCTGTGCAGCCCAGGGCAACCTGAGCATGGGCAGTGTCACTGACACTGAAAAGTTGGGGCTTGCAAGATAAAAGATGGAGGTCCACCATGGATTATTGCTCTTATAGGGCTGCTGAACCTTGGCTGTATAAGATACACATTTCCAACATATTCCAATTCCAACATATTCCAACTCCTTTAACTCTTTTACTGCCAACAACGTATGGGATACGTCGTGGCAGTAAAAGGGCTTAAACGCCAACGACGTGCCCCATACGTCGTTGGCATTTAAGCGCTGCTCTCTGCAGTGGCGGCCGGCCCACTGAGGAAGAGGCGATCGGGTCTTCAGGACAGGTAAGGAGTCTTTTTATTTTTTTCATTTACACACTTACACACACACTTACATACATTTACACACACTTACAGCACACATTTTAGCAGGTTTTTTTTGTTTTTTTTTCATTTTTCACACTTTTATACACTTATTTACACTCATATACACACTTACACACATGTACACACATGTATATACAAACACTTTGGGGTTTTTTTTGTTTTGTTTTGTTTTTTTTTTCCATTTTACCACTTTGGTTTTAGTTTCTTTTACCTAAAAACTGTTTATTTTGACAGCGTGACTATTGGATCAGATATTCTGACCACTAATTACACTGTCATGTGATTTTGTTGTTTCACTGATTTGCACAATTTTTGTGGTTTTATCGCATTTTATCCCTGTATAAGTGTTCCTGATCTGTTTTTAGTGTAGCTTTGCCGTGTGTAACTTTAGTGTACAAAAATAACTTTACCTATTTTGAATTCATCAGAATGTGTACTTTCCAAAAATATATGGTTTTGTGGGGGTCTCGGTATAGTTAGGGGGGGTTACTGCACATAATACGCTGTCAGGGGGCTCTGTGTGCAAAAGCTGAGCTGGCAGGCGAGAAATCCTTATGCGCTATTTTTGTTTTGGGGTCAGTACATACCACAGACTTTGGTATATCTATGCATATTGGGCATCAAACTGTTCAGTAGGCCTCTGGTGTTCTTATTTGGGGTGACTTGCCTTTGTACGCAAGAAATTGTGTGAGATAAATGCGGCAAATTGCAACATTTTTAGGCGATTTTCTGAAATGTCATAAAAACCAATAACTTTAGGAAAGCTTTGCAGATTGGTACTTTGGTGTAGAAATGACTCTTTACCCTTGTTGGATTTGTCAGAATGTGTACTTTCCAAAAATATATGGTTTTGTGGGGGTTACTGTATAGTTAGGGGAAGTTTCGGCACATAATACACTGACAGGGGGCTCTGTGTGCAAAAGCTGAGCTGGCAGGCGAGAAATCCTTATGCGCTATTTTCATTTTGGGTTCAGTACATACCGCAGACTTTGGTATATCTATGCATATTGGGCATCAAACTGTTCAGTAGGCCTCTGGTGTTCTTATTTGGGTTGACTTGCCTTTGTACGCAAGAAATTATGTGAGATAAATGCGGCAAATTGCAACATTTTTAGGCGATTTTCTGAAATGTCATAAAAACCAATAACTTTAGGAAAGCTTTGCAGATTGGTACTTTGGTGTAGAAAGGACTCTTTACCCTTGTTGGATTTGTCAGAATGTGTACTTTCCAAAAATATATGGTTTTGTGGGGGTCTCTGTATAGTTATGGGAAGTTTCGGCACATAATACACTGACAGGGGGCTCTGTGTGCAAAAGCTGAGCTGGCAGCCGAGAAATCCTTATGTGCTATTTTCATTTTGGGTTCAGAACATACCGCAGACTTTGGTATATCTATGCATACTGGCCATCAAACTGTTCAGTAGACCATAGGTGTTCCTATTTGGGGTGATTTGTCTTTATCTGATCTTTATCAAGAAATTGTGAGAGATAAATGCGGCAAATTGCAACATTTTTATGCGATTTTCGAAATGTCATATAAATCTGCAAACTTAGGAAAGCTTTACAGCTTGGTACTTTGGAGCAAAAAGAAATGTTTACCCATCATAGATTCGGGGGAATGTGTACTTTCCAAAAATATATGGCTTTCTGGGGTGAGCATACTTTTTTTGTAGCATTATCTCACATAAAGGATGTAAATGTTTTGATTTTGCAGGAGCTGAAATGATAGATCATATGGGGGTATGTTCCCATTGGGGCCCCTACATGCCACATACTTAGGTAAACCTATACATATTGTTCAGTGGACCCCTGGCGTTCATATTTAGGGTGTTTTATCTTGGTACCTAATGCTATGGGGGAGATAAGATGCTGCAAAGTGGAAGCTTTGAGGGGATTTTTGGAAATGTCATTAAAATTGCTAACTTTAGAAAAGCTGTGCGGCTTGGTACTTTGGAGTAGAAAGACATGGGTACCCATTTTAGATTCGGGGGAATGTGTACTTTCCAAAAATATATGACTTTCTGGGGTGAGCGTACTTTTTACTAGCTTTATCCCACATATAATGATGTAAATGTGTTGATTTTGCAGGAGCTGAAATGACAGTACATATGGGGTATGTTCACATTGGGGCCCCTACATGCCACATACTTAAGTAAACCTATACATATTGGGCATCAAACTGTTCAGTGGACCCCTGGCGTTCATATTTAGGGTGTTTTATTTGGTTACTTTATGACCTGTAGGAGATAAGATACTATAGACTGGAAGCTTTGAAGCGATTTTTAAAAAAAATCACAAATTTTCATAAAAACCAATAACTTTAGGAAAGCATTGCGACTTGATAGTTTGGAGTAGACAGACAGTTGTGCCTATTCTGTATTCCCCAGAATCTGTTCTTTCCAAAAATGTACAATTTTCTGGGATAAACCTTCTGTTAGTGGAATTTTTGGCCTTGAAATCTAAAGTATGCAGCTTTCTGGAGCAGTGCTTTGGAAATTTGGTAGTGTACTGCTGGGAGTTTTTGACCTATACAAGTGAGAAATCTCCATAAAACTGTATATATTTGGTATTGGCACGTTCAGGAGACATGGGACTTTCCAAATCAGTTGTATATTCGTGCATAAAATAATTTTTGTTTCTAGTATGTGTGATTATATTATGGAAAATTTGATTTTTTTTGCATTTTTAGACATTTAGAAGCCTATATCTTGTTACAGAATTGGAATTACACAAAAATTCTACCATATTTTGAACACTTAGGTTGTTCTGAAAAAAACGATATATTGTTTTCCTGGGTAAACTAAAAGTCCCCCCGAGGAAAGGCCCCTAAAGTGAAACAGTGCAAAATGTTCAAAAACTGTCTGGCAATACAAGTTCCGCTTTGACCAAAACAGCTGGCAGTAAAAGGGTTAAAGAAGGACACCTGTCAAATGTACATTCTGCTCTAATTCATATAGTTACAGCTAGAGCTGCAAAACAGCTCTTCTCTTTCTGCATCATTTGAAATTCTGGCAATTGAGGAGGGACTAATACATTGATGTTACAAATAGTAACAACTTTTCCCACAGCTTACACACAGCATACATGAATGTGATGTTCTTTTCCTTATTGAACTCACTTGTGTGTGGGATTCGGAGGATACAGGCTGAAGGCAGGATAGTCAGCTACTGTTACATGTTATTCGAGTCTCAAAGTAGCCAGCCAGATCAGCAGGAGAACAGGGGGCCAGGCTTAGGGAACTGTTCCAAACCTTATAATTACATAAAAAATCATGAAAGGCTGCAAATTTTTTATTTGATGTATATCGTAAAGTTGCTTGAAATTATGTTTCCTTTTAAGAAACTTAAGTTGTATTTGGGGAGTCACCCTTTAAACTGTAAGCTCTACTGGTGCCAGAATTGATGTAAATTGTAGACAGTCTCTTCAGAATTCAGGATATACAGGCAACCTGTATAGAAGCTGAGCTTACTGTTACCTTTAGCCCAACATTAGGTACAGTATTTTCAGTCTAATGGATCTAGTTTTTTCATAGGCTTTATGTCAAAGTATAAAAGAGAGTAAAATCCAATACGATATTGTGCACTTTGGTCAAGCGCACCTGGATAAAATGTTAATGCCCATGGGACATGGCTAGATTACACTGGTCTGGTAAATATATTATAAACAAAGTGTGTTTGTCTGTGTGTGATATTACTGGCAGGCCTGCCTGTCTGTGAAGTTGCTGAACTTTAATTTGCTTTGTGTTTACCTTGTTTCATTATGCTCCAGATAGTTTGGCATTTAGAATACCCAAATCAATATTTTTAATACTTTTAAACATGTGAAGGGTGAATTGTTCCACTAACATAAAGATGCCCCGGGGTGTATTTTAAATGTCTAAATACTAACAAACAATGAGAGATTGGTTATTGACTAATCTGTTTTTGTAATGGATTTCTTATTGGCTTGATCTTTCCAAATAATACATTTTACATTACGAGCAAACAGGGAACATGCTGTCTTAAAATGAAAATGTTTATGACCTTTTATAAAATTTCATGAAATTATTTCTTCTAAATACGCTCGTGGAAAAAAAAAAGACATTTTCTTAAATAATTAATACAACGAGGGAGATTTGTTTCTGCCTCTTCATTTCCAAGACATTCATAAGGGAAATAAAATTTTCCACTTTTCAAAGAGTAATTTGTAACCATGGCAAAGCATTGACTTCGTATCATTCAGAATCTGGCACACTTAGGATTTTGATTTACTGCCATTTGGGGACAGTTTGCCATTATGCTATTCAAGGAACGTCTATGACTTGTTTTTATAGAAAATATATATATAATAATTAGAGTTTGTTAGTTTTATTAGGTTAATGTATGTTTCCGTTTTGCAAAGAAAAAAAGCTATTATTGGTGTAAAAATTTCATATTAAAACTGTTGTATATGAAACTTCTGTTTTAAGGGAATATAGAATGTAAATACATATGTGAAACTATTAAGGGTCTAATTGGATTCGTTCCCCTATGAATTAGGTAAGTATTTTCCCATGGGGGTGTGTGAGTGAAATTAACCACATTATTCTGTGCTAATATGTACAAAAAGAATGAAGAGTGCTGTATTGTTGTTGTATGTATTGTTGGACCTCTCAGGTGACCACTACACCCATTCTGTGCCAATGCATAGCTTATGGTCAACTGAACGCGCAAATCATGTATAGTCTGATCTACTGTATGATCCCTGAGGGGCATCCCTTAGTACTTAAAAGGGCAATTTTCTATTTAGGAGTACCCAGTGGAACAAACTACAGGTATTGGACCCCTTATCTGGAAACCCATTTTCCAGAAAGTTCTGAATTATGGAAAGGCCATCTCCCAGACTCCATTTTAATCAAATAATTCACATTTTTAAAAATGGTTTTCTTTTTCTAATAATAAAATAGTAACTGGTACTTGATTCTAACTTAGATATAATTAATCCTTATTGGAGCCAAAACAATCCTATTGGGTTTAATTACTGTTTAAATAATTTTATAAGTAGACTTAAGGTAGGAGATCCGAATTACGGAAAGACCCCTTATCCGGAAAACCCCAGGCCCTAAGCATTCTGGATAAAGGGTCCCATAACTGTACTAAAAAAGTATATTTTTATGAAAATGGTTTATTAAGAAAAAGCAGGGTTATACATCTGAGCTGTTTTATTCAATATATATTTTTAGAGACCTACAATGTTTGGGGTACAGTTATCCTTTAAATACCTCCAAAATGACTCAATATAAATAAAATCATATTTAGAATGACAGGTATATATTAGGCACCTACAGCGGACATCCATATTGTTCTTCTGTCACAGTTAATCCCTTTTAATTAATGTGACCCAACCCATCACCCACAATGACAAATATGACAGGCGGTATCTTCAAGTTCTCGTGATCAGGGTCAGACTGGGGGTGCATGGCCCACCAGGGCTCCCACTAGAGCTGGGGTCCACTGGTGGTTTCTGGATAACAGATACTTGTAATTGTTTTCTGCAAAAAATGCCAGCTTACAATTTGAGAGCTTTAACAGAGAAACCCACACTTTTGAAGGAGAAGGAAAGCTACTTATACAGTTTCTACCCAATAGATTAGCCACAATAGGGCAAGCAAGAATGCTTTATTTATTCAGCAGAATTCTTTACCATACCTAAGTAAACAGCCCTAGAAGCTCTCTGTGTTTGTTTAAGAAAGCAGCTGCCATTTTAGCTTGGTCTGACTTAATTTCCTGCCTCCATCTCTGTGCTCAGATAATAGCAGAAAGGGATGGGGGAGAGAGAGGAGCAAGGGGTACATGCTCAAGCCTGATCCCTGGAGGTTTGAGCCGAGAGAAGGAAGTGCTGTGTTTCTTTTGATAGAGGACTCAGAGCAGCATTATTATGCATTCTTATGGCTGTATTTACATAGACCTTTCTAATAAAACTTAGTTTTAACATTTCCTTCTCCTTTAAATGCATTGTTTGCAATGAAGAACAGAAATTCTGCCTTATAATGTATGCACAATATTGTCCCCCCAAGCAACACCCTTAGAACCATGAGAATCTTGACAGAAAAGTAGGACTTTTGTTTTCTATAGGAATATAACATTTAAAATATGAATTTGCACAGTTTTTAATTTGCAGTGAATTGATTTTAACACAAGATGCCAGTGTGGGACTATGGTTGCAAAATATCATGCTGTATAAAAAGCATGGCTTGTGAAGAGAAGAATCCGGGAAATCAAATATTCCTGTGTTGTTACTAAATTCTTTAATATAAATACAGGTGTGGGATCTATTATCCAGAAACTCTGAAAGGCCATCACCCATAAACTCTGTTTTAAGCAAATAATTCTAATATTTTGGAAATCATTTTTGTTTTCTCTGTAATAATAAAACAGTACCTTGTACTTGATCCCGACTTAAGGTGCCCATAAACGGACAGATTTGAGCTGCTGATTTGGGACCTTCAGACCGATTCAACAGCTTATCTGCTTATCTGACCCCTGATTGGTCTACATGACTGATATCTGGCCTGAAATTGGGCAGATCTTGCTTATGCAGGTTTGCTCTTCCCGTTGGATTGGGGACCACATTGGCTCATTGATGCGGTCCTTGGTCCAAAGGCACCTATGCCCACCAATGTAATACAGGTATCGGACCCCTTATCTGGAAACCCATTATCCAGAAAGTTCCAAATTACAGAAAGCCCGTCTCCCATAGACTCCATTTTAATCAAATAATTCACATTTTTAAAAATGATTCCCTTTTTCTCTGTAATAATAAAACAGTGCCTTGTAATTGATCCCAACTAAGAAATAATTAATCCTTATTGGAGCCAAAACAATCCTATTGGAATTAATTTCTGTTTAAATAATGTTTTTAGTAGCCTTAAGATAGGAGATCCGAATTATGGAAAGACCCCTTATCCGCAAAACCCCAGGTCCCGAGCATTCTGGATAAAGTGTCCCATACCTGTACAATAATTTGGCCCTAAGGCCAAATGATCGAATTAGCCCGATATTGGCCACATTTGGGCATATTGGGAAAAGATCCGCTCATTTGGTGACCTCACCAAACAAGTGAATCTTACTGTGTATGGCCACCTTAAGAAATAAACAATCCTTATTGGAGGCAAAACAATGCTACTGGGTTTAATTAATGATTTTTTACTAGACTTAAGGTATGGAGATCCACATTACAGAAAGATCCTTTATCCAGAATAACTGTATAACATTATTTGGTATTAGCACACAAATAAGGGTTTTTTCATTTTAAACAATGTTTTAAGTACTGTATACTATTTGTATCAGTGGAAAACAATTGAAGGAAAATCAACAACTTAAAAGTTACTTAGTTTTAATCTACTTCCATTTTTATTTAACTGGGCATAAAATGTTCCACTCATCCCAAAATATCTGCTTAAAAATCCATTAGCTTCACAAGTTAAAAAAAAATATTGTTTAATCCTTAAAATACTTCAAAATATTGCATATGTTATGTGTTTAGTAAAGATGATTTTTTGGCAGGAATCAATTCGCATTTCACCATTGACAAAAATTTTCGTTGTTAGATAAAGCAGCTCCCATTGACTTAAATGTATTTTGCACAAAAAAGGTAGTGTAAAACAAAACACCCATTGACTCCAATGTATTTTGTGTTGAAAACAAAGCTGCAAAAATGTTTTTCATAAATGTTTGCATTTTCTGGCTAAGTGAAACAGGAAATATTGTGGCAGGAAAGGCAAAGCTAGTCATGAATTGCATGTAAGCAGACATGGCTTATGTATGACTTGAATCCATCTAATGAAGGTACAGATACAGTATGTAGCCTTTGCCAATGTGCCAATGTGTCAGTCTCCTGCCATGCCTAGATGAGCTGGTTGGCCTACCTTGGCACACCCATAGCAGTCTTTAATACACAAACTTATACTGGGCAAAATTAATGAATGTCGTAAAAGGAAAATAATTGTATAAATAAGACCACAAATTTGCACTGGATAAAAACAGAAAGACTGCCCAAAATAAAAAATATATCTAATATAGTTAGTTAGACAAAAATGTAATATACAAGGCTGGAGTGGGCAGATGTCTAACATAATAGCCAGAACACTACTTTCTGCTTTCAGCTCTCTAACCTCTTAGTTAATCAGTGACTTTAGGGGGGCGGGCCACATGGGACATAAACTGTTAGTTTGTGAGCACGCAGGTCAGATTCAAAAGCAAACCAACTAAACAATTTATGTCCCATATGCCCCCCCTCAAGTCACTGATTGGTTACTAGAGAGCTGTAAAGGAGGAGTAGTGTTCTTGCTATTATGTTAGACATCTGCCCACTCCAGGGCAATTTTGCCTAACTAACTATATTGAAAAATGTTAAGTTGGCCATATACTGTAAGATCCAGCTTAATTCTGCCTGTGAATGGCTGCATTTACTTTAGAACATTTCCTTTCAGATTCATCATTTAAAGTAATAAATTTACAAATGTTTATAATTAGAATCAATAGATCAGCAACATTCTGAATAGATTTGCCTGATGTTTTTTACACTTCATTACAGTAGCTTTAGGCGTGTGACAGGGGGGGAAATTAGTCGCCCGCAACAAATCTCCCTTGTCACGGGCGACTAATCTCCCCGAAATGCCATCCCACTGGGGAAAATGTAAATCAGAGCTGTGGCTTGGGTTACAGGTAAGTGATTACAATCACTGGGGGTACCTAAAATTTGGCAACCTCCCAGTGATTAAAGCTTTCCTTCTCCTTTAAATAAAAAGCCATCTTTGTTTTTTTACTATCATTACTACTCACTAAAAAGAAATAACCAATCAGCCGGAGTTTCCATTTCTACCTAAGATTATTTATATCCTATAAAATACCAACAAATTCTGCAGCACTTAATACATTATGTTGCCAAGATACTGATTCCCCAGGAAAATGATTCTTATCTTAAGCTTCAAACAATAGTATAGCACTTACTGAAGTAAACATAATTAATCAGAGCTACTTTTATTAATGATCCTTTTAGTTAGAACCCTATGTAAAGGTATCACTATTACTATTCATGATCATGCTGAGCAGGATGGAGATTTGCATAATAAAATGATGTAGTTGCTGAAAAAAATACCCTCCTGTTAATGAGAAATACATCTGACCTATATTTTGTTGATTTTTATGCCAAGAAATATTACAGTTTTAAAAGGTCAACTATTTCTACAGTTCTGGTAAAAAATTCTAATTCAGAGCCTTTGCACTAAGGGAAATATAAAGAACATACACACACCTATATATATGGAAAATATATGTTTGACTGTTCTCTAATGAATCGACATTCTTAATATAATAAGGAGTGTAACTAAAGCCTGGATTAAAAAAAAAGGAAACAAAGTCCCATCTTGTTAAATGAGGAATCCAGGATTGGGTTGGAGTGGGGGACATCTGAGCGTGGGATGAAGACAAATAATCTGTTGCATCATTTAGGGGCAGATTTACTAAAACAAATTGATTTTTTTTGTTTTTAACTCCTGTGAGTTTTTTTGATTAAAAAAATTTGATCAATGATGTATTTATTAATAGTCACGATAATTTGTAAGTTGATCATACAAAAGTTTTGAATATTGTTTTATTCCTATCCGAAATGTTCAACTTTGTTTAGATTTTTTGAAGTTTTTCGAGAATATATTTGTCACGCACGGTATCCCAAACCCAGAACAAAAGCCAAGGTCCCGGTCAGGGCTCACTCTTCTGCCTATAACAGCCACCTTTCGCTTCGGGAGGAGCCCTCCGCTACTCGGGTGCCGCCAGGACTTAGGGGGAGATTTACTAATCCATGAACGGTCCGAAGGCCTCCGGATGCGTTTTTTTCGTAATGATCGGTATTTTTGGGACTTTTTCGTCGCAGTCATGACTTTTTCGTATGTTCCGTGACTTTTTTGCCACCGGCGCGACTTTTTCGTATATTTTCCGCAACTTTTTCGTCGCTGTCACAAAAAAAATCGGCGACGACATAGTCGTGCAAAATACGATAAATTCGCTGCGGCTACGAAAAAGTCGCGACAAATACAAAAAAATTGCGACGGCGATGAAAAGATGGCAAAAATTGAGTTTCCAATCCGAGGTAAAAACTGTGCAAGTAACGAGGTACAGAATCGAGATCCAGAAGGTGTAGTCAGAAAACAGGCAAACGTTCAGCACAGGCAGCAATCAGCGCAGTCAAGGTCAGGCAAGAGTCAAAACACGAAAGGACAGAATAATCACACCCAGGAACTAGGAAGCAGAACCGAAGTTGGGTGACGAAATTATGCACAGGCCACTTTAAATATTTGAATTTCATGCTGCACCCGATGACATCATGTGTCACGCTTAATCTTCCACACCAGGTTCTACCTTGACTAAACCCAGTTCCTCAAATGTCTAATATTTACTAAAAAAAAAAATGATAGAAAAAGTTGGGGTTCTTCATTTAACACCATTCTTTACTGAAAGACTTTGGCAAGTTCAAGAGATTTCTGTAGCTCCTTTTCCATGGCTTCTGTCACCTTCTTCAGCATTTGATGGTGCCCTCTTGCTGGGATATTTTCATAACACCAAATCCTAGTGACAGCACATTAGAGTTGGGAACTCCTTCCTGAAAAGTACAGGCTCTATTACTAAGGGGCAGATTTAAACTCAGTTCCACTAAAACCACAAACATCTAGTCATTTATTAAAAGATTCAAACTGAAATTGTAGAATGAAAATAAAAAGAACATGAAAATCACATCACATTAAGTTTTCCTATGAATCTTCATGAACCTACAAACCATCCACCTCTAAAACCAAAAACCTCTAAAACCAGGAATGAAATTAGGATTGTTAAAATTTGCCTAGAACAACTCCCAGAGATTTCTACATGACCTCAAAAGCTTTTAGAAGTTTTGTTTTAGTTGTTTTTGTGGTTTTGACACATAATAAATGGCAAAAATTGGTAGTTTTTTTTATGACAAAACTTAA
Organism: Xenopus tropicalis; assembly: GCF_000004195.4. Classification (NCBI taxonomy): domain Eukaryota; kingdom Metazoa; phylum Chordata; class Amphibia; order Anura; family Pipidae; genus Xenopus; species Xenopus tropicalis. Next base: position 178,651,021 of record NC_030677.2, on the reverse strand, counting down.
AAAAAAATGCCCTTGGGGGGATATACTTACATTTTCACGATTAGTGGGGTTTTTTTGTGCTAAACTGTCCCCTTAGGGCAGTGTTTTTCAACCTTTTTTGGGCAAAGGCACACTTGTTTCATGAAAAAAATCACGAGGCACACCACCATTAGAAAATGTTAAAAAATTTAACTCTGTGCCCAGCAGCAGTGCCCCCCTAGTACATTGGTGCCAAGAGCAGTGCCCCCCTAGTACATTGGTGCCCAGCAGCAGTGCCCCCCTAGTACATTGGTGCCCAGCAGCAGTGCCCCCCTAGTACATTGGTGCCAAGAGCAGTGCCCCCTAGTACATTGGTGCCCAGCAGCAGTGCCCCCCAGTACATTGGTGCCAAGAGCAGTGCCCCCCTAGTACATTGGTGCCCAGCAGCAGTGCCCCCCAGTACATTGGTGCCAAGAGCAGTGCCCCCCTAGTACACTGGTGCCCAGCAGCAGTGCCCCCCTAGTACATTGGTGCCCAGCAGCAGTGCCCCCCTAGTACATTGGTGCCAAGAGCAGTGCCCCCCTAGTACATTGGTGCCCAGCAGCAGTGCCCCCCTAGTACATTGGTGCCCAGCAGCAGTGCCCCCCTAGTACATTGGTGCCCAGCAGCAGTGCCCCCTAGTACACTGGTGCCCAGCAGCAGTGCCCCCCTAGTACATTGGTGCCCAGCAGCAGTGCCCCCCTAGTACATTGGTGCCAAGAGCAGTGCCCCCCTAGTACATTGGTGCCCTGCCTACGGCACACCAGGCAACATCTCGCGGCACACTAGTGTGCCGCGGAACAGTGGTTGAAAAACGCTGCCTTAGGGGAGCATTACTAACGTTCGTATTTTTTGCTTTTTTAAATAAAAAATTTTTTTTGCCATGTTTTATGATAAAAACCATGAGAATTTGCACAAGCATGGTACAATATAAGGATGATCCAGGACAGTATCAATCACGCCAGGGGTCAGCAACAGTAATCAGAGCCACAAGCATGGTACAATAAAAGGATGATCCAGAAGAGTAACAATCACTCCAGGGGTCAGCAACAGTAATCAGCGGCACAAGTCAGGTAGGCAAAAGTCAATCAACAGTAATATCTTAGTCAAGAATTCACAAAGAACAGCCAGGAAACAATGTCTGAGCACTTACCCTAAGCTGGAGCCAGTTCAAATAGTGTTTTTCCACCTATGTCAGGATGTCTGCATCATAACTTTCTAACATAAATCTGTCCACGCCAAACCTGCGCTGGAACACCCTCCCGCACCGACCAGAAGCCAGAGAGGACTTGCAGACAAAAGTGCACATCACTGGAGAAGGACAGGTAAGGCCCTGACAGGGCATAATAAGAGGGTATGAGCAGGCCGAGCCGAGGGCACCCGGTCAACCACCTCGCCCCTGTACCTGCATCGCATGCGTGCAGGGGGGGCGTGATGTGCAATGTGAACCGTCGTGAAACGGATCGCAGACTAGGGGTAGGCAGGAGAGGCTCCTGCCTGGCGCCCCCCAATCGCTGTGCCCTAGGCAGCTGCCTCTTCTGCCTACCCCTAGTTCCGGCCCTGGGTATGAGTATATTAACGTTGAAACAGTGAGGAGAACAAAGCTAAAATAAATGTTGGTTAATTTAGAAGTTATCAACTTTACTACTGGTATTTTTGAATGACGGAAAAGTCACTTGCATTTCTGTTCTTTTCTTCATGTTTTTTTAGTTACTTTTAAATGACCAAACTTGTAATAATTTGCCTTAAACAAGAGATCTCTGTTAGAGATTTTATATACATACATATATTATCAAATCATCAAACATATAGATTTGAGAATTTACTTATAGAATGGGCCCCTAATTGTTATGTAATTAAAATGATCAATGTGTTCTCCTTGTAAAAATTGTCAAAACTATTAAATGAGTTTTCTTAAATAAAAATGAAGCACTTCTCTCGTTCAGTGAATATTTTAAAGCATAGTATAATGGGAGTTGAAATAACAATTTGCCATGACATTTTAAGACATGCAGGAAATATGAGTCAGTGAATTTACCAGAATATATATAAAAAGGAATTGTAGGGGCTGAATTATGAACCAAAAGTCCCCTTTTCAAGGGCAGCTCTCAATGAAGCAGAGTGGATTCTGCTTTTCCTCTATGCCTGCCGGTATGGAAAATTAGATTGTAAGAAATTTATTACAGAAAAAAATTTACCTGGCACAGCAAAGTAAAAAGTAAGGTCACTAGATATCTCTGTTGCATATTCAAAAGGCTTTTAGCTGTTCGTGAACAATATTTTTTTGTAGTCACTTTTCCTAATGTCTTTGAAATTCTAACTCTTGAAAAAGTTCGTTTTAGTTGCAAGTTTTATAAATGCATATAAGATTTAGCACATCACAATCTAGTCACATACAGGTATGCAAAAGTTAAAAACTTTATTAAATATATTTGCTTAGCAGTTGTTAGTGGAGGTGACTTTTTAGCTTTAGCAGAGCCAAGTAAATGCCCCCAGCTTCTAGATGTAGTTTGTTTCAATTTAGACTTTTTCTATTCTCTGCAGTTAGCGCTACAGTGTTTGATAGAAAAGGCTTTATACACGAGGCAATGCCCAAAGAGCAAAAAATGGCACAAAACTCAATGCTCTTGCACATTGGGCCCTGCCCTGTGCTTAATACCTACAGACAGTCAGAGTGCAAAGACAAAGGTCTTTGCACAAGAATACAGCTCTTTTTGCATTCGGCAGTACTGTATTCACAAGGGGCAGGCTGGAGGAGATACATGGGTGTCCCCTAGTGTGTGCATCATTCAGACATTTATGTTATGGAGCATTAACTGGTACACGATGAAGGGATTCCATTCTAGAGAACTCACAGTTTCCCTTCATTAAGAATTCTTAATGAATCAGATAAGAGTGAGAGTTGGACTGGCCAGAAGGGATGACTGTGACGCAGTTGGCCAGCTTGAAGTATATTGCAATATATGGACAAACAATCCCTGTTTTGCTTAAAAAAAGGAGGGGGGGCATTTCTTGGCAGCTTAAAGCACAGAATGTCTTACTGTCCTATATATATTGATAATGGGTGAGTGCAGAGGATCTTTTGTTGTTGTTTATATGTATTTTGTGGTCACAACCTCATTTCACCCCCACCTAATGGTTTAGAATTTAGTGATTGAGCACAACCTCCCTTTTTATATATATTAGACCCTGGTCCTTGTTTCTAAAGTAACTGAACTGGAAAATAATTGAACTGGAAAATCTTAATTGTGTTCATATAGGAATAAAAACTTGGCATTGTTCAAATCAATCCTTAAATGTTAAAAATACACCTCCTATTGACTTCTCTAAATGTCTGCCAGGTTGTAGCTGCCAAATTTTTCAATAACATTTTTGAAATTTTTTTTTTTACAACTTATACTGTAAATTTTGAAAACTCGAGTCAGGAAAACGTGCAATCGGAAAAAAAAAATCTAGAGCAATTTTTTTGCCATTATTTTTCCAATCATGAATTTTAATATATAGGCCCAATAGCATGTTTAGATGGACAAGTTTGGGCTACTTATTCTGATTTTTCTATTCCTCTTAATTATTCATTTTGTATGCTTTTCAGCAACCAAAAAAAACCAGACTGGAAACTATAAGGCATTAATTCCTATTTCCCTTTTCAGGTCTTCTATTTGTCTTCATTTTTTTTCCCCAAAAAGTTGAAAATGAAGACCAGTTGCAAATTGCCTAATAATTCTGCTGTTTACACTTAGGGGCACATTTACTAACCCACGAACGGGCCGAATGCGTCCGATTGCGTTGTTTTCGTAATGATCGGTAATTTTGCGATTTTTTTCGGCGTCTTTACGATTTTTGCGTAAAAACGCGAGTTTTTCGGCGTCTTTACGATTTTTGCGTAAAAACGCGAGTTTTTCGGAGCCATTACGAAAGTTGCGCAAAGTCGCGATTTTTTCGTAGCGTTAAAACTTGCGCGAAACGTTGCGCCTTTTAAGTTTTAAAGCTACGAAAAAGGCGCGACTTTGCGCGCAAGTGTTAACGCTACGAAAAAATCGCGACTTTGCGCAACTTTCGTAATGGCTACGAAAAACTCGCGTTTTTACGCAAAAATTGTAAAGACGCCGAAAAAAACGCAAAAAATACGAAATTGGAAATAATCGGAATTTTTCCAATTCGGATTCGAAATCGTGTCTTAGTAAATCAGCCCCTAAAAGTTCATTTTAGGAATAAATATTGAAAAACACCCTAGTCTCTTAGTAACTTAGTAATATTTATATTGTGCTATACATACAACAACATATTAAAAAACCGCACAAGAGTTTTGGCCTGAGAAATCCATTTAAGGTTAAATGACAAAACTGTTTGAAGTAATGTTCTGCACTTTCTGGCAGTTTATTTAAACTCGGCTACTATTACACATTTATCCATTTTATTTAGTCAGACCCTCTTGTAATGATTAAGTTTGCATGGATAAACTTTGCTTTACAAACATACAAAATTAGATTATCACTGAAGACACAAAGTCACTAAAGTACATGGCAATCTTTTTTGTTTATTGCATTAGAGATTATTTATCCTCTCTGAATGGTATCATTTTGTAAACGACAAGAGAACTCTCGTGTACAAAGTAATTGAGATATTGCGTGCCTAGAGACAATTCCAATGTTATATACTACTTTACTGAATACATCTGTATAATCTGTGCTCTTTTTAGCTGTACATATCTGTATGCTTGTTCTTCTAACAGTATCTTAACTGCTAACATCTCACTAATAATGTTTAATTACCCTTCCTTTGGCGATATCATCAGGTTTTCCGGTTTAAAACTAATTCTGTTTGAAAAACAATAAACAAATCTCTTCTTATTATAAAAACATTTCAGAATAATTGCATTTGTGCTGAAATAGAAAGTGTGCGTGTTCAATGCTGACAGTAATTACTTCTGAAATAATACAAGCAAACAAGATATCGAAAGTTTTCTCAACCAGCCTGGTTTGAAGTGTAACATTGCACACATGAGGGAAGCAGCTAAAGCCTATCTAAGGGGCAGGTCAATCAGCATTCAAACTCAAGATTTTACCTTAATTTGATTTTCTGGCGGCCAGACTTGTGAATTTGGATTTCTGAAACTCAAATTTTTGAGATTTAAAGCGGACCTGTCACCATAAGAAATAATTCCAAATTGTTTTCTATTGTGGTTTTCAAGCAAAATAAACTTGACTTACACCATATAAATTATTTTAATCTTAGTTTCTTCAGCCTTGGAATTCACAATTGCAGCAAGCAGGCAGGGGCCATTTTGTGGGCACTGTTATCAAAGCAGGCATTGCATTCTGCCAATATCTTGTTTCTGTGCCAGTATGGGGGGACCTGATTCTCATGCCTGTGCAATGGTTACAAAATTGCATGGTGAGGAGGGAGGTGGGGTGTGAGGAGGGCAGCAACAGCTAAAAAGTTCTGAATTCAAAGTGAGAGTAACTGTCTGCCCCACCCCTATGCCTAAGGCATAGAGGCAGGGCAGGCAATATATGACTGACAGCTGGGATTTTTCTATGCTTTTATAATGGGTATGGATGTGGTAATAAAAAAAGGATTTTGGGTTTCATGTTTAATTTGAAATGGGCTTTTATTATACAGCTTTTTATGTCTGGGTGACAGGTCCACTTTAAGTGCAACTGAGTATTAAACAAATTCTGCATATAAATGCCAATGGGATTTTATTTGCAAAATTTAAACTAGTTTTCAATTTGAGTATTTGAAAACAATTTGAAATTTGAGAATGATGGGTAGAATGTAATTTCACTCAGATCTATTTGTTTTTTTTTCACAATCAAGTTTTTAAAATTCAAACTTTTTAATAAAGTACACATTCGAGATTTTCATTCGTGAGTTTTTTCGAGTTATGAAAAACTTGATTCCTTAGGGGCAGATTTATTAAGACACGAATAAGAATACTGAATGGGAAAAATTCGGATTGGAGACAATAATTTCTGAAGATCGCAAATATCACGAATATGCTTAAGAAAAAATGGTATTTGTCACAATAATATCGTATTGGTGATCCCGAAAGTCACAACATTTTCATATATGAACGATCGTAAAATGCAGGAAAACCTTTCCGACTTTGATCCTTCTGTGCACGATTTTGGAAGCCTCCCATAGGACTCAATGGCACTCTGCAGCTCCAACCCGGCCCAAGGAAAGCCTCCCATAGGACTCAATGGCACTCTGCAGCTCCAACCCGGCCCAAGGAAAGCCTCCCATAGGGCTCAATGGCACTCTGCAGCTCCAACCTGGCCCAAGGAAAGTCTCCCATAGGGCTCAATGGCACTCTGCAGCTCCAACCTGGCCCAAGGAAAGTCTCCCATAGGGCTCAATGGCACTCTGCAGCTCCAACCTGGCCCAAGGAAAGTCTCCCATAGGGCTCAATGGCACTCTGCAGCTCCAACCTGGCCCAAGGAAAGCCTCCCATAGGACTCAATGGCACTCTGCAGCTCCAACCTGGCCCAAGGAAAGCCTCCCATAGGACTCAATGGCACTCTGCAGCTCCAACCTGGCCCAAGGAAAGTCTCCCAAAGGGCTCAATGGCACTCTGCAGCTCCAACCCGGCCCAAGGAAAGTCTCCCATAGGGCTCAATGGCACTCTGCAGCTCCAACCCGGCCCAAGGAAAGTCTCCCATAGGGCTCAATGGCACTCTGCAGCTCCAACCTGGCCCAAGGAAAGTCTCCCATAGGGCTCAATGGCACTCTGCAGCTCCAACCTGGCCCAAGAAAAGTCTCCCATAGGGCTCAATGGCACTCTGCAGCTCCAACCTGGCCCAAGGAAAGTCTCCCATAGGGCTCAATGGCACTCTGCAGCTCCAACCTGGCCCAAGGAAAGTCTCCCATAGGGCTCAATGGCACTCTGCAGCTCCAACCCGGCCCAAGGAAAGTCTCCCATAGGGCTCAATGGCACTCTGCAGCTCCAACCCGGCCCAAGGAAAGTCTCCCATAGGGCTCAATGGCACTCTACAGCTCCAACCCGGCCCAAGGAAAGTCTCCCATAGGGCTCAATTGCACTCTGCAGCTCCAACCCGGCCCAAGGAAAGTCTCCCATAGGGCTCAATGGCACTCTGCAGCTCCAACCCGGCCCAAGGAAAGTCACCCATAGGGCTCAATGGCACTCTACAGCTCCAACCCGGCCCAAGGAAAGTCTCCCATAGGGCTCAATTGCACTCTGCAGCTCCAACCCGGCCCAAGGAAAGTCTCCCATAGGGCTCAATGGCACTCTGCAGCTCCAACCCGGCCCAAGGAAACCCTCCCATAGGGCTCAATGGTACTCTGCAGCTCCAACCCGGCCCAAGGAAAGTCACCCATAGGGCTCAATGGCACTCTGCAGCTCCAACCCGGCCCAAGGAAAGTCTCCCATAGGGCTCAATGGCACTCTGCAGCTCCAACCCGGCCCAAGGAAAGTCTCCCATAGGGTTCAATGGCACTCTGCACTCCGCTTTTTTTTTAAGCACAGTACGAAAAAGTCGCATTAAAACGTGAAAAAATCAGTGAAAATATGCAAGGAACGAAAAATTCGCAGAAAACACGAATGGTCCGATCGAACAAACGATCGGACCGTTTGTGGATTGATAAATCTCCCCCTTAGTGTCTCTGAACGAGTTTTCGTATATAATCCTCAGATATCATCAGTTATACTGTATGACAATCAGTTGCTTTTCATATGTATGACTGAATACCAAAAGCAACCCACCAGTAATTGGTTTTGGTCGGTCTAATACAAATTAGAAAATGAAAACACATGACTAGATAGCTGCACTTGGGCCATTTACAACCTATGCTGGTAAATCCATGCTCATATTTATGTTTATTCAAATGACTGGTACATGTCAGTCTGATGGTAGCAAAATTGTAGAATGATTGCTTAGTTTTTACTTAGTTCCAAATATGAACTAAGAAAAGTTATCAATATTAGAGACCTCTTGGTGAAAAAATGTCATATACACGTGCAATGCAAATGCATTGTATATTCTTTGTAACCCCCTTCAATGTCGCCAGCTCACCCACTGTGAATATTAATTTATTACTGATCAGCCTTGTTACAAACCAGAACACAGAGGATCTGATTATTATTATTATTAGATTTTTATATTTTTCAGATACGTGAACTCTGGAAATGTAAAAAAAAATAAAAATACTAATCTCACCAACTAAAACCTGTCCAGATGCTGTAAAGGAAAAAAAATGATAGAATGCTTCCTTGGCTTTACTAAGCAATAACCTTAGACTGACACAGCAGTGCCCTCATCTACAAAGCTAGACAGTCTTAACTTTCCATTTTGTAATGGAAAACTGTATCGCAACGTTCAGTTATAAATGTTTGGGTTTTTAGACTATAACAATAATATTACATTTCCTGTGATATTTTTCAGCCAGCTTGTGAAACACTTTCCCTACACCGATTTATATTTGCTTGTGTAGAGTCAGACACTTTGACTACAATGGATTTTAGAAAGTGCGTATTGTTATATCATGCCATTAAAAATAAGTGTGCTTTGTATCTTTTAACAGGCAGCAAACAGAACATTTGTTCTATAACAATACGACAGGCTTTTATTGTACTGAATGTATTGCAATGTTGGCAATATTCTTTAATATCTTTACAAAATTGGTGTTTGCAAGAATGCCGACAACTTCATATATCTTTGCTTGGAACGAGTTATAGAACCTTTTGCATATGTAATAGTGAATGCCATCTCTTATGTCCATTGACAGAAGAGCAATTTGTTTTAATACTTGACTTGACAATAAAAGTAGAAGAATGTCGGGTCCATTTTCTATGAAAGTTATTTCAAGGCTTGAAGTAACCAGTGGCACCCAGGTAAGTGAAAATGATATTTCTTGTTACCTGCACCGAGACAACCTCACTATGGCATTAGAATAACTATGATTGTTTTTAAGCCTGATAATCATGTTCAGTGCCCTGGCTAATTACAATGATCATATATGCTCCTAAAACAAATAGCCCGCATCTGGTTCAAATTATCTTCCTAGTTCTAGAATTTATGATTAAAGATTTTTTCAGCTTTTTTTTGTTTTTCGCTACCATCTGTGTGCACAGGCAGTAACTAAAGTGTGTACAGATGGTTGTAATTCAAGGACAGGTTGCCATATATAAAAAGTATGTATTTCTTTTTAAACAAGATGTACTCAATCAGTGTAACTTACATGCATGAACAGTAATAATGATTACTGCCAATGCACCGAAGAGTAAATATTACAGTTTATTGGTAATTCTAGGCTACCAAACACTGGTTGCACTACAGCAAAGGTAAACCGGCTGGGAATAAATGATTTATATATTTATTGGGGGGCATGTGGAGAAAACAAGTAATTATACTATACACACAACTTCCAGATGTGTTTAGTTTGCAGATCTGAGGGGTCATTAGCAAAGGCAAGTGCAGTGTTCAAAGTGCAACATAGGATGTAATTTAGTATGTTATTTACCCAGAATGCATTTTTTCCTACAATTCTCAATTTCGCAATTTTGAGTTGGAGTTGGTGTAACTGTGCAACAAAATGAAGTCTGCTTGTGATTCATTTGACATAAGTCTGCTCTGTATATTGACGCAGCCCATAGTTAGGGTGACCTGGGAATAACCACCAGCTTGAAACTGCTGCTAGCGCCACAGTTCCCCTGTATTAACAGGCACAATTGCTTATGGTTCAGAACAGCACCAGCATCTTGCCAAATAAATGTAATTATTTTCTATGAGCTGTGACCAGAAATCTAGACAAACCGAAACACTGGGGTAACAGTGGTACCGCACAGAAGGTTACTGATAGGATTACATCATTTTGACCTGGAACATGTATGTATGTATGTATGTATGTATGTATATCTTTATTTATAAAGCGCTACTTATGTAGGCAGCGCTGTACAGTAGAATACATTAATACAAACAGGGGGTTAAAGATAATGGATAAATACAAAGTACAACAATAAATACAAATAAATACAAGGTAGTAGTTGCAATAAGAGTCAGAAACACAAGATGAAGGAGGTCCCTGCCCCGTAGAGTTTACAATCTATATGGGAGGAGTAACTAACAGACACAAATGGGCAATGGAAATGGGACAAATGGAACATAATATTTTACTTGGATAAAGAACTCTCTGAAGAATAGATTACAAAGAGTGGTGGTAAATTCAACTTGAAACTAGAAAACTGGGCAGGAAATTAGCAAATGAGGTTTAATGTTGATAGAAGAAAGGTTATATAATTCAGTAGGAAAAACATAAATGGTATTTATACACCAAGGGGCTGATTTATCAACTTATGAATTTAGATTTTTGCTGTGATTTCATGCTATTTTACGATAAAACTCATGAATTCAAATTAGGGCTTCCAAAACTTGAATGTTCGATATATGGGGGCAGAGTTACCAAATGTGAGTTCAGAGCATAATACATAAAAACTCACCACATTCTATTCATGGGATTGTAAAAAAAGATTATAAACTGGTGAACTCTCACTTTCACTTCTATAAATGCCATAGAAATCAATAGAATAAAATCATAAAATGAATGAATAAAATCTGCCCCTTACACAAACGTAAAACTTGGGCTTTCAGGTTCATGTATAAGTCAGTAGGAGTTATCCTATAAAAAAATGTAAGCAATTTTTCTCAATTCAAGTTTCTCAGTTTTTTATAGAGATTGTAGACCCATTGAAAATGGTGAGTAGAATATGAATTAGATGCATTCAAGTTTCTTTTTCCACGGCTATTCAATTTGTTTAGGTTCAAATTGTTTTTATAATGGGTGTATAGATTAGATTAGATTGAACTTTATTGTCATTATACAGGTATTAATACAGGGTAATGAAATTAGATTTAGCATTTAATCAGAAATGCAAGCGACAGCAGTGCAATATATACAATATACAATATAGCACAATGTTCAGTGAAGTTAAAATAAGTAGAGTGAAGTTGAAGTAAATAGTGAAATTGAGTACTTGTGCAGTATAGTACAATGAAATTTAAGTTAATACGCTGATGTTAAAATACTTGTACAATATAATACAGTGTAATCAAAATAAATACTGTGAAGTTGCAATATTGTACAGTGTGTAGTACAGTAAAGTTAAAGTGCAGTGAAGTTGAGGTAAATACAGTGAAGTTAAGGAAAGTGCAGTGAAGTTGAGGTAAATACAGTGAAGTTAAGATAAGTGCAGTGAAGTTGAGGTAAATACAGTGAAGTTAAGGTAAGTGCAGTGAAGTTGAGGTAAATACAGTGAAGTTGAGGTAAGTGCAGTGAAGTTGAGGTAAATACAGTGAAGTTAAGGTAAGTGCAGTGAAGTTGAGGTAAATACAGTGAAGTTGAGGTAAATACAGTGAAGTTAAGGTAAGTGCAGTGAAGTTAAAGTACTTGTTTAATACAGTACAGTGAAGTTAAAATAAATACAATAAAGTTGAGGTAAGTGAAATTAAAGTAAGTACAGTAACATTAGGGAAAGTACAGTGAAACTGAAGTAAATATAGTGAAGTTGAAGTAAGTACAGTGAAGGTAAAATACTTGATTATATACAAATAATAAAAAACAAAATAAGCAAATAAAAACAATGTAGGCATTAATATACATAAAATCAAATAGGCGTGCATAGTAAAATAATAAAAGTACATGGTAGTTCAGCGAGGGACTGAGTTTAATAAAGAAACAGCTATGAGAAAAAAACCTTTCCCAAACCTACTGGTTTTAATCCAAAGGCTCCTAAAATGTCTTCTGGAAGGAAGGAGCTGAAAAAAACCATGGGCAGGATGGAAGGGGTCCCTAAGAATGCCACGAGCTCGGCACAAGCACCGCTTCTTCTGGACATCTTCAATAGCAGGTAATGGAGTCCCTATAATGCGTTGATCAGATTTCACCACCCTCTGCAATGCCTTACTATCAGAAACAGAGCAATTCCCATACCAAACTGTAATACAGTTAGTTAGGATGCTCTCAATCGCACATCAGTAGAAGTTACCCAGAATGTCAACAGACAGATGATTCTTCTTTAATGTCCTCAAGAAGAAGAGTTGCTGGTGGGCATTCTTAACAAGGCAGGAGGTGTTAATCATCCATGACAGGTTCTCAGAGATGTTAATCCCCAGGAACTTAAAACGGGGGACACGTTCAACAGCCATGCCATTGATATAAATGGGTTCATGTATATCTCCCTTCTCCTTCCACAATGAGCTCCTTCGTTTTTCTGGTTTTTCTAGAGCAAATTATTTTCAGGGACCAAGTAGCGAAGTGCTGAACCTCTGCCCTGTAATCCGACTCATCGTTGTTACTGATGAGTCCAATCACCGTAGCGTCATCTGCAAACTTGACAATGGAATTATATCCAAACCTAGGCTTGCAATCATGTGTAAAAAGGGAGTAGAGCAATGGGTTCAGCACGCAGCCCTGTGGCGTGCCAGTATTGAGCATGATGTTTGTAGAGAGATTATGACCAGATTTAACATGCTGGCGTCTGTTGGTCAAAAAATCCATAATCCATTTACATAGGAAAACACGGATTCCAAGATCTTTAAGTTGAAGGGAACAACAGTGTTAAATGCTGAACTGAAATCGACAAACAGAATTCTAGCACAAGTGTTCTTGTTATCCAAATGTGAAAGCACACAATGCAGTGCTGTAGATACCGCATCCTCTGTGCTTCTGTTATTACAATTGGCAAATTGGTGAAGGTCCAGTGAAGGGGGCAGACATTTTTTAAGATGTGCCGAGACCAACTTCATACAATGGGAGTGAGGGCTACTGGGCAGTAATCATTCAGGCACATCGGAGAGGAATGTTTCGGCACTGGCACTATAGAGGTGGTCTTAAAGCATGCGGGTACTGTTGCTTGGGCCAGAGACAGATTAAAAATGTCAGTAAAAACCCCAGTGAGCTGCTCAGCACATGCTCTAAGCACCAGTCCAGGGATTCCATCAAGGCAAGCAGCCTTACATGCATTTATTTGGCACAGTGCATTATGGACATCTATAGGTAAGAATGTTAGGGTCTGATAGTCAGCAGAGTATTCAAGTAGTCCTTGTCAAAACGGCATAAAAGTCATTTAGTTCGTCTAGGAAGGCACATTCATGGCGGTCATCGAGGAATCACTGGACTTATACTCTGCAATAGCCTGAATGCCCTTCCACATACGTCGAGGGTCAGAATGAACAAAATCTTCCTTCACCTTAAACTTGTATTCATGCTTAGCCTTCTTAAAGGACAAGGAAAGGTTAATATAAATTAAAAGTAAGTCTACTTTTTAAGGCATTCTTTTTAAGTACTTACTGCATATCTAAATTCCCAGATCCCTGCTTGCTTCTCTGAGATATGGTGCTGGCAGCCTACAGCAGTGTGAAGCCTACAGTGACATCACTGAAATCTCTCTCCCCTTCCTGTAGGTGCCAGCGGCAGCCTTCCTATTCTCTGAGCATGTGTGTAACTTGATCCTGTCTGCTGTTCTGTGCTACACATGCCCACCAGCCAATCAGAAGCAGATCTGCCGGGGGGGGGGGGGAAATGAAACACATGTGCGGTATGAGACAAGGAGGGAAAGATGGCTGCCTGTTCAAGAAAACAGATAGAAAATGTGAGTAAGTGTGACTGAGTAAATATTTGATTAGGTGAGCCAAAAGTGTGGCGTTTTTACTAAACAATAGGAGGGCTATTGGGCAGTATGCTTTTTAAATTTTGACTTGCATTCTCCTTTAATGCCCTTCTTCAAGTTGGCTCTGGACATGCTATAGGCCTATGTACCACCCAATCTAAAGGCACTATCACATGCTCTTAACAGCAACCGCACTTCCCTATTCATCCATGGCTTGTGATTGGGGTATGTAATGATCTGTTTCCGTGGAGACAGATCATTACATACCCCAATCAGAAGCTAGTATATATTGAACATACAGATTATATGCAAAAAAACAAGTGATAAATGATGCAAGAGGTAAAGCGGGCTCTGCCCAAAAGAGCTTACAGGCTGATAGCAGGGGTCTTTTTTCACATGGAAAAGATCAAATAACTAGAGGCCATTCCTTTTAAACTGAATTATTGTTTAAAGAAGAAGAATGGTTCTTCACAGCAAGGGCAATTTGGTTGTGGCTATCACCCTGCCTGGTGATGCGGAATTTCACAGTGGATCCATATCTGGTGAAAAGTTTCGCTTATCACTAGCCTGAACATCTAAACAGTTAGTTTAATATAGGTTTGTGTGTGGCTATTTATATATATATTTATATATCTTAGCGTATTGATAGGTATGCACTGTGAGTTATTTGGAGGGGTAGAAATGAATGGACCTAAATTAACTATATATAATGTTTAAATGAAGAACATATGTAAATGTTGTATAATAAGGCTAACGTACACAAGAAAATGTGTGCCAATACAGTGTGGAATTTATACAAAAATAATGGGATGTAGTATATACCAAAATAATGTTCACATTATTTTTGTATATACTGAACACAGTATTGGCACAAATGGATGTACACTATATAAATGTATTACACTATAGGGCAGATTTATCACAACTCAAATTTTGACACAGCTAAACTCGCTACCACAAATGTCAGTCATTTATCAAAAGATCCGAAAAAAAAGCACAAGCTGAAAAAGGCTGGAGAACTGCAACTTTTTTAAATTGTTGCTCGATAACTGCGACTTTTTCATATTATCGGGCAAAAACCACGAAGCCAAGAAAGAACTTTGAGGGACATGTGCCATTGACTTCTACATGGTTCGACAGGTTTTAGCTGAAGTGTTTTCGAGTTTGGACTGGTTGAAGTTTTGTCACATAATAAATCACAAAACAGTTAATCAATGGCCCCTAAATTTTGTTTGTGTGCGCTTCCATATAGTCATTATGCTACTTTGAGCCTATTCCCCAAAATCTTTAAAAAGACAAAAAAAGCTCTGACCACTGACCAAAGTAACTATGTAACTGTGTAATGCTCCTGAGCTTTGTGGTCTATAGGGTATGCCGATATGTATTCAACCACCCACACTTTCTCAATGCAGCACTGCCTCAGGGCACAACCAGCACATTATGCATAAGTGCCAAAATACAGGCCAGTTTTTCACATTGCCCCACACATAGTAAATGAGGCCAATAATCTACAGAGACAAAATATAACATCAGCCAAATGTTAGAATGTTTTGTTGTGAGCCATATTACAAATGGAGTGAATTTCTCACCACTTTCTGCAAGCTGATATTGCAAAAGGGAGCTTTTTAAAAAGACGTAACCTTGACATTATATAAAAGCGTAGCTCTCATCAGATTGACTTAGAGGAAAACTGCAGTGTTGGCACAAAGCTGAGAGCTACTGAAAACTTCCATCACTGCGTTTCACACGACTGGACTTTGTCAGAGGTTACACACCTGAATGGAAGTAATCGTCAGTTTTCACTTTTTGTAATACCAACTGCGACTGAATTGTGTTGTTTTAATATTATTTTCCGAAATATATGTGGAGGATAACACTTTCTTTTCTCTCTGTCTTTCCTACCTCTGCTGGCCAGCACAATAAAAACCCTCCTTCTTTATTTCTTTCCATTGCTTCTCATGTCTGCCCTACGCAATTCTCAGAAATGAAACACGTTTCTTCTGTTTCCAACATGGCAACAACAGGGTTAAAAGCCATGTGGAAACCTGCGGTTTGCAAATCCGAGATACTAAAGCATTTAAACATTTGTTGTTTCCCTTAAGCATTAAACTTTCAACTTGCCATCAACACATGCAATACATTTTTTAATATAATAGCACAAACTTTAAACATTTAGAGGCCCATATATCAACATTTTCAATGTAGTCGTTTTAGGGGTTTTGAAAACCATGAATAAACTCATTTGCTCTTAAACCACGAATGCCAAGTGATTTATTAAAACTTTCTTTTAAATGAAGCATAAATGAAAAAAACTGGTGCAAAAATCCAAACGTGAATTTTTTGTTTTGTCGCACAAATGAAAAAAAACTGAAAACCTTTTAAAACCAAAAAACAAAGAAAGATTAACCAAATGACCGCAGGTGCCAATAACTGTGCCATTGACTTCTACATAACTGTGACAGCTTTTAGATGGCATATTTTTACTTTACAAATTGTTGTAACAACAAAGGAATATGAACATTAGTAAATGCCCCTATTGAAGTTTAAAATGGTTTTACCTGATTTTTCCAAACAGATTGTTCCGTTTGCTGTGGGTTTGGTAAAACACAGGTGTGTCCTAACGCTCGGCAGCTGTGAGCAGGTATTGTAGCTGGCAACTTGAACTTTGTTTAAATGAGAATGTTCTTTTTTCCTTTTTCTGTTGAAATCTGTGCAGACTTTTCAGTTAATATGTACATGTATGTGTAAAGTTTTATAATTATTGGTCAAAATTTATATTTGTTTAGTTTTAAAAAATGTGATGTCACTGAAATGTGAAACATGCTGGGAGCTTTGGGTATAAAAGGCCACTCCCGGCAGCAAGAGTCAGTCTGGTTTTGGCTCTGTACAAGGAAGGGTCTGTGAAAGCCTGTAATGTCATGCTTTATTGAGCCATTTAACATTTTTTCTTTTGCCTTAATGAAATAAAGCTATATTTTTTTGACAAGCAAGCTTTGTAAAAGGACCCACACCATCCTTTTATGTTAATATGCAACTGGCATGTCAACACCAAGAATAAGGTGTTGCCTAATAATCGAAAACAACATTCTAAGCAACTTCCAATATGAGTGTATTCAAAATTTTCAGTCACTATAGAAAGCAGCATTTTCTGAACTCCTGGTTGTTTCTTTTTAAACAGTGTTGCAAAGGTCAGTCTCCCCCAGCAAGTTAGGTCTGTTAGTCTGCTGCCTTGTGTTACATTGTTTCAAACACCAGAGCCACCAGGGCAGGGAATAGAAAAGGACAGACAAACACTACTTCTAATAGCGTTATATATACAAATAACTAAAAAAAATTACAAATTAATGCTGACAGAAGAAATTAGGCCAGGTTTAATGATAAAACAGATAGGGAACTAACCTTAAAGGTGGTGCAGTGGTTAGAAAATGGTAAAAAAAATATATGATAACATTATGTAGTGAGGTTTTTTTGCCCAATTGATGGCCATTGCGGCATCATAGAAGATGTTTAAATGCTGCTATATATATATACCCAAGGGCCTATGCCTAGGGCAGCAGCTTTTGGGGGAGGTAACTGTATAACAGAGCTTTTTTTTTTTTTTTTTTTAAAGTACAGATTGGGGTAAAATACAGGCAAATACTACAAAGAATGTTTTAATTTGTTTAAGAACTGGAGCCTGAAGTTTTTTTTCAGTAGGATCAAGAACAAAAAAGTTTGATGTCCTGCAGATTTATCTGGGACTTTGTTATTCAATAAACATAAGAGAATTTGTAGAGGTTTTGAATAATATTGCAAGGCGCTGTACATACATATAATATATGGCAGAATGCTTATTTGCTGTCGCTATAGTCCTCTAAGATTATTAAGTGCAGAAGATGTTGTTTAATGGCAGGAGGCTTGTACTGAGCCACATGTTTTTCAGGAACCTCACTTGCTACTTCTTAGTACAGTAAATTAAGGCTGAATACAAAATCAAGCTTAATGAGTCTATTACCGTATCTGATTTCACACTGTGCAACCAGCTTTAAATTTCAGATAAATTGCCTCATTTGTACTTCCTATGAAGTGGTTTGTCACTTAGGAGTATATTCACCAAGTCCTGTTAAATCAGGGAAAACAAAATGTTGTTGCCTGAAGCAAAAACAGAGTTAACGTTCTTGATCAACTACCTAATAGGAAAAATAATCATCTTAAAAAAAGGGACAAGCAATATGCAGAACATTTTCTTGTCCTAAAGGAATAAGGTAGATATAGAAATGGGGTTCATCGCCATAGAAAGGCTTCTTTATCTCATTAATTTACCGGATTTATTTGATGCTGGCGCTATACAGAAATCAGATTCTGTTTTTAATATGTGAAACACAGGATCAAAGACTCAATTCAGATGGGACTTAAAAAATGTTATGCAGATTGTAAAGCCTATGATGATTTTTTCAGTTAATCATCATAGGTGAGACCTTTTGGGTTCCAGCCCTCCAATATGTGGTAAGACATTCCTTTCCTTTGAAAAATCTTTAAGAAAAGACAATATTATGGTATCTTTCAGTTTCAGAATATCTACAACAGCAAATAAATGCATAGTTAATACAGGTGTAGGATCTGTTATCCGGAAAACCCATTATCCAGAAAGTTCTGAATATTGGGAAGGCCATCTCCCATGTTAATCAAATAATTCTAATTTTTAAAAATTATTTCCATTTTTCTCTGTAATAAATAAAACAGTACCTTGTACTTGATCCCAACTAAGATATAATTAATCCTTATTGGAGGCAAAACAATCCTGTTGGGTTTATTTAATGTTTCAATTATTTTAAGTAGACTTAAGGTATGGAGATCCAAATTATGGAAAGGTCCCTTATCTGGAAAACCCCAAGCATTCTGGATAACAGATCCTATACCTATACTGGTAATACAAACTTAGGCAGTCTTAAGGCTTGGCTTTTATGGCTATTTAGTAGTCCCAATATGTATTCACCCATATCCAGCTCTAATTTGTCTTTTGGCTCGGTCATCCTCCACTGTTTTGGGAATTCTGGTGGGGCAGTTCCACATTATTATTGATACAGGTATGGGATCCATTATCCATAAACCTGTTATCCAGAAAGCTCTGAATTATGGGAAGGTCATCCCTTATTCCATTTTAATTAAATAATTCAGATTTTTAAAAATGATTTCCCTTTTTTTCTGTAATCATAAACATTAGCCTGTACTTGATTCTAACTTAGATATAATTAATCCTTATTGGAGGCAAAACAATGATTTGATGAAATTTTAGTAGACTTAAGGTAATGAGATCCAAATTACAGAAAGGCCATTTACACACCCTACAGGACTTCCTTACTCCTCCGCCCAATTTTATCCACTGAATTAGGATAAATGTGTGGGGAGAAGGTTCTTGTGTTTCTGGGTAACTTGGAAAGGACATTGTGCTAAAAGCTGTGAGATCAGGTTGATTTATTGCTTTGTGTATCTCATGTCACTGTTTACTAACTATATGTACTTTAGTGGTGCACAATGATTTATCCACTTGTTTTTGCCAGAAAAGTTGTATATTTGAATCATACTCAGGAGAGTGTATAATCCTGACTCATGTTACTGTTTTTAAGTTCACCAGCTGAATATAATTGCTATAAAATCAGCTGTACAATATAAATTTGTGAAGGGATCCAGCTACAGATACATTCCAGAGTAGACTAATATTTCACTACTCCTACAGGTAACTTCCAACTCCATCTGTCCAAAACAGCAATTAATATAAATGTAAACATTTTTTTCTTGAAGAACTTCTCTATGAAAATATCTCCACCTTACAGGCGGCTCTTAAAGATATTGAAAAATGGTTTGAGATATATGAAAATCTATCTCTATGAAGTAATACTGAGCCATAGAGGCCTATCTATTAAACACAAGATTGTTATTCGAGAAAATTGAGGTGAAAAAAAACAAAATCTTGATTTTTTTTCAAATTTGAGCTTTTGAAATTCGAATAAAAAAATTTGTCAGCAAAAACCTGGTCAGCTGTTATAGAAACCAATGTTAATTTCAGCGTTCAAGTTAATTTGTTTTTTGAGTTCTAACTGAGTAACTGAGATTAGTTCCATGAATTAACACAAGTAAATTTTTCCAATTCTAATGTTTTCATAAATAGCAGTTGGGAAGAAGTAAATCTCAGAAATAAAACTTGATCAAGTTTGATCGCAATTTTTTTCACAAGCAAATTTAGGAAAATATTGAATCCAACCAGCTACATGTGTATTTATCTCCTGATTTCAGCTAATGGTATCATATACTGTAGATTGTTCATTTGGGGGTATCTTATTAACTCATTATACTATACTACTGTTTCTATTTCTTAGGCAAGGGATACCTGAAAACCCATTATCTAGAAAGGAGAGTCCATTTTAAGCAAATAATTCATTTTTTTCAAAATTTTCTTTGTAATAATAAAACAATAGCTTGTACTTAATCCTAGCTAAGTTACATGAATCCATATTGCTATGTTTAATTGGTTTTTAGCACACTAAGGGCCAGATTTATCAAAATTCTGATTTTAGTAAGTTTTTTGAAACAATGAATATGCTAATTTACACAAAAACCGCAAATGTCTAGTCATTTATTAAAAAATCTGAATTGCAAAAAGCACAAATAAATTAAAATGCAAGGAAAACAAAAAGAACATGAAAACCGTGAATTTTCTTTGGTTTTTACATTTTCCTACAAATTTGAGCAAAAACACACAAATGAAAAGACATGAAAAGAAAAAGAAATACAAATGTTAGTAAATGATCTCCTTATTGTTTAGTAAGGAAATGACAAACAACGACAAAAAAGGCGTATTTTTCAAAGATTTTTTAGGTACTAAGGGTCAGATTTTTAAAATGAGAGATTAGAGGTGACCAGAGAAAAATTCCACCCACTTTCTATTCATTAGAAGCCTATTTAGCCACAGGTGAAAGTTTACTATTTGATAAATATACTTTTAAAAATCCCATAGGAATAAATCAAAAGTGGGTGAATTTTCCTGTAGTGAGCTCTCATCTCACATTTTAAAGATCTGCCCCTTATTCCCTAAGAAATCTTTGATAAATCTGCCCCTTTTTGTCACACATTCCTTATCTTAAGCACCCACAGTGGTCTGAGGTATCAAATTCCAGGCAATGTCATTTTTTTAACCTTGATTATCTAGATGATCAATATAATTTGACTGATTCAGAACAAGAACTTCTAAGTCAGTAATAAATTGTAAAAATCATCCCAGATCAATTTTTCGTGAATCTGACCATCGAAGATTAGCTGTGCACATAAATTGCATTGTAAGTAACCTTTATATTTGTACTGTGTCGGAAAGAAGTTGGTGCTTAGCGCAAATGTTTTGTTTGTTTTGTAACATGATACATAAATTACAACATAAACAAACAAACAAAAACGTTGATTATCCTGTAATGAGGGTGAATCACCAGTTTAGCTACAGTTTTTTTCTTTTGTCATGCGCTTGTTTTCTGTTGTGAGGTGCTAGAATATTAATACTGTGACATGTTACACATCTTATTTAACTGTTGGCCCTTTGCTCCCATTAAGTGCTACTGTTCAGAGGCAGGTCACAGCTTTACTGTAGGGCAAACTTGGTTCAGTGCGGTAGTGTTTAGGGTGAGCCTTCATCCTGTTTTGGGCCGACTTCTCACAACGAATTAGCTTTCAAATGCAGTCTATAATTAATTAGTACCAAGCATGAAAACCTTGTCATTTAACAGGCCTTTTTATTTCTCTATTATGCTAACAGTAGGGATTGATCCATTAAGTGCTTAGTTATTTAGTACTTTTGTAAAACTGTGAAGTCTAATTATATATTTTTTATTTTCACAGTACCTAAAATATACAATAGGTTTTCTTTTTATAGAAAACTGTAACATTACTTCTTAATGCAACAACATATATTTTAACAAAATTATTCCCTTGGTTTTCAGTTCTCCGTTCATAGCCCTCTTTAGTTTGATTTGAAGAGACAACATAGAGAATGTTGAAGATGTTATATGCACCAGCAGAAGTCTGATATATATGTATTTGTGTGTGTGTGTGTATATATATATATATATATATATATATATATATATATATAGAAACAATGCAGAAGAACGGCACTCACAGGATTTGCTGAATCAATCAACATTTCGGTCCCCCCACAGGGACCTTCGTCAACAGGAAAACAGTACAACATCAATTGACTCCTGATGAAGGTCCTTGTGGGGGACCGAAACATTGAGCAAAATAAACCTTTCAACACGAATGTAATATCTAGAGTGTAAAATAATGTTTACATATGTGCTTCCTGGCACATGTTACCTAGATACCTGGGTGGGATAGTTTTCCCCTACTGGCCTATGGAGGTAATTATCATTTCCTGTTAAAGTTAAATATAGCAACTGGAAACCCATGGCTCTTCCACTTTGACTTCCTTCTGCTGAAAAAAAAGGAAGGGTCCAAGGGTAAATCGATTAACTCATCACAGAATAGAAGAGGTCCAGCCACACTACCCTGAGACTTCAGCTAAGGGAGCCAATCTAGCTGAGATGCTGAGAAGGCACTCAATGAGCAATCTTCCAAGTCGATTTTATTTTTGTACAGACAGAGGCAGTGAAGATCTATGTCTTCCAAAATGTTCCTTTCTGTTGATTCCCAGCACATGCCCTGTGCTGCTGTCAGTTAACTAAGCCTAGGGACCAACTCACCATATGCTGTATATACAGAATATAAAAGTCACAATACAAGGCTGATTGATTAGTAATTAATTCAGATTTCCCATTATATAGCATCTAAAAAAACAGTGCAATTAGCATCAGAACTTAACCATCAGCCCTGTCAGACAAACCTGACAGACAAACCTGAGTTTCTGCTTGATAATTTGTGCTTAGCTTTTCAACAGCTGCCCAGATTGCACTGAGCATGTGCAAGTGTCACTGACTCTGCTCCTTGATAATTAAAATTATAAAGATGCTGAACCTCTGGGTTGGTGCAGTAATTTCTATATATATATAAAATGTAGCATTTCTATCCATATTTATTTTATTTTTTATTTCTTCTTTAAATTCTACTCTTTTTTTATGTTTCAGAGACATGTATGACTGAAGATGTTGGGTGTAGGAATGATGTGGATAGTCTTTGTTTATTCAAGTTCATGCAAGTGAAAGAATAAGGAAGGCAATATAAAGTAGCTGAAATATACCCTTATTCAGGACCTGCATTTCCCTACAATAATAAAACACATATTAACTGAAAGAACATTATATTGATATTGAGAAAAATGATGCCTTTTATTTTTCTTTGTGTAATTATACTTTATTAATTTTAAATAATGAATGATATGGTAATATATACATACCATGCTTAAAATCCGGACTTATAAGGGATCTTGCATATTGATAGGCATAAATGAGGTATAATTAACTATTCTAATATCCTCCCATTGAGGCAGCTGAGATGTCGCCAGTAAATTATACCGAATTCTATTTTATTTTATTAATTTATTGTTAAAATTATCATTCAGCAATATATTACTAGGAACTGCATTAGAGATTCCCATTGACTTGATTTCTCATTAATTCTTCTCACACCACTTTCCTTGTGACATTTGAACTTTTTTTCATTATATAAAACAGATCTTAAAATGACATTTCTGAGTAACAATCATGGATACTAACATTTTATATTAAAAATTCAATCTGTGAAAAGTTAAATGCATTCTGGTTTAAGCAATGATTTTAGTTAATG
This sequence comes from Xenopus tropicalis, assembly GCF_000004195.4. Classification (NCBI taxonomy): domain Eukaryota; kingdom Metazoa; phylum Chordata; class Amphibia; order Anura; family Pipidae; genus Xenopus; species Xenopus tropicalis. The sequence goes on along the minus strand of NC_030677.2, from coordinate 178,627,632 downwards.
TTTTCCATATGGCACAATTTAAATTTTACAGATTTTCTCCTTGTCTGCTGTATATTGGGAAATTACACACTGAACATTAAACACAGACATGTACAGGGCCTCATTTATCAAACTGGACAAAAGTTGCTCAACAAAGGCTTTTTGCTTACGCAAGAATTGTCTAATTAATTATAACTATTTTTAGGCAGCTGCGTGATTCTCTTTTTGGTGTGAATTTCTTTTAGCAAGAACAGATATGATACTAAACAAAAGCAAAAACAATGCAGATTTCTTTTAGATGCAACAACTTTACAATATACTGTATTTCATATTCGTCTTTTACTTATATATATATAAGATAGTTTGCAGTAATAGTAGAGGCTATCATAGCTATAAACACTGCACATAATATAATACGTATTATAAACATTTCATTAAAATAAGTGTTAATCTGTAAATATCCAGAAAAAATATATATATAAAGAGTGCTTACTGATGTTATCAATTACAATCTGTATTTAGCAAAATCACTTGTGTCAGATTACTCACTGAAACTTGAGTACTATATACTGGATAACATACACTAATTTATATCCTACTATGTGGCCTAAAAAAAGAATCTTACTAAACTGTTATATGTTTCAATAAATATTGCCCTTTTACATCTATACCCTTGAGCCACCATTTTGTGCTGATCTGTGTGCTCCCTCAGAGATCAGCTGACAGGAAATAATGCAGCTCTAACTGTAACAGGAAGTAGTGTGGGAGCAAAAGGCAGAACTCTGTCCATTCATTGGCTGATGTGACCTAACATGTATGTGTGCCCTTGGTTTGTTTGTGTGCAACGTGAATCATATGATCCCAAGGGGCAGCCCATAGTACTTAAAATGGCAATTTTCTATTTAGGATAACCCACTGGCACAAAATAATAAAATACAAATTGTGGTGAAGCCATTTACATTTGGCCTGTTTTATGCAATCTATTTTTATAGAGACCTACATTTTACATGAGAATTGTCTAATTAATTATAACAAATCTGGAACCTGGGCCCAAGTAACAATTCCATAGCATATGTACAAGTGTAACTTATGGTGATATCGAAAGCATAAGAGAAGAAGGAAATAAGCCATACAATTCGGTGGTCATATAAAATGCTGTGTAACAAATGTGGAAGGAATATTCTATATATAAAGCTTAAGGCTACAAACAGGGACTTCTAGTGCCTCTTCTCAGTTCTCATTACTTATGGCACCAAGATCAAGCTCCTGTTCGTTTCATAGTTTCTCAATGACCATATGATGAAGGACAGAACAGGTCCTGCACATGCCTCTTATATAGGATGATTAGAACCCTACTCAGTTGTGCTTGTCGGAGCCATTGTTTGACCAGCAGTTCTTCAAAAAGATATCTCTTCTCTATCCTCCATGATACCAATTTAATTAAAATTGCAATTTTTCTGCTTTAACATTATGCCAATTTTAAAGATACAATGAAAGTGGACATCATTCTATAGAGCCGTTTCACTGAGAAATTCAATGAGTTTGTAAGGATCTTACCCGACTAAGGGGTCAGCATGTCCAGGACCTTTGGTGGTGCGGCGATTCGGTATCATGTGTGCATGCGAATCGTTGCAATGCTGTGCTCGCGAATAGTCACAACGCTGGGTGCGTGAATAGTCGTGGCGGTAGAACACGGGTGCGCACACGTTTTGGCGCATACGCATTGCGCTTTAAAGGACGCAGAGGCCTGCAACTCACTGTGAAGTGATCGTTGCTTTCCTAGTGTGTCACTGAGCGTTTCTGGTTATCGTTTCTTGTGTTTGACCCGGCCCGTTCCTTGGATTCTTGATACCTGCTGCCCGAACTGACCTCTGCCTGCCTGATCTGCCTTTGACTATTGATTCTGTTACTACGCCCGGACTTACAGCACTCCTGCCGAAACGTACGAAAAAGTCGTGCGCCGTACGAAAAAGTTGTGCGGACGCCCGAAAAAATCGGCGAAAATACGATCAGATCGTTGGTATGAATGCTCGAGTGTTCGTGCTTTTGTAAATGTGCCCCTAAGAATAATACATTTATAGCTGTCAACACATCCCACAGAAAACAGTTGATTTCTGTTATACCATCTACTAATACGCTACTGTAAATATAGACTTTTGTAGAGTCATCAATATTTGCTATGTGTTGGTAGCTAATAATTACAGGCACTTATTAAATGAATTGGCTTTCTTTTTTTTCTAGTTTCTTAAGGATACGTGTATGACTTAAAGGCCTTGCCTTCAAAAATAAAAATATATAATTAAGTATTACAATTGGTGACATTTTGATGTATAGAAGGAGATTGTAGATCGTTTTGATTTACATTTCAAAAGGAGATTTCTTTTGCAGATGGAAAAACAATTAAAATGAAGGATACCTTGTTTAGCAGGATTCATTGACTGCTCAGAAGTAGGAGGGATACCTTGCAGACTATTAACTAATGAAGTGTTTAGATGAGGGTAGAAGTAGAGAAGAATTGTGTAGACAAGTAACATGTTTTCTTTTGCTGAGAGTTGAAGAGGACAAAGAGGGACCAAAGAACCATTTGGCTCTTTTAGTCAGACTTACTGAAACAGCCAAATTATGACAGTTGCAGGAAATAAGAAGGAAGGAACAAGTATGGTCAGATCTGAAGGAAAGTAATCTAACTAGATGGCAGAAGACTTGAAAGATAACCTTTGGTATCATTCTATATTGAAGGTCTGCAAGAGAAAAGCATCAAAAACCAAAAACAAATGTTTAATGTCATAGAATTTACGTTTGCCCTCATCTAGCAACCAATTAGATGTTTGTTTTCAAACAGCTGATCAATAAATGCTACCTGCTGATTGGTTACTAAGCATATTACAAACATAAGAACATGTATTACCCCCTTTAAGACCTAATTGGACAAGGGGAGAAGACAGGACTAATTCCATCAATAAACCAAGCAGCCTAAAGGGATTAGAAACCCTTAATAAAAAGGCATTACTTTTTTCTTTAGTATTCTATATATGTGTTATACTTACAATACAACATACTAGCAAATATTTTCCTGTTTATTACAATGGTGTACTGAGTTTCAGGCAATTCTGTTCCTCTTTTGTGACTTGTCATTTAGGTCAAATAAACAGCGACAGTAATTTTCAATCTTCTATTTACATTAGAATTTTAACCTACAGAAATACATGCATCATATTTATTCTAGAAATGAGCAGTTTCTCCTCTACCCAGTTGTATAAATGTGATTTTTAAATTAGTCGTTAACAGCCTGTGTCCAAAGTCCAAAATTGCATCACTGGAGTGCTTCAATTAAGGCCAAAAGGGAAAATAAACATGTGTGCCTCCAGATGTTTTCAAACCACAAGCCCCAGGAGGATGACTGGGAGTTATAGGTGAGCAACAATTTATAGGGCCACTGCCTGTTAATCTTTGTTTAAGGTATGTATAACAGCACCCACCTAGTGGTGAATTTGAGTTGTGACAAAAAGTTGAATATTACTCTCATCCATCTTATTATGCCACATTGATGACCCCTATCAGTCCTGGACTTTTCTGTTTCTCCATCTAACCTTCTATTTTGATCTCTAACAGCAGACAGCTGATCTGGTCTGTTCTGAAAAGCGAACCCTTTCCAAATTTAACAGATCACCTTCAGATCACCACGTTGTCACTTTTTTTTTCTCGCACATTCCACCTCCTGCTAACCCTCGGTCAAACATCCTCACTCTTGCACTATTAAAATAGCTGCCTCTCCTCCTGCAGTTCTTCCTCTGATCCTGATTCACTTGTCAATACCAATAACCCATTTTTGGCCTCTACTTACAACACCCATGCCCCTCTGTAGCTAAAACACAGTCGTGCATACAGTGCCTGCCTGAGCTAATCTCTTAGACATGATGACTCTGCTCTGATCTGCAGAATGCATTTTGGGGAAATCCATGACAAAATCAAATGTCTGACGCTATAAATTTCTCATGGTATGCCTCAATTCTGCCCTCTCCCAGGCTAAACAAAATTACTGCAGCATACATTAAATTAACAAATTCAATCCAAGATGCTTGTTTTTAATATTCAACATTCTTTTTCATCTCTCAACAAATAAATATACACATAGTTCTACATATTCCCCAGTATTCTGCAGATGACTTCAAAAGCAAAATATCCATAACAATTACTTAAACAGTGTGCTCATGTCCTTACTCTTTGCTCTTTAGCTTCCGGTACTTTCCCCTCTTTATTCAAACAGGTCTGTTTCATGTCAAGGCCATCTTAAAAAGGTGATCTTGGACCCACACTATCAATCTAACTATTGTCTCATCTCTCTGAATTCCTCTGTAAGGCACAGTCTCTTAAGTTTATATGCTGAGGACTTCTTTTACTAGCCAGTTGAACTGAAGTAGCTGCTTGGATAAGTAGTGAAACCTCTTTTTACTTAATTACTCAGCAAGTCCAGTTGTTTAAGACTTACAAATGCTGTATAAAAGAGGTAGACCTTCCTAAAATACTGGGCCGTGCTGTATAGTAAAACAAAAGTGAGCAAATAAATCATCCAAGAAAAATGCATCAAATGTGTATTATGACACCAAAAGGGTGCACAACCTTTGCCTTGCTCTACAGCTCTCCCCAATCCTTGTACACATTTTGTATTTCAATGATGCCTTTTCAAGAGGACCCCCCAAGAGGGCTATTAGATCTATAAAATTATATTAAATCAGCATTGACAGAATTAATGTTGCTTACATAGCTACTCTGGCAGTATTGTAGAAATGTTATCAAACTTCTCTTTGGGGAAGGAGGTTTTGAAATAATGCACAAAAGTCGGATACAGTATATTTATGGCAGTGTTTCCCTGCCACTGAATTGTCACCGAATGGGAGAACCTGTATTTTCTGACAAATAAGTATAAACCGTCATGCATAATAAAAGAAATCAATGTATTGTAGTCAGCTGGTGTTAATTAAATATAATTATGCTCAAATCCAAAAAAACTTACAGTTAAACAGCATTGCTAATGTTGAAACTGAAATCAAGAGATCTTTCAATTGTACAGTAGCTGATGATGTTTTGTGTTTATATAATTCCGGTTATTTGTTAATGTCTTGTTCTACAGTTATAAAATGCTAAAAAAAATATTGTTTGCGTTCCTTGATAGCAGCACGCATAAGTGGCTAGCTAAATATTATTTTCGAAACATAATCTGTCAAACAGCCCGTAGATTCGAGCCTGTTGTGACAAACCCCCACAGATTATTTGTCAAGTAATTCAGAAAACCAAATATTTGTTTTTATTTAATTTGCATGCAAATAGACACGAATGGGGAAACAGAGCAGCATCTGAGCTTGATACAGTTGTCATTTTAAATTCTGGTAACATTCATTATTATGCATGCAGATGTTTCTGTTACACCTAACATCTGCCAATATCATCGAAACCCCAGGAAGTGGACAAATTTGTGAAAACTTTTATCCTTGCAGTCTGCTATCTATTTCATGCACGCTAATTTTGCACATCTGAGTCCGCCATACGAAGGCAGCTTCTTTTTACAGTTCTGTCTCGGGAGCATTGGACTAGAACTGAACAGACAGAGAGCCAATTTATAAAAGGATGACATATGTCATGTTCAAGGTATCACTAGAGGGACCAAGTGTATGCACCATACCATTTTCTGGAGCTCCAGTAAAAAAATATCAGTTCTTACACTTAAAAGAAAAAAAAAAGTTCAAAAGAATCATCTGTAGTTAATAAAACAGGATCCCTATATAAAGATGTGCCATTGTTAAGGTATCCTATGGAGAAAATACCTTAAGGTTGAATCTATAATGCAGAAACTTTTAGGTATCCAATGTTTCTCAGTTAATCATAATGTCACTGTAGCTTGCCTACATTTTCAGACTAATTTGAAGTTTTTCTAGGGGGGAGGGAGAAGGATGATTCTAAAGTTTTCCAGAGAGATTCCTTAAAAGACATATAAACCCTACATTTTCCTACCATGTATATAAGTTGGGCACATCTCTTCCACCCAAACCACACCATATGTATTGCATATATCCCCTTTGTTCACCAGCACCATCACATTTTTCTAAAACAAATAGCAGCTTTCACCCAGTGGCCATTTTCCCTTTGACATCATTAGTGATATTTACATCTGCAAAGAGTGCACAGCTGGAGCAGAGTTTCTATGGAAACCAGCATTGCCTCCCCTTCATTGGCTGCTAAACTGGAGGGCATATTTGTAAACATGAGTTGTGAAGAATTGGGCATGCTCGGTTAGCCAACAGTCAAAGTAAATTCCTAAGAGAGAGGGCTGAGTGGGTAAAGGTGGCCATACACATAAAAATTACGATCTTTCCTGCGACCAATTGTCGCTAATACACTCCATTGACGATCAGGGTTTAGTCATCAGATATGGAGGTAGAAACAATAGGAAATCTATCCTTATCTGATAATTCATCCCTAAACACAGATTTTGCTTGGGTCAAAATCTTTTGTCCTGTCTCATTGACGAGACAACCCATATCCAAGGCTTTTGTGATATCGGTCATCTCGCGATCCACTATACACGCACCGAATATCGTACCAAACCTTGTTTGGTGCGATAATATTGGTGCGTGTATGGCCAGCTTTGGAGAAGGAGAAGGAAATACCAAGTGACTAAGGAAACGCTGCAACCTTACTATTAACCTGTGAACAACCAGAGTGTCCCATCTCTCTGAATTCCTCTGTAAGGCACAGTCTCTTAACACCTGTCCCTATAAATTGCATAAGACCTTGGTAATCCTAGCACAGTAACCCCACAGAAGTTCCAATTGCCACCTCTCTAAAGAGTCAGAATGCACCATTGTACTTGGATTAGTGGAAGTTTATATGCTAAGGACTTCTTGTACTAGTCAGTTGAACTGAAGAAGCTACTTGGATAAGTAGTGAAACTTCTTTTTACTTAATTACTCAGCAAGTCCAGTTGTTTAAGTTTTACATATCCTCTATAAAAGAGTTAGGCCTTCCTAAACTAGTGGGCCCATCATCCAATAAAAAATGAGAATGTGTATGTGAAATGTGTATTAAGACACCAACTTTTGACTTGCTCTACAGCTCTCCCCAATCCTTGTGCACATTTTGTATTGCAATGATGCCTTTTCAGGAGGAACCCCAAGAGGGCTATTAGATCTATAAAATTATATTAAATCAGCATTGACAGAATTAATGTTCTTTGCATAGCTACTCTGGGCAGTATTGTAGAAATGTTATCAAACTTTAGTTGGCACCAGGGGCTATTGGCACTTGTTACTTGTGGTAACAAAACCCTGGAATTACTGTTGGGGCCAGGTTGATTCCAGAGCACTCATGTGCATAACTCATCTTCAGCAGGCACTCATTGCAATTCAAAAAGGGGCATGTAAGGGGCAGAAATACCTTTATCAATGTTTGCCAAATTTTGTGTCCATTTTAGCAATTTGCACTTGCACCCATAAGGAGTGTATAAGCAAACCCATATAAGGCCAAATTCTATGGAATAAAAGTACCTATTAATGTATTTCTGCATGAGATTTTTTTATACTTTGAAGAGACCCACCCTGCCTCTCACGAATACAATGATACTAAATGCAGGTGCATTTGCTCCACCTTTAACTGAGGCTGTTTAAGGTATATGGGATAAAAGAAATGTAAGGCCACTAATATTAAATGCACGTACGCTCAGGATACCTGTAACTATGTTGGTTAGTGCAACCAGAAAGCCAGACATTCACAGTCCTCCTATTTTATGCTTAAATAAATGCAATTATATTTTTTCATGTTAGAGGCAGCTTTGGGATATAGTTATACATTTATTGGTTAGTTGGAAATGCAACTCTTCTACATGGGGTGAGAACCCCTGTACTTAACATCTGCTCAGGGCTCATGTTTTTCCCCCCAATGCACCTTACCCTTCCTGAGTTGTGCCTGGAAACCTTAGGCCCCACTAGTTTTGATTGGAGTGCAAAGATTTTGCAACTATCACCTTATGTGCTGGCAGCACTATACACTGAAAAGACAGGATATGGGTGTCCCCTGGCATCCTTGTACAGGTACGGGATCCCTTATCCAGAAACCCCTTATCCAGAAAGTTTAAAATTATGGAAAGGCCATCTGCCATAGACTCCATTATAAGCAAATAATTCTAATTTTAAAAAATGGTTTCCTTTTTCTCTGTAATTAAAAAAAATTATCTTGTACTTGATCCCAACTAAGATATAATTAATCCTTATTGGAGGCAAAAAAAAGCCTATTGGGTTTATTCAATATTTAAATGATTTTTATCAGACTTAAGTTAAGGAGATCCATTATCCCGAAAACCCCAGGTCCCATTTTGGAGCAGGTATTAAGATCATGGCTGGGGTACACCGTGCCATAGCATTAATCATGGACAAGGGTATTAATGTTTACAATATGTTTAGGAGATGCAGTTTTGCAGGCCTTAGCACTCTAGCACTTGTGCAAACATAATTACCTTTCAGATCAATCACCTTTATGTCACTATATTTTATTGTTACTATATTTTATTTTAGACTTTTGTCTACCATATACTGATATGGTAGACAAAAGTCCAACTTATTGCACAATAATGAGATGGCACAACCTACAGATGGCATCTTAGTGAGTATATGTACACATCAGTCTCGAGAGGTCAGCCTCACTGGCACCAAGATCTGCAACACCAGACATATAGATCCTATTTACTATGCTCTGTAAATCCAACTGGCTTTTTTGGATCAGTTGGATCAGTTCTAACCTAGTATTCTGTATATTTGTACATGTCATTCAGACTTAGGAGTTCATGTGAACTGGATTCAACTCACGCTCAGCAAAGCTTGCAAAGACAGCTATCGGAGATAGCCTGCAGTTTGGCACCATCTGTATGGGTGTGCTACATCTGCAAATGTGTCGATGGCTCTGTATAAAACGTTATTGGCTTTGCAAGACAAAGATCTGAAAGGCAAGAATAAGATCATATTTCTGTTGTACAAATACAATTTTTCTTAATGTTTTCTATAATTAAAGATACTGTCTATCAATCTACCTATGCAATTTTGTTTACAGTACATAATGTCAAGGTTTAATTGATTGTAGCTGTAGTGCGGTAGTATAATCTGTGCCCAAATCCTCTGCAATAGTCCTTAGGGAACCCGAGTAGGACTTAATCACACCTATGACTGATTATATTGACATTACAATATTACCTTTTAGCTCTTAGCACTCTAAACAATTCAAGCTACTTATGAGAACTTTGAATTAACTATGTTGTACTTGGTATATTAAAAGGTTGATTTGGGTTTGATAAATGAGCAGTTATTCCTTCCTAAACACTTACCCTGGCGCCTAGCCGTCTTATCTTACACTCTAGGATGCAATTTCAGTAATGCCAAATGCTCCTTTTTGTGGTTCTATTTATCCCATAAATTTGTCTTGTTGCTTCACTTGTGTTTATTTCTCTTTTGTGTTATACTTGCTGTTGAATGGTTTTTAATTCAGTAATTAATATATTTTGTCTGTACTCTAAAATTAATATGAGCCAATTTTGCTGTGAGCTTTGCAATAAGACTGAGGTATGAAAGGGTGGGGTTATGCACAGTGCAACCAATGCTCAGGCAGGGGAACCCAGCAGTTTAGGAGAATCTCTAATCTTGACAATAGGGTTTTGCACAAAGACTAAAGCAGGAAGACGCTCACTCACATATACCCCATGCTGGTGCAGTTTTCTCCTAACAGGAGCACCAGTCAGGGGTTTCAGGTAAGCAATCACAATCCCTGGGGGGGTTGCTTAACATTTGGCGCCTCCCCAGTAATTTATCCTTTCCTTCTCCTTTGAAGATATTTGCGTCCAAACACACTCCTTACACTTTCAAATTGTTGTGCTGTGGTTATTATAAAAATTGTGTGCCTTTTGACACAAGGCCGCCCTGGAGCTACTGTCACCCTGAACAAGGCAGTAATTCCCGGGTTCCCACAGTGGACTGAATCAATACATGCAGTAGACTTGCACCCAAAGAATCCCATGCTAATTCTCCACTATGAAAATTGTAGTACCCAGCTACAACTACACTGGAATTGTGGGAAAAATATTGTATGGTAGATTGCTTATAAATTTGCACTCATTTACTTACGGAAGTAAATGATTTGATAGTCTTTACTGGGACACTCTGCAGTCCCCTACCAGTTTATATCACTCACCACTATTATATGAGTAACAATTTCAGTTGCTTTTAGAAACAGGTCCATAAAAGCAGGGCTGGAACGTGGGTAGGCAGCTCGGCCCGGTGCTGCATTAAAGGAAATAAAGCCAAAGAGCATTTCAGCAAAGTCATATAGTGTTAAGTACAGAAAATGCAGGTGCTAGAAATTGTCTTTTCATTAAGTCTGTACAATATCTCTGATATCATGTGTTTCCCAATTACTGTTTTACTACCCATAGTGCTTTTACTATGAAGCAGAATACATATTCTAACAGAAGCTTTTTGAAAAAATACAGAACAGTCTGTTGTTGCGTAGTTCATATCTCCCATTTAACACGGTCAGCGTCTTCTTCACATCTATTTATAAAAGTAAATGAGGTTGCTAATAATAGGCATACACTTATAGTGAGTCCACAATATGCCTAATAATTATCCTTTCCTTGAAGAGTTTTCTATCAAGTTTGCGATCTATGTTTTTGAATGTGTAAACTCTCCTTAGGTACAGAACAAGTCATTCAAAGGATCACATGCAATACTATAGTTTGGGGTCAAAAAACACAATTACTGCCTCTGCCCTTAGGCCATGAGCTCCCCTTGAAGGTTTAAGATTCCAATGGCAGTACACTAGCCCCCACTGTGGTAAGTTCCACCCCTTCTAACATTCCCCGGTTTGGCATTTATAAATGAAAATAATAAATCCAATTGCAATAAATCAATTCAGAGTAAAACATTTTGAATTGTTCTAATGGTGACTGATCTAAAAGAAAGGCATCAATTCAATAAATATCAGCCAACAATGATATTTAGCATGGAGAAATAAATTAACATTGCTCATAGCCTTCTATAGGATATAACATTGCAGGCCAGATCCAAACCCAGATTCATTATCCCATTACAGGTCTTCACAAACTCATTTAATTGGAACACATAGGGGCACATTCATTAAAGTACGACTGGTCCGATTACAAAAAAATAGTATTTTTTCCAAAGTGTACAACTTATGCATATTTTTTACGATATTTTCATTAATTTGCGGGACTTTTCCGTACTTTGCGACAATTTGCACGTATGAAAAAGTATAAAAGTTTTGGAATTCATTTAAGCTTCGGTATCATGACTTTCCTTGGGCCAGGTTGGAGCTGCAGAGTGCCATTGAGTCCTATGGGAGACTTTCCTTGGGCCGGGTTGGAGCTGCAGAGTGCCATTGAGTCATATGGGAGACTTTCCTTGGGCCGGGTTGGAGCTGCAGAGTGCCATTGAGCCCTATGGGAGACTTTCCTTGGGCCAGGTTGGAGCTGCAGAGTGCCATTGAGCCCTATGGGAGACTTTCCTTGGGCCAGGTTGGAGCTGCAGAGTGCCATTGAGCCCTATGGGAGACTTTCCTTGGGCCAGGTTGGAGCCGCAGAGTGCCATTGAGCCCTATGGGAGGCTTTCCTTGGGCCAGGTTGGAGCTGCAGAGTGCCATTGAGCCCTATGGGAGACTTTCCTTGGGCCGGGTTGGAGCTGCAGAGTGCCATTGAGCCCTATGGGAGACTTTCCTTGGGCCGGGTTGGAGCTGCAGAGTGCCATTGAGCCCTATGGGAGACTTTCCTTGGGCCAGGTTGGAGCTGCAGAGTGCCATTGAGCCCTATGGGTGACTTTCCTTGGGCCAGTTTGGAGCTGCAGAGTGCCATTGAGCCCTATGGGAGGCTTTCCTTGGGCCAGGTTGGAGCTGCAGAGTGCCATTGAGCCCTATGGGAGACTTTCCTTGGGCCGGGTTGGAGCTGCAGAGTGCCATTGAGTCCTATGGGAGGCTTTCCTTGGGCCAGGTTGGAGCTGCAGAGTGCCATTGAGCCCTATGGGAGACTTTCCTTGGGCCAGGTTGGAGCTGCAGAGTGCCATTGAGCCCTATGGGAGACTTTCCTTGGGCCGGGTTGGAGCTGCAGAGTGCCATTGAGTCCTATGGGAGGCTTTCCTTGGGCCAGGTTGGAGCTGCAGAGTGCCATTGAGCCCTATGGGAGACTTTCCTTGGGCCGGGTTGGAGCTGCAGAGTGCCATTGAGCCCTATGGGAGACTTTCCTTGGGCCAGGTTGGAGCTGCAGAGTGCCATTCAGCCCTATGGGAGACTTTCCTTGGGCCGGGTTGGAGCTGCAGAGTGCCATTGAGTCCTATGGGAGACTTTCCTTGGGCCAGGTTGGAGCTGCAGAGTGCCATTGAGCCCTATGGGAGACTTTCCTTGGGCCGGGTTGGAGCTGCAGAGTGCCATTGAGCCCTATGGGAGACTTTCCTTGGGCCAGGTTGGAGCTGCAGAGTGCCATTGAGCCCTATGGGAGACTTTCCTAGGGCCGGGTTGGAGCTGCAGAGTGCCATTGAGCCCTATGGGAGACTTTCCTTGGGCCAGGTTGGAGCTGCAGAGTGCCATTGAGCCCTATGGGAGACTTCCAAAAACATGCACTGAAGGTTCAAAGTCAGGAAGAGTTTTGTGCCATTTATGATTGTTGGGATACGTTAATTTAGTGATTTTTGGATCGCCAATTATAAACTATTGTTTCAATACAAAAATTTCAGAACTTTCGATCGTAACTACGAAATCTTCGTATTCAAATGAACGGAATTTTCTTGACTTTTGCAATCATCAGAAATGATCGGATTTTGTGATTCGGATTCGTACTTTAATGGATGTGCCCCAGAGTCTTGTGGTTTTTATAGTTCAACAAGAATGTATATATGTCTAGCTGAAATTATCCAGAGACAAAATACGGGGATATTAGAAGTCACCATGAGTTCCATGACTTGTTTAAAAGGACTTGGCCTTATGCCTCAGCATATGGTAATAAAAGGAGTTTAGTGACCATACCTAAAGGCATGAGGCAGAAGGCCGAGGGTGATGACACGTAACTCCATGTGTCTTTACCCTAATATCCTCATATTTTACAACATAGGGTACGTTATTAACAATAACACACAAGTTTCAGAGAGTGGTATGAAATAAATGACATCACTAAGCACCAATTATAACTCATGACATCACAAAGCACTGCTTATAAAGATGTACTTTACAGAATATTCATGGCTCTTGTTATTGTAACTTTGTTATGTACTATGGAAATGCTTGTGCACTTGACCATAAAAAGGTATGGCTACAAGACACTGTAAGGGGAAATGGCGCATCATGTTTGTGGTATAGCAATTTGTGTTTCTCTGGACTAGACATATATACATTCAAATAATGTGTTGAACCATAATAACCACATGACTATGTGTTCCAATTGAATGAATTTGTGATGACCTGTAATGGTATAGTGTTGACTTTTCCAGGTAGTGTCAGAATTCATTCTCATATCATACACTGTGACCCCCAGAGTGTACTTTTAATTGCTATGGGTAATGATGCATAATTCACATAAATGTCACTGCAGTGAATAAAGCAAGCAGGGCTTGGCATTATTTGTGCTCATATGATTTAGCAAATAGGCTGTTTATACTACAGGCCTCACAGCATAATCAATGTTAGTTATTAAGAAAGATCCAAGTTGTGGTTGTTCATGTAGGGGAAGGGGCGCTTAAGGGGGAGATGATAACTATGTATTAATATATAAGGGGATCATATTATTAACCCTCTAAAGCTTTATTTACCAGTAGGTCATTCCAGCAGACACAATGGCATCCGTTCCAATGAGAAGATAGAAAGTTCCACCTAAATATTCGGAAAGGATTTTTTACTGTGAGAGCTGTGAAGTTGTGGAATTCCCTCCCCAAATCAGTCGTACTGGCTGATACATTATATAGCTTCAAGAAGGGGTTGGATGGCTTCTTAGCAAGTGGGGGAATATAGTGTTATCCAAAATAGTAGATCCAGGGACTGATCTGATTGCCATGTTGGAGTCAAGAATGACTTTTCCTCCCTGAGGCAAATTAGAGAGGCTTTTTTTTTTTTTTTTTTTTTTTTTGCTTTCCTCTGGATCCGCTAGCGGTTAGGGAGTTTTCATATACACGTAACAGGCTGAACTCAATAGACGCGTGTGTGTATATTTTCAACCTAACTTACTATGTTACTATGTATCAGTGTCAAAATTATGGTTTATTATTTTTAACTTCGTTTATTGTATTACTCTGGGTTGTTAAGGGGTTGATCCATTTGTATATGTTATTATTATTTCTTTAGTTCTTTTTCATGCCACATTGTTTGTTTACCTCGGGGTGCATGATGTCATGATGATGTCATATTGATGTCACGCAGGTCTGTTTTGCCACCTGTGTTTTTAGTGAATTGTATGTGTTTGGATTTTACCTTGGAGCAAATGTATTAAATGTATTTTTTTTTTTCTCTGCATTTCAAAGAAATCGTGGCAAACGATTTTTTTTTTTTAAAAAACCTCAACATTTTCAATGAAAAACATTAATCAACTAAAACCTGGTCAACTTTTATAAAAGCCAAGGATGTATATTTTCAATGTTCAAGCAAGTTGAATTTTTAAAAATTAATGGAACAAAGAATCAAAAATGCTTTATCTGAAAGGAGCATTACCATTTATGGCACTATTACATGGAGATAACTGTTAATAACATGGTTACACGGTGGGCCACATCAGGCAGATCTAATTGTTTGGCCTGAGCACCAACGATCCAATCATAAGGGGTGCCTTCTGTGATCCATTGGGAGAGGACTCATCAACATTCAGAGGTGGGTCAAGTGATTGTTTGGCCCACAGGCAGTCTGCAGCTTTTACTGGCCAGTGTATGGACACCTTAAGGGCTCTGGCACATGGGGGAGATTAGTCACCCGCGACAAAACTCGCGACTCTTTTCCGGCGATTTCGGGAAATCGCGCCGCCGCGTCTGCCATCCCGCCGGCGACTTACATGTTCGCTGGCGGGATGGCGGGTCATGGCAACTGGGGGAGATTAGTCGCTCGCGAACAGGGAGTTTTGTCGCGGGCGACTAATCTCCCCCGTGTGCCAGAGCCCTAAGCTCTGGTGGGGCTGCTTTTTTAGCCTTTGTATGACTAGCTTAAGTTTAACACAAGTAAGAAATAAGAAAGATTAGCTAAGGCAGAGTAAACAGGAACAAAGGCTCATTTATCAACACAGAGCAAATTTGCCCATGGGCAGTAACCCATAGCAACCAATCAGTGATTGACTTTTTTCAGCCAGTTGCAGGTAGAATAATGAAGGCAACAATTTGATTGGTTAATGTGGGTTATTGCCTATGGGAACATTTGCCCAGTGTTGCTAAATGATATTGCGACTGCAAATAAGGCAAAAATGTTTAACTCTGTAGTGAAAATAATTTCACTATAATAAAAGGAGGTAACTATGTAATTAAAATATCCCTTTTCTAAAGGGTATTTTTTCATTACATCTTTTCAAATCTCTGGCTGATATGATTATGTGCCGATTTAAGATTTAAACACAACTAAACTTGTAAAGCATCTGCGGATAAATACAACTGTCTCTGAACTGCAGAACAAGAATGTTATTTTATCTAAAATTAGAAAGAAAACTTGGACTTGCTTGAAACGGCAGACAAAACATATTTCAATTGACAAGTAATAATATACAGTGGATTACACACGAACCCACATAAAAAAAAAGTTTTTCCTGGAATAATAAGTTTGGAAAACTCACACATCTCATCTCCATTTGTACTCAGGAGACCTCCTTACATTGCTTAAATTCTTTGTAATGTCATTTAACTTACAGAGAACTCTCATGATGATCCAGCCTATCTGTATTTTCACTTTGAAATATACACTTTCCCAGAAGAAATAACTTTGAGCCAGCCATCATACAGTAGCTAGAAGAGTATATTGTAATGGGGCTGAATCATGTTCCAAATATTCATTGTAAATATCCCCTAATGTAGCTTACCAATGAAATACAGTATTATATAAACACACATAAGTGTGGTTTTGTGTTCTAAATATAGGTAGATATAGACATACATGCACGTATATAGAGAAAAAGAGATTAACCATCATCCCGAGGAATTGTTAAAAAGAAAAAATAACACAATTTAGGAATTCCATTAGACTTTGTGCTTTAGGTCATTTATTTTGGTTGCTGTGGGTCATTAAAAAAACACTTATGCTCTCTAGCATTAAACCCATAGTTGTCGTAGTCTCCAGATATTACCCAGAAGCACTTGGGGGTTGTTAATGATTAATGCCATCGCAGTCCAGCCACAAACCTTTCTGCTGCAGATAATGCCAGGCAGCAAGCACGCTTGACACTTTTAATGTATAATTAAGTAGAAAAAGTCAGCACTCAGTATGCAAATTTTTCAAAATGATGAATGGTGCCATACAGCAGTAGGGATTGATTTGGTGTAAATGAAACTAATTAAGGAAATGTCAAACATAATTAATAAAACAGGTTTAAGCTGCAAAACATTGTCAGTTGAATGAATGAGGAGGCATTGGCTCCCATTGTTTCTGCTTTATTTAGAGCTTGTGTTTAGCTTGTACTTCATTCCTAAATGCACTTTCACCACCTCACACCCTCCGCTACCAATTCCCAGAGAGGGGGGAAAATAAATTTGCGTGTCTCTCCACTGACTGCAGAAATTAATTGCAGAAATCTTGTCCTATCCAAGTGTTACATTCACTCACAGGACATTAACATAACTAATTTGAAAAAGCCCAAATGACTGCATAATAGAGCACTGTCAGTATGCCTGACAGTCTTTGGTCATACCAAATTAGCTTGATTTTCTAATTGAAATTTTTTCTTAGATCCCTTCTCATAATTTTATTCTTAGCTATTCATTTTTGATAAGAACAAAGGTTTGTTAATTTAGAAAAAAAAGGCTGCTTGACCTATAATTACAAGGAGGAAATTAGGAGAGTTAGGAAAGTCAGATATAGTCCTTGTAATGATGCAAGAGGCCGCTGGGAATCCGCGGAATAATGGAAACTTCTATTTTTACCGGCGACCTGTGCACTGGGGCTGACTTTTACTTTGAAATCCACGTTAGCCTCAGATCACTTCATTAACTCTTGAAGCACCAAGAGAGCTGCAGAATTGCTAAGTTGCTGACTGAGTTGGTAAACACTATTGTCATAAATGAACTTGGCTGTAAGACTTAATTGCCTTATAGCTAAGGTATCGTATAATGATTTGTATTTTTACTGGTATTACATTAACAGTATTAAGACTAGCTGTTAGCTTTGAATTATTACCTATTGTATGATAAACAATTATACATATTATATATTGTATCCCTTCTATATTTTGTTATATACAGTATAGGACCCGTTATCCAGAATGCTCGGGACCAAGGGTATTCCAGATAAGGGGTCTTTCTGTAATTTGGATCTCCATACCTTAAGTCTGCTAAAAAAATCAATAAAACATTAATTTACCCCAATAGGGGTATTAATTATATCTTAGTTGGGATCAATTACAAGGTACTGTTTTATTACTACAGAGAAAAAGGAAATCAGTTTTAAAATTCTGAATTATTTGATTAAAATGGAGTCTATGGGAGATGGGCTTTCCATAATTTGGAGCTTTCTGGATAACGGGTTTCCGGATAAGGGGTCTGATACCTGTACTGATATTTTTGGTCTTGGCTTTGCAAAGAATATGCTGTATGTAATAGCAGTGAAACTAATTTTCAAAATTATACCAAGAGCTAATATAAAAACTTGAAGAGTAAGCAGTCCAATATAACTAGATATTAAAGTTCACAATTAATAATCATGATTTCAATTTAATTCTGAAAGCCTCTCTTTAATATGAACAGTATTTAAGATCATTTATGCTGTGAGCTTGGGAGATACTTTTAATAATTTTAGAACATGCCTGTTTTAATTAGCAGAGATTTAAGCATGGGTTGGGATCATAGCGGTTACAATCAAGGGGTTTTATTAAGAACGTTAAAGGGCCAGTAACACCTAGATATGAAAGTATCCTAAGTTAGTTTTGCTACTTAATTTCCTCTAATGACATCCTGGCTCCCATTAAGCAATGGAAATCGTACAAGTTAAAGGTGAAGAAAAGCTTGGGGGTGCCCAAATGTTAGGAACCCACAGTGATTGTAATCGCTTACCTGATGCTCACCGGACCGCTGCTGCGCAACATTATGTCACTTCTGTGTGCGTGATGTCACATCTGCCCATGGCACCGGCCCGGTTACTCCTACCCCCCACCTCTACCACCGGATTTCATAGGAAAAGATCCAGTGGCAGTGGAAAGGGTATTTATGTACAAAAAATATTTGTAAAATGATTTACAATATAGGGATCCAAGGGCTGTCGCCCTAGGCACAGACCCTTGATTGCCTATATGGTAAATTACGGCCCTGCTACACGCAAGAGCTTACAATTGAAAATTTTCCAAAACATACAGCCAGGTTGTTTATGAAGATTTTCATTCATCCAGGTCATGTTATACTAAATCTAGTGGAGATAAGCAACTGGACTTTTTTCTTTTTCATTCATCTGAGTGGCATCTTTAGTACAACATACAGGCAGATTACAGGCAGGATAATTGTCTATAAAAACATTTGCCCAACTGTGTTTGAATGTGACCTTAGATTGTTAGCTCCACTAGGGCACAGACTTATGTAAATGATGTAAAATCTTTGCAAAGCACTGCTATGTAATTAACAGTTTTTATATATATATATATATATATATATATACACACACACACCTTTTTATCGGACAACATTTGTGCACCAAATGTTGAGCCAAAATGTACAAATCAGCACATTCAGACCTTAGCCAGTGATCAGATCGCATAGGGAGTCCATGCAGAGCCGTCAGCCATAGATTTCAACTAATAGGATTTTCCATCCTGTCCAATCAATATATGAATGATCATCAGAGGGAATTGCTTTGGGTCAATGCATAGGCTAATAGGCTGCTGAGCTGGTCAAGAGAGGGCAAGTTGGCAGCCAGCATCTGAACATTTAATAATACTTTGAGTTCTCTTATCTTTGCTGCTATCTTGTGAAAACCTGAATTCACGTATTTAAAATAAGAATTTTATATGCCACTTATTGTTTATATGTTTACAATATCCAAATATATTTAGAGGTGAGGGTGACAGAGATACAGAGTAAGGGCAGTATCGTTAGTAGCTTTGATATAATAAAAGGAAAACATGGAAACACTCAGGTTTTTTTATTTTTTTATTTTTAGAAATAATCAATAAAGACTTGTCAGTGTAATAAACAGAACTTCTTAGGTTAACTGCTACCTAATTAGATAAATCAGAAAAAATCTGATTCAAATTTTCTGATTCAAAGGATATTAGTATTAAATGAATAATATATTGCAAATTTTAGACTAAAATAAGCAAATAAATCTTCCAAAATTAATGTTATCACCAAATCTAAATCAATAGTGGATAAAGTGGTATAGCTGTGGAGGGTTTTTAGTAGTAAATGATAAATGAAATGTGCAGCTGCGTTTGTTCAAATTTCACAGTCAGTTGCATGTAAAAGCCCATTTATTAAAGGTACTTGTGTAAAAATGTGCTCCTTGAACTTCTGTATTAGGGTGACCAGATCACTGGAAAATTCAGGGACACATCTAAAAAGAACCCAGCTAGCAGAACTGAGCTAATTGCAGTGCTACCCTGCAACATGTATTTTTTAGATGTGTCCCTGAATATTCCGTTATCTGGTCATCCTATTCTATATAGTTGCGCTTATAGCTACTGCCTGCCTGTTGGTCTGAATCAAGTGCTGCTGTGCCAATTGATGAAGGGGAACCCAGCAGATACTGTGACCTTTAGGCCAGGTTCGCTATGAATGATTTTGTTATTTTTCAGAAAACTACTGCCATTCATTAAATCTGCTTTAAATTGACTAAATGAAAACAGGATTGTACAGTATGGTGATCATATCATTT
Organism: Xenopus tropicalis; assembly: GCF_000004195.4. Taxonomy (NCBI): domain Eukaryota; kingdom Metazoa; phylum Chordata; class Amphibia; order Anura; family Pipidae; genus Xenopus; species Xenopus tropicalis. The sequence continues at coordinate 178,607,583 of NC_030677.2, read as the reverse complement.
TAAGCAAAAGTCTAGTTCTACATAATTTCTCATCTTTCCCCAGTAGTTTCTCCAAGTTCTTGTCTTCTGTATGCAACATATCCCCTTTACAACTATATACCCCCTGAAAGGTCTATCAGACCAGTGATGTCTTATTCTTCAGCATTCTATGGCTTTAGCGCTGTGTCTCTCAAGTACAATGCATGTGTCCTAAATATGTCTCTTTATATTCTCTTCCCAGTCTCTGCTGTCTAGTGTTCTGTGCTTCCATCAGTCTTTCTACTGGTCTGTTCTCCAACATTCTGGTTCACATCTGTTCTGCCTCCTAACAGCAATATCCTTCTCTTCAACAGTCTTTCTTCCCTGCCCTATATATGTTCACTAATCACTTCTGAGAATTCTCATATATTTATATTTTACAGTAGGTACATTATGCTATATCTGTTCCACTCACGTCATTGTTTTTTTACCTTTAACATACACTTCAACATACTACTCCAAAAGTGAATTTAGAATATACATACTCTTACATATAAGCTTTAAGTACTCTAATGAAGTTCTGCATTCTAAAATTCATACAGGATTTGCTAATGGTGTACACTAGGGTGTATTTATACCCATTCGTATTAATTATGCAGTTAGAATATTCCGTGAAGGCAGTTAAAATACATTCCTGTCTAATGAGAAAAATATACGTAAAGGGTCACACCGGCCGAGCTATTAATTGCTAAAAATGTTATTTTTAAATTAGATTACAGAAAGCAAATGCATAAGAGGATAAGACACAAACTATGGGAAGCAATTTATCTTGGGAGCTAAATCTCTCACTTGGATATAGTCTTTACCAAAACTAGTGATCTTTATAATCTCTATATGAATACCCAAATGATCTATACAGCTCCATGTAGCTGAGAAATTGATTATAAGGAAAAGGAAAGCATTTAAAAACTACAAATCAGAAGGCACAGATGGTCATTTTGGGGCATGTAAATACTGCAGCAAGAAGAAGAAACTTATAGAAAATAAGAAACTGATTGCTTGACATACAAAGACTAATACCCATACTTTTTTACGTATATCAGTTATAAAGAAACATGAGGGTTGAGGATGTTGCTGGATTAAAAATTAACATATTGTGGTTACAAGAAACTCTGAAAAATGAAAATTTGCTACAGTTCTTTACTTTGGGGTATTCAGTAGAGAACTTAGAGTTCTAGGGCCTACTTTGTAGAGGCACACACAGCTCAGCTCAAACAGGTTGTTAGCGGCTGACACAGGATATGGTGCCAATGTTTAAGAAAACTTAATGTGAACAAGGCCCCAAAACCTGATGAAATACCACTGAGTACTTTGAGGATTTTGTTCAGCTTTAACTAGCCCACTTTTTCTAATCGACTTTGCCAAAGCAGTTGATACAGTTCTGCATAAACAATTGCCTTCTAAACTGGTTAAAGGATCATGTACAGAGGGTGATTGTCAATGGTACATTTCCTACTTGCAGTAAAGTTGTTAGCAGGGTGATGCAGTGTAAGCAATGTACCAGTGTTTTCCAGTGAAACAAAGCTACACAGTGCAATTTATTCCACAGACAAGCACTGTAAAGCTGGTCATACATATAAAGATCCAGACCTATGGTGAGGTCACATAGTTGGAAGCTTTTATTGGCCCATGTATGGCCAGCTTAACAATATTAGGGAGTCTCAAGTTTTGAAGTTGAGCAAAATGCACATTCTTGGAGCTGAGAAAATGTGCACCAATGTATACTAGAATTTTGCCATGCATTTTGTGCCTAGTCCTTAATGAAATCACTTTTAGTGACAAAATGCGTAGGGCGGAGCTACACATGGCAAATTTTCCCAAATGGTGGCTGGCTGCATAGTTCACAAACTCAGTGAACTCAATAATACAAGCGTTGGTTGCACAGATACTTATTTTACTCATATTTTTCTGTCATACTTTGCAAACTGTAGGCATATCCCATGGAGCATCATATTTAATGATCTGACTGAATGTGGCTTGTGGTGACTATTGGGAGCTGCAGTAGGGCAGCAAATTGGTGTTAGGGTGCTGCTGCTCCCAGTTTCATATAGCCATGTTTGACCTTAATTAATTTCTTACCACTTTATATACAGCACTGCAATTTATGTGATACCTGCATTGATCGAATAATGTGGGTCATATCTCTAATAACAATCTGCGCTTACACGTAGATGGAAGTTTGCGTAAATGCTTCAGAGTAGTGATGGGACAAATGTTTCGGCAGGCATGGATTCGCGGCGAATTTCCACGTTTCGCAATTGGCGGATTGTTTCGCGAACCGGATGAAAAAATTCGGCGCGGAAAAATTTGGCGAGCGTCCAAAAATTGTCACGTGCGACAAAAGAATAGCCACGGGCGACAAAAAAAAAACCGCGGGGGACAAAAGAATAACCTTGCGACAAAAAAATAACTGTGGGCGACAAAAAAATAGTCGCGGGCGACAATTTTTTTGCCGTGTGACATTTTCGCCGTTTCGCGAATCTTTTGAAAGATTCGCGATTTTTTCAGCGAAGCGAAACGGGACAGATTCGCTCATCTCTACTTCAGAGGTATTTTGGATTAATAATTACAATTGAAGCAATCTTTTTGCAATGAGTCACTAAATTATTTACCCAATACCCCACATGTTCATGTAACCTTGAATTCAATGTTTTTTATTCATTTTTACTATTCATTTTTTTGACCATCCCTCAGCTGCTTTACTTTTTATTATTAGAAGTGCATTAAATGTTCCAGCAGTGTTTTGGGCATCAAACACTGTGCACAGAACCCATTAATTTGAAGCTGCTTCTTTTGATCTATATGCAATGTAAATCACTCTACCAGGCATGGAAATGAAGGGGGGATGGTGAATAGTGCAGTGGCAAAAAGACTGGGTGGGGGAGTGTGGAATTCAGTGGTGGCTGGTCTAAAAAGGAATCACAAGTTCACCACGAGGAGGGGGTTGGCAGTGCAGGATCAGAGGGACTGGGCGGAAGAAGGCAGGGAGAAGTATTCAGTAGAGTTAAACACTTCTCACAGTACATCCAAATCTTCCATACCTTCCAAGTCCAAACCTAATATGCTTTTCTTGACTGAACTGTCATGGAGGACTGTGCAGTTGTGTCACCCACGGATGTGTATAACCAGTAATTGTTCCTAACTCTCTGCCCAATAGGAGGCACTTAATAACAAATTTGTTTTTTTAATCAATCAGACGAGGATATGAAGGAGCGAGGGAGGGAGCAAGGGAGGGAAGGGGAGCTCCTTGAAGCAAACTGCAAACTGAATCCTCCCAGTTTATGATGTAGTCCTTTTGACAGATTGAGAAGCTACAGTTGGGTTGCCAGACAGTCGGGTTCAGGATCTTCAGTAGGATTTAGGTAGAGAAACAGGACTTTTAGGAAAAAACAGTCAGCATGACCTATAGGTAGGTTTGGAAGGAGGTTCATATTTTTAAAATAATTTTTTTGGTGTCAGTATCACTTTAATAAATACCAGACATTTGAGTTTTTGAACCATAACTTGAATTGAGTTTTAGGGCTAAAAAACTTGAATCGTAAAAGAATCAAACATTGATAAAAACCCCCTTAATCTCTATTTTTTGTTATGGGATTTTAAAACTCTTAGAGACAGACTATCAGTAATATATATTGTAATAATATATTGAATGTTGAAAATACAACTTTTATTGAAACTTGTCAGGCTTTAGCTGCTGAACTTTATAATTCATTTTTTATTGATAAATCTCAACAATCTAGTTTAGAAAACTCAAACTTGGAAAAATTCAAGGTCCTGTATTTACACAACTTATACTTTTGTATAAATTTGCCCCATTCTAATTTATTTACCATGTTCAATGAATCTTAAATTAAGATTTTTGTGGCTTCCATCTATTGGTCATTACAGAATTCAGCTTTTTTTCTTGTAAAAAAGACACAAAGCTGTTAATCCATTCCCTCACCATATTCTGCCTTCACTATTCTCATACATGTCTTCTCAATCCTTGTTGCATTTTTCTTAAAATTCATACATTAGGTCTCATTATCCTCAAAAATAGCAGTTTAAATTCAACCCCTCCTTTACAACCACCCCAAAATGCATAAACTAACTCGGCAATCCATTAGTTAGGCTTTTGTTAATTTTCTAAAAAATTATATTCCTTCCCCGAAGAACTTATCTAGCCAATCCTAGTGACCTAATATTTTATCTGTTCCCCAATATGAATGCCAAACTGTCAAGAAAGGGTTACAGTACAATTGAAAATGCTTTACAACTAGTGATGGTTTACATATGGGCTGTTTAATGCAATATATTTGTATCAGAAACATCAAGCAACCCCATATCATGAGGCAGATAATGATTCAGTCCTGTTTTTTAGACCTTTCAACTTGATGATAACACGAAATAAGGCCTCAAAAGTGTCTCATTATCTCCCTTATGACATGGGGCTTTTTGACTATTCTGTTTTATTGAGCCCTGCATTTTTCTCAATAGTAGGTATAGTTTCCCTTTGGGGTCACAATCTCAGGGAGTATGTGTGGGAACTTGTTTCTCTCAAAAAGTATTTTTTTCATGGAATGTTGTTTGGCCACTTCAATGTCACAGGCAGTCAGAAAAGAAGGTAGGATATCTACTAAGGTAGAATTTAAAGTAAGACTTTTAAATACTATATTAAAAAAAAGTTGACTAAACTAACCTTGGAAAACTACAGCAAGGAGCTAAAGTAGTATTAAAAGCTGTAATTTAGTTCAAAAGGGTTTCAAGCAATTAGTACCGCAGTTCAATGACAGAAAACATTGTTTATTTGTAAAGTATCATTTTTGTTCAAATCACCCTGATCATGTAATACTATCATAATTATGTGGTCTGCACTATTATTTCAGTCAAGATGTATCCTTACAGTACAGTACATAAACCACTCAAGGATAAAAACATGGGGAGCTGAAGCACAGGGTTAATATATAGGATTAAAAGAATTATGGTATGTATCTGTTTTATGTCAAGCATTTTGGTGCAGTAATTAGTATCATTCCGTCTATTCACAGAGACCACCGTTTTCTATTTTAAAGGTATTTTTGTTCAAATAATTCTCATCATGCAATTGTATAAGTGATTACATGACCTGCCCTATAATATTTGTTCTTATAAATATTTTCTTTCAAGCCAGAGTCAAATTTTTTTCTTGGCTAAGTTAATCAGTTAAGTACATAAACCTGCGGAGGACAAAGATTAATTATACCTGCGATTCTACGGCTGTGTTTGTGTTTTACTCAAATTATATTTGTCTATGTTTTAATGTTGCATAAAAATGATGCACGCAGAGGAGCGTGTGTTTAGGATGAGTGAGCGCACTTGTTTGAATGTCATATTTATCTTTGCGTTTTGTCAGAAAATTAACTTCTCCAGAGTTTGTGCTTGAGGAGAGCATATGGTTGTGGATCTCTAGAGATGTCTGGCTATCTCAGCTAAGGCTCCTTATGACTCTAGATCTTCTTTGCTGGCAGATGCTGTGGGCTTTCCTTCGATTAAGCGGAGATCATCACTGTTTTGTTTGAGTGCTGCTGTTTGTTATAGTCTGAAGTGTTTTGTTAAGCGCTGTCTGCCTTCAGTGCTGCCAGCCAGATCTCTCATTAAGTGTGTAAGCTGCACGCACCACCATCATGGCATGACAGAGTCTACTGTACATTACTTTGGAAAAGTAAATATCAAACTTTTGAGTTTAATTTGTCTACAGGGTCACTCATAAATGGAAAAGTACATATTTCATATACTGTATGTAAATATATCAATATATAGAGTGCTAAATATGGTGTGTTCAGTGCTTTTAATATCTTACTGTTAATGTATTATTGCTTTACTGCAGTTCTTAGTCCTCTCTTAGACCTGGGGATACAGAAGAACATACAAATAATAATTCATTGTACACAGTAGCTAGCACTCTAGGACCTCTGTGACGAAACATTTTGCTCATCTGATTGTTATGTTTCCTGCATATTTGAATATGCTGGACATTTAGTAGAAGAAGGATATTTTGTTATGATGTTTGGTTTCAGTTACTTTGTGTAACTGTGTAAATATACACACTTTCTTCCTGTCAGGAATCGGCGACGCTCCCTACCTGGCGTGCGGCGGCGTCCTTCCTCCCGGCGCGGCGAATCCAAGATGGCGGCGCCCAGGGCTCCACGTGGGCGCAAGGACGCCGGCGCGATGACGTCACGCGCTATGGCGCCAAATTCAAACTTAAAAGAACGCCAGAGACCCAGGTTCAATGCCCGAGTATAGCTCAATTTACCTATTGTGTTCCTGGGCTTCTAATATTCCTATCTGCTTTACTGTTGCTGTCTATTTGCCTGTTCCTGACCTTGAACCTTGCTGCCTGCCTTAAGTGACCTTTGCCTGAACCGGACCTCGCTATTGGGTTATCCTGCATCTGTACTTCGCTCGGACTCGCTGGAAGCGGCCTTCCTCCTTGATCCTGACTTCTCCCCTCCCGTGGGTGCCGGAGGCCCCCGCTGACATTATACTCGGGCCATGGATCCCGAGGAAGCGGTACCGGACGTCGGAAGAGCCCTTCGCGGGCTGGCGTCCCGTATGGAGGCGTATGAATCCCAGCAAGTCAGAATTGGGCAAGTACTTGATTCCATTTTGTCCCGTTTGCCCGTTACTCCCGCTGTCGCGGAAATTCCTCCTGCTGTGGTGGTTCCTCTGCCAGCGATGCCGCCAGCTCGTGAGCCACGAATACCTCCTCCTCCGCGCTACAGTGGCAATCCGCAGGCCTGCAGGGGATTCGTGACTCAATGCCAGATTCAGTTTGAGTTCCAACCTTCCCAATTCTCCTGTGAGCGAGCGAAGGTGGGCTACGTTATGTCTCGTCTGGAGGGCAAGCCACTGGAATGGGCAACTTCTCTCTGGGAGAGTCAGTCACCCCTGACATTTGATGTGAAGGAATTTCTTCTGATGTTCAGAACCATCTTTGATGCCCCTGGTCGGGTCGCTACTGCCTCTTCACGCCTGCTGCAAATCCGCCAGGGCAGTCTCGGTGCCAGTGAGTATGCCATAGACTTTAGAACCCTCATGGCGGAAACTTCCTGGAATGAGGAGGCTTATAAGGCAGTCTTCTATCAAGGCCTATCGTCCCGTTTGAAGGATGACCTGGTATCCAGAGATCTACCTGACTCCCTTGAAGATTTGATTGCTCTCGCTATTAAGGTAGACACTCGCCTTAAAGAACATCAGGCTGATAAAGAGCGGAGTAAAAAGTCTCATCCAGTCCTGGCTCCGCGCTTCCAGAACCCTATGATGCCACCGTCTTCCCCGCAGTTTACCTCTTCCCCTTCGGAGGAACCCATGCAACTTGGGAAGGCTCGACTATCTGCACAAGAGAAGCTTCGGAGACGCCTTTCCGGCCTATGTCTATACTGCGGCGGACAATCCCACTTAGCGGTTTCCTGCCCTGTCAAGCTGGGGAATACTCCTGCTTCAAGTAAGACTATTGTTTCTTTTGCTGGTAGTATTGTTCCTAAGTCAGCGGAACAATCTCACCAATTTCATGTTCCTGTGCAGATCCGGTTGCCCTCCCAGGCAATTCCAGTCTCAGCTTTCCTTGATTCCGGAGCTGCAGGAAACTTTATGGACTTGGCATTCGCGAAAAAGGTTGGCATTTCCCTCTTTCCAGTGACTCCTCCTATTCGGGTCCTCGCCATCGATGACAGACCTCTCTCCACGGACACCATTACTTTAACCACCGGTGAACTATCTGTCCAGATTGGAGCACTACATCTGGAAAAGATGTCATTCCTGATCATTCCATGTCCTTCGTCTCCTGTTGTGCTGGGGTTGCCATGGCTACGACTCCATAACCCCTCCATTGACTGGTCATCGGGTCAAATCTCCCGTTGGAGTCAGTATTGCCAAAGACATTGTTTAATTCTTCGGCCACTCCAGCGGGTTACAGTCTCCTCTACGAGTCTTTCAGCTCTGCCCTCCGTCTACAGGGACTTCTCTGATGTCTTTTGTAAAAAATCAGCAGAGTTTCTTCCCCCGCATCGGCAGTATGACTGCCCTATTGATCTCCTTCCTGGAATCATGCCACCCCGTGGGCGGACCTATCCCTTATCCCCTGCAGAGACGGCTGCCATGAAGGAGTATATTTCTGAGAATCTCCAGCGTGGATTTATCCGTCCTTCTACCTCTCCAGCAGGAGCTGGCTTCTTTTTTGTCGAAAAGAAGGACGGTGGACTCCGCCCCTGTATTGACTACCGGGGTCTCAATAAAATAACTGTTAAGAACAGATACCCTTTACCCCTTATTTCAGAACTTTTTGACCAACTAAAAGGGGCCAAGATTTTCTCTAAGTTGGATCTCCGTGGGGCCTATAATCTCATCAGGATCCGAGAGGGCGATGAGTGGAAGACGGCTTTCAATACCCGTGATGGGCATTACGAGTACCTCGTGATGCCCTTCGGCCTCTGCAACGCTCCAGCCGTCTTCCAAGAGTTCGTAAACGATATTTTTCGGGACCTCCTGGGGAAGTCTGTTGTCGTGTACCTGGATGACATCCTTATCTTCTCTCAGGATTTGGAGACCCATCGCTCCCAAGTCAAAGAAGCCCTTTCTCGCCTTAGAGAAAATTCTCTTTTCGCCAAGTTGGATAAATGCACTTTTGAAGTACCAAAGATCTCCTTCCTGGGCTACATTATCTCGTCTAGGGGCTTCGAAATGGATCCTGCCAAGGTATCTGCTATCCAGAAGTGGCCACTCCCCCAGAGTACTAAAGCAATCCAGAGGTTTATAGGATTTGCGAACTATTACCGCCAGTTCATTAAAGGCTTTTCTTCACGCATTGCTCCTATCCTTTCCCTCATCCGCAAAGGAGGGAGACCCAATTGTTGGCCTCCTGTGGCCCTTGAAGCCTTTCAGTCCCTGAAGGATGCCTTCATTTCGGCCTCTGTTCTTCGACACCCAGAGCCTCATCTACCCTTCTTTATTGAAGTCGACACCTCTGATGTAGGAGCAGGTGCTATTCTTTCCCAGAGACATTCTGCAGATGGTAAGCTCCATCCATGTGCATACTTCTCCAAGAAGTTTTCCTCCGCCGAGCAGAATTACGACATTGGGAATCGTGAACTCCTGGCTGTCAAACTCGCCCTCGAGGAATGGCGACACCTCTTAGAGGGAGCATCTCATCCGGTCACGATCTATACCGATCATAAGAACCTAGAATTTCTACAGTCTCTAAAGAGACAGAATCCCCGTCAGGCGAGGTGGTCGCTTTTCTTCTCCCGTTTCCATTTTGTCCTGACGTATCGTCCTGGGACCAAGAATCGGAAGGCAGACGCCCTGTCCCGAAGTTTCTCCCCAGAGGATCGTCTACCTATAGAGCGAGAGCCTATCATTCCTCCATCCAGGATCATTGCCTCTGTATTGCCCCAATTCGCTGAACAAATATTGCTAAGCCAGTCTGCCGCTCCTCCAGATACTCCCATAGGGATGGCATTTGTACCTCCTGAGTTACGCCTTCCCATTCTCCAGCAGACTCATAGCTCCAAACAAGCTGGCCACCCTGGTTCTGAAAAAACTCTTGAACTTCTTCAACGCCTAGTTTGGTGGCCGACCATCCGTAAGGATGTCCGAGACTTTGTCGCAGCTTGTACTGTATGTGCCACCACTAAAGCCAGCCACTCCCGACCCTGCGGTCTTCTGCATCCATTGCCAGTACCCTCTCGCCCATGGACGCATTTGGGTATGGACTTTATTGTGGAGTTGCCGCCCTCCTGTGGTAACACTGTCATTTGGGTAGTGATAGACCGCTTCAGCAAGATGGCACACTTCGTACCCCTGAGGAAACTCCCCTCGGCTGTAGAACTGGCTCAACTCTTCATACAGCATATCTTTCGTTTGCATGGTTTCCCTGTGGAAATTGTCTCCGATAGGGGGTCTCAGTTTGTGTCCAGATTTTGGCGCTCCTTGTGCAAGTCTCTGGGAGTGTCTCTTCAGTTCTCCTCAGCCTATCACCCTCAGACCAATGGGGCAGCAGAGCGTGTAAACCAAGCTCTTGAACAATTTCTGCGAAACCATGTTTCCCTTTGCCAAGACGACTGGTCAGATTTACTCCCGTGGGCAGAATTCGCTCACAACAATGCCAGTCATTCCTCCACTGGAAGATCTCCTTTTTTGTCAGTGTATGGTCAACATCCTTTGGCCTTCCCTCAAGATTTTCTCCTCTCCAAAGTTCCCGCTGCAGATGACTTGGCGGCTCACATGTCTGTTATCTGGGCTGCCACCAAGTCTAATTTGGAGAAAAGTTCCCTGGTACACAAAACCTTCGCTGATCGTCGGAGGAAGCCTTCCCCTCCATACAAGGTTGGTGAAAAAGTCTGGCTTTCTTCCAAGAACATCCGCTTGAAGGTACCTTCTCCGAAACTGGGTCCCAAGTTCCTGGGTCCCTTCTCCATCTCTGAGGTGATCAATCCCGTGGCAGTCCGGCTACAACTTCCCCCAGAGATGCGGATTCCTAACGTGTTCCACGTCTCCTTGTTGAAACCAGTGGTGCTCAATCACTTCTCTTCTGCTCAGTCCCCTCCTTCTGCCGTCCTCGTGGATGGTCAGCAAGAGTACGAAGTTGAAAAGATTCTGGATTCTAGGCTCTCCAGGGGATCACTTCAATACCTCGTCCAATGGAAGGGATTCGGCCCTGAGGAATGCTCCTGGGAGAAAGACTCTGATGTACATGCTTCTCGTCTTGTGAAGGCATTCCATGGTCAATTTCCTCAGAAGCCTCGGCCTAGTGGTCCAGTGGCCCCCCGTGGGGGGGGGGGTACTGTCAGGAATCGGCGACGCTCCCTACCTGGCGTGCGGCGGCGTCCTTCCTCCCGGCGCGGCGAATCCAAGATGGCGGCGCCCAGGGCTCCACGTGGGCGCAAGGACGCCGGCGCGATGACGTCACGCGCTATGGCGCCAAATTCAAACTTAAAAGAACGCCAGAGACCCAGGTTCAATGCCCGAGTATAGCTCAATTTACCTATTGTGTTCCTGGGCTTCTAATATTCCTATCTGCTTTACTGTTGCTGTCTATTTGCCTGTTCCTGACCTTGAACCTTGCTGCCTGCCTTAAGTGACCTTTGCCTGAACCGGACCTCGCTATTGGGTTATCCTGCATCTGTACTTCGCTCGGACTCGCTGGAAGCGGCCTTCCTCCTTGATCCTGACTTCTCCCCTCCCGTGGGTGCCGGAGGCCCCCGCTGACACTTCCATCTGTTCATTGCAAAGATAATGTTTATTATTATTATTATTAGAACTGGTTCATTTAATGGAGCAGGCATAATATCTAAGATGTATCCAAAAACTGCTGGACTGGAGTACCATGTATTGGATCATTGGATCTTTCAGCAGTAAGAGAAGAAGGACAGCCATATGTTACAGAGTGCGTGGGGAGGGCAAAGGCTCTTATTGTACGGACCGTTCATCTGCATGTTTATTGTTTGATAGGTGTGTTGAGACTACAGCAGCATTTGGAATAATGATCTTACCACTGAAACTGCGATTTCTATGAGCTATATTATAAATCGAGGCGTTGGTGAAACAAAGTGGCAACACAACACTCCTAGATCAGCCCCAGAAATCCATGTCTGAACTGCACACATTCTGGTTAATACAACATACCATTTTTAAAAACTCAGTGCCTGAGGTTAGAAGGGAGATAAAGCAGAGAAATAACTAAATTACTAATCCCAGAAAAGCACCGGTATTGGACCTAAGGGATATGGTAGCAAGAATCTATAACTAAGACATGAAACAGAGATCACTACAGGTTTTTACCTTCCTATTTGTGCCTGCATGTTGTCTACCCATTTGAATTGTAAGCTTCAGGGAGCCTCCTTTTATCTCCTTTGTCTGTTAGCACATGGAACTTACATGTAACGCTGTATATATATTGCTTGAAATGCTTGACCTCTCTGATGTATTGTAGAAATGTCCAGTTATACATACATACATACAGGTAAAGCCTAAAGGTTCCATATGAAGTATACTTTTGCAAATCTCTATTGTGCAACACGAGGAAAATGTGCATAATATGATCATTCATGAAGTGGAATGACGTGCACTTTATATCATCTTTAGTTAAAATAGATTATCTAGGGTGGTATCTAGGGTATATTTATGAATGTTTTACTAACTAACAAAAAAAAACAACTGATCATCTTTGTAATATCAATATAAACCTGCCCATATTCTTGTAGTTACTATAACAGCACACCGTATAGTGGTAGTCTATGAATCTTCCCTCTCCTGCTCTGATCACATTAACACGAGGGTCAAAACCTGTCACCTTTACCTACACTAATCTGCCATTTTCCCTTTCAAGCAACAGATAACAGGGTGGCCAGTTAGTAGCATGCTGCAGTAGTCAATGTAGGACAGGATGAGGATACATAATTGCCACCTCTGCCTATCTCAGCTACAAGGACCTTTCTCCTCTCTGCAAAGGTGAACAATCCACTTCTCTGCACCTCTGCTCATGAATTCAAACTCTTTCAGTATCTGCAAATCCTCATGTCTCCATGATCTCCTGGTCATGTCTATTGTTCTCAGAGCCATCACCTTTTTAAGTCACCCGCTTCGGCTGATTTTGTCTTGCTGCTCTCAAATTGAGTAACTTCATCTCTGAATGGCTCCATACAGAAATCTTCTTAAATCTCTTCAAAACTAAACTCAGACTACCCAGCATTGCTATAACATCTAATTTAGACTTGGCTCTTATAAGGCAATGCCTCAACCAATGTAAACTGCAATATTTATACAGGAAGTGTCATTACCTTATTTTGTTATTTTCTAAATGAGTTTCTAGGATAATAAAACCCATACCTTTATGTTAAAATATTTTAAATCTCTAGCAAAATATATTAATAACAAATAAGCAATAATTGAAAGAAACTCTGGTATTTATAAAGTCTTGTAAAATAATCCCAAAGGCTTGAAATAATCAATGGACAGAGATATAAAACAGAACAGAAAGAATTCATTATTGGCAGCTCCAATGACTAATATTATTAATAATAAAATGAAGAAAAAAAATGAAACAGTGTTCTATAGAAGTGTAATATGGTAGAAGTCACACATGTGTTCAGGTACAAAGACTTTTGCTGCGCCAGTTGGCAGCGGATAGCAGAAAGCTGTCATTATAAATGGTAGCAGCTGCTCATCACTCTAAAGAACAAGTCCCAGTCAAAGCTGAGAACTGATGGTATCTCCAGTATTACTATGTTAATGGCCCATCTGCTGCTCTATAGGGTCCCTTGCTGCTGTATGGAGTCATAGGCATTTGACAGGCAGTCTCTCTATGCCAGACCTGGATTGTGCCAAATGTTCTTTTGATCAGATATTTGCTGCTTGTTATTAGACCCCTAACAGTAAAGCAATTTGTTTATTTTTTCTGTTTACGTTTTTGAAGTTTTAGAAATATATATATGTGTATATAAACACAGAGACATATGTATATAATCAAAGTCAGAGGGACTCAAATTCTAATAAAAATATGCTGATTTTCACTTTATCAAACAATAATACACAAACATTTCAGAAACTGTAATATAATTGAATTTCATTCATAAACATCTATACATACTGAATATTCCAAATGCTGTAAGTACTATATAAGAACAGTAACTCATTTCAAGCTAATGTTAAGGCCTTATTATTAAGGTACTGCTAATCTGACAAAAAATGCCCACTGTGTATTTTTATGTATTCATTAACTAAAATTTTATAGTAAAAATCCCATGGGGTTTTTTTCTAGTAAAGTACCTGTACCTGTTCCTGGGGAAACAAACATCCTATTTTTTAGCAGTACTGCCACCCAAAATTCCTGGCTTGATTTTTGAAAAGGTAACGAAGCTTCCTGAATGCTTTGCTCCTAGAAGTTTGAAAGAAATTAGATCCTGCAAACAAGTCAAACTGATATATTCGGAGATCTTTTCCTTCAGCTGCCTGATGCTCTGTTCCCTGACAGGATTTGGAACCCCAAAGGGCACAAACTCATGCATGGTTTGGGGACACCAAGGCTGATTGCATTTTGCGTTTTATTTGCAGTGTGGCCTTCCAGCAGGTCACCTCTCGCCTTATTGAAATAAGTCAGCTATGCAAGGGCAGTCTGCACACCACATTATTAATACAGGCACATATGGGGGCCAATTCACTAAAGGTCGATAAAACGAGCACTATTTATAGCATGCATTAAAAATTTTATCGCTTTTTACTTTTTGCCACTTAATGCTCGATTTACTAAAAGGACAGGCGTCATAATTAAGACGCAATGTTCTTTGCGTTATATAACTCGTTATGAGCGTTTTTCTTGCGTTATTTCCCGCCGTGTGCGTTATTTCCCACTGCACACGATATGTTTCGCTGCTTGCTATATTAGCGCGCGATATTACGCACGTAACCATTACTTTCAGAAAATGACTGTACTGAAAATGCCCATTTCCCTGCAAACTGGAGGCTGCATCACTCTAGGGCCAACACAGACTTGAATAAATCCCACTGCCAAGTCCATATTGTGTTGCCAAAAGCTCATGAACCACAATTTTCTCTAAGTACCGCCTGCCCCAAGTAGGTGTTAGTAGGCATTGCGATGGTGCATTTTTTTGCACATGCGATATGTGTCTTAACGCATGCAAAATAACTTTGATGAATCGGGACTTAATTATCGCATGCTTTTTAACGCAAAACAGCATGCGATAAGCGTTATTGACCTTTAGTGAATCAGCCCCATGGTATGCAAAAAGTGGCCCATTTACTAACCATCAGATTTTTTTTTCTCAATTCTGAGTTAAAAGTCACAGAAAATTGTGATTTTTTTTTTTGAGATTTACTATGCATCAAAAGGGCTAAAAATCCAAATCTGGCAATTCACCATCTAAAACTTGCCGAGATCATGTAGAAGTCCCTTCCCGTTCCTTGAAAATCTTTCTGTTGCCTTGAAACTTTAGAGGTTTCAGATTTTTGCGGCTGTTTTTTTGTGCTACAGTTCGATAAAGTAGAGTTTTTGGCGCGACATCTTGAAAAATTCACAGCGACACTTCAAAAAAGCTGCAGTTTTCCTTTCACTGACTTTTTATATTGGATTCTTTTAGTAAATGTTAGACATTCCAGGAAATAAGATGAGACATTATAGAGTTTTTAGTAAATGTGTCCTAAGGGGTAGATTTATCAAAATATAAGTTTAGAGCTTCGTACATAAAAACTCACGTTCAATTTGTTCCTATGGAAAAGTTAGAACTCACCATTTGATAAATACACTTCTAAAAATCCCATATAAATAAATAGGTCATGGGTCAGTTTTTATGTATTAAGCTCTAAAATCACATTTTAATAAATATGCCCCTAAAAAACTACTCTTCAAAATGTGAATGTGCACAAAAATCTCCCTGTAGGTCATGTTGATCACTGATAGGGCTTCTTTTGTAAGTAATTGTTACATGAAGTTCCTAAACCTGACTGTTTTGCCAACCTGACTGTCCCTTCTCAGCCTGTCAGTTATAGCTTCTAATGCTAACGGCCTAATGCTGCACAAATATGGCCGCCCCCTCATAGAGGAACATGGAAATTGGAGGTGTTAAAGCACTGGGCAAATAATTTTTATATCAGACTTATAAAGCATTGTGCAAAGACAGTGTTATGACAATTGTAAAAGAAAGCTTAATTTCTGGTGTCAGTGGGGGTCATTTATAAAGTTTGTGCAGTGCACGTTATTCACATATAGTTGTTTTGTGCATGTTTTCTGCTAAATGATTACATTTTGCACTGGTGTTTCATGTTTTTGCGAATCACTGTGAAATGCACATTTCACATAAAAATTTGCAAATGGCTCCCAAATGAGGTTGAGGTTTATGTGGCCCCTGAGCGTGTTTGTTGTGCACCAACATAGCGACAATTTTCAATTTGCAAATATAAATTTGCAATTTGCAAAATTTGTTTAGCTCAGTTTATTCGCAATTTGTGATTATGCTATATTTAAAAAACTCTTAAGGCCAATCGAATAAAAAGTTTTCAATTACTTTTACACATTAAATGCCCCAATCTTGTCCAGTTTTATGAATATAAACAGAGGCAGGGCAAATGTGTTCAGTGTGCGTGAACTTTATAAATGAGCCCCAGTGTCTCCATGAGAAGGCCTATCAGTGAAAAATAATTAACATGACCTCTAAGCAATTTTGAGATAAAGTCGGATTTTTTCTTCTAGATAATTTCTAAATTTATGAATTGATTTTCGCTGGTACTTGATTTTTTCGTTATTGTTCCCTGAAAAATTCAAGTTTTTCGAAAATAACTCCCATAATTTGTGATTTATTAATGTTTAGTTAAGTTTCACCCAGTTTCAAGGGAAAGTTAATCCATCTATGATTTAAGTTTCAAGTGAAACTTAAACACGTTATTGTTTCCAAAAGTGCCAATGTTCCTAAAATGGCTGCTGGAGCACTTCGTGTTCGCGAAAAAAATAAAGAGAATTCACGGAAACGAACATCCATTTAAACTTGACTTTTTCGAGTTTTAACAATACTTTCAACTCTAAAAATTTGGGATTTTCAAATGTAAACTCGTACAAACGATTCAGGCATTATTGTGTCATTTTATAAATACATTGATGATCGAGTTTATTTCTGATTGCTACCATGTCGAGTTTATACAACTTTCAAGGCCAGAAAAAAATTAATTTTAGTAAATGTTCCCCTAAATGTCCATGAATTTTTTTTAAGAGTTTTTTAGTGTCAGTATCACTTTAAGCCATAACATTCTCAAATATTCCCACAGTCTATATTCCCATCAGCGGCAAGGTACAAATTGCAAGCTTTTATTTGGATGCCTTATTGCTGCTACGGTGAAACTATGAATTCGTTTCATTTGTTAAATATTCTAAATTTCCTAATATCACATGATAGAGATGTCCCAATTGTATATTTTTTTAATGAATAAAACATTTTGATATAATGTAACAGTGCATGATGGTTAAATTTTTGCTTAATAGGTTTTCAGCGAAACCTTAAATCGAATCGAGTACATTTACATTTTCTGTTATCTTCCTTCTATTAAGCTTTAAATAAAAAGTAATTTTTTTTATATTTCATTATGGTTCTTATTATTAATTAAATTAAATGATAAGACTATGCTAATATTTATCTGAAAAGTCAGCTTATTCAATTACAAAGCGCACTAGGAGATACCATTGTATCCCAAGGTGCAGTTACATTACATGAAAATGTTAATAATAGTACTTATTTACAGTACAGGTATCGGACCCCTTATCTGGAAACCCATTATCCAGAAAGCTCCGAATTACGGAAAGCCCGTCTCCCATAGACTCCATTTTAATCAAATAATTCAGAATTTTAAAATTGATTTCCTTTTTCTATGTAGAAATAAAACAGTACCTTGTAACTGATCCCAACTAAGATATAATTAATTCTAATTGGATGCAAAACAATCCTATTGGGTTTAATTAATGTTTTATTGATTTTTTAGTAGACTTAAGGTATTGAGATCCAAATTACGGAAAGACC
Organism: Xenopus tropicalis; assembly: GCF_000004195.4. Classification (NCBI taxonomy): domain Eukaryota; kingdom Metazoa; phylum Chordata; class Amphibia; order Anura; family Pipidae; genus Xenopus; species Xenopus tropicalis. The sequence continues at coordinate 178,590,028 of NC_030677.2, read as the reverse complement.
CCTTATCCGGAATGCCCTTGGTCCCGAGCATTCTGGATAATGGGTCCTATACCTGTACTAATTACTTAGTTGTGAGATGGACTTTACCAGCAATTTACTTGTTGAGTAGGGAAGCATGTAGTAAGTAATGGCGGCTAAACCTTTTTTTAAAAAAAATGTCCTTTGCATTTCTTTAATAACAATATTTCAAGATGACTGTAGAATTATAATACTCAAAGTGGGTTTGCTTAACCTTTTTTTTTAAATTGTTTCTTGAATTATCTAAGCATTTGTTTATTTATGGTCCTTATCCCCACTATAAATCTTCCAGTAAATGTTTATACCATGTAAGGACAGGAGCTAATCAAAGTTGGTATCATTTGGCATCTATGCCTGTAGTTGACAGCTTATTGGCCCAGGTATGTTGCCCAACAACCAGCCTGCCTGATGGATATCTGTCTGTAAATTGGCCAGATGTCTGTCAGGCAGGTATGAAAATGCAGTTGTTCAAGGACAGAATCTGCAGTTTGATGAAGTATTTGCCTAATGGGTTTCCATTGGCCATGCTGTTTAATCATCGGCCAGATATTTGTATCAGTGCAAACTGTCATATAGGAATAAAAGCAATGATTGCCACCAACCTCACATGGGATTAAAGGGATACTGTCATCATTTTTATGGTGTACTTTTTATTTCTAAATTACACTGTTTACATAGCAAATAATTCATTCTACCATTTAAATTGTTATTCTTGAACCAATAAATGTATTTTTTTAGCTGTGATATTGGTGTGTAGGTGCCATCTCAGTGCATTGTGCCTGAGTCTGAGCTTTAAGGAGGCAGCGCTGCACATTAGAACTGCTTTCTGCTAACTTATTGTTTCTCCTACTCCCATGTAACTGGAGGAGTCCCAGGCTGGACTTGGATTTCTTACTATTGAGTGCTATTCTGATACCTACTGGGAGCTGCCATCTTGCTCCCTTGCCATTGCTCTGCTGATTGGCTGCTGGGGGCAGGGGGGGGTGATATCACTCCAACTTGCAGCTCAGCAGTAAAGTGTGACTGATGTTTATCAGAGCACAGGTCACATGGCTGTGGAACCCTGGGAAATGAAGAATATGGCTAGCCCCATGTGAAATTTCTAATGGAAAATGGATTTCAATGCAGGATTCTGCTGGTGAAGTTCTATTAACTGATGTGTTTTCCATTTACCAGTGTTTTGTGCAGAAAAATATTTTGTTGGAGTAATGTTAATACTAGCCTGACCTGTCCTTTTCATTTTGTTCCACAAGTTTTACATTTCCTTAAAGCAGGGGTCCCCAAACTTTTCTTACCCGTAAACCACATTCAAATGTAAAAACAGTTGGGGAGTAACACAAACAAAAAAAATGTCCTGAGTGTGCCAAATAAGGGCCGTAATTGGCTATTTGGAAGCCTATTAATGGACTGGCAGCCTACAGGAGGTGCAGTTGGGCAGTACACCTGGTTTATATGCAACCAAAACTTGCCTCCAAGCCAGGAATTCAAAAATAAGCTCCTACTTTGAAGCCACTGGGAGCAAAATCCAAAGGTGGGTGAGCAACATGTTGCTTGAGAGCCAGTGGTTGGGGATCACTGCCTTAAAGCATTTGCAATATAATTCTCCAAAGGATTAACTCTAGGTTCCATTTATATTGCAAATTAATTTAAAATTAAAAGGAAATACTACCAAGCTCACACATAACACACATGTACATCCACAAGTGCAGTAAGTAAAGTGCAATTTCAAGCGCAATCACCATGTTTTTTACCCTACAATGTTGAATTTTTTTCCAGCATGCAAGCATTATTATGCTCATGAGGGGGCGATGCACTTGGCACAATTGCACCCACCACAATGGCGTCTGATTCATCAAATATTCCACAACAATACAGTTTGTTGTAAATGAGATGCAATCGCTCAAAAGTCCAGCTGGCCTAATTTCCAATGTTTGCCGTGCGAGTGATGTCTGCACCCGAATCTTTAGGCCAGGGGTGTCAAACTCAATCACATAAGGGGGCCGAAATCTAAAACACAGGCTAAGTCGTCGGCCAAATTTTTTATTAAGATACTGTACAGTCAGGCACAGTCACAGTGGTGATTAGTCCTGCACGGTCAGGCACAGTCACCAGGGGCCACATAAAACAGCCAATGCGCTGAGCCTATTGATGCTGCGCACAAAGGGAACCCTTGAGCTGCCACCTGGTCAGAAGGTGGCAGTAGCTCCAGGGGGGAACCCTGCACCAATAGGTGCCACTCGATTTGGAACCGAAGGCAGGAAGCACAACTATACGGAAGTGGAAGGAACACATTTTCACCAAAGGAATGAAGTGGTGTTACATGCGACTGACTGTGGGGAAATTGCAGGGACCGCAACTACACTTCGATACATAAATGAGCCCCAAAATCTCTACCAAGCATAGACTAATGACAACAAATTAAAGAGTGAAAAGTATAAATCAGTGTAGCTTTAATACACTAAATACACATAGAGCAGATGACAGCCCAGCAGTGACCGAACCCTCAATTGTTTGCTGATTACCCTTTCTGCTTAAAGCCAGCCGACCTTTTGTGTTCTTCACTGAAAACTATTTTGATCCATCAAAGGTTATGTTGCACAATTAACCTTGCTTTCGGGAAATGCATTATATGCAGAAATCTATACCTAAACATGTTAATGAATTTTTTGTCTATATAATTCAACCTATCTGCCGATTGACTATGGAATCAATATTATTCATTTTATACAATTAGCTGTAGACAGTTAAAGGCTACATAATTGCATTAGACACCTACTTAAAAAATGTCATTGAGCCATGGTGCATGTTAAAAGTCAATTCAAAATATTACACAGTGTAAACTTGAAGAAATTCAGTACCAAACTGAATTGTACAGTCTATTGAATTTGATGTGGTTCTGCCTCTTACTTTACACACTGACTGGGGCATTTGAAGAATGGCCTTAGGCCTCTTCATTCCTTTTTGGACCTGTAGCATGTCCCTTTTAATTGAGTGCTTGGGGAAGGCACACAGACACTACCCCTAACCTGTCACCCAACTTTTGCCTCATTCAGAAATGCATGTTAGGGAGGGTCCTGACATTGCTCTTCCCACTGAGAGCCAGAGAGCCCCCTCAATACTGCACTGCAATGAGCATAAATTCTTGAGGCTCAAGTGCTCAGTAACTAAGCACTAATGGGCATGCTCTTGTGCCATAAACTCTCTAGCACTTGTGCCTTGAGGAATAATGAATGTCTTAACGTCTCCCCTACTGTAGGTTTTATCGGTGGGAGATCACCAAGGCCAGCCTTTTTTCAATACACAAGACCACCATTAAAATGCTGTGTGCGGGGGGTTGTGAAACCACATGAAATTTTGATCATTCTTCCGGCAGTATAACTCTGCTAAAACACACAAATATACGGACTGGGGGTAAGTAAACTATAAGTAAGGTCCAGTGAAAGTGTGTGACTGATTTGGCAGTTTAGTACCAACACAGAGAGAACGAGAGAGAATGTGTTTAGACATACCTATTTTTAAAGGCATAAAACCACAATTAAATAGATGAATGTGGGTTGGGGGCTGTAACCACAAGTTTAGGCATTCTTCCTGCAGAAAAACTTAAAAACTGCTAAAATGTAATACCATTTAACATTTAAGTTATCAGCTTAGCACCCTCCCTAGAAATCTTCAAAATATTGCTGTCATTCAGGTGTTCCAGCCAGTATTGCAAAGAATGGAAACACTGCTTTTAATAGCAATAACATACAGTACATACAGTACATTACATACAGTAATTTAAAACGACTGACATTTTTTAAATTAATATATATTGGAAACATACATTGAATACTGCATCAGTATTTCAGTGGGGGAGCCTTTTAAATGTATCTTAAATGTAATTACTGAACTGCTTGTTGTATCCAGATACCTATAAAATGACACCTTTGTCTCTCAATCCCTCATTTTAGCCTTTTGTTTGAGCTCAGACTGTCTAAAGTTATTTTCCTTCTGCTCCTTTACAATATTTTCAGTTACACAGATATTTGCTTTTCATCCTTAATTATTTGTTTTGTTCATTTGAGTTTCTCCATGCAATACAAATTAGCATTTTGCCAAGCTACGTGCCCTTAAGAACCCAAACTCATATCTGACAGGTGCTTTATCACTGAAAGAATTGCATCAACATTTTTATTTTAAATGCATATTTGTCAAAAGTGTCCCATGGCATCATTTATCACTTTTATTACCATATATTCCTTAACGGGACATATTTTATGGGACAGTAAATGCAAGTTAATTTTCTACTTTTAGATGGATAAGCTACAATATCAGCTACTGCTACTAAAAATTAGTATAGCATTTATATATCACAAAGTGTATTTCCCATGCAGAATATATAGAAAATAGATGGTTTAAATAGTACTTTTTCTGACAGACCTCACTATTGGTATATTAGTAAAACTATTATAACGTTATATTGGAACCATTAGTTACTGCAAATTAAGTTGAGGAAGTGACCCTACAGCCTACAATATAGTTATGTTATGGTAGAATGTGCTTAGATATGGTCATCTGGGACTGTGGAGATGGGATCTCCTCCCTCTGCCCGCTGGGACAACTTTGACTAAACTACACAAATAAAACACAGAATGCATCTTTTTTGGGTGAGAGTTGGCCACAGCTTTATTTTACAATGAAATACAAACCTTGATATTGGATATTAATAACTTAACAACCATGTAAATATAAAACTGAATGGCTGCCAATGCATAGAGCAACAACTGTTCTGCAAACATTTTACACAAAAACTGTGACAATACGAAAAAACAGTTGAAAGAACAAATACTCTATAATATTTTTTTTACATTTTTCATTTTAATAATAATTTTTCATAAGGAAAAAAAATAAGGGTGGGTGGGTGTATGGGCCACTGTACTGAATGACCAGGTAGAAGCAGATCAGGTTGTAGCAAAAGAGAGTGGAAAGGGAAGGAAAGCCTCTTATAAAGAAGGAGGGGGAGGTTGATGGAACATAGCAGAAAACACCCCTGTTGCTCTGCTAGCCTATCCCAAGTGTGTGTGTGTGTTTGGGGGGGGGGGGGGGTAGGCTATACAATCAAATTGCACTCCACAGCCCTGAGCACATTTTTTGGGCAATTCAGTGCTCATCATATATTTTAACATTTTGAAATTATATTGGTTCTTATGACATTCTTACTCATAATGAACAGGTAAAAAGAGAAATCCAGTGTTCTGTTCTAAGTGTTCAGAACTATATGTATAGTGGTTATTAAGGCTGTTAAGGATGTTTTTCTAGTCACTTTCAATTTTCTTAGCATCTTTGCTTGATGGATAATGCAATGTTGTAGTAGACAAGTTGGTGCAATGCCAAGAGCAGTGTTCTTTTGCATAGAATGTAAAAGTGAATCATCAGTCCAGTAAGGGACACATATAAGAGCTACCTCAGCTTCTTCTACTAGCCGTTTACCCAACCCAGGAGCCCTAGAGCGCTTGGAAGTGCTACCTACCTGTGTAATGTGCATGGAATTTCTCCAAATGCATTGGAGCCAATTGGTGTTTTTTTCTCACTCTAAAAGCATTGGAAGCAATAGGTGTTTTTCTCCTGCCAAATGCATTGGAGTCAATAGGTGGTTTTTCTTGCAGTGGTAAATATGCCAATATTTATTTTTAACTCTTTAACTGCAAACAAAATGAATAGAAAAAAAAAGTGCAGAGTTTGGGCTTTGGAAACTTGCAAAGTGTTTAGTGACCACTTTCAACAGTCAAAGAAAGTTTGCAAAAGTTATTGCTTGCGACAGTGCACACATAGTAAAACTTCTTAATGAAAAAGTTGGTGTTTGTTCCAAAAGACTGTGTCACCTTCAAGCATGCATTAAAAAGTTCATCAAAATTAGCAAAGCAATAACAGTCTAATAAACAAAATTACATTGCAAAATGCACATTTTTATTTGTGTACATTTTTTCCCATTTACTTTTATTACATTCCCCCATAACTGTTTAAAATGTTATTTTGACAGTGACATAGTGCTCATGTTCCATTGTGGTACATGTGCTGTAAACATCATTGTGTGAATAATTATTATTAGTCAGCTGTACTGTCTGCAAATATTGCAACTCAAATGTACACAAACAGACCATAGTCTGGTGCATAAATGCTCATTTATGAAGCAAGTACAAATCTATCATGCAATATGCCATGGTTTGCATACTCAGTGTAGCATTTTTATTGCATAACTGTAGGCAACTGAAAAGTAAAGTGCATTGTTAATGCAAATAATTTACCGACCATCACACAAATATGCGTCCGCATAGGTAAGCCATGCGCAAGTTCTGCTTGATTTGCACAAGTGTGGCTGTAATTTGCACTATTTCTGCCATATCAATGCTCTCAGGGGCAGAAACAGAGTCCAGGTGCAGGTCAGTTGCATGTGTAGGTGCATCACACAATGGGGCTGTACAAGTCATACACCCTTAAGGTAAATGTTAATCCTGGAGATCACTTTCATCCATATACACTGAACTTTGCATTTGCAACTTATTTGGCAAAGCTGACACAGCCGGCAATTTGGTGCAAGGTATGCGTATGACAAAGCATACATTTATTTAAGTATCCTTGTAAATTGCATCTGGAGGGACACCATTTTGTGAGCAATTTTTTTTTTTTCTTTGTGTTGCACCCTGCGTTAGTAAATGAGCTCTATACAGAAACTCTGTTTCAGCATGATCAGACAATGAGTATGAAACATACGTAATACTTAAAGAAATACTGTCATGTTTTTTTTAAAAAACACATCAGTTAATAAAGCTTCTCCAGCAGAATCCTGCATTGAATCCGTTTTTAATAACACAAACTATTTTTTTTATATTTAATTTTTAAATTTCACATGGGGCTAGCCGTCTTCTTCATTTCCCAGGATGCCACAGCCATGTGACCTCTGCTCTGATAAACTTCAGTCTCACTTTACGGGTGAGCTGCAAGTTGGAGTGATTTCACACACCCCCCCAGGAGCCGATCAGCAGAACAATGGGAAGGGAGCAAGATAGCAGCTCCCAGTAAATATCAGAATAAAACTCAATATTAAGAAATCCAAGTCCAGCTTTGGACTCCTCCAGGTACATGGGAGTGGGAGAAACAATAGGTTTACCTGAAAACAGTTCTATTGTGTAGCGCTGGCTCCTTCTGAAAGCTCAATGCACTGAGATGGCGCCTACACACCAATATTACAATTTAAAGACAAATACATTTGTTGGTTCATGAATAAAATTTTAAATGAAGTGAATTATTTTCCATGTAAACAATGTAATTTAGAAATAAAAAGTACACCATAAAAATCACAACAGAATCCCTTTAATAACAAAAGTGCAATTCTGAAGCAATTGGGCAAAGCAAGACTCACTAAAAATTATGATTTAATAAGTCTTGAACTTGAAAAAATAATATTGAAAATATTTTCATCATTGAAGTGAAATATTATATATGTAAAGTCCTCAATATGTTGCTCAGAAAGAAAACTGTATAGTATTTAATACTGGCATTTAATGTTAAACTACTCTCTTTTTTATTAGTGCCAATTTAACCCAGTTCCAGTTTCAGTAATAATGCTTACAGTGTATGATTTACCAACCATATGCAATCTTTGACCCGAAAAGCATATTGCAAGCACCAAATGGGTCCTGCTAAGAGGCTGAATGGCAAAAAAAAGTATTATTGACCTATGCCGGCAGTCATGTGTTTCAATTATTTTCCTGAATCCATTTGTCAAATAAGTGAAGCGGCATGGGATGTCAAGTTCAAGCTGGGGTTATTGCCTTTCTACATCTGATATGATGTATCTTCAGTAGCTGTTTAATTGAATTACTCAATTTATTTTTCAAGCAACAATGCTCTAGCAAGAACCATGACATTAAACAATTAAATATGAGTCTAAAAGTCAGCATTCTGCATAATTCATCATCTCAGCCAAGCATCAAAGATTCTTTATTGCCTAGAGATTCTTGATTCACTAATAATATCAATACAGGAGCCACCCACCTGTCTCAAATGCCAAGAAAAGACAACATTTTTCTGTCTTGTACTGTTGTTAATGCCCATTAACTAACCTTGTAGTTGTACCCAAAGGCAGTTATTGCTTACAATGTGCAGTTATTCTACTACAATATGCAATATGTAATGCTTTGCTACATTCCTGTTAGTACTGCATTACTGTTTAAGTTTCCTTATTAAACTATATAGTGTGTAGTGTATAGCAATTGTTTTCTACATAAGGTGTGGGATATGGCAGTCAGATGCTACTTCCTAGTGTGGGATGACAAAAATAAAGTGATACGAGTAGCAACTATCAAAACACTACATGTGATTTCAAAAAGGTTTATACAATTTTATAATAGTGAATAGCATAAATATAGCCTATGTATTAGAAACAGGCTACTGGCAGCTGTCTAGATCAGTTCAACTTCTGTGTTATTGAGCTCTGGAATTTTTCAGGCCTATGTGGTGGAGGACCGATAATGGAAGCCAGTGTTGACCACACCCAGTTTTTATACCACACCCACTTTAAGCCATGCCCATGTTAACACCACCTACATATAAGGCCAAACTGTAAAAGACTGACTGCCCATCATTAAGGGATACCCCTTATCATGCTGTGTAAAAAGTGGAGTAAAACATTACCGGTGATGAGCAGCCAATCAGATGCTTTGCTTTGGTTTTCTAACTGTTGAAATCTAATTGCTGATTGGTTGCCCTGAGCAACATCACCAGTATTGCTTCACTTCATTTTTTACACAGCATGGTAAATATACCCCTAAATGTGCAGAAACATGCATGTTAAAATATCACTAACTACTCCGACATTAAAGTGCATGGTAATGTGTAGCTTAATATGGCACTGACCACTCTGTCTTTAGATAGCATAGTAACGTCCATTTTATAATGGCACTGACTGCTGCATCATTAAATGTAAATGTAATATTAAACGGCAAAGTAACATTCAGCATCAGAGAACACAAAAAATGATGGCACAGAAAATCCTATCATGTAATTGGGCACTTTTTGGAACACTTAAAAAATTAAAAGCAAAGAGGGATAAACAAGTCTATTGCTTCCCAGGAAACAATCATCCTGCTTTTCTGCTCTTGTTTTTATTATTATTATGACATAGGTCATATGTGCATTGTGGACATTATGAATGGTAATAAACTTGGTCATGTCCATGTAGTGTAGCTCACAAGCCTCATTATACTGTACTGAAAATTACATTATCTCAGCTATAATGGCAGGGTCATTTGCAGAAATTGTGCGCTAGGTTTACTAAATGTACTAATTTCTATTAGAATAAAATTTTATAGCAGACAAAATCACTGGAGGAATATATAACACTTAGCAGGAAGGAGTTGGGTTTAAAAAGGGAGAAATAGCCATCGTATTGAAGGAACAGTTCAGTGTAAAAATGAAACTGGTTAAATAGATAGGCTGTGCAAAATAAAAAATATTTCTAATATAGTTAGTTAGGCAAAATGTAATCTTAAAAAAGCTGGAGTGAGTGGATGTCTAACATAATAGCCAGAACATTACTTCCTGCTTTACAGCGCTCTAACCTCTTAGTTAGTCAGTGACTTGAGGGGGGCCACATGGGACATAACTGTTCAGTTAGTTTGCATTTGAATCTGACCTGCGTGCTCACAAATTAACTGAGCAGTTATATGTGTGTGTGTTAGTGATGAGCGAAAAATTAGTTGTTCGTCAAAAAAAGTTGTGGTCGCTGCCACGTCAAAATAGGAGCAGACGAGTAAAAAAAAAGACACGTGCAACAAATAAAAAGACGTGGGTGACAAAAAATACGGAGGACAAACGCCTTTCGTGAATTTTCCTCTGTTTTGCGAATTTTCATGTAGTTTCGAAATTTTTTTGACGAGTCGAGACGGGACAGATTCGCTCATCACTATTGTTGGTGTAAAAAGTAGTGATGAGTGATTTTTTTTTGCCAGGCATGGATTCACAGCAAATTTCCACATTTTGCCATTGGCGAATTGTTTTGCGAAACTTCTGTGAAAATTTGCTGCAGAAAAATTTGCTGCACGTAAAAAAAAAAGTAGTTTTGCGCGTCAATTGGACGCAGCTGCTTCAAAAAAGCAGGGGGCGACATTAAAAAAAAAGACGCAGGCGACGTTTCATATTTATTAAGTGCAAACATTGAAAAAACCTGAATGTGAAACTTAAGCATCTTAAAACTTGTGATTTCATGGAGAAGCCAATAGGAGTCGTCTTGGGCAAAACTGAAGCAATTTTTTTAATAAGCAAACAGGTGAGTCTGGCAACATTTTGAGTTTTTTCCATTTGAAAAAAAAAAACCCTCAAATTCACAAAATTGAATTTTGCTAAATAAGCCTCTAAATGGGATATAAACTACACAAGATTGTGCTTAAAAAAATAATAAATGTGAGATCTTAGTATCTAGTAGTGATGGGCGAAATAATTCACCAGGCATAGATTTGTGGCGAATTTCCGCATTACGCCATTGGTGGATTATTTTGTGAAACGGGCGTCAAAATTTGCCATGCGACAAAATAATGTCGCCTGCGGCCATTTTTTTTTGATGCACAACATTTTTGGCGCTTTGCGAATTTTTTGCCATTTCGTTAATCTTTTGAAAGATTTGCAAATATGGGAGAAGCAAAAATGAGAAGCAAAACGGGAGAGATTTGCTCACACTAGTATCTAGCTACAAATTGTATTATCGATGGATCTGCCCTTTAATTGACATAAATCTGCCCTTTACTTTACATATCTTTTTACCATAGTTTTTTTTTAATAAAAGAAATATTCATTTGCATATAATTTAGTACTAGTATAAAATAGTAGAACTGTCAAATCAAATCAAATCTAAGAGATATAATTGCAATCAATATCGAACTTTCTTTCTTGCGTCTTAAATACGTTAGCTGCCCGATGGCTACAGTGATCTCTAATAGTCTAAAACTGGAGGATCAAGCCATTCCCAGGAGCTACAACTTATTTGTTGTCTAAATCTTATAATTATCCGAGTGTTAAGGCTGAACCACAAATGTCACTGGCAGATAAACAGAGAGCGTAAGCCTTCCGTAAATTCTCTAATTATCTACTTCCTGCAGCTGAATTATGAGCATTTTTGTATGCCCTTAGGTCCCTTTACTGGAGATCATACTGAGGATAGAAATTAAAGGACATGTCATTTAAAAAGGCTGTGTTTTATAGGCAAGCCCTTAAGTAAAATGGCAAATCCAATTTCACTTTGTTTTGTTTCTGTGAGTTCATTTATACAGCAAATATATATATATATATATATATATATATATATATATACATACACACACGCTGTATAAATGAATGAAGGTGCTTTAAATGGTTATTAATAGTGATGAGCGAATTTTTTCGCCAGGCATGGATTCGCAGCGAGTTGCCGCCTTTCACCATTGGCGAAGTGTTTAGCGAAAATTCGGAAAAATTAGGTGCGCGTAAAAAAATAAATCTTCGCACACCAAAAAAAGGGTGTGGACGTGTCAAAATTGGGTGCAGAAGTGTCAAAATTGGGGACGGTCGTGTCAAAAAAGCGCAGGCGACAAAAAACGCGGGCAACCAAAAAAGACGCGGGTGACAAAAAAGACGCAGGCGACAAAAAAAAAATTGCACGAAATTTTTCACTGTTTTGCAAATCTTCTTGCCGTTTCACAAGTTTTATGGCAAAGAGAAACGGGACAGATTCGCTCATCACTAGTTATTAAGTTTAAATGGAAAATTTAGAGGCATATTTATTATGCTGTGTAAAACAAATTTGCCAAAAAAATGGCGTAAAAAGCTGCGTAAAATAAACAGAGAAGATCGCCATCCGAAGGCCAGATATTACTCCCTTATTTTACGTAAGTTCTGGTGGAAGAAAAAACACTTAAAAAATACGCCAATTTTATGCCGGTTTTTACACAGCGAAGCCTGATGATGTGTGGTATGTGAAATATGCCCCTTAATGTACAAAACTTTTTAATTGGTAAATATAGTGAAGCACTGATGACTTTTTTTTTTATATATATATTTTAACCTGCCCCCCCTCTTAATATTTTTTTAATATTTTTTTATTTATATAAAATATATCGTTTTTTGCATCGTTTTTATCAATGCAATGCCTGGATGTCTTATAGTGCATACTAATCATTAGGACTAAATTATTTTGCAATTTATGATCCCTTTGGTAGATTAAGGGCTTTAAGTTCGTCTAGACAGAATAGTTAGCAAAATGACAAAAGGAAACATATAAGACCCACGGGACGAATCCCTTCTCTCCTTGAGCAATTAATGCTTTCCAGGTAATGGAATTTAAGTTTATACTAAATCCTGCAGGGCATTGGCATTTCAAGTGCCTTTTTAGCACATAACCCTAATGAATAAAACTAATAAACAGTTTAAGTACAAATAGAATCACCTCACAGTTTTTGTTTACACCCACTGGCGATTATATCATTATATCATTTATTGATCTCCAAATCAATATTAATTGGCCACTTAATAGATTTCCTTTTGATAATCTTTATTTTATGTTTTTTGATAAATGGATATTCACAGTTTCCAGACAAAGAATAATAATCTCTCTTCTGGTTGAGAAATATGCGAAATGATAAGCAAAATAAAATAATGAATACAATAAAATGCCTATGGTTGCTGAATAAGAAACAGAAATGGCCATTCATCTAAATCCAGCCGGGCACATTTTAAAAGCTATGTGTCATTATTGTGATGAGCAAGCACACCGCTTGCAGACTGTATAACCCTTTGTTGGTATTTCTATACACATGCCCTTGAGTGGACAGAGAGCGCTGCTGCCATTGTTTCTGCTTCCATAAAGCAACCTGCCAGGAACAAGAACTTAGCAAAAGGAACACAGTAAATATTATAATATTCTTTTCACATTTTTTTCTATGTATATGTGTAAAATTGTTTTATATATACGAATAATGTTATTTTTTTTCTGTCATGGAACACTTCAGATGTACTTTTTTAGCGTTTTATGGAAAAAGTCTGAATGCAGTGAAAATGCTCCTGGAATGAATGCCAAGGACCTTTCCAGTTTGCAGTTTAATCTACAGCACTGAGCAATGTGTGTTTTATAAGGATTCTTTTACCCTATAAAACTTTCAGGGGCAGTCTAGCAGAGCCAAGTGCCACAGGCTAATCAAGAGGCCTTAAAGCCTGGCTAGTCAGTCTACAGGGATCTCTGAGGGAGAGAGACACAGAGAGAGGTCTGTGAACTTAGAGCATGGAAGTCTATGTACCTGTTTACACTTACAAAAAATCTTTCAGATTTTTGTGTTATTCTGTTGATGTAAGCTCTCCTTACTGTTTTGCCGAATAAGAACTACCTTTATTTTTCATATACTTCTGCTTGCTTAATAAAAGCCATTTTTCTTTAAGATATTTTTTACTGTTCTGGCATTTACAGTAAACCTGCCATAGGCTGTAATTGTAAAAATTCCCCCTACGTACTGAGTTGGTGACTATAAAATCTAGCAGACTTTCCCTTAAATACCAGAAACCATTGTAGAAACCCATAAGGTCAACTCCCCTAATGGTTTGGGAAATTATTTTGGTTTTGAAAGTCCCGGTACCTATAACCCAGATACCTTTGTGTGATGTGTCCCTTATTGGCCCAGGTGGGTGGTGACCACCTCCTCTGGAGTTTAATATAGTGGGAGCAGGTTGTTTCGCCTCGTCAGCCTCCACTTGTGGAACAGGGTGTATGTTATGTTTGCTGGGGAGCCTGGGACACAAGGCTGTATCTGTGAGTGGGGGATGTAGATATTGAAAGTTGAGCTCTTGTCATAGTAGGAGTGTAAGGCAGAGAGGCTGAGCTAGAATGTAGTTTGAATTTAGTTTGCACCCCAATGTAGGAGTGGTAGATTGCAGGTATGTCTCCAAGGTGATACTGCCTGTTTAGTGAAGATCATAGTGGACAGGGAATCAAATTAGAGGATTTCCCTGAAGGCTCCACTGTGAGGTGATTCAGGTCCACTGAGGGTGTCAGAGAGGTTAAGTAAGAGCTAGTTCTTGGTGTAAAAATAAGGGTTACACCATTTCTATAAAAGTCAGGCTTTCCTTTCACATGATCCAACCAATGTAAATACTACATAACAACTATAAAGCCTGTCAATAACCCTGTCACTTTGGGGCTGATTTACTAAGACACGAATTCCGACCGAATTGGAAAAATTCCGATTGGAAAACGAACATTTTGCGACTTTTTCGTATTTTTTGCGATTTTTTCGGCGCCTTTACGACTTTTCGGAAATTATCGCGACTTTTTCGTTACCAATACGATTTGCGCGAAAAAACGCGAGTTTTTCGTAGCCATTCCGAAAGTTGCGTTTTTTTCGTAGCGTTAAAACTTGCGCGAAAAGTTGCGTTTTTTTCGTAGCGTTAAAACTTAAAAGGCGCGATGTTTTGCGCAAGTTTTAACACTACGAAAAAATCGCAACTTTTTGCGCAAGTTTTAACGCTACGAAAAAATCGCAACTTTCGGAATGACTACGAAAAACTCGCGTTTTTCCGCAAAAATCGTATTGGTAACGAAAAAGTCGCGATAATTTTCCGAAAAAATCGCAAAATACCGATCATTACGAAAAAAACGCAATTGGACGCATTTGGCCCGTTCGTGAGTAAGTAAATGGGCCCCTTTATGTACAATAAGGGGGTCAATTGTGATTGCATAAACTTACAGAAAAAAAGTCAATGGCAAGGGAAAATCTCATTGGTCCATTTATTTTCAATGAGGCTATAAGGGTGAAGACACAAAGAGCTACCTAGTAGCATCTACTTGTCACGGCTACCTAACGCCAGAAAATACCCAGCCATAGACAATACTGAGAATTGCCTCTGCTAAACACACATAGAGACAATTATCAGTTAATGATCAGCATTGTGTAGCCGTGACAAGTAGCTGCTACTAGTAGCTCTGTGTGTCTTCATCCTAAAATCTCATCTTTTAAACATATTTAAAAAAAGTTGTTTAAGATAAACATTGTATTGATTTCCGTCGAATCTCAGAAATTAATAAATCACTATGAAGAGTATATTCTGATTACAAATATAGCTTATCATTACAAATACATGTATATGTATACTATTACAATTACAAATCACATGGTGAAAGAAGAGTACAACATAGATTGCATATACACAGGTGCAGCTACCCTGGTGACAGCAATTACACTGTAATTATGGGGGAAAACACAGCATTTTTGGAAAAAAACACAGGGATTGCATCATAAATTGCACTTTGCACACTGTACTTGTGGATTGTAAATTATCTTTTTTGTCTCTGTCTGCTCAGTCTGTGCCCAATAGAAATGTCATTGTACCTTATGATGCAGTTACATCAGCCTCTTCTAGTTCCTGTTCAACTATGGACCAGTACCAGCTGCACCTTTGTCTCTTGTAGTGCACCCAGCTACTTTGCCAAAGATCCCGCAAAAGCATTTGTTCTTGCCTGGTTTGACTTGTGTTTAGTCTTTGCCTGGATAAATACTGTATAAACTCGAGTATAAGCCTAGTTTTTCAACACCCAAAATGTGCTGAAAAAAGTCACCCTTGGCTTATACTCGAGTCGGTTGCCATGGGTCCCTCCAGATTAGCACCCTCTGTCCTTTGTGTGCAAATTAGGCCACCTGCAACCAGACCCTCCAGTGCCCTGGCCCACGCAATACTTATTCCCCCTTACGTGTCCTCCGGGACTGGGTCTGGTGCCAGTTTGCCAATGTGCAATGAGCGTGGGGTAGTACTTATATTGTTTTTGTTGACCCTCTTCTCCGCTTACAGAGCTAGTTTACTGTTTTTCTTTGAAATAAATATTGAAAAACATACAGTATACCCCACTGTGCCTCAATTAATGTAATTTTATTGGTATTTATTTTGATTATTAAAACTTAGCAGTAGCTGCTGCATTTCCCACCCTAGGCTTATACTCGAGTCAATAAGTTTTTCCAGTTTTCTTAGGTAAAATTAGGTACCTCGGCTTATATTCGGATTGGCTTATACTCGAGTATATATGATATTTTGAACCCTTTGCCCCACCCCAAAAAAATATACTTTCATTAATTAATGTATATGTAAGGAATTTTTGAAATGTATAGCATTCTGTTAATTTTAATAAGAACTAAACTTAGCTATTTTGCATTGTTGTCTCTTCTGCTGCAAAAAAACTTTAAAGGATAACTTGGCATCATTATTCTAAATATTATTATTCAATAGAGTTCTTGTTAAATGCCCACTGGCGCCCTGTGCATTTACTCATAGAATTATAATCATAATACATTTATTTGAACAACAATAACTGGTGTATATATTCTCTCTTCCTATATCTTTAGACTGTAAGCTCTTGAGAGCGAGGCCTTCTGATGCCATTTAAATTTTGTAACCCTGTTTATTTATAATTAAGTGTAAGACCACTGACCATTAAAGAATAAACAACTGGGAAATAAGGAATAGAATGACTATTATTACTGATTATTATGGAAACAGAATATTTAATTGATAAAAATGAGTAGGTTTCCGCAACATTAAGCTTATAATAACTTCTTTTAATGATAATTCACATTTAAAACTAGTCAGCATTCCTACAATCTGCCTCAAAATTTTGTGAACTACCCCATTAATTATAAACACTTTCATAAAATTCATCCAATATTACTTTACCCGCATTTATTTAAAAACTATATGTACACCAAGCCATAATTTATTTTAACTTTTAATGAATCCCCTAATATAAATGGATTTAGTAACAAAACCCGTATCAACCAATTCCTTTATACTGTATATTGTAGCTTTTGAATTCAGTTGACCACAAAATGTGTTATTATCTCACACTCAAACCTCCTTCCTAACATTAAAACCTTGGACAGAAATGAAAGAGTTTTCTGTCTTAGGTTTTTCTCCTACATCATCAGATCAATAAAAAAGTAAATAGCTTACACTTTTTGTCAGCGTGCATTATTGATCTTTGTTCAGGGTTTGCTTCTGTTTCTTCTTAGTCTTGTATCTTTAAACCTCCAGAGACAAAATGAATTGCCTTAATCTAAACAAGCTAACTAGCACAGTGAAGGGAATATTTTTTTGTAGAATAAAGACATTTGGTGGGGTATATAAAGGCAAGTGTTTCTGCTGCGGTCCTGCCCTATAAGGAGCTGCTTCTGGAAGAGGATATCAAAGCAAATGGTTTCCGTGCTTTTGTGCAGACCCAAAGGTTTTGGACCACTGGAAAGTGTCAGTTTGGAAATGACCATTATTCACATTTACACGGGTTGTCCTTGTGGAGCTAAGAGGTAAGTGAACTTGAGTGCAATTTTTCTATTGTAAAGTATTCTACTTTTTTATACAAAACCTCTAAAATAAAGTCTATAACATTTTTATGTAAAGACCTGAAATGTTTTTATTTGTTATGGTGAAGGCATGTTTGCTTTATAGCCTTTAAACACAAATGAAGAAACAAAAAAATATAAAACTAAAGGAAAAATCCTACTCTAGAGCCAAATTTATCACTGTAATGCACATTGCTTGAAATATTTGCTGCAGACAAATCTGGACTGCCCTTGTTGTTTGGTTGAGAAATGTAATGAAATGTTGGAAGTGCATTTTACTCTATCAGCTGTAAAAGCACTTTGCCCTGAAGAGCTATTTAGGTAAGGAAAAAAAAAAAGTTTATTTCCCAAGATTTTAGATGATCAACAATGCGAAGTAAAAAGTAAAAATGGAGAACTGAATAATTTATATCACATGGATACAGTAGAAAGGGATTTTGTCTTTTTCCAAAAGTGATAGGGCTTTGGGATACTTTATTTTCATTATTATTTTTTCTCGGAGTGGGAATGTCTGTGTGACTGTATGTCTGTGTGTGTGTCTGTGTGTACACTGCCACAAACTGACTGAAGAGCAATTGCCCTGGATGTAGATTTGCTTTGCCAGAGAACTGTTTGCTGTGGTCCTTGGCACAAACTAAGTTAAAATAATGGTTTAATTACTGCTCCGTGGATAAAAGTGCTTCTGCAATGCCATTCAATCATATTGCACTTTTATATTGGTTTATATGAATTAAACTGATGCTGTAAAGTAGCATTAGTACGATTACTGGAGTGTTTTTTTCTCCTGTGTTTATTATGCAGTCCTTTAGGTTATTCTATTACCACATGGAGCATTATTAATTTCCTATTGCAATGTGCTAAAGATGCCCACGTCTGTACAGCTCACTTGTATTATTGAGTAAGTTAGATCAGTTCAGGAATTTCTCTACTGCAACTGAAATAATCTCAACCCTCTATTATTTGTGGGTTTTTTGTTACCCGACAAAAAGTGACACTGTCTAAACCTAGATTACAGATATTTAGTATTATAACAAGTTTTACTTATTATAATACTAAAGGCATATAAATATATATGACATAGAAGGGCATTTACTGAGGCTCTATCTTTTTTCATGATTCCAAAATACGTTTTTTGTTGCAGGAGAAAAGCTGTCGAGATCACATAGAAGTAAAAAAAACTCTAAAACCACAGAAATCTATATATCTTCCCCATAATGTGCATTCTATTTTGCAACCATATCTGGTCATTGGTCATACAGCCAATCAGTACTGGACAAGGTACTTATAGTCAATACAGGTACCTGAGGTTGATTGTAGAACCAATATTGTTACCTAATTCTGAAAGTGCATGTGTGTATATATATATATACAGTATATATATATATTGATGAGCAATTTTTTTTCGACAGGCATAGATTCGCTGTAAAAATTCTGCATTTAGCCACTGGTGAGCTTTTTACGTGAAACTGCTACAAAAATTTGGCGAGTGAGACAAAAGTTGCAGCTTTTGCCGTTTCACAAATGTTTTCTTTTGTAATGTAAGTTCCCGTTGCTAAGGCTACACTGGAGGGCTTAAATCTGTCAGGTTCCTGATCAGATGGAATGTGGAACTGCCCAAACTCATGCATTGGTGTAGCAACTGATAAAGTAGGGTAAAAAAAACCCTAAAAATTTCCCAGACTAGAACAATAGTGTAGGGGACATATATCTTCTGCTGTGCAGATGAGCACAGACCTAAACCAGTCTATTGGTGCAGATCAGAAATGGCCTACATCCATTACTTAATCAAAAAAGAGAATGTTTCATTTCGGGTAACATATGAAAAAGGATAATGATGAGGGAACTCAAACATTTATGATTTGTGAACAATATTTTACTGTGTGTAAAATGCTATATAAAAAGTTTTTTTTTTTGCATTAAAATTTTGGACATTGCACTTGTTCATAAATTGGTCTTCAAGGACATTACTAGGAAAAAGACTGGAGGGATGGCAAACAGCCTGCCAGAATGAGGAAGAGAAACACATGCCATAGCATCAGAAAGCCACTGTCGATAGTTTCTCAACAGCCTAATACAGCAGCTTTTAATTTCTTGGAAAATATGTTATAATTTTGAGGTGGTTTCTGAAAGTGTCCAGACAGTGAAAAGGGAAAAACCAAAACTAGAAATTGTAAAATACATAGAAAATAAGATCAAGTGGGTTACCATTCCAGGTGCCGAGAAATCAATCAAATGGGACAGAAGGAGAAGTTAGCAATAAGGGTCTAGATTATTCAAAGATAATGGGATTTTTAATAAGCATATTCACATCTCTAAGAATGAGGAAGAGGTGTCAGTGAGGAGGAATAAGTCATGCTATAATATAATCAGTTAAAATTAGTTTAAGTATAATGGCAAGCTGAAAAGCTACTGTTTCGATTAGTGGATTTCAAAGGACAAAATGTGAGTAAGGGAATAGACTGCTATGTGACCAAATGTTTTCCCTTTTATAGGTTTGGAAGAGAGATTACAACATAGGCTAGATTTAGATATTGCAATAAATACTAATACTTTGCAACACCATGCTGACTGCTTCTTCTTATAGTACTACTTTATTGTGCTCCAAGGGCTTTATTGTAAATCTGGTTCCCATGTACCTTTCTATTTTGCCCTTTTACCCTTTGGCGTAGTGATTGTAAGTTTATGTTGATCGCAAATAGATTGTCTTTGTCAAATAGGCCATCAGTAAATTCATTTTTTATCCCAGATATTTCCACCCTCTAGTCTAAGCAGAGTCCAAAAAATTGAATATATAAACGCTCAGCCTTACTGCTCACACGGCACGATGCATCAATCCCCAATGGCTCACCCCCTGGCCTTTTGGAATATGGCAGAAAAAGAGAGGAGAGCACCTACACCTTCACCAAACATGAGAAAGGGCGTGATACAGCCCGAAACATGTTGTGTGCTGTGGTTTGAATAAAGACTAAAGCAGTTAACCTGCGTGAAGGTGCTCTCCTCTCTTTTTCTGTGATAGTCTAAGCAGAGTCTACCACTGCCCTTGCAGTGGACATGGAAAAGGTAAAGGTGAAATGTGTTTTCCTTCTTAGGATTCTTCTGGATGCTGACCCCAGTCTTCTTGTGACCAAACTTTTTACTAAAAATTTCTAAATGTCTATGTAGTTTGTTTGCTGCAAATAAAATCCTTTAATTAAAGATGCCATACTCTTCTCCAAGACATGTCCCTCTTACCACTTTTATTTATAGCAGTGTTTCCTAAACTGTGGGGTCTGGTCCCTATTAGGGGATTAGAGCAGTTGCATGGGTGGCTTAAAATGAATGCCAGTTGGGGAGTATTTGGCATGGGTGTTACAGGGGGTGGTACAAGTGTTGGCCTGTTTGGTTGGTTGTTGTACAAACTGCTCTATATTAATATGTTATTGTGTGGTGGTTCAGTTATAATTTTATATACTATTTAGAGTTTGATATGATGTTATGTGTATAAAGTTTATGTGTATATGTTTAGGAAATGCTCTGCTGCCTTTTCATCCCAAAAACAATTTCCTTGCATTTAATTATCAGTGGTTGGTGGTGTAATTGTGAGGGTGGTCGCATTGGTGGGTAGGGGGCTTGATGTTGCCCTGGTCATTACACCCCCTACCTCTCAGGCATATGTTGTGTCCACTTACTTGCAATCCTTCTACCTTAGTTATCTGGCATAACATTTTGTGGCTGATTGGCGTGAACATATTTAAACTGGTTTTCTGGAAAAACTGTTGCAATTTCAGTATAAAATATGGTGGATCATGCTGATTATTTACAGTTTTTGTGTGCAACTTGTAGATGAGACCCAGGTTGCACTCTAGCTAGACATTGAACCTAAATTTTACCATTATTAGTTTAACCTGTGTCTCAGGCCAATTCTCATTACCCTGAATGCATCCATTTTCTGCTCAGGTTGAAATATTTGTTCCTTAAGTGCAGTCATTAGTGATGGGCGAAATAACTCGACAGGCATGAATTTGTGGTGAATTTCCGCCTTTCGTCATTGGCGGATTACATTGCGGATTATTTTGCCGTTTTGCAAAATATCTTCTCTTTTGAAAGATTCATTAATTTTTTCGGTGAAGCGAAACGGGACAGATTCGCTCATCGCTAGCAGTCATATATCATTTTTTTAAATTGACTGAATGGCTTCTGGGTGACTGGGTGACTCCTATTGTTCATATAAAAACACACAATGAAAGGGTTGAACATGTTTTTTGCACCTATATTTTGTATCATACATAGGCAGCATATAACAGAAAATAGCTGCAAATATATTGCCAATTGTGTGCACCATTTCTTAACAAATTGATTCATTTATTTATATTCCATTTTTTTTCCAAAGTGTTCCTTACTTTGCATTCTATTATATGGCAATAAGGAGTCCTGTGTTCCAATAGGAATAAAGCCTCAGGAAATTTGCATTTAGAACCAAAACTCTTATAATAATTTTTATCTTTTTACTACAGTTCACAAAGCTTTTTCTTTCTGAACATATAAATGCATGGGGATGATGATAGTATCAATGGAATATCATGTCCCTGTGTGTCTCAATGATTCATATTAAACAACAATTGAAAAGAATTCTACTGGATGGCTATTTTGTTTGGACCATATTACATATATTGCTTTCTTGTGAAATAGATTTAGAGCATACATGATGTATAACACATATACCCATCAGGTTTTAGCAGCAAACAATATAGAAATGTTTGTCTAACTGTATCTGTTTGTAAAATATTGGCCTAGAGTATCATTATTCAAGTAAAAGAGACAACAGATACCTGGAACAAGGAAATATTTATGTTCTGCATCAAAAAAACCACGGAAACAAGATTTTGGAAATATGAAGATGTACAGCATAACAGACAGAATACAATGAGAATATATTTGCCTCCTGGCTTGAGGGAAAAAGAATCAGTTTTCAAGAGATAAATTTACTTGTGAGCCAAATTTCCTAACAGTGAGATTCTACAGCACCGTATTAAGTACTGAAATAAGCCTAAGAACCAAATATGTCTGACTTACTCATTTTATTTGTCACTTTTCACCCAAAAAAATGTATTACTGATTAGGCAATTTGCAGGCTTAACGTAATATATATTAGACTGATGGCAGTAGTCGTCAGCCTAGTAAGCTTTAACCTGAGATTCCATTATAAAGCCTTATAATCATGGCCTAATAACTCTGAAATAAAATGGATAAAATGTGTCATATATTTCAAATGCTTTTTTTTCTTTTCCTTTAGGGGGGAGGTAAAAGGATTTTGTTAGAGAAATTTAGCCAGCCAGTCTTATGGAATCTATTTCACCCATGTGTGATGCATTAGTGAGGTTGAACCCAGGATAGAGTTGTAGAGTTATTCTTCTTCAGTAAAGATGGAGAACTCTACAAGTACTTGTGCTCATCAATATACAATAGGGGTATATTTATCATGCTGTGTAAACAGTGAAGTAAAACATTCTCAATGATGTTGCTCATAGCAGCTAATCAGATGCTTAGCTTTGGTTTTCTAACTGTTGAAATCTAATTGTTGATTACCATTATTTTTTACTCCACTTTTTACACAGCATGATAAATATACCCCTTATTGTGCCCCATATGTATGGTATACAACTACCCACGGGTAACCATGTGAATAAGAAAGAAGAGGGCCAAGTAACCAGACAATGATCGGCAGATTAAAAGCAGGCAGGAGAAGGTGTATGGTGCATATACCTTTTATATCTGGTGAGTAGGCAATCTCCCCAGACTGTCTGTGCTGCACTGTCACTGACTGGATTGGTTTTACCCAAGGCATCTGGTCACTTGCACTGAAATAGAAATTAGAAACTCTGCACCAGGAAAATGATTTTGCCCTTTCCCACAGGGTTTACTCTTCAGGAGAAGGTGTAGTCTGTATCTAGGCCAAAGGCTGAAACATGCAGCAATTGTCATGGTCCATAACAAGCCAAGTTAAGAACAGACACCTAGTTCCGAAATTCATGGACGTACAAGGTACAAAACAAGGCACAAAGAAGGGTAAACCAGTGTAGTGGCAAAAAGGGCACTAGCAAGTAATGCAGCATTCAGAAAATACTAACTATGTCCATTCTGTATTGCTGCAGGAGCATATGCAGGTGTGGGATCTATTATCAGGAAATGCTTGGGATCTAGAGTTTTCTGGATAAGGGGTCATTCCATAATTAGGGCTATGAAAAAACATTGAAACTATTTAAAAACAAACAATAGGATGGTTTTGCCGCCATCATGGATTCAATGTTTCGCCAGGCATGGATTTGCGACGAATTTCCATGTTTCGCCATTGGTGGATTGTTTTGCGAAACGGATGAAAAAAATTTGTTGCGCGTCCAAAACTTGTCGCCCCGTCTAAAGAATAGTTGTGTGTCAAAAGTATAGTCACGGGCATCAAAAGAATAGTCTCGGGCGACAAAAGAATAGTCACGAGCGTCAAAAGAATAGTTGCGCGTTAAAAGAATAGTCGCAGGGGACAATTTTGTTTTGACACTAGGCATCCTTCTGCATTCCTGGTGGCTTTTCTAAGACAATGTAATCCCAAATTTACAGCTCTGCAAGCATAAAAAAATGTTATTAGAAAAGCCTGGGACGTGTGTATATGTTCTGTAATCAGAAATTTTTAAAAAAGCTATACATATACCTGTATACTATAGCTGCATTTGCAAAGTGTTTCTCAGTGTTTAGCAAGGCTTTGGTCATGGTGTATAATGCACATGATTACAATTTCTGTCGGCTGTTAATTTTGCATGTACCTACTGCGGGAAAGCACTTTAGTACATTTAAATCCATAATAACATTTAAAAAATCAAATAAATAAAAAATACTGTGCAAACCATTATTGAATACAGTACAAAAGGAATAAAAAGGATATTACATTTTTTAACTTTAAGGCAAAACATGCGTATCTGTTATAATGGTTTAACAGCTTCATCCCGCTGTGCTAATACTTTGGGTTTTATAAACCTATTATTTTTTTAAGACTCATTTTATTCCATTTACTATTGTTTTGCATAATTCAGGAGACATTACTGTATGGCTGTGTGGAAAGCATGAATAATATTATTTTAGCTTGTGGTGTAAAAGTACCGTATGTTTTGCAGCAAGTGATACAGTCCATATGGGTTTATGTATGGTGGGTGTTTTGCAATGTTGCACTTTCAGAATTGTAAATTGCTCTACCCTTTGTTTAGTAGCAGAGGCATCGCATTCACAGCCCAAGGAGAGCTTCTGTCAGCAACAGGGATTCCCAAGCCCATGAAATACATTTCAGTTAACTATAAAAATGCAGATGTCAGCAGTAAATTCCCAGCTAATGTATAGGAGCAAAAATTACTTTTCAAAAAGGCTATGTATATTCTGAATGTGAATGTGCTTGTGCGGTAGTGTGTAGCACTGTATAAGCACCTAGGGTATATGCTTGGAACTGGCAAATTGATGTCAACCTTAAGTGGCTACAGTACAGCAGTTGTGGAAGAGCTCAGGACTAGCTCAGTGGTTTGCTAGTAATTTGCTGCTCTTGCAAAGACATGGCATGCCATAAGAAAAGCAAATCTCTATAGTAAAAGCTGAAACAATATTGACATATTTGCACTAGATTTTTTTTTCTTCTTCTAGACTGCTTACGAGACTTTTGGAGCGCAGAGACCTATGGCAGTTTGGCAGTAGCATTGCATCTATTTTTTGTACTCTGCACATTGCCCATAGGCTGTAAACGACCCCTATTGTTCTTGGTGACATATTAATGTAGATTGTAACTTATCTAGAACATGCAAAATGACTGGAAAACTCCTTTAATAATCATAGTTTCATGTTTTTGTCACCTTTTACTCGTTTATTTTCTTAAAGGCTTTAAGCGACTTTTTAGGGGAGTCCAGAGTCATTGTAGATACAAACAGACAGTTTTCTTGATGTAATTGGGTCACACCTACCAAAATTGCCAAAACAGATGCACCTGCATGAAGGCATTGTTACAAATTGGGCACAATTGCACCTGGTGTCATTTTCGATGTATTCACCCTATTCTTATGGTGAAACTGAACTGCATTAATTGACACAAAGCGCTAAGGGAAGGTAGTGGGAAGGAGGTGGTAGTAGCCCCATAGAGGACTGAGAGGCACTACACGCAACTATAGGGAGGAGCAAAGAGCACATTTTGACACAAGTACCTTTAATCAAAGTGGTTTTAAGTGCTAATGACTGTGGGGAAAAGTGCAAGTTGCCCAATGTGCTTGAAGATGTAATTGGACCCTTTTATCTTGGGGCAATTGCCATCTTTAGACAAAAGACCAGGTCCACAGTTTAAGTATCCTACAAAAAAAGTTCAACATTTTGGATGTAGCAGATTTAAACCATCATTCTCAAAATCATTAAGTAGTAGGCCCAAAGGTTATGTGTGTTTACTTCTTCTTTCCAAACTTATGGCTAATCAAGTGGTGGAACAAAAATAGTGAGCAGGTCTCCATCCTTTACTTACTCCACCCCAGAAAAACAATGGTTGTGCTGGAGGGAGTATTTTTAAGTGGATTTTCTGTATTTTGGGCAAACAAATGGTCTAAGTCTGAAGATGGCACTATGGGAATGACCCAAATTTGGCCATAAAAAATCATGAAGGAGGTTGGTTTATTATACATTGTTATATGACTTCCCTTCCATTTTATTTATGAGACTTTTTACCAAATAGAGATCACTAATGAAAGCCCAAGTGCAGTCTATTGGGAACTCTAAGTATAACTAAAACTTATTATTATCCAACTGAATCTATCCTAGCACATGAATATCACATGTGTACAAAACTATCTGATCAGGGATCATAGGGCCTGTCACAATACAGTACATGTATGGGATCCAATATCTGGAAACCCATTCCCTTTTTCTCTGCAGTAATAAAACAGTACCTTGTACTTGATCCCAACTTAGATATACTTAATCGTTATTGGGGGCAAAACAATCCGATTGGGTTTAATTACTTATCTCAGAAAAACTGCAGAGAATCTGTGCCATGATGTGCATAGTCAATATCTGCTGAAAATGTAAAAGAGATACTGACATCTGAAATTGAACATGTTTTTACATCATAACACTATCTATGCATGCTATTTATAATTTTGCCATAAAAGTATTTGCCCAATTCTTTATCATTACCTATCTCATCCCCTATGTTCATGAAGAGGTGCAAAACAGTCAGGTTTAGGAACTTTAAGTCACAATTACTTACAAAAGCAGCCCTATCAGTGGAAAATGACCTCTAGGGAACTTTTTACGTACATTAATATTTTGAAGAGTCATTTGTTAGTGTCAGTATCAGTTTAATTAATTTTTAAGTTATTACTTACCATATTTTTGGGTTAATTTGTGCAAACTATATGCAAAGATTGTCAATATGCAGAGATAAAGAAAGGACTTATATAAATAACTGAAACTGAAGTGACAAAAAGCATCAAGCCACAGCAAAATCATGGGCAATTTTACATATCTAAAAGCAGCTTTTTATACAGAACTCATACTGTACATTTTTTATGATCATACACACACATCTACAAAGTGCAGCCAGTATACATTTTAAATGTTAAAATGATGTGTAGGTTGTTTTGACAGTTAAAAATTGCATCTTGAGCATTTGTGATAATCACTATGCCTTTTATACCAGGAAAGAAGAAAACAATTCAGTTGGGGACTCATTGCTTAACCAGTGTAACGGCCTAAAGTGTAGCAATTTAGTGTAGAATGCCGGTTTTCCATGGTCAGCAGGCGCCGGCATGAACAATGGGTCATGCTGAGGTAGCATGTGGAAAATGACTTTAATACACTCTATAGAATGGCTTATTGCTTTGGTCAATAGGCTGCACTGAAGACGGTGTATTCAGCCACTTGGGAAGGTTGAACCTGTCAAGGTACAATGTGACTGATATGCAAGGGCTGCTTATGAGGTCTCTAATGGAAAAACTGACAAGCAGAGTTATAAAGGTTATACCTGATAAAACTTCAGCATTTTCTCTTTTATTAATCCGTTCTGAGATAGTACAGTTCTATTGAATTTCTAAATATAATGTCTTGCACATTTCCACAATGCTTCGCCAGTTCTCTCATTTTACTGATTGACAAATCTTACACTTAAATTTTGTTCCCTGGGATACCAATTCAGAACAACCTGAAGCAAATCTGCATGGAAGGATGGACCAAGGCCATTCCAGAACAGTGTGGAAACTGGTACCCACTTATCTACAACTGCTTAAACATGTAACTGATGCAGAAGGTAGTTCTACAAAATATTAAAGTTTCAAGAATATTTCATTTTTTCTTTTACTGTAAAACTGTTTATTTCAGATGTCAAACGAAAATTAATTTTAAGTTTCAGTTTTAAAACAAAAAAAATCAGAAAGAACTAAATTTTAATATAAAAGTTGTTTTTGGTAAAATTAGACAATTAGTCAATACTCTATATACTTTGCAAGGGCACTGTTTTCTTACCAGGCACAAAGGGCACAGTTTTATAAGGATATAACAGACAAGAGTCTTGAGCATCCAATAAAATATACACTTAAAATGGTGGTTAGTGATGTCATTGATTATAACCGGTGCTTAGTGATGTCATTGATTATAACCGGTGCTTAGTGATGCCATTTGTATTATGACTCATTGAAACTATAAAACATAATGTACTCCCCCCCCCCCGTTTAAAACATGAGGATATTAAAGGTAACTGAGGATTTACACGACCTGTATCAATGCACTCAACCTTCACATTGTGACTTAATATGGTCATGGGATGCCTCAATCACTTTTATAATCCTTATATTTTACAATAGGATCACTCTACCTCCAAAACGGCTTGCCCTGGTACAGGTGAGGTGCACACAAACACAGCACCCCATTCTGCATATACAGTTTAAAGGGTTTTAGTTCATAAATTTGATTCAGTTTTGTGGTCTATAGTTTTGAAAAAAGAACGTTAGAGAGGTTAACATTGAGATAAATGGTTTATACATTAAAATGGTGGATTTGGTGTTTGGAACTAATCTAGGAAAAGGACAAGCTGAATAGTAAGGGGGTTAAAGATTAAAAGAACATGAAATTATCATCTTGCAGCAGCGGTAACGGTAGATAGTTCCTCAAAGTGGTAAAGTTCCTGTATTTTTATCAACCAGTCCCTAACTGCTTATCAAAGTAGAAATCAAGGTAGGTTTATCAAGGTAGAAATCAAGGTAGGCTTATCAAGGTAGAAAAATAGCATACAAGCTGGGTTGTTAGGAATCAGGTTCTCAAGAATTTTCTCAATGACTTGTAGGATCATGTCCCAGTAAGGGCAAATATTGGGCCAGTCCCAAAATATCTGAAATAGGGAGCCAGTATGATCTAGACATCGCCAACATCGGTCAGAGATGTGTTCCCATGTCTTTTGCAGCCGGACCGGGGTATATACCATCTAGCTGGAAGTTTATAGTTGACCTAGGGTGATTTCCATAGCAAGTCACTTTATTTGCCTCCCTGTATGTTTGTGTAGCGTGAGCAAAAACACTAACACCCAGAGGAAACCCACACAGACCTGTAGTAGATAGTAGTTGGTCAGAAATTAACTCAAGACCCCAAAACTGCAAGGCAGCAGTGCAAACCAATGTACCCACAGAGTTAAAATATTATTTTATAATCACTATATAAAACCAATAGCCATCACATGCAGCAAGGTTCTATTTTCTTTCCTTTACATCTCGGTAGCAAATCTAAAGGCCAAGGTTCATATTGTAAAAAGAAATAAAATATTGAATTATTATTTACTATTTACTTTACCATAATGACAATAGGAGAAGGGAAACAGCAAAGAAAGAACCTTATACTATCATTCTACCATCATTAAAGTCTTGTAGATAAAAAATAATTCCCTTTCCCAGATTATGAGATCAATTTTTAAAAAATGTTAATCTCAAGGCTGCTTTGCCATTATCATGAATTCATTTCTTCTGCGTCTCATAGTGTGTTAATTTTCATTATATTCATTATGCCTGAGACCTCTTTAGGAAATTATTTAAAATCGATCTTTTATTAAGACATTGATGGTTTGGTAAGTGTAGTAATAATGTATATATATTCCTAAAGATAACAAGATGAGAATTATTGCTGTAATATTATTGCTACTTCAGATTTGCAGGCAATATCCATGTTTTGCTATAATGATGTCTGAAGAAGATAAACCAGGATTTAACGATGCATATTTCTGACGTTCATCTTGGCTGGGTATGTTTTATGAAATTATTTAGATTTTTATGGTATAAAATACATTGCACAGGAATAATTGTTCTTATAAAAGCCTAAATATTTCCGCAACAACAATGAAAAAGGGAAAAGTCAATTAAGCCCAGCTTAAAGGAAAACTATACCCTCAAACAATGTAGGTCTCTGTTAAAATATATTGTATAAACAAGCTCATATGTAAAACCATATTCATAAAAATATACTTTTTTAGTAGTACAGGTATAGGATCTCTTATCCGGAAACCCGTTATCCAGAAAGTTCCCAATTACAGAAAGGCCATCTCCCATAGACTCCATTATAAGCAAATAATTCTAATTTTTTCTCTGTAATAATATAACAGAACCTTGTACTTTATCCCAACTAAGATATAATTAATCCTTATTGGATGCTAAATAATCCTATTGGGTTTAAATGTTTTATTTTTTAGTAGACTTAAGGTATGGAGATCCAAATTACAGAAAGATCCCTTATCCGGAAAGCCCCAGGTCCCGAGCATTCTGGATAACAGGTCCTATACCTGTATGTGCTATTGGGTTCTCCTAAATAGAAAATTGCCATTTTAAGAATTAAGGGCCACCTCCTGGGATGATATGATTCATAGTGCACACAAACAAGCCAAGGCACACATACATGCTAGGTCACATCAGCCAATTAATGGACAGAGTTCTGCCTTTTACTCTCACACTTCTTCCTGTTACAGTTAGAGCTGCATTATTTCCTGTCAGCTGATCTCTGAGGGAGCACACAGCCCATCACTAAATGGTGGCTCAAGGGAAAGGATGTAAAAGGGCAATATTTACTGATATACTGTATATATATATTCCACTTTGGTAAGATTCCTTAATAGGCCACTTAACAATATATAAAATACCTCTTGGTTAAGTATTCATTCTGGGGGTATAGTTTTCCTTTAAGGATAGTTATTTTTGCAAATGTCAACAAACAGATCAACAATTCTAGACATTAATTGCAATGATATATGTTTTTGGTCATAGCACTAACATTCATTTATTTACTTCTTACAACTGCTTGAATGTGTTAACATTAGAAGAGACACGTGTGGTATATACGTTGTATTTGTGTTTCTTCTTAGGTGCTGCCTAACCATGTGGGGGCCAAGGCCAATCTGTACCTTTCTCATTTCACAGAAAAGATAATTCTTATAATAATATTATAATTCTAAAAGTAATTTGGTGACAAGTTTAAAATTCATGTGAGGAGCTATATTTATATTGCAGGAGAGCTTACATTCCAAGTGTGACCTGAGGAGGATCTTGAAGTTCTGAGGCCTGTGATCTCACATGTCATGTTAGAAAACATCTGCAGGTTGAACAAGGAAATCACACATTTGATTGGTTGCCACTGGTTACTGCTCAGGTGCAAGTTTTCCCAGTGTGTATAAATGAGCCTAACTGGGCAGAATATGTGAGCAAACTCTTTCATTTAAATAGTAATAAGACAAAAATGACAGCCAATAGAACAAGGGGAAGAAGGGTTCTCTTGGAAACCTTTAAATAGGATTATGTAGTCCCCAAGAGGCTTTTCCACAAATTTCCAACACTTATACCTACCTAGTGCCTTGCAGTCCTTGCCCTAGTGAAGCTTACAGTATAAGGCCCCTACAGTGCACACAAACTATAGTCAGTTTTAGCAGAAGCCAATCAATCTGCTTGTATGTTATTTGGAGTGTAAAGCTGAAGTACAGTGTAAACACTAGTATTGGTATGGGACCTGTTATCCAGAATGGTCTGGACCTTGGGTTTTCTGGATAAGGGGTCTTTCTTTAATTTGGATCTCCATATTTTAAGTCTACTAAAAATCATAATTCAACATTATTTAAAGGAAACTTGATATAAAAATTAAGATTGTACCAGTGAATTATAGTCTAAACATAAAAAAGTTGTTTTGGGCTTATTAATTTCCCCCAAAACCCTACTAGTCCCGCCCATCTGTTCCACTTCTTGCTGGCTAAATTCTCTGGATTTGCAAGGGAGCCGGTGGCACTCAGTACACTGCTCTGTGGGATAGGAACCAATCAGCAGCTTGGCTGACCTGATAGGGAACTGAAGCCTGTCTTTGTTTGTATGACTGCAGGGCTGTGATTGGCTATCCCCCTCCTACTGTGCTTCCGGCAGAAGACACACCCACCCTTCATTTAAAACACTGACAGAGACCTGAGAGGATCTATAGAGAGCTCCAATAAAGGGGCCATCTTTGCAGACAGTATTCAATTTTAGCCCAAACCAGCACCATATATTATTCAAAATTAAGGTTTTTTTCTATTTATCCAATATGTCTCCTTTAAAACTTTAAATAAATAATTGTTTTGCCTCCAAAAAGTATTAATTATATCTTAGTTGGGATCAATTACAAGGGCCTGTTTTATTATTCCAGAGTAGAGTTTTATTATTACAGAATAATTCAGAGCTTCCTGAATAATGGGTCTCCGGATAAAGGATCCTATACCTGTAGAATTTACAAATATGCCTCCCACATATAAAATACAGTTGAATGTAATTTTTTAACCAGTGAGTAAAGGAACCTAATGGTATAAATGTGAATTACTGTTGATCTAGGGATTTATCCCATTGACTTTTCAGAGCTGGGATTTTTTTCTTTTCTGACAAAAACTTGAGACACCTTCACTGAGATCAAATAATAATAGTCTGAGCAAATGTTTGAACTTGATGGACACTTCATAGTTCAACTTTATTTACTGTAAGGTGTTGATCTTAGAACTGATCTGATGATTTTCTATTCTGCCTTTAAGGCAAGTCACAATTGGATTGCAGACTACTGACATGGATTTTTTTTTTCTCTGTGTCATCTGGGTGCTTTATATAAAGACTGTATAAACAAAGGGTTGAACTTGATAGCGTTGTGTCTTCTTACAGCCTAAGTAACTATTTATGTATATCTGTTATCAGCTAGAAGTGTCAGTTATAAAGGATCAATTTGTGTGAGAGCATGTAGTTTTGGTTTCATGTGGAAAACATTTAATAATATAAATAGATTGTATTTCAATAACCACTTTGAAAATGTATTCTCTAATCTCTGTCATCTTCACGTTTCACCAGGATAAATGCATGCAAGTGGGACAGAGAATCTCCATTTAAGAGCCAATCTAGACCTTAACAATAATGAGATCAAGTGTTAGCTAAGTATCAGATATAATAACTTACACAGAACTGATGTTGCTTCTGGCAATGAGCCCAGACAGGGTTTGTCTGATAATTTACTCAGGGATAGCAATGTTAACTATAATATGCATGTAATGAATACTGGTGTGTGAGTGATTCTTGGTTGTTAATGAACAACACAAGCATCATTATTCCGTTTCTACAAAGAGACTTCATGATCTAGACATACTCAATGAGTTTCTGAAAACAAGCTTAGGAATGGGGTTGTGAGGGTGAAGACATTATAGACAGACAGTGGGGTATCTTTGTCATATAGCAAATAACAAAAAATATAAGGCTACCCATTTAGACTTAAAGAAATGCAAATGGTTCTTCAAGGTGAGGGCAAAAAGATTGCTGAATTGCCTACTGGATGATGTTGAAATTGGTGACTGCCTACTCACTAACATTCACAGACTATCTAGATTCTTATTTTTTATAATAATGGTTCTATATGCATATAGAGGTGAAACACCATGTGGATTATTATTGGAATGTAATTAGGTTGAATAGAGGTTACACGCGGTTCACTTCTTTATGTGTGGGAAGGAGCAAAGTTTTCTGCACTTCTTATACATAAAGCAACCAATTAACAGGTAGCAGTTGCTTGTCACCTGTTTACAGAAAACATCTGATTGGTTACTGTAACTGTGTAAACTATAGGGGGCATTTATGATGTACTAGGCAGCTGCAAAGTGTTCTTAGCATACTTCCATATAGCCATGCTAAATCTCTGCCCTCCTATATTCATGAGTGGTTGAAGAATGGGGTTGTGAGGGTGAAGACATTATAGACAGACAGTGGGGTATGAAGAACAAAGAATATGAGGCCACTCATTTAGACTTAAAGAAATGCAAATGGTTCTTCAAGGTGAGGGCGATAAGGTTGCTGAATTGCCTACTGGATGATGTTGACTTTAACATTAGGGACTGCCTACTCACTAACATTCACAGACTATCTAGATTCTTATTTTTTATAATAGCCTTTCTCTTCTTTATGGTAACATTTTCCATCAATTGCTTCATGGTGGTACACATTTACATTCTATAGGAGGGCCCCTCTCTAACTGCTGCTTTATTGTGGGTTTTTTTATGGGATAGGGAAGTTTTGAATTAATTGCTGTGATGCTGAAGAATCAAATGTATATCTTTCAGATTGTGTATTTACATTACCTTGGAGTGAAAGTTCCAAGTTTTAACCTTGTGGTTTATGGTTTCAATATTTGTTTGTTTCTATATGCATATAAAGGTGAAACACCATGTGGATTATTCTTGGTATGTAATTAGGTTGAATAGAGGTTACACATGGTTCACTTCTTTATGTGTGGGAAGGAGCAAAGTTTTCTACACTTCTTATACCTAAAGCAACCAATTAACAGGTAGCAGTTGCTTGTCACTTGTTTAAAAGCAAACATCTGATTGGTTATTATGTGTTACTGTAATTGGGTAAACTATAGGGGGCATTTACTATGTACTAGGCAGCTGCAAAGTGTTCTTAGCATACTTCCATATAGCCATGCTAAATCTCTGCCCTCCTATATTCATGAGTGGTTGAAGAAGGGATACACATAGGTGTCTTCTATCGCATCCCCTATCCACCCCCTTTGCAGCCCCTACTTATTCCCAACCCATCCTCTAGTCACCCACTAGCTTAGCAGAACAAAATCCAGGCTCTAAAAGGCATTTTTTATCCAGTACAAGATGCAGCCAATCCCCATGGCAGAAGTGCTGCCTGAACAAGCACTTTGCGCCTTGATGGTCACGGAAACATTTTTTGGGAAAATAGTAGCTAAGAGCATTACAGGTGTGCCATTAATTATGAAAGGAATTGGTCCAAGAGAGACATTTTAGGAGGTTACTGGTGGTATACTCAGTGGAGTATTGATCATGAAAAGCACTGGAGCATGATGCCAGAGTTTTCAAAAAAACATGGTTTATTGGGCTACTCTTATTGGTTGGATAGATCTGTATAACAGTGATAATAGTGGCAGCAATTTGGAGGACATGATGAGGGAAAGAATGCTTGAGGTATCAATAAATTAGTTGAGCCAGGGAGTTGAATAATAAAAGAAAGCCTGGGGTATGTGGGATACATAATTAAAATGATATAGGAGTAGAAAATTGGAATAGAGTGAATGGTGGGGATCAGTTACATGATTGTGTAAAATAAATTAAAATCTATTTCTAAATGTTTTGTAGTTATAGAGAGTTATTGTAACTAGAAATAGATGAGCTTACAGTAAAGGAGATTCATACTACTGGTCAACTAGTCTTGTTAAAAATAAGTCACAAATGGTTAGTTAGGAAGGTAGTACCCTAATTATTAGCCTTTATTTACAATTATATAAAAGAGGCATAGTTATTGTATGCAAGTTTTGCTGAGTTAGTTCATCTTTTTTATCACGTCTCTGCTCTGGAATGTTGGAGGAAGTGAGAGGGGAGAACATACAAATTTAGGGCCTAGTATACAGGTTGGAATCAAACCACAGGGCTGCATACCACTGTCACTGTGCCACTCATGGGATAGAAGATAATGGAAATAATCAAGGTATACAGTACACCCCTTGTGAATGATGTGGTAGATAATAGGGGGGTGATTTATGAACAGTCAAATTCGATTTTTCTTCCTCGATAAAAAACAAAAAAAAACTTGAATTTGATTTTATGGTTTGAAGACTTGAATATCTTTCACAATGGATTAGACTTGGAAAATGCTGTACAAACAGCCAGGCCTTCACAAGATGTATTTTTTTATACCCAAACTGAAAATAAACCTTTTCAGTGAGGGAGCCTTTTGGAACTTTTCTGTTTAGTAATGTTGCTCTAAAGGAAAGCCTGGTGAATACTGATCACAGCATACTATCATTGTATTTATATTACCGTATGTTACAAAAATAATCAGACACTGACTTAGATAAAAGCTAAACCTAGCAAAGGTGCAATCATGAGAGGACTAATAGTAATAAACAAAATACAAATATAATACAGGTATGGGATCCCTTATCCAGAAGCTAGATATCTAGAAAGTTACAAATTATGGGAAGGACACACAGAGTCCATTTTAAACAAATTATATTTTATTTTTTTTATTTTATTTTTCTCTCTATTAATAAAACACAACCTTGTACTTGATGGTAACTAAGCTGTGTAGATCTATATTGGTGGCAAAACAATCCTATTGGGTTTATTAAATGTTTTAATATCTCTTTAGCAGCCTTACGTTACAAAGATCCAAAAGATGGAAAAACCCTTATCTAGAAAAACCTCAGGTCCCACGCATTCTGGATAACAGGTTCCATACCTGTAATACTTTCTTTCTTGGATTTAATGCATTCTCTCCAAGGCATATGAGGGCTTTTTATTAGCTTTTGACACCATGGCAGATTTACTAATCCACGAACGGACCGAAAGCGACCAAATGCGTTTTTTCGTAATGATCGGTATTTTTGAGACTTTTGCGTCGCCGTCACGATTTTTTCATATTTTGCGCGACTTTTTCGTCGCCGTTACAACTTTATCGTATATTTTCCGCGACTTTTTCGTCGCCGTTGCAAAGAAATCGGATTGGTTTTTCTGCCGTTTACAATTGCTCAAATCGTGCAAAATACGAAAAAATTTCAACTGCGACGAAAAAGTCGCAAAATTTTTGTTTCCAATCTGATTTTTTCCCATTCGGGATTCGGATTCGTGGATTAGTAAATGTGCCCCTAAAGGTATTAGGAACAACCACTACTTTTAAACTATAGATCTTTGATTTTTTTTGAAAGGGCTATTTATTCTGAACAATTTTGAATTTGTATGTATGTATGTATATCTTTATTTATAAAGCGCTACTTATGTACGCAGCGCTGTACAGTAGAATACACTAATACAAACAGGGTGTTAATAAGATAATAGATAAATACAAAGTATAATAATAAATACAGATAAATACAGCAGCAATAAGTTAAGAGTCAAAGACACAAGAGGAAGGAGGTCCCTGCCCCGTAGAGCTTACAATCTATATGGGAGGGTAACTAACAGACACAAATTGGCAAATATAAGTGCTGTAGGACACAGTGGGTGACACTACAATATAAGTGCCACACTACAATATAAGTGCCAAGAATTTGAAAGGATTGAAATTCCAGAGGTAAGAAACAGCTAGATAGAAAAGTTTATGTTTAAGGTAGAAGACTGCAGCGGACATAAGTAGTGATGAGTGAAGTCACTTATAGACTATGATGGCTACAAAAAAAGTCACGTGGAATGGAAGACGTCACCATGAAAAACACCCATTGACTTCAATGTGTTTCACAAATTTTTGCCAATTTGCAAGTTTTTCAGCAAAGCGAAATAGGGCAGATTTATTCATTACTAGATGTAAAGGCATGAGAAGATGATGGCTCTGTGAGGAACAGAAGAGCAATTGGAGACATGTGAAGAGGTGTAGTAAGGTGCAGCTTTACAATGTTATATTGTGTATATATATTACAAATGTTATATTTTCAGTGTTACACAAACCTTTGCAGGTCAAAATACCGATTGTATATGTACAAAAGATTAGAATAAAGAATCAGTAAAGGTAGAAAACAATGTTTTGCAGGAGTAAGTGGTAGAAGGAAATTTGGCAATACATAATACATAATTATGTATTTACAATTGGTCTGTTTACAGTGACCATATGAAAGTTGAGCTTGAAAATATCAACAATTGGAGTTTGTTGAAAAGCAGTTTTGTATTATTAGAATTGATAACAGGTATAGAGGAAAATGTATATGTAATTCTATTAGTACAGAATGTAAAAGCATACTGAATATGGAAACCAAGTGTGCTGGATTGGATTTGTACATGCTTATCACTGTACTATAATAATCTTGCTTGGAATGGGATAGGCAGAACTGAGGCAGAATGGAGAAAGCCATCTTGCAAAATGAAGTAGAAAAGACTGGAACTGGGATCATATGACAAAAGTAAAAGGCAGAAAATGCAATGGTTTTAAATAGGAAAGTGCTCACTACTATATATGGAGAGGATATGATTATGGTGAAGATAAAGGAACTGGCCTCTGTGGCTATTTCTGTCCACTACTGAAGTTCAAAAGAGGAGGCTAGGAGAAAGCCTAGATTTTATGTTAACACTGATTTGAAATTGCATGGTTGACAGGGTTGCCAATAGGGAAGCAAAAACAAAATCAGGATTCAGTTAAAGACAAAGGTAGCAGTGAATAACATCCAATAACAGCTACATGTACTGTATGAGAGAATGCAAGAATGAAATACCCTGAAAGTCAATGTAATAAGGTGGGTTGTTGGCTAAAGTCATTGAATGAATTATGGCTGATGAAAAGGGGATGACATTAAATGCCTGAGGACCAATTTCTCCAAGAATGGTTAGAATGTTATAGCCTACAATGTCTTGGCCTGGTTGTAGGTCTGCACTGCTAGTCCCGAGTGCATAATATTTGTTCTCATACTCTGGTAATTGACCCCTTGACTGTCCCCAGTACCAGTCTTGCCTGTTCTGCCTGTTCCCCAGTGTCTGCTTTATGCTAAGTTCCTTCTTCCTGGTCCTGAAGGTCTTGCAGTCCTGACCTGCTAGAAATTGTAACAACCTAGGTTCATTTTATATACTAGTGTATCATTAGATTATAGCTAATCTACATTCTCACAATGCTTTAGAAACAATATTACCTAATTAAAAAGAAGACATAAATGAGTGACTCAAATTTTACATTATTTAATTAAAATTATGCCATACTACTTAAATGTGGAATTTGACATGCATATACATTTTGAGTGCTTCAGCCAAAGATAAAAAAAGATTATGGGTAATCTTATTCTTTTCCATATTACTTAGTCCTGCTTCACATTCCCCTAAGGGTTTCTTTTATCCATTCACCATTAATCATGGAATAACCATTTGATGTCATTTTCACAAAATAGCAATGGAGTCAACATTACACTACACATGATTTATGGGTATAGCAAATCTCGAAATCACTTTTGTAACAAATATTTTCTACTGAACGTTCAGCTATTTTGTATAACCTTTTTAAATACTGTAGGATACTGTTAAATTGGAAAGTATACAATAGTCTATATTAACTAAAGTGCATTTTTCATATAACAATAATTTGTAGCAAAAATATAATTTGGGTGTTTAAAGTATTCTCTATTATAAGTAGTAAAAATAGTGCCACTATGTTTAGAAATAAAATAAATCAAGGGTAAAATAATAGATAGTCTAAAAGCTTGTACCAGGTCTAGTATTCCACAGGAACCAATCAACACGCAACATTTTCTTGTCAATTAAATGCCATTGGTTGCTATGGGTTACTAGAACTGGTGAAAAATGTGAAATGTTTAGTACATTACCCTGTTACTGCTTAGCCATTCTGTAGGCAACCAATGGCAGCATTGGAGACAAAAGGTATCAGTCAGGGGCTCCAGGTTTAAACTTTTCTAGAAAGTCCTTTTAAAAGATTAACATGCAGGGTCGGACTGGGGGCCGTGTCACCCCCCCCCCCCCGCAGGGTCCCCCACCCGATGTCCTCCCCGAGCGTGCATAAATTTAACTCGTCAGGGGAGGAACAGTCGGCCGGGGGAGCACCGGCAAGGGTCGGGTCTGGGCCGCCGGGGGCCCAGTCCGACCCTGTTAACATGTCTCTGTTAATTAGAAATCGTGGAACTGGATTCATTTCTATTCTGCTGGGATATGTTATTAAATATTATCAGTTTAAATAGCACTATATAGTACAGGTACAGTATGTGACCTGTTATCCAGAATGCTTGGGACCCAGGGTTTTTGGTATAAGGGGGTCATTATTTCATTTGGATTACCATAAGTCTGCTAAACATTATTTAAACATTACATAAATCCAGGAATGTACCTAACTTTATTTGGAAATGTATTTTGTACATTGACTTTTTGAGTTAATATGTTTTGTAAACTAATTCTCTGTTCTCTTGTGCTAGACCCAAATATGTCTGCCATATAATTATGTGTATGTTTTGGGTTTTTTTATAGACTCAAAGGATGTGATAATGTTTTCTGAAATCAGTTGTAATGTTAGTTTTTTATTCTTGAGGGTAAATGGGTATCATCCCCCCAAATGTCATGGTTTAGTATTCCTAAAACTAAATATATCTTCAATCTATTGCCTTCCCCTCTTCTACATATCATCAAAAGAGTGATCCTAACAATTAAATATGCATATAGATATAGA
This sequence comes from Xenopus tropicalis, assembly GCF_000004195.4. Lineage (NCBI taxonomy): Eukaryota > Metazoa > Chordata > Amphibia > Anura > Pipidae > Xenopus > Xenopus tropicalis. Next base: position 178,549,959 of record NC_030677.2, on the reverse strand, counting down.
TGTCAAATGTGAAACTACATATGCCCTATGAACACAGAAAGTAGCTTCAGTACTTGTATGATTTAGTGCCTCTGAAAATTACTTTTTCCCCCATATTAGAAAATATTTAACTGACAGAATCATGTCTTATTTTAAATAAGATAGCAATCTTTGTTATGTTTCACTAGCCTAAACAGCGGAGTGACACCTATAAAACACAGGCGCTATCCTATTGCTGCTGCATATGATTTGAACTCATAGGTTCTTAGCATTTTCTTTGATACACAATGCTCATTAAGTCAAGATATGTAAGCAGCGGAAATATTTTTCCTACCTTATTGTATTACAATTCTATATTTTAATGTGCATACAAAAATAGTAACTCTCCCAATGTAACATATCAAAGATCAACCTAAACAGTTCAAAAACAATCATAGCATATCCGTCTGCCATTAGTGACTTTCCTGTGTGAATTGTGTAAAAAAAAAACCAAAAAACTTGCAATGTACCTGAAATTAGTTTATACCTAGCATTATACTTTACTGTTAGATATTATTTTGTCTGGCACCTTATGATACACTGTGGATATTTGTTTTGTCACTTCGGAATATTGGCTTTTGTAATGTGGCAAGAATAGATGCTGTTAGTGAGAAGGATTGCCCCAAAGGATAATATTAGCATTCACTCGTTCTTCACTCATTCAAACAAAGCACAATTATGTTTACTGGTTACTAAACCCACAATAAGCACACAACAATGTCCTTCATGCCCTCTGAAATAAGGGACCAACCATATAGTATAAAATAAATGAATAAGTTCTAGTGCATCTCTTTTGGGCACAGGCAATTTGCAGCATTACATGACTCCTTTTGCAATATAAATATTTTGATTTGTACTGTTTTATTTATAGAAGCCCCTGCCCTGCTGTCTTCATTTCTTCATTACATGGTAATACAGGTATAGGATCCATTATCTGGAAACCCGTTATCCAGAAAGTTCTGAATAACGGGAAGGCCATCTCTCATAGACTCCATTATCAGCAAATAATTCTAATTTTTAAAATGATTTCCTTGTACTTGATCCCAGCTAAGATATAATTAATCCTTGTTGGAGGCAAAACAAGCCTATTGGGTTTATTTAATGTTTAGATTATGTTTTAATAGATTTAAGGTAAGGAGATCCAAATTACAGAAAGATCCCTTATCTGGAAAACCCCATGTCCTGAGCACTCTGGGTAACAGGTCCCATGCCTGTACAGAATTTTCCTGCTGCACTGTATGAGACTCTAGGAGTCAGTTTAGGACCAAAGATTTGTTAAGGTGCAACACCTTGTACTTATGCTTTTTTGTTTGCCCAATGTTTTTTTTTCCACTTTCTATGTATTGTTTACACATAGTTGCTATGGCAACTACCTTGGTTTGGGTCCATTTTTGGACATTTGGGTCACCCCCAACCAAGCTATTCTAGGACAATAGGAAGAAAGGAGAAATCTTCTGGTACCTGACCCTCCTCCCACATCCTTCAAACTTACTGCACCAGCTTTTCTGAAAGGAATATTTTGGACCTTCTCTAGATAAATATATTAAGATTAAAACATGAGTCTGTAATGTAATGTAGCTTAGATTGTAAGCTCTACGGGGCAGGGACCTCCTTCCTACTGTCACTCATACCTCATGGCACTTATTCCCTGTGCATTTATATATATTTATTGTGTTTATTTATTATATCACTTGTCCTCACTGTGTGTAATTATGTATATTGTAAGATTGTACAGCGCTGCGTACCCTTATGGCGCTTTATAAACAAAGTTATACATACAAACATACATACATACATGTTGAGTCAGTGTATAGGTAAAGTGGAATTGCCAAAAAGTGGAGATGACATAAAAATGTTGTGCCCCTTTCTGTGCCCAGATTTCACTTTTGAAACCTAGTAACTTTACTCTGTATGATGTAGAAGGCCCCGTAGCACAACAATGATTTCTAGACTATGACAAAAGCTTAGCAGAAATATAACATGGGCAATACGTTTTTGCTGAATGTGTATTATTTGCATAGCCCAGCTCCCGATACTGCAGGCGCATTAACTGCTTGAACAGAAAGAATTTGACTATAACTGTACAGCTACAAGAGCTGTGTATAAAGTGCAATTGTGGATGCAACTTGCTGTGCTTTTTACCCACAATACAACATTTCCCAATTGTGATTATTGAGGTGAGTTGTTCTTGAGGTGTCAAAATGAACACAAGTGCATGGTATCAAATCAGATGCAAGATGCAACTAATTGCCTCATTTCTGGTGACATACGCATGTCATTTTGTGGGTGTGTAACCACCAGGGGTCCAGGGTGCCAGTAGTTCCAGGATTCCCTGGTGTCAGGAGGTTCACATGTTTGAGGTTCAGTAGTTTGCAACATTTCCTCAGTACAATTTAATGTACACAAAGCAAAGTAAGTAAAAAAGAACACAGACTGTATCCATCTTATGACAGAAAGCAAGAGTGACCTGGGAACCCCAATTGCACTAAAATATAACATTTCTTCCATATATATAAAGTGCCCCTCTCACTTGAATTGATTAAAAATAGAGGAAATCCTTCTTGCAAAATAATATACAGGTATGGGACCTGTTATCCAGAATGCTCGGGACCTGGGGTTTTCCAGATAAGACATTTTTCCATTATTTGAATCTCCACAGTTTAAGTCTACTAAAAAATCATTGAAACATAAAATAAACCCAATAGGATTGTTATGCCTCCAATAAGGATTAATTATATCTTAGTTGGGATCAAGTAAAGGTACTGTTTTATTACTACACAGAAAAAGGTAGTTAATTCTTAAATTAAAAATTAATTTATTTTATTAAAATGGAGTTTCTGGAAGATGGCTTTCCATAATTTGGAGCTTTCTGGATAATGGATCCCATACCTGTATGTGTAAGGCTAGGGGGACTGAGCATGATATATGTTTTGTGTGTGGGCAAGGGGAAAAATAATTACTGATTCTGTCTTAAGAAGCAAAGAACTTGTGACCTATGGCAACTTTTTGAAATGCTGTGCATGGTGCAAAGAAGAAAACTTTACCTACTTTGTGGATGTTTTGTGGTGACGTATGGTGATATATTATATATTTTAATTATGATATGCTTAGCCCTTCCTTAGAAAGATCTTCTCGTTTGGTTAATGTAATGAACTATAAATAAATAAAAAAAACAATAACATTTTATACATCTGTAAACTTTCAAACAATTAAAAACAAGTATGTAGATATACTGTGTATAAAGGACCTGAGTTATTAAATAAAGAAGAAAAATTATCTAAAGCTTTTTACTGCCTAATAAGTAATTGGTATTGGTATTATGAGAACAGAATGGATGTTATTGATTGTTTGCTTTATTCATAATACAATGTGTATAGACTTTATCACAAATGGCCATAGGAACTAGCACATACGTATCTTGACCACAAGAGGGTGTGCCTTGATAACTGATAACCTACAGTGTTCAGTTCTATTAACTAAGGGAGCAAGTGAACAGAGCTGTAGCATGGTGTCATGGTTTTTTTTTTTAACTCTCTTACAGTATTTGTTTTCCAAAATGTTATTCTTTATTAGACTTCCCCTCTTCATTTGTTTTCATAAGGCTAGCATTGCTATTAGAAGCAGAATGTTGAGAACGATGAGACACAATATAAGTTACAATTCTAAAGCTCTGTTGATTTGAATAAAAAGTAAAATTTTTTAGCAAATGTTGGCTTTTAGTGTACAGAACAACAAAAGGTATTATTAGAAAATGTAAGCATTAAGTTATATGTATGTATATGTGTGCACCACGAGGGCTCATTTATTGATGGAAAAGAGGCAGCGCTGGATTTCAAATCCGGGCTCCCCTAGGCTCCCCCACTCGTCACCCCCCGCCGCGAGTGTTTAAACTTCCCTCCCCATTGCTACGTATTTCAGGTTAATTTTTCTGAATTATGTTGTGGCGGGGCGGCATGCCGCCCCTAAATTTGTGCCTCCCTAGGCCGGGGCCTTTCTGACCTCGCCACAGATCCAGGCCTGAAAAGAGCAAAGAACAGGCACAAGACATGTTTTTCTCACTTAACATCAACAGCTGTGGGTCTGTAGCAGAAGAACCAGCACTTCACCTATGAATACAGCAGGGCATGCATTTAGCAGCTCATACATAGTAAGACACCTGCTTGGGCACAATTTTGCTTGCTATAGACTGTTTGCCTACAGTGTAGTGTAACCCCTTTTTGGTTAGAGCATGGGTTGCATTAGACTCCCTTTCCAAAGGATAGGCCTTCACTATGTGGAAGAGTATGCATATGGATGGTGTTGTTGATAGTCTGATGATACGCTGATGAAATGGCAGGTAAATCAGATACACAAAACTACTTGTCACTGCATGGAAGCTAATGACTCCTCTTAGGGCTGTGGCAGATGGGGAGACTAGTCGCCGGCGACAAATCTCCCTTGTCGCGGGTGACTAGTCTCCCCGAAATACCATCCCACCAGCGAGTATGTAAATCGCCGGTGGGATGGCATACACGGCACCTTGATTTCCCCAAAATCGCGGAAGTTGCCTTGAGAGGAAACTTCTGCATTTTCAGGGAAATCGCGGCGGCGCGTATGCCATCCCACCGGTGATTTACATACTCCCCGGTGGGATGGTATTTCGGGGAGACTAGATTTGTTGTATGGGTAGTGCTCATATATGCTCATTGGGTCCTAGATATTCTTCTGGAGTTTTTGGTTTCCATTTGTGCCAAACATAATGAAGAATAATAGGTGTTTAAACTCATTAGTATTGTTGTTGGTTGTATTTTTTGCTTTTGGACAGCTGTAGGACTATGGATTTGGAAGGACCAGGCACAGACTAATCAGGGCTCCTTTCTTGTGAAACAAAATGCACAAAAGAAACCATACTTTAGGCCAAAAATGAGGGGCAAGAGAAACTACATTTTTGAACATCTAAATTTATTGTGGTTAGTGATTGGTGAAAATAAACAACAAAATTTTGTATAGGTATGGGACCTGTTATCCAGAATGTTCAGGACCTGTTTTCCAGTCAATTTAGGCAAATTTCTGCACTTCCAATATAAAAACAGTACAGAATATTCTCAAAGCTTGGGTTCAGAAGCAGCACTGATATGCACAGCAAAGGCTAATGCAATCTTAGTATGGAAGGTAAATGGAAATTGCTAGAACCCAACCATAGAGATATAATGGATAAGCAAGCAGTATCAGAGCATGGGTTATGTTTTATTGGCTTGTACTCTTACTTGATTCGCTGTACTGGGGAAATCACTGATAGATGTTGTCTGACATTGTGATCAAAGTTACCTACCCTATGGATCAAGCACTAGGTAAATACTGCCTGAAAAATATCCCCGATACCTCAAGGTGATGTGTGGAAATACAGCAGATACGAGGAATCATGAATAGTTAAAGATACCATACCAAATTAAGCTGTCTGGTGTACACACGAGGCAGCATGTAGGTAGTAAAAGATCTTGCCAACAGCAATACAGATTTCAGTCAAGTGATATGGGCTCAGATGGGAGCTAACCTGTTTCATACATCCTTTCTTAAAATATCTTAGAATGAGCGAGAGACAAGCATTCTTCAGGTAAGTTTGGTGAAACATACTTATTACTCTTTGGGGTATAATGTATAATTCAAACATCTAGATTCTAGCAGCGATGGGACCATAAGAGATATCACAGACCGGATTATCAAGTAGCAGAAATCTAAAGCAATAATACTAAAATAATCAAACTGTTGTCTTATTCTCAGAACTAGAAGTGAACTACATCTCTAGCAGAGAATGTATCTAGTGTATAAGTGTAGTGCATTCTAGTGTATCTTTCATTTGTTTTCCCTAATAATAACTAAATAGCAATTTATAAAGGATTTATTTATTAAAGGGATACGGTCATGATTTTTATGGTGTACTTTTTATTTCTAAATTACACTGTTTATATAGCAAATAATTCACTCTACCATTTAAATTGTTATTCTTGAAACAACAAATGTATTTTTTAGCTGTAATATTGGTGTGTAGGCACCATCTCAGTGCATTGTGCCTGAGTCTGAGCTTTCAGAAGGAGCCAGCGCTGCACATTAGAACTGCTTTCAGCTAACCTATTGTTTCTCCTACTCCCATGTAACTGCAGGAGTCCCAAGCTGGACTTGGATTTCTTACTATTGAGTGCTATGGTTTTTTTTTTGGTTTTTGGTTTTTGGTTTTGATACATAATAAATGGAAAAAAATTCACATTTTTAGTACTACTAAAAAATTATTTAATCATTAACCAATCCCTATAGGAAAAAGGAAATCATTTTTTAAAAATGTTCATTATTAACATATAGGGGGACATTTATTAATACACGAACGCTCCGAGCGACTTTTGTACCTTGCGCGACTTTTTCGTACCTTGTGCGACTTTTGCAACAAAATTTGTGCAACAAAATCGTACTGTCGCCACGAGTACGAAAGTTTCAGATTCATTAAAGCTTCATTATCATGACTTTCCTTGGGCCAGGTTGGAGCTGCAGAGTGCCATTGAGCCCTATGGGAGACTTTCCTTGGGCCAGGTTGGAGCTGCAGAGTGCCATTGAGCCCTATGGGAGACTTTCCTTGGGCCAGGTTGGAGCTGCAGAGTGCCATTGAGCCCTATGGGAGACTTTCCTTGGGCCAGGTTGGAGCTGCAGAGTGCCATTGAGTCCTATGGGAGACTTTCCTTGGGCCAGGTTGGAGCTGCAGAGTGCCATTGAGCCCTATGGGAGACTTTCCTTGGGCCAGGTTGGAGCTGCAGAGTGCCATTGAGCCCTATGGGAGACTTTCCTTGGGCCGGGTTGGAGCTGCAGAGTGCCATTGAGCCCTATGGGAGACTTTCCTTGGGCCAGGTTGGAGCTGCAGAGTGCCATTGAGCCCTATGGGAGGCTTTCCTTGGGCCAGGTTGGAGCTGCAGAGTGCCATTGATTCCTATGGGAGGCTTCCAAAATCATGCACAGAAGGATCAAAGTTGGAAAAGTTTTCCCGCTGTTTACAATTGTTCGGTCTGAAAATTTCGGATCACCAATACGATATTTCGTAAGCATTTTCGTGATATTTGCGATCTTCAGAAATTATCGTATCCAATCCGAATTTATCCCATTCGGGATTCGAACTTGTGATTTCATGAATGTGCCCCATAGTCTATGGCAGATGGCCATGTCATAATTCTGAGCTTTCTGGATAACAGGTTTTCCAGATAACGGATCCCATACCGGTACCACAAACAAGATTATATCACTAAAATCTGAGAAAAGGAGCTCTCTTAATGAATATAGAAAGGGTTTTTGCTGTAAGGGCAGACAGAGGAATCCCCTTTAGAATGATAGGGCAAATATTTATATTAATGGCTCATCTTTCCAATACAAAAGTGCATTTATAGTTATTATGAGTTATCATATGTTTGGGAAGACATTTCAAGAACATAAAATCTAGCAAAATAAACACTTAATGTTTAATGTTTGGCTTTGATTGATTGAGAAAGAGTTGCATGTATTAGGCAGGTTATATATAGGCATTATGGTTGAACTTGATGGACGTATGTCTTTTTTCAACCCAACTTACTATAAACTATAAACTATAAACATTAATGCCATGAACATGCAGGGTGGATAAATGGATAATTTGGAAACCATTATGGAATATATTATATAGAATGAAGTACACTGTACACTAAAGTACACAAAATACACTGTCCAAAGCAATGTCAATAAAGTACAGATTGATACTAGATACTGTAAGCTGTTTAACAGAGCAGTTCACCATACAATTTACTTCTGTGTCTTGGGGGTAAATGTACCAAACTATAGTTATTGCAACTATACTCTATGAAGACTGTGCTTACTATCTATTCAGCTACAACACTTTTGTACACACAGCATTTCCTGTACATATACTGCACTTCATATATCTAAAGTGCAAATGTACTTTCTATTTATTTATATTGATTATTATTATTTATTTGTATTGATTATAGTACAGGTATGGGATCTGTTACAGAAAATGATCAGGACCTGGCATTTTAAAGATAAAGGGGTGTTTTGGTATTTTGGATCTCCATACTGTAAGGATACAAAAACCCATTAAACATTAAATAAACCCAATAGGATTGTTTTGCCTCCATTTAAAATTAATTATATCATAGTTGGGATTAAGTACAAGGAACTGTTTTATTATTACAGAGAAAAAGGAAATCATTTTTAAGCATTTGAATAATTTGATGATGTCTATTGGAGATGTCCTTTCTGTAATTCTGAGTTTTGCACATAGAGATGGTTAAGCTAGCATACAGTAGGTGTTGGTGAAACAAATACATATGTTTCTTTGTTTTCATAGTACAGGTATGGGATCCATTATCCAGAAACCTGTTATCTGGAAAGCTCTAAATTATGGAAGGCCATCTCCCGTAGACTCCATTAGAAGCAAATAATTCACATTTTTAAATGTACATTGAGAGTTATTTCCCACTGACATCAATAGGAAGCTCCAAGATCTCTGCCCCCATTATGGCCAATAGATAGCAATGAATCTGTATTTAAGCAGGTGAAAACATTTTGCATTTTTTGATTATGTACTTTCCATTATTATCATTGTCTACTTTTTTTCTGTCAAAAAATGGGAATAAACTGAGAGTATAACAGAGAGAGGAAAATTCTCCTTCATTATTCTTAACTAAAAATGATAACGGCAGCTGAATTACGAAGGTACAAACCCATTCAATTAGAGCCCCTAACCTAGTGATTTTATGCAATGCAAAGTTAATGGCCTGCTTTGAAAGCCATAAAATAGTGAATTTCTTCAATTCTGAAATGGCGCATACATCTCATAGGAACATATCTAATGTCTCTGAAGCATTACATCCATAGAAGCACAGTCGGATGTGTATCAGTAGTCACTTAAAGAGGAAAGCTACTGATTTGCAGAGAAATAGAAGTGAATGAAATACAGTATATAAGTAACAGACATAGGCAGAATAGACTCTTATTCACCTTAATAGAAAACAAGTTGGAAGCCAGACCCAGGGCATACAGGGCTGTGCTATCAAACACAATGGGGAAATTCAACCACTGGTGTTTTTTTTTTTTTTAGACTGCCACAAAAAAAAGTTGTGGTCGCATCAAATAAGTAGCGGTTCCTCAAAAAATTGCTGTTGTGTCAAAAAAGTTGCAGTTGTAGCTAAAAAGTTGTGCGTGTCAATTTTGCTGTTTTCTCAATTTTTTCAGTTTTATAAATTTTTCAGCAGTTTCGTTCATTTTTTAGCAAAACGGGACAGATTTGCGCATCACTAGCGCTGACCAGGTGGACTAACAAGTCTTACAGCTCAATGCAATGGAACCTTATGGTTTTCTCTTATTCCCCTTGTGCATTTCAAAAGCTTTATAAGTTAGCTCATGATTACCTTATACTAAAGCCCCATGTTATTAAATCCTACAGTATGCATTGCTATTTGCAAACCATATTATGCCATCTATAAATGTTAATGGATATGGAGTTACATAAATACATTGCCATTTTAAAATAACTTCTGCATAATTAGCAACTACTTCAATTTATTTTTCCGTTTTCAGTAAATCATACTGTATATCATATCTATAGAAGCACAGCCCCATTCTATAGAAGTTAATGAAATACCATACCAACTTCATTATTTGGGGGAGGGGGGCATTAACTAACATTCAATTATTTATTTTCTTCACAATCTGTTCTTTTTGTAAAAAAAAAAATACGATTTTGTCTTGCAAAAGAAAATGCAATTTTTCACAATATATTATGTGACAAAACCAAGATAAATCCATAAGCAAAAATATGGCATCTAAAAGTCAATGGAAGATCTTTCTTTTCTTTGTGGTTTTTGAGGTTTTCTGCATTTTTTTTTCCACTTTCATTTGCGCAACAATATGAAATAGTCACGGTTTTCAAATTTTTTTCCATGTCTTTTTTTCATTCATGCTTTTATAATATGTATCTTTTAATAAGTGACTAGACATTCATGGTTTTAGTGGAAATGAGTCTAGCCTTGGTTGAAAAAAAACTTCTAAAACCAAAAAGTGGGAATGTTGCTAAATATGCCCCTTAATGCTTCAATGATTTTGTGCAGACTGAGGTGTGGAGATCCAAATTACAGAAACAACACTTATTAGAAAAACCCTAGATCCTATGCATTCCCAATAATAGATCCTATAAAGTGTGCTAAGTGGGTGAATCTGCTTATTTTTTGGGGGGGCAAAGTTTTTTTGACATACATATACTTTGTTGACCTTTTTGCATCATCTCAATAAAAGAAATGTTATTGTAAAATGCATCTGATTTAGCTTATATATCACAAGACTGAAAGTATCTCCAATTATGCACCTAAACGTTAATATAAATTGCTCCAGTTATCTTCATAGTGCAGGGCTCATAGCAAAATTAGTAAACACGAGATAACAAGCAGTGAGACATCATACCCAGTATTTGCAATTGACCTTGGGGGGGGGCGGGGGGGCATTTTAAGACCTTGGTGGGCCCTGGGCAAAGATCCATTTGGTGGGCCCCCTCACCCAGCACAAGCAATTTTTAAAAAGCTATGAAATTATGGGACCTGTTATCCAGAATGCTCAGGAACGGGGGGATTTCCAGAAAAGGAATCTTTCAACAATTTGGATTTCCATACCTTAAGTTTTTTTTTTACTTAAGCAATCACAAGCAAATGTAAAAAGTGTTGGTGAACCACACAAGCATTAAAAGTTTTTCGGGGATGCCAAATAACGACTGTGATTGGCTATTTGGTAGCCCAAGTGTAGGCTCTGCTTGGAGTTAAACCGTCTCTTTGCCTCCAAGTCAGAAATGTAAAAATGGGCACCGCTTTTGAGACACTTTGAGCAACATCAAAGGGTAACATGTTGCTCCCGAGCCACTGGTTGGGGATCACTGCTTTAAGTCTACTATTAATCTACTACTTAATAGGATTGTTTTGCCTCTAATGATGATTACTTATATCTGAGTCAGGATGGAGTAAGAGGTTCTTCTTTATTATAGAGAAAGAGGAAATTAATTTAAAAAAATGTAATTATTTGATTGTAATGAATCAATGGAAGATGGCCTTCCTGTAATTCAGAGCTTTCTAGATAATGTATTCACAGATAACAAATCCTATACCTGTCCACAACGATTTAAAAACCCACCCAAGGCAAACTTTGACACCTTTAGGTATTGCAAAGGATGGCTTTATCTTTATAAGGGTCAAACTCAATCACAGGGCCGAAATCTAAAACAAAGGCTCAGGCCAAATTTTCTATTCAGATACTGTACGGTCAGGCACAGTCCCGTGACTATGGGGCAGATTAATCATTGATGGAACTATTAAACCTGCAAGATTCTCAGTCATTCAATTTTTACAGAATTTCTTTGATTGATCAATCAATTCACTAGGCCAATTTGATCAAAATGGAACAAAATTGTAATTCCTCAATGTCTTAGCCCTAAGGAATTTGTTATCCCAGACTCAAAAATTGAGTGGTCTAAAAATATTGAATTCTATAGAGCCATTGGTTTCATTGGTAATATGTTGCTTTTATTTTTTTCTAGTTGATTTGGTTATTATTCATATTTATCGGACTGAATTGCAGTTTTCTGACTGACTGAGTTTCTACAGAACAATTCATTTGAATCAAATCAAGTTTTATTGAATTAAAAGATAATTTCCCATATAGTGCTGAATTTGTTATGGATCAATCAAAATTGATTACTAAAAAATTAAACATTTATCCCATGTGGATCCAACTATGCAGGTCCTTCTTGCCAGAGGGAATCTCTTCCAATTGGCTGGAACAGCAGTGTTATGTGTTGCACAGCATTGCTACCATCATACTTTTGAGAAGTAATGATTGTTCTTTAAATATCAAGACACTAATTAATACCTGTTATACAGGTATAAGACCCGTTATTTGGAAACCCATTATCCAAAAAGTTTTTACGGGAAGGCAATCACCATAGACTCCATTTTAAACAAATAATTCTAATTTTTAGAAATGATTTCCTTTTTCTCTATAATAATAAAACAGTACCTTGTACTTAATCCCAACTAAAATACAATTAATCCTTATTGTAAGCAAAACAATACTATTGGGTTTATTTTATGTTTAAATCATTATTTAGTAGACTTAAATTATTAAAAATGCGGGAAGATCTTTATCCAGAAGACCCCAAGTCCCAAGCATTCTAGATAACAGGGACCCATGATTGTACAGGTATGCGATCTGTTATCTGGAAAACTCTCAAATAAACCCTGCACACCAGAAAAAAAATCTTTCAGGGAGGTACTGTAGTTAAAAAAACATTTTTATTTTATCAGGTCATTATATAGCAACAATATTGCATTTATAAAAAAAATCATCATAATATCCATCATTAAACAAATCAATACATACCACCCAGTGAAAAAACTGAAAAGGATATGAAGGCACATACTCTGGATGAGAGAATACCCCAATATTTTGGCTCAAATGCCTTTGTCAAGGGAACTCTAATCTGTTATCTGGAAACCTGTTATCCAGAAAGCTCCAAATTACAGAAAGGTAATCTTCCACAGACTCCATTTTAATTAAATAATTAAAGTTTTTAAAAAGTACCTTGTACTTCATCCCAACTAATATAATATAATGAATCCTATTAGAGACAGAACTATACTATTTGGTTTAAAAAACATTTACATTATTTATTTGGTAGATTTAAGGTATAAAGATCCAAATTACAGAAATACTCCTTATCTGGAATACCCTAAGGGGCACATTTACTAATCCACGAATCCGAATCCCGAATGGGAAAAAATCGGAGTATATATTGCACGACTTTTTCATCGCCGTGGCAATTTTTTCGTATTGAGCAATTGTAGATGGCGGAAAAATCGATCCGATTTTTTTGAGACGGCGACGAAAAAGTCGCAGAGAATATACGATAAAGTCGTAATGGCGACGAAAAAAACGCGGGACATACGAAAAAGTCGCGACGCCAACGAAAAAGTCGCAAAAATACCGATCATTACGAAAAAACGTGTTCGCCCGCTTTCGGTCCGTTTGTGGATTAGTAAACCTGCCCCTATGTCACCAGGATTTTGCTGTGTGTGGGTTTATATTTCCATCCCTTGCAAAATAAGAGATATATTTCTCTAATGGAACAATTATTGTAGCTGCCACCTTGTACAGATCCTGTTGCTTCTACTTGTCTTCTGTGTCCCAGCCATGCTTGTGGCCAGAGGGGATTGATATCTAATTTTAGCAAATGGTTAAATGACTGTATTGTAGTAATTACCAATTTATGGGAATAAAGAGCCCAGATCATATGAACTATCATTGTTTTAGTACAAATAACACTGAACATGTTAAATCCTACTGAGGCCTCTTACAATTCCCTTTCATGCTTTCATAGATTTGATATGTACATATATTTATAAAGTTGCAAAGGAAGCACAGATTTGGCGATTGGCTTCATGACATATGCCTGAGGGGTTACTCTTTATAAACTTGTTACTTGAGGCCTGTCATTTATTATGTGCTGATAAAACTGAAAAGGCAGCAATGTGTAGCTTGTTTTCTCCTCTTATTTTTTCTGTATATTTGACCTGGATATTGTACCTATGTAGAATAAAGTCAAGTAGTGTTTGCAGTCATCCTTGATATTTGACAATTTAATTTTACTATAAAAGCTCATCTCATATCTATTTGCGCATTTTCCTCAAAACATTTATTTTAACAAATGAATGGAAAAACTTCTATTGTTGGTATAAGGCTTGGTATAAATAACAACAAACGAGCAGCCCTTTGTATTCTGCTAACAGTTGTTATGTTCTTTCTATTAGAGGGCTGTTAGCATCCTACAGTTACCAATTTTCAGATGAGGCATAGCCAAACCCCAGGGTGTATCAGGATGCCTTTCTAGCTGTGCTTTTTGGTGGTATAACAGATTTCAATTAGGGTTTCCCAAACGCGAATGTTCGATATTTTTTAAGCACAAAAAACTTGAATGTAAAACTTCACCATCTAAGAGCTTGTCAGAAGTCAATGGAAGTCTTCCTAACAAAATATAAGGTCATTTTTTAAATTTGAGTTAAAAGTTAACTAAGGGGAAGGGGAACCGCCCATTTAAATGAAGACATCTGGTGATTTGTTACCCAAATTGATAATGATCTGTAACAAATATCCAGTGTACTAAGTATCCTTTTTTAATTTATTTTGTTTCTTTATGGAATTTATGGGTCCCAAAAAGTTTGGTAAAAGTGTGTAAGAGTTATAGCCTGGAGATGTTTTCCTCGTGCAAGAGCCCAGCTGAGAGTGGGTTTTGGTGAGATGTGGCAGTGTTCTGTTTGAAAAGCAACAGCAGGGCAATACGCCCATCTCCATAGTGCTACATTGCTAATCCAGTCTTTTGCAGTCTCACTTAGAAATGAGTTCAAATGTCTGATTTTAAACTGAAATTTTCATCTGTCTACACAACTGAGGAGCCAGCTAATCAAGGCTTCCCTTTTAATATACCCGGTTCTAGTAATATAACTATTCATGCATGGGTCATTCAGGAGGAAATTCAAGAGATTGAGCATGTAAAGGTAAACAAAGGTCCAGGGCAGGATGGGATTCATCCCAGGGTATTAAACGAGCTTCCCTCTGTGATTGCCAAAAATCTTCACTTACTATTTCAGGATTCATTGAGGTCTGGCATGGTGCCAAGAGACTGGCCAATTGTGGTTTCATAACTCAAAAAGAGATCCTGTTCTCAGCCTGAAAACTATAGGCCTGTTAGTCTGACATCATTGGTAGGAAAGCTTTTGGAAGGGGTAATAAGGAGCAGGATACTTGAATACACTGCAAATAACAATACTATTAGTTTGTGCCAGCATGGTTTTATGCGTAACAGATCTTGCCAGATTAATTTAATTGCCTTTTGCTAGGAGGTGAGAAGGAACCTTGATGCTGGAATGGCAGTGTCATCTACTTGGACTTTGCTAAAGCATTTGATACAGTACCACACAGAAAGTTAATGATACAATTAAGGAATATTGGCCTAGAACTTAATACAGTATTTGTAATTGGATAGAGAACTGACTGAAGGATAGAGTACAAAGAGTGGTGGTAAATGGAACATTTTCTAATTGGACCAGTGTGGTTAGTGGAGTACCGCAGGGGTCTGTCCTTGGTCCTTTGCTTTTTAACTTGTTTATTAATGACCTGGAGGTGGGCATAGAGAGTACTGTTTCTATTTTTGCTGATGACACAAAATTGTGCAAAACTATAAGTTCCATGCAGGATGCTGCCGCTTTGCAGAGCGAAGTTATGCACTTTGGTAGAAATAATATAAACGCAAGCTATCTACTGAATGGTAGTATGCTGGGGGGATCCTTAATGGAGAAGGATTTGGGGGTTCTTTCTATTAGAGGGCGAGCTATCTACTAAATGGTAGTATGCTGGGGGGGGATCCTTAATAGAGAAGGATTTGGGGGTAAGGCCTCACATTGAGTAAGTCAGTATAGGTTTGTGTGTGTGCTGGGTTTACTTGGAAGGGTTGAACTTGATGGACTCTGGTCTTTTTTCAACCCTATGTAACTATGAAACAATGGTTGATCCCACTTGGTATACCCAATGCATGATGTTTGTATTCCTATTATAAGAGCACTTTTCTTTGCTGTGAGCCTGAGATTTTAAATATAAACTATAAATAACTAAATACTCTAACTGTATGGAATCCACTAGCCAAATACAACATTTGTGCAATGTGAATTTACTGTGCTACATAGAAATGTGTCTGAATATTTAGCAGTTTAGTGGAAACCAGCATGAAATTTAGTGTAAAAAATAAATTAACACTTTATGCAGGAACTGCTGTTGTAATGAGATCAGACACCCACAAGTCTGAGGCAAAATGTTCTTTTTATATTTAACTCCCTTCAGAATCTGCTCAAACTGAAAGTTTACTATTACAATTTTAGATGCATCATCCCAAAATATATTTAAATGATTATTGATGCAACAGGTCATGAAATAATCCAGAAAGTACACTGAATAATTGATTATGGTATTATTACTAATGTCTGAGATAAGAATTATCTACCAGTAGGTTTAGTTCATTTAACAAAAACAGCTTTTTCTCAAGAAATGTTTGGGATGCTCTTATATAAAATCTCCACCATTCAAATCAGAATAAAGTGCTGCCTCTTTGTTTAAGTTCTATGGCAGATGTCCATGTGAATCTCTTTCTGAAAAAAGAATGCATCTGTTAAAAGTCCATAATGTCAAGACTAAGTGGACCTTCCATATTGTGTTTAGAACTCAACTCTAAGGGGCACATTCATGAAAACACGAGCTTGAATCCCGAATGGGATAAATTCGGATTGGATATGATAGTTTTTTAAGATCGCAAATATCACGAATATGCTTTCGCGAAAATTCATATTAGTCACGATAATATCGTATTGGCGATCCGAAAGTCACAAAATTTTCGTACCAGGCGTACGTAAAATGCAGGAAAACCTTTCATCCTTCTGTGCACAATTTTGGAAGCCTCCCATAGGACTCAATGGCACTCTGCAGCTCCAACCCGGCCCAAGGAAAGTCTCCCATAGGGCTCAATGGCACTCTGCAGCTCCAACCCGGCCCAAGGAAAGTCTCCCATAGGGCTCAATGGCACTCTGCAGCTCCAACCCGGCCCAAGGAAAGTCTCCCATAGGACTCAATGGCGCTCTGCAGCTCCAACCCGGCCCAAGGAAAGCCTCCCATAGGGCTCAATGGCACTCTGCAGCTCCAACCCGGCCCAAGGAAAGTCTCCCATAGGACTCAATGGCACTCTGCAGCTCCAACCCGGCCCAAGGAAAGCCTCCCATAGGACTCAATGGCACTCTGCAGCTCCAACCCGGCCCAAGGAAAGTCTCCCATAGGACTCAATGGCACTCTGCAGCTCCAACCCGGCCCAAGGAAAGTCTCCCATAGGACTCAATGGCACTCTGCAGCTCCAACCCGGCCCAAGGAAAGTCTCCCATAGGGCTCAATGGCGCTCTGCAGCTCCAACCTGGCCCAAGGAAAGTCTCCCATAGGGCTCAATGGCACTCTGCAGCTCCAACCCGGCCCAAGGAAAGTCTCCCATAGGGCTCAATGGCACTCTGCAGCTCCAACCCGGCCCAAGGAAAGTCTCCCATAGGGCTCAATGGCACTCTGCAGCTCCAACCTGGCCCAAGGAAAGCCTCCCATAGGGCTCAATGGCACCCTGCAGCTCCAACCCGGCCCAAGGAAAGTCTTCCATAGGGCTCAATGGCACTCTGCAGCTCCAACCTGGCCCAAGGAAAGTCTCCCATAGGGCTCAATGGCACTCTGCAGCTCCAACCTGGCCCAAGGAAAGCCTCCCATAGGGCTCAATGGCACCCTGCAGCGCCAACCTGGCCCAAGGAAAGTCTTCCATAGGGCTCAATGGCACTCTGCAGCTCCAACCTGGCCCAAGGAAAGTCTCCCATAGGGCTCAATGGCACTCTGCAGCTCCAACCCGGCCCAAGGAAAGTCTCCCATAGGGCTCAATGGCACTCTGCAGCTCCAACCTGGCCCAAGGAAAGCCTCCCATAGGGCTCAATGGCACCCTGCAGCTCCAACCCGGCCCAAGGAAAGTCTTCCATAGGGCTCAATGGCACTCTGCAGCTCCAACCTGGCCCAAGGAAAGCCTCCCATAGGGCTCAATGGCACTCTGCAGCTCCAACCTGGCCCAAGGAAAGCCTCCCATAGGGCTCAATGGCACCCTGCAGCGCCAACCTGGCCCAAGGAAAGTCTTCCATAGGGCTCAATGGCACTCTGCAGCTCCAACCTGGCCCAAGGAAAGTCTCCCATAGGGCTCAATGGCACTCTGCAGCGCCAACCTGGCCCAAGGAAAGTCTTCCATAGGGCTCAATGGCACTCTGCAGCTCCAACCTGGCCCAAGGAAAGTCTCCCATAGGGCTCAATGGCACTCTGCAGCTCCAACCCGGCCCAAGGAAAGTCTCCCATAGGGCTCAATGGCACTCTGCAGCTCCAACCCGGCCCAAGGAAAGTCTCCCATAGGGCTCAATGGCACTCTGCAGCTCCAACCCGGCCCAAGGAAAGTCACAATACTGAAGCTTGAATGAATCCGAAACAGTTGTACTTGGCGTGACAATACGATTTTGACGCAAAAATTTTGTTGCAAAGTACGAAAAAGTTGCGCAAGGTATGAAAAAGTTGTGCAAGCGACGAAAAAGTCGCTGAAAATACGCTTGGAGCGTTCGTGGATTAGTTAATCTCCCCCTAAGCCTAAAGAAGGTTTCCCGCTAGGGATGATGTCAGGGGTGATGTCAGACACTCACTGGAGAATATTGAAGCAGGATTTTCTCTATGACAAATTGTATTTTCATTACATTATTTGACTTCCTTTTAATGATCAATACAATTTGCTTTTAAATCTTAATTGGTGTTTTGTAAAGGGGCCCTTTTTGTTTTTACAGTAAAAATGCTGTCATTGGCTAGTATACAATTCCTATTTATCTTATATTTTTGTTTATAAACCATTAATAGAGTCCATGTGGGTGATTCAGTACCATTTTTTAAAAGGATATAAAGAGTTAAATTAGTATGTGTGTACTAACATAGAACTACAAATCTATGGATTGCTTTACAAGGCATAAACACAAGCATGGATACAGGTATAATAAACCAGATAGTGAAAATAAATGTATGTATGCTTAAGTCGTTCAATTACACAGCTGGGACGAGGTTTCTACACCAAACAGTTACAACGCATTAGTTCTGGCACATAAATTTGTTAATTTGGCTAGTAAGCTTGATACAGTCTTTTGAGACACTGGTGCCTTTTTGCTTGCTGGGGTTAAAGTCAGCTAAGTTCAGGTAAGCAGATTAGTCCAATAAGTAGTATCCAAAGAGTTAAGAGCCTCTTAGTTGAATTTCTTAAAACTTAAAGACTTTTGGAGCACTCACTCAGTACCTGACATGGGAAATAGCACTTATATTGTAGTGTCACCCACTGTGACCTATAGCACTTATATTTGCCTATTTGTGTATGTAAGTTACCCTCCCATATAGATTGTAAGCTATACGGGGCAGGGACCTCCATCCTCTTGTGTCTTTGACTCTTATCTTATTGCAGCTGTATCTTTTATTTATTTGTGTTTATTGTAATACTTTGTATTTATCTATTATCTTAATACCCCCTGTTTGTATTAATGTATTCTACTGTACAGCGCTGTGTACATAAGTAGCTCTTTATAAATAAACATATACATACATACATACAAACAATTTCAGGCACAGGTTAGGGCAGACAGCAATCAGAGTAGTCAGCAGTAGTTAGGATCAAGCAGGAGAGGTAGGAACCAGAAGATAAATAAATATAAGAAATTTAGAATGCACCCACCATTTTGGATTCCAGGTGATTTCAGGGAGCAAATGAGTGCCAACGGGAGCTCCTGACCACCTAGAGCCCAGAACAAAGTAACATGCTTTTTCTAAGGGGAGGACTGGGTTATTATCATGGCAATTTTATATCTCCTTAAGGAACATTAGCTATCTTTTACTAATAAAGGGAGGCCCAGATGCCATCATTCCTCTCATTAATGCCCTTTGGACTTTTAAGAAACCAGAAGATTAAACACTGCAGTTTACCAGCCTATATGTGGCTAGGCTACACACGGACTATCTGTGGGGCATTCTAGGTGAATCCTGCCAATTGGTGGCACTATCTATTATGAACTTGTGTTTTTAAATGGCACACATACCTTGAGCTGATTGTTGTATAAAATAACTTGAAACTTATATCTTTGACCTTTAAGTTCCTTTGCCTGATAAATATACAATTTATGGCCTATGGGTTGAGTTGACCAGTTACAAAAGGCAAAGTGGAATTCTCCCCAAAAGTTGTCTTACTAGCAAACCCGGTAAACAGTTGCAAGAACGTTTATATATACAAAGTACTATATTGATCAAGTGATTGGTCCTATTGTTAATTTACAGATAGACTGTAAGATTTTGATCAGGACTCTCCTACCTATTTTTTATTGTGTTAGGTTTGTAATGAATTTTTTTGCAGCACTCTGCAACTGGCGCAATATGAAATGATGGTGCAGCATGATGATGAGGAAAACTGAAAACATGTCTAAAAGCTTTTTTTTCTTTCCTCTGTATCAGCTATAGGCTAAATAATTTTTTATGATCCAGGGATTCACTTGATGAAATGGTCCTAGTATGTCAAAATGTAAGGATGTGGAAAATGATAAACGCGTATGTAAAAGTATTAACAGAAATAACAGTTTTAATTATTCCCACTAGATCTATTTTACATCATGTTGTAATGCCAGTCGAATTACAGAAAGGCCACAAATCTACCTTCAGCTATAAAATGTTGAGTTGGTGGTACCTTGTTGGTAGCCCAGTTAAACAATATATTGGTCAATAAAAACTGACTACTTACTGTCTGCCTGTTGAAAGACTTTGTACTCTCAATTATGGCATGGGCATGAAGCTGTTTTGTTTTATAATTTTTTCTATTTTGTTTTGAAGTTACCTCAATTATTATTAAAGATCATTAACAACAAAGTAAATGTAGATAAGGAACTGAACATAGAGATTGGCAAATGCTCTGTGTTGCATGTCAGTTGCGTTGGCAAAGACTTTTTTTTGACAATTCCTTATATTGCATGTTCGGTGGAAAAAGAAGTCCTGAGGACCACAAGCACCATTTTAGCTTGTTGGGAACTTGGCCTACGAACCAAACTGTAGATTAATGAAGTGTTTCCTAACAGAGGTGCAGAATTTTCCTAGAAATTGCATATTTATCATTCACCCTAAATAAAGATCTTTGGTCAAAGATATACTTTATATCATAGACCTTTGTTATTTTCAAGGTGCCCATTCCAGATTTGTATATTACGTTACATAAACATTATAATATTTCAAAGAAGGACATAGTAGAGTAGAGTTAGAGATCTCATATCCTCAAAGTTCAGGTGCTCTATTTGTGATTACATGACAGTAGTTTAGGGACTATCTTTGAGGTAGATATTGCATCACAGAACTGACAGAATGGATAGCGAATGGCCCTTGTGCCTGATCCATAACAGTCATTGCCTGTTACATACATTTCAAGAATCATTCGAACTATGAAGATAATCGAGGCAGCCGGCAGTTACCCTGCAGCTGCATGGATTTATGATGGTACTGTCAAGGAAATGAGCCAAAATGACACAGTAGCTGGCTTTAGCTGCAAATAATGTGATAGGTTGTACAGAGGTACTGTAGCAGCTGCTGTCATTGCAGGTAATAGGCTATAAAGAAGGCTGATAGCAATACCTGTCATTTCTTAATGGCTGACTTCACTGAAGAGCTTTTGTGGCCTTTAACATGAAGATAATATAAGATACAACAAATTTTAGTGCTTTCATGTAACATCCATAATTTATCCTTAGAATACAACCCAACAAGGACAATTTTTGATAATATGAGAACCTTGCTGTTTTAGTATTGGATATATATATACAGTATCCGTGTTGAGTAAATTTACTTGTATTAGGCAAAAGTCCCTTGAGCAGTGTGTAAAAAGGCAGATAGGCAATAGAAAGTGAAACAAAGTGGCTATTCCTTCTCAGAGAAACCCAGAAAATAAAAAACAGAAAGAATCAATACCAAACAAAGAATCAATACCAACCTTTTATCAACAAAAACTTTATTTCATTTGAGCATGCATTACATATGCCTGTACTTATATCCTTTTGTTTTGTTAATATCACAAAAACCTTAATGTGATTAAAGGCATATAGGAGACAAGGTGATGGATTTCATAGTGTTTATTTCCAGCAGCAGGCAGGCAAATCAATCACTTGCTGTGGCTGAGTGCCTTGCTTGGTTTTCCCTATCCTTAGCTTTTTAGTATGTGCCGTAATTAAAGCAATCTTTGATTAGATGAAAAGAAACTATTTGCACTGATAAACCTTTTTTTTAAGGTGACACATTGTGTGGTTATACTTATCTCTATTAATAACATTTGCATTCTACATAACATGCCAAGCATGTATCCTGCATAACTTACCATACTATTAAATACGCTCCAGATAATAATTAAATAAGAAAGCAAACTACAAAATAAATAAGAACATCTGTAATAATAATAATTATTAGGGATGCACTGAATCCTGGATTTGGTTCAGGATTTGGCCTTTTTCAGCAGGATTTGGATTTGCCCGAATCCAGGCCTCTAGTCAAACCTTATCCAAATCTTTAAAATCATGTGACTTTTTGTAAAATAATAAAGGAAGTTGAAAATTTTTCTCTTTAACCCTTCCTTGTCCTAATGTGCATATGCAATCCAACTATGGATTCGGTTCAGTATTCGGGTGAATCTTGCAAAGAATTCTGGGTTCACACCCTAACATTGTGGGTTTGGTGTATCCCTATTATTATTACTATCATTAATATTACTGTTATTCAATAGCAAAAATAATACAAGTACTATAATAATTACCTTATTTAATCTTTTTTTGAATATATACATGGAACAGATTTAGGAGACGATTCAGTGGCACCATGCCATGCACTTTTTGCAGTCTGAAAGGAATAGGGTTCTGGATGAACTGTTGCCACCTTTATATATTAGTTATTGATTTTTTTAAATAAATGTGTAGGTTGAACGGAGTCTTTTTTGTCATACCCCCTGTTTATTTAGGCTTCCTGCAGTTTGGGATTTTTTGCTTGGGAGTTGGACACTGCCTGCGTCTGTGGGTGCTAGTGGTGGAGACAGGGTGCAAAGTGAGAAAAGAATGACAGCTTGCACTGATTTTTGCACTGTGCCCTGCCAATCATAAATAAGCCCTATGACATCTATAATATTGTGAAGAGATATGTTATCTAATTGACTTTATGGGGTAATGTATAGTAGATAAACAAGCAAATTGCATCTGTTCTATTGCAACTGGGACATATAACTGTACTTATTTATTACACAAAGGCCACTTTGCAAATAGGGAGGACCAGACTACACAAACTGGAAGAAAAATACACAGTACAGTTTGTGACAATCTTTATGATAGTTAAAATATGTTTGCACTTGTCAGATAGAGTCTTCTACATAATCACAAATTGGCATTATCTCTAATACAGTATATATAGGCTCACTTGGCAAATCTTTACTCTTGGGGACTATTTACCAACAAATGTGCTTTTAATCCCACATTGAAAGTAGTTTAGATAAAATAAACTGTGTCACAATTTTCATAATTGTTAAACATTGATTTTATGAAAGGCATACTGTTATCACATAATTACCCCCTTTTGTTATAATACCATTTAATTTTTTATGCAGGCTTTAATAGTGTTGTGTAATTTCCAGTGATATTAGAGACTCACATTGTATATATTTATATACTCTTTTGTATACTGTACATGATCTCAGCTACGCTTTGGTATGTCTCACTATAATAAATCGTAAATAAATAAATCAGAGGGGATGTACCCCTAAGACCTTGCATTTGGGTGCTTTCCGGATGATGCTGCCATTAAACGTACATAATAACATACATAGTAACATAGTAAGTTAGGTTGAAAAAAGACACTCGTCCATTTAATTTTACCTTTGATGCCCATATAAAACCTGCCTAACTGCTGGTTTATCCAGAGGAAGGCAAAACCCCCTTCTCCAAATTGCCTCAGAGGGGGAAAAATTCCTTCTTCTAATTGGAATGGGTGCCCTCATGTCTGCTGGAAGACCCTTCTGCTAAATAAAGCATTCAAGAGATTATTATATGGTCCCCTTATATAATTATTCACAGCATATCTCCCCATAAGGACCTATTCTTCAGAACAAGCAACCCCATAGTGTACAAAACTCTAATTTATAAAAAAAAGTCAGTAAGGGAAAATGATTTAAAAATGCTTTATTTTTTATGTCTGCTTTTTTATATGTTCCCCTGACAAAGACCCCCCCCTTCTTTTTTGAATGGTGGTTAATAAGCATTGGGTTTTTGATATGTAAAATAAAGTTTAGATTTTTTACATTATTTGGATGTGCCGTGCTCCTCTCTTACAAACCTTTGATTTTAGACTTTCAGTTGAGATAAATGTCATGTTACAGGTATTGGATTAATTATCTGCAAACCCATTATCTAGAAAGTTCTGAATTACGGAAATGGCATCTCCCATAAACTTTATTTTAATCACATACTTCAAACTTTTGAAAATGATTTCCTTTTTCTCTGTAATAATAAAACAGTACCTGTACTTGATCCCAACTAAGATATAATTACCCCTTATTGGGGGCAGAACAGTCCTATTGGGTTTATTTAATGGTTAAATGATTCCCTTTTCTCTGTAATAATAAAACAGTACCTGTACTTGATCCCAACTAAGATATAATTACCCCTTATTGGGGGCAGAACAGTCCTATTGGGTTTATTTAATGGTTAAATGATTCCCTTTTCTCTGTAATAATAAAACAGTACCTTGTATTTGATCCCAATTAAGATATAATTAATCCTTATTGAATGCAAAACAATCCTATTGGGTTTAATGTTAATTTAATGTTAAA
This sequence comes from Xenopus tropicalis, assembly GCF_000004195.4. Classification (NCBI taxonomy): domain Eukaryota; kingdom Metazoa; phylum Chordata; class Amphibia; order Anura; family Pipidae; genus Xenopus; species Xenopus tropicalis. The sequence goes on along the minus strand of NC_030677.2, from coordinate 178,525,373 downwards.
TGATTTTTAGTAGACTTAAGTTATGAAGATCCAAATTATGGAAAGATCCCTTGTGCGGAAAACCCCAGGTCCCGATCATTCCTATACCTGTATTAGCAATCAAAAATGCAAATATCTTAGAAACCACTAAAAATATCAAATGTAAGATGCATAATATAGGAATGACAAGTATAACTCAGCCATCCCATCTACATGTAGCTATATATTAAGTTAGGCTCGCATTTATTTAACTGGGCATGTAGTGCATAAAAGTGTAGAATCCAAGATAAGGTTTGCTGCCTACCCCCCCAAATAAGAAATAAAAATATACTCAAAAATATGCATACATGTGAAAAAATATGAATAAAATAGTTACTTTCATTTTATTAATTCCGGATTTGCTATTTCAACATATTTTTGTAAATAAAGAACAAATTAAAATGAAATGAGCTCATTACTTTAAGTATAACTTAGTGATGTCTCATTTTCTTCTCTACATTCTCATTTGGCTTAATAGCCTCCTAAGTTCATTCTTTATAATTAACTTTTTATAAAGCAACATAACTCCAGCTTATTTCTTTAGGCAGAATATACACGTCGGCATTGGGTTGAAGAGGGTATTGAGCTTATCTGAATCCAATGATTCTTTTATTTTGCCTCTATTACTCACAGAATATAGCTTGTAAATTTGTGGCTCTCTCCTCATATCTATCATCTGGTTTGAGCTACAGTATCTATTCTTGCTGAAAAGAAGCATTGGCAGATCAGATTTTAAAGGGAAAATATACCCCCCTTTTAGTGCATAAACACTACAAAACTTACAAAAACTAAATGTAGGAGGTTAAAGGTTTTATAAACCGTAGGTTTGTTAGTACACCTGGCTTAGCTCCTTTATTACAGTTAGAAGGGGAAGCACATTTTCAGCGTGAGGTGTCAGGTTTCCCCTAGGACAGTGATCCCCAACCAGTGGCTCAGGGGCAACATGTTACTCACTAACCCCTTGGATGTTGCTCTCAAACCAGGTAGTTATTTTTGAATTTCTGACTTGGTGGCAAGTTTTGGTTGAATAAAAACAAGATTTAGTACCAAATAAAGCCGCCTGTAAGCTGATAGTGTGCATAGAGGCTGCCTAATAGCCAATCTTAGCCCTTATTTGGCACCTCCATGAACTTTTATGGTGCTTGTGTTGCTCTCCAAGTCATTTTACATTTGACTGTGGCTCACAAGTAAGAAAGGCTGGGGATCCCTGCACTAGGTTATAAAAAGTGGAGGCACCATGTACTCTTTCTCTTTCTGGTGAGGTGAGCTTTGCTCCAGAGTGCCTCCTAGAGTTCAGGGTAGGGTCAATTTTAAGAGCAGCCAGAGGCTTGAATGAGGAGGCTATTAAGAGTATGTATCCAGGGGTGTCACTTCTAGGAACCCAAGCAGTTAGGCTCAGGAATAGATAGATTCCTGGAGTAATACACTTTGTGAGCCTTACCTAGTGATGACTGAATGTATTCCATCTAATGTGAAACTGCATCATTTACTGATTAACATCTGTAACTACAGATAAAACTCTTTAGGGCTCTGGCACACGGGGAGATTAGTCGCCCGCGACAAAACTCCCTGTTCGCGGGCGACTAATCTCCCCGGATTGCCATCCCACCGGCGAAATCGCCGGTGGGATGGAATACGCGGAGGTGTAATTTCAGTTACCGGAGAGGAAACTTGCACAATTTCAGTGAAATCGCGCCACCGCGTATGCCATCCCACCACAATTTACATTTTCGCCGGTGAGATGGCATTTCGGGGAGATTAGTCGCCCGAGACATGGGAGATTTGTCGCGGGCGACTAATCTCCCTGTGTGCCAGAGCCCTTATTGATAAACACTTTACAATCTCTATTTGGTGGGTGCTGATTTAAAGTACCGCTAGTGCCCAAGCAATTTAAGAGATCTAGTTGTGTGTGGAGTCAGTGTGGTTAACCCTTTTTCTTCCAACAGTACAGCAAGAGCCCACCTGAGAAGGAAGAGTCCTGTGTAACACGTGCCCTACCAGGAGTTGTCAGGAGTTAAGAGCAATTGGACTGAGCCTGAGGTACACCATAATGGTTTAGAGTACCCCTACCCCATATACCTGTTATTTCAATATTAAATGTATTTTTATACAGACATATCTGATTCCATATAATGAGAGGAAACCATGATAGTTTATCTCAATGTTATATGAAACCAGTCATCAACCTGCCCCCCCCCTCCCCACCCTTAGGCTCACACTGTAATGCAACCCTTTCCAAACCTAATTCTTTTGTGTGGGGTTTGAAGTCCATCTGCTTTGTGGGAAGTGCACACAGTCTCTGGAAAGCAGAGGGACTTCCAGTTCCAGAATCCATTACACTGGGGTAGGGAATTATTCCCAGCAAGCAAACAGTCAGAAAATCATTGTTGTCATTTCAATATATGTCATTAGGTATGGCTGTGTAAAAAGAGAATACATTAACATTTATTTCTGGTGTTTATGCACCTTTTTTACATAAGCCCAACTGAATGGGGTCATATAAAAATAAGGGGGATATAATCTCTTTATGCCTAGACAAACCAACTGTCATCTGATGGAAAGGCAAAATGTCTATGTATGATTGGCAAGATATAAAGTCAAAATCTGCCTACCATCCTAAGTATACTGGAGTCAGGAAGGAATTTTTTCCCCTCTGCGGCAAATTAGAGAGGCTTCAGATGGGGTTTTTTGCCTTCCTCTGGATCAACTAGTAGTTAGGCAGGTTATATATAGGCATTATGGTTGAACTTGATGGACGTATGTCTTTTTTCAACCCAACTTACTATGTTACTATGTTACTATGTTACTATGTAAAAATATAAATTGTATTCTGTTACGGTTATTCTGTATTTAGCCAAAGCTTAAATTATTATACATCTATGGAATCTGGAAAACTGTTATCCATAAGGCTCTGAATTATGGGAAGATCATCTCCCATTGACACCAATTTCATCCAATTGTTTCTCTGTAATAATAAAACAGTACCTTGTATTTGATTCCAGCTAAGATATAGTGAATCCTTATTGGAGGCAAAACAATCCTATTGGGTTTATTTAATGTTTAAATTATTCTTAAGTAGACTTAAGGTATGGAGATCCAAATTTTGAAAAGAGCTCTTATTCAGGTCCCATACTTGTGATATGAGTGATTTTTTTTCTCAGATCATCTTTAGATAATATAGACATTCATTAGGCCTATGAATGAGTCCTATTAATACTTTTTTAGGATAATAAGAATAAAATGAATTACAAAACTCATTCAGTATGTAATGTAGATAATGTAGAATATGTTATAAGGAAAGGAAAGGAAAAAGGAAAAAAAGAATTACAGTTTTTTGTGTCCATAGCCCCTCAATGCTTTTATGTTGGTTGAGAAACCACTGTGCGTGGACTGATCTCAGGTGTAAAAACAAGCTGATATTTTATTTTATTATGAAATGCACTCTAAACAGTTAAGTAGTGTTTGCAGGAAGAAGTCAGGTTAAGAAACAAGTGATTTGACATTAAGACAAAGTTTTCTCTTAGTGAAAGATTTATTGAGCAGAAACAGAGCAGTTGAGGCGGTAAACACAATCCTGTCACTGTTGTTTGTCATGTCACTTATATCTTCGTGGATTGCTTTGTCAATAATCAGCCTTGCCAGCAAGATACAAATTCCGAATTGCTTAGTGACTGACAGGGTGAATATACCTGGTGATTTCAAGAGAGTGGAGGTGGCAATGACATTAGTATAAATGAAAGAGTTTTCTTTTATGAACTGCTCTTATTACATTGTTAATGAATGCCTGCCTACCCATCCCGAGACGGCATGAAAGGCTTTCCACTGATTGCATCTCATTTTGCAAATCCATATAGCATTAACCGGGCATTGTAGCTATGCTGTGGCCAGGTATTTTGTATAATGGAGTTTGTTTGTGATGCAGATGAATGAAGTGAGAAAACACTAGTGCAGTGCATCAAGTTCAGCTGAGTACTTGCAGTGGTCTTGTAAAACTACACATGCATACATGGTTAATATTCTAATTAACTATTGGTCGAAACCCTGTTTAGCATTACGATAAACACGTAGAACAAACAGGGGTCATTACAATAATAAATACAAATACAGTTACATTAAAGAACAAGACTAAAGAGTCAAAGAGATAAGAGAAAAGCAATCCCTGCCCCGTAGAGCTTACCATCTAAGTTGGTGGGAAACTTATAGACACAAATAGGAGTATATTTACTGCTGCAGGTTACAGTGGGAGACACTGCAATTTAAGCCCCAGTTTAGGGGTTATGCACGTGCTCCAAGTCATTGGGGATCATTTATAAACACTGGGCTAATTTGCACCCAGGCAGTAACCCATAGCTACCAATTTATGATTTTTTCAGCCAGCTGCAGCTTGAACATTAAAAACAGTCATGTGATTGGTTAGCATTGGTTACTGTTTAGGCGCAATTTAGCCCAGTGTTTATAAATTAACCCTATTGAGTTTAGTTCTGAAGAGAGTGAGGAAGGATTCTGAGATGGCATTCCAAATGTAAGAAGCAGCAAGGCAGAAAATCATAGGAGGGAAACAGCAGTAGTAGTGGGGGGCAGAACCAAGCGGTTGCCCTGAGAGGAGTGGTGGAGATGGCCAGGGAACGTATGGAGAAGACATTTACCAAAGTTTGCTCATGAGCCACCAGACTAAAGGTTGTGAGAAGGAGTTTGTAAGTTATTATTTGTTTAATGGGAAGCCACGATAAGGACTTCAGCAGGGGAGGGGCCTGAACTCTCTTGGATGAGAGGAGGAGGAGGATTCTGGCAGCAGTTTGGGAGACCAGTTAGTAGCAGGTTGCAATATTCTAAGGGGCAGATTTATTATGCAGTTTAAAAAATGGCGACAAAATTTACACATCACCAGGCTTTGCCGTGTAAAAAACGGCATAAATTAGGCATAATTTTTAAAGTGGTTTTTCTTCCACCAGTACTTATGTAACATAGCGGCATAAAATCTGGCGTTTGGACAGCAAACTTCTCATTTTTACACAGATTTTTACATGATTTTTTTTCCAGCGAATTTCATTTTACACATCATAATAAAATAGGCCCCTAAGTGTTATGAAATTGTGTCCAGTAATGCAGGCGTTAAGAACTGCTTTGGCAACTGGCCAATCAGCAGCAGTGGGAGGCTATTTATTGTCCTTCTGCACAGCTGGCCAGTTGCCAGTAAGTTGCCAGTATAATTGGTTAAATTGTTGAAGCTGTTGCTGCTTGTGTAGTTACTCACTAATTTAGTTTTCTGTCATCTGTTTGTATTGACTCTGCCCATCCCTGATCTAGCTACTTGTATCTCCCTTCGGCTCCCTGCTCTCTGTCATTTTTTCTACTCGGTTTAGACCTTGGCTACGTTTGCGGCTTCCCCACTCGCCTTCACTTGTGCAAGCTCACTCTCGCTGATCAGCATTGCTCGTGTCCCATAGTAAGTACAGGTATCGGCCCCCTTATCCAGAAACCCATTATCCAGAAAGTTCCGAATTATGGAAAGGCCATCTCCTATAGACTCCATTTTAAGCAAATAATTCACATTTTTAAAAATGGTTTCCTTTTTCTCTGTAATAATAAAACAGTACGTTGTACTTGATCCCACCTAAGATATAAATAATCCTTATTGGAGCCAAAACATTACTATTGGGTTTAAATACTGTTGATATAATTTTCTCAGTAGACTTAAGGTAGGAGATCCAAATTACAGAATGACCCCTTATCTAGAAAACCCCAGGTCTCGAGCATTCAGGATAACGGGTCCCATACCTTTACTATTCCTGCTTGGCTCGCTTCCATTGCTTGTGAAAGAAAGAGACAAGTTTAGGCAATATTGTGTAAGAAAAATTGCCAAGCTGATAGGGTTAAAGAGCATGACATCACTAGAGATAGTAAAGGGGGGAGTAGGGCCACGTTTTTGTGGAAAGATCATTGGTTCAGTTTGAGGAGGCGTTGGTTTTAATATAGTAGGAGATTGGAGACACTTAGAGATATTGGGCCCGATTCACTAAAGTCCGAAATAAGGAGTGCTATTTATAGCATGCGTTAAAAATCTTATCACTTCTTATTTTTCGCTCGATTCACTAAAAGGACACTTGTCATAATTAAGAAGCGATGTTCTTGGCGTTATTTATCTTGCGATGACATATTTTCAAGCAACGTGCTGCGTAATATGTTGTGCTCTGCGTAATATATTGCTTGACAATATGTCGTCGCAAGATAAATAACGCCAAGAACATCGCTTCTTAATTATGACAAGTGTCCTTTTACTGAATCGAGCGAAAAATAAGAAGTGATAAGATTTTTAACGCATGCTATAAATAGCACTCCTTATTTCGGACTTTAGTGAATCGGGCCCATTGAGTCTTGGTTTTAGCTTTTAATGAAGAGGCTGATAAATATATTTTAATATCATCAGCATATAAATGATATTATATATATATATATGTGTGTGTGTTGCACAGTACTATTATATACATAATGTACATGCCAAAAAGGTTACATAGGTTGTATTTAGACTGAGATGCAAATTTATCAACATTTGAATTTGACTTTTTAGCACAGAGAAAAGCACACATTTGAAAATCATTTTAAAAGCTTTTCGAAATTTATTAAACAAACAAAAAAAAGAGACCCTCAAAAACTAAGATTAAAAAACTTACGTATTGAGTGCATGTAGCAGTCAATGGAAGTTGTGATTTCAGAATTCAAGCTATTTCCCAATGCCCAAATAAGCACATTAAATTGTGTTGAAATGACATTCTGTCTATTATTTTAAGAAATCCATATTATACACTAATTTAAAAGTTGGCCTATGTTTTTCAGTAAATGTGGAAAAATGGAGAAATCATGAACTTTTTGAGCAAAAGAGGAAGGGGTTAAAAAGAAAACTCTACAATAAATTATCCCCCAACCTGTAGTATCTGCATGTTTATGTTACATTGTTCCTTTAAGGCAGAGAGGCAGGCTGGGTAAGGAGGCAGGAACAGGAAGTGAGAGTACTAGCATGGGAGAGAAAGCAGAGACAGGAATTGGAACTGTACAAGGAATAAAGTTGAATCTCCTCTGCAGGCTGTATGCGTAATCTATGCATTAAGAACTCGGGGGTATATTTAATAAACAATTTTGAGATAATTTTGTTTTTTCTCTAACTTTTTTTTAACTTATAGAACATTTCGGAATGTACGGGAAAAGTTTGTTAAAATTCCACAAGTTTTTTGTGGTTTTCATTAAATTTCCACCAAAAAATCGTACTTTGCACAAAGAATACGAACATTTTGGAATTCGTTAACGTTTTGGTTACACTTTCCTTTGCACTATCTTTATGCCAGGTTTGATCTGTCGAGTCCCATTGAGTCTATGGAAGGCTTCCAAAGCTAGACATGGAAGGCATCAAAGCCTTTTTCATACGAACGATAAAAGCATTTTCGAGACATTTTAGAACTTAGAATTTTAGAAATTATTGTGGTTACTCCGAATTTATACCATATTGCGTTTTGAGCCCAGAAAAAAATCGGATCTTAGAAAATGTGCCCCTTAGTGGTTATATTTATCATGCTGTGTAAAAAGTGGAATGAATCATTACCAGGGATGTTGCTCAGGGCAACCAATCAGCAATTAGATTTCAACAGTTAGAAAAGCAAAGCATCTGATTGGCTGCTATGAGCATCACCAGTAATGTTTTACTCTACTTTTTACACAGCATGATAAATATATGCCAAAATGATGCAGACATAACAAACACCCCCAAACACCCCAAAATTAATTGGGAGTGTCTAGTGCAAGTGAATTGTTTCTATATGATAAATAAGGTATGGGATTTAGAGAACTATGGGAAAAATTGGCTTTATCCCTTTAATTAATATGACCTATGTTATACCCCAGCAGCATTAGGAATTAGGAATCAATGTGTTAGTTGACACTGAAAAGAGAATAACACCTACATTTATTAAGCTAAGGTACCTTTACAGTAGGCAAATAGAACAGGTTGTATCCAGAATATAGAGAAAACTGCAAAACTAAAGTAGTTAAATGTGAAGTAAACCTCAGTAGAGCTCCCCTGATCCACTCACAACTTATTTATGGCAGGCACACTCAGTAAGGGATAATCCTTCCTGGCAAGAACTGGGATGGTAATAAAAACATAAAACAAAAACATAAAACAAACAATGACTGCAGCGTAGTGCAGAAAGGTCCTGGAGGAAAACCTGTTGCCCTCTGCAAGAAAGTTGGACATGGGATGGATGTTCTCCTTTGAAGGAAACACAGAGGGAAATCAACCTTGCAGCTGCAAACAAGACATAAATGTAAGTAATATTGGTGTCATTTAGCGAGAGCTGCATCCTAAATTCTACCCAAATTTGTTCTATGACTTGACTATTGCTGTCCCTTACCCACAGTGATATAAATATACACTATACCCAGTACAATGAAAAGTGCTTCTCCATCATGCTGCTGTTTAGTTTTTTTTGGAAGCCTATAAACGTACATAACCCGAAATAAAAAGCAATTGCTCTGTGTATAAAATAACGAGTACAAATGATTGCACATATAAAATTACAGTAATTCACAATGCGGTCGTTTTATAAAAATAATCCCATCATACATACAGGGTCCCCAAGGCATATTTCTAAAAAATTAAATTTTCAAATTTGCCAATGCTTGTTTTTTACTGAAAAAGCTTGAAACATAGCCAAACTTGAATGTGTACTTATTTATTAAAAACCCACAAAACCTGAAAGCTTAAATGGGCAAAGCCCATTCTATCCATCATTCATAATAAGTCTTGCAAATTCCAAATAAGTCTCAAAAACTCAACTTGAAAAAAAGCTTGAATTTGCTAATACAACTCCCATTGACTTCTGTGTGAACTCACCAGCTTTTAGATGGCACATTTATTATTCAAGTTTTTTGTGCTTAATAAATATTGAACATTCGAGTTTTGGAAACTTGAATTAGAATTTGCCATTTTTGTCATAAAGCTTAAATTTTGGTAAAACCCCAAATTCAAATGTTAATAAATCTGCCCCCAAGTATAATACAGGTGTGGGACCTGTTATCCAGTCCATAGGTACGAAAGGCCCTACAATTCTTTGCTAATGAACTAGCGATGCCAAAGATAATTTGCCCCAAAGTTTGCATCCTGCATGTAGTCCATGTTTTGTTACCCAGTACACATTCTCATACTTTTTCCCAACTAAGATGTAACTATTCCTTATTAGAAGACAAACGATCCTATTGGGTTTATTTTTGTGGCTTTAGGTACTCAGGTATGGTGATGCAAATTACGGAAAGACTCCTTATCCGAAAAGTTCCAGATCCCAAGCATTCTGGATAACAGGTCCCTTACCTGTATAACATGTGTGGTATGGTGACAAAAAGGTCCCCGGTTTCCTGGGGAAAAGTGATTGACAACATGTATGTTGGGCCACGGATTCTCAGACATTTTTACTGAGGTGAGACCAGCAGTGTTTTGGGGCATAGAAACACTTTGTTTCTCTGCAGTTTTTTAAATTGTTGATCCGGGGCTGGTCTTACTGGGAATCCGCAAGAGCAGGGTGGGTGGATTCCCAAATCCATAGGCCAGGTTTTTCAGGAGGCCTATTTGTAGTACACCTGAAGCTGTGCAGGAGAGTTGTTGAGCCTGTGTGTGTGTGTGAGAGAGAGAGAGACACGCTGCTGGATTTGCTCAGCTTCAGGAGAAAGAGAAGCATTTATTTTTGTGTTAGCCAGGAGGCTTGATATTTCTGTTCCAATTGTTGTTTTATACCCCCTGCGAGGGGAAACTTCTGCAGCCGCTGAAAAATAAACGCGGGCAGGAAGCCCTTACACCGGTCTTGGTGTGTGAAGTTGCCTCATTTGCAGCCTACCAGCGAGTGAATCCCCACACATGGCATTAAAGAATGCTATATTCGTTAGAAAACTTCACCTGTACCTTGAAAATGCTTATTCAAAACTTTCTTATGCGTCCAATATCTAACTTCATCCCAGCTGTCAACATTTCACAGTCCCATTTTTCATCATTTCCATCAGAATAAAGGATTATTATAAAATCAGTGCAATCAAGTGATCATTTTTTCTTGCGTGTGGAAGGAAATATATAATGTGATCACATAAACAAAACCAAAAGCAATAAATGAACCAATACAATTCAGTTTAGTTCCTGTATCAGCGCTAACTGCATTTCTCTTTGCTCACAATTAAGTGTGTACTTTTTAATAAACAGAATAGGGAAACATCAAACAAAACCGTTATATCTCAAGTCTCATTAGCTCTGACAAATGTAATTGAATCACTTATTTGTAAGTACTGTCTTTCTTGGATAAGAAACAAATTTTTCTAAATGATTATGCAAACGTGAAAGGGAAATGCATGTCTGCACCTATGAAATATAACTCCAGTTTGCCTATAATGAGCCACTGTTGGTGATTCCAAATCAGTTCAGTGAATGCATGGAAGGTAACCTTTAATTCCACTGCAGTCGGAATCATATATAATGAATCAAGAATACTCGAGCATAGGTATGTTGCTGGATTTCTGCAGGAAGGGGATGGCATCATTCTTTACTAATTAACCCCACTCTGATATATTGAGTTTTATCCAGTCCCGAGTAGGAAACAAAATATAAAAAAAACATTTATATTTTTAATAGTTTCCTTTCAATGACCTTAAGTATGTTAATTTGTCTTTGATAAAGTGAGACTGTCAAGCAAAATGGTCAACAGCCTCATTATTTATGGGCTAACATTTCTCTTGCAGCAATTCTTAATCTATATGAGGCATAACCTTGTCCATAGACGCCTTCCATGTAGATTGTTAAAAATAATGTAGATGCCGCAGCATGTCATTATGTTTATTTTCCTTTTGCATACTTCACACAGTTTTGATCTCTTTCTTTGTTTAAAGGGGTTGTGCCTGTGAGGTGAAAGCATAGCCAGTCTGTGCGAGCAGAGTTCATCGCTTTGAATCCTGCAAATGCGAATGATAAAGAATATGGGCTGTACCCTTGCCAGCAAATGCATAAAGGTCATGTAAAATACAGCAAAATGCCAAAGAAATTACACATCAGAAATTTAGCTAAATGTAATTTAATTTTTGGAGAATGCTATATATTCTCTGTCTATAGTATACTATGACTTCCATAATTATTTTTGTGTTACAACCTGTAATTAAAATGGATTTAACTGAGATTTAATGTCACTGATCTACACAAAATATTCTGTAATGATGAAGTGGAAAAAACATCTACCTAGTTTTCCAAATGATTTACAATTATAAACTAAAAAGTCTTAATTCTATAAATGTTCACCCCCTTTGTTGTGATACCTCCCAATAAGCTCTGGCACAAGAAAATGTCTGTATTCACATAATTGGTTAAATGACAACTAAACTGTAAAAATGAATATGGCTAAAAATGCCATATTTTATTTACTGAACTGACTGCACCAGCCTAAAGTTTCAGCATCTCAACAGTAGCAATGATCCAGGTCTTTACAGTTGTCACAGGAGCTCCCCATCTTGGAAAGTGTCTGCATGGCTCACATGCTCAGTGGGCTCTGGGCAGCTGTTGAGAAGCTAAGCTTAGGGGTTGTTGCAAGACCACAAGCAAACAACGAGCCTCACCTGTCATATAAACTGATCCCACTGTCTCCTAAAATCAAAACTGAACTTTTTTTGCATAATGTTATGTGTAGTGAAAAGCCAACTCTTCTCAGCACCCTGAGTCCCTGAGTGGTGAAGGTGACATTGAGTTGTGTGGATTGTTTTCAATGGAAGGTCAGGGGTAATAGACCCATATACAATTTTAGGGAAGAAAATGTTTCAGTCGCAAAAGCATAGCCATAGCTGAACTGGAGAATCATTTAGTGAACCAGTCCCCACTAAATGAGAATAGTGATGAGCAAATCTGTCCCATTTTGCTTCGCCGAAACCTTTGAAAAGATTTGCAAAACAAAAAATTGTTGTTCGCCAAATTTTTCCTCAAATCCATGTCTGGCAAAAAAATTAATTCATCACTAATTGAGAATCTGCAGCAAGGCCTGGAAATGATAGAACTGGAGCTTCAGTAATTTTGCCAAGATTTAAGGAAACATTTTTTTAGCTGTAATTAGTCAAAGGTTGTTCTACCTGCAGCACAAAAAGTTGCCAACTCATTCAATTTTGAAATCTATGTAGCCCTCTGTTACTGTATATCTACACAAAGTGATGAATTTACAGTCCATACTGTGAATACATTCTAGCTGTATAGAAATTTGTGCAGGCCATAAATGCATTGCAATTTATCTGTGAGGTATTTGAATTTTATATTAATATGGATTTAAAAGGACGATCTGGAACCTTCCATTATACAAACATGGCAGAATGCCCCAATCGAATAGGGCATTTTGCAGGGCCACATTGACAGATATAAAACCTCATATTAGGCAAATTTGTGTGCTTACTAATGTGATTCATTTGGACTGGCCCAAAAGTAGGAGCCACTGAAGGAAAGCTTGAAACTCTAAAAATAGTTTGAAGAAATGATTATTAATTTTGAAAGGTGACCACAGGAAATGAGCAACCAGGTGACACTTGAGAAACCAGTTTTTCTGCAGCCGGCCAGTCCCACTGGAAATGTTTTGTTAAACACACCATGGGGCTGATTTACTAAGACACGAATTCGAATCCGAATTGGAAAAATTCCGATTGGAAAATGAACATTTTGCGTCTTTTTCGTATTTTTTGCGATTTTTTCGGCGCCTTTACGACTTTTCGGAAATTGTTGCGACTTTTTCGTTACCAATACGATTTTCGCAAAAAAACGCGAGTTTTTCGTAGCCATTACGATTCGGTCGTATCTTGTCGCGACTTTTTCGTATTGAGCACTCGTAAGCGGCGGCCGAAACTTTCAGACTTAGCATGATTTTGGAAGCCTCCCATAGGACTCAATGGCACCCTGCAGCTCCAACCTGGCCCAAGGAAAGTCTCCCATAGGGCTCAATGGCACTCTGCAGCTCCAACCTGGCCCAAGGAAAGTCTCCCATAGGGTTCAATGGCACTCTGCAGCTCCAACCCGGCCCAAGGAAAGCCTCCCATAGGGCTCAATGGCACTCTGCAGCTCCAACCTGGCCCAAGGAAAGCCTCCCATAGGGCTCAATGGCACTCTGCAGCTCCAAACTGGCCCAAGGAAAGTCTCCCATAGGGCTCAATGGCACTCTGCAGCTCCAACCTGGCCCAAGGAAAGTCTCCCATAGGGCTCAATGGCACTCTGCAGCTCCAACCTGGCCCAAGGAAAGTCTCCCATAGGGCTCAATGGCACTCTGCAGCTCCAACCCGGCCCAAGGAAAGTCTCCCATAGGGCTCAATGGCACTCTGCAGCTCCAACCCGGCCCAAGGAAAGTCTCCCATAGGGCTCAATGGCACTCTGCAGCTCCAACCCGGCCCAAGGAAAGTCTCCCATAGGGCTCAATGGCACTCTGCAGCTCCAACCTGGCCCAAGGAAAGTCTCCCATAGGACTCAATGGCACCCTGCAGCTCCAACCTGGCCCAAGGAAAGTCTCCCATAGGGCTCAATGGCACCCTGCAGCTCCAACCTGGCCCAAGAAAAGTCACCATACTGAAGCTTGAATGAATCCGAACGCTACGAAAAAATTGCAACATTTTGCGCAACTTTCGGAATGGCTACAAAAAAGGTGCGACTTCGCGCAAGTTTTAACGCTACGAAGAAATCGCCAGATTTTGCGCAACATTCGGATGGCAACGAAAAAGTCGCGATAATTTTCCGAAAAAAGCGCCAAATACCGATCATTACGAAAAAAACGCAATCAGACGCATTCGGCCGGTTCGTGAGTAAGTAAATGGGCCCCCATGTGTTTCATACACCTTTTCCATTTAGATTATAAACTTTTTTGGGTAGGATCCTATCCTGTTTTTTGGTATGTATTCTGTACATACAGTATTTAGACCCACTTATTTACATGGCTGCAAAATATATTGGCACTTTATAAGTATGTTTTAATTATTTATTATTATTATTATTATTATTATTATTATTATTATTATTATTATTATTATTATTATTATTATTATTATTATTATTATTATTATTAATAAGCCCATTGACAATGCATTTTGTGTGGGAAAAAAATGCTATGAAAAATACCAACTGACTTTAATATAGTTTGCCACAAATACCCACAGCAAAAAAAAGACCATTGGCCTCCATGCATTTTGCACTGAAAAAAACACTGCCAAAAATGCCCATTGACTTTTTGGGTTTTGTAAATTTTTTTTCTGTTTCTCAAATTTTTCCTTTGCAAATTTTTCGGTGGAGGAAAGTGGGGCAAATTCACTCATCACTTATAACAAAACCATATTTACTGTATCATATGTAGTTGCAGGAATTGCATCCATTCCAAGGTATGCTAGTTATAATGAGTCACTATACAAGTGAAAAACCTCTTATATCAAGGATTACGTTAGTTGGGTTAATAATGCTGACAATCATATATTACTTCACTGTCAGGATGTGCTCTGGGTATCGTCTCTCTGTTTGTACGTATCATTTATTCTATTCAGGGAATGTAAAAGGCTAAGGAATTCTCCTGTTTGGTATAATGAGCACACTACTGTATATATTATTTATTGTTGTTGCATGGTAGTTTAAATATTTAATTTATATGTGTGTATGCGTGTGTGTACGTGTATGTATTTATTAATTGAAACATTTATAAATTAATAGATTATGTATCAATGAGAAATATTTTAAAGATTGCTCCAGAGAGTTAAAGTGAGATTTGGCAAATGAAACGTTAAATGTCCCTATTTTTATCTGAACAATTAACATGTATATTGTCAAGGAAAAACCTATAGTTACTGAGCCACAAAGTGATTTTGTTCCTGCAGCTGCAAGATCAAGTGCCTTGGCTGAGTTAATGCTTTTCATTTCTTTTGCATGTGTCAGCATTAATGGAGGGTAACTTCAATGCAAGCCTCCATGTGAAGATGGTGCTGAGTAGTCTGGATTCCATTCTCTTGAAAGAGCATTTTGCATTTTTTGGAATACCGCACAAAAAGAGGTTTCAAATCAGCCTGAACCTCAAGCAAAGGTTAATGCTATTCTCTTTAAGGTTCAACCACCCACTTTGCTTTAGGTCACTGGTTGAGGCTAATGCATCGCACAAGGGCTACTGCAAACTTGGCATCTACTTGATTAGGCAACCTGCTGAGCTAATACACATACCAGCTCCCTTGCCAAGTCAAATAGCACGTTTAATGAATTGGAAATAAGGTTTAAGTGTGTTAGCACAATGCATCTTTACCTCTTATCTTTAAAAGAATTCCTTGTTTGAATCTAATACTCTGAATAACGCTCTTGTTAGTGGACTTGAACGTCGTTTCTCCTTCTCCCAAGATACAAACTGCTGTTGGAACACTCAACACATTATTTCAATGTTACCTTGTGTTTGTTATTTTGCTATAGATCTGTATTGTGTTATATTCACACAAAATTGAACTTTATAGGAAACACATGGAAAAGAACTGAAGAACCTTAATTCACCCAAGGTACTTTTTATAAACATCCATTAAACTGTAGATAATGCTTAACATGCATTTTTGACATATAGGGACTGATTTATCAAAGTTAAAATTCAAATGTGTTCCACAATTCATTTTTTTTGCCTCTAAAACTAACAAATATGAATTAGATTTTTCAAGACTCAATGTTCAATTCCTATTAAGCACAAGAAACTGAAAAATATAATGTAGAAGCCAATAGGAGTTGTCCTACCAAAATATAAGCAATTTTTTCCAATAATAGTTTCACATTGAGGGTCTATTGAAAATAATGGGTAGAATGTGAATTTGCTGCATTTGAGGGTTTTTCATGTTTTTTTTCGATGTTCAAAGTTTTATATTCTAGTTTTTTTTAAATAAATAAACACACATTCTGGTAAGATTTTTAGTTTATTCAAATAAAAAAACTAAATTTTTTAGAAATAGCAAACAGTTTTATTGTTTTTATTGTTAGAGCTTTTGAGATTGTGCTTGTGCTTCCCCAGTCTAAAATGTTTCCTACTGAAAACAAATCAACCATATAAATCATTTCATTGGCTTCAAATAACCCCATTGTGGATAAGACTGTGGAGACTTATTCCCTCCCCACCAAAATTGACCCCTTTTGCCTGCAATGCCTGGCCAAGAAAAAACACAATGACACCAGGGCTTTTTTGTGGGTGGAGTTCGGCCACAGCTTTATTTCAGAAAATAGAAAAAACAGTCCTTGCCATGTAATACGAACTTTACCAAACATCGCAACAACATTTATTTTATAACTGTTTATAACAAATGCCGGCCACTGCAAAGCAGTGGGCATGTGAAAACCATCAAAACACCACCAGAAATTAAATGGCCAAGGACTGTCCCCCGCCAGGAGGAGTTCATGTATCCCTACGTGAACTCCGACCCCCACCCACCAAAAGCCCTAGCGCCCGCTCAATGCCATCTTGTAAACCGGACAGGAAAATATCGTGCCCTATGTCGTTAAGGTGTACACCGTCCTGGGTCAAAAATCTGTACGTTTCACCCTCCAGGTGGCAGTGCCGCCATGCTACCCACCCTTTACTTCTGACAAAACGGGAGATCCTCGCATTCAGGAGCTTGCGTGCACGATCAATCGCAGCAAGGTTCCTAGCCCCCCTCCAGACCAGCCTAGGGACAATTTCGGACCATACGATGACCACATTGGTGAACAGCGAGGTGCAGCGTTCTAGATCAGACTTAATTAGGGTTATGAGTTCTGCTACCTTGACCGTGCCGAGGTCGTTGCCACCCGCATGCACGACTAGTACTATCGGGCCGTTGTAAATTCTACTGAAGGAGAACACTTCCGGTAGGACTTGTAGCCACCGCAAGCCGCTAATTCCCTTCCACACCATGTCAACCCCATGGAAACCGAGGTTCCTGCCGCCAGGACGAATTGCTGCTCGTCTCTCCGCCCGACGGAGGTAGGAGTGCCCAACCAGCAGAACTACTGGCGTAGTGGAACCTGAAGGGGGGGGTGGGGGGGGGTTAGAGAACTAGTTAACTATAAGGTTGGGACGGACATATGAAGCGAAGCAGTTGGACTTCCACCTCCCCACGGTTTTTACGGCTGATTCGCTAAGGCCCTGTAAGCAAGCTTCGGTCGCAGCGCCGATCCTAAAGGAATGCGTGCCAAACTCTTTTTTATTTAAGCCCAGGTGCTCTAGGCATCTGTTGAAAAGCCGGCTAAACTGGTAGCGAGTGAGGGGGGAGCCATCCTCATGGACAAGGAAATTTGGGCCAGTGCACCGTAGTGACGCAAAAGCAGTGACTAATTTTACTGGGCAGGTATGCCCATGGATAGCGGCGATGGTTACCCAGCAGCCCCTGCCCAGGACGTCAGTTTTTGACCTGCCTATGCGGAAGCGTACAAAATTTTGGTTTATTATCATGTCCCCGTGTCTTAGGCCGCCTGGTTTTTTGGCGCTCGGGGGGACGAGCTCACTAATGCGAAGGGCCCCGAAAAAGGCCAGGCTGAAGGCTGCTTGGAATAGCGCGGTCTCGTACTGGGACCTGCAGATGACCTGCAGAGGGGCTAGCAAGCGCTGTAGCAGATGAAAATCCACTGGCCTGCGCGTGTCCCTTTTTATGCCTTCTCGCTTCCAGCCCTTGAGGGCTTGCCTGATTAAGAAATACTTAGTGACATCCTGCCAACCTAAAAGCTTAAAGGCAAAAGCCAGGCCTGTAAGGCGCCTTTGCGCGGACACGGCTGACACGCCCCTGGCTCGCAGCTCTAATAGGTATGCAATTGTGCTGTCGCATAACTGGCGGTTATCTTCACCGTTCATGCCCTTGGCGAATGGAAGCCACTCACTCCATGCGTTACCGTAAGCTTGCCACGTAGCCGGGGTTACCGAGGACCTGACCATGCTCAGCAGTTGTCCTCCACCAGGCGCCATAGGAATACTGGGCATTCTATCCCCTCCTGTTCCGCTGCTGGCACCAGCTCTCTGAAGGTCCACCACTGAAAACGAGAGAGGGCATCAGCAGCAGTATTTACGCGCCCCGGCACATGCCATGCCCGGAACCATATGTTAAAATCAAGGCAGCGCAAGACTAAATGTCTCAACAGGGCAAGCACTGGTAGGGAAGAGGAAGTTAATCTGTTTATTGCAAATACCACACTCATGTTGTCTGTCCAAAAACATATCTTTTTCCCCGATATTCTCTGTCCCCATATCTGCACCGCTACCACTATGGGGAACAGCTCCAGCAGGGTCAGGTTTTTGCATAGCCCAACCGAAGCCCAGTTGTCAGGCCATTGCTCTGCGCACCAGCTCTGGGCGAGAATGGCTCCGAACCCTGTGGAGCCGGCAGCATCCGTGAACAAGCTCAGCTCCTCATTGGACACTTCGGTGTCCATGAGGCAGGTGTGCCCATTGTAGTGCTCTAAGAATGTTTGCCAGACCTTCAGGTCTTCCCTTAATTGCCTGGTAATCCTAATGAAGTGATGAGGATGCTTAATGCCTCGCGTGGCTAGGGATAGCCTGCGCGAGAAAACCCGTGCTATCGGCATTATGCGGCAAGCAAAGACCAACAGGCCCAATAATGACTGCATGCTACGAAGCGTCACTTTCTTAGCTGTTAGCATTTCGGCTACTGTACCTTTTAGTTTTTGTAGCTTTTCTTCCGGGAGGTGGAAGACTAGTGCTACCGTGTCGATTTCGATACCCAGGAAAGACAAAACGGTGGTTGGTCCCTCCGTTTTTTCTTTCGACAAGGGCACTCCAAATCTTGACATAAAAAATTGGAATGTGCTCAGCAATAGCTGGCACACGTTTGTGGCTTGGGGGCCTACGAACAGGAAATCATCCAGGTAATGAATGACGGAGTTGATCCCGGTTTCGTGTCTGACTACCCATTCGAGAAAAGTGCTAAAACATTCAAAGTAGCGACATGATATTGAGCAGCCCATGGGAAGGCACATGTCGAAATAGAACTGGCCTTCGAACTGGCAGCCCAATAGGTGGTAGCAGTCGCTGTGGACCGGGAGCAGGCGGAAGGCGGACTCGATGTCCGACTTCGCTAACAGTGCTCCCCTCCCTGCCTGACGTACCAGGGATACCGCGCGATCAAACGACACATATGAAACTGCTGCGGCTTCCTTGCTAATCCCATCATTCACTGATTTACCCTTTGGGTGCGAGAGGTGGTGAATTAGCCGGAATTTACCCGGTTCTTTCTTTGGAACGACACCCAAGGGGGAAACTCGTAGGTTTGGGAAAGGCAGGGAAGCGAATGGGCCAGCCATGCGGCCCAGTGCTACTTCGTTCCGCAGCTTGGTTGTCACTATCTCCATATTTTCTGGTACCGATTTTAGGTTGTCTGCAAAGGTCGATTGGGAATTTGGTGTGAAGGGGATAAAGAAGCCGTATGTAAAACCATCCCTAATTAATGCGGCTTCCCCCTTCCTGTGGTACTGGTCTAGCCATGGTGACATCTTTTGTACGTTCACTGGCGTCTTCGCCGCGAACGCTTGTTGTAGCTTTAGGTGGTACTCTGGTTTTTTTGAAGCATCGCAGGGCCGAATGGGCCCCGCCACAAAAGTTACATTCGTGCTTGAATTTGCACGTCCCGAAAAATCTGCAGTGCCCTTCGTTAAAAAGCCAGCAGACTCCGGGGCGTCTTGTAGCCACTGCACCTTGGGACCCGGTGTTGGAGGGCGCAGCGGCACTGTACTGAAAGGGCGGCTTAGGGGTCATCATGATCCTGAGCCATGCATCAGTGGCTTTCATATCCCATCCCAATTCCGGCTTTAGAGCCAGCCTGCGCCTGAATTCCTCGTCGTAGCGCCACCATGAGGCGCCCCCGTGTGTCCTATAGGCCCCATAAATGGAATCTAAATAGACAAAGAGCTCCGAACATTTGGATGGATATTTTTGACCTATGACGCAGGCGAGGACAGAAAATGCCTGAAGCCAGTTGCCAAACGTCTTGGCCACCTTTGGCTTCTTGTCCTCCGACCTATCAAATCTCCTTTCCTTGTCCACTGTGGGCTGCTCAAGTGAGATGAGGGACCAAATGTCGATATACTCATTTCGCCAAATTTTGTCTCTAATTTCCCCCGACAGATGGCAGCCCAGGGGGGATATGCCACAGAAGTAAGTATCCTTCAGTGGACAAGGAGAGGAAATATTTGTTCCTGAATTGGAAGGACCTATCTTATCCATAATGGCATGCAAAGCTGCCAAGATTTCTGTGTTGCCGTGGGCCTGCTGGCCCCATGCCCTGACGCATGAAAACTCACCTGATGGACTCCGGTCCTGCGTGGGTACGTCGTGATTGGCTGGAACAGAGGTTGCAGGTACTGCTACCGGCTGAGATCTCGGGCTATGCCCAGATGTGTCGCGTAGCATGGGTCTGCTGTGGTGGTAGGTAGGGCCAGCGGGTGTAGGACTGCCGTAGCGGCAGTGTACCCCTGGTGAGGTAGATCGTGTGGAGGCTGCCCTCCGAACGACTGTGCTCCTGATTTGGGTGGTGGCAGGTTGGAGGCTGGCCGACACCCTGCTGATGGCGCCAGCGGAACGGTGGCGCTGCTGTGCCTCCGTACCCTGGGTAGCCCCTGATGCGTGCGCACCCTCAAATTGCCGGGGGCAAATGGAGTGCCTCCGGGCCAAGGGTTCATGATATGCATGGTGAGCGGGAGGTTCATAGATGGCAGATTCGGGCGGGGAAAGAGGGGGGGGGGAAGGGGGTGGCTGTGTGGAAAAGAAGTGATCCGGGGACAAGCTACCTGGATTGGAGAATGTCTCCCCCAGCTCCTCATGTGGGAGCTCCCCTTCCTCATAATCTATTGTGGGCAGGTCACTATGCCCCATGGCATGTGCAGGCCCGGTGCTGCTATGGGGGTTGGTGCTAAAAACAAGGGGTGCTGGGCAGGGAGGTGCCATGGGGTAGGGGGCCATCCCCGCTGGATTGGTGGGGCTATCTGGGGCAGGAACTGGTGATGGGGGCCTGCGTGCGGCCCTCCTTGCCTTATAAGTGCTGGCAGGGGGCTTTTGCACGTTGGGGACATTGGTGGCAGTGGCGATGCGTGCCTTCGCCTGGGCCCCAGTCCTGACCTCCGCGCGCCGCCTCGCAGCTGCGGCAGTCGGGGGTTGGGAGGCGGCGGAGGAGGACGTGCGCCGGGTAGCGCGCGGGGGACTGGGGCTCAAGCGAGAGGGAGGGCGGGCGCGGCGGGCCGGGCGTCTACTGGCGCTGCCCGCCGCTTGCCCCCCCTGCTCCTGTGTGCCGAATGAGCCGAGCAGCTGGCGCAGCCAGTCGGCTCCTTCGGCAGTTACCTTAGCCCGCACCTGTTCCATGAGGTCCTCGCTCATAGCGATGGACCGGTGGTTCCGTTGTAGGAGGCAGGAGTGAGGGTGCAGTTGTGGAGAGAAGCTGCTGTGCTGCTAGAGATGCAGCTCCGTGCCTGCTGTGTGACCCCTGCAGAGAAAAGCTGGAAGCGGAAGGGGAGGGGTGAGTACAAGCTGCTTTCTTTCCCGCCCAGAGGCTGACCACATTAACTCCTTGTTAGCTGGAGGGAATCCTATATAGCTCAGCTCCCCAGTCCCTCAGCGCTTTCGTTAGGCATTTCAGCGCTTTCCAGGATGAGTAGATGGGGGGATGGTTTTGTCTCAGATTTTCATCCCCCACTGCCAGTTTCCTCCACACAATATGGATCTGCCCCCACTGGTACAAAATACTGGAGCTTTTAGCCAACAATTTGATTCTCCAAAACATTATGGCAGTGAATAGTGGGCATCCTAGGTGACATAATACCAAGCAACTATGCAAAGATATTCTACCTTACTCTGCACTATGCCAAAGAAAAATGTTCTGATGCATTGGATAAGACACATCCCACCCTCAAAAACTTTTGCATATGGTTGCTAAATAGAGTCATACCTGATAAAACTGAATATGATAAAAGGAAAGGCCAAAAAAATGTACAGGTATCGGACCCCTTATCCAGAAACCCATAATCCAGAAAGTTCCGAATTACAGAAAGCCCATCTCCCATAGGCACCATTTTAATCAAATAATTCACATTTTTAAAAATGATTTCCTTTTCTCTGTAATAATAAAACAGTACCTGTACTTGATCCCAACTAAGATATAATTAATCCTTATTGGAGCCAAAACAACCCTAGTGGGTTTAATTACTGTTTAAATCATTTTTTTTAACAAGGTAGGAGATCCGAATTACAGACCCTTTATCCGGAAAACCTCAGGTCCCAAGCATTCTGGATAATGGGTCCCATACCTGTATATGATTATTGTGTCAAAACGTGCCAAGTTTAATCTGGCAAATTGTCAAATTCAGACTTTTAGCAGTTTAAATGTATATTACATCTCCGAAAAGTTGCTCCATTTTTTCTCTGCAACTTTTTCGGAAAAAATTTGAATCGAGTTTAAAATTAAAAATCAATGGTTTGTAAATGAGCCCCTAAATTTACCCAGGAACAGTAACCCATAGCAACTAATAAGATGTTTAGGTTTAAACAGGTGACCGGTAAATTCTACCAGCTACATGGTTGCTATGGGTTACTGCTCCCGGGCAAACTTAAAACCTTTTATTACATAACCCCATAACAATTAAAAAACGTGAACTGCCCCTATAAATAGGGGGCTTCTACTTATACTCTCCACACTGTCTCCATTTCACAATGACTAAAATATATTTAAGGGTCATTTATTACCTGTACAGTTAGCTGCAGTCATTGCATGAACAAATGCCACTCATTAAGGGCTACAGACACACAGAGCTACTAGTAGCAGCTACTTGTCACGGCTACTAATATAGACAACGCTGATCATTTACTGATAATTGTCTCTATGTGTGAGCAGAGGCAATTCTCAGTATTGTCTATGGCAGGGCATTTTCTGGCGTTTATTAGCCGTGAAAAAGTATCTGCTACTAGTTGCTCAGTGTGGCTTCACACTTAAGGTACTTCCAAAGCCACTACCTGCACTTCTAAATCATTGGTTATGGTATCCTGCCTCCTGTTTGAATTTGGGGCAAGTGTGTGACACAGGGAAACTCTGGAGCTACTTAAACTTTAAAATACATTTTGCACGCCACTTCATTTTAATGCAGAATCATGTACTGCCTATTGTGTAGTTCAAAAAGTTCTGTTATGCAGTTCACATGGAGGGCCTGATCACAGTGATGAGTTTATAAAGTCTTAACCTGTGTTTAGTCAATAGCCAGAAGCAGACAGTGGGGCTTATTTACAAACACTGGGCACATTTGCACATGGGCAGTAACCCATCAGTAACTGGCTTTCTCAGGCTGCTGCAGGTTGAACAATGAAAGCAAACATTTGAATGGCTGTCATTGGTAACTGCCCAGATGAGAACTTACCCAATGTTTGGAAATGAGCCCCACAGTGCTTAGTAAGCATTTGGTGTCCAGCCATGGAGATTTCCATGTTGTTGGATACTACTGAGACCTTGCATAGACCAGTTGAACCCAAACTGTAGGCCTGAGGGGCTTGGGGCATCTGTACTTATTTTATTAACTATGGGAGGCCAGACCAAAGCTTGGAATTTCAAGGGGGTCCCTGGCCATAGGCTAGACTTTGAAGTGACTTTTCTTATCTAATATTTTTAGTAAATGTTAGATATTCAAGGAAATGGTTTAGTCAAGTTTGAAAATGTTAAAAAATGAGAAATAATTAGAGAATAAGAGTTGTTATCTGTAAGTAACATTTGACTTAGTATGCCTATAATTTAAATATTTGCTCTAAATAATATACTTTAAGATATGTCACTAATCCCTCACAGCCTTATTATAAATTGACAATAACTGTTAGGCTTTGCCATAATACAGTGACATTTACATTTTAATGAATGGATATTATTCTCCTCGGACATGTTATTGGCAGTATTGAGTAGCTCAACCAATGCTTTTCTATTATTGAAAAGATTTCAATAATGGACATAAATTTGTCATTAGATGTCTTGATATACAATATTGTACAGAAGCATGCTGTGATTAAACAATGGGACACAGGGTAGGCCTAGCGAGAATCTTTCATTATAAATGGTCACACACCAGGCGTTGACAACAAGGGCCATTTTTCAGCCGCTCTCTCATCCAGCACCACTAAAGAAATATTAATGGCAAAGTGGTTTAGAGACGGACAGGGCAAACTTACTGCTCATTGATTTTTTTAATTGTATAATAATTACAGTTCACTTTGAATGCAAGCAAACACCTAAGGTTCATGGTCCAGTTACTGATATCCCTCGTGTTTAAGTGCGTTTTAACAAGGCGGTTTAAATAAAACCCTAATATTTATACATTAGCAGTCATATATTTGTCGAACTGTTATTACTGCTCGCTAAATGTTTTATAAAGTCTCAACTATTTTACCCTGAGTATTGATAAATTTCAAATTAAATTGTGAGAGTCTACTGCAATGCATAAATGAGTCTTAATTGCATGTACAAAAAGCCAGATCCCTGAATTAGAGAGGATTAAAACATCATTTCACAGCCAAACAGAAACATGTTCCCAATCGCTGCACTTGAATTATTGTTATGTAGCTTGGGGCTTGTATTAAAATCACTGAATAATTGCAATCAGATTACTATAATCAAGTACTGGAACAGTAATTATAGGTTACAATCAGTTTAAGCTGCCCTGGAAGTCCAATATACTGATCATATGCATATTAAAAGTTTATGTTAGTGATAAAATTAATGAACAGGATTATAAGCTCCTGTCTGTGAGATATGTTTCACATGTCTTGCTCTACACAGATTTCCATTTGCAGAGACAGGGCATTTAATATGTTTACACATTTTAAGACTCCTGTACAACCAATCAATTTATAGAGGAATCTGAGTAGTACGTCTCTGAGCGAGCAGAAACATAATTGTATTTCTTATTAACCCTGTGATCACCTCTCTCTAAATCAAGTACCAGTGTCAATTCACAGAGATACAAATGCTTCAGCTTGCCTTGCCTTCCTAAAAAGTTTTATTATAATGGAAACACTGATTACAAATAAAACATGTGCAGTGTTGTAGATACAACTCCTCCCTTTGTCCTTTGTTTACTTATATCTACTACTCTCTGGAGTGTAGATCTTTTTGGAGGTCTGAGATTTGGGGTTGTCATTTAGATCAACGTCTGATCCCTTTGGAGGTGGTTACTGAGCAAACAATTAATATGGCACAACTCACAGTTGTCTCTTTTACAACAACACCAACCACAAACACAAAGGTCATTAACTGGAGATTCTAAATTGGATTCACTCAGCCCAAACATTTTGAACGTACAAATCATTTGACGCCAGCATAAAGTTAAATCTATTTTGCTCAGCACCTCATTATTGTCCACCCAGTTACTTGGTGTGACTGTACTTGCATGAATAGGGTGTATATATGGTCACTAGACATAGCACTAGGCACTAAAATACTGTACACACTGCCTACTTGCACTCATCTATGCTTGCACCATGTGACAGGCACCTTCCTTGAAACACGAGGTACAAAGCGCATGGATGCTTTTGCAAAAGGATCCCTTAAATCTAACACCTATTTTGACCGAGGCCTCATTTTATTTGTTGAGCCATTAGCATTGCATGCTACCTTCAATGACAAAGGCAACTTGCATCCATTTGTACCCCATTTAATAAACTGTGTATCCTTGCACCATTGTTATTTGGCTAACTTGGGTATTGTGTGCCTTATTGCAGCAGGTGCAATTTCAATGGAATTCTAGGAAAGGAATATTGCATTGTGGGTCACACATGGTGAATTGAACCAATTTAAATACCATTAGTAGATGTTACCTAGTGTGTGCTCTAAAAACCTTGATGCAACTACCAGTGTTAGCGCCATCTAGTTATTCTTTATTAATTATTTCTTATACCAAGCTGCACATCACTTCCTACCCCAGTGGAGCTTGCAGTCTAAAATCCCTATCACATTCACACAAGTTTCAGTTTTATCAGGCGCCAATTAACATTCAAACTCCTTTAATAGGAAGATAGGGCATAGAGAGTTACTATGGCCATTGCCTGCACAATACAGCACACTGCAAATTCTTTAAAGGGATTCTGGCACAGGAAAACATGTATTGTTACAAAACATATCACTTAATAGCACTCCTCCAGCAGAATCCATTGAAATCCGTTTTTCAAAACTTTTGAAATGTGATGTGGGGCTAACCATGCTCTAGTTTCCCAGGTGCCTTTTGCCATATGACTTGTGCTCTGATAAACTTCAATCACTTTTACTTTTGTGCAGCAGCCAGTCAGCAGAACAATAGGAAAGTAGCAAGATAACAGCTTCCTGACACCTGTATTGCAAAAAATGCTCCCATGCTCCACCTAGTGATAGATATAATAACAGCTCTCAATAGTAAAAATCCAAGTCCAGGCATGACTCCAGTTACATGGATTAGGAGAGACAATAGCTTATCTGAAAGCAGTTGTATCTTGTAGTGCTGGCTTTTTCACTCAGAATCAGGCACAATGCACTGAGATGGCTGTGGCTGAACAGGTATAGTTGGGTGATATGGTGATTTTACCAGTAAATTATAGTCTCCAGAATATGACTTTGTTAGCTTAGTAGATATAGTAATGGTATTTCATTAGCAGTAGCAAAGATATTAGCATCTGGAAGAGAACTAAGTAGTATAGCAAGTACATTAGGGTGAGCCATAGTAGCTATAGTAGCAGTGGGTAATAGCAGCTGGGAAGGGACTGTGGCTTTGGGATAGCAGGTATAGTAGGGAGTGATGGTGCCTATAGTAGCAGTGGGTAATAGCAGCTGGGAAGGGACTGTGGCTTTGGGATAGCAGGTATAGTAGGGAGTGATGGTGCCTATAGTAGCAGTGGGATAATAGCCTCTGGGAAGAGACTGTGGCTGTGGGATAGCAGGTATAGTAAGGAGAGATGGTGCCTATAGTAGCAGTGGGATAATAGCCTCTGGGAAGGGACTGTTGCTGTGGGATAGCACGTAAAGTAGGGAGAGATGGTGCCTATAGTAGCAGTGGGATAATAGCCTCTGGGAAGGGACTGTGGCTGTGGGATAGCAGGTATAGTAGGGAGAGATGGTGCCTATAGTAGCAGTGGGGGGATAATAGCCTCTGGGAAGGGACTGTGGCTGTGGGATAGCAGGTATAGTAAGGAGAGATGGTGCCTATAGTAGCAGTGGGGGGATAATAGCCTCTGGGAAGGGATTGTTGCTGTGGGATAGCAGGTATAGTAGGGAGAGATGGTGCCTATAGTAGCAGTGGGATAATAGCCTCTGGGAAGGGACTGTGGCTGTGGGATAGCAGGTATAGTAGTAGGGAGAGATGGTGCCTATAGTAGCAGTGGGATAATAGCCTCTGAGAAGGGACTGTGGCTGTGGGATAGCAGGTATAGTAGGGAGAGATGGTGCCTATAGTAGCAGTGGGGATAATAGCCTCTGGGAAGGGACTGTAGCTGTGGGATAGCAGATATAGTAGGGAGAGATGGTGCCTATAGTAGCAGTGGGGATAATAGCCTCTGGGAAGGGACTGTGGCTGTGGGATAGCAGGTATAGTAGGGAGAGATTGTGCCTATAGTAGCAGTGGGGGATAATAGCCTCTGGGAAGGGACTGTGGCTGTGGGATAGCAAGTATAGTAGGGAAATATGGTGCCTATATTAGCAGTGGGAGAATAGCCTCTGGGAAGGGACTATGGCTGTGGGATAGCAGGAATAGTAGGGAGAGATGGTGCCTATAGTAGCAGTGGGGGGATAATACCCTCTGGGAAGGGACTGTGGCTGTGGGATAGCAAGTATAGTAGGGAAATATGGTGCCTATATTAGCAGTGGGAGAATAGCCTCTGGGAAGGGACTATGGCTGTGGGATAGCAGGAATAGTAGGGAGAGATGGTGCCTATAGTAGCAGTGGGGGGATAATAGCCTCTGGGAAGGGACTGGGGCTGTGGGATAGCAGGTATAGTAGGGAGAGATGGTGCCTATAGTAGCAGTGGGGGGATAATAGCCTCTGGGAAGGGACTGTGGCTGTGGGATAGCAGGTATAGTAGGGAGAGATGGTGCCTATAGTAGCAGTGGGGGGATAATAGCCTCTGGGAAGGGACTGTGGCTGTGGGATAGCAGGTATAGTAGGGAGAGATGGTGCCTATAGTAGCAGTGGGGGATAATAGCCTCTGGGAAGGGACTGTAGCTGTGGGATAGCAGGTATAGTAGGGAGAGATGGTGCCTATAGTAGCAGTGGGGGGATAATAGCCTCTGGGAAGGGACTGTAGCTGTGGGATAGCAGGTATAGAAGGGAGAAATGGTGCCTATAGTTGCATAATAGCCTCTGAAAAGGCTTGATATATATATATATATATATATAGTAGGTTTAAAATAGTACTTATAGTAGCAATAAAGAAGTTAGCCCTTCTACTTTTACTTTGCAATGCCCTGGTCTTCAGTTTGATTTTAAATAGGGCTAAAGATGAAATATTTTTTTATGATCCTTACCAGTTCCTAAAGTAGCAGTATATTTCCTTCAAAAACATACTAGCAGATAAAATGGCTATTAATGAAATAAAAAAAACAAGGTACTGAAACTGTCCAGGAAGGCTTGGCCCAACACAAAGAGGTTTTATGGATCACTAAAATAAAGAGGCTGATTTAGAAATGACGGCAATGTACCTTCAAAGTACTTTTATAAAAACAGATGGAGCTAAGGTTTAACAACTATCACATTCAGTCCTAAAACCCCCAAAGTAAAGTGGGAAATGAAGAAAACCAGAGACATTTCAGTTATTCAAAGTAAAAAGTAGCATTTATATAGTTCTGAAGCAGTAGCAAAAAAACTGAAAAGATCCCATTATATTATACATAATATTTTTGTAATATCAATGGGGACTTTTAAATCAGTCCATTGGAAACTTCCCTATTGCCCACCCAATATGTACTACACTTGGAAAATAAAATCATAGTAAAAAAAGGACTTTTTCATATTCTATTGATTAACATGTGACAACATAGAAATGGATGGGCTGTAAAACAGATCCAAATACTGTATATTGATTTACAGTAAACTGCTTTTCTGCTTTAAATAAATGTTAGCACAGTGTAAAAGATTTGTATTATTTTCATTATTTAAAACAAACTAAACTATAATTACATTTCCATAGACATAAAAAACAAATATAGAGGTAAAAAAACAATAACTAGTGGTTTGTATTTCTTATTGAATAATATTGCAAAGTAAGCAGAATCTGAATTTAGAAATTAGATAATTATCTCTGCATTATATGTCACAATGAATAATTTTAATTGGTTTAACTTCAGGGACCATTACTGGCCTAATTAGATACATGAAAATACTACAAGTATCAGAAAATATCCAGAAGGGAAAAAACATTTGCTTTTCTGTCAAGTACACTTTAAGTAAGTGCAGCAAAATAGACTAATTTTAGTAAAAAAAAAAACAACTGAAAGGTAGGAAATAGTGTGACTATTTTTTTTAATTGTCGTATTTCTACATTTGTTTTCTACCATTGTGCTATAGTTGTGCTACGGTTGTGCTACGGTTGTGCTACGGTTGTGCTATGGTTATGCTACGGTTGTGCTATGGTTATGCTAAGGTTGTGCTATGGTTATGCTAAGGTTGTGCTATGGTTATGCTAAGGTTGTGCTACGGTTATGCTAAGGTTGTGCTACGGTTATGCTAAGGTTGTGCTACGGTTATGCTAAGGTTGTGCTATGGTTATGCTAAGGTTGTGCTACGGTTATGCTAAGGTTGTGCTACGGTTATGCTAAGGTTGTGCTACGGTTATGCTAAGGTTGTGCTACGGTTATGCTAAGGTTGTGCTACGGTTATGCTACGGTTGTGCTACGGTTATGCTACGGTTGTGCTACGGTTATGCTACGGTTGTGCTACGGTTATGCTAAGGTTGTGCTACGGTTATGCTAAGGTTGTGCTACGGTTATGCTAAGTTTGTGCTACGGTTATGCTAAGGTTGTGCTATAGTTATGCTAAGGTTGTGCTAAGGTTGTGCTATGGTTGTGCTATGGTTGTGCTATGGTTATGCTATGGTTGTGCTATGGTTATGCTACGGTTGTGCTTTGGTTGTGCTATGGTTATGCTACGGTTGTGCTTTGGTTGTGCTATGGTTATGCTACGGTTGTGCTTTGGTTATGCTACGGTTGTGCTTTGGTTGTGCTACGGTTGTGCTTTGGTTGTGCTATGGTTGGAAATACTAGTTATTACTGACCTTGAACTCTTCTTCCTTCTTCTTCTTGCTCTATTTAGTAGAGAGTTGCAATCTATCCCTCTCGCCCATTCTACATTTCTTTCAATCAAATCTTCTCTCTATACATTTTTCCTTCCTCTTATCTTATCTTGAGTTCCTCTTTTACCTTCTTTTAAATATTTATAAATCATGAATTACACCTGACCTATGAAAATTGCATTAATTTACAACCCCCCTCCCCTACAGCAATTAGAGAAGCTCCTCTAGATGTCAGAATGACTTAATGGCATACCATCATGATTTATAATATTGTTAGAACCCATTTTATAGTTTCAGAAGAAAAACAATGTTTAGGGGGCAGATTTGCTATAAGTTTCTAATTTTTTTTACTTTCAAATTTGACTAAACTAATTTACTTGAATGTCTACTCAAAGGTCTGTCGAAATGGAAAAGTCACAAAAAACTCGAATTGTTTGAATTATCACTTTGAAAATCCTGACTTTATCGAATAGCCACTGTGGCAATTAAAAAAAGTTGAGTTTTCAGACAAAACCCAGCGAAATCTCTAAAGTTTTAAAACAAAAGAAAGAACTTCAAGGGACCATTGATTTCTACATGAACTTGACAAGTTTAACCTAACCAAGTTTAAATCTCAGAAAAGTTGCATCATTTTTTCTCTGTGACTTTTTGCGCTAAAATGCGCAAAATAAAACTGTTTAGTCTCAAAATACTATAGTTAAGTATAAGGCTGGATAGTGAAATTGAAATTAAATTCAGTGTAGATAAATGCAAGGCCATTCTGTACATCACTATGGGGTCATTGTACTAAAGCTCTGATTTTGTTTTCACGTTTTGGATTTTTTAGCCCTAAAAGTTGCAGAAAAAAAGTTGCAAGTATTTTAAGATTTACTGTGTGACAATATGGCTAAAAATCTGAATCTGACAATTCCCCAGCCAAAACTTGTCTTCCCTTCCCTGGAGCATCCTTCTTTTCTTCAAAACTTTAAAGGATTGGATTTTTTTATGCTGGTTTTTGGAAATGAGGTTTTTTGAATTTTTAAAAAGCAAAAAATGAGAAAAGTATTTTAGTAAATGTGCCCCTTAATATGGTACATTCCATTCATCTTTATACAAGGCTGTAACTGCCAGCCCTAGGCCCTTAACCCTATGTTTACCTACGTGTAAAATTGTTTATTTATGTTGTTTTGTAGTCATATTTATTTGAATTAAAAGAAAGAGTTTTTGGAAGAAATATGTATCTTAACATTTCTGGCCAAAATATCAAATAGTTAAGGTTAGTTAATATCACAAGTAGAATTGTTATAATAAATACGTGTACCTGTACAGACTTTATTACACAATGAAAGGAGCCCAATGGAGGCAGTATTAAACAATGGAGGATATAACAATAAAACTTACCAAGCTCTTATAAAATATATGATCAGTCAAAGAATGGGTATTAATCTTTATGAGAGTACTAAATGTTAGGAAGATGGAAATACATTACCTTCCATTCCACAGAACCAAAAAGTCACTGAACTTAAGCCAATATCCTCAAACTAACTTAATACAATTTTTAAATCTAGTTGTATCACTCATTCTGTCTGTGCGTCAGCAAGATTTGTTTTTTAAGAAGGCACTTTTATCAGTCTCAATGAACTGTGAAAATTGCATTTTAAGCAGCAATAGTGCAATAAAGGCTATTATAATGTAGCCTTAACATACTGAGTAGTGCAGAGCAACAATGGAACTTGAGTTTGTTTCTAACCAGACAAAAACACTAAAATAATAGAACAAAGTACAGTAACATATGTAATGTTGACTTTTTATATTGTGCATCATTCTGGAGAATAAGTTTGATCTATTATTGAGAATGTTGTTATTTACCAAGTCTATTTAATAATTCTAAACTATTTGAATTTAATACACAATTACTGTTTAGTATCTAACCTTCATTAATTGTAAAGTGTAGAAAAATGGGCTGATATTATAGCTGCAGCTCATGAATAGAGATGTAGCGAACTGTTCGCCGGCGAACTAATTCGCGCGAACATCGGGTGTTCGCGAACGCGCAAGTTCGCGAACTTTCCGCGTATGTTTGCAATTTGGGTTCGCCGCGTTTTTTTTCGCTGCGTTTTTTCTCAGCCTAAAAAACGCCGCACAACCGCACATGGCGTTTTTCAGCCTAGTACTGGTGTAAGCAAATCCCGTTTCCATGGTGCCAATAGTGCGAAATAGCAAAAAACGCCGCGTATTTCCGCTAGGTCTGCCCGTTTTTACGCAATGCTTTTTCAACAAAGTATTTTTTAGAGAAATTTTTGCCCTTGATCCCCCTCCTGCATGCCCCTGTCCAGGTCGTGACACCCTTTAAACAAATTTAAAATCAGTTTTCTGGCCAGAAATGGCTTTTCTAGGTTTTAAAGTTCGCCTTCCCATTGAAGTCTATGGGGTTCGCAAAGTTCGCGAATATTCGCGCTTTTTTTCCGCGTTTTTTTTTTAGGTTCGCTACATCCCTACTCATGAAACATCTGTACAGGATTTAAATTAGCACAAATGAATCAGTAAATACTATATCACAAAAAGGAATCAAGGTTAGTTTGCTTACATGACCTTCCAGTGTATGTTGCTTTAGTTTACAATAATATATCCAAATTAAAATAAATTTATCACTCAGAAAGGATTGCTGTTATGCTGACTTTGGCAACAAAAAAAACACATTATTTGTAATGGTTCAGTTTTGTTATTATGGTTATTTTGTATTGTTATCTGTTCAGATTCAGTCCTTCTCCCATTCATCTTCCATTATGATTTCCATATAATATCTGGTACAGGTATGGGACCCCTTATCCGGAAACTCATTATCCAGAAAGTTCCTAATTACGGAAAGGCCATCACCCATAGACTCCATTGTAATCAAATAATTCAGATTTTAAAAAATAAATTCCTTTTTCTCTATAATAATAAAACAGTAGCTTGTACTTGATCCCAACTAAAATAAAATTAATCCTTATTGGAGCCAGAACGATTCCATTGGGTTTAATTACTGTTTGAATAATTTTATCAGCAGACTTAAGGTAGGAGATCCGAATTACAGATCCCCAGGTCCCGAGCATTCTGGATAATGGGTCCCATACCTGTATACTTATTTTGCTCCTCTCGTACAGTTTCAACATCCCTTTCTTTTTGTTTTCTCTATTTCTGTGTTATTTGTAAGGGAGCCTTTCCCTTTGGGGCACAACTGGGATGTATTTAATTGCACTTTGCCCAGGAGGAAGAAGGAAGTGATGTCATCCCTAATACTTAGATCGATCAGCACAGATACAATGAGACAGGCTGGAAAATGTGTGAGATATTTTAAGAATTTTTACTGGCCTTTCCATTGAGACACAAGTAACAATACCTCTCCCTTTAAATTTACAAGCATGGAAGCTGTAGAACAAAAAGGCAAATAAAAAAATCAAATTGAAAAAAAAAAGAATTGAATTGTTTTAGAATACTGCTAAAAGGGTCCTTTTTAGGTGAACTATGTCTTTAAAGCCATAATTATTTTATTTTATTTATAACAGTTGCTGCTGTTATGGCAATCCCAATATCAACAAATTCTCATCTTCATTCTGCATATTCAGGTCCTTCTCTGATCCTGCCATGTAGGTGTTGTTAGATTTTACACATCTGACCCAAACAAACCGTTATCCATTCTCTTGTCATTTTCTACTTTGACTACTTTAAAGCAAAACAAATCCTTAACAAAGGAATGATGCGCATTATGTTTTGGCATTCTGTACCCTTCTACTGTTCTACTTCTACATTCTGCTACTGTGAGATTCATTTTCCTCTGTCTGTCATTGCAGTTCCCTCTTTGCAGTCAATGAGGGAATTACTGCTCTAGGCTACAAGCCTGGTATTATTAACATTTTCTGTACATATATGATATCTTTAGATTTGACTAAATACAAAACATTTGACTAAAACCAAATCCAAACCAAATCCAAGTTGTGCTGTGTTGTCTTTAAAGTCACATGACTGTAAGGGTTCAGATTCAGTTTGGCTGGACACCTTTATATAAATTTCACAAAAATGTATGTTTTGATTGAATTCTAAAGTAAATCTTTGATTTGGTGCACTTCTTATATTTTGCAAAAAGTTCCAGCTACAAGACTTTCCCATAGTCCATAGCTACAGAGGTTTCGGTACAACCCTTCAAAATTCTCCTGTGACACAAATCATCCTACGTCTCCTCTTGTTTTCCAGCTGTAGAAGTCACTAAATATCACAACCTCCTGCTTTCCTCCCCTTCCAATTGCATTCATACACGAACCTTGCCATTCTCACATTTCCAAAGAATACACTCAAGCAGCACTTCACCTGTGTTTTTTATTCAAAAATGTAACTGGAAATACTGCAGTTTTAGTGCATAGAGTGCAATTGTGCCCTCTACACTAGTAAATCTGCCCTCCTTTCCCATCTGAGCACTAAAGGTTAATGCAGAGGTATGGGTGAGGGAGACAGAACTGGGCCTGTTTCCTTAGGTGCCTGCAGAATGCCAGTTTGTCCCAAGCTAAGATAACCTCCCTGCCATGCTACACATAAAACTTATTTTGATTTTAGAGCAATTTTCTGTTTTCTGCTTCTTACCTTTGTGTCAGGTTTGTGTCAGCTCTATTCGCTTTATTTCACTTCTTCTATTGCAGAGTTGAAATGTTTTCTTGATTTTGTGGCTATAATAAACAAACCCGCAACCATAAGAAAATATTGTTTTTCCTACTGTTCTTTCAGTTTAATAAAAATTTCATTGCAAACGATAAACAGGCATCTCTCCAAAGTCAGCAAATTACAATAGAGTTTGTAGATATTGTTTTGTAATCTCTGTAACAAACATTAAAGAAAATAAAAATCCCATAATACTTATAAGGTTTTATGTTCGTGTTATTCCAAATGAGAACCTGAATGTATCTCTTATGTAGTGACCAAGGAAGCCTTCGGATCTGTTTTTGTTAATGTGTGCATCATTAATGGAATGCACGGGCAAATAATAATAACTAAATAATGTTGACAAGTAAAACTTTTTGTGTAGGGAGGTAGTGCTGGGTCCCTGCACTTACCCCCCTCCTGCTGCTGTTCCCTGTAGGGGAGCAGGCACTGAGACTGTGTCTGTGTACTGTGAGCTACTGCCTAGCAACAAGCTGAACAGCAAGCTCAGGGCTGCAGGAAGTTGTAAAGCAGCCTGGGAGCCACCAAAAGGAAAAAGAAGCTGGAAAGCCTGGCAGAGGAAGTCAGGAGGAGGAGAGAGAAAGCTCCAGAGCTCAGGAAGCTGCACGTGGGCTGAGCAGCACAAGAAAAAGCTGTCCTTTGGAACAGGCTGGTACAGGGAAGGCAGATCCTGTACCTGGAGAGATAAAGATCCTCTGAGGAGTCCTGACTGGAGGAACAACCACCTGCAGGGGGATCCCATCTGAGTAGCTAAAGGGGCTAGTAGTCGCACTACAGGTTTGTAGGTGCTGGACTCACCTGAAGGTTCTGTGTGAAGCATCCACGGAGATTTCTAGGTACAATTAAAGTGACAGTAATAAAGGAGCGCTCGAATATTTACAGTCTACAGACTGTTTCCTTTGGACTGAGCTAAAGGACTTTACACAGTTAGTGAGATAGCTTGCGCTGGCAGAGGTAGTTAGTAAGGCCCTTATTGCCACTTTGTTAGGAGTGTTATGTGCTTTAGTTTCCCCTTTATTTCAGATAAAAAGTTATTTCATTTATCTAGTACTGTGTTCATTATTATTGTTCCTAGTGGGGCCACCACTCCCGGATCCCACTAGGTGGAGGCACTGCGCTAATAAGTACCAGGTACCCAGTCTCTCCCAATACCACTGCGGAGTGATTCAGGTTTGTCCTGTGCCGTCAGGTAAGTAAAGGTTTCAGTACCTCAAAATTTGGAACTTTTTTTGGACTGTAGCAATGGTTATTCTTTGTTTTCCTGCAGCAAAATCCATAAACGGGCACCTGAGAAATCCAAGATGGCTTACCAAGATGTTGTCATGACTAATGCTCCAGGTGAAGAAAGGAAAGACAACTCTTTTGTACAAATGACAATAAAAATATGATAACTTCCGATATGAGTATCTTCTGATGCAGTGGAAAAGGTGCTTATTGAAACAGATTTTAAAGCATAATCTCCAAACAACCTCAGTGTCAGGATTAATAAGTACTGTATTTAAGCTCTTTATATATTCAAGGTAGGTTTTTATCTAGTTGGCATTAATCCTGGACTAGAAGACAGAGAAAACAGATTATTTCAGCATTCTCCTTGAACAAATCAGTATTTATTTAAATGTATTCAATGCAGAGTGCAGGCTGTGTTATGGGTAAATGATAAGCCCAAATCAGGATAACCATAGGCATAATTACAGCAGCACAGTGCAACCTTCAGGATCTCCCCTATTCACTAGATAAAGCCTGCACCTAATTTGAGATTCCTTTTCCAATGCCAATGTTTCCTTCTTGGCTATGTGTTAAAAAAAATCTTTTTTGTGCACATTTTAAACCTTGTGGACATTTTTAAAAACTGTGCTAAGGTAAGAATAAATACAGAATTCTGTTTTTTCACACAAAATTCTTCCAGAGCACTACAATTTGTGCTGGCATTAAAATTTGTGTGCGTGAGCATGAGTGGCCAGTGCTGGAGGCTAATAGCAGGAATGGCTATTACCTTCAGGCCTCAGACCACAAAGGTACGTGGGGAACAAAGGCCATATCTTAATTTGTGTGTGGTCATTTACTCAGAAAGCTGTATTGCTGACTAATTAGCTTTTTCTTGTGATCCCTTAATACCAAATGTCTCACCATTAGTGATGAGCAAATCTGCAAATTCACAAAATGTGGCTACAGCGCAACTTTCTGTCTTGTGTGTCTTTTTTTAATGCAATCACAACTTTTTTGCAGCAACTGCAATGTATTTGACATGACTGCGACTTTTTTGATGCAACAGAGACTTTTTTTTACTTCACTGCAACTTTTTTTAAATGGCCACAACTTTTTCCTCACTTGCCAAGTTTTTTTGTGCCAAATTTTCGCAACCGTTTCTTGAAACAAATCTGCCAACGGCAAAATGCAAAATGCCGCAAATCCATACCTGGCCAAAAATTTTGCTCATCACTACTCCCCATATGCTCTCCTAAACAATGTTATGTCCACATACTCATCATCATATAATATATCCAAATCAACAGTGTAGGAAAAACAAATGTAGTATTGGAATATCTTATAAATTGCTTGATTTTTTGGTACTTTTTGCAGAAAATAGACAATGTTACTAGTGCCACTGTGTGGGCGTGTATATAATATATCCACATACACATATAGTGAATAAAGAACCCCCTATTGTATAATATAAGGATATTATTAATCACCTCAGAGTTCCATGACCGTATACAAGTACAAGGCTGAAGGTCATGGAACTCTGATTTGACATCTAATATACTCATATTTTACTCATATTTTACAACAGGGGGTACATTATATATAATGTTACCCTGGGGTGTATTTATTTGGCAAATGCAGGAAACATACAAGTCATGACAATTTTATTTGTACATAATTTATTAACAGTGCAACAATGCAGATCAGTATTTTCATAACCCCTTTCATCCATAGACTGCATTGTAAATGTAAATGTTTTTTATTTTCCCTTTCTAAAATAAGAAGCAATAATGTACTTACAATGTGCTTGATTTACCTATACAGTTCTAGCTTTCAGTTGATTCCCCGTTACCAGCGCATAAATGGTTAACCGTGAGCAGAGACCCAGTGATTACACATTTCAATTCCAGAGTCAAATATAAAATTTTCTATTATAGGGACAATTAATTACATCTTAAAATGGCAAATGTGCATCCTTGTCAGGTAGAGTGTACTCTGATGGCCTTTCCTCAAACACTGAATGTGGAGATTTGATCTCTTCTAATGGTCCTGAGAAAAGGGTAATTACGCTATGGTCAAAGCTAATTTGCTTTCTGCCAGATGAACTGTTGTATTTTATTGTACGCTGACATTTTAAAGTAATTACGGCACTGTTGACCTTAGACAATTCTAGTTGTATCGCTGTCTACAGCTGCGGTGCTCTACCTTTGGCTGCCAGACAGAGGCTGTAACGAGGTAATGACACGGACAAAGAGCACCATATGGGGCTCCTTTGAGGTACACAAAGCCCAGTGAAAGGAAACAAGAAAATTCATCTTAACATCATCATTACAGTCACACATCTATACTGCCATAAAGAATGCCATTTGGAAAAGGAGAGCTGCGAAGAGTTTGTGTGATTATATTTTTTTACTTCTTTTTTTCTTTCCCCCAGAAATGGCAGTATGTATTGGGAAGCCACAGAGGTCAGGTACAGCAGAATTTGATGGACGAGTCTTTCAGTCACACGAGTTCAAAGGCTAAAGACTATTGATTGGGATAAAAGCCTCAGCTCTTATATAATATGAGAAACTCCTTGTTGTCTGAAACCTGTGCAAATAATTAGGATAGTCGAAAGGCTCTCCAGCAAGAATATTGCTTGGAGCAGAGCTTTACTAAACTGTGTCTTCGTTAAAGAAAGACGTTAATACTAATTGGTGATTTGTCAGCTTGTAAAGGGACAGATTTAGAGAAAATAGGGCCTTGGGTGATGCAGAAAAGCTTGTCCCCCCTTCGAAGGGGATTTAGAAGTCAACAGCAGCTAAAGCTTTCTGTAACTTACCAACACCTTCATGGCACCAGTTTGGACATCCCTGGTGTGTAGATGGTGCACTGAGCCCTTGTGGGCGTGTTTAACATTTGTTTACAAAATAAATACTTTCTTTACCATGAGAACTCTACTATAAATAAGATTTCTTAAAGGAGAAGTAAAAAATAAGGTGTAAATGCTGCATCGTATATATAATATATATAATTCCGCAGCTATTTACAAAGATAAAACATCATTCACATAACCCCCTGCCTTACATTTAAAATCCCTATCTACATTTACACACACTATGGTTAATTTTATTAGGCACCAGTTAACCTGCCTGTTTGATTTTGGAGTGTGGGAGGGAAGCGGAGTACCTGGATAATGTGCTTATGGGGTACTGTAATAAATGGTCTTAAGTTAGCTACATGTCTAGTAACCCATAGCAAATAATTAGCAGGTAGCATTTATTGGTCAGCTGTTTGAACTCATCTAATTGGTTACTATTAGTGATGAGTGGAATTATTGCATTGCTCTTCACCAAAAAAATTGCAAAACCCACCATTTCACAAAAAAGGCACCGAGCCCAATTGTAGATTTGTTTTTTACTCTGCAATAGCAAATTCTTTGCCCCACATTGTTACAGAAGGAAAAAGAAAGAACTCGTCAATAGTGATAAGCAACATTTTTCACCAGGCATGGATTTGATGCGATATTCTGCATTTTGCCATTGCTGAATGTTTTCGCAAAAGGGCCACAAAAATTCCCTGCTAAAAAATTTGCGATCTAAGAAAAAAGTTGTGGTCACATCCAAAAAGTTGAGATCACGTAAAAAAGGTTGTGGTTGCATCAAATATATTGCGTTTGCATCAAAAAGGTCGCAACCACATAAAAAAAGTAGAGTTGGAGACGTGCTTTGAGAATTTTCCCACTGTTTTGCACATTTTTGCACAGTTTTGAATTTTTTTTAGCGAAACGGGATAGATTTGCTCATCACTACTTGTCAATTTCTTTCAAACATGGCCCCAGACAGTTTCTTAAAAAGATATGGCGAGGGCTGGAGAGTGATCTGATGCCATTGGTTGATGAGCAGTGCAAGGGTAGATAATAATGGTGTCTGCTTTTTTCAGCGCAACAGACAACGGACAAGTTTTTTTGCAGTTTCTCAAAAAAATCCACAGATGCCAAAATGCAGAGTTTCACCGCAAATCAATAGCTGCCAAAAAAATTTGCTCTAGTGACAAAAATGTTTGCCCATGACTAATTGCTCTGGATTTCTAGATGTGGGCAAACTTAAGGCTTTTTATTACATTGCCTGTGTTCGAGTCCAGCCAAGAGGTTCAGCAGCCCTATAACATTGTCATTCCTTTACAGCTTTCCACAGCAGCTCTCTTTCCATGTATCTTGGTTGACCTTTTTTTTGCATGTCAGTAACCTTGCACACGCTCAGTGTACTTTTTGACTGCTGTTGAGAAGCTACGCATGGAAGTTATTAAAAGTATCTTTTATCATTCGTAAGACTTTTATTAAGTAAAAGATTGTCTACAACAGCCCCAACCTTTTTTACCTGTGAGCAACATATGAAAATGAAAATGTTGGGGAACAACGGTAGCATGAAAACATTTCCTAGGGGCTCACCAATAAGGACTGTGATTGGTTATTTGGTAGCCCAGTGTGGAATGGCAGACTAAAGGAAGCTTTGTTTGGCAGTACACATGGTCTTTATGCCACTAAAACTTTTTTTCTGGCCTGCAAGCCAGAAATTCAAAAATAAGCACCTACTTTGAGGCCACTGGGAGCAACATCCAAGGGGTTGCAGAGCAACATGTTGCTTGTGCCACTGGTTGGGGATTACTGGTCTACTACAACAACAGAGGTTCAAGCAGGGTTGATTAAAGTACTAGTGGGCCCAGGACAACCTCCAACATGAACCTATATATATTATAAGTACATATTACAGAGAAAAAGGAAATCATGAAGAAAAATGACAATTGTTTGCTTACATGGGGCTCTGATTATGATGATGATCGGGTGATGAGCGAATCTGTCCCATTTTGCATTGAAAAAACATTTGCCAAACTTCTGAAAAATTCACAAAACGCAACTTTTTTTTTACGCAGTTGCAAATTTTCTACTGTGAAATTTTCTGCCCTTTTTGCTAAATAATTTGATGAGGATGAAATGTATTTTGCTGCCAATTCATGCCTGGCAAAACATTTGCTCATCAATAGTAATCTAACGAAATAAAACATCCAAAACTCTATTAAGAATCAGTACTATTTACAGTTATTTTTTTTCATTACTACTAGTACATGTACAACCTCTATGTATAAGTAGTATTGATGAGCAATTTTTTTGCCACAATCGCAAATTTTTTGTGGTGAAAATGTTGCAGCAGTTTCACAAAAAAAAAGTCGCAATGACAAAATAAGTAGTACTTGCTTTCCAAATACTAGCATCCAACATCCTATTTTCCCCAATAGAAACCAGAGAACAAATAGTGATTACGTAAAACTTTGTGTTAGCTGATTAAAATGAGGTGTCTAGAGGTCAGAAATGATGGCTGATGAACTAAATTATAGTGGCCCACGCCTGTACCGACTGGCTACTGAAAATGCATAATTTGCTCATTTATTTATGCTATTAAACATCTGGTTGCAGGAAAAAAATCTGAATTAGAAACCTTCATTCTTAGCATTAAATGTGAATAAGAAAATCTAATTGCTACTAAGAAAATCTTAGTAGCAATAAGCAAATATGTCCTGCTGCAAATCTGAGCAAATCTGTCCCGTTTCGCTTTGCTGAAAATTTGTGAAAACTCAGGGAAATTCGCAAAATGGAACAAATTTGCAAGTCAATAGGCATTTTTTCATGTTCATTTTATACGCAGCAACTTTTTCTGTGCAGAATATGTTGGTGTCTTTTGGCATTTTTGTGGTGATCCTTTTCATGCAAAATACTTTGGGGCTATAGGCATTTGTTGCAACATTTTTTATGGTGAAATTTTGCACTTGCAATTTTGAAAATATTTGCTGATGGTGAAATGCTGAATTTTTACAGCAAAAATTCTACTTATCCGTTATGATATGCAGAGATCCTACTGTATTTTACATTCAAATGTGAACAAAAACCTCAGATAAAATACAAAGGCTACCATACACCACCAGGAAAAGCAAAAGTTACTGCCATAGGGCAAATAGGCAGTCATATGAGCTCTATGTCCGTTCCTTCTTATGGCTATAAAAGTAAATAATTGCTTTAAGTTAGTGGAGCCATATATTGTCCCTAATTAACTTAACCATCAAACTTTGCTTTTCTTTCCAAAAAGTTATTTTATACTATTGTGAAAAATTACTTTGCCGATGGTATGGAACAAGCCAGCCTGGCACTCGATAAATGGGATATTCCTAAAGCCCAAAAGAAATAACAAATTATTGAAAGAATAAAAGGCTTAGTAGCTAGGGTTACAAGAAATCTGTAGCAAAGCAAACACGATTGTACTATTTGTTATTACCAAGTGGCATGGCATGACATGTTTGACTAAACTTCTGACCTCACTTATATGTTTAAACATACATAGCAAGAGTGTGAGAAGATGCCCAGCTATATTCAATAGATCAAAAAAAAGCTCCATCTTAAAAAAAAAAAAAAGAATTAGCTCTTAAAGTGGAGGCAACCTAAGATAAGGCAGTGATCCTATGTTGTGGATTAAAGGAGAAACTTAAAAAAAAAAAAGTTTTTTTTATTTTCTATACTTTTTTAATTATTTAGCTTGTTCTTCATCAGGTCAGCAGCTTGAAATTTTTTGAGCTTAGGTCCAAATTTCCATAGCAACCAGGCAGTGATTTGAAAAAGTAACTGGAAGATTAATAGCTGAGGGCCTGAACAGAAAGATAAGTAACAAAAAGTAGAGCTAACAACACATTGGTAACATCACAGTGCTGTAGTTTTTTTGGCTGTTGGGGTATTTAAAGGCTGGAAAGAGGCAGAAGAGGAAAAGAAAAAAGAAAAAAAACTATACAACTATAAAAAAAAGATTAATTGAACATTTGCTAAGAACAGGACAATCTATACCATACTCATAGATAAATAGATAACCTTAAGATGAACTGGTTCTTTATAAAAGCCCACAGTTGCAAGTTCCCAAAAGAAGGGAGAATCAGGTTGCCTAAAAAGTTCTAAATATAAACTCTCACATAATTTGAAGTGTCTCTAAAACAAGATTGGGATAATAATCATGTTTGACTGAACAGTAAATCTCAGGGTTTTTTTATTTTTATTTACAAATATGTCTACTCTCCCCCATATGTAATAAATGGTTCTAAGTATGAGAAACCCAGAGCAACCAATAAGATGTTTGCTTTTAAACAGGTGACCAGTATGTTCTACTTACTGATTGGCTGCTATGAGTTACTCCTGGGCAAACTTTAGTGCCTTTTATTACATAACCCCTTTTATTTACATAGAATTCCTATTAAGCTAGAGTTCTTATCTTTAGCTTCTAGAACCCAGGGCACTCTTAAACCTCCCACAGTCTATAATAGGAAATATTAATTAAAAATAAGTAAAATTCAGTCCAATTCCCAAGGGCTACAAGTACTACTAATCACTCTTTTCTAGTGGATATGATTGTGATATATTCAGAGAAAGATAACTTCCAATTAAGGTTAAGTGGGAAATGAAAAGAGACAGTTTATAATCACCCAGTTGTGCAGCTGGTAATTGCCTCTCTGACCTAGCCGAAAGAATATGCTAAAAGAATATTCACAAATGGTTTCAGCAGATAAATAACCGTATCATATGCCTTGGAAATTAAATTGATTCTAGATGCATTTTATGTTGACATTGAAAAATGAAGGGGTCAAATTAAACACTGGATTGATAAATAATGCAATGATCATTTATTTATTTGGCACCAGCAAGTTATGCAGAGCTTTATAATAATTTATTATACTATAATAAAATGGGCTTTAAACAGGTAGGTCTTTATGGAGCATTTGAAGACTTGAAGGGAAGGGGAGAATCTTGCATTGGGAATGGAATCAATTGATGAGAAGCAAGGCGAAGGCCAGAAGCTCAGCTAGTTAGCATGAAGAAGAGAGCAGCACATAAAAGTCCTGAAGTTCATAAATATTTTCAATAATTTATGGGAAAGATCTATAACTCAGTTGATATATGGGCTACCATCAAACTGAAGAGCCGATAATACAATGATTAAATATGAAACAATATTGGTCCATATGATTCGGATGACAAGTAGAAGTTGTACCTCTTTAGGTTTCTTTAATAGGATATCCTAGTGTATTTGTGGAGTACTAGATAACTTTATGCAGCCCATGTAGGAAGGAAAGGCCTACCTACTGGTAGCTCATATACTTAGAT
The DNA here is from genome assembly GCF_000004195.4 of Xenopus tropicalis. Taxonomy (NCBI): domain Eukaryota; kingdom Metazoa; phylum Chordata; class Amphibia; order Anura; family Pipidae; genus Xenopus; species Xenopus tropicalis. The sequence goes on along the minus strand of NC_030677.2, from coordinate 178,481,021 downwards.
TATTATTATGGCACCAACAGTAAGCACATGCCTCCTGCTGAACAGTTAGATTAATTCACTCTTAAGATGACTATAGACGTGTAGATTTGCCTATACTTCTTTCCTGTTTTGGATTATATGTCACCCAGGGGAGGCAGCTTTGACAGATCATCTTGCAGGGCATTTCTCAGTAGCTTAATGCACACAATATCCTATATATATTCATAATGAGTGCGTGTGGAGGACCTCTTGTCTTTGTCTGTATAGTTTATATAGGAGCGGTGGCCAGCTCCATATTGTACCTCCCATCATTCGCAGCTACAGTCAGGTTATCCAGGGTTGGCCAATAAAAGAGCAACCATTTGGGAGTTTTTTTTAATATGGAAAATTTGTTTGAATAAAAAAACTCAAATACCTTGAATTTGTGAGTTTACAATCTCGAAAAAAATGATCAAAACCCAAAAATGTTGAATTGAAACTATGGCTTGACTTTGCCTAGGACAACTCCTATTGACTTCTACATAAACTCACACAGTTTTACATTCAATTTTTCTGGGGTTCTCCCACTTCATAAATATCAGATATTCAAATTTTTAAATCATAATTTGAGTTTTGGGAATTTTAGCAGAAAAAGGATTGATTTGCATTAACTATTGTCAATTTAGTCAATTAAACTGCCTGTATGTTTTTGGAATGTGGGAGGAAACTGGAGTACCCAAAGGAAACCAACACAAAGATGGAGAGAACGTACAAACTTCTTGCAGATAGTGCCCCGGCTGGAATTGAACTTAGGACCCCAATCCTTTTTGGAATCTACATGGTGTGTCAGCATATGTGGAAGTGAGAAGATCCGAATCTTGTCCTTTCTTTCCCTTTGATAGACTCCAAATAGGACAATACTGTGTTGCATTCTTCATGGATGGCTAAACAGGGCAATATCTGACCAGAGAATGGGCAAATATTGTGAGTTGGGTTATATTGTTATGGCAGTCTCTCACAAAACCAAACTTTTAACAGTTTAGTTTTGTATCTGTTTATCTGCTGCTTACAAATAAATATTTCTTGACAAGTTTCCTGGTTTATGAGAGGTCTTCATTTTAGTTCTGTGGAAATCCGTGAATGACATTTGACCCCTGCTTACCTTCCTCAGTAAATACTAAACCATTGTATTCTATGCAGCTTATTTGTTATGTGCTATGTAAACATGTGCCCTATTGCCCTATTCAGCTTGACTGGATTCCCCACTGGGCACACAGCAGCTTATTTATGTAAACTGAATTTGAGTTTCTGAAGCAAACAAACAACTTGTATCAGTTAAGGTTGATGGCACATAGGGAGATTAGCTACCTTGGGTTAAATGTTGCTACTACAGGTGACAAATGTCCCCCAAATGCATTCTCACTGGCAATAAAGTGAATCGCCAAACATAAATTGTGTTTCATTTTCAATAGCCATCCAAAGTTTTCTAGTAAGGAATTCACTTTATAACCAGTAGAAAAGTATTCAGGGGAGATATGTCACCCACAGTAGCCCAGATTTAATTGCAGGCATCTCCCCATGTGCCATCACCCTAAGGTAACAATGCATCATATTCAAATGCTCAGACAATCTTTTTATTTTTTGAATGATGTTACTGGTCCCTAAAAATTATACTGTCATTTTTCAAGATTTTCCAGGAATGTTTTGGTATCGCTTTAAAAAGCTTCCTTTCACTAATTAAGGATGGTAAAACCTTTTCTTTCCTCGCCTAGTCCTGAGCTGAGGCCTACATTTTTTTTGGGGGGGGGGTATAGGTTTCATTTTAGGGACAAAAGGAAGGAGGTCCTTGTCCTGTAAAAGATAAGAACTTCATTTGCATCATATAGATTGTAAGCTCTACAGGGCAGGGACCTCCATCCTCTTGTGTCTTTGACTCTTAACTTGTTGCAACTGTATCTTGTATTTATTTGTATTTATTGTTATACTTTGTATTTATCTATTTTTATCTTAATAACCCCCTGTTTGTATAAATGTATTCTAATGTACAGCGCTGTGTACATAAGTAGTGCTTTATAAATAAATAAATAAAGATATACATACATACATACTTGCTCAAAAGTTAATTTTAAATAAGTGATCATTCACTTTAATCTTATATCATATATGCCAGTATAAAAATTCACATTTTAAACACAGCTAACAAAAATACACACAACTTTTCATTCCCTTACCCCAGGGGTCCCGCACCCCTCAAGGTGCCCCCGCCATGTCCCCCACACTCCCCATAGAGGCCCCTGCTGCTCCCCCCTAACCCCCTGCGAGGCCCCGCCACCCAACGTCCTCCCCTCAGTGTGCGTAAGTGAAACTTACTTTCAACGCACCAAGGGAGGTACACCAGCGGCCAGGGGAGTGCCGACAGGCATCAGGTCCTGGCCAGAAGGGCCCACCACGGCTGGGGCCCACCGGGTTTTTTTCCAGTGCCCTGGTGGCCCAGTCTAACCCTATATATTTATACTACTGAACTGGTGCATGAAAAACTTCTAATAGTGACTGCATGCCAACTACTCAAATTAAAAAAAGATGCAATTCACAATTTTATAGGCAATATTAAACAGAGACTGTTCACTTTAGAGGTGAATATACTGCTATATACTGTACCTAGACACGGGTAAATGACTGCTATTGTACAGAATAATATCATGTACCTATCATGTATGTTTCCCTCCAGAGATATGAGTAAGTTGAATGTTTTCTTGTTTAACAACTTTTTCATGTGCCATTTCTTTGTCCTGTAACATTTGAATTAATGAAACATTATAGGTCAAAGGATCTGTGATCTGTGCAGCAGTTTATGTATATTACATGGAAACTTAGTATTTGGTAGAAATGATAGTGCGTTCTCCTTTAGGGAATGCAGAATTGTTTTATTGGATGTTGCATTATGAGATCAGGTTTTTGTAAGAACCGAAAAAGAAATGATTTTGACTGCTACACAATTGAATTTGGTAGTAATTATTATTTGAGTATGGTCTGCATTTCAGGTCAATACAAATATTGATGTTCTGTATTTATCCTTTAGGGAGTTTTCACTGTGTAAAAGTAGCATAAAATACATATTTACCATTTAAAATCATAAGGTGCACTACTAAGCATTGAACTGATTAACATAAGTTTGTTTCATAAGTCACAAAGCTAGGGACATTTATTATGCAGAATGCTGAGTACCTTGGATTTTATGGATAAGGGCTTTTTCATTATGTGAATCACAATGCCTTCATTTTTTAAACAAATGCAAAAGTCCTAAAAGAAAAATTGGATTTGGTCTGAATTAGTTAACAGAGGAAATATCAATCAAACAAGAGTTGTTTGTTTAACCAAGGCCCTTTGAAGAATGCCAGCATCACTTTTGGGACCATTCTGTATATTTGGCTTCTTGACAATGGATCTCTACCTGTACTCACATGGCAACAAACAGCACAGAGCTGTCCAAATGGATAAAATTATAAGCCCAAAGGGCAAGAACTGATGTTAATGAACCTCTGTAAATTGTTGCATAATAATTATTATGTTGACACAATATAAATTAAAAAAAAGGGATTTTTTTTGGCCCCCAGCCTGCTCACGTGTTCCATAGACTTCCTCATCATTCTGTTATACTGTATATCCCACCCTTGTAGTATGGAAAACAGTTAGGCCACCACATATATTAAAGTGAGACAGTTCTGCTTTAGGGTTATGGTACATCAGCAGCCCCTCTTACAAATACAGTGATGCCTGTGTTTGGCAGTGCTATATTGATAAGGGGTGGTCTGGAGGAGGCAGGTAGGAACACTACTTTTGTCTGATTAACCAAGTACAGTGATTGTTTATGCACAAGTGTGCTGGTTCTATTGATGCAGGGACCTGAGGGAACCCTAGAGCTAACATCAGGAAGTGATGGCAGCTCTAGGGTTACCCTCTGTCCATAGATGCCATAACGCTCTATTCGCAATGGAAGGCAGGACTGAGCAGTGCTGAGCACAACTATACGTAATTGAAAAGAGCACAGTTTGACCCAACTCACACAACTCACTGCAAGGAAAAGTACAAGTTGCCCACTGCACTTGTGGTTGTAAATAAGCCCTTATAAGTGTTATCTGAATTGTTAAAGCATTCATAGATAAAACCAAAGAAAAATAATTTCACCAATTAATCTCTGTCTTGTAGATGCATTTTTATTACTTAATACACTTATGTATTTTATTATTAACATTTATTTATAAAGCGCCAACATATTCCGCAGCGCTTACAATAAGTGGGTTTCATACATTGGACATACAGAGTAACATATAAAGCAATCAATAACCGATACAAGAGGTGAAGAGAGCCCTGCCCAAAAGAGCTTACAATCTACAAGGAGAAAGGGTTAAAACACAAGGTGTGGGAATGGGCATGACCAGAATTGCGAGAGGTGGGGCACAGGGTATTGCTAAACTAGATTAGGGTAACCTTCTCTAAATAAATGTGTTTTTAGAGATCTCTTGAAGGCAGAGAGATTGGGAGAAAGTCTGATAGTTTGTGGGAGCGAATTCCAGAGAAGGGGGGCAGCCCTTGCAAAGTCTTGAATGCGAGCGTGTGAGGAGGGAATGAGAGAGGAGTTGAGGAGCAGGTCAGTAGGGAGCGTAACAAGCTGGTTGGATGGTACCTAGAGATGAGTTCAGAGATGTAGGGTGGGGCAGAGTTATGAACTGCTTTGAATGTGAGAGTCATTAGTTTGAATTTTATCCTGGATGGAAGGGGAAGCCATTGCAGAGATTGGCAGAGTGGCACGGCAGAGGAGGAGCGGTTGGAGAGGTGTATGAGCCTGGTAGCAGTATTTATTATGGACTGGAGTGGGGTCAGTCTTTGGAGGGGTACTACTCCTACTTTTCAGTTACCTTGCAGATTTTGATCAGTTTGATCAGGTGAAGAGACTGCACCCTTCTGGGTTTTTAGCAACTAAGACTGTAACAATAAACTGTATATTGGATTCCGCTCCTTTTGTGATTTTGAATTTTGATACCTGGACTGTGTGATTTGTACAGGTTTCTCTGTATCAACATATTATATAACTTAATAAATTTCTGTGAATATACTACACCAGGGATCATGCCCTTTTTTATTTACCTAAAGATGGCCATACAGGGGCAGATTTAAGCTGCTGATTGTCCTTCAGACCGATTTGGCAGCTTATCTGCCCCTGTATGGGGACCCCTCATGGACCCTTGAAATCATCCAGGCTGGTTTAATTTTTAAGTCAGATTGGGAACTGTATTAGCTTATTGATGCAGCCCTCTCTCCGAGTGCTCCTGTCTCTATCGTTGTAATACATTAATTTGGCCCTAGCGTGGGCATATCTGCTCCACCCCAGAGCCACCTTAAGAGTAAAGGTTGTTTGGAATAAGGAAGTAACAATAAACATACCTGACAGTTTTAGCTTACATCTATGACCAAAATGAAGTATTACATATGTAATACAGTAAATCTTTTTTTTTTTTACTTTCTCATTACACAGAAAGTTCTATATCTTATAGTAAAACCTAGCCCATAGATGTAAATACCATAGTTTGAATTCTACATTTTACAGTAAAAGAGTTGATTTTTCTGAGTGATCATTGAGAAATAATAACGACGGACACTTGTAAAACTTGCGGCATGCAACTACCAGCATTTCAGTCTCAACAAAAGAGCCCTCAGCATCACACATTTAAATAGTCAGAGGACTTGTGAATTCACAGCTTTGCACAGCAGGTGTGGCATCACATTTTGGTACCCCTAAATACACAGGCTCATCTAATCTGACAGATCAGACAACGGGGCAAAACATTGCTCATAATGTTTATATAAAGGCTGCATTTTAATAGCGGCAAAGATTTGCAAAGAACATGTTAGCGCTAATAGGTTTCCAAGAAGAAAACAATCTATATTTTATCCATTCAGAGCCCTTTGAACTTTAACATTTTTTTCCTCTCAAGTTTAAAAATTCTTTGGTGCCAAGTGTGTTTTACAATTAGTTCCATCTTGAAACCTTTAAGGGAACAAAGGGGTTAAAAAGTTCTTCATTATTTTTAATTAGTTGTGTCTCATGCAGCAAGGAGCCTTCCACCAGCAAAAACAAAAAAAAAAGATTAAAGCTAACATCGAAAAATGAATAGCATTTTGCTATTTTGGGGAAAATGTGATTATATTTAAGAAATTATATTTTTAATTAGAGACATAGAATATACAGTATGCAGAATTAGCTCAGCAAGGTTGAAGTGACGCCGTAGTTTAATTTGTTTGTGGAAAATAAAGAGAAAAATAAAATTTTCTCTTCAACAGAGAGTTACAAAGTGGAGCCTGAGCTGTGCTTATTTACCACAAAGGAATGGATGGCATTAATGAGCTCGGGAGGCTTATTTGAAGACAGCTGCACTTATGAAGAAGAAGAAGAAGAAGAAGACGAAGAAAAAAAAAAAAGGAAATAGCAGCCCTGGTGAGTGCAGGTCAGTCACAGGCATTGACATCAGAGTTAGAACTCTCCAGCATTACTAGAGCTGCTGAATTCCACAAAGGTACTCCTAGTGTTTTCCTATCATTTAAAGATTAAGGAAGGTGTGTAGTGTGTGCACTCGGAGAAAATATTAATTTAAAGATAAATGTGGTAAATGTTCCATTGCAGCTATCTCTGCCAAGTATGATCATCTTCTAAAGCACTTCAAACAGAAATTGGTAGTTTTGTCAGCAGCAGGGGGCATGGAGAGCTGCCAAATAAAACACAGCTTTATTCAATAAAATTCCTCTTGCTGTAAGCACCTGCACAATATCTTCCCATAACAATTTATTACAGATACTTCAGCCTAGATTATAGATGCCTTGTACTGAAAATTCTCAGTGTCAGGGATTCTTAACTCTTTCCAAAGAAAGGATGAAGCTTAAATGATGTTAATCTGATGGCATGAAAGTGCCTGACACAATAAACAAACCATGGAAAAATATAGCTTTCCTGGCAATTTGCTCAGGTTTTCTTGTTTCTTGCCTGGTAAGTTCTATTTTTACTTAGCATAGTAAGGGATAAGTTGTATTGCTTTTTTGTATTTTTACTGATCTATTGCTATTTATTTTTTTATTTTATCTGTCATTTATATAGCACAGCATATTTACTTTACAGAGATTATGGGGGGAATTTACTAATGCTAATTTTCTTGCACTATTCATGTTTTTTTGCACTAAAAAAGTTTGTCGGGGAAAAAACATGATGTTTAATTAATGCAATTAATTCCAAGAAATCCAAAAGAAATACACCATCTAAAACCAGTCAAGATAATATAGTAAGTCAATGGCAGCTGTTCCTTTTACAAATGGAAGCTCTTTCTTTACTTCTTAGTTTTAGAGTTTTTTTGGGGGGGGGGGGGTTTGACACTGTAATTGATGCAACAGTACAAAAAAAGTTGCAGTTTTCAGTGTATTGTTTTGTTTATGCTTTGATAAATGGCTAGCATTCAGGGAAACAAGTTAAGTCATAGTTTCAAAAACCAGAAAAAAATTGGAATATAGATGAAAGGACCTCTATAAATCATTCACATCCCTGCCCCAATATAATATATATAATCTAGGATGCCCTTCAGATACATAGGTCAATTTCAATCAAAAAGCAATTAACCCTATCTGTATGTTGTTGGAGTGTGGAAGGAAACCAACATAGGCACAGGGAGATTATACTACACAACTGTTGCCAATGCCAGTTCTACAATACCATAATAATCACCCATCCCATTTTTGAAATTCTAACCCAGTCGGCTATTAAAGGTCAATAGAAAAGCCCCTAATACTGGGGGGAACAAAATACCAACAAGAAATAATGTGCCAGACAGGGGTTAAAAGCTGGGGCTTAGTATCTAGCATTTGGGGGTGGAGCATATGGAATTTGAAGCATGCACATTTAAGGAGGGCATCCATTTTGGAAAGAGAAAACAGAGTCCCACTCGCCCTCCCATTGTTACCCTTTGTGTTAGTTGTCACAAATGTGGCCTGGGTAATGGGGATACAGGTTAAGTTGACCCAAGAAGGTGAGTATTTTGGGGATATGGTGAGGCAAGAGTTAAGGGAGGATGGCCCGTTGTCACAGCTGGGCAGTGGGTCCCTGGCAATGGAGATAGATTTTGTTGGCAGTGCCAAGTTTAGCAAGTCCCACTTGTTCAATGGCACATGGTTTTTGATGTTTCCTCTCTAAGAGCAATGGGTCTCTTGGAGGTGTTACGTTATATATATATATTGATACCTTGGTTGAAGCATGCAACCCTGCGTACCCACCATGCTGGAAGGCACGAGAGGCTGGTGGCCGGTATGGTTGTCATACACTTAGTTTGGTCCATTGCCAGGGACTTTAGAGCTCGAAGTATTACTGTTTAATATTTGTTAATATACTCGTTAACACTGTTATTATTTACTTGTTATTTATATTTATGATTATGTGTTTTATTGCTTATGTCATGTAATAAAGCTGTGGCCAATATAATTTCCAACAAGGACAAGCAGTAAGTGGTGATTATTTCTAGGCCAGTAGTTTGGGGCAAAAGGAGGGCAGGTATTTGGCCCTGCCCAAGTCAAGGTTTTAGCCAGAATGTGATATCAACAAAGGAGATTTCATTGTCCCTGTAAGAAAAAAACCACAGTAAAGGAATATAATTTTGTTACATTATTTGGTGTGCCCACAGGGACAATCCTTAATAAACATTGGTACAGGTATGGAATCTGTTATCCTGAAACCCATGATCCAGAAAGGTCCAAATTAGAGTAAGGCTGAATGAACCTATTTTGGGGGCAAAAACTGGGAAAACCCCAGTTCCCAAGCAATCTGGGAAATATGTGCCACATCACCACACATTATAAGAAAGGAAGGATTTCCTCATTGTTCTTTACACAAACACAATGACTTTGACACCACTGGTTGCTATAAAAAGTTTCTCTCAGAGGGTAACTACATAGCTTCCCACGTTAGAGCAATTATCCACAACCAGTGGCTCCGGGGCAACATGTTGCTTACCAACCCTTTGTATGTTGCCCCAGTATCCCCAAACCAGGTAGTTATTTTTGAATTCCTGAATTGGTGGCAAGTTTAGGTTGAATAAAAAAAAACATGATGTACTGACAAACAGAGCCTCCTGTAAGCTGATAGGGTGCATAGAGGCCCCTAATAGCCAATCTTAGCCCTTATTTGGCTCCTCCATGAACTTTTATGATGCTTGTGTTGCTCTCCAAGCCTTTTTACATTTGACTGTGGCTCACAAGTATAAAGGTTGGGGAGAAGGTTGGTGGGCAGAATAGTAGTAAGAGTGGTAGCATATATGCAAGGCTCGCAAAGTAGTGCCCTTTAAAGATTTCTCTAACTTTGATCCTATTCATTGGAGTTTACCCAGTGGGTGGACCTTATCGCACTATCCAGAAAGCTTTGAATTATAGGAAGGCATTCTCCCATAGACTTCATTTTTATAAAATAATTAAAATTTAAAAAAATGATTTCCCTTTTCTCTGTAATAATAAAACAGTACCTGTACTTGATCCCAACTACAATCCTACCGGGTTTATTTAATGTTTAAATCATTTTTAGCAGACTTAAATGGATTCTGTCATGATTTTTATGGTATACATCGCAGATAACTTACTCTACCATTTAAAATTTTATTCTTAAACCAACAAATAAATTATTTTCATATTGGTGTGTAGGCAGCCATCTGATGCTGAGCTTTCAGAAAGAGCCAGCACTACACAATAGACCTGCTATTCTCCTACTCAGTGTAACATACATACATACATACATACATACATACAACTGAAGGAGTCATGACTTAGCTGAGCCAGACATGGATTGTCCATATCTATTGCTATCATCATATACAGGTATAGGACCCATTATCCAGAATGCTCGGGACCAAGGGTATTCCAGATAAGGGGTCTTTCCGTAATTTGGATCTCCATACCTTAAGTCTACTAAAAAATTAATTAAACCCTATGGGATTGTTTTGCATCCAATAAGGATTATTTATATCTTAGTTGGGATCAATTACAAGGTTCTGTTTTTTTTCTACATAAAAAAAGGAAATCAGTTTTAAAATTCTGAATTATTTGCTTATAATGGAGTCTATGGGAGACGGGCTTTCCGTAATTCGGAGCTTTCTGGATAACGGGTTTCCGGATAAGGGGTCCGATACCTGTACTACCATAACATGGGAGCATTTTTAGCAATACATGTTTTAGGGAGCTTTCGTCTTACTACCTTCACATTGTTCTGTTGATTGGCTGCTAGGGAGGAGGGTGATATTGCTTCAGCTTGCAGTTGCAGTGGCTGAAGGCACCTGGGAATCTAAGGACATGTCTAGCCCCATGTCGATTTGATAAGACAGATTGGATTGCATTCTGGATAGCAGGTCCCATACCTGTACTTTAGAACTTTGCCCCTTAGTGTACATTTTCTATTTTCAAAATATATATATACTTTACTTTACTTTACTTTAGAACAAAATGCCACATGCCCTTTATGGACTATTGTGTAAGTGTGTTAACGCAAACTATTTTTTTCTCTGTAGTAGGAATATTTCACCTGTATTTTAAATCTAAATAACAACTAATAGAGATGTTTTTATTCACTTGAGCTTAAAAAATAGGGGAGGAAGTACAATTCCAGCTGGTTAAATATAGCGCACCTGTGGGTTGTCTGTAATGCAGTGCGTAAGTAGAAATCAATGAAGTCCTAGGTGGTTTTGTGCAAATTTTCAATCAATGTAAACTGATTTGTCTTTTCAGAAGGTTAAAGTAGTTTAATGGTTGAGAGCACAATGCTGTTCAGCAAGATGCAAAAGCCAAAGGGTTTGAAGATTAGGATTTTATTTTCTTTTAGTATTGCGATGTCTGTTTTCATCCAAGAGAGGTTTAATCACATTCCACTATATTTTAAAAGACAGCTGAAGTGCAAGTTTTTAGTAGGAAATCTGTAGAAATGTAAAAGAGATGTACAGTATATGGGATTCTACTTAATGGCACGTTGACAATGAATTGAAATAGTGCCAGTGATACTGTTGGTACGTGGTCACAATTCTGAGAGAGAGATATGTAAGAGAGTAAATTACTGTACATAACAGCCCTAGTGGCAGTAAATAAATCAAGAATATTATTATTATATTGATTATTATTAGCATCAACATTCAGATTTGTGTAGTTTTAGAGGGTTTTTCTATCACTACTAAACTCACAAATTAAAAAAGCATGAATGTTTTCTTATTTATTAAAACCTGTGACAAAAAAACATGTCTGCATAGAAATAGAATAGATATGCATAGAAAAAAATACAACTACCTAGAAAAGTGAACTTTACAGCACTAGTAATGAGCGAATCTGTCCTGTTTCGCTTCTGCAAAAAATTCACAAAACAACAGGAAAATTTTCACAGAAGTTTCACAAAACAGTTTGCCAATGGTGAAATGCGGAAATTCGCTGCAAATCCATGCCTGGCTAAAAAATTCGCTCATCACTATACAGCATGAGTATAGTGTACAGAAAACAGAAAAAATTGGATACCTTGAAGTGAATGAACCAAAAAAAAAAAAAAAAAAATCACCTAGGACAGCTCCCAGTGACTTCTACATGACCTGAACAGGACAGCTTTTAAATGGCGTATTTTTACATTCCCGTTTTTCATTGTTTTGATGCATAATAAATTGTGAAAAATGTTTATTAGGTAAAAAAATCATGATTATTAGGGCAAAAAACATGATAGAAATTTAAAAAACTATGAACATTGATAAATCAGCCCCGTTGTGTCATTCCACCTAAAAGAGATTATTTTTTAGGTTGTCTCCTTTAATTGACTTTATCCCCTGATAACTTGACTCCATTGACTCCAATTGACTCCATTAGACTGCAATAAAAAACACCCATTTTGGAGTGAGAAAACCCTATCTTTGACTCCAATTCTTTTGCTCTTTTTTTCAGGTAACAAAACAGGGCAGCTTTGCTTATCACTACTGTGGAATAGAAAAACACAGAGACTGTTTCTCCATGTATTCTATTCATTCCTTCCGTAATGTGGCTTTCTTCACAAAATATGTACTATTCCTAATTACATTTCTTGGCAAGTATTATAGCAGCTACCACTCAACAGAAGAATAGAGAGCCAGAGAGCTTCTTGTGCCACTCAGAAAACATTTCCATCATTCAGTAGAATGCAGAATATTTGGGGCAGATTTATAAACCTCAGGTTGGGATCTGCAATAAAATGCAAGTGACATTTTGACATCGCTTGTGTTTTTTCCCATGAGCAGGTTTTATAAACATGCCCAAAGTGTGCATATAAAGCACATCAGTAACTAACTGGGCTTCATAACATGAGGAGAATTCATGCATGGTTCATAACTAGTTAAAGATTAGCCCTACTGCTACCCTGACATCTTTAAAGAAACTTGTAGGGAATATGGAGAATGTTCATTTTAGCTGGGAGTGAGCAGCAAGACTATATATCTGAAAAGTATGATTTATGAAATACAGTATAAACTATTCTATTGCTATGACTTCTGAAGTGGCAGATATAAGAATATATTTTAGATAACCCAGAGAGCGGATGGCAGATCCTCCTCTATTTGATTCATTTGGATCCCCACCCCCACTCCCCTACCCAATTTACCTGATGTTTGTCATTTTCCCTCCCCTCCAACTATATAAACCTTGAATTGCTACAACTTACATTGTAATACAGAAAATAAAAACAAAGTGAACAAAAAAGAATATATTAAAGAGGGGTATACCATGGCTTCAGAAACCTCCATCCTCATCAAAATAACATAAACATCTTCTTACACGGTCCTGTAAAGTATGCTTTAATTAACTTGCAACAGTTCCATCCCAGCTTTCTGTGAGAAAGAAAAAAAATGGATGCTCTTCCATGAAAAGTTAACTGTGGTATTGTAAGGTGATGGAATTCCCAGTATACATAGGAGGGCATCATCTTCATAATCCAATCACAAAACAGTAGGATCCATAAATGCACAATAACACTTTACATATTTATTGTTACCACAGATGTGACCTCTGAGAAAACCAATTTTTAAGGGGGTCAGGTCACCCTTCATGACAATTGCATAGGGCAGAATGAAACATGCATAAATGCATACAGTAACCCCAACCCTAGTTATGGACTCACACATGGCGTATTTCTTTAGAGCTTTCTACCATAGAAGAGGACTACCTATTTCAATGTCCATTGCACCCCTCAAGATAAGAAAAACACCCATTCTGGTGCAAGAGTTGGTTTGGTTATTTTCAGTTTAGCCAAATGTTTAGTTGAAAGTCCTTTAATATGCTTTTCATCATCATATATTTGATTAATACATTCCAAGATACTTTTTACAGGAAGATTTTATTCATTTCCAAATTATTTGGAAAGTTCTAGTTACTTACAGCAAATTGTACAGTATGTTTTGCAAAACAGAGCTTGAAGTGACAGAAGCCGTATGAAATGTTTTATTGAATGAATTGCATCTGCAGTGAAATGTGTAAAAATGATTTCTGACCAAAATGTCCTGGCCCTATGGTTTTTGTTTTTGCCAACAGTAGAACAGCATGAGTCAAAAAGTCTGCAATAGTTACAACTCATTCATCCTAGTGATCCGTTGGAGCTGACACATACCAGCAATTAATGAAATTCATATTTCAGTTTGTTTATCTGTATTTTTTGTATGCAGAATAACAAAAGAAAATTATCTCTGTTGAATTCACAGTAGAATTAAAGGGCAACTAAATCCTGTGACAAAGATTATTTCATTTCCTATTATAACATAAGGCCACTTTCAATGCAGGAAATGCAGATTTGTGGGGCTACATTTTTTATAGTTTGAGGGTGCTCAGTAATGAAAATGTTACAGCTACAAAACACCGGGGATCAGTGTCAAAAAGGCTACAGCAGCCTGATAAATGTTATATAGGGGTACAAGAGCCAAGTGAGTCATTGGCATTGCGTTATATTTGTCAAATTCCTGCCTGAAGTCTTAGGGTCTCAGTAGATGAAATGGCTACTCTGTTGTTTTCTCAACAACAGAAATAACTCAAAATCCCATCCCTTAGCCAAGTGTCCTTTGGTACTCCCACAGAAAAGGAGCCTGCGTCGCTTATACATTATACATAGCTAAGATAACCAATGCTGCTAAAATATGTGTTTGAACAGACATATTGACAGGAAAACAAAATGAAAACACCTATTTTTTTTACTGGGGTACTTATTGGATGTGTTTCAGAATCAGCATGGTTTCCTGACTGGATGGGATTCTGCCTGGCAATGTAAAGCCAAAGAATCTAGCAGATAGTTGTGGCCTTTTTTGCACTTTGCACACATCTTGATACATTGTAAATGAGCCCTACTGACTTATGATGTTGGGAGAATGGTCTACTAGAGGTCACCCTTTCACCCTTGAGGCAAATATTGTACAGATTGAACTTGGATAGGAACTTGCCCTACATAAAATAGAGGTGGAAAGCATCACTGGCAGCAATGCGAATGCACACCACAGGCACCAGATTGAAACAGGAGGTTGCCACTTCACAAATGGCCTGTTAGAGGCTAATCCTGTACACAGGGTATGTGCTTTTTTTATTACAGATGTGTGTACTTGTTTTTTTATTTCCTTTTAGAGAAGCTCCTGTCATATGATCATGCTTTCGGTAAGCCATGATTTTGTTAGTGCAGGATGACCTTTTAATGGCTACTTATACATGGGGACTGTGTTGAATGGGATTTATCACACTATAATAAAGCACATTTATTAGTATCACTATTGCTGAAATAAATCAACATCTACTACTACTACTATAATAAAATAACAACACAAGGGGGCACATTTACTAATCCACGAACGTCCGAAAAGCGTCCCAATGCGTTTTTTTCGTAATGATCGGTGTTTTGCAATTTTTTCGTAAATTGTCGCGACTTTTTCGTAGCCGTTATGACTTTTTCGTAAATTGTCGCGACTTTTTCGTAGCATTACAACTTGCGCGAATTGTCGCGACTTTTTTGTGGCCATCGCGCCAAGTACGAAAGTTTCAGATTCATTCAAGCTTCAGTATCATGACTTTCCTTGGGCCAGGTTGGAGTGCCATTGAGTCCTATGGGAGGCTTCCAAAATCATGCAAAGTCTGAAAGTTTTGCCCGCCGTTTACGAGCGCTCAATACAAAAAAGTCGCGACAATATAAGAGCAAATCGCAACGTCTACTAAACAGTCGTGACAATTCGCGCAAGTCGTAATGGCTACGAAAAAGTCATAACGGCGACAAAAAAATCGCAAAATGTTCGTTTCCAATCCGAGTTTTTCACATTCGAATTTGTGGATTAGTAAATCAGCCCCAAGGAGTAGTGCTACCTGTACTAAATATAAAGTATTTAATAAAAAAGAAAGAATTATCTTCTGTTAATATAATACAAATACAAGTGAGAATGAGCTCTGAGGTCTGTATTACACACCTTAGACCTAAAGTAAAGCTTCTATACAGCATCATATTTTATTTCTATTTTCTGTCTATACTGAATATTGTAGGTTTTTTTTTATAACAAATAACCTGGCATGAAGCAATTCTTTTCTTTTTTTCCCCATGCCAAATAATATTAAATATGTCAATAAGACTTGCAGCTGAGGAATTATTTGATAGCATTCAATGTTCAAATTTATAGACAAAGCTTACCCTTGAGTCTTCATTAACCGTAGAAACAAGATGTCATGCGAGGGAACATATCTATAATTGTATTTATTTGGCTATAACCCTATAGCTTCTCCAATTATATATCCATGTGCTTAATAAAGGTATTTGCTGCTAGGAGGAGTATTATGTTCCATAAAAAGCCAATTATCCACAAGTGTGTTAAAGTAATATGAATCCTTCCTTCTCCAAGCTCATACAATGAAAGGTGACATACCCTGCACTGCTGCTGTCAGGTCTTTGGAGCTTAAAAAGCTTCTTCTATATGTAAAGGATGGGACTGTATCATGTAACACAGCATCTCTGCCTCAGCAGACATTCTTGAGACTATACTACATAGATGACAAAATCAATTTTCAGCTAGTCTGAATTTTTGTAAAAATGGATTTGTTTCACGGTTTGACAATGCAGTGTTATCATAGTGGTAGTTAAACAGACACCTGTTATTTGTTATAGTAGCCACATGATTTTTTTTTTTTGCTATCAAAATAAATTTATAATGTTCTGCCCTCTGTGAGCTACATGGCTCTTAACCTCTTATTTCCTGTATCTAGTATCAGGATTTGCTGCTTTACAATTTACAATACAAGATGGAGGCAAATAGAATTTACTAAAAATCAAACAGGGTTCCCTTTGTAACTATGACTATTTTACTAAAATAGTATTTGTTCATAGATTTCATTTTATAGCTGAAATCTGATTTACAGTCAGATCAGCTGATGCATTTGCAATCAGCAGAGATCACTCAGAGCTAGGAATAACCTGCTCACACAGTTAGTATATTCATGTACAGGTATGGGACCAGTTATCCAGAATGCTTGGGACCTGGGTTTTCTGGATAAGGGATCTTTCTATCATTTGGATCTCTATAACTTAAGTCTGCTAAAAATCATTTAAATATGGAATACACCAAAGAGCATTGTTCTGCCCCCAATAAGGATTCATTATATGTTACTTGGGATCAAGTAAAATGTTCTGGTTTATTATTACAGAGAAAAAGGAAATAATTTTTAAAAAATGGGTTTCCAGATAAAGGGTCCCATACCTGTACCAGTATTGTAACCAACAGGTCAATACAAAGATCAATACAAAACCTTTGCATAAAATATCATACATGCCACTCTACAGTGTTTTTATTTAAGAGAATACTTAAATAAGAAATATGTCTCGGCAGAAAGGGGAATTTTGGTGAAATAACCCCCACATGAATATATATATATATATATATTTTTCTTTTTCAAGTACAGGTATGGGATCCCTTACCTGGAAATCCCTTATCCAGAAAGTTCCAAATTACGGAAAGCCCATCTCCCATAGACTCCATTATAAGCAAATAATTTAAATTTTTAAAAATGATTTCCCTTTTCTCTGTAATAATAAAACAAAACCTTGTATTTGATCCCAACAAAGATATAATTAATTTTATTGGAGGCAAAACAAGCCTATTGGGAGGGAGGTTCAGAGGGTTCAGAGGGTCCAAGTTAAGCGAAACTCATAGCCATCTGTAAATTAAAAGTATATGCCAAATGTTGGATTGCATTCAGAGGAATACCATGATTCACATGATGCTGAATTTCTGGGCCACAGTCAGTCCCAGTTCCACCCCTTAATTTAATTTTATTCATTTACAACATTATACACTGTCTTCTCTGTTTTAGAATTAGAACTACATATTTTTATATTTATCCATTCTAAGAAACATAATATTGCTCATTGCAAAAAAAAAAAAACTAATATTTATTGGTAAAGCATTTTAATACCCTTTACCCAAATTATTATTTTCTTTCTATATGCATTATAAAAACAACTACATACCTTATGCATGCCAGCAAGATGTTATACGTATAGTAATAAAACAAAATGTTCTACTAGAAGCCTGATTTATTAATTCTACTTATTAAAAGCAGGTAGATTTTTTTTTGAGAATAAACTACCAGAAGATGTAGTAATATATATAAAAAAAAACATGGCAATGAAAAATGAGCTAACTCTGCCTAATATGTTCTTCAGCTTGACTTTCGATATAATGATTCATGGCTTTGTGGTTAAAGTAATAAAGGGACAATATTTGCTCTGGTTCTTGCCCATAACAGCCAGTTAGCAGGTAGAATTTACATGATACCTCTGTAACCTATAAGTGGTGGATTGCCTTGATCGGGCAGCGTTACACATTGCAGATAAACTGGAAACCTAATATATGCAGTGCTGGCACACTACAGGTACATAGCTGTCCCCCCCTGTTTCGTCAGGAGTTACCCTAATTGGACCGCTTCCCCACAGTCTCCTCTCACCATAAGTCATTCTCCCATTAATTTCCAGTTTGTCTGTGAACTTAAATGCGCATTTAGTGACGTGCTTTTGCATGACGACCAATCAGCATGTGGGATGGCCACCGGTGCTGGTGATGATGTCACTTTTCCTGATAAGGGGTCCTCCAATAATTTCAATCCATATACCTTAACTCTACTTAAAAAATAAATGAATAATAGAATTGTTTTGCCACCAATGGGTTAATGATATCTTAGTTCATCATCATTTATTTATATAGTGCCAGCAAATCACACAGTGCTTCACAATATTTAAACAAACAGGGATCTTAAAAAGTTTAACAAACAAGGGTATACAGAGTTACAATAGGATCAGAGGGCCCTGCTTGCTAGAGCTTACAATCTACAGGATCTTAGTTGGGATCAAATACAAGGTACACTGTTATTATTACAGAGAAAAAGTCTATGGGAGGTGGACTTCCCGTAATCTGGAGCTTTCTGGATATCAGCTTTACAATGAGAAACTTCTGAAATCTAAATATAACAAGGGAAACATGCTTATCTTTGAAAATGATAGTACTTCAGATATACCTCATTTATATTTGTGTCACATACTAATCATATAGATTGTAAGCTCTACGGGGTAGGGACCTCCATCCTCTTGTGTCTTTGACTCTTAACTTATTGCAACTGTATTTATCTTGTATCTATCTGTATTTATTGTTGTACTTTGTATTTATCTATTATTATCTTAATAATCCCCTGTTGTATTAATGTATTCTACTGTACAGCGCTGCGTACATAAGTAGTGCTTTAAAAATAAAGTTATACATTATACATACATGCTATCATATTTATCATCTCATTGGTTATTGATTGCTTTATACGTTACTCTGTATGTCCAATGTATGAAACCCACTTATTGTACAGCACTGCGGAATATGTTGGCGCTTTATAAATAAATGTTATTAATAATAATGATAATATATCAGCACATAAGATATGTAGAAATCAGATAACCGTGGTGGGAAATATGGCATGCAGCTGTAAATAAATATGTTTTCACAGTCATTACAAGTAAAAGTGGTGGTTTTTTAACTGGTGTAAAATTCATTGAACAGGGCACTGCCATCGAAGACACAAGAAAAGTTCACAGTTCTGCAAAAATTGAGAAAGAGTTTGTAAAATTAAAAAACCAATCCACAAGCCTCCAAGCATCCTCACAATTCCACCAGTTGTCTCTCCTTTCCTAAAGTCAAACTGACAGTTCAAATAAGCTGTCTGCCTATGAGTAATTGTGTATAATCTCATTATGATATAAAATCAACACACTAAAAAAATCCAGTAATTGAATGTTTACTGAACTTAAAAGGAAATTAATTGCAAATTTAATGATTGTAAATTAATTCTGAATTTATTTCAACTCTTTTACCATTCTGATAGTGGAAATGCTAAGCAACGTTTCTGTTTCACTGTAGGGATCTCGAAATTGTCAGATTTTCTATTCAGTCCTGGCATAATGTGATGAGCAATAAACGCTAGAGGGGGGCTTAACAGTTCAGGAGAGATAAATCTCCAGCCCCTCTGGGAGAGGATCAGAGTGATGCTATAGCTACTGATTTAAACAAGCAAAGTTAAGCCCTGGGTAACCATGGTTCAAAAGTCAAAAGGTCAAGAGCTGAAGAAAGCCAATTTACAGCGATTTTCACACAAAAAAAAAAAATCAGCACATCATATTGGAATTGAATATTTCCACCATTTCCTGTGTGTGTAAACAGAAGTTATGTTACTAAAAACTGCAATTAACATAACTAAGAAAATCTACTTTGCAAAAGTAAAAAAAATATATACATTTTGATTGATCAGAAACCTCCCCCAACTTCTCATTTTTCCTTCAGAGGATTCACACAAAGGTATAGTGTCCCATCATGTAAATAACTGATAATAATGACTGAAGTAGGGAATCCCCATCTTCTGTGTAATGTGTGTTTCTTTATAACAAATTTCAGATTAATCTGATTTATCTAACACCTCAGACTATAAACACACAACTTTCTATAGCACGTTTTCCACATCCACCGATTAAAAATAATGAGCTGATTTTTTTTATTTTTAAAATAATGTGAAACACATCAGTGTCTGGAACTGGGAATCTATCACATTAAACTATACAACTGTATACTAATCCTTACCTACTTATTATTTTAGTATGAAAACCTTCTGTGATGCCTTCATAAAACCTAGGAAAAATAATTTTTGTTTCACCAGAAAAAAATGATTTTTTTTTATGGGAGAAGAAAATGTAAGGAAAAACACTCACTGACTCCAGTGCATTTGATGCAACAAAAACAATCCAAGAATATTGTCTGAAAAAAGTCTTTCTTAATGGTATTCTGTCATGTTTTTTATGGTGTACTTTTTATTTCTAAATTACACTGTTTACATAGCAAATACCATTTAAAATGTCATTCTTGAACCAACAAATGTATTTTTAGTTGTAATATTGGTGTGTAGGCGCCATCTCAGTGCATTGTGCCTGAGTCTGAGCTTTCAGAAGGAGCCAGAGCTACACATCAGAACTGCTTTCAGGTAACCTATTGTTTCTCCTACTCCCATGTAACTGGAGGAGTCCCAAGCCAGACTTGGATTTCTTACTATTGAGTGCTATTCTGATATCTACTACTTTTAGAAATACAGATGGCAGTAAGGCTATTTAGCTACCTTCCCATTGTTCTGCTAATCGGCTGCTGGGAGGGGTTGACATCACTCCAACTTGCAGCACAGCAGTAAAGTGTGACTAAAGTTTATCAGAACACCGGTCAAATGGCTGTGACACCCTGGGAAATGAAGAATATGGCTACCCCCACATGAAATTTCAAAATTAAAAAAACTGAAACTGGGTATCAATGCAGGATTCTGCTGGAGAAGCTCTATTTACTGATGCATCTTGAAAAAAAACATGTTTTCCCATGTCAGTATTCATTTAATCAGCAGGTGTTTAATGAATGTTTTGACATGCTAAATAATCAAATATTATTTGCTTAGGAATGAGTAGTTACTAGTACTCAATTTCTGTCTTGAAAAGTGGTGTATATGTCTGAATAAAAAGAGCTTGCATGTTTAAGCTGGGTTTTTTTAAGAGTTTTTTATTTTAAAGGGAGCACTTTATTTGATACCATAATATTGGGCTCCACTACAGACTCTTGTAGATTACACAGCTTTAGAAATATATGTGATATTACAAGTCATACCATGATTGTTAAGTGTCACTGTGTTGTGTATTTTAACACCATTCTCAATGCACGTTTATAAAGAGCCCTTAAGTGTTGGTGTTTTTAGAGGACTGCTCACAAAACAAAGAAACAAGATTTGCTCAACTCACCTCAAAGGACAAGTCGAGGATTCTACTCTGTGTTTGTGTTTGATTCCAGAGATTATCAGTCACAAGTATTTTTGAGTCTCTGATTTAAGAGAGACCTACAGAGCTTCAAATGGACAAACACGCTCTCATTAAAACACTGGCCAAAGTGACCCAAGCTTTTTAGTAAAAATCTGTGCGTAAATTTCAGATAACAAAGTGTATCACTCAGATCCAAGTAAGCCTTTCGTGTCATTCCCTACTTTAGTTTAAAGCCTGCTGAAAAGCTTTTAAAGCTAAACAAATTGGCATTTGGTGAAAAGAGAATTCTGTAAAAACTTTCAGCTTCAGCTAAAAAAAACAGTAATACCTTAAATAAGAAATAAATTTCACATGATCACATTGATGTGAATTCATACTATTGGGAGAAACCTCAATGCGTACTAGAAACAAAAAAGGTATTTAGAAAATGGGGAGCATTTTTGACTTTGATTAATCCACCCATTCTAATTACAAAGCATGTATCCTGAATGTATGTGCTCTTAGAAATTGATCTTGAGAAAGTGTTGAAATGGTATCTTATTTAATTGACACTTTGGCATGGTTTAAATCCAGTGCAAGCAATTTAGACTCCTATTTTTCTGCGTGGAGACATGGTACAGGTTATTGTACAATAGTAGCAGAGAATATCTCAGCATTCCACTAAGGCTGTTTGCAAAAATACAGTGCTGGGTTTGACTGATTTGTATGGATAAGTCTTTTGATATTTTGGAATAATAGTCAGGTGAAGGTATTTATTGTCACAGAACTGTATGTTTTTTGATTTTCATAATTACACAGTAAATGAAAACACACAGCCTGATTAAAAGTTTCCATATCCTTGAATATTTGGGCTGATACTATTCAAGTTGACACATACACAGGTTGAGATAGCACTGAAGGGTAATAATTAGTGATGAGCGAATTTTTTTGGTAGACATGGATTCGCAGCGAATTTCCGCATTTTGCCAATGGCTAATTGTTTCACAAAAGTTCCAGAAAAATTTGCTGTGGAAATTTTTAACCGTTTCGCAAATTTTCTTGCTGTTTTGCAAATTTTATGGCGAAGCGAAACGGGACAGATTCGCTCATCACTAGTAATAATCCACACCCAAGATCCAAAGATTTGAAAATGCCAGTAATGTTCAAAGTTCTTTGATCATTTCACAAAACAATCCGCCAATGGTGAAACGTGGAAATTCACCACAAATCCATTCCTGGTGAATTATTTTGCCCATCACTAGTGGTAACTGAAGGGCTCCGTTGCATTAAGGGTCCCTGCTTTTTTCACCCTCATGCAACTGCATGCGATTCATCAAAGCAGGTTAAAGTACTGATACAAGGTATAAATGTATGGAAACAAAATCCTTTGTGAATAGCATTTAAGTACACAAGTTTGAATGTATTAGATGTAATACTGAACCCCAGCCATTAGGGGCACTACAGGCAAAAGGGTATAAAAGGGCAACCACGCCCAGATTCAGGGTTTTTATGGCAGGGCCAAATTGGAGAAGCTAAAAAAGACTAGACAGTTTTGAGTAGAAGCAGGCTAGAATAGGTGAGCAGAAATGTGCAGAAGGCACTAGGTGTTTGAGATAGGTTAGTTATCATGGGCCACCTATTGCACCAAAAAGGAGGGTAGCGGGAACAGTTACCCACCAGATAGGGATGCAAGCACCCAGGATAAGTCTGTGTGTCATTCACATTGTGGAAGTGTGTGAACTACTGGTTGCCCTCCCTACAATGTATGGGACCTGTTATCCAGAATTCTTTGGACCTTAAGTTTTCCGGAAAATGGGTCTTTTAGTAATTTGGATCTCCATGCTTTAAGACTACTAAAAAAAAACATGTAAATTTTAATTAAACCCAATAGCATTGTTTTGCCTCCATTAAAAATTAGTTAGTTGTGATCAAGTAGAAGGTACTGTTTTATTATTACAGAGAAAAAGGAAATCATTTTTTTTTTAATTTGAATTACTATATGGGTGATGGTCATCCCATAATTCATGGATAACACGTTTCTGGATAATCCCATTCCTGTATAGGAAATGTGCCATCATTACAAAATAAGAAAATAGAAAAGGCAGAGCTCCCCAATATAAAATATTCTGTTGGTAGAAACTAAGCAGTTTAGTATCTGGGTTCCATTATGTGCAGTTACTGTACTTGCAGTGGCTAAAAGCGCTGTTTTTCATGAGAAACAGTAGCATCTAGTGGCTTAAAATAAGAATTGCCCATGATTATGCATTTCCTTAAGATCAAGTAAAGAGGAAAGCAATGAAGCGGTGAGGATTAATAAAAGTTATGGCAACAAATTATTTTTTTCAAGCTAGAGAAATATACCCACAACAGTTAGTCATAAAGTT
The DNA here is from genome assembly GCF_000004195.4 of Xenopus tropicalis. Classification (NCBI taxonomy): domain Eukaryota; kingdom Metazoa; phylum Chordata; class Amphibia; order Anura; family Pipidae; genus Xenopus; species Xenopus tropicalis. The sequence continues at coordinate 178,457,300 of NC_030677.2, read as the reverse complement.
GAAAGAAAGATTGACTAAAGATGCTTACAGTACATAACACTTAAAATCGTAAGGTGCACTGGGGTTCCTTGGAAGGGTTGAATTGTTTGTATGTATGGAGTGGTAAGCTAATTTGTCTCATTTTGCTTTGCCAAAAAATAAGCAAAACTGTGAAAATATTTGCGAAGAGGCTAAAAATTCACAAAGCGGCACTACCATGCAACTTTTTGTTCTTTGTGCAAATCTAATTGCTTATTGGCTAATAAATATTCACCCTAGTGTAATGTAAGCCATAAGCCATAATGATAATATGTATATCTTAATGATGATGATAATATATTTTTTTTTATGTGTGTGATCTTTTTCATTCTTTACTTCTGGGTAAGAAGAAACCAGGCAAGAACCAACCATTAAACAATCAAAGCACTTCCATGTTGATGAGGAGGAGGAGGGGAAGCATGATAACAGTTCCACACTTTTTCTGTATCTTGAGTCCAGAAAATAGGGAAATAACATTGCTTGGTAAGTTCTCTAAATGTTAATTTTGTTTTAATGCAGAGTGCAGCCCATGACTAGAGGGCTCAATTAAAAATGCAAGTACAGTATGCAAATGCAGTTTTAGATGCAATTTGCCAAGGTTTTTTTTCAACACAATTCCAGTGTAATTGAGTGTAATTGAGGGGAAGTTGCTTCTGACCAATCAAACACCTGCAATTGTGCCTACACATTTGGGATTTTGTCATTTCAAACAACTGTGTCAACATTATGGGGCACATTTACTAACCCACGAACGGGTCGAAATGAGTCCGATTGCGTTTTTTTCGTAAAGATCGGTATTTTGCGATTTATTCGTATTTTTTTTTATTTTTTCGTTTTACACTAGGGTTGGCTGGAGTAACTTATGGGGTTACTGCAGTGGGGGGAAAGGGCCCAGAACTAGTGGTAGGTGAAAGAAGAGGTACCTACCCTTAGTTCCGAGTTCCTGATTAGATGGTATTACCATACTCTTCTTTCATTGTCTATTTTGGAATTGCCTTTGAAAGCAAAGATTTTGAAGTCACCTAGACTGTGGTTCGAGCTTCACACCTTGAGATCATTCTTTGCTGGACACTTTAATCCCATTTAATTTGTACCATGTCTGAATCCCCGCTGCATAATCCATCCTCCAAATGTCTTGGTTGCAATTTAAGGTATGCTGATGTGTTTTTTTCTTTTGCTTGTCATGTATATATATGTTCATTTAATATAGGAGCCAGCATAGCTTCTTTATAATTAGCTTTGAAGAAAGGGGAGGAATTTTCCTAATTTAGAAAAACGGGCAGGACTTTCCTAGATTGATGCGTCGATTGGGCAATCACTGATTCACTGCAGCATAGCCCCACCCCTGTAATGTCACAGCTTCATCCAAATTATGCCACCGGCCCACTAACTTGACATCTCCGCCCGTTCCCCTTCCTGGCTTTTGCCAGGTGGAAAGATGGCAACCCTACACAGAGAGTGCCCTCCTTATTTTGGGAGGTAATAAAGCTAACCACTGTCTTATCATGACATTCTCACTTTTCTTACTGCTTATTAATTGAGCTGTCACACTGGAGATCCATAAAGCATATTTAAGTTAGATTTACTACTATACTTGATGTAAACCCGCAGCATCCTTTTAAGGGTTTATTTTCTTAGGCTAAGAAGGGCATATAAAATATTGGAAACATAATGAATCAGACTGATAAACAAGGCTAGGGCAATAACATCAGGGCTTTGTGGCCTTAAAAGGCATTTATTAGATGATTTTTAGAATTACAAATATATGGCCATACATGCAGAATATGATTACATAAAAAAAAAAATTTGAAAGTCGTAGTAGGGTTTAACATTGTTGTTCTGGACTGAAAACATGATGCACACAAACTCTTCTAATAACACTGAGGATCTAGATACAGTAAGTGTTACTTTTCTTTTAGAAATTGCTATATTTAATAGTATATAAACAACAGATGGCAAATGTGTGAGTTGCTCAGTACAAACGATGAGTATCTGTATCTGTTTATGTGTTAAAAAAAATAAAATAAAAGTATAATCACCCCAAACAAAAATTATGAGTTTTTCTTTACTTAATCCGCCCCCTTAACAGAAGTCTGTTTCTGGCAAGGATATCATATGTATATTTGTAGAAATGTGATTCTTTGTAAAATATTTTGTCTATGTTAATTGAACACAGTGAGTGAAGAAATAAGTTATGCAAAAAAGAGCATATAAATTAAAGAAAACAATGTTGCACTGCTTGCTGCAGAGACAAATTCATATTCAAAAGGTTAAGGTGTCTGTGAAATGTATGTAATGAGTAACACTCATAGTTTGTTACTATAGGTTCATTGCCTCTAATGCTGAGGACGGCACATGGATAATTTACGATTCCCATTGTCCCCTCAGCAGGGATTAATTCTGAATTATTTATGTACCGATATGCTCACAGAACTGAAACATTTTGGATAAAGTCAGAGTCATAGTCCTAAAATTATTCAACTCTAGTTTCTAAAGCATAAGTTGGTCCCTTGTGATTTTAATAACATTTTTTTCAAATCCTACTGAGACAAAAATAGGAAAACACACCAATTTAACTGTTATACCCCATCAAACATTAATTTAGTAATTTTCTGAGTAAACTGGTATACAGCAAGTTTATTAAAACTTGCATTTTTTTGTAATTAATCATTTAACATGTTGTATTCAAAGGGGTATAGTTATATAAATGACTATTGGCCTATCCCTGGTACAGCAGAGTACAACAAAGTGCCCTGTCTGCTGACATTTCCTTTAACTATTCCCATCAGATATTTATTAATAATTTATCACAATCTTTCCTTTTTTTTTGTGTGATTGTCTCCCATTTACTAGTTAAAGAAGTTTAGTTAAAGGAGAACTAAAGCTTAAATAAAATAGGGAAGAAATATTAAACATTATTTTTTTTAGCCCTTTAGCAGGGAAGATCTGTTCCACCAAAGATGCCCAATAGCTCCCCATCTTCTTTTCTGCTGATTCCCTGCACATACTCTATGCTGCTGTCCCTTACTGAGCTTAGGCACCCACTCACAATATACTGTATATAGATAGAATATAAATGTCACAGTATAAGGCCGATTAGATTCAGATTCTCATAACATGGCATCTCTGAAACCACTGTAATTAGCAGCAGAATTTAATAATCAACCAGGGCAGGAGAACCTCATTTTCTACTTGATCATTTGCAACAACCCCTAAGTTTAGCTTCTCAACAGCTGCACAGAGCACATGTGTCACTGACACTCCTAACAGAATCGAAGATGGGGAGCTCCTGTGGCAATTTTAACTGCCTAGAACATTACAACTATAGAGACGCTGAACCTTTAGGCTGGTGTAATAAATGCCATATAAAATATGGCATTTCTAGCCATAATTATTTTAGGGTTTAGTAGCCATCTTTTAAGGAGGGCTACCGTAATTTGATGGTTGTGCAGTCAACAAAAGAAAAAAATCGGGAAGTGATGGCCTAAAACACTGGCCTTAGTCGTAAGCCAATAAAGTCCAGTAAGGGCTCTGGCACACGAGGGAGATTAGTCGCCCGCGACAAATCTCCCTTGTTGCGGGCGACTAATCTCCCCGATATGACATCCCACCCGTGAAAATGTAAATCGCCAGTGGGATGGCATACGCGGCACCGCGAATTGCGGAAATCGATGAAGTTGCCTTGAGAGGCAACTTTGGCGATCGTGCCGCCTCGTATGCCATTTGTCACGGGCGACTAATCTTCCTCGTGTGCCATAGCCCTAACACTTAACATTTACCATTAACATTTACTGCACTGCTGCTGGACATACTGTATCTCTTGGTGTGGAGTGTATAACATATCTTGACTCAGAGTAAACAGAAGCAATGTATATACACAGGGTAATACAATATATACAAGATATAAAAGGTATACAAGATAAAAGTGAGTGTAGGACTGGCCAGAACGGGGACAACTTGCTTGAAGTATATTGCAATATATGGATAAAAAATCCCTGTTTTTCTAAAAGGTAAGGTCATTTCTTGGTAGCTTAATGCACAGAATGTCTTAATGCTGAATATCTTGAGATATATTGAGAATGGATGAGTGCATAGGACCTCTTGTTGAAAGATATATATATATAAATGTATATATATATAAAATTATTTAGGTGATATGGTAGTCCATGGTTAGTACTGCTGTCTCGCAGTGCTGGGAGCCTCAGTTTGACCTGGACACTATGAGCACAGAGTTTCTCTGCAAGTCTGCGTAGGATTAATCTGGGTGGTCTGGTTTTATCTCACAGAAAGGGAACATTTCTAAAGAGCTAAAATCTTACATTCAACCTACAATCCAAGGCAGAAAACACCCACATGTAAGGTTATGGGTGTGCAAAAAAAGTACAATATATTGCTTCCAACATTTTGACTGATTACCCCTCCCTTTGTTGAGGTTGAGATTTTCAAACAAATCTTTTTCTCACGTTTACACCCAAAACTTTCAAATGTGAGAGCCAGCTTTCTTTTGTCTATATATCTGTATACTATATGTTATAATGTAGGCAGAAGTATTAGTACCTTTTATGAAATCATTGATACTATCTGGTACTGTATATGTGCTTTATGTTTTCTTAGGATGTTTGATAATACAATTATCTTTAAAGGCATGTCAACCCAAAACATTTTTTGCCTAACAAAAGAAAAGGTAATTCTAAGCAACTTTGCAATATACATTCGTTAAAAATTGTTATGGTTTGTAAGTTGTTGTATATATTATTGTTATTAAAAGCAGTGTTTGCTTGTCCTTTTCTATTCTCTGCCCTGACTTTTGAAACAATGTAACACAAGGCAGCAGACTGACAGACCTGTCTTGCCAGAAGAGACTGGCTTTTGCAACATTGTTGAAATAGTCATAACCAGGAGTTCAGCAAATGCTGCTTTTAATTGCAATTATATTTACTTATACATTTTAAATCACTAAAAATGTTTAATACATTACTATTGGAGAGTTGCTTAGAATTCTGTTTTCTTTTATTAGTAACAAAATTATTTTTTGGGTTGACGTCCTTTATGCTAATATAGTTTTACTTCAAAATTATTGTGTTTTAACTTTGATTTATAAAGAACACACGTGACATAAACATTTATATTTGTTAATTCAATTGATTGGTGTAATTTATGCCTTGTTAACCAATCGGCCCCCATACTATTTATTTCCTAAAAGTAGCTTCCTATAATGGAGGGTACCTAATGAGCTAGCTTGGGCTCTCTCTTATTATGCACTAGCCCCAATAGGGAGCTCCCGGGGTCATCAGAGCACTATTATTTCCTGCATCTGGAGTGCAGACTGTTGTAAGCCACAACTCTGGTCAGGGAAGCAATTTTTAGGTAAAAGGTGCCATTCAATGATTTTTTTCCCTCTAAAAAAATTGTAATTAAAAGAAGATTCATCATTGGTTCTAGGCTAAATGTTGAGTACTAAAGTTGATTTACTAACTTAATATGAGTCTACAATTAAAAATGGTTAGGAACACTGGTCTAAAGTGTTTATTTCAGAGTTGAAATCATCAGTAGATAGATAAATAGATCATAGATAGTGATGAGAGAATCTGTCCCATTTCGCTTCGCCATAAAATTCGCGAAATGGCGAAAAAATCACAAAACGCATTTGTTGCACATTTTTTTTTGTTGTGCATTTTTTTTGAGTCTTTTTTGTCACCCACGTCTATTTTTTGTCGCCGCGCTTTTTTTTATGCGACTGTGGGCAATTGGCACTCGACCACGCCCAATTTTAAGCGACCGCGCCCAACTTGATACACGTCAAAAAATTTCCGCACAAATTTTTTTTGCGCCAAATTTTCACTGAAGTTACGTGAAACAATTTAGAAATGGCGAAATGTGGAAATTCGCTGCGAATCCATGCCTGGTGAAAAATTCACTCATCACAAATGATAGATAAATGATAGACAGACAGATAGAAACCTGTCACTTCTTCTTATGCAATATTGCCAAAATCCATCCCTTTATTTCACCTACAACAGCTAAGATACTTATGCATGCTCTCATCCTATTCGGACTAGATCACTGTAACCTGTTCTAACTGGCCTCCCATTTCTCCCACCCCCCGCCACAGTCCTTGTTAAATACTTCTGCCAGATTTCTCCTCCTCTCATCCAAGAGAGTACAGGCCCCTCCCCTGCTGAAGTCCCATAAAACAAAGAACAACCTACAATCTTCTTCTCACAACCCTTTAAAGCCCTTCATTCCTCTGCACCTCACTAGATAACTTCTTCTGTGTCTCCATATGTTCCTGGCTGTTTCCTCCCCTCCTCTCAGAGCAACTGCTTGGTTGCACCCCCACTGCTACTGCTGGCCAGGGACCTCCAGCCTCTTATCACTTTGTCACTTAGGGCAGTGGCAGATGGGGAGATTAGTTGCCCCACAACAAATCTTTGTTGCCTTGAGAGGAAACTTCGGGCAACTTCGGCAAATCGTAGCGGCGCATATGCCATCCCACTGGCTATTTACACTCTTGCCAATGGGATGGCATTGCGGCTCATTAGTCGCCTGCGGCAATGAAGATTTGTCGCCACTGCCCTTAACTCTGTAAATCTTTAATGCAACTGTACTTTTTTTTATTTGTATTCATTATTGTAATTTGTATTTATTTATCTATTATTGTAATGGCTCCCTGTTCAATTAATTCATGGTTCTGCTGTACAGCACTGTGTATATAAGTAGCGCTATTTAATTAAAAACATACATATAGCAAACTGTCTGCACTTATTCACTTATGTACCTTTTTCATAAAGGGTCCCCAGGGGGACTGAACCGTTGGACATAGTACCATGACGCAATGTGTAATAAAAGGCACATTTGAAAACAAAATGGAGTGCTGATTCATTAAATAAAATTATATATATATATATATTCAGTCCACAAAATTTTCAGCACACCAAACCCGTAATATAAGTCACCTGGGTGCTACCTCCATGTGTCTAATTATCCAGAAGTCCAAGAATTGGGTGCACACCAGGATATTTTTTAAAGATTAAAACATTACTTTTATTTAAACATGCTGTTAAAACAGGCCAACATTTCGGTCTCCTCCTAAGACCATTATCAAGACTTGGTCTTAGGAGGAGACCGAAACGTTGGCCTGTTACAGCATGTTTAAATAAAAGTAATGTTTTAATCTTTAAAAAATATCCTGGTGTGCACCCAATTTTTGGACTTCTATATATATATATATATATATATATATATATGTATATATATATATATATATATATATATATATATATATATATAATTTGCTAAGTACAAATTTATAGCCTATTTCTCTCCCATGCAAAGCTTTATGTATAGAAGCAAGTGATACTGGTGTACAGTTTAACTAGAACACGAGAAAGGGTAGTTAGCAAGAAAGAGGCAGCACTTATGAGCAGTATGAACAGTATTTTAACTCGCCATTTTAACCTCCATGTCTGTCAGCTGTGACCTTTTACCAACCCCGACCAGTGCGAGATTTCTCACTTTCGCTGCTCACTGCTGCATGAATGAGCGTTGAATCTGACAGCAGAAGGTTTTACATGAAAAGAAAAAGTACTTAAAGAGCATGTTGTGCGATGATAGACTGCATTTATACAGTGTTGTGCGCGCTGGGTGCTGCGGCAGCGCCAGCAGATTGATTGGCTGTGAGGAGCTTGGGTTCCGTGGAAGCAGAAAAGGCATTATTGACCTGCATGGGAGAAGGGATGACCTTTTGACGACCCTCCTTTCACCTGAGATTGACCTTGACAACAACCTAGATTTCACCCCATGTATAATAAAATGTGCTGCGGCACAATGTGCGTTATTAGAGCTGACATATTGCCCATTCTTTCTCCTGACTTCTATTATAGAGGTGTGTGCTTGGGGGTAATACCACTTTCAGATCTGTTGGTTTTGCAGCTGCGATGCACGCTAGCCGTACAGATTTATAACACAAACCACATAGACTTTCTACTGATTAACATTAAAATTTCCCCTTTTTATATTTATTGGCTACAGTCTGCTTTCTGTGACATGGTTTCAGCGTTACTAAGACAATTGGTATATCTGTTGTTATTGGCCATTATGGGCCATAGAGATGATTTAAATGAGAACACGGGAGATCAGTAATTGCACATGAATAATCCATGAGTTCCCAAACAGCGAGCTTGCATTGAGACCCCGGCAATGCTCATGGAAAAAAAAAAAGACAGACATTTCAATTTCTATCCATTTACTTAGATCATTACACTAAAGACTGGAGTAAAATATGATATTTAGCTACTTAGAACATACAGTCTATTTACTTAGCTTTCACTAAGAAGGATCTCTTCATTCTCTTAACAAGGAATTTCCTTTAGTCCATCCTTATGATGCCTCTTTCCTTAGTTGAGTAATTGAGAACATGAAAATATAATATATGTGTGTATTTCTGAAGAAGGCATATGACTGTTATACAGTAATGTAACCATCCCTGCCTGGGTGCAGGATTTGCATGTGGGCCCCCACTCTAGACGCTCCATTTATCCAGTACGTATCAGAAAAATTACTCACGGGGGCACAGGTTCCAGTGGGATCACACCCCCTGCACCCTGGGTCACACCACTGCTAGGGATGTAGCGAACCTCAAAAAAAAAAGTGCGCAAACGCATTCGCAAACTTACGCCAAAAAGTGTGAATATTCGCGAACTTTGCGAACCCCATAGACTTCAATGGGAAGGCGAACTTTAAAACCTAAAACTGATTTTAAAGTTGTTTAAAGGGTGCCACGACCTGGACAGTGGCATGCAGGAGGGGGAAATGCAGCGTTTTTAGGGCGAGAAAAAACGCAGCGGAAAAACGCCACGCGAACCCAAATTGCAAACATACGCGAAAAGTTGCGAACTTGCGAACTCACGAACACCCGATGTTCGTGCGAATTAGTTCGCCGGCGAACAGTTCGCTACATCTCTAACCACTGCTGTCATGGGATGCAGATTTTATACAGGTATGGTACCTATTATCCGAAATGCTTGGAACATGGGGTTTTCTCCAGATGAAGGATCTTGAATAGTAAAGGGCAGGAAAGGGAAGGATCACTTGTTAACTTACCATTCCTTTAGGGTGCCACAATTCTGCAACCTTAAAATCTTAAACAACCTTCCCTGGTGATAAAACAAACAACACCAAAACTTTGTTGGATTAAAAACAGCAGCAGCATCTTTAATAACTGTTACATGCTCCAACATTTGTATAACATGCTAGACCTGTTTTTAACCCTGACTATTCCAAAACATTAGTGATAAGCAAATTTTTTCAACAGGCACGGATTCACAGTGAATTTCTGGATTTCACCATTGGCGTCAAAAAATGCAACCCTCATGACTTTTATTCACCCATCAGCCACAGTACACCCATGCAATGGTCTTCATCCTTTTGCCACTGGGGGACCCCATGACTGAGCTGGCCCATTACACACTTTCCATCAAATTATCCAGAACCAATATTAGTTCCACACTTCCAGGACCACCACCAAGTGCTTTGACTTGAACTTTCCTAGCTTTTCCAAATCCTCCAGTAACCTTTGAGTTTTTTACTCATGCCTACCCACCAGCTAATATCCCCTAACAGTCCCTAAACTAGGTAGAGAGGGCCTTCTTTTAATATGCAGACCCTGACATTGGCATCACTGCTGTACCCTAACCCTTTGTAATGTGTATCTCCGTACCCTGGGGCACATTTATGAGTGCTCAGGCCTTTCGACTCAATCAATCATAAAGGAAACCTTGCACGAGTTGAGGGGAAAAAAAGCCTTGTTAGTTGATGTATTTTTCCCCTGAGTGGCTTTCTTACATAAGAAAAAGCTTGGCACCTAAAAGCTTCCCCTAAGTACTAAAAAAAAAAACAACAAACATTAAATAAATCCAAAAGCATTATTTTGACACCAATATGCATATATTCATCTTACCATGAAGTACAAGGTAATAACATAAAACATAGACAGGGCCAAACAGGTTCCTGTTTATAATCAACCCATGACATTTATTTTTTTTCTGTTTTAAATAGTCCTTCAATTCAGTCTTTATTCTGATTTCTCAATATAGGGCGCAAGGTCTATATTGAAAAAAAAAAAATGTTGCTTTCATTAAAATCTAAAAAACCTGCAGTGATATGTGCCAGATATCTCCTGTGGGCTGAATGCTCTGTTCCAAAGCTAGACTCTCAGGCAAGAAGTATGGACAACTGCTATTTTGTGAGAAAATAGATAGATACTTGATTACACTTTAATTTTTATTTACTTTTTTAAGTTACCTTTTTGAAAATGCAATTTAACACAAGTAGTTGTGTAAAGGTAAGCTGACTTTCATTGCGCTGGAAAACCAAATATGTAACATCTATGAGTAGATGTAAAACAATATTTACTCTTATTTAATTTTCCACTTTAAATGTTTCTTTCAATAGCGCTCATTTGTTTCATTTAAAAATGTGTGTTAACATTCAGTATAACTTCTGTACTCTATTACCTCAAGCACTCTTCACTCTATTCTTCAGTCAGTATGATCACAGGGGGGTCTCTTTTACCTACAAACATTCCTCCACAATAACTGACTTAAAATCAAGTACAGTACTAACGAGGTGCCTAGTACTCACAAGAGCTCCTTTACATGCCTGTAGAATGGCACAGCAGTAAATTTGCACATGTAAATGCCCTTTAATATAAGGCATAAGTTTGCACCTGCTTACACAGCTTTCACTGGTGCAAATGTTTGTTTGTGTCTGTGGTCGCTAACACATGTTGTTGACCGTGTTGGGTGCAAATAAGGGGCTGCAGGCATAACCACCCATCCTACCCCCTACCTATTTCCTAACTTATGCATTATTCAAAAGAGAGGCCTGCCTTACAGCATTTCAGGCTTTGCACAACTCATTAATGTCAATGGAAAAGTTTAATGCAACAAGACAATTCCATATTGTTAAAAAAATGGCATCAAAATCATCAGATTAAGATAAACAGTCACATTCTTTATTGGTAATTAACTTAAATAAGATGTTATCATATGTACCTAGTATTCACTGTATAGTTGTATACAATAAAATCTGCTCTACCCTGCCCTTCCTTTCTGTATCCCACCCCCCCGATAATTCAATAAAAAAAAATTGGGGGAACAATATGTCAAAAGCACAATTTTTTATCCATAGCAGAATTTTGCCCTATTCTTTATATTTTCATAAAATCAATGCAAAGCAGTACACGCTATTTTACAACATGGTTATTTATAGTGTATTTGATATTTGATACATCACCTTTTGTCTGTTAGATATAGACATCCCTGAGAAGTGCTTTTTCCAAGACAACAGTATGATACCAAGTCATATACCGTAGGGTCACCAAAACCCTTGGTTCTTGCTGACCCTTGTTTGCTTGTTCCTCCTTTCTACATGTACAGGGAATGCCTTACCGTAGCTAAAACACATCTGAATGTTACAGGTGCTCTTACTGTATGAGCTTTGAATGCAATGTAAAATTTATTTTATAACCATTCTTGGGCATGTTTACAAATTAGTTTAAGGATCATCAGTTAAATGCATTTTTATGCAGTTTGCAAGTGCCAAAATAATTACTCATCTGTGCTTACTAAGCAGAATATGTACACAGAGCCTATAAATCCTTTTAGTTCACTAGAGATTTTACAACATAACATACAAATAAGACAAAGGCAACATCTTACCCATATAAATTAAAATGGTAAATTATCTGGAAAAACATAATAAATTACAGATTATATCTGTTGAAATAACTTACGTAGAAGTGCAGTCCAATAAAAATATATAAATTCCAAATGTACTAGGCCAAGTATGTTTTATTAGTTCAACTGAAGGCCATCATGCACTATTTTAGAAAACTCTCACTAGTATAGTGAGGTTGTTTGAGGTGCATATCTCAAATAATGAGCATGTTTTTTCCCTGATGAAACCCAACACTAGGGGGTTAAACACTTTAAGGGAAATGTAATAAACTCCTACCCCCCCCCCCCCCCTTCAAATGTAATTAAAGGCACTAAGTCTGACTAGGAGCAGTAACTAATAGCTATCAATAAGATGTTTGCTTTTAAACAGGTGACCAAAAAATGCTTCCTGCTGATTGATTGCTATAGGTTACTTCTCCTGGGCAAACTTAGTGCCTTTTAATACATAACCTACATAATAGGGAAAAACATTGTATAAATTAGAACAAAAATTTGCATATTAAATGGGATAATTTTCATTAGATAGTTATTACATTGCACAATGTAATTGTGCTTAGCGCATTTTTAAGGCTGGCTTAACGCGATTAAATCTTTTGATGCAAAAATAATGATTTTTCCAGTAAGAAGTATTATTACATACCCTGCACACTGGTGCAAAGTATAAAATGTAAAAATACAAAAATCTGCAATATTTCTTCCACTGCCAGATGTGAATATTTTTTATATTTTTCATTAACTGACTTTTATTGCATTTCACTTTGAGAACTGGAACTAACCTTAGTACTTAGAGTTTCAGCTACATAGACCTCAGCTTTATCACTATAAATCCACTATTTGCTGTGCACAGTTTGGTTTAAGTAGCTAGTGGCTAACATTATTTATTTGAAGCTGCTTATACTGAACATTCTAAATAAAGTAAATTAGATTGTTTTTGCATTCATTCATTCAAATAAGCTGTCTCCCATCTCCAGTTCAACCCTCAACCAAATGTGTAATAGAATCTTTAAAAGAGGGCCAGAACTAGGGGTAGAACTAGGGGTAGACAGGTGTGAACAAGGGCTGGAGTGTCTAAGGCACAATGGGGTGGGGCGTGCAATTTGGGGGGTGGGAATGGAAAACTTCATACAACTTCCTGCAACATCTGCACACTTTCTGCATAGAGGACATGGGGATGTGGGGATTGACCGGAGACCCCTAGGAAAATAGGATTAGGTCTAACGGCAATGATCTGTTTAAAAGGAGTCACACACAGTGGGATACAGAGACCCATCTGGGGCAAATGTATTGACTTAACCTCAGTAAAAGCAAAGCCTGCAACTTTACATTTATAGAGCAGTTGTCTGAATATCAATGGGACATAATCAAGCAGTCTTACCAAGTACAGTCTGTCAACAATTTAGCAAAGAAGAATACTAATGCCATGGTACACAGCAATAGAATTCTGCATGTGCTTCGTTACTGCATTAGATTTTCCTAGAGCAAACAATGTTCCGGTACCCCCCAAATGAGTAACTAAGAAATTTCAGTGAAAACAAAGTATACTTTAGGTGCTAATCCCAATACTTATCACACACGTTCTCAGTGAATCATTTTGTCACCATAGTACCAGCCACCAGCTAGTTTGATCCCACTTTTCATTTTATGGGAATGTGTAAGTCATGACAGTATGTAAAAAAAAATCAGGAGGGTGGGTGATGCCTTAGTTCCTCCCCCACCTTCCCCTCATGAATACAAGGGCTGCATTAATGCAAGGCAGAGACCTGCAGCAGTTCTGCCAGCTGTAGGGCAGGAAACACAAAGTACAAAAGACAGGGCAAATTGTGCCCATTTTTTGCACTTTGCATCCAGCCCTACAAGATGTGAAAGATGTAAGCACTGTTTGTGAATGGGCCTTAGGGTGCTGTTTTTAGGTCTTTTTCTGCTTTTTTAACTATTGCAATCTCTTTTTAGCCTCCTAATTATTCTTTGATGAATGTTGCAAGCCAGATTTCACACAGAACTGTATCTAAAGCCCCATTGTTTGCCAAAAACTCTAAAGAATCTATTTCCATTTCAAAATTCTACTGTTATCCTCTGTCCTAGTTTTACCTGATTTCCACCTCAAATACCTCAGTTGTGTTTTATTTATACTAAAACTGATACTGAAGAGAGAAAATGGAGTCAAATGATTTGACAATGAAAACATATTAATGTTTAGGTTCCTTTGTGATTTATTTGGGGTTCAAAGAAATTGTATCCAGACTAAAATACATGTAGTCTTTTAAGACATAAACAAACATAAACATTGATTATCTTAAATTATGAGCCTAAAACAAATATTTGCATAATTGTGCGTGAAGTGTAAACTTGAACTTTGTGTCTAAGGTCAGAAATAACTGGAGGCAGCAAAAACAGTAAGTTCTGATTATGTGTCATACTGACTTTCATGTGTACTGCTGAATCTTTCATAAGTCTTTTTATATTATATATGTATATAAAATGTTTATACTCATGTAATTCTTATGAACTTTTATTGGTGATAGGTTATTTACTGCAGTCTCAGCTGATAATCATTGCCATTAACTAAATCTACTATTCATTTAATAGAAAAATGTACATTTTAATACCCAAACTAGCCAGATTGGGAAGTTCAAAGCCAGTAATGTAATATTGAAGAACCAACCTGGAATTTAACTCTTTACCATAAAAAATTTACAAGATAGAAATGTTTCCAAAGGCCAACTATTCCATTATAGTTCCCTTAATCACAGAAACCAAAAGGTATGAAGAATATTCCTTTATTGTTAGGGACATGTCTGTACAAGAGGTGATGCAGCTTTCCCAAATATATATGTATCAGCAGCGGTAGCCCCAGTATGTTTTTCAGCTGATTATTACTTACAGGCAGGACTAGGAGGGTTTAATGAGACATCACAGAACATCCAGTTGTTCCTCCTAAGGGAGAAGGTGTGCGAGAGAACACGTTGAGAAGCCCAACCAACTAGGAAGTGCTGAGGCATATAGATTTTAATGGGTCCTTATATTTATTCTGTTAGAAAGTATAGTCACTAACAATGTGTGGTAGCAGATAAAAACATTTGTTTGGAATACTGAGCCGTGGAACTATAAATCAGTTGTGTTTGTAAACAGCCCTCTGTATGCATTGACAGACACACCAATAAAAGTTATGCTACTACTTTCATTTCTCTTTTTGATGCATAGTGACTTCTACTGACCCTTTTCCCTGACTTTGTTCTCACTTTGGCGAAAACTCAACATTACACATAATTACTTTTGTGGCCACACACAGTTCTGAGAAGCATTAGATTGCCTTGATGCTAGTCGTCACTTTTGTTTTTTGTAAATTCAACTTGTCCAAGTTGTCCTAATTTTAACTGTGCGCATTTGTGTAAATGCTTGTTTTGGTCATTTCATATTTTTAAATAGGAAAGAATTTTGGCCAGGTGCAGTAACCCACAGCAACCAATAGGATATGGTAGCAAGTAAATGCTACCTGCTGGTTGGTTGCTATTGACAATTAGGACTGTTGCAAATTTTGCACCTTTTCCTACATAAATATCTGTTAGAGATCCTTCCTGTGGAAGCTACTTCATAAAGATAAGCAAGCTGTAAGGTACCTTGCTGCTAAATGTGGTCAAAAAGAGACCCCTGTCAATATTTTGCATACTCACATGCATTCTTTAAAGTTATTAATAATGGCCACCACGCCATCCTATAAAGCCATAGGCTTTAGTACACATGGTACAATTGCTTGTGATGTTTGTGGTGCTGAATGTGGTTTACTGCTTGCAAGATAAACATTTTAGGCCTAACGCATAAGGAAAACTATTTAATAGTCAACATCAATAAGAGTGGAAGCTTTTAAACTGTACTCTTTACTTTAAAGGACTCAGGAGATTAATTTAGCTGATCCTTTATCGCTTGGCATGGTCAGCATAACCTGAAAAAAACCCCACTTTTTTCTGAATTTTAAATGAAAAGGCTTAAGATAAGTTTGGCTAGCTACAAATACTTGCTAAGGTTCTCTTGACCTACAAATTGAGAATGAAACCTTAGGTTTTACTTTTAACGTACTAAATCTCAATTCCTCAGAGACCTAATTACAGAAAGAGTACCGTACCTCTTTGAAGAAAAAAAAATAACCTCTTCATCTAAAAAAAGCCCTAAACTTTTCTGTAGCGTTAAAAATAATACAGTAATTGAAGATACATGTGCATCCATTTTAGTAAAGAATTAAAGAAGTGTGCTTAATTAATAGACATACTTTGGTGTATGACAATTTTAAAGATTAAATGATGCTCAGAATTTCCATTTTCCATTTATCACATTTATTTTGTGATATGCAGAGTAATATATATATATATATAACAAATCAAAATACAATACTGGCACTCACGTATGACTCGCAAATCCGCCTGGGTGCAGTCTTCAAAGTGTAGACAAGAAAAAGAGAAAAAGAAGCCGCTCTCTTAGGACTTAGGTGCAAAAATTTAAAAGTATTTATTGAGCAGACGAACTGACGTTTCGGCTGAACACCTCAGCTGAGGTATATATATATATAGAAAATAATTATCTGTGGCCAGCACACCCTTCAATGTTTCATCAAAAAAATTTTTTATTGTAGATATATTGTTAAAACCAACGTTTCGGTCCTTATTAGGACCTTTCTCCTAAAAATTTTTTTGATGAAACATTGAAGGGTGTGCTGGCCACAGATAATTATTTTCTATACAGACAGAATTTTGGCTATGCACCCCGCAGAATATTGAGCCTTGGAGTGCGGACACCATTTGGATTGATATATATATATATATATATATATAGAAAAAGGCTGAGGCACACACTTATAGGGATAACAACCTGGGTGCAAATCAGATAAACAATGTAAATATGTAAAAAATGCTGATGCACACCAGGAAAATTTTATCAAAAAAAAGATACTTAGTTTATTTAGATCGACGTTTCGGTCCTCACCCGGGACCTTTATCAAGACAAATGATAAAGGTCCCGGGTGAGGACCGAAACGTTGATCTAAATAAACTAAGTATCTTTTTTTTGATAAAATTTTCCTGGTGTGCATCAGCATTTTTTACATATATATATATATATATATATATATATATATATATATATATATATATATATATAATTACTCTGCATATCACAAAATTATCAAGTCATGAAATAAAATTCTTATTTCTATTTTTTTAAAATGATGCTGATACTGTTAGCAAGAAATTTACCTTTTTATTCCTTATAACAGTTGACCACAAACTCTGAAAGAAACACTTTAAATTAGCTTGCAGATAGAATGGAATAAAGGCATTTTCTACATCATGGTGGGTACCACTTAAAAATAGACACGCTTGATCAGATATTTTTTACTATTAGAACAAGGTGGGTATAAATATAATTTAATCTCTCTTAGTATATTCTTAAATTGATCTCTGGTAATTCACTAATAATATATATCTTTATTAAAAGTGTGTAGTCACATTACAAACACTGGGACATGTATTTAATAAACTTAAGCAAAATATACTCTGTAGTTGTACCACAGACATACAAAGTACCTATGATCACTGCTTTGACCCCTCTGAATACCTTTATCCACAGTTTGTTTCTCATGAAGAATACTGAATAAACTATATGACTTTTACCTTTCTGCTACCCAGAATGCATAAAGGATAGAGGATAAAGAGTATCTAGTGATGGGCGCCCCTTTTACATCATTTAAAGGTCCTGGGAAACAACTGTACACCTACTCCAACCTCAATCAGTAGGAACAAGTTAAAACATAAATAAAATAAACAGATGTTGGTTGGCATTAGGAGTTATATTAACTCATTCTTGATTCTTATGCAAGGTTATGTAGTCTGGGGCAGTCATTAATATCCTTTGTTTATAAAGTGCTTTACAGATATTATACATTCTTTACATTTCTCCCAGCAAGCTTACAATCTAAAGTCCCCATCGCATCACACATAATAGTCATTTGGTAAGGATCCAATTATGCTTCTTGTCAGGCCCGGATTTGCAGAGAGGCCACAAAGGCCCGGACCTAGGGTGGCACAAATTTGGGGGCGGCATGCTGCCCCGCCGCACCACAATCTTAAGCTACACAACCTAAATTAGAGGTAGTACCTCCACCTAAATAGTTTGTTTACTTTAAATTGAAGACAATGATTTCCAATGCAAACAAAAATGAATAAAACACATAATGCATCATTAGTAAAAAGAAACATGTTGAATATATGAATTTAGGACCAGATTTGCTAAACATCAAAATGGGAAATTGAAATTAAGTTAGGTGGTCACTTTCCACCTAGAGGACTGAGGTTCTTATACCCTGACAAAGTTACTCTGAGCGGCCTAAAATGTAGGTACGCACATACACCAACATTCCAGGCTTGGAGGGACAGCCAAGAGACCTCCAGACCTGGTTAATACTGTATGTTTATTAATTGCAAGTTGCTCTAATAAAACTAAATATAAAGTTTAATTAATTGGTATTAGACAATCAGACTTGAGTCAGGTTGAGTTTGCAAGATTTAAAGGAAACAAATTGGGGTTAGGGTTCTAATGCTTCATTTAATATTGCCTGGTTTGACCAATAATTATGATCAATATGCATATACTGCATAAGCTACTTACTACTTTGATTGCCAACATGGACTAATAAATGTGGGAAGCTTATGACATTAATGTGTACTTATTTATAGCTGACATATGCATTGACACTTCAGTTAGTATGTAGTATATCTTGAAACCTGCATGAATTCTGTGTAGGTTCAATGTTTTTTAAAGGTATTCTGTTCCTGTACAGTAGTTTTTATTGCTAAATTATATTGTGTACATTGCAAATAATTCATTCTACCATGTTATTCTTTAACCAATAAAAGTTTTTCAGTCTTAATGTTGGTTTGTAGGCAGCCAACTCAGGCCATTGTGCCTGATCACTAGCATTCAGAAAGAGCCAGCACTGTACAATACAACTGCTTTAAGATAAACTATAGTTTCTTCTATTCTATGTACTTTTTCACAGCTTGGCTTGTTCTTCTATTTCTCCTGCTTGAGTGATATAGTTTTGGCTGTTTCCCCAGTCGCTAAAATACAGGACAGTTTCTCTCCCAGTAGTGATATTAGTCCAAAGCAGGGGCAGCAGCATAAAAACTTGGAACTACTATGTATAATTTGTAATTTTTGTTTGGGTGTGAAGTCATAATGCATGTTATATGACAAGTCTGAGCTACATTTTTGGAATTATATCTGAGGATAAATAAGACTGATCATTGCTAGCAAGGCTTTTCATGTAAAACAATAACCTATTATGATTGGTTTATTTGGTGATCTATGGCGCAGTGATTGGAGGTGTTCAATGTATAAAACCACCTTGTCACTAGAGATGTAGCGAACTGTTCGCCGGCGAACTAATTCGCGCGAACATCGGGTGTTCGCGTTCGCGCAAATTCGTGGACTTTTGCCGATGTTCGCCACTTTGGGTTCGCCGCGTTTTTTTTTGGCGCCGCCTTTTTTCGCCTTGGTTTTACCGCCGCGTTTTTCCGCCGCGTTTTATCGCCTATGCATATACATAGGAATAGCTTGCGGTTTTTTTTGGCGTTATTTTTTGGCGGGTTTTTTGGCGTTATTTTTTTGCGTTTTTTTTTTGCGGTTTTTTTACAAAGTATTTTTCAGAGAAATTTTTGCTTGATCCCCCTCCTGCATGCCACTGTCCAGGTCGTGGCACCCTTTAAACAACTTTAAAATCAGTTTTCTGGCCAGAAATGGCTTTTCTAGGTTTTAAAGTTCGCCTTCCCATTGAAGTCTATGGGGTTCGCAAAGTTCGCGAATATTCACGAGTTTTGGCGAAAGTCCGCGAACGGGTTCGCGAACATTTTCGGCGATGTTCGCTACATCACTACTTGTCACTAACTAAATAGGTGAAAAGTGGTTGTTCACACACTCCTACTATACTTGTATCCTGGTCCAAATCACCTCAGTTGTACCACAGCCATTATTTAATGGCAGATACAGTACATGCTGGCAGGTATTGGACAGTTACAGCAGTGCTGTAAATGGTATATATATATATATATACAATAATAATTCAAAGGATGCACACCATTTGCAGCAACAAAACCTGGGTGCTAGTACCAAAAAATTCAGCACAAAAATTTGCAGTGGAAAAATTCACTGTGCGACAAAAAAAAAAAAGCTGCATCTGTCCAACAAAATTGTCCCACATCAAAATAAATTGTTGTGTGCATCTTTTTTTTTGATGGTCGCGACAATTTTTTTTTTTTTTTTTTAAAACAGATTCACTCATCACTACTCATAACATATGCCTCTCATTCTTGTGAGGGATTGTAGATATGTTGTACTTTAAAAAAAAAAAGACATGTGCAGGATAGGAATAATTGCTGTGTGAAGTTAGATTAATAATTTTTATATTTGGTGTTACTGGACGTTTACATACTAAAACCACTGTATTCTTAATAGCCTATCTGTTATGCAATTTAAAATGGGCGTCATAGGCCAAGATGTGCCGCAAAAAAAGTGACAATTATTTTCCCATGTACATAATTTTTTTTTGTTGCGCTACAATTTTTTTTATTGCACAGTGAATATTTATTTGCCACTGCAAATTTTTGCTGCCGTTTCACAAAAAAATCTGCCAATGGCAAAACGCTAAAGTTCGTGCAAATCCATGCCTTTCACTTTACAAACAGTAATGTGTAGAATGAACCAGGTGCTTAATATATACTCTCTCAAGGAAAATATCTACTCTTTGTGTTTCTGGGGACTATTACATTTATATAACATAGCAAAGGCCTAATTTAAAAATGATAAAGGTCTATCCTGCCTGTAAAATAGGTCAGTTCAAAAGGTCCCTTTGCAAAACAGCTAGGGTCATTAGCAGGGGTTTAAATGCCAAAATGAATGATGACTAAGAGAAAGCCTCCAACAGAAATAATAAAAATATTACAGTCTTGCTACATATTCAGGATGCTCTCTAGTTGCCAGCAAGAATAAAACAGCATGATCAAGAGAGGCAGAATTTACTTTTCTAACTTTCCTTTTAAGCCCTAAAATCTAGAAAGGAAGATAAAGACAAAATGCCACAAAGCCATAGCCACACAATCCAAATGAGAACATTTATTGTTTTTGCATTTTTAAATCAAGAAGTAAGTAATGCCCACAAATAATGCATTCATCAGAAGCAGGTTACCTTCATGATGTTTTGGGAATTTGTACAACAATAGGTGCACTCAAATGACCAAACATCAATTGCCCAGGAAATAAAAAATAGCTTTATTCAGTACTCAAACATTAGCCTTCATCAGGAATATATATAAGTATTTAAACTGGTGTCTAGTTCCATCAAATATGCACTGGTCACAGATCATGGATCTAGGCTAAGGGCCTGGAGCTGTGACTCCATCCACCTCATTGTTAATTTGGACCTAATTATATAGTGCTCATACACTTATTTTGATCCAATTCTGACCAATAAGAGACCTAATATATGGGCCAGGTAATCTCTGACGGGAAGCAATACCAACTCATCTAAGCTCAGCTAAAAAAAAGTAATTTTGGTTCAATATGCAGCAACTCATACATACTTACAAAAAGTTGTTTTTGTTCATGGTTGTAAAAACTTGATGGTCATAAAAGTGTAATTTTACACTAAGGGGGACATTTACTAATTCACGAATGTCCGAAAAGCGTCCGAATGCATTTTTTTCGTTATGATCGGTATTTTTGCGATTTTTTTTCGTCCGACTTCCGTCACGACTTTTTCACGAATTGTCGCGCATTTTTCGCTACCGTTGCAAAATAACCGTACTGTCGCACCGAGTACGAAAGTTTCGGATTCATTCAACTTCAGTATCGCGACTTTCCTTGGGCCAGGTTGGTGCTGCAGAGTGCCATTGAGTCCTATGGGAGACTTTCCTTGGGCCAGGTTGGAGCTGCAGAGTGCCATTGAGCCCTATGGGAGACTTTCCTTGGGCCAGGTTGGAGCTGCAGAGTGCCATTGAGCCCTATGGGAGACTTTCCTTGGGCCAGGTTGGAGCTGCAGAGTGCCATTGAGTCCTATGGGAGGCTTCCAAAATCATGCAAAGTCGGAAAGGTTTGCCTGCCGTTTACGATCACTCAATACGAAAAAGTTGCGACAATTCGCGAAAAAGTCGTAACATCGACGAAAAAGTCGTGACAGCAACAAAAAAATCACAAAAATACCAAAAAGGTGCAAAATGTTCGTTTCCAATCCGTTTTTTTCCCATTCGGGATTCAGATTGGGTATTTCAGATTAGGTATTTCAATGTATATTTACATAAGATAGACTTTTGATTTCATAAATGAAGTCTCAGTGAGTAATACCATTACAGCTTTTTGATTGTCAGTTGTGTAACAAATCTTAGTTTCTAACTGTTAGCACAGTAATCTCTTTTTCAGAGAAACTCTGCACCTCATTACTAGAACTTCATTTAAGCAACTTCCAAGTTATTTTTGCTTGGTATCATACTGTTGGGATTTTAAGAAACTAAACAAGTAACAAAGGCACTACCTTTGGAGATGATGAATGTCTTTTTGTTGAATGCTGTACTGAACGTCCTTGAGTTTAATCAAAACTATTTGTTTTTAGTCAGCTTTACTGTTGTCTCTTTTACTCTTGTCCACTGATAGCTTGACATTAATGACATCATAAATCAAATCAAGTGGCGTATTGGGTTTGGTAGCATTTCAAGTGTTTGTTGAAATGCATCCATATGGAAGAATATCTTGCATGAGGATGGATATTATCTTGGCCCTTACATAATTTTTGCAGTATAAAATGTTATATGCTTATTAAAATGACGAGGTTTTATCAAGGTGATATTTTGCCAGTTTTCCCAGCTTTTTTTGAAGATATTGGTAAGTGGAGTTTTATTTCATTTCTTTATTAAAGTCAGCAGTTTCTCCCTTTACAATGGCATAAAATGATACAACTGAGAAACTAACACTGCATGTGCATCTAGATTATTATGGTTATTAAGCCAAAATTATGTTATAAACCTAGACAGATAAAATACAAGTGAACCTCACTTAGGGAGGGTCAGCAAAGCTGCAACTATATAAATCATTGTTTGAAAACCTCTGATCAAAAACAAAGCATGGTTCATGCAATACAAAGGCTTGCTGAATTTAACCTACTATTTATATTCCTTTTTTAACACAAAACAAATTTATTTTTTTCAATAAGCTCAAGAAGAAAATGTAGATATTATATAATGTTTTTCCTTAGTGTATTCTAAAGACAAATACCTGTAATCTGAATTTCTTATGTCATTTTGAATATATTGTTTCTCTATTTTTTAAAATCCTTTATTTTATTTTACATTTTAATATTCTAGTAAACTAACTTTTTATTAAATATACTACATATGGTATAAAAAAATTATAATGACATACATGGGAAGAAAATTGGCAAGTTCAATAGCAAGGTTCATAATAAAACCATACTACAAGCTACATCTTTAATATTTGGGTCGAACAATTTTATTCTCCTCATACCGTTTGATGGCGAAATTTCCATTTTCTCAAGTGGTGAAAATTCTTGCGAATGTACACTAAAATCTCGTTATGTATTTTGGCAGAAAAAATGCCATGACCCCAGTGCATTTGATGCCAGATAAAAAAAAAAGGAGTAAAAACTCCTATTGAAGGCAATGCATTTGGGGCGAGTATCAGCATGGCAAAAATACCCCCATTGACTCCAATGCTTTTGGCTAAATTTCAAAAAAATGTTGCAAGTTTTCCATGGTTCTGCACATTCTTCTATGAAATGCAGCATGACAAATCAACATCATTAATACCATTCAGGGTCCTGGGTCAATATGTACCCTTGTGCATAATCGGAAGCAGCAATAGAGATGCAAGGGCCTTTGGTCACTTCATGGAACACATTTGTTTAATGAAGGACATTAGAACGCATGACATTTGCTTCTATTTTTGCTTGACTGCACTTGCAGCTGTGTTAGTAAATGACACGTAGGTGGTGATTTATCAATGTTTGATTTTTTTTTCCCAATTTGAGTTTTTTTTGCACAAAAAAAACTCGAACTTGAGTAATGGTTCAAAAACTCGATTGTCTGATATTTATTAAGTCAATGGGAGTTGTCCTAGGCAAAGTAAATCCATATTTGCAAACTAAAATTTTTCGAGTTTATAAACTCAGGAACAATCAATATGCAAATGTGTTCGATAAATTCGAAAATTGATAAATGAGCGCACAAATGTGTAGGGATGCTGTAGACACCCAGTGCTGGGCAGAGGGTTTAAGCACTTGTGAACAAAGAGTAGTCATAATGTTTATTTTTCACACACATTGTGCAGGTGTATCATTGCATTGCAATATTTTTATTATTATTATTATTATTATTAACATTTATTTATAAAGTGCCAACATAATGCTGTACAATAAGTGGGTTTCATACATTGGACATACAGAGTAACATATAAAGCAATCAATAACCAATACAAGAGGTGAAGAGGGCCCTGCCCAAAAGGTCTTACAGTGTTTTTGTCCAAGACACGGTTAGTTTGAGTCCTGGGGTATTTCCTTGCCCAAACTGAAATTTGCAATGAAGAGTACGTTAAAGCCATTTTCTGATATGCTGTAGGGCTGCCACTAGTGATGAGCAAATCTGTCCTGTTTCGCTTCGCCATAAAAATTGTGAAACGTCGCAAAATTCATGAATCGCATTTGTCCAGTGATTTTTTTTTGTCGCCCGCTTCTTTTTTGTTGCTCGCGTCTATATTTTGGTGCCTGTGCTTTTTTGACGTCTTTTTTTACGCAACCAAGCCCAATTTGCCACAACTGCGCCCTTTTTTGCCGTGACCATGCCCAATTTGATGTGCGACAAAAAAAATTCCACGCAACAAATTTTTCACGGAAGTTTCACAAAACAATTCGTCAGTGGCAAAATGCAGAAATTTGCTGCGAATCCATGCCTGAAGAAAGAAGAAATTCACTCATCGCTACCCGCCACCTCTTACTCTTTTTCTTCTTCTGACTTTAAATCTGGTTTATGTTTTGGTACTTCTGCTGTTTTGCTTCTCTGGCTATATAACTTGGGTTGTATTTCTTCTAATGTCACTGTAGAAATTCTGTGGCTCAGAAAGAGGTCAGGGTTCTTAGTCTCAGGGTACTTTGAGTTTAAAGGAGCGAGAGTTTCATTTCCTTTTCTGGGATAAAATCTAATGCATTAGAGTAGAAACTATATTATGGAAGAGAACCTTGGATTCCACTTAGCCAAGGATGTAGGAGCTCTTGTTGACTTGGGTTATATATGTATATGTCTCTTCCTGCCACTTCATTGGAAGAGTGATAGGAGGATAAAGATTTCAGTACAAGCTGTGGTGAAGTCATGACATTAACTCCTGTTCTTCATTCTTCTAATGTTGGAAGAATTGTCAGGTAATTAATTTATACATTTATAAAGAAAATTTGCATCCCATTTTTGTATGTTTTAAGTACTGTACCCCACCTGCAATGGCTTGGGGTAGTGGATCAGTAGCATGGCTATTTTAAAGTAAGGAAATCTGATTGACTTTAATTGCTTAAAGGAATACTGCCATGGAAAAACATGTTTTTACTAGAGCTTCTCTGAAATCTGTTTTTCAAAAATACAAACAGATTTTTTTTATATTTAATTTTGAAATTTCACATGGGACTAGCCATATTCTTTATTTACCAGAGTGCCACAACCATGTGACCTGTGACACTTTACTGCTGAGCTGCAAGTTGGTGTGATATCACCCCCCTCCCATCAGCCAATCAGCAAAACAATCAGAAGGGAGCAAGATAGCAGCTCCCAGTTGACATCAGTATAGCACTCAATAGTAAGAAATCCAAGTCCGGCTTGGGACTCCTCCAGTTACATGGTAGTAGGGGAAACCATTGGTTACCTGATTTAAGAATAACATTAACAATAACAACAATTTTAATGGTTGGTAGTTGTGTTTTTTTTATTATGTACGTCGGTGGGAGATGACCTTCCTGTAATGTGGAGTTTTCTGAATAACAGGTTTCCACATAGCAGATCCAATGCCTGTAAATTGTATTCACAAGTTTGTTGGTTTCTTTCTACAATCCATACAAACTGGTAGGTATGATCTGATGAAACTGCTCTGGTGATAGTGAACAGAAGAACTGATTGTTTTTTTTTAATGTTTCTTTGTATTTCTAAAGCTGTTTATAAAAAAAAAAATTACTGATAGATATTTGCAGCTTAAAAAAGAACTGCACATGAAAAAGGCAATAGTATGTTATGAAAGTGTGTGTGTGCTTTTCTTTATTTATTTTGTAGAATCTTTTAGTCTCTTTTTTTCCCTTTCATTAAACAATGTGAGATGCCTAGATTATATGCTGTATAAAATTATATTCTATAAAATCAGAGGGCCCTGCTGGCATACATAACTTAATGTGCAGCATGTCTTTCCTAATTTAATCATGTCGCAACATCCCCTCTTTTATATTCCAATTGGATTCCATGTGCTAAAGCCATCAAGATTTTCAGGATGAAATGTATGCTTGTATTAATCCTGCAATTTCCATTTAAAACACAGCACTGGTTTGATTAATAGGGCTTGATTCAGAATAATTATATGGCAAGTATGCAGGGTATAGGGAAACCACAGCTGTGACCAGCAGCGAAAGCCTTGTGGGAGAAGAGGTCAAAAGGAAGCAATGGCCATGACTGAGGTGATGAATTCTTTGGCTTTTTTTTTCTCATGCAATTAATGAGCAAGACTTCTATTAATTTGACACCCCCAGAGCCTTGACTGGTCAGATGTGTCAGGGTCAAGGGTCATGGGTCCATACAAGAGGTCAGCATTGTAGCAGTTTGAATTTAAAATAGTCAAGCTTAAAAAAAATGAAATTGAAATGGCCATTCTACATATGTGGTATAGAGGAAAAAGCTCACTTTGCTTTCATAATAGGCTTGGTCTTTTCAGATTATACGACTGTTCGTGGTGTATTTTAATTCACAGTAATCAATCTAGGTTTCTGCGGTTGAACATCCAATAAAAGAAAATCAATGTAGTCTCTACAAGGGAAGACAAACAATGCTAGCTTTTACTAAGGGGATTATAGGTTAACATTTATTCAGTGCATTGTAATGTGATGTCAAGTGGTATAAAATCAACCCAACAATCCATTACCACCAGTTACAGGCTGATGTCATGCAAATTGACTATTCATAGAACTTATTAAATCATGCCTGTGTGCAGGAATAATACATTTTTCTACTGCTACTGAACCTTAAAACACTGCATTTTATATCAAAGAGATACAGCGACATCAGATATGTTTTAATATACTGCACAAATATTTTGCTTACATTTCTATACATTATTTGATCTTAAAGTATAAATAAAAGAAGATATGCCTAATTCTTTGGAAATATGTTTAAGCATTCTAAAAATATGTTTTCATGAATCATAATATACATGTACACTGGAGTGATTGAATATATCGGCATGCATCAAGTAAAACAGTTACTATGACAATGTATACTCAGAATTGTCATTAAATGCGCTATACTGCATTCATACATACATTTCTATATTTGGGGATGGAGATTATTTCAATTGAAATTATTTAGATGCAGTTTCAAACTCAACTCTGATCTAATATCAAATACAGACCCATTTCACATGCATCTTCATAGACACCTAGGTTTTAAAAAATACATCACAGCTGTTTTATGTAAGGTATTTTGCCAGACAGTGATATAATAAGGGTCTTTTTTTTATTATATGTATAAGCCATCATTATCTAAGGCATACCTGTGGTTTGTATAATGTTCATGTAGTTGCAAATGGAATAAAAGTCCTCAACAGAAAAAAATATGTATAACAATGAATATGAATTTACATTTTGCAATGTAATATTCTTTATTAAACAGTTATTACATTGTGAATTTTAATTGTATATAGCAGATTCGTAAGGCCTATTTAAGCAAAAACTCCCAGAATGAACCATTTTCATATTAAGTTGCCTATTAAAGAATCTCACCAAACTGAAATATATATATATATATATATATATAGATCAGTGAATATTGTTCTTTAACATCTTTTCCCATGAGCCACCATTTAGTGAGGGGCTGTGTGCTCCCTCAGAGATCAGCTGACAGGAAATAATGCAGCTTTAACTGTAACAGGAAGTAGTGTGGGAGCAAAAAGCAGAACCTTGCCCATTGATTGGCTCATGTGACATAACATGTATGTGTGCCTTGGCTTGTTTGTGGGCACTGTAAATCCTATGATCCCAGGTGGCGGCCCTTAATTCTTAAAATGGCAATTTTCTATTTCAGGTTTGCTGGAACTCACACATAGGAAAAAATGTTTGCAAATAGCAAATTTTTCTGTTAAAGGCTTTATTACATTCCCTCCTTAGAGAGAAATATTATAAAAGTAAATGGAAAACAATTTGCATTAATAAGAAGAAACATTTTGCAATGTAATATTCTTTATCAGATAATTATTTATTTGCAAATTTTAATGGTGAAAAGTGTATTTTTAATACCCGCTTTTGGACTTTTTGATAGGACTTTTTGATTAAGA
This sequence comes from Xenopus tropicalis, assembly GCF_000004195.4. NCBI lineage: Eukaryota > Metazoa > Chordata > Amphibia > Anura > Pipidae > Xenopus > Xenopus tropicalis. The sequence continues at coordinate 178,428,927 of NC_030677.2, read as the reverse complement.
ATAATGATGAGCGAATCTGTCCCGTTTATCTTCGCCATAAAATTCACAAAATGGCAAGAAAATTCGTGAAATGGCGAAAAATTAGCGGAACGCATTTGTCACGAAATTTTTTTGTCGCCCACGGCTATTTTTTTGACGCCCACATCTATTTTTTGTCGCCGCGACTATTTTTTTGTAGCCTGCGTCCAATTCTGACGCGACCATGGCCTACTTTTGATGCGACCGCTCCTTTTTTTGACACACCCGCATCTATTTTGACCACACCCAAATTTGATGCATGACAAAAAAAATTCCACACAACAAATTTTTCCACGGCGAATTTTCACGGAAGTTTTGCGAAACAATGGCGAAATGTGGAAATTTGCTGCGAATCCATGCCTGGCGAAAAAATTTGCTCATCACTAATTAAGAATGATTTTTTTACATATGCACAGGTGCAAACTATTACATTTGCAATTTTTCTTTCACTGGCTTATGGGGTCACTTAATACTTTGTACAGGTATAGGACCCATTATCCAGAATGCTCGGGACCAAGGGTATTCCAGATAAGGGGTCTTTCCGTAATTTGGATCTCAACACCTTAAGTCTACTAAAAAATCAATAAAACATTAATTAAACCCAACAGGATTGTTTTGCATCCAGTAAGGATTATTTATATCTTAGTTGGGATCAATTCCAAGGTACCATTTTATTTCTACATAGAAAAAGGAAATCAGTTTTAAAATTCTGAATTATTTGATTAGAATGGAGTCTATGGGAGACGGGCTTTCCAGCTTTCTGGATAACAGGTTTCCGGATAAGGGGTCCGATACCTGTATTTATAAATTTATTTATACATTTGTGATTCTCTGTAAAGATTTGTGAAACAGTGAAAATGTTGCTTGTCAAAAAAAACTGTTGCATGTAAAAAAAAATGATGCACGCAACTTTTTTTGACATGCTACTTTTTTTACACGGGCGACAATTATTTGTTGTGTGGCGAATTTTTCTATGCCAATGGCAGAATGCAGAAATTTGCAGCGAATCCATGCATGGCGAGTTATTTCGACCATCCCTATCAATATGTTTTACTATATTTACTTTTATTACATTCCCCCATAGAATTGAAGTAAAAATAATGAGATTATTAAGATATAGAAATGTGCAAATCTGTCCTGTTTCGATTCACCGAACAATTGGCAAAACAATTAAAAATTTACTACATGGGCTTTTTTATCAAAAACCTCCTCATGGAACAAAACATGTTTTTATATATGTAATTCTCCAGCATTCCAGAGTAATAATTAAAAAAAGTGCATAATGTATCGATATAGCTGTTAAATACAATGCAAACTAATAATGTTATTTATAGAGATATGCCAGATGTTTCACTAAAGAGATGGGTTATCTGCGTCTGTCCATTTACTGCAGAAAATGATTCATGGCAATCGATTACATTATCTATATGTGTTTATATGAAGACCAATTCACCGCTTACCTAATAAAACATCAGGAATTCTGCAGCGCTAGGTTTAAAGGGCTTACATAGGCCATTTCTTGATAGATAACTAAAATTTGCTACATATTGATAGGCAAAGAGAACTGGTCACATAAGCAAAACAGTTGACATTTCCCACTTGGGACCAAAAAATTATGTCAAACATCTAAATCCATTGTTTTTCCTTTGCGGTGGGGCATGTACAAGCGATCATACACTTCACTTACAATTAAAAAAAATATATTGTGTTTGGGCATTGTAATTTAGTAATACTATAATAGCAAAAAGTCTCTTTAAAAAAATATGTATGCAATTTTGTGCACTTCTAATTTGGTTTACTGCAGTTTTCACTTTCTTCATATATTCAATTTAATACCTTTAGGGTTTTTAGATCAACTGAAAGTCAGCAACCCAAGGGTTAATTTAAACAAGAAGTGCATAGACTTGGCATTTACAGTGCATAGAATTGGCAATTACAATGGTCATGGACACACTTTGGGGGAGATTTAACAATCCACGAACGGTCCGATCGTTTGTTCGATCGGACCGTTCGTGTTTTCTGCGTCTTTTCCGTACCTTGAGTATTTTCGCCGATTTTTTTGTTATTTAGCACGACTTTTTCATACTGTGCATAAAAAACGCGAAAAATCGTATTGTCGAAACGAGTATGAAAGTTTCGGATTCATTCAAGCTTCGGTATCGTGACTTTCCTTGGGCCAGGTTGGAGCTGCAGAGTGCCATTGAGCCCTATGGGAGACTTTCCTTCGGCCAGGTTGGAGCTGCAGAGTGCCATTGAGCCCTATGGGAGACTTTCCTTGGGCCGGGTTGGAGCTGCAGAGTGCCATTGAGCCCTATGGGAGACTTTCCTTGGGCCAGGTTGGAGCTGCAGAGTGCCATTGAGCCCTATGGGAGGCTTCCAAAATCGTGCACTGAAGGATCAAAGTCAGAAAGGTTTTCCTGCATTTTACGATCGTACGGATACGAAAATTTTGTGACTTTCTGATCGCCAATACGATATTATTGTGAGTAATACAATTTTTTCGGAAGCATATTCGTGATATTTGCGATCATCAGAAATTATCGTATCCAATCTGAATTTTTCCCATTCGGGATTCAAACTCGTGTTTTAATGAATCGGCCCCTTGGTCTTTAAAAGCCTGTTGAGCTGAAGCATACCTAGCAGTATAACACTATCTAAAACTATGTTCACATGTCAAAAGTCACAAGTGCTCAGAGGACTAGTCTGAATCAGTTTATAAAAAATAATTTTTGGGGGGTTTAGATTTGGGGGTTTGAGGGGCATTTTGACTTAGTTAGGGCATGGGTCTACAATAGTGATGAGCAAATCTGTCCCATTTCGCCAAAAAATTTGCAAAACTGGTTACAAATTCAGGAAATTGCAAAAGAATTTGCAGAATTTGTGCAATAGAGAGATAAATAAACATTGAGTAAGATAATTGGTGGCCATGAAATGCTTGGTATATTGAGGACTGAAAAATTGTACAACTCAATAATTCTGTTTAAATAAGAACTAAATCCTCCCACCAAACCTTAGACTCCCTCCACCAGAGAAACAGCAAGTTTTCCTGTATGTGGACCTGCTATAAAACTGCAGAGTTGCACGGCAGAGTTCACAGGCGCCATATTGCCCTGTCTTCTGGTCCTTTTCTGTTAGTTTATCAATACAGATCTGGAACATGCCCAGTTGAAGCTAGGTCCAAAATCAGCTATGGATGCTCCTGTGGGATTTGTGTTAGCGATCCAGCCTCTGTGTCATAATCGTTATCTTCTTTCCAAGCCCTAAGTACAAAGTATACCAAATAATAAAATTTTGCCCTATCAGAATTGGGGAGGTGTTCTAAGACATTTGTGCAATCTCTATCACAAGAAATGTGATGGCATCACAGTATAAAGTACTCTATATTCACAGACCCACCACAAAAATAAAATATTTCTTCTGCTTCTAAATTCATTTAGGTTATTGGTTGGGATAGTTTATTAATATTAATAATATAATTTACTAGCATATGTGATGTTATCATTATTTTTTTTTTCCATTTCATTCCACCTTCAGGACTTGTTGCTGTATCCAGGAACCTGAATAAAAGCATAAATTCATTAATTGTTACATCATATTTCCCATGGCTAGACAAATGTAAAAAGCAGCCAGAAAGGTATATACATCACCGTTACAACCATTGGCGATGTTTCCACATCTTTACACGGTGAAGGCCATAAAATGTTGTCAGCAGGGTATTATGAAATTATTGTTAGCTGCGGATTTTCTGATATATGAAACCAGTCACAGGTGATTTAACAACAAGACTTGAGTAGCACTTATTATATCTGCTGCTTGAGAGTGTGAATGATTACTTCAGCAGAAAGAAAAAACATTTCTATGGCATAAGACATGCTTGTAGTATTGATTTGGTTTCTCAGAAGTCTCCTCTTAGGATGCAGAGTGCCATAAAACATGCACAAACATCATTCAGTTCCCCCGTCCTGCATTTTTTTTTTCTTATCCCTGGAAAAGAGTCTGGAGATTTAACAAAAGAGCTTTTATTTCCAGTTAAGTAGATAAAGCTTTAGACTTGACACAAGGGGAGACAGCAATGCAGATGTGGTGACCTTTATCCCAACATCTAGATGTTACACTAAAATTGCCACAAGAGAACATTATCTGCTGAGATCTACAGTAAACTCATGTGTTCTACACAAGGGATATTCCCTGTTAAACACCAGGACTTCATTTCTTTTATAAATATGAATTGGTTATGAGATTATGACACACGACCAATTACCCAATTGATTATTATTTTTATTTCTCCTTTACATTCAAAAATAATATATGGGCAAATTTAGAAATGTGTGAGAAAATGTTAACATTAAGGTTAATTGCATGTATAATGAAATGCAATTGTCTTTGGGTGCCTAGATGGTGAATTAATGTTAATGACTAAAAATCTATCTATGTAATGGAAAGCCTGGGAGCAGAATGTGTGGACCAGTAAATGTACATGTATAAAATCTGCTATACACTTCAAAATATGAAAGGATGTTTTTTAAAAAATGTTAAGAATCAGTTTTATATCTCACATTTGTATATTTTAAGACTCCTATCCAATGTCCTGTGCTAAATCATCATAAAACAGTTTTCTGTTCCCAAGAATACTGCCCTATATATACTATATATATATATATATATATATACAGTATATACATATACAGGTATGTATATATATACATATATGTGTTGTACTATAGTGTTAGGTGAGGGGGAGATAAAATCAACCTCTAGGGATTATTTTAAACTTGCTAGGGTTGGGATTTGATGAATGGGTAGCTTCTCGCAATAAAGTGCCACAGTAAACAATAACAGTCCTTATGAAATGGATATGCAATGACAATGTTGCAAGCTGTCAGTCTTAACTGAATATGCAGGTCCCTAACTTAATTATGCTGTGATATAAACCAAATATACCTTCTGGAGCACTAAAACATTATTTTGTCTAGACCTGTACTTAAGGGCAAATAGCCATTACTTGTGTACTCTTGCCTTCCAATTTGTGCCTGTATGTTACCCAAGCACCTAGATATCTGCCAAAAATGCATGACTTGGGCAGGGCCAAATACCTGCCCTCTTTTGCCCAAAACTACTGGCCTAGAAATAATAACCACTTACAACTTATCCTTCGTTTGAAATTATATTGGCCACAGCTTTATTACATGACATAAGCAATAAAATACATAATCATAAATATAAATAACAAGTAAATAATAACAGTGTTAACAAGTATGTTAACAAATATTAAACAGTAATACTTTGAGCTCTAAAGTCCCTGGCAATGGACCAAACTAAGTGCATGACAACCGTACCGGCCACCAGCCTCTCGTGCCTTTTAGCATGGTGGGTACGCAGGATTGCATGCTTCAACCAAGGTATCAATATATATATATAACGTAACACCTCCCAGAGACCCATCCCTCTTAGAGAGGAAACATCAAAAACCATGTGCCATTGAACAAGTGGGACTTGCTAAACTCAGCACTGCCAACAAAATCTATCTCCATTGCCAGGGACCCACTGCCCGGCTGTGATAACGGGCCATCCTCCCATTACTCTTGCCTCACAATATCCCCAAAATACTCACCTTCTTTGGTCAACTTAACCTGTATCCGATTACCCAGGCCATGAACGGATCGAAAGCATCCACATGCGTTTTATTCGTAACGATCGGTATTTTGCAATTTTTTCATTGCAAAAGTCGCGACAATTCGCTCAAGTCGTAACAGCTAAGAAAAAAGCCGCGACAATTCACACAAGTCGTAACATCTACGGAAAAGTTGCGACAATTCACGAAAAAGTCGCGACGGTGATGAAAAAATTGCAAAAAATACGAAAAAGTCTCAAAATGTTCGTTTCCAATCCAATTTTTTCCCATTCGGGATTTGGATTCGTGGATTAGTAAATCAGCCCCAAAGGGTAACAATGGGAGGGTGGGTGGGAATGCGCCTGCTTCAAATTCCCTATGCTCCACCCCCGAATGCTAAATAATTTAGCCCCAGCTATTAACCCCTGTCTGGCAGTTTGTCCTGCCCATTCATGTGCCCTTATTCAGCAATTGCTGTATCGGGCTTCCCTGTCTTGTGTTTTTTGGCAGGTGCAGGCACAAGTAGAAGTTTTTTCAAATGTAAGGGCGTATTTTTGGCAAGTTTTTTATTCGCTTGCCGAGAATATGCAACACATGGAATTAGCCTAAGACACTGAGTCTTAGGGGCACATTTACTAACCCACGAACGGGCCGAATGCTTCCGATTGCGTTTTTTTCGTAATGATCGGTATTTTGCGATTTTTTCGGAAAATTATCGCAACTTTTTCGTTACCAATACGATTTTTGCGAAAAAACGCGAGTTTTTCGTAGCCATTCCGAAAGTTGTGATTTTTTCGTAGCGTTAAAACTTGCGCAAAAAGTTGCGATTTTTTCGTAGTGTTAAAACTTGCGCGAAACGTCGCGCCTTTTAAGTTTTAACGCTACGAAAAAAGCGCAACTTTTCGCGCAAGTTTTAACGCTACGAAAAAATCGCAACTTTCGGAATGGCTACGAAAAACTCATGTTTTTTCGCGCAAATCGTATTGGTAACGAAAAAGTCGCGATAATTTCCGAAAAGTCGTAAAGGCGCCGAAAAAATCGCAAAAAATACGAAAAAGTCGCAAAATGTTCGTTTTCCAATCGGAATTTTTCCAATTCGGTCGGAATTCATGTCTTAGTAAATCAGCCCCTTACTGATGCAGCCTAAAGAAGCCACAAGAGGATCTCAGTAATATTTCTTAGGGCCTTTTTATGAAATTCTCAAATGATGGTGAATCCAGTTGCCTATGAATGCCTTTGCAAAAGTGCACGTACTAGAGGCAAGAGAAAGTAAACATCTGACCTGACTTCAAGGGATAATCCCAAATAATTATCCCAAAGAAAGACTTTAATATCATGTGTAAGGACTAGCTATAACATTTTTTGTTAATGAATACCTGCTACTTCGTAGAAGGAATGAAGAAGACAATCATTGGATTACAGTCACCTAGGCAAGCAAATAAGTGGCTTTTATAAAATATTCTTTTTAAATACTACAAATTGTAGTAGAAATGCACTACTGATGAAAATTCAAGGTGTAGGGGAAGACACCAGAAATAAACAGATACATAAAAAAATCCAGATACATAAGAACATTAAATCACAGAAGTCTAATTACAGAAATACCATACAAGAAAATAAAATTAAAGCCCAATAATAAGAACATAAGCACGGATACAGGAGCTAACTCTGTAAGTGTTCAAATTAAGCAGATGCTAAAAAAATTATGTAAAATGAAGCTTATATCAAATGTATAGACAGAGACCAGAAGATGTGAGACTTGAAACTCCAACAGGGAAAAAAAGAGCATCTTTTAGAGAACCATTAAATGCGTGGCTATTAAAAGCCTGAAGCTGATATGAATAGCCCCACCTGTAGTCTGTATCCCTGATTACTTACCTTGGACATAATTATACTTCTACAGATCCCCATTAACCTGTGCCTTTGATCTCTGCAGTATGATGATATGCAAAGCCATGATCTATTCCTATTGGTTAGGATTTTGATAACTATATGCAGAGTTCTGAAGGAGCAAAACTCTATTGAAGATTTTCTCAAGCTATGAGCAAATCCAGCTCAAAATACAAATTAAAAAACACGTATCAAGCAAAGTGCTTCATTTAGGTGTAAGGCCTATAAGAAAACATTAGTCCACGGAAATTCTGAAGGTCTGCAACTGACCTTTCTTTGGTTTTAATCACAGAAACTTGACAGCTTAATAAGCTGAAGGTGTGGGATTGAAGTCTAACTTAATAAGGCCCTCGGCAGAGCCTTGGTCACCTTTGATTGCTCCATAAGTCTCAGCACATCTGGTATTCTGTCCTTGGTAGCTAAATGTTACTGTAACTTTTTCATAAAAAGCCATTTCTGTAGAAGAATGATGCAGCAGTCTAGATTTCTATAATATTCTGCAGCTTCAGCTTTTCTTGTGCAGTTATATTGCATATATAAAATGAAAATACAATCTCTTTTGTAAAATACAGGAGATTACTTATGTATTTATACCACTGCACGCAATTATGGCCCACCATTCAATTTCAGTGATTGGTCTTGTAATTGGTTGGCTAAATAACGTCTTACAAGCAAACAAAATTAAAAAGTGATATTTAAATTGTAGTTGGAAATACATGGCCTCGCTGTGAATTCTTATAAGATTGAAAGAATCCCTTGTGTACATACATACACTTGTATGTTTGTTTTTGTGTATGTGTAGCGTGAAATATTTATGACCAGCTATGGTGGTGTTCAGCAGGCATCTCCATTTATTAGCTGAAATGACAAGACATATCATGCTGTTACTCTTATATATACACTCCAAAATGTATTTTAATGCTACTGTCATCTTAAAATTCATTGAAAAGAATGGGTAAGAACATCTTATTTAGGTCAGTGCCACACAGGTGACAAAGCCACGTGGCGTGACCCTGTTGGATGTAATTAGCTACAGATAGGGTCCCTCAAGGAGTAATGTTATAGCCCACAGTAAATGTCATGACTTACACAAGTCTGCTGAGAGTAACATCTAAAAATTAGATTCTAGCAAAATCCCTCAACAAAAAATCTTCCCCAAGCAACATGCAGTTTTAATGATAAAAAAAAAAATGTTACAGTTTGCTTACCCGGATAAGTGTGGCTTTCTGTATAGATATGTATATGTAAAGGAAAGCCCTGGAGCGATAAACACAGGGGCTGCATGACAAGGGATCCGAATGACCAGCAGCCAGATTACACTGGTTTATGTTAAAGGCCACCGATCACCCCTATATTGTTTCCCCTACCAGAGGTGCGGGCTAATAGAGCCTGCACTCCTGTTGGGGGAAACGATAGTTTTTTTTTTAAAAAAAATAACCTTACCCCCCCCTCTACCCGCACCGGGAGGGAGCTACTGGTGTGGGCTGTCATGTCGGGTGGCGCACATGCACATAATAAGTGAACTATAGAAATCCAGCCTGGGACACTGAGCTGCTGCTACTGCAACTAATTAGAGTATACAGAGAGCTGGAATTAGAGTAAACGGAGAGCTGTAGTTGGAGTATACAGAGAGGGTGGAGGGGAATAGGGCAAATCCCGAATACAGTAACTTTCCCATGCTTTGCTTTAATAAGTCTGTGCATTGCATGGTATTTATGTAGATACTCGATTCAGCAGCCTGTAGTCAGAATCTTACCTCTAATTTTACTAGGCTTTATTGAGTTACGGATTTCAGCTATAGAGGTTGGGTGGCTGGCATGTCAGGGAACCCAGGAAGGCTGATGGTGGTTGATTATTGACAAGCATTCCCTCTGGAAAATGGTTTGTATAAAACCCACAGCGCCTGCAAAACACCTTACACCTAGCACAATGTCGCTTGCAGTTTCACGCACTCAGCTTGCATATCAATTGGGGAGTAGATTATATCATACAGGCCTGCTTATTGTAGCTTCCCTTTGCGTGCCAGGGGGTAGAGGGAGATTTATTATATCTGTATATTTAAGCTGATCACTTAGCTCCCCGGCACAATGCTAGCCTTTATTTCATAGATTAGCTTTGATTTCCTGGGCAGAAAGCAGTTCCCCGTTGTCAATATAGAATTTAATGGTCACCTGGGGGTTGAGGGATCAAGGAGTAAGGGTAAGAACAAGCGAGAAACTAATAGCCCCCATTCCTGACAAGGTTATCATTTCTTTCTGTGACTAGTTGTCACTACAGTGACCATAATATCAAAGCATAAGAAAAAGTTGTGGGTTGATCTTTCCCTCTGAGCTGGGCACTTATGAGCTTGGCCAGAGGGAGGTCTCTACAAAAGGGATGGGCTGAGACGAAAGCAGCATAGTAAAGTGGACGATTGGCCTTACCCTTGGAACTGGGGTCTCTGAGCTGGGTCTCCACAGCCGTGTCTATTATAAAAATTGATTTGTATTTAATGTTGATGTTCCTGAGCAATTGCAACATCACTAATACTGTGGCTGCTATTATTTCCAAATGATAATTTGCCACACATTTTAATTGGGTAGATAGTCACTGTTGGCACACACACACACATACGAGTTAGGCTTTTGGATCCTGCATTTGGGTTAATTGGAACCAGTTAAAAAAATGTAAAACCCTCATGTCACGCTGTTTTGGGCCTATTCATTAAAAGCGTGATCATGTTTTTTTTGCTGAAAAATTCTGTAAAAGAAAACACAATCTAGAATTTTCTTGTAGAAAATTGTGCTATATGCCTGGGAACAAAACACAACCAATCAGAAGACAATATTTACTAGTTAGCTGTTTGAATGCAAATGTTTAATTGGTTGCTATGGGTTACTAGACCTTGTCAGACTTGTCACTTTTATAACAACAGCCCTCCTTAAAAGTCCTTGTTATAATGGCTGTTATTTCCTGAGTTAGCAACATAAACTATAACATTTTTAAAGTAAAGTATACTTATTTTTTTCACTTTTCTCTTGGCATAAGCTATTATAAAAGACAAAGTAAGCTGATTCATAAGGAAGCGTTTGTTTATTGTGCAGTCAACATCATTTAAAAACTTTATGCAGGTACTTTAAGCATCCATTTAGTGTGATTTATGCAATGTATGTTATTTAACATGGATTTCTATCCCATTACTTTTTGCTAAATTATAGCAATATTAAAACATGTCTTAAATGAAATATATTGAACATCAAGTTCCTCTGTTAAGTTTAAAATATTTAGAGTATGACAGAAAAGTATTTCTGCTTATAAATAACTTGTATTTGGACATTTTTCAAAAATATTATCTCTTGATTACCGTTTCACTTGAAGGTATTTAAAAACAGATTGCACTTTATCTTCAGTTTTCCGCTTTTTGTTTTTCCAAACAATATGCTAATTTAAAGCTTTGTTTATTGTGTTTTATAAAATGTAATTTTTTTTATGTTGAAATGATTGCTAAAGGACTTTAGGAATACTGTGAGGTTTTTATGTATGTTTTTGCTTGAATATAGTAGGGCACTTCATGTCTAAGTGGGAGTTATACTTTGGCACAGCAGTAGCAATGTACATGGTGCCCTAATGCCATACATCTGAAGCCTTTAGTAACAAATAATGGGACCCAGTGACCCATAGGAATGTAGGGAAGCAGGGCTTGACAACGCTAGGAGGCCCCCTCCCCTTTCCCCCTTCCCCCTTCTGTTGCGGGAGGCTATTGGAGGTGGTTTTCCCAGGCTTAGGAAAAAGGGGAGGCTCCAGGGATAACTCACCAGTTCTGGTGCAGCAGGCGCGAGGATCACCGGTGGGACCAGCGTTCCCCACCCCACACCACCCCCCACCTTTTTTTTGGGCAACAGAATTATTCGCAGAGTGGTTTGACCCTGAGCCCAAAAGGGACTGAAATAGGTAGTTGAAAAGGCGAATGGGTAGACCTGGGGTCCTGGGAAAGGTGGCAGCCTAAGATGGGGTCTTGAAAAAGATAGCTGGAACCAGGCTTTAGGCTCCGGGTCAGGGCAGTCCTCTGAGATGATGTTTTTCTAAGGTTAATGCGTGTGGTACAAACAGTTTACAATAAGTTTTGGACGGCTGTACTTGGTAACTATGTTAAGCAATTTAAATAAACAACTGTGGCCTTCTCTTTCCAAAAGCTGTGTGGGTAAAGGGGACCGGGGGTCTAGGCAGACATCGATGCTGCACTTGTCAAGGATGTGCTAGCTCTTCTACATGTGTGACATCTAGTTGGCTCATTTTGTTTAGGGAAATCTCAAAAAGGATTCTGACTTTAATTGAAGCAGCAGTCACAGATAAAGCACGTCTTCGTCTTCTCTGTCTGTGGTTGGTGCATTAAGTATTATTGACTAATCTAGATGACTATTTAGAATACAGGAGCTAAGTGGCAAACTGACAGTACTTGAGAATTCATCAAATGCTAGAAACTGCAGATAAAGTAGAGGCATATATACAAGTAGGCAGGTCTTTGACTGATGAAAGGGTAACAACCATAGGAAGGCTAATTCTGAGCTGACCTATCTTGGAAGATTTGCAATTTTTTCATGAAAATGTTCAGCAACTCAGTAAATGTACAAGTACTGAACCATTTATTCTTTTACCTTTGACATGGAATGAAGCTGACCTTGTGGAGATAACGAGTCCCTGTTTGGTCTAACAAGAAAATATAGAGAATGTAAGTACGTACAGTATAATTTTATTTATAAAGCACTACAAGAATACACAGTGCTGTACAATCTTACAATATACACAGTTATACTCGGGGAGGACAAGTTTTATAATAAATACAATAAATAAGTATAAATACAAAGAACTTAAGTGCCATTTAGTATGAGACATAGTAGGAATGAGGTCCCTGCCCATAGAGCTTACAGTCTATGTGAGGTGATACCATTTATTAAGTAGATTAAAAAAATGCAACCAAGGGACTACTTAGGTCCCTGCTTCAGGGCTTTTTACCACTTTCTCAAGAGGTAACTAGTGTGTCTTACTAGAAACATATATAATCCTAACCTTAGTCGGTCCTATGCAGAACTAATCTTTAATTGTCATTGACTTCAGTCGTGCATGAGATAAAATAAAGCCAACGTCTCTGTCTTCTATGGGTCTGGTGAATTTCTTCAGTACGGAAATGTATATGATAGCAACAACCAGTAGAAGCAGTATAGGCTATCATTAGAACATTAGTTTGGGTACCCTGCTCATCCCAACAGAGTTCTAGACTGAGTATTGTATCCTAGGTTCTAAGGTTCAACATACAGTGAAAAGAGTGGAAAGTTTATGGAGAGGGGATAACCCAGTAGCCATATAACACATACAGTAGGTAGCAACTACTGTGTTACAGGGTCATAGAGGAACCTAAACAATGATTGTCAGTCTCTCAATTAAATCATATTGTAGATTCTCATATTTGGAGAAGACAATAAGGGGGCTGTTTATCAACATTCTTATTTTATGTTTTGCAATTCTAATTTTTTTACACTAAAAATCATGCATTTAGATTATGGTTCAACAAATTCAAATTTTTGTTATCTATTAAATGAAAAAAAAGTTAAAAATTCAAATGCAAAACTTCAGCATCTGAAAGCTTGTGAGGTCATGTAGAAGCCAATGGGACCTGTCATAGGCAAAAACAAAACTATTTATTTAATTCAACTTTTTTGAAAAAAAATTTCAGATTGTAGAACAATAAAAAAAAATGTAAAACACAAATTCAGATTTTTTAATAAATAAGCTAACATTCCCTTTTTTTTAAATTGAGTTTATAAGAAGTAGGAATTTTGTTAATTAGGCCTCTAAACTATATAGATGAGGAATCAGAGTCTGATAATTGCTTGTTAATGAAAACAACAAACACTGCAGATAAAAAAGGACAGGTGAGGTTAATAATGGATAACGATGAAGTCATGCACAATAGCCATGTAACAAACACACTCTAGTATTTTGAAAGATATCACTGTAGGCAAGTTAGCAATGGAAAAGGGTTTAGAAATATTAGTACTTAAAAGTCTTGGTTACCAAACTCCCATACCAGAGAGCATCAGGAAAACAGAAATAACATGTATAAAATGGCATTTGATTCATGGGAGGAAGGCACTACCTGCAAGCGATATGTATGTTCTTTCTGTGTCTGCCTGGGTTTCCTTTGGGTATTTGGTTGGCTTCCCACCCTCCAGAAACATACAGCCAGGCTAATTGGCTCCTGATAAAATTCACTATGTGTGAATGTGAAATTTAGACTGTAAGCACCACTGAGGTAGGGAATGATAAAAAAATAATTGTAAAGTGTTGTGTAATTGTGTCTGGGCTATAAATATAATAATATATTTAAAAGGAAGAATTATGTACATAAAAAAGTTGGTTGTCCTGAAATCCATTTACGCTAGCCTCCTGCAAACAACATTTATTTGAGAAAATATATTTCTGTTTTAATTTGAGTGTCATTCACATTTGAAAATGCATTCAGTAAGATGGTTGGTATGTGCTTTGCAACAAGCTCTGGATATTTCCTATGTTAGTAATCAAACATATGCAAAAATGAAGTATTGATGCCAGAGTTAATAACTCAACTCTCACAAGAGCAGGTAAATTTTAAGATTGCTCATTACTAATGATTTCTATTTCAATCCCTGCATATTACAAGAAGCAGCTGCTCTCTTGTGTGTCTCTAATTGAAGAAATATATGTATTGCCAAATCAAGGGTACTTGCTGTCAATGGATGATACCTTTCATTTTCAGTGCAATCAAAAGTAAAAGATATCAGATCAAGAGCTACCTGTCAATTCATGTCATGTTTATAGCAAGGAGAAATATTTTATAGATATTTTAAATATTATGCAAGGTGAGAAATCTCTTCAAATATTTATTATGTTCTAGATTCTCATTATAAATTATGAGCTGCTGGCAGTAAATTTACTAGAAGCACATGCATAATCAATATTCAGATTATTTTGTAGTATTTATTTTATTTTGGTAGCAGTTTAACAGGCCTTTAGCCTTTGGCCTTTGGGAAGAGCTTGTAAACAATTTGGAGCAGGGGTTCAGAATGGATCTTTCTCTAGTGTCTTTCTTTGGAATTCTAGGTACAAGTATGGGACCTGTTATCCAGAATACTCGGGACTAGTTATGGGTGAAATTATTTGACAGGCATGGATTTGCTGCGAATTTCCGCATTTGATGGATTTTTTGCAAAATTCGCCGTGGAAAAATTTGATCTGCATCAAAAATTTGACACTTGCATTAAAAAAATGGTTGCGCACGTCGCGCTGTCATTTTTTTTGATGTGCACGTCAAAACATTGTCATGCGTGACTATATTTTTTGATGCGCAACATTTTCACCATTTTGTGGATTTTACGCCATTTTGCGAATCTTTTTAATGCCTTGCAAATTTTACGGCAAAGGAAAATGGCACAGATTCGCTCATCCCTACTCGGATAAGGGGTCTTTCCATAATTTGGATCTCCATACCTTAGGTCTACTATAAAATCAGTTAAGCATTAAAAAAAAACTCAATAGGCTTGTTTTGCCTCCAATAAGGATTATTATTAAATACGAGGGACTGTTTAATTTCTCTGTTTTATTATAACAGAGAAAAAGGAAATCATTTTTAAAAATGTGAATTATTTGATTAAAATGGAGTCTAGGCATATAGAAGTTCTCTTAATTGAACCTTCTGCTAAATGGAAATGCAAGAGGGAATTAAGTACTAGCACCCTTCTCAAACCAATGGGGAACAGAGACTCCATTTTAGGGCACAAAGACCTGCAGCCACCTCCATGAGTACAGAACTGCCTGAACTGTTCCGTAGCAATATATTCACAGAGGACAAGAGGGGTAGCTGCACTCTGCATCTCATCCTTTATTTTCCTATATAAAGGAAAATAAAACAAAAATGTTTCCACGGACCGGGGGAGTTGCCTATATAGGTCCGATGGGTTCATTCGCGACTTCCTATGTGCGGTTTTTTTCCTACGCGCCGGTTGGTTGGAGAACCCTGCCCTAGACCATTGGGCAAATCTGTGTCCTAAAATATTATAACTGCCTGAATCCAATCTGCCTGTTTACTGTGGTTCACCACCTTTCTGACTTTGTTGGTCTTGAATATGAAGCATCTGTTATATTCCTACAAACAGACCATCCCTCATTTTCTCATCTACCAACCACATACACCAAACCAGAAGTCACAGCCACAGAATTGGTAATCTGAACTTAATGATATTGTAGTACACAGATGACTAGCTCATTCAAATTGCCTTGAACACCAAAGAAAGGTCTGCTCCATCAAACCATACACAGAAAGATTTAAGCAAATAGTGATGTGAGGTGTAAAATAAAGTGGTAGCACAGTAATCGATATGTATGTACAGGTATGGGATCCATTTTCCGGAAACCCGATATCCAGAAAGCTCCGAATTACGGAAAGCCCGTCTCCCATAGACTCCGTTTTTATCAAATTATTTAGATTTTTAAAATTGATTTCATTTTTCTCTGTAAAAATAAAACAGTGCTTTGTATTTACATAGTAACATAGTAACATAGTAAGTTGGGTTGAAAAAAGACATACGTTCATCAAGTTCAACCATAATGCCTATATATAACCTGCCTAACTACTAGTTATAATTAATCCTAAGATATAATTAATCCTTATTGGGGGCAAAACAATCCTATTGGGTTTAATTAATGTTTTATTGATTTTTTACTTAAGGTATCCAAATTACGGAAAGGTCCCTTATCCGGAATGTTCTTGGTCCCGTGGATTCTGGATAACGGGTCCTATACCTGTAAAAGTCAAGTAAGCATATGAGTAAAACCATGTAAATACTTTAAAAATGTTTTGTATATAACTGTACATGTACTTTAAATAAGCAGAACTAAGGAAGTGTGAAATGGATGAAATGAGGCACTAGTTCCATTGCATATAAACACACAGAATTTAGAGCGCCACCAGCATCACAAATGTACAAACACAACACAAATGTAAATGCAGATCCACTGTACCAACACAGTTTACAGTCAAATAAGGAAAAAATAATAATTTTGTTGGTAAATTGCTATGTGTAAAGCAGCAGTCAGTAGTGATGAGCGAATCTGTCTGGCGAAAATGTCGCACGTCAAAAAAAAATTGTCGCCCGTGACTATGCTTTTGTCGCCTGCGGCTATTCTTTTGTCGCCCACGGCTATTCTCTTGTCGCCCACGGCTATTCTTTTGTCGCCCGCGGTTATTCTTTTGTCGCACAGCTATTCTTTTTTGGCCGAGCAGCAAATTTTTCGACGGCTAATTTTTTCACCCATTTCGCGAAACAATCCGCCAACGGTGAAACGTGGAAATTCGCCGCAAATCCATGCCTGGCGAAACATTTCGCCCATCACTAGCAGTCAGCCATGTCACATCCATGTCACAAAAGTGCTTTAGTACAGATGCAATTCTGTCTGTGCATGCATGCCTTGTTATTCAGCCCCTGGTTCAAATGCTATCCTGAATACCTTACACTTTCTTCTCTTGGTGCTAGACTGCAGGTCTCTATCTAAGGGGTTTGCAGCTATGACTATTGATTTTTTTGTTTGAGCCTTATATGTTTTACTACATTTCTTATTGCTGTTTGCCCTGACCTTTTTAGTTTATTTACAATGAACAGGAACAGTTCACATGGCATAACACTAACTAGGATAAACACAGAGAAATCCATATAAAGCTAAGATCAGTGCTGAGAAATCTGTCTGTATAAACTTTATTACAGCAAGTGTAAAACTCAGTGTCTATGAAACAGCACCATGTAAAACTTAATGCACAAAATCATCAGCATTTAAACCTTAATACAGGTAGCACTGCATAGCATAAAGATAAATGCACACCAAACTGCATATCATAAAGATCAATGCAGATAAAACAGCGCAACATAAATATTAATGCAGGTAGAACACATCTTAACCTAAGCTTCAAAGGCTTAAATGGTATAATATAAAAGATATTATGGAAAAAAAATTGTGTATATATTCCATGTACATGCAGACTGCAGCTGCACAAATGCAATAGCACTATGAAGTGAAATGTTAACCAAGGTTTAAATAAGTGCATAATTATATGAAGTGTTTGGTTATAAATATTTGTACTTTAGCTGGTTTTCAGAGTATTGTTGCCTTTATTTACTTGCAATGAGTTCACTACAAGTAAATACCAGAAAAAATATAGCTTCATAAGATGGGAAATCCAGAATGCTGGGGACCTGGGGTTTTCCAGATAAGCGATCTTTCCTTAATTTTCCTCTCAATACCTCAATTCTGCTAAAAAAATAATTTAAACCTTAAAAAAACCCAACAGGATTGTTTTGCCTCCAGTAAGGATTAATTATATCTTAGTTGGGATCAAGTACAAGGTATTGTTTAATTATTACAGAGAAAAAGGAATTTAAAAAAAAAAATGTTAATTATTTCATTAAAATGGAGTCTATGGGAGATGGCTTTTCCTCAGTACTGAACTTTCTGGATAACGGGTTTCTGGGTAATGGGTCCCATACCTGTATTTAACATGTTGGAAACATAATTCCTGTAAAACTATATTCTTCCTGTGATTCTGCTAATGTCTACTTCAGTCCAAACTGCAGTAGATTCAAATTTGCTCCTTCTGCTTCTCCTGGTCCCCTTATAGCAAGACATGTTAGTTAGGATAGTAGCTATTTCTAGATAATCTTAAACTACACCCTGGGCAGGTGAGAAAAGACTTGAGAAAAGTCTGCTTCATTTATGAATCTCTTGTAGAAATGCAACCAGACAAAACAAAAACACACTGCTAAATCAGACAATAGGGACAACTATGCTTCAATATAGTCAGCACCAGGTCACCTCCAGAACCACCATAATAAAACTGTCCGGATATAAGTCAACAATTGGGAGTCCCCGAGTGTATTTGGTGCTAAACATCCAAACCAACCAAATCCTGGTCTGCAGTCCTTTATTGCTTGATAATTAATCTGGTAAAACCCCCACTGAATCACATCTATCCATGGTTTGTTTCATTTGATTGAATTAAGCCGTGAAAAAATCTTGAATGCAACAAATTCGCATTGACCGCGATTGACCAAAAAATTTGAAAATTTAAAAAATCTCGAAAACATCTCTTAGCTAGGACAGCTCCCATTGACTTCTATATAAACTTGCCAGCTTTTAGTTGCAGAAGTTCTACATTCAAATTTTCAGAAACCCTAATTGAAATGTGTGAGTTTAAGCTCAAAAGAAATTATTATTGCAGCAAAAATAAGAACTAGATGTTGATAAACCAGCCCCTTAGTGTAGGAGATTGCAACTGCATCCAAACCCTGGTCCAACAAACTGAAAAGGCTAGCATACTGTATGTGGGGGTATGGTATCACAATTTTTTATTTTAGTTTGACCCCTAGGCCTTCACCCAGAGAGATCATAGGTACCATTTAACAATGTCAGTTTTAGACTTTAGACTCTAGATACTATTCTAAGCTGATCCACAGCAGGATATAAAGATTTTAGAGAACTGACAGTAGCTCTGCCAAAACATATTTCTGTTTTATTATCTGATAGCAGCATAAAAATGTATTTAAACAAAAAAAAAGTACAATTAAACACAATATTGAAAAGAAAATTGTATTAAATGGTTTGTTACCAATTCAAACACAATTATTTGATATGTTTAGCAAATATACATATTTTTGTAAATTCTCTATGAAAATATTACAAAGAAACAATGGCAAGAGATATTCCTTTGTCTTGGCTGCATCAGTTATTTAGGTGCGCATTCGTTTTCTAATTTCTTTTTTCTGACAATGAGATGGCCATATAATGGCATATATGTGTACTGAGTTTTGTTTACCCTTTTTTAGCCTACTGAGAGTGTCAAAACTTCATGCCACTTATATGTTTTTATACTCTATACAGAATAAGTAAATGGCTGACTTATCATTCAGAGTTTAGCAAGCACTGCTTGAAGAAGGCCAGAAAGACTTGCAGAATTTGCAAATAGTCTATTAGACTTAAAGCTTAATGCTGACAAAAGTACTTAATATATTAAACTTGTTGACTATACTACAGGTAAGACATGTTCATAACTTAATATATAAAACATTTTACTATACAACAGGTAAAATGTGTTGATGGCAGTTTTTGGAGAAAATGTTTATTAAAAAAAGCAAAAAAAAAAAAAACACAGTCACAGAACAAGCTGAACAATCACAGTTCAGCTTGTATTAAATATATGTATGTATATATATATATACAAGAAACAAACAGAGCATACCCTATAAAGGCTCAAACGCCCAGGGTGCTGGCAAAAATAATAATAGTATACAGACAGTGAGCCGCACACACCAGGACTTTGCAAAAAATGAAAAGTTTATTTGAAAAAAAGGTCCAACATTTCGAGCACTGACTGTGCTCTTCCTCAGGGACAAACCCTGAGGAAGAGCACAGTCAGTGCTCAAAACGTTGGACTTTTTTTTCAAATAAACTTTTCATTTTTTGCAAAGTCCTGGTGTGTGCGGCTCACTGTCTGTATACTATGTATATATATATATATGAGTCTATTGATATTATAAATTAACTAAATAAAGGTTATATAATTTAAAATGTTCCCAGTCTGCAACTTTAACTTAGAGGTAATCAACATTTTATCAGTAGTTCAATATTTGGGTTGTGAGGAGTATCATGCATGCCAAGATTTATCTGGACAGACCTGATTTCAACCATGCTGTTTGACTACCTGTGTGTTAGTTCAGGGAGACAGTTTTGATAGTACTATGGTTCTAGTGGGTCACAGATGACATTTGTGCATGGTCAGACCAACCAACTATTCATACCTTCAGATATGAACATGAGGGGAGTCAAAATTTTTGTTTGAGAACATCAGCTGGTAAATGCATTTAATAGGGTATTGGGGGTGGGCTGCCCTCAGTAAATACATTTCTAAAGGCCAATTTCCAATTTGACCCAAAAGGAAAAATATGGCATAAGAATCAGTTAAACACTGTAAAATTGCCTTCAGAAAGCTTTGCCTAGTCCCATACAATTTAACAACTTTATCCTTTTTACTTTTCCATTCATACTCTTCAATAAAACAACAATATCCTATAGAATTCCTAGTTTTACCCATGCACTACTTTGTGAAATATATATATATTTTTATGTATTGCAAAGTCATTTAGAAAGTAGGGTCTTCACTACATTTATCTCCTGTGTAGGATAGGTTAAATCCCTGAACACCTTATATAACAACAAAAGTATTTAGTTAATATATTATATTATATTTTGTTTATAATGCTGAAACAGGCATTAATGAATATACAAATATGGATTTTGATTATAATTAATGCAAACATTGTGAGAGAGGGGTAATGGGACCCAACTTGCTAAAGCTTGTATTGTAGGGCAGATGGAACTGTTGGAATCTACAACTAGGAGAATCAGCACAGGATACATTACAAAACAATTGTGTGTGTGGATTTTAAGCAACTACCAATTAATAAAAGTATAATTACTATACACTTTAGCCATCTAAGTCAAGTTTGGCTGATAGCTGAACATGTATCAAGGTGTGTATGTATCTTTATAGCCCTGAATTGTATGTCCATTGAATTATGAATTATTTGCTAAAGGAGGCAAGGTCAATATTTTCTACTGCTGAATACTGCTTTCTTGTCCATGAAGGTTAATGTTGTTCTCACTGGTAAAATATCCCAGGTAATTAGAAGTATGAAAGCTTTTTTTTAGCAGAATTGAATATTGTATTCTCAAATATTTTTACTTTTCAAAAAATAATATTACATTTACTAGATGGGGAGAACAAGTGGTAGAAACATTTCAACGATACAAAAATGTTGATTGACAACAACAAGGTTTTTCAAGTCTATATGATGAAGTCCCAGGAAGCCATTGTTGGCATTATCGGCAAGGACACATTCCTTATTGTTGCAAAAAAACAGAAGGTTATGTTTTAGAGGACTTTTTCTTTGAATCCCTGAAACATTTAAGCCTGGATGTTTTGTAAAGCAGTAAAAGAATTGAGTGTGAGTCAAACTTGTTTATCAAGAGGATGGAAGAATAGACAACTCATTGCCCAGTATAGCCCAGTATAGCTGTATAGGTTTTTGGGGAATGATTCCTGGCAGCTGTTTTACCATATTAGGCTACATCTTCTCTTGGCTTCTTGCAAGGGACCCAGGCATACAGACTATAAACTGTAGCCATAACTCATATACTATATTTTAATATTGTACCTACAACTGACCCCAGGCAAAGCACTCTATCTTTATTTCAGCAATTCATCTAAATAATTTTCATACAATAAAAAAATGTTAATGCTCACCAGAATAAAGTCCAGGTGCATTCCCCTAAGCATGGGAAACAAGTCACAGTATCTGATACACAAATTAAAGCTGATCAAGTGACCAGGCAAATTTTTTTTATGTCTATTTAAAATCTGTGGCAAAGAATTATAGACCTAGGTTTGCTAGTGGAATTCTGTATATACCTGGCTACCTCAGAATGGTTTATGAAGATAAAAAGTGTACCTGGTGCACTCTTACCTTCCAATTTGTGCCTGTATGTTACACATCCACTTAGATTGTAAGCTCTATGGGACAGGGACCTCCTTCCTACTGTGTCTCATACCACATGGCACTTATTCCCTGTGCATTTATATATATATATATATATATATATATATATATATATATATATATATATTATAACACTTGTCCTCCCTGTGTGTAATTTTGTAAGATTGTACAGCACTGTGTACCCTTGTGGCGCTTTATAAATAAAGTTATACATACATACATACATACAAAAAAGAATTCAATAAAATTAGTGTATGTAAATTACAAAAGTAAGAAAAGTCACTGGGGCATGACCACACCAGCCTAGGGTAGTTTATGGCCGGCTGAGCAACCATCAACTTGTTCCCAGCAATCCCTTGAGGCAAGCCAGGCTTGGTGCATGCAGAGTCTTTACCTTTTCTTGATCATATTGAACCACTCTCTTAAGCCACTGTACAAAATGATATCAATTTACCACAGTGGGTTTTCTTTGTCATGCAATTTTGTGAATCTGACAATAGGAACCATTTGTGCTGGAGACAGCATAAGACATTAGTTCATGCTAGGTCCCCTTTAATATAGATGAGTCACATAAACATGATACTATTGTGAGTGCTAAAATTACATTATATAATTTTATTCTTGTTAGAATTTATAGGGAACTACATTAATATTGTATCAGGTTGTAGGACCAAGATAACACCCAGCACACATTTGAATTGAGTGGGAATCCTTACAAAAGGCACACACATCAATGGAAATTGTTGGCCTTTCTTTCTTCATTCCTAATGGAAAAAAAACACTTCATACAATTAAACCTGTAACAAGAATAACAGGAATTTGGATTTTAAATTGCATCTTTAAAATCTAAGGTATATGTGAGTGTTTTTTGTTGTGACTAATTGCCTTGCATCATGCTATTTAATAAACCATAGGCACAGATTGTTCATATCTTCCACTTAACAGTTTGAAGCACTCGAGTGACAAGAATATTAATGCTTCAACACTGTCATATCTGTTTCAGCTCATGCATATGCAATGTCTTTACTTTCAAAGATTTATGTCAGACTTAGCTGAACTGAGGTATTCTACCATTTTAGATAATAGTATGCCAAATTGATGATATCGGGCGCGTACACAGATAGCTAAAACTACAGTGAAGGCATCATTCCCTTCTTTTGCTCACAATGCTACTTTTGCTATTTATCCCACTGTACAAAATAGATAGTATGAGGCTTGGACATATAAAAAAAAAAAAGATTATGGTCATCCAGTGGATTATCATTTAATTAAGAATGGATGAATTGTGCCCATTCTTCTGGAGCGAACGCCTTGCTGCTAATGATGTTTAAACAGACTTACTTTATTTAATTACAGTTAATCACTAAAGTAAAATCTGGAATTGTCTTTGATCCACATATTTAGTGGGTAATCCTTGTGGCAGATAGCAATTTGTATTCCTTCACTTGCTTTTCAGTTCCTCCAGGAGGTCTAATCTCCACTAAGGGTTAATTAAGATAGTTTGACTGCTGTGATTGATGCTTTCTCTGCTTAGATAAATCACTATGAAATTCCAAGGTATCCCTATCTCAACAGCACCACATTTACTACTCCCCCTCCTTTTTTTTTTTTTTTTTTTTACTAAACCTCCTTCCCCATGCAGTCTCTGTGTTAAAGGCCTTTCTTTTAGCTCTTTTTGACATAAAGGACCAGAAGGGGCCAAGGTCCTAAAGGATCAGGAAAAGAAAGCACAAGAGTTGAAGCTTTAAAGAGCATAGGTTAAAAAGGGCAGCAGAAGCTTGTGTGAATCAGAAGAGGGCACTAGAACACTGACCTACATGAACCATGTCATTCTGTTGTTATTTATATACTAAAGAAACACTATGCACTGGATTTTGCAATTGCTGGCTTCTCTTACTAAATAATTGCTGGCTTCTCTTACTAAATAATGTTCTTAAAAAATAGGAACACAATTGTTAGCAGGATGTTAACACTGATAGAAGAAAAAGAATTTGTTGGTATAAAATGGCTTTGTCTTCTCCATTCAGATTCATGTATTCTGGTTAGTTTGATTCTAAGCAGGGATGCACCCAATCAATAATTTTTGGATTAAGCATTCAACTGAATCCCCCACAAAAAGATATGGTCAAAAAATCTGATTTACATTTTCAAATTTATGCATGAGACAAAAAAAAAAAAAAAAACAATCTGTGAACAAAAAGTGGTGCACAGCTTTAATGTCACGTGACTTTAAGGGGCATATTTATTAAAACTCCAATTTTTGAATAAAAAAATCCTGCATAATTTTGACTTTTTTGGCATGTTTTTAAAATTCTTAAATGGGTATACAGGAATAAAAAAGAAATGCACCAATTCCTACTGACTTCGGTGTCAGTTTTAGGGAGGCCAGTTTTTCATTTTTTAAAGAAAAATCAAATACAAGTTTGTGTGCACCATATTATTATGCATTAAGCTGGGGTTTATATTGTTTTCTTTTACCTGTTCATGACAATGAGGCACTAGAAACAAATTACCATGTGCCAGGAGTTTTTTTCAATCGTGATTTTAAACACCGAAAATGTGTGGTTTAATGAATGGGCCCCCTTGCCTTGTAATGTATGGTCATATGCTGTTTTTGTGACTTTTTCTCATCATCAAGCTATTGTTGAATGAACTTGATTAGTGATGAGCGAATCTGTCTCGTTTCGCTTTGCCATAAAATTTGCAAAACAGCAAGAAAATTCGCAAAATGCATTTGTTGCACGTTTTTTTGTTGCCCGCATCTTTTTTGTCCGCCGCATCTATATTTTTGTCACCTGTGCTTTTTGCCACGACCACACCCAATTTTGCCGCAACCGCACCCTTTTTTTGATGCGACCATGCCCATTTTGACGCGCAACAAATTTTTCCACGCCGCATTTTTCCGGAGGTTTCACAAAACATTTCCAGTGTTCCATTGTACAGAATCCCCCTACTTAGTGCCCTTAGAGGCAAATAGATGGCTACTGATGGGGGTTTTGCCTTCCTCTGGATCAACTAGTTGTTGACTTAATTTGGAGAAAGGGTTTTTGTTTTTTTTAACCTAATCTACTATAAAACGACTGTATATGTTACTTTATAATAGAAGGTTTTGGCCCTTAGACATTATAATGCCTATGATTTGATTTATTGAATCCTACTGAATCCTCTTTTAAACTTTCTCAAATCAGTATGGGCATCTTTTGTATAGAAGATATAATCTTAGCTTTGGTACCCCAACAGTATTTATGTATCAAATGCCTGCCAGTAAGATGTTTTTACAGTGATACTAGATAATAGTCATGAGCAAATCTGTCCTGTTTCAGTTGCGAATCTTTGAAAAGACTTGCGAAATGGCGAAAATGTCACCCGTCAAAAAAAAAAATAGTCGCATACGGCCATTTTTTTGGGTGATAATTTTTTGCTGTCTTTCTTGAAATAATCCGCCAATGATGAAACACAAATCCATGCCTGGCGAATTATTTCAATCATCACTACTAGATAACTATAGAACGGTTGCCCAGTGGCATTAATTGAATATTGAATGGTTGCGCATATATATTATTATTATTATTAACATTTATTTATAAAGCGCCAACATAATCCGCAGCGCTGTACAATAAGTGGGTTTCATACTGGACATACAGAGTAACATATAAAGCAATTAATAACCAATACAAGAGGTAAAGAGAGCCCTGCCCAAAAGAGCTTACAATCTACAAGTATATACATATATATATATGTATAAGTCTCACTGAGATATATCTCAGGGCATTGTTTGCAGTAATTATCTCACCATAAAAGATTCATCTTCTTGTGATCATTTTGGTCCATCACAGGCTTAGTCATATACCTTACATGATTATATACAACATGAAATAAACAAAGCCAACAAAATGCAACAATACTGCTTGACCCGTCTGTGTATACATGTAATCCTCTAAAGATTCTACATCGGAGGGAACAGGGATAGAGATATTGTAGAGTTTCTTTTTAAAAATAATATTGGAATAATTCCCCAGGGGTCTCATACTTATGGGAAATAACAATCCAAGTATTTTCAAATAATTCTATAATTAGCTTATTCTCTGACATGTGACTCTGTGCTTTAAAAATGTTTGATGGCAACTGAATGACTTCTAAAGGTCTCCAGGAGGGTTTCTGAATGAACCCATTTAATTTGAGTTTCTGCATTGTTGGTATAATTTATAGCACCGATGATTAAATGTTCGTCAGAAAAAGTAATAACATATTTTTGTTACATCAGCTAATAACCTGACAATGCCACCATTGTGGGCAAAACAGCTGTCAAGTTGGCAAAGTATTCCCATGGTTGATTTCTTTTTTCCCCTCTAAACTAATTTGGTATGCATGAAATGGTGGGGCAATGAAGGGGCAACCTGCTACAGAACGTATTACAGTGGTTCGGCCTTGGCAGAAGTGGATTGCATTGTGTAATCCCAACCTATACATGAAGTAACTTTAAGTTCTGAGGTGAGTAGAATTTGAAATGAGTAGTATAATATTGATATTAAATCCATTCTTTAGGAAATATGAGTTGTGTATTATGATTATATGAGTAGTACATTGAGTACCATGTAAAAATGTTATATAGTACCTGGGGACGTAGGTTTGATTCCAGCTAGGGTATTATCAGCAAGGAATTTGTACGTTCTCCCAGTGCTTGTGTGCCTTTTCTTTGGCTACTGTGGTTTCCTACAACGTTACACATACATACAGAGAGGCTATTCGGCTCCTGATTGACCATAGTTTGTGTACATGTGATAGGGACTGAGCTCCATAAGGGCAGGAATTTATGAGAATGATGTGTAATCTATGTAAAGGCCTGTGGAATATGTCAGTGCTACATAATAAATCATTATAATAATAAACTTGGACTCACAAAAAACAAACCCTGCTCATATCCAAAACATGTCATCCAGTGACACTAGTATTAACATAAGTAGGCATTTTCTAAATTTAATTTGATCAATATTTTGAAAACAAGGTTTTAAGGAATGATGATCTGTTTCCAGATTTACTGCCCGTTAGTAATGTAAAGCTTTGCTTATGTAACATTTGCACATCAAACCAAACAATTTGCACAGAATAATCATAAAATATATGCATGTATGTATGTATGTATATTTGTATTTATTCAGCACAACAGTGAACACTGGTACATTTCTTTAAATAAGGAATAAGGGAGAGGTTAACGCTAGCGTGATAAGAAGATAGTCTCATAGAACTTGTTGAAGCTTAGAAAATATGAAGCCATATTCTGGACAGAGTTGTATGCTCTTTCTATTTATAGGCCATGAACCAGCTGTTTGCTGACAAATGACAGTTATTTAGTGGTGGCCAGCCCTGAGAGCCCGCCCACTAGAGAGCCAATTCATTCTATATTATAGGATTATTATAAAGGACTTGGGCAGCCTTTGGAGAAGATGAGAAAGATTTTGACAAAGAAACATAATCTCTTATAAAAGGAAGTCAGATATTGTAATAAGAGCTGGAAACACCTTTATTGGAGAAGGGAAAATCCTTCAGTGGCAATATAATTCCTCTTCATTCTTAGAATATTGCCATTAGACAAACTGGAGATAAAAAGGGGAGTTAGTCTGCCTCTTACATACAATGGCTGTAATGTCATATTAGTGTATTAATGATGTGCTGAAACTGACATATAATTAATTACTTTAACTGTTCTTTTTTTAAAGAAAGGGTTTTTATCGATAACCGATGACCTCTAATTGTTCCTTAATGACAACGAGAAGAATGAGGAAGTCAATGAAAAGTGAAATTACCATATTCATTTAAAGTGAGTATTTTACAATTCCCTGACATTAAGTTATCTGATTTAATTTACACTACAATCCAATGCCACTGACAATGGCAAACATATGTTACTGCTACTACTTAGCATGTCCCCGAGTCAGGGGGCAAAGGTAAAAAAAAACAAGTCGAAAGATCAATGCATAATAGCGTACTTATATTTCCATGATATATTTTGTTATGTGTATCATACACTTCTTCTTTGTGCTTTCTTGCTGATTTCTGCACAAAGACTCTTACAAGCATACCTATACTGTATCATAAACCTAACAAATCAGTTAATTAAAGAAAAACTAAAGCAGCAGATAGTTTATAAGGGGGCGACCCTTAGGAGTACCCAATAGCACACACTACTAAAAAAGTATGTTTCTATGAAACTGGTTTATTTAGATGAAGCAGGGTTTTTGGGGGTATAGTTTTCCTTTAAACATAAACCCACAGTGCTCTTGGTCCATTAGGAACATGCCATACAAAACTTGCACCGTATGTTCTCCTGCTGGGCAGCCCTCTGAACCCCATTGTTACATACCTTAATAAAACACCAGGAGCCAGGAATGGGTAAAAAGAAGCCACAGCGTTTATTTACATTTTATCAAATAAATAGGACCTTGCCATTTCACTTTACCAAAAAATTTGCAAAACTGCTAAGAAGGTCACAAAACAGTGAAAAATTCATAAAATGCAGCTTCCACATGACTTTTTTGATGCGACAACCACTTTTTTTAATGACCTGTCCGTGACTTATTTGACATTAGCGCATTTTTTCCTCACTTTGCAATTTGCAACAAAAATTTGCCAATGGCAAAATGCGGAATTTCGCTGAGAATCCATGCCTGGTGAAACAATTTGGTCATCACTAATTGTGCCGTAGGGGGTGAATGTTATATATATGACAAGGCTATTTATAAGCAGTTTAAAGGAGAAGGAAAGGCTACACAAGAGTTAATCTCTAAGAGCAGGCTTACCATCTGTGGTCTCAACGCTGCCCTTAAGTCTCCCCATATCCGGTTCGTTTAGGTGCACTAAATCCAAAGCGCTGCAAAAACCACTGAGTTGTGTCAGGAACGCTCCCATGATGCATCGCGCTTCTGAAGACTTCACGACTTCTAATCCAGGCAGCACATGCGCAGTCTGCAGAAGTCGTGGACGCGCTCAGGCAGGCGCGCTCTCCCTCTTCACCCTCTGGACCGGCCTCTAGGAGCGCGCACCATAAGCGCATGCGCAGAAAAGGACGCGCGCCTAGGCTGGGGGAAGGAAGGAAGCTTGCGCATGCGCAGTACAGACGCCGAAGGAACGGAAGAGGGCGAACAACTTCAAAGATGGCCGCGCCATTCTTTAGATAGAGCAAAAAGTTTAAAGTAAGATTTTATAAGTTTTTCTTAATATAATTGGCCCCAAAGTGTAGCGTTTTTGTTTATCAATACTAGCACTATGTAATGGTAGTATTTATAAATTTTGCCTTTCCATTTCCTTTAATATCCTGTATTTTCTAGACTCTTGATAAAACAAAAGACTTTTTTTAAAGTGTAATTCTTCACCAACCCATTACGATATCTTACCTGATTAGCCCATGGTCCCACTATTTACAGTGACCAGTTAGTTCCCATAAACACAAGGGATCTCACAGGAGCTAGTAGATTATACACAGCATTTAGTAATAAAGTAGTAGAAGGCATAACAAACAAATATTTTATAGTAAAATGTAAAAAGGTCCTGACAAATAAATGGGGTACACATATATGTATTTTGTTTCATAATTTTGATAATAATTTATGTAGCACTGTATAATTTCCAGGAACAATGAACCCCTTTCTCCACAGAGTTTACAATCTGTATTTTGAGTTTTGAGGGATTTCCTCAAGTTCATATAGAAATAGTTTTGCCTAGTAGCACAATATATTTGTTTCCCATAAGGGTGAAGACACACAGAGCTACTAGTAGCAGCTACTTGTCACAGCAACAGAAACAGACAATTTTGATCATTTACTGATAATTGTTTCTATGTGTGTTTTAGCAGAAGCAATTCTCAGTATTGTCTATGGCAGTGGATTATTAGGTATTTGGTAGCTGTGACAAGTTGCTGCTACTAAATAGCTCTGTGTGTCTTCACCCTAAAAAAGGAAGTAAATAAAAATGCTAAATAGGTTTGTATGAATAAGTTTGTTAAATAAACACAGATTGACTTCATGCATTTATCATAATAAAAAAGCCCATTGACTTCAATGCATTTGGTGAAATTACAAGGAAAATGTGTTATTTATCATTTTTTTTCCCCTGGTTTTGTGAATTTTTCGGTGAAGCGAAGCAGTGGAAAAAATTCTCAAAATAGTACCGGTTTGCTTATCACTATTCATAGAGTTGCTGATGCCAGAAATATTTTTCTAATATGTCAATGTTTTTTGGAGAACTGAAAATTGGGCGCCATAAGAATGTGACAAATGTAGCCATCACATTTACTGACATTTACTGACTGCCTATTGCAGGGAACAGAACAAAGTCCCACTTACATGTGCATTTGGCTGTAAAACCTCCCTAGTTACACACTTAGTCATGCAAATCCTTAGGTATCACAGCTGAGTGAAGGAAAAACAGCAATTTATTAAGGATATTAGGACCAATCACTCTTCCCTTTTAGTGGACAGTTTATTTAAAACAAGTTGGCTTTAAATATTTTTACAACAAAAACAAATGAAAACGCACTCGAAACCAAACTGTCTTATTTTAGCTTTGAATGAAAAACTGTGGCCAAATATTGTTGAAACTGCTGTGCGTTTGCTTTGTTTAAGTATGTTATTGTTTCTGGCAAAGTCAATTATTTCAGCTTTTATGTATATTTATTTTTTTTCTTTGCAGATTTCTTGTTTATTCAGTGTAATAGTTAGCCCCGACCTCTGCCCCCTCGTGCCCTGAAACCACTTTCCTCTCAACGCTTAAGTCAAATTTTCCCTTTTATTTTCTTCAAATGTTTTTACGTTTATTTTGTCAATTACTGCAGTCTAGCAATATTTTTTTCAGAATATAACTGAACAAGATATTAAAGGAAACACTGACATAATACATTTTTAAATATATTGCTCCTACTAAGAAGGTCGTTAGATTATTACCAGATTGTCCTTGTGTGTGTGGCCCTTGCAAACTCTCCTTTCAATATGTCCCATTCTACCTGCCATTTATAATCATTAAGTGCAATGCTACAGAATGGGAACATGCAGGCACTTTTATTAATAAAATATATTAATACATAATCATTTCTAGGCTTTTGCAGAACCATCCAAAGATGACATTGTGCATGATTATTTTTTCTAAAGGGCAAATAGATTTTTTACTTTACTATCTTCTTTTAATTAACGTACTACCCAGTATTTATAAGACTTGCCTTTCTTGTCAGAAATGCTATTTTTTATATGTTTAAACAATCCTTGTCACTTTATAGTAAATTATGTATCCCCTATTGTAAAATATAAGGATATTATAAGTTAGGGAGCAGTACCATGACCATATAAAAGTATGAAGCCAAAGGCCAAGGGATTTTATACAGGTCATGGAACTCCCTTCAATCTACACTTCAATTGTTTGAGAGGCAAAAATAGTATTTTTTATTACTTTATTCCAAGGATACATGGTGTCTCAACCGTTTATGATCACACACTTTGCACACACTAGAAACATCCACCTTGGTCTGTGGCAAATATTTTTACAATACCCTCTGTCTTCTTGATGATCTTAAATACTGCCCATCAGGCCACACAAATTTGTCTTTCATCATCCAGATATTTTAATGTCATCTTTGCAAGCATTTTCAGCTACTATGAAACTATTAACTTTTAAACTACTATTAAGCTATTAACTTTTTTAATATTTTTGATTATTTTGTGCATATCTATCTATCTATTATCTATTATCTTTTATCTATCTATCTATCTATCTATTATCTATCTATTGTTTATCTATCTATCTATCAATCATCTATCTATCTATCTATCTATCTATCATCTATCTATCATCTATATTTTATCTATCTATCTATTATCTATCTTTTATCTATCTATCTATCTATCTATCTATCTATCTATCTATCTATCTATCATCTATCTACTATCCTTCTCCCCTGGACTCCCAGCATCAGAAGGGATTCTTTGGAGCAAGAATATAAAAATATAAGAATTACAAGAATAGCTAGCTATCTATCATCTATCTATCTCTCTGTCTAGTCTGTGTAGTTATCGGTCAATTTATCTATATCTAGCTTATATTTTTCTTGTATTGGGAATAAAATGAATTCTATATCTGTTTGGATATTTGTGTGTGTTTATGTATGTGAAAACAAATAGACTCTACAGCTTTTGTATGTTCTGTGACAATATGATGCAAACATGTGCATGTAGCAGCAGAATGCAATCATCAATAATCACTATCTAAAATGAATTACATTCAAAAGGCTCAGTGTAATGATTTATCTTTTCTTTATAGTACTGATCTCTATCACATTGATTTATGTAGCAGCCAATCATGTTTCAGTAAACAGCCGCATACACATGCATCTCTAAATGATGATAAGCAATGACTTACCATTCAATATGAAAGCATATTATTATAGCCAAAATCCATTTTATTGTGCCTAATTTTAAACACATAAAATAAGGTAAAGCTGTTTTATTTTCTCACCATTACACACCCAGTGAAAATTAATTGTGCAGATTCATAAGCATGTCAACCTGACTGTAAAACATTTGTTGACTTTTGATGCAAGATACTTTTCAGGATTTGCACATTTTATGTGAGAAAGGAGTTTCCTTTCATCATTTACATTATTTGCTTTGATACTAGGTGCTTTTGTTGTCCGTTAAGCTGATTGACAGCCTCATGCTGTTCTGTTTAATTGGCTTCACAAAATTGTGAGTTTTCTGTGTTTAGAAGACACAGTTTCATGAGTAAATGCAAGTATGTGAATTGGTAAGGCTTGATTTCTTCACACTGAATTTGTAGCTATTCAATAATAGCTGTCAACATACTTTACTGTATTTCATACTGGCAGTTTTTTTTCTATTCTTCTCAGTGAATTCCCCCATTGCTATTTCTGTTCTGATTTAACATACGGCAGGTTTGGAAATACTGTATAGACACAGTAGAGAGAATATTCTTAGCAAACCTTTAAGAATTCCATTGGAAAAGCCCATCACTTTGTATTTGTTTTGCTATATCTTTTGTTGTCAAAAAATGTACTGTTACTTCACATTTGTACAGTACTGAAGAAACTCTTGTCACTTTTGAAATAATAGAAATAATAATACAAGTAAGAGGATGCATGGGAACCAATTAAGTGGCTCCCGTTCCTTTCATTCAAGCAGGATTCACTGCCTAGGGGTCATCTCCACTCTCTTTTTCACACCTCACGTTTAGACTCTTGCCAAATCTTGCCATTCCCATCAGCACAATATTACACACATTCCTTTATACCAGTAAAAAGCAAAACAAAATGCTTTTCCACTCTGTATCATATGCCAGCTAGACTACTGCTTCAAACTTCTTCTGGGATTTCACCCAAATGCCTTACTCCATTTTCCTTTGGCTTAAACGCTTCTGCAGGGCAGGCCAAGTATCACGCAAGTTCCTTAAGCATCGGTTCCTTATTTATCCAGATTAACTTTACATTTTCCAATTAATATTCAATCTATTTGATTGTAAGCTCTCATGAGCAGGGCCCGCTGAGACCCTGGTTTGTTGTGAATAATTGTGAAGCACTCTGTAACTTGCTGGTTCTATATAAATAAATGATGATGATAATCACAGCAGTTCAGTTTTTTAGCTATATATATATATATATATCTCAGGTCTTTTAGCTTATATTTGCAATAAGAAAATGAAATTATTTAAAAATTGCAGGTCATGAAACCTAGCAGGTGATTTTTGTTTATGTGAAAAATGTTTTGGAGTAATGTTTTTAATCAGAAATAATAAAAAGATAGATAGACACACACACAAAAATGTATAGAAAAAATTAATTACTATCATCATCGTCATTCTAAACATACATTAACCTCCATTTGTAATAAAATGCACTCATTTTGCCCAGGAGCAGTTACTGATAGCAATCAATAAGATGTTTGCTTTTAAACAGGTGACTAGTAAATTCTACCTGCTGATTGGTTGCTATGAGTTACTGCTCCTGGGCAAACTTACTGCCATTTATTACATAACCCCATATATATCATTTTATTAAGCATAACTATTTGCTATAAGTAGATATGTTGTGGGGTTGTGGGGTAGTGCAGATGAATGTGCGTGATGTTATTGATACCATTTTTACAATATTAATATATTGGATGACCTTGTACCATAATTCTATAACCTTTTTATCTTATATTTAGCCAGCATCATTATGTCAATCAGCATTGACAGTGACAGTAAATCTCTTTGGCAAGAGGGAGGTTACTGGTACACTGTGTAATTTGGCATGGCAGTAGTGATGGGCGAAATGTTTCGCCAGGCATGGATTCGTGGCAAATTTCTGCGTTTCGCCATTGGCCGATTGTTTCGCTGTGGAAAAATTTGCTGCGCGTCCAAAAATTGTCGCCGGTGTCAAAAAAGAATAGTCGCGGGCATCAAAAGAATAGGCGTGCGACAAAATAATAGCCGCGGACGACAAAATAATAGCCGCAGGTGACAAAATAATAGCCACGGGCGAAATTTTTTTTTGCCGCACGACATTTTCGCCATTTCATGAATTTTTCACCGTTTTGTGGATCTTTTCAAAGATTCGCAAATTTTTCGGCGAAGCGAAATGGAACAGATTCCCTCATTACTACATGGCAGTATTTGGTACAGTAATGTCAATGGTTTCTTGGATCTATTCATCGGTTGTATGCTGTAGATGTTGCTGCTTTATGCCCGCTGTTTCAAATAATTAGTGGAGAACTTGCATTGTTAGGCTCATTTGCCTATAGAGATCCCTGGGTCATTCCCCCCCCCCCTATATGTGGTAGGCATCGATAATTAGTCATGATTGGAGGATAGTCAAAATGGATAGTTGTCGCTGCTTGGATAAGTGGAACTGCTCCAGCCCTAAATGATACTGTATGTGATATATATATATATATATATATATATATATATATATATATATATATATATATATATATATATATATAGCAAAAAAAGGGAAAGTTGTGCTCAACCACTAACTAATAAACCATTAGGTGGGGGTGCAATGAGGTTGTGACCACAAAATACATAGAAACAACAACAAGAGATCCTCTGCACTCACCCATTATCAATATATATAGGACATTAAGACATTCGGTGCATTAAGCTACTAAGAAATGCCCTTCCCTTTAAGCAAAACAGGGATTGTTTGTCCATACATTGCAATATACTTCAAGCTGGCCAACTGCGTCAAAGTCATCCCTTCTGACCAGTTCCTACACTGACTTATGCGATTCATTAAGAATTCTACTGCTTCAATATACATTTAGCCAAGGGACTAAGTTTTACCTGTAACTTAGTGGTTGAGCACAAATTTCCCTTTTTTTGCTATAGTTTATACAGGAGCAGTGGCCAGCTCTATGTTGTAGCTCCCACCCTTCCCAGCTGCAGTCAGATGATCCCAGTGGAGCCAATAAAAGGGCAACCATATGGGGGTTTTAACCTTGAAAGCAAGAAAGTTACAGGTAAAACTTAGTCCCTTGGCTAAATGTATATTGAAGCAGTAGAATTCTTAATGAATCGCATAAGTCAGTGTAGGAACTGGCCAGAAGGGATGACTTTGACGCAGTTGGCCAGCTTGAAGTATATTGCAATATATGGACAAACAATCCCTGTTTTGCTTAAAGGGAAGGGCATTTCTTAGTAGCTTAATGCACCGAATGTCTTAATGTCCTATACAGTATATATTGATAATGGGTGAGTGCAGAGGATCTCTTGTTGTTGTTTCTATATATATATATATATATATAACCTCACTAAAGTTGCTCTGGGCCTTTTAAACATTGAAAGCTCTTTAAAAGGTTGCATATTTTCCTTGAATGAATAGTTAAAAGATGCTCTCCAAGTGCAAATCAACCAAACAAAGCATTATTAGAAATGTATTAGAATCCGATATTGAAGGGGTTGTTCACTTTTAAATTAACATTTACCATGATATAGACATTGATATTCTGAGACAATTTTTTTTTTTTTTTTTAGTTTTTTAGTGTTTTGTTTGCAGTTCTCCTGGTTTGGAATTTCAGCAGCTATCTCGTTGCTAGGGTCATTTTGCCTTAGCAACAAGGCAGTGGGGTTGAATGAGACTCAAGCTGCAAGCTCAAAGAACAATAGTTTTTTGGATGCCAGGGGCCATGACCTTCATTTAATAGATGGAAAGATGTGGCAGAGGAATGCAAAAAAAAAATCAAAAACTATAACAAAAATTAGGACCATTTAGAATAGGACATTCTATAAAACTGTAACAGTTAATTTAAAGGTCAGCCACCCCTATAAGGAGATTTCTTTGTCTTTTCCAAATTTTTTTGGGGGGCAGAGATATTGGGAGAAGCTGGATGTAATGATAGTTTGTTACTATTTAGAAGAGAGAACCCCAGAACATCTCTTGCAACTGGAAGACAAGAGTAAAAGGAATAATTTATATATGTTCTTCTACTGTGGGACTTAAAGCACACACAAGGCAACCATCATAGGCACACTAGGACACTGAGGGGCTGATTCACAAAAGGTCGAAAATTTTTAGCATGCATTAAAAATATTATCACTTCTTATATTTGGAGAATTAACGATCAATTCACTAAGAGGACATTTGTCTGAATTAAGAAGCGATTTTACTGCCGTTATTTATGTTGCAATGACATATTTTTAAACAATATTTTAAAGCATGCAATATATTTATGCGTTATTTCGTAGCACACAATATTAGCGCACGCTATTACGCACGTAAACGTTACTTTCTGAAAACTGCTACTACTGCGTTAGTATTATCTCTATTAGATAATTATCGCAATGCAATGGACATAATGCTTTGCGGTAATTGAGATTTTTGCGCATTCGATATGAGTAGTAACACATGCGAAATGACTTTGGTTAGTTGTTACTTAATTAACGATCACTTTTTAGTACATAAAACTATGCGTTAAGTGTTAATAACTTTTTGTGAATCAGCCCCAAAGTATGCTGGGACACCAAAAGATAAAGTGTCCAGGGAGTTGCCACAGGGAATTGAACCAGGGTCTTATGAGATCCCAAAACAAAGGATGATCAGCAGGCAAACCCCTCCTCACAATGGCACCATAAATAATACCATAGCTGATG
This sequence comes from Xenopus tropicalis, assembly GCF_000004195.4. Classification (NCBI taxonomy): domain Eukaryota; kingdom Metazoa; phylum Chordata; class Amphibia; order Anura; family Pipidae; genus Xenopus; species Xenopus tropicalis. Next base: position 178,391,664 of record NC_030677.2, on the reverse strand, counting down.
ACAGACTTATGTCCATCAAGTTCAATCTTTGGATAATACTGCCCCCTTATTAAATCCACAATTTCCATATCTTTACTGGTTTACTGATTATATTTAATCTAAAAAAAAAAGTAGCAAGCTTTCTTATACAAATACCAATACCAAATACATACTTATCACTTACACTACTTACTTATACCTTACTTATACTTACATCTTATACTTATTCTTCTGTCAGGGCACCCACCTCACCTTAGCTCTCTAAAAAACTCTATTGACGAACAACTTATATATTTTTACCTTGAAAAAGGTCCCAAAAGGGACTGAAACGTCGGTTTTACATGCAATTATAATACACTAATATTTGTTTGAACCACAAGACCCTTGGTGCTGGTTGTGTTTGATTTGGTATATACAGTATATATATATATATATACTGTATATATAAAGACACATTGTTGCAGTAGGTTATGAGACCCTGACTGTAAGGAATGGGTAGTGATATGTAGGACACGAGATGTAAGTGTATAACTGTTCTCAGTTTGTGTGGAATAATAACTTGTTAATAATAAACAATCCTCGAAACAATAGACAAACTCATTATGAATTGTAAAAACTTGTATAACTGAACTGGTATTAATTAAGAGTTTCATGTGTAGACTTGATTGAAGAGCTGAGCATTTTGAATGAAAAACACAGCAGGGTGCTGGAATGTCTGAATGTGGTTATGAATTCCATAGGCAGGGTCTGTGGTGTAGGTTTCTTTTCTTTGAGCAGCTATACTTCCATGTACACTGGAAAGTTTAAGGAAAGGGTTGTATGCATTGTTCTACAAATCAAAAAATACAAGAATATTTGTATTACAAAGAAAGTTCAGTTTAAAGTTGACCTATATGAGCATATGTATAATGCTGTTTCACTTGTGCAGGAACCAAATTTGCATGCATATTTCAAGATATATCAGCACATGGTGCTATTGCCCCTAGATTAAGCAAGCAACCAAAATCAAACGGCCCAGGTACCTTAAGAGTGTCAAATTGTAGAGAAGCAAAACAAATAGTAAAATAATTCATAAACCACAAAGAATGAACAATGAAGACCAGTTACACAGTGTCCTAGGATATTGTGGCTTACACCATACTAAATGCAAGTCTCTTACTGGCCTAGGCACTCATAGACTCCAATAAAAGCATGGAAATAAACAAATAAAAAAATCCTTAGAATCATACCTCTTTAAACTAAAAAAATATACTATCCTAAGAAACAATCTTTAGAGCTTTGCTTCTTTGCCAGATCTCTTTATTAGATAGACCTGGTAATAGAAAATTCTTTTGTGGAGAGCTTCTCTTGGCAGAAATTCTTAAAAAAAGTGTTTTTTTACACTGATCTCATAAAATGAATATCTCACTGATATAATTATGTGGGTGGAAAAAAAGAGCTGACTCTCTCCATATGCAGACTTCATGTAAAGAATGAGCTTTGTGCTTCTGTAACTGTCATATTTAGTGAAGTGATAGCTGATGACAGTGCGTGTCACTGTCAAACATCAATACATTTAAGGGTATGGAAGCCCAGGCACCAGTTTCCAAATGTTTTCAAGCAAATGTAGGATAACTATCTCATTGTTACCAGTTATTGTCATTACACTTTACAAACTGCAATAAAATATATGCAACAAGCAAGGGATAGTCAACGATAAAACACTTGTTTTATATATATATATATATATATATATATATATATATATATATATATATATATATAATATTTCTGAGGATGGCATACCACTACAGAATTTTAAATTTGAAAAAAAAGATCAGCAATTTTGTAAAAATTAAACAAATATATTCATATAAACATGTGAAGCCCCTATCAGGACCTTTCTCATTTCAGATTCATGTGCCTCCCTGTGTTGCTGGACATTTTTCTTTATATATATAGCGAACCCAGGGTGGCACTCTGCTTCAGCTCTTGGCTCGGGTGCAAGGTAAATGATTTAAATATCCAAAAAAGACCAGCAACACCAAGTTATAACTCGGTGTTGCTGGTCTTTTTTGGATATATATATATATATTCACGTGATCAGTTGAAAGCACTCACGACTCAATATAATTAAAAAAAATCAAAACAACACGTTTCGATCCACAGGGGATCGTCGTTTACCTGCTTGAACTCCAAAAACCTTAATTTTATTTCTAAATGTCATTTCTCCACAAAATGGTAACTTCATGATTCCATTCCTGATTGTAAACCTATGCTGCGACATTCATGTTCTACTCTCCAATGTGGTTAAATAGAGCTTGGTCTTTTTGGATCACATATATATATGTATATCGCACCTATACTTGTCCACCCAATCAAGGGGCCAGAGAAGGAATGGCACTGAATGTTGCTAAATAACTTTAAGTTTTGGCCCTATATTTAGTAAAATGGTACAGGATCCATTATCCAGAAAGCCTCTATTTTAATCATATAATTATTTTTTTTAAACTAATTTCATTTTTCTTTGTAATAATAAAACAGTAACTTGTACTTGATCCCAACTAAGATCTCATTGGAGGCAAAACAATCCTAATGGGTTTAATTCATATTTTATTGATTTTTTAGTAGACTTAAGGTAAAAAGATCTAAAATAACTGAAAGACCCCTTATCCAGAATGCCCTTGGGCCCGAGCATTCTGGATAATGTATATATACCTGTACAGATACTTTACAGGGCTTCTAGGGTGGCAGTGAGAATAAAGTACACAGTGCAACATTAGAGCAATTATACAGTCATCTCTTAATTTGGTTAGACACATTGGGCCCGATTCACTAAAGTCCGAAATAAGGAGTGCTATTTATAGCATGCGTTAAAAATCTTATCACTTCTTATTTTTCGCTCGATTCACTAAAAGGACACTTGTCATAATTAAGAAGCGATGTTCTTGGCGTTATTTATCTTACGATGACATATTTTAATGAAAAAAACTATGCGAAAAGCGTTATAGGGGCCGATTCACTAAAGGTCAATAACGCTTATCGCATAGTTTTTTTCATTAAAAAGCATGCGATAATTAAGTACCGATTCATCAAAGCCATTTCGCATGTGTTAATCCGCATATCGCATGCACAAAAAAAACGCATTGCGTTAATTAGCGAAAAGAAATAGTACTAACGCATGATTCACAAACACATATGAAGCGTTAAACGTGCAAAATATCGTGTTAATCTGTGTGAATATTAACCCTACTTGGGGCAGGTGGTACTTAAAGAAAATTGCGGTTCGTGAGCTATTGGCAACACAACATGGAGTTTGCAGTCGTATTTTTTCAAGTATATGTTGGCCATAGAGTGATGCATCCTCCAGTTTTCAGGGAAATGGTGGTTTTCAGAAAGTAATGGTTACGTGCGTAATATATTGCGCTCTGTGTAATATATTGCGCTCTGCATAAAATATCGCGCGCTGCGTAATATCTTGTGCGCTGCATAATATATTGCTTGAAAATATGTCATCATAAGATAAATAACGCCAAGAACATCGCTTCTTAATTATGACAAGTGTCCTTTTAGTGAATCGAGTGAAAAATAAGAAGTGATAAGATTTTTAACGCATGCTATAAATAGCACTCCTTATTTCGGACTTTAGTGAATCGGGCCCATAAATTGCTAAAACTATAAAGCTTTATTAAAATGCCTTTTATACTATTTTTTTTATTCTGAAGAATATGTATAAACTAAAGTCAACATATAAGGCATTTGAATTCAAAAGGTTCAAGAACCTACTAGGAATGATTCTCTTTTGGACCTGGTAATAACTTACGAAATACGGAACTCATCTCTAACATTTGTGTGGGTGAGCATTTAGGGAACAGTGATCATAACATGGTTTCTAGTGATGAGTAAATCTGTCCCGTTTCACTTCAGCAAAAAATTTGTGACTCTTTCAAAAGATTTGCAAAACGGCGAAAAATGTTGCGCGTCAAAAAAATTGTCGCCCACGACTATTCTTTTGTTGCCCGCGGCTATTCTTTTGTCACCCGCGGCTATTCTTTTGTTGTGCGGATATTCTTTTGACCCCACGACTATTCTTTTTTGACGCGGGCGACAATTTTTGGACATTCGGCAAATTTTTCCACGGCAAATTTTTTCATCCGTTTCACTAAACAATCCACCAATGGCAAAATGCAGAAATTCGCCGCAAATCCATGCCTGGCAAAACATTTCGCCCTCCTTTGAGATTATGTTGCAGAGACAGTTCTATAACAGTTCTATATATAAATTGTAGTGTGTTGGGTGAGCCTTAATTAAGAAGGATCTGGGGATTTTTGTAGATAATAAGGCAGTGTCATTCCATGGCTACTAAAGCAAATAAAGGGCTCCAGTCCTTAAAACATTAATTTGGCTACAAATCCATTGGTCAAACGATATCAATGATATGGAGATGAGTGCAGAGACTGCAACTAAACTGATAAAGGGGATGGTAGGTTTAAGTGGGGCTTGTATGATTTCTTGAACAAGCATAGTATCCAAGGCTATTGTGATTAAAATCTACAGTTAGTACTGGTATTGGTATATATAGTTTATGTATGTGAGTGTATAAATAGGTCAATATGGCTCTGTGTGTGAGTGTATAGATAGGTCAGTATGGGTCTGTATGTGAGTGGATAGATAGGTCAGTATGGGTCTGTATGTGAGTGGATAGATAGGTCAGTATGGGTCTGTGTGTGAGTGGATAGATAGGTCAGTATGGGTCTGTATGTGAGTGGATAGATAGGTCAGTATGGGTCTGTATGTGAGTGGATAGATAGGTCAGTATGGGTCTGTATGTGAGTGTATAGATAGGTCAATATGGCTCTGTGTGTGAGTGTATAGATAGGTCAGTATGGGTCTGTATGTGAGTGGATAGATAGGTCAGTATGGGTCTGTATGTGAGTGGATAGATAGGTCAATATGGCTCTGTGTGTGAGTGTATAGATAGGTCAGTATGGGTCTGTATGTGAGTGGATAGATAGGTCAGTATGGGTCTGTATGTGAGTGTATAGATAGGTCAGTATGGGTCTGTATGTGAGTGGATAGATAGGTCAGTATGGGTCTGTATGTGAGTGGATAGATAGGTCAGTATGGGTCTGTATGTGAGTGGATAGATAGGTCAGTATGGGTCTGTATGTGAGTGTATAGATAGGTCAGTATGGGTCTGTATGTGAGTGGATAGATAGGTCAGTATGGGTCTGTATGTGAGTGGATAGATAGGTCAGTATGGGTCTGTATGTGAGTGGATAGATAGGTCAGTATGGGTCTGTATGTGAGTGTATAGATAGGTCAGTATGGGTCTGTATGTGAGTGGATAGATAGGTCAGTATGGGTCTGTATGTGAGTGGATAGATAGGTCAGTATGGGTCTGTATGTGAGTGGATAGATAGGTCAGTATGGGTCTGTGTGTGAGTGGATAGATAGGTCAGTATGGGTCTGTATGTGAGTGGATAGATAGGTCAGTATGGGTCTGTATGTGAGTGGATAGATAGGTCAGCCCCACTTAAACCTACCATCCCCTTTATCAGTTTAGTTGCAGTCTCTGTATGTGAGTGTATAGATAGGTCAGTATAGGTTTTTGTGTGCTTGGGTTCACTTGGAAGGGTTGAACTTGATAGACTTTTGTCTTTTTTCAACCCAACTTAACAATGTTACTATGAATTTCCTGGTGTTACCAGTATTATAAACTAACTATCAAAAGCAGTTTGGAAACCATTCACTGTTACTTTGAACAAAGTGCAGCGTTTCTTGGCTTCGAGCAGCACCCCTGGATTTTCTGGTAGAGAAATAGTTTACTCCCCAGATGTATTTTCTCTGCTGCAATTTTGATATTCTAAAGTCATCGATGACCTGTGACATAGTTGAGCAGGCATCCATTGTAGGAAGCAGATGTTCAACCTTATGTGCCACAAAAGAACCCCTTACTATAGACCAAGTGCCACAGGACAGGGTCACCCCTGAGATTTCCTTCCTTGACTTTATGATGAAGTGCTTTGTGTCTATGAAAATCATTTGAATGTAGTATATAAAGCTGAATAAAACATGATTTGATTTTCTGATTATATGCCTTGAGTGTTCCCTAATCATATTTATTTAGGCTGCATTCTTGCAATTTCTTTTCTTTTCCTTTGGGATTGTACTCTCTATTTCATATATATATTTGCATGTATTACCAATATTGTACAGTACTATATAACGAAGAAGGTCACAGACAGGTTACAGTGTATTTTTTTTTTATTAATAAATCTATTTTGCAAATGAATGGTATTGATTTTGAAACTGATGCAGAAAACTTGCTTTTCTAACTAAATATTTTGATGTGATTAATCAGCACAAGATGAATAATCTGTTTTAGAGATCTTAGTAAGGTTGGAACGTGCTTCTTATAGAGTTGATATATTGCTACAGAAAAAAATTGTCAATATATTTATTTGAAAACAGAAACCGTTTAGACAGAAAAAAAGGCAGAGAATCCATAGATTGAGGTTTCATTTACCAAAGTAGATTGTATAGTTTTTGTGGGGGGAAGACAGAAAAAATACAAATTCTAATACTGTATTTTAAAGGGGTGGTTCACCTTCAGGTTAACTTTTAGGGGCTGATTTACTAACCCACGAATCCGACCCGAATTGGAAAAGTTCCGACTTGAAAACGAACATTTTGCGACTTTTTTGTATGTTTTGCGATTTTTTCGGATTCTGTACGAATTTTTCGGATCCAATACGATTTTTGCGTAAAAACGCGAGTTTTTCGTATCCATTACGAAAGTTGCGTAAAAAGTTGCGCATTTTTCGTAGCGTTAAAACTTACGCGAAAAGTTGCGCATTTTTCGCGTAAGTTTTAACGCTACGAAAAATGCGCAACTTTTCACGTAAGTTTTAACGCTACGAAAAATGCGCAACTTTTCGCGTAAGTTTTAACGCTACGAAAAATGCGCAACTTTTTACGCAACTTTCGTAATGGATACGAAAAACTCGCGTTTTTACGCAAAAATCGTATTGGATCCGAAAAATTCGTAAAGAATCCGAAAAAATCGCAAAACATACGAAAAAATCGCAAAGTACCGATCATTACGAAAAAAACGCAATCGGACTCCATTCGACCCGTTCGTGGGTAAGTAAATCAGCCCCTTAGTATGTTATAGAACTTATTATGGCCTATTCTTAGCAACCGTTCAATTGGTCTTCATTTTTGTTTTTTGTTTTCAAGCTACAATGGGGCAGAGACTGATATAAATGATGATGTAAATTGCTGTGCAAATGTTTCAACAATATTTGAATAACAGATACAAAATACAGTGGAAATGACACTTAAGAAAAAGAATGATAATAAAAGAACTTCCAAATTTTAGTTTCTCCTACACTGTAAAATCCTTAGGGTGAAAAGTGAAAGAATGTATTAATCACGTATAGCAACCAGTCTTTTTTTGAAACTTATATGAGTGTAACAAACAGAAAAACATCATTACTGCTTGATTTCACCTCCTACAGTATGTCCCTTACATTGCTTCAATGTTTGCCATATGAAGGCAAATTGATATATTTTTTTTTTATTTCTGATCATTTTTAAATTTGCTTCAAAAACTCCTATAATGTTTGACTGACTCAGTTGTCATACACAAGTCCAGGGGTCCTTAAGCTTTGTTCTAGTCACAGTCAAATGTGAAAAGAGTTGGGGAGCAACAAAAGCATAAAAAAACAATCCTGGGGGTACCAAATAAGCACTAAAATTGGCTAATTGGTAGCCCCTATGTGGCAGCCTACACTAGCATCTGTTTGGCAGTACATCTGTTTTTATGCAACCAAAACTTGCTTCCATGTTTTGAGGCCACTGGGAGTAACATCCAAAGGGTTGGTGAACAACATGTTGCTCGCGAGCCACTGGTTGGGGATTACTGCTGGTATAGTGCGAACCCCTCATGGATCTCAAATACATGTAAGTAAGTCATATGAAATAATTCTCTATTCCAGTTTTTTACAGTCATGAAAATATGTTCCAAAGTTTATGAACTTGTTGCTAAGGTTCAAATATTAATGGAAAAAAAACATAGCATAGGGAACAGAATAAATGCATATAGTCACACAATGTTTTGGTGTATAAGGTATAATTCTGGGCACACATCTGCCAAATTAAAATTAGAAGAATAGAAAATGACACAGATAATCAAATACATAGGATAGTAAACATGGTTTGTTTATTATGTGCCTACAGAATTAAGGGAAAGGGCTCTTAGGCTGAGAGAAGTGGATCTGCTTGCCTTCACTGCACTCTGTGCCTGCACTAAAAGCTACAGTAACCACCCGAGTGCGGACACACAGAGTGGAGTGGATTGGAGGTTGGCCTAAAGAACACGAAACACACTGTGTGCCCTTGCCCTAAGCCAGAGAGTAAGCTATTGACTGTACTGAACACAAGCCAAGGGCAAGAGCACTAAAGGGGTGCATCAGGAGATGCAGCCCTGCCCCATATTTACCCCCTGCCTACAGGACCCCAATGGAGGATGGAAATGATGCTCAAGTTTGGGGCAGGAGGGGAGCAGGCCTACCCCCCCCCCCCAGACCATTTTGAATCTAGCATGGCCTAATGCAGTCCACCCTAGATTCAACCAGTAGTCCACTGATTGTGGCCATTTTTGCACTTTCCCCATGTGTGGGGTATTGTGAATTACACCTCATATCTTTATGTATGATCTACATATTATATGAAAAATGATTTTAGTCACCTCATGACATTGGCAGGCTATGATATACTGGGAAAGACTGAAGGAATTGTGGGGATAGCAGATCATTGTGTATCTCTAAAGCTCCTGCTTGACATCTCCTGGAGTCAAATTTTGGTGAACAGGTCATAGAAATCTTCAAATACATGACAATGTATTATGATGTACCATGTTAGATTAATGTAAAATTAGAGGAAGAAAACCTTTTCATGATATTTTGTGCTTAGATTTAATTTTTACTAATTTTAAATTGCTCTTGATAATTTTCCCAGCTCTGCTTCTGCCACTACAGTTTGGTAGTTTGGGCAAAGCCATTGCTCCACATACCTGTTATATATAAAGTGGGCAAATAGGTCACTGTGCGGGCGCAGTCTTAATAAACTCACACTGTTCCTGCAAGGGATTGTCTGGTATTTTGCTAAAGATAAGTCAAACTTCATTGGGAATTCATTTCTCCCTGCTCAGATTCCCTACATTTTATAGTATGTTATATCATTACACTCAATTCATGTAAAAATGAAGATAATTAGTTTCTTCTTTACACATATACTTCATTTGCATAATATAAACCAAAGTCTATATGTTATCAACAGTGACTTCAATTCCATATGTGAAAAGAGTAGTGATTTCTATGCAAGACTAGACAATAAACCACTAATGATAATTTACAATGTATCTCTTAGTGATTCCAAATATTAAGCTGTCAATGTGCTCAGTTCTCAAAATACTATCTGATTAATACATAATGTTTTTTTTATTGAAAATTCTTTTTAATGAAGAGCATTCCAATGCAGTATTTAGGCATTCTGAACACAAGTTAAAAATGTAACGTAAATTAAGAGATATCCTTTCGGTGTTCTGCACCTTAACACATTGATCTGCTATATCCACAATCCCTTTAGAAAATTATTTTCCCAGTTGTACGAAAATATCATGGTTGCGATCCGAAAATTTTGTGACTTTCGGATCGCAGCCATGATATTTTCGTACGACTGGGAAAAGACTTTTTGTGACATTTTCGCACATCAGAAATTATTGTGGTTATTGGGCTTTTTTTGCGCCAAAAGCTTTTCTGGCTTTGAAACTTCAGTGCATGGTTTTGGAAGCCTTTCATAGGACTCAATGGCACTCTGCAGCTCCAACCTGGCCCCAAGGAAAGTCTCCCATAGGGCTCAATGGCACTCTGCAGCTCCAACCCGGCCCAAGGAAAGTCTCCCATAGGGCTCAATGGCACTCTGCAGCTCCAACCTGGCCCAAGGAAAGTCTCCCATAGGGCTCAATGGCACTCTGCAGCTCCAACCCGGCCCAAGGAAAGTCTCCCAAAGGGCTCAATGGCACTCTGCAGCTCCAACCTGGCCCAAGGAAAGTCTCCCATAGGGCTCAATGGCACTCTGCAGCTCCAACCTGGCCCAAGGAAAGTCTCCCATAGGGCTCAATGGCACTCTGCAGCTCCAACCTGGCCCAAGGAAAGTCTCCCATAGGGCTCAATGGCACTCTGCAGCTCCAACCCGGCCCAAGGAAAGCCTCCCATAGGGCTCAATGGCACTCTGCAGCTCCAACCCGCCCCAAGGAAAGTCTCCCATAGGGCTCAATGGCACTCTGCAGCTCCAACCCGCCCCAAGGAAAGTCTCCCATAGGGCTCAATGGCACTCTGCAGCTCCAACCCGGCCCAAGGAAAGCCTCCCATAGGGCTCAATGGCACTCTGCAGCTCCAACCCGCCCCAAGGAAAGTCTCCCATAGGGCTCAATGGCACTCTGCAGCTCCAACCTGGCCCAAGGAAAGTCTCCCATAGGGCTCAATGGCACTCTGCAGCTCCAACCTGGCCCAAGGAAAGTCTCCCATAGGGCTCAATGGTACTCTGCAGCTCCAACCTGGCCCAAGGAAAGTCTCCCATAGGGCTCAATGGCACTCTGCAGCTCCAACCTGGCCCAAGGAAAGTCTCCCATAGGGCTCAATGGCACTCTGCAGCTCCAACCCGGCCCAAGGCAAGTCTCCCATATGAATCAATGGCACTCTGCAGCTCCAACCCGGCCCAAGGAAAGTCTCCCATAGGGCTCAGTGGCACCCTGCAGCTCCAACCCGGCCCAAGGAAAGTCTCCCATAGGGCTCAATGGCACTCTGCAGCTCCAATCTGGCCCAAGGAAAGTCTCCCATAGGGCTCAATGGCACTCTGCAGCTCCAACCTGGCCCAAGGAAAGTCTCCCATAGGGCTCAATGGCACTCTGCAGCTCCAACCTGGCCCAAGGAAAGTCTCCCATAGGGCTCAATGGCACTCTGCAGCTCCAACCCGGCCCAAGGAAAGTCTCCAATAGGGCTCAATGGCACTCTGCAGCTCCAACCCGGCCCAAGGAAAGTCTCCCATAGGGCTCAATGGCACTCTGCAGCTCCAACCTGGCCCAAGGAAAGTCTCCCATAGGGCTCAATGGCACTCTGCAGCTCCAACCTGGCCCAAGGAAAGTCTCCCATAGGGCTCAATGGCACTCTGCAGCTCCAACCTGGCCCAAGGAAAGCCTCCTATAGGGCTCAATGGCACTCTGCAGCTCCAACCCAGCCCAAGGAAAGTCTCCCATAGGGCTCAATGGCACTCTGCAGCTCCAACCCAGCCCAAGGAAAGTCTCCAATAGGGCTCAATGGCACTCTGCAGCTCCAACCCGGCCCAAGGAAAGTCTCCCATAGGGCTCAATGGCACTCTGCAGCTCCAACCTGGCCCAAGGAAAGTCTCCCATAGGGCTCAATGGCACTCTGCAGCTCCAACCTGGCCCAAGGAAAGTCTCCCATAGGGCTCAATGGCACTCTGCAGCTCCAACCTGGCCCAAGGAAAGTCTCCCATAGGGCTCAATGGCACTCTGCAGCTCCAACCTGGCCCAAGGAAAGCCTCCTATAGGGCTCAATGGCACTCTGCAGCTCCAACCCAGCCCAAGGAAAGTCTCCCATAGGGCTCAATGGCACTCTGCAGCTCCAACCTGGCCCAAGGAAAGTCTCCCATAGGGCTCAATGGCACTCTGCAGCTCCAACCCGGCCCAAGGAAAGCCTCCCATAGGGCTCAATGGCACTCTGCAGCTCCAACCTGGCCAAAGGATAGTCACGATACCAAAGCTTGAATGAATTCAAAATTCTCATCGAAAAATACAACTTTTTCGTGGAAGTTAACAAAAACCACGAAAAAGTCGTGCAATTTTAACGATATTATCATGGTCATTACAAAAGGTTCTTAAAATTAGAAAAAATATGATTTCTTCTGAAAAAAAAAATCGTGGTTTCATGAATGGGCCCCATAGTGTGAATGTGAACTAGTCCTGACAATACAAGATGAGTTTGTAATTTGACAGTGACAACATAACAGAGGCAGACAAAGACCTACACTCCTAGAGAATATAACTAGGGCTCTAGAGGACTCGTATTTCTTGTACAGTGAGTGACATATCAGACCCATCTCCCCCTCATGGCCACAATTATGATTGAATTATAAGTGAAAAACTCTTGGTTGTTAAGAAACATGGTGACTTTTGTCCCAAATTGCATACTGTTCCCAAAATATGGAGTCTACTTTATTTACCCTTATAAATAAACTTTTCTCTTCTTTGTGTTATATAAGATCTGGAATCTTTCTAATGCACATAATATTTATTACATCTGCCCTGTCATACTCCACATCATATGAGGAATGTAGGAAAGAAACAATAAATACATTTAGCAGCATTACAGAAATAAGGCAATTTATAACTCAAGTAAGCTGAAGTTGTGACATTTTACCCACTATTACAATGTTGTTGTTATACAGCTGGCTGTAAATAGGAGAAACACTGCTTCTTTAAATATATATCTACCGAGTACATTTGTAACTGAATATGTGATGCAACATTTGCAGGAAAATCCTCATGACAGATTCTGGCGAATAGTGGAATTTGAAAGGCTTGATCACTTGAATGACATCAACAGCTTTCACAATTTGTCACCTTCTGACCTCTGACTTAAAATTTGCCATTTCAGTACAAACCACCAGCCAGAACAGCACTGAAAAGAAAACAAATACAATTTAAATGAAAAGTTTGGGTAAAAATCGCTATGTAATATATTGTTCATTCCTGTTGTCTATTTTTTTAGAGGTACCTTGTGTTATTAGCCTTCTTCTCCTTGTCACTTTCAATAAAGTTACTTACCTGAATTAAGAAGAGGACACTTTTTGTCCAAATCCATTTATTGTCCTTCCACTGCTTCTATTCCCTTGTCTCCTCTCTTACAATGTGTGATTTTTAACACTCTTAAGGTCAAGACCTGTTGACCCTGTGGCTTGACTTCTGCCAAAGCCATTTGACAAATTGCTGAGCCCTTAACAAAAGCTCATTTGGCTTGTAGGTTGCTGTTCCCTTTGCTCCACCATTTCCATCCCCTTTACCTTAAATTGTTTGCAAAATATAAAACCATTTTGCAAGTTAATGCTTTTCTCTCTAGAATTGCATATTTTTTATATATTCCCGAAGCACTTTCCGATCTGCAATTAATCTTAAGAATTAGCTTCTGCATACAATGTATTGAAACAATACCTGCAAATATAAGTATTTGTGTTTTTATTTAGAATTGCTTATTGTTTATTACACTATACAAAGCATATTTAGGGACAGGAAGGTCCATGACTGAGAAAAGAGTAAATACAAGATAAATGCCTTAGAAGGGACATCAGTTGACTTGGCCATGGCTACAAGATCTGAATACAAATATAAACAGAAGGGTAGCTCAGTGGTTAGCATTGTTTCTTGACAGGGGTCTAGGTACTCTGGTTTCCTCTCACACATTAAAACCATTTAATTGGCTCCTGAGACAAAGCTGAGCATTGCGTGTTTGTGATAGTCCCTTTATATTGAGGCAACAACTGATGTATATCAGTGTAAAGTTCTGTGGATTCACTCACTCACTCACTCACTGCTATAAAAAAATCAAACCTTAGCTGCAAAATATATTGATGCAATGAGTTGTGTTCCCAGACCTACTAGAAAATAAAACAGAAAATAGGTAATTAATGTAGTAATTTTTTTAATAATAACCTGTAATTTTGGATTACTGCCCAAGAGGCCTTCATATTGGATGATTGCATTGGATGGATAGATAGCCTCATTGACTTCATAAAGTAGGCATTAAAAGTGTCCCTATATAAAGGTTACCAGCAACACTGTTAATACCCCTACCCTGTTGCCTCCATTTTTATTATCTCACCTTCTATTACAGACCTGTGGGGTGTCCTATGGAGAAGTCCCTCTGGTTTCTGACTCTGATGTGTATAAACTGACTTTTTGAACTTTGGGCTGTATATAATTTTTATTTTTAAAGGACACTATGGAGTGAGGATCTTTAATTCATTATTTTGTTTGCTTTTAATAAAATTGAATACAATATTCAGTCATTTTAAATTAGTTAACTGTTTGTTTATCTTATGTATTTCTTCTTTTATAACATTCTTAGTTCCATTGCCACTAATTTACTATCTATTCCATATGGGTCCAAGGCTCTGTGGTGTGTTTGGTATCTTTGCTGTAACCCTGTGTATCAGTGATACCCTTTGTTATTGTTTGATAAATGTGGTTAAAGTTGTTGAAATTGCAGTGGGCAGATTCTTTTTAATGAAAATGGTTTAATTAGTTGTGTCATTAATATTCTTTGCTTATACAGTATGCCATAAATATATTTTTAGAACTTTTACATAATTCAAGCCAGTCCCTGTCCCAGTTGAGATTGCAGTCTAAGATCCCTATCATATATGCACATAATATAGTATATTATATTTATTACCCTGCTTGTGTGATTTTTGGTAATTTGAGTCTGGGAGTACCCAGTGGAAACTCACACAAGCACAGGGAGAACATACAGACTCCTTGTGGATAGTGTTCTGACAATTCAATCGAAGTATTTCACCGCCATGCTGCACACTGCCCATAACTATGGGCACTTGTCCACTTGTCTGGATTCGTTAGAACTAGATATGCCTTTATTTTGCTGGTAAGCTTAAAAGAGAACTAAAGCTTAATTAAAGATGTAGGAGATGCTGAAACATTAAGCTGGAGCAATAAGTACAGTATTTGAAATATAGCATTTTTAGCCATATTCATTTGTAGGGTTTAGTTCTCTTTTTATAGATGTTATTGCCATAAAATATGGTTAATAATTATAGAGCTTATTTATTAGGTGCTAAATTGCCCTACTGCAGTAATCTATAGCAGCCTATCAGATTGTTGCTTTCTTTTCCTAACTTGAATTTCAAAGCTAATTGCTAATTGGTTGCTGTTGGTAACGGCAATTGTGCAATTTAGCAGCTATGTTAGTAAATGTTCCCAAAAAGATACAAACATTTTTGTATTAATGGAAATATTTCAGACATGTATTAAACCGATGTGTACTCTTTTCAGTTTATTCTGCAAAATTGTTCCAATTGCATAAAAGAGAAAGCTTTTGTAAAAAGTTGTGAATTTATGTATTTATATATTGGTAATTGTATATAAACCATGTAAACTGCATTTATTGATTTTCAGTTTACAGCTGATTTAAATCCATTGTTATTATTTTTAAACCTGCAGATGGGAATATAACATTGCAACTTTCCCATGTAAATTCACCTGACCACATAGAGTTGTTTATTTATTTTATTGTACCCTTAGGCTTTATACCCAGCATACATTGTGCCTTCCAGTTCCTCTCCAGTGCATGTGAATGAATTTTTCCAGCAAAAGAAAACCAAGGGAACTCACTAGGTAAAACTTTAACTTGTGTATCAAACATTTTCTTAAATACACTCTGAATTCTGAAGTTTCAGTTCTTGTATTTATGGCTTCTAAGTATGAAAGCAATGTAAGATTATTTTTTATGAAAATAAAAACAAACTCAGCAATAATGCATTTTTTATAGATTGTAGCGATTCTATGCATACCATAAATGCAGCCATTTACTATATATTTATCTCTATTTGTATGTGGTTCCCATTATTCAGAAAGCTCCGAATTACGGAAAGCCCGTCTCCCATAGACTCCATTTTAATCAAATAATTCAAAATTTTAAAACTGATTTCCTTTTTCTCTGTAATAATAAAACAGTACCTTGTAATTGATCCCAACTAAGATATAAATAATCCTTATTTAATGCAAAACAATCCTATTGGGTTTAATTCATGTTTTAATGATTTTTTAGTAGACTTAAGGTATGGAGATCCAAATTATGGAAAGACCCCTTATCCGGAATACCCTTGGTCCCAAGCATTCTGGATAATGGGTCCTATACCTGTATTACATATATTCAGGTAAAGCTATTTATAAATTATATTTGTGTGACCTTTGTTTCAGAGGCTCTCCTGTTTCTAACTGTTTCACATTTTATATGTTTATTTTTATTCCTTTCCTATTTTTGTCATATGTGGTAAAGACATACATAGACAAAGGTTTCCCCAATGTAAAATAAAAACACTTTTCCCAGAATGCTTAAAAATATATGGGTTACACTTGATGAATTGTAGTGCGGCTATATCTTGAGGCCCAAGGTTAAGAAACAATGCAATAAGTGTTGAATAAAATCAATATTTATGAAATGCCATTAATACTATGAAAAGCCTCATCTACAATGCCCCATGTAGTTTGCAAAGAAAAAGTCTGCAATTGGCTTGCTTCAAAGCCAGGAATTAAAACATTGGCACATACTATGAGGCCATTGGGAGCAACAGCTAAGAGATAGGTTAGCAATACTGATGAGCGAATTTTTTCGGCAGGCATGGATTCGCAGCGAATTTCTGCATTTTGGCATTGGCGAATTGTTTCGCGAAACCACCACAGAAAAATTCGCAGCGTGGAAATTTTTTTTTGTCATGCATCAAAGTGGGCGTGGTCACATCAGAAAAGGGTGCAGTCACATCAAAATTGGGCGCTGTCACGTAAAAAAAAAAAGCACAGGCTACAAAAAATAGTCGCGGGCGACAAAAAATAGACGTGGGCGACAAAAAAGACACGGGCGACAAAAAAAGATTGTGTGACAAATGCGTTTTGCAAATTTTCTTGCTGTTTCATGAATTTTATGGCGAAGCAAAATGGGACAGATTGGCTCATCACTAGTAAGCAACATTTTGCTCATGAGCTACTGGTTGTGGATCACTGATCTAACACATACAAAATCCATTTATGTACCAATACCCAACCTGCCCATAGCTAATGTCCCCAGAGGGATGGAAGGGAAATGTTGACATGTCAGGCCAGGGGCAGGGCATCAGCAGAGTAAGACAAGGGACCTGCTAGGAAATTGTTGCACTGGCCTGAACACTGAGGTGGTTTTAGGTGAGACCATTTACACTTGAAAACTAACACTAATTGCAATATATAAAAGATTAATCCCTGTTTTGTTTATAGGGGAGAGTCAATTTATAGTAGCTTTTTTCGTATAAAGTCTTAGGGGCAGATTTATTAAAGTACAATCGGAATCCGACTTTTTCGTACTGAGCGTATTTTCTGCATCTTTTTCGTACAAAATGTGTGCAACAAAATCATATTGTCGCGATGAGTACGAATGTTTCGGATTCATTCAAGCTTCGGTATCGTGACTTTCCTTGGGCCAGGTTGGAGCTGCAGAGTGCCATTGAGTCCTATTGGAGACTTTCCTTGGGCCAGGTTGGAGCTGCAGAGTGCCATTGAGCCCTATGGGAGACTTTCCTTGGGCCAGGTTGGAGCTGCAGAGTGCCATTGAGCCCTATGGGAGACTTTCCTTGGGCCGGGTTGGAGCTGCAGAGTGCCATTGAGCCCTATGGGAGACTTTCCTTGGGCCGGGTTGGAGCTGCAGAGTGCCATTGAGCCCTATGGGAGACTTTCCTTGGGCCAGGTTGGAGCTGCAGAGTGCCATTGAGCCCTATGGGAGACTTTCCTTGGGCCAGGTTGGAGCTGCAGAGTGCCATTGAGTCCTATGGGAGACTTTCCTTGGGCCGGGTTGGAGCTGCAGAGTGCCATTGAGTCCTATGAGAGGCTTCCAAAATCATGCACAGAAGGATCAAAGTCAGAAAGGTTTTCCCGCCGTTTACGATCGTTCGGATACGAAAATTTCATGACTTTCAGATCACCAATACAATATTATCGTGATATTATTGAATCTGCCCCTTAATGTCTTTTATTTATATAGCACCAGTAAGGTACTCCACACTTTACATTCATTTATAAATTACAGGATCTTACAATAGTTTAACAAATAAGGGTTACAAAATATAAAGTTTACAACAGTTTACATTCTAAGGATATACTGTATATATTGTTGTGTTTGTAGGCGCTATTGTCTCAGCCATTCAGATGCAATATTTTGAATTGAATAATTCAATTGAATAATTGAACATTAGTTCAATACTGAGCACGGAACTCTTTATAAGATGTATTTATAATGCTTTTTTACCTAAGAACACATGGGGGTTAAGATGCTGTAAAATACAACCTAGCATTTAGCAATGAGTTTGCAGATGGGTAGTTAAAGTGGAGAGCCATCATTACCATTATTGACTTAATCTGAATGTGTACCCCTGTATGTTGGGCATCAAGTTGTTTATAATACTCCTGCCATTCATATTTATGATACTTTATTTTTAGCCAAAGAAAATGTGGCATGCTAGTAAAAAAAAATTTTTAGAAATTCTGTACAAAAGTGCCAAATTTATCAAAGCTTTGTAGTTTAATGTGGAAAAACACCTAAACCTCTTTTGAATTAGTAAGAATTCTGCTGCGGGATAATATTCTATGCAAAACTCCATAGGTATCTGTATGCTTGGTTGATATGGGTCTTTCTATAGTTATATTTCCGCAAATATAATACAATGTTTCTCTAGGTTTCTTTAGGTATTTAGAATTAGATTTTTTGTTACTGTTTTGATACTGTGAGAATTGTGTGTATTTGTGTAATGGGAATTGTAAATTATGGCTTACTGAATGTTGTATAAGTAAAAAGATTGCAGTTTGGCTCTGCAGTCCATTGATGTATTATATTTTCTGCCTGTATTTAGTAAATGAGTGACCATATAGTCATGGGGTATGAGTAAGTGGTGTCTTTCTCAGAGACATCCATGTTATGTGCTGTGCATAGTATGTAGAAGTTTAGACAAAGTTAAAATAAATTTAACCTATTTCCAGTTTGCAATTAGCAATCCAAAATCATATGCACCATTTTGTTTGGAGTCATATATCAAATACAGTTGTCTTACAAGTAATGATTTCATGTTAAGAAAAAAAACAAGAATACATCTTCTTTTAATAAGGAACACTTAACCCGAATATCTTTAAAAAATAGGATGTAATCTCAGCAGCAAACCCAGCAAATCCCTTTGGGATACAGAAATGAAATATAATTTCAGCTGAGAGACAGGAGGCCTCATTAAGCGAGTGCTCCGTCCTTTGAACTCTTTTTGCTTGTATGTGCCTTTCTTTTATTCAGATGATTTATATCACATTGTTTTTTCTAAGGCAAATTGCCAATCTAAAGAAATTACTGTTACTGCTCTGTGAACAAAAATTATTTCAACCCTGCTTAATCACGCTTATTTAAACATTACCTTATAATGGCAATATGATAAAATATCGATTTTTTTCAAAATAGATGCTATGTATAACTATGGATAACCCTGTTTATCATTATATAGTCTTTTTATTGTTTTATGTCATCATTTTTCATGTATGGTTTTCATCATGTAAAAGATGTTAATGAATGTGAGTTATTGTAGCACCTTTCATTGGGTAAGTCTTGCAATTACGGGAAGTCTCCTATTCTCTATCTTATTCTACGTTCTCAGTCCTAGAAATGTAAAAAGGAAAATTTCCCTCTACAGTTTTTGTTAAATCCCTACTGAAAGCACTGATTATGTGTGTCTAGTACAATCCATCCATCCCCTTCATGAACCTTTCACATTTGTGTATGGTTTCACTCTTACTCACTGATCCTTGCAGCACTACTATAGTACTCTAAGGTATTCATATATTCTTGCTTTCTTCAGCATATCTTATGCTTGAGTAAAGTCCCTGAATGTTTCCAGGGGTTTTTTTCATACTGGGGTATTTATCATTTTTCCGGTAACATTTCCCAAGCATTAAGTGACACCATAGAACGTATTTTTTTACATTGCACAAGATCCCCAAAGACTTTATTGATAAAGCAACTCAGCAGTTGATAGATTTCCATTCAATCATGCACTAGTGTGCTATTGGTTTGAAAGGATCTCAGCGATCTAAAAATCTTGATTTAAGGGATAAGCGTTTTTCGGGTAGAGAACAAGATAAGGGAGATGTCTAGTTTTTAACAATAGCTTTAAAGTGCAAAGTCCCCTCAAGATCACAAGTAGAAATGCATAATGGTGATAGCGGAATTACAGTATGTAGCTGTCTATTGTGGTGGGTGTATAATGAGCAAGATTATTCTGCATCTGAGGGAGAAACTTGTGACCATAAAACCCTGACCGCCTAGGACCCACCTTGCCATCTCTAATCTCATTATTACTACTCACTTTACTTTGATATATTCAAGTACATTTGCTGCAGATATAATCCATGATCAATTAAGAGTCTGGAAGTTCAAAAATGTAGTTAAAGTTAGTATGGATTGAATCGTTTTGTGTGCTACTAAACTTAATTTAGGTTTTTGTTTGAAAAAGCAATGACCCAAGAATGCAAAGTGAGCTACAAAGTTACTTGTGAGGCCCATGAGACCAGTACAGGTTTCTCCAGTAGTACCAGTGCAGTGTCAATATGTTCAGGGTAAAAACCCAGTCCAATCATATGCGTTTTTTTTTTTCCAGTTGAAGCCCCATCCTTCATAAATTATTCCCTAACACACACCTGAATTCTGTCTTTTATAAATCTTAGTTCTCTTAGTTCTAAATTAGATATTGATGAGCAAAACTGCCCTATTTTGTTTTGCTGGAAAATTCAAGAAACTATGGAATCATTTGCAAAATACCAAAATTTTGCCAAATGTATTGGAGTCAATAGAAGTTTTTTCTTGTATTATCGTTTCACACAAAAAATGGAGTGAATATGATAAGCAACATGGAAACTGTATGTCAGTGATCCCCAACCAGTGGCTCAGGGGCAACATGTTGCTCCCCAACCCCTTGGATGTTGCTCTCAGTGCCCCCAAACCAGGTAGTTATTTTTGAATAGAGAAAAAGGGAACCTTTTTTTAAAAATGTGAATTATTTGATTATAATGGAGTCTATGGGAGATGGCCTTCCCGTAATCAGGAACTTTCTGGATAACGGGTTTCGGGATAATAGGTCCCATACCTGTAATAATAATTATATAAATAACTGCACACCTTTTAAAATATATTTATGCCTTTATTACTGCACAAAAAAACCAAGAAAGTTTTGGTCCTTATTAGGACCTTTCTCAAGGATATATATACAGTATAGTTGCTGACTATAATGTATTTAGCAGTAAGTCATTGACCTTTGAGCTGGCAACATTGTTATGCTCTGATTAACTTTACTTGGGGAGCTGTCAAAAAATAATCACAATAGATGTTCCCTCTCCAGAAAACATATCTCAGGAGAAGGAAGAATCGCTTATTGTTGGGTCTGCATTAGCGTTGATTTTATTTTTTTATAAGTAAGTGCTTGTATGGTGGGTGGCTGTCTGGTATAACACACCAGTTTTAATCTTTTATGTTACAGCTGTTACCCTATATATGGAGTTTAATTCTCTATATATAATGCACATGTTGAGGGAAATGTTTTATGTCAGCTCAATTTCAAAACCTTTACTTATGTTCATTCTCTAAATTTTAGTGATGATAAATCACTGTAAAGGATTTTAAAGAGCAAATAAACAACATAACATTGGTGAAACTTTTACCTTTTACCTTCTATAAAAAAAAATAAATATATATATATATATATATATATATACAGTATATATATATATATATATATATATATATATATATATATATATATATATATATAAATGTATATATAAAATATATGGACCGGCACTCTGTAACAGAAAAAAAGCAATACATTTCTTTATTCTACCTTCTTACTCTGAGGATCTTTATCAAGGTCTCAACAAATCACCAAAATGTTGGAATCCCAGTAAAACAATGGCATAAAGAAATGTATTGACCTAACACATTTAGGACCAAAAACATTGGAATGACAGTACGATTGTGGAATAAAGACGTTTATTGGTTTTTCAATAACAGAGTGCTGGTCCATGTATTTTCAAGTTTCAAGTTTATTGTAATATACAAATAACAATGAAGCATCATTACTGTAATGAAATTTTTTTGACCCGTGTTCCTCCCAACTTTACATAGACAAAAAAAAAAAAAAATACAAATATTAAATATAATAAAAGTGTGCAATAAAGGTACAAGTATTTACAATAATAAAATGCAATGCAATATTTGAAATTGTGCAGTGAGGATTTAAAGTGGCTTTGCTTAAAGTGACACTGCGAAGAGTCCAGTAGTTATGGGGAGGCAGAATGTCAGCAGTTCAGAAGCCTGATGGCTTGTGGGTAGAAATGATTTTGACCACGCAACAAACTTTGAACAGAGTGCAGGTTTTATTTGCATTTAATTATTATATAAAATAACATTTCTAAAACCACTTTTCCTTTTAGATAAGCTCTTTTGGGCACTTTCTGTATCATTTATTGGTTACTTTGTACGTATTTATGTAGGTTCAATGTATAAACCCATTAATTTTACTGTAGAATTTAACCAGATTTTATCAATACACCACCAGAAGTGAATCAACATTTCTACCTTACAAAAATGTAAACTTGTTGAAGCACATTAATGCTTAAGTCGGAATTGCTTTTTATTTCCAAGCATGGGATTTTTGTTTAGTCGGCAGTGATCATTTTTGTACAGATCGCACTTGAGGAATCTTTGTAGTTTTACTAACAAATGAATGAATGCTGCCAGCAGTTAAACTGTAGAGGCTGACAGATGTTTAATCTGCTTGCTTATATAAATAACTATCCTGTGTTATTTTAACCTGTGTCTGTTGTCCATTTACTCTGGATTAGTGGCATGACACTCTCCTTGTTTCCATCCATCTTCCTTTATTGATATTGGCTTTGGTATCTGTTTAGGCAATCCATTTCCCTGCCACTTTGGAAGCTAAAGGAAATGTTTGAGGGAAGTTATGGGAGGTTGCGCTATGCCACGTGAGGCGAATTGATGCTTTCTCCTGAGATAACTTTCATAACCATCTACACTGGCACTGACATTCATAAATCTTAAGTGTGACCCTAGTGATCCCTCAGTGAAAATTATTCAGGCCTCTGCTAAGTTTAAAAGGTATTTCAAGAAAAGGAGTGACAAATGGCTAAAACAGATACAGTCTCCCTAAAAAAATGAGACAATAATTAGCACTTAGTTAACCACTTCCTTTAACCTATGCGGCTGACTAATGGCTAGCTTAGTTTTAACTTTACAGAAAACAGAAGCTAATTTTAATGATAAACATTTATCTTGCTACTTTAAGAAATTCATATGTTTACAGTGAATTTTACCAGTAAAGGGCACATTATCATGTCCGAATTTCGGACATAAAAAAGCACGATAGGAAAAATGTGGATTAAATCCGATATTTCTGATTTCTGATGTGCGCTAACAGCGCAAAAATTTTGGATCGTGGTCATATGAAAATATCGTGGTACGATCTGAAAGTTCTGAAATTTTCATATCCGAGCGATCGTAAAAGGCGTGGAAAAATTTCTGACTTTGATCCTTCAGTACAGGATTTTGGAAGCCTCCCATAGGGCTCAATGGCACTCTGCAGCTCCAACCTGGCCCAAGGAAAGTCTCCCATAGGGCTCAATGGCACTCTGCAGCTCCAACCTGGCCCAAGGAAAGTCTCCCATAGGGCTCAATGGCACTCTGCAGCTCCAACCTGGCCCAAGGAAAGTCTCCCATAGGGCTCAATGGCACTCTGCAGCTCCAACCTGGCCCAAGGAAAGTCTCCCATAGGGCTCAATGGCACTCTGCAGCTCCAACCTGGCCCAAGGAAAGTCTCCCATAGGGCTCAATGGCACTCTGCAGCTCCAACCCGGCCCAAGGAAAGTCTCCCATAGGGCTCAATGGCACTCTGCAGCTCCAACCCGGCCCAAGGAAAGTCTCCCATAGGGCTCAATGGCACTCTGCAGCTCCAACCCGGCCCAAGGAAAGTCTCCCATAGGGCTCAATGGCACTCTGCAGCTCCAACCCGGCCCAAGGAAAGTCTCCCATAGGGCTCAATGGCACTCTGCAGCTCCAACCCGGCCCAAGGAAAGTCTCCCATAGGGCTCAATGGCACTCTGCAGCTCCAACCCGGCCCAAGGAAAGTCTCCCATAGGGCTCAATGGCACTCTGCAGCTCCAACCCGGCCCAAGGAAAGTCTCCCATAGGGCTCAATGGCACTCTGCAGCTCCAACCCGGCCCAAGGAAAGTCTCCCATAGGGCTCAATGGCACTCTGCAGTTCCAACATGGCCCAAGGAAAGTCTCCCATAGGGCTCAATGGCACTCTGCAGTTCCAACATGGCCCAAGGAAAGTCACGATACTGAAGTTGAATGAATAACAAAACTTTTGTACTTGTTGCGACAAATACAATTTTGTCGCACAAATTGTAGCAAAGTACGAAAAAGTCACGGAAATTGACGAAAAAATTGCAGAAAATACGCACAGTTCTAGAACTTAGAAAAAATACGAATTTTTAGCATTCGTACCCAATCGTACTTTAATGTATAGGCCCCAAAGTGTGAAAAAAAATTGCATTGCTGTAGACACTTCAAATTTGTATTAGAACAGCCACAATTTTAACAAACATTTGCATTGCTGCTAAATTAATGAATAGCTAATCTTATTAAAGGTATATGCAATGATCTGAAATTCTCAGCAACTGTCCTTTTTACTTTGAAAGGGGAAATGTGACTGCGGATGATGCCAGATGTTTCACCCAATTGGTTTGTGTTTCCATACAAGGGAAAAGTACCTGTTCTGCATTTATTTGACCTTGCAATCAAACTGGAATTAAACTGGCTTTAAAACTGCCCTGGGTGACCTGCTATTGACTGCATGAACTTTTCACTTAGGGTCAGTTGGGGCCCAGGATAAGAGGTCAGAAACTGGTCAAAGCGCTGCAGCCCTTGCATGAAAGACTTTATTGCTGTGATTTATGCAATTTGTACAGACAGGTTAAAGAGACCTTAATACATGCCACGGCGCTCAGCTTGCACTCTGCACACCATTCACTTGAAAAATACATTTTGACTGTCCAGATAAATCTCTTGAGGTTTTACTGAAAATATGGAATCCTTTGTACTTGCTGTGGATGCTCCAAATTTATATTAAAACAGCCACAATTTTATTTTCTATCAAATATTTGTATTTCATTTCTGAAAAAGTGCTGAAATAAATGAATAGCTAATATTATTAAAGTAATATGCAATAATACTGGCTCATTCTCTATGTTAATATAAAATAATTTAAACTATGAAAAAGTTTCTAATAATGTAATTCAGTATCTTATCATGTCGATGGGCATAAGAAAAAGACAGGGGATGCACTGTGTGATAATGTCATAGGCTTAATGTTATCCTTTGGCATTTCATAGTGACAAAAAGAAACTATATATTTTTTAATTTATTGCTGCCCCTCCTTTAGTCTAAAAACAGATTTAATTATGTTCCAACAACAAGTCATGTATTTGTATGTATGTATAGCTTTATTTATAAAGTGCTTCTCATGTATGCAGCGCTGTACAGTAGATATGTATTTTGGTATATTAACAAGAAGATAAGGTAACCCATACTTTTATTGATAAACAAATCTTTCCCGTTTCGCAAAATGGTGGAAAATTCACGAAACGTGTTTGTTGCACAACCTTGTTGATGCACGGCTTTTTTGACGCGACCATGCCTATTTTAATGTGGCTGTTCCTATACTGACGCACCTACAGCTTTTTTTGACATGTGCCGAATTTTTTTAGTGCTGAACTTTCGCAAAAGTTTTAAGAAACAATTCGCCAATGGTGAAATGCGGAAATTCACTGTAAATTCATGCCTGGCAAAAAACATTGGCCCATCACTAATGATAATAATTATACTAAGTAAGTGAATTTTTTCAGCTGATGTAGATAAGCAGCAAAAATTATCATTTTCATGAATGGCAAAAACGGTAGCAAATCTCTGCTAGAGTTTTGCCATACATTTGGTTTCACAGGAAAAAGCAAGAAAAAATACTTATTGACTCAAAACAAACATGAGGAAAAACACACATTGACTCCAATGAATTGAAACAAGAAAAAACACCCATTGACTCCAATGCAGTTGGTGAAAGAAGAAAAACCATGAGAAAAGCACCCATTGACTCCAATGCATTTGGTGAAAGAAAAAAAACCATGAGAAAAGGACCCATTGACTCCAATGCATTTGGTGAAAGAAGAAAAAACCAAGAGAAAAACACCCATTGACCCCTATTGACTCCAATGCATTTGGTGAAAGAAGAAAAAACCATGAGAAAAACACCCATTGACTCCAAAGCATTTGGAACAAGAAAAACACCCATTGACTCCAATGTATTTGGCGAAAGAAAAAAAAACATGAGAAAAACACCCATTGACTCCAATGCATTTGGTGAAATAAGAAAAAACCATGAGAAAAACACCCATTGACTCCAATGCATTTGGTGAAATAAGAAAAAACCATGAGAAAAACACCCATTGACTCCAATGCATTTGGTGAAATAAGAAAAAACCATGAGAAAAACACCCATTGACTCCAAAGCATTTGGAACAAGAAAAACACCCATTGACTCCAATGCATTTGGTGAAATAAGAAAAAACCATGAGAAAAACACCCATTGACTCCAATGCATTTGGTGAAATAAGAAAAAACCATGAGAAAAACACCCATTGACTCCAATGCATTTGGTGAAAGAAGAAAAAACCATGAGAAAAACACCCATTGACTCCAATGCATTTGGTGAAAGAAGAAAAAAACATGAGAAAAACACCCATTGACTCCAATGCATTTGGTGAAAGAAGAAAAAAACATGAGAAAAACACCCATTGACTCCAAATCATTTGGAACAAGAAAAACACCCATTGACTCTTATGCATTTGGCAATCTGTCCTATTTTTTTTTTTAAATCAGTAGTAATAATAAATCAGATTTTTTTTTAAACTATGTAAATAGTAAAAAAAAAAAAAATAAGCAAGAATGGTGTGGGGCAGATTTATCAAAATTTAGATTTGTGTAATTTTAGAGGTTTTTGTTTCATTGTCATTATTACAATTTAAACTTATTTAGTTCCAGCTTCTTGTGGTCTTGGGCAGGTCTTTTAATGGATCAGGAACCAAACATGCACATCCCAGAAAGCTTTATAGGAAGATGACTATCTACAAAAATCCCTGTTACAATGATTATTTAATAATTGCTGAGTATTACTTAGAACAGGGTTTTTAGTATGTATCCCCAGTAGAACGTCTGACATGATTTTGTATAAGGTTGTTACATGACCTCAAAATTGAATTCCCAAAGCTTAACTCGCTTCAGTAAAAAATAAACAGCAATTGGATCAGAGGAAGAAACAACATTGTATAATATATAAGTATAAGAGCACTCTTGTATTTTCTCTTTTGTGACAAATTCACCCTACTTTTACCTGGAATACAATCTCTGTACAAAGATGTCAAAATTCTTAAGCGAATACACTGATATAAAAGATATTTTAATTTAAAGAAAATTGATAAATAATTGCATTTTGAATCAAGTTCCAGCTCCAGCTCTTGAACATGCCACAGATTGGTGGGAAATCAAGAAGTCCCTAGGTAAATGCTAGCAACCTAAAAAAACAGTTTTTTCTATTTTGACTGAAACTTTGCTTTATGATTTTATACACATTAAAGTTGTGGGTATGTTCTGTTTTTGTCACACTATGCTGAGTAGTTCTCCAATACAATTGAATATCACAATGTAATTTGTCTGCTACATTGGCAGAGCTGTGACGAACACTAGACTACATAACCAAACTTAGCACCTTTGGAAACTTCTAGATAATGGTGGCCAATAACAGCCCCTGACCCCTCCAGGGTCAGCAGCTGCCCACCACTGTATGGGGCCACCAACAAGTCTGACCAATCAATATCTGGTGGGCCATTGACATCCTAGATAAGAGGATTAATGATGAGTGAGTTTTTCATACTTAGCGCAACAATAAGATTTTGTTGCACAAATTTTGTTGCAAAGTACGAAAAAGTCACACAGAGTTTCGGAAAGTTTCGGATTCATTCAAGCCTCAGTATCGTGACTTTCCTTGGGCCAGGTTGGAGCTGCAGAGTGCCATTGAGTCCTATGGGAGACTTTCCTTGGGCCAGGTTGGAGCTGCAGAGTGCCATTGAGCCCTATGGGAGACTTTCCTTGGGCCGGGTTGGAGCTGCAGAGTGCCATTGAGCCCTATGGGAGACTTTCCTTGGGCCGGGTTGGAGCTGCAGAGTGCCATTGAGCCCTATGGGAGACTTTCCTTGGGCCGGGTTGGAGCTGCAGAGTGCCATTGAGCCCTATGGGAGACTTTCCTTGGGCCGGGTTGGAGCGGCAGAGTGCCATTGAGCCCTATGGGAGACTTTCCTTGGGCCAGGTTGGAGCTGCAGAGTGCCATTGAGCCCTATGGGAGACTTTCCTTGGGCCGGGTTGGAGCTGCAGAGTGCCATTGAGCCCTATGGGAGACTTTCCTTGGGCCAGGTTGGAGCTGCAGAGTGCCATTGATTCCTATGGGAGGCTTCCAAAATCATGCACAGAAGGATCAAAGTCAGAAAGGTTTTCCCGCCATTTGCGATCGTTCTATACAAAAACTGTGTGACTTTCGGATCGCCAATACGATATTATCGTGACTTTTTTCATAAGCATTTTCGTGATATTTGCTATCATCAGAAATTATCGTATGTAATCCAAATTTTTCCCATTTCGGGATTCGAACTTGTACTTTGATGAATGTGCCGCCCCTAAGCGAATAAAGAACAATGCCACAAACAGAATAACTTTCTACATTTCGGTCAGCTAAACATAACTCAACACTATATTCTGTTAATGTCAAAATCCCACTTACTGAAGATAAAACAACCTTAATATTGTACTGATTTTAGCTGAAATGTACTTCCTGTTTGCTGAATATTCTGTTTCTCTAAGAATTCTATTTCACAAAACGTTTTGGTCAACATTCCATTTATATTTGCCTTCCAGTTTAATTAGCATACCATTTTCCTGAATATTGCAACATTCCATTCCATTTAAATAAATATTCTTTTTCTGAACATTCTATTTCAATAAACATTCAACTGAACATTTGGTTCTGGAACATTCCTTTTCTCAATTCATTTATTTTAAGTACCCTGACCAATACATTTCAGAAGCATATAGTTAAGCTTGAGCATTCCATTAGGCTAATAATTTGGCTAAAGGATTCAAAAAAGATATTCTTAAGATAGATATTGAGTTTTCCTAAACATTCTCACTTGCTGAAGATTCCAAGAGTCCATAGGTAGAGATGTAGCGAACTAATTCGCGCGAACATCGGGTGTTCGCAAGTCCGCAAATTCGCGAACTTTTTGTGATGTTCGCAATTTGGGTTCGCCGGCACCGAAAAAATCGCAAAACTTACGATAACGTTACGAATGCTCCGAAAAAGTCGCAAAACTTACGATAACGTTACGACTGCTCCGAAAAAGTCGCACAACTTACGATAACGTTACGAATGCTCCGAAAAAGTCGCAAAACTTACGATAACGTTACGAATGCTCCGAAAAAGTCGCAAAACTTACGATAACGTTACGAATGCTCCGAAAAAGTCGCAAAACTTACGATAACGTTACGAATGCTCCGAAAAAGTCGCAAAACTTACGATAACGTTACGAATGCTCCGAAAAAGTCGCAAAACTTACGATAACGTTACGAATGCTCCGAAAAAGTCGCAAAACTTACGATAACGTTACGAATGCTCCGAAAAAGTCGCAAAACTTACGATAACGTTACGAATGCTCCGAAAAAGTCGCACAACTTACGATAACGTTACGAATGCTCCGAAAAAGTCGCAAAACTTACGATAACGTTACGAATGCTCCGAAAAAGTCGCAAAACTTACGATAACTTTACGAATGCTCCGAAAAAGTCGCAAAACTTACGATAACGTTACGAATGCTCCGAAAAAGTCGCAAAACTTACGATAACGTTACGATAACAGCCTACTGTGTTATGACTTTTATAACTGTTCAAGACCAAAAGTGCAGTGTGCAAAGTACCCATAAAGCAGCTTTTTCCCCCCAAGAATTCTAGTGTAATTAAGGCCACACAGGGAGTTGCAATGTGCGTGATTCTTTTGGAGCAACTCTGTCTTGCCTATTGATACAAGCCACTGTGTAGCTCAAGGGCCCACAACATCAATAGGCCACTCACACACGATTAAGCAGAAGGGCAGGCACAATCATGCTTAACATAAATGTATGGAAATGCAAATACCTTTAAAATGTGCAACATTGAACTTTCTTTTGAAGAGGCAAAGGCGGTTCTTCATGATAAGGGCAGTGAGGTTGTGGGATGCCCTACCGGGCGATGTTGCGATGGCAGCTTCTGTTAATGCCTTTAAGAGGGACTTGGATGATTTCTTAAACAAGCATTTTATCCAAAGCTATTGTGATACTAAAATCTACAGTTAGTATAGATATTGATATATTTAGTTTATACATGTGTGCATAGATTGGTATGTATATGAATGTGTATATTTGTGCATTTTGGTCTTTGGGACTTTGGCCTTTTTTCAACTCAAATTAACTACAGTATGTTACTATTTAACACTATTACAGATTCAAAGTTTATTGCTATAATTCAAATATATTGAATAGTAACTATTCATATAGTATATATTATATTAAATAGTTATTTTCTTATGGCATATATTTGTGCATATGAGTAGTTATTAACTTAGTATTTTCATATTTAAAAAATTTAAAAAGTATTATATGTCAGCAACTGCTAGTTTTACACATTACACAGTACAAGTGATTGGTCTCTACAAATGAAATTGCTCTTGTTTAAGAGGGCTCTGGCACACGGGGAGATTAGTCGCCCGCGACAAATCTCCCTTGTCACGGGCGACTAATCTCCCCGAGTTGCTATGATCCGCCACGCGGCGACGCGATTTCCCGAAATCGCGCCGCCGCATGTGCCATCCCGCCGGCGACTTACATGTTCGCCGGTGGGATGGCGGGTCATGGCAACTTGGGGAGATTATTCACCTGTGACAAGGGAGATTTGTGTGTGCCAGAGCCCTAAGGTGAAAAGGGGTTGATGCCTCTTAATGAGTACTTGAAAGCTGTTCTTAGGTTGATGCAAGGATCTGTTTTGCTGATAAGATCTTGTTTTCTATCAAAGACAAATAAACATAAATCAGCATTTGTCTATGTTAGGTTTCCAACCTATCACTTGTTCTAATCCTTCTGATTGTTATAGAATTTGTTGTTCAGCTTGTCTACATTGTGAACAGCAAATGCAAATGTCATAATTTCCAGGTTTAATCTTCTGTTTGCTTACCAAGTGTTTCTCCAATTAAATTGCTTTCCATATTTAGCCTGAGTGACATTGTAGTAATATTCTGCATAAATTATCTTTCTTATAGGTGTTGCTTAAATTGGTTGTTTAAAGTGTTTAAAACCAAACTGAAAATATATTTTTTAATATTCTTAAACTGACACTAAAAAGCCAAATGCCCATTGCAAAAACAAATTTTAAACAGTCATTAAAATATCTTCTATATGTGAGCCTTATGTATTAATAAAGATGTTTGGGAGAACATATACCTTGACTATTATTTATTCATTTCTTGGCATTCTTGTATATAATGTTGGCATTTTATGTAGCATTCCACATAGATTGTATACCATACTACATACTCTTGTTATAATGTTATGTGGGATCCTCTTTTTGTTGATAGAACAGGATGTTTTTTTGTAAGTAGATCATGGACTCCCACCTTATAAAAGTATTTGGAGCATTATCGGGCTGATTAATTGGAATTCTTTTCACTATTCAATTTTTGCACAGAAACTCCCAAATTTGAATTATTGTTTACATAACTCAAATGTTCAATATTTATTACATGCAAAATATTAAAAAAAACTTGAATGTAAAACTTCTGCATCTAAAAACGCTTGTTCATCCTTACTGTCTCTCACAGTGAAGGGTGTGCAACTATGACAAGTGAGAAACTGGTACCCTCCATCTGGCAGTAGCTCCAGGGTTCAACAACTCCTTGCATCAGTGGGCACACTCTTACCCACTGAATCTAATGCAAATGCTGTTTTAAACACTGTATATGTGGCATACCTTTCTGTAATAAAGCTTGTTCTGTTAGGGTTGGTGTAAGGATAACCTGATTTCCTCTGGTTACCTGAACTCATTCCTTTATTGGCACCGGCACATAATGTTGATTTGATGTGGATTGCGACCATGTCAAAACGGAGGCATGCCTTTGGACTCAGGCCACTATTTTTCTTATGCCTTATTCTAGTAATCTAACTAGATTTTCTTTTCTTGTCTTGACCGAAAGGCTCACTCCTGAGCTGATCTGCTGTCTACCCTGCTTACAATTTTTTAAGTTTGCCTTTGCCTCACCCCTAGCACTTTGTCCCAATAGTGCTATTATCCAAACAACTGTTATGAAGAAAGCTAAGAAAACAGGTAGTGCCATTACCCATAGGGACCTATTTATCATGCTGTGTAAAAAACAGTGACCAAATACACCACACATCACCAGGCATCACAGCATAAAAAATATTGAGCACTTATCAAGCTGTGTATTGATTTGCAGCTATTGTGTTCCTCTGTAAAAACCCGGTGTAAACTGAAGCAGCCGCTTAGAAATGCTATGTGAAATTTTATTTGCGTCCTCCAGGCAGGAGGTTTTCCATGATAAATGCTTCAGATTGATCTGAGAGAGGCTCAAACGGAGAATCACACAAAGCTGAAAGGACCAGATTTAAATCCCATTGAGACACCATCACCTTTAATGTAGGCCAAAGCTTTGCAATGTCTTTCAGGAAGCGTTTGACCAATGGATTTGTAGCCAAATTAATGTTTTAACATAGTTGACAAGAAACCAATGTGTACCTTAAGAGTATTGGGCTTCAAGCCTTTAGCAAATCGGTCTTACAGAACTGTAAAACCACTGGTACAGAGACTTGTTCAGGGGACAGACCTTTCACTCTTCTCCGCCTTAAAAAGAGTCACCACATTCTCCTCTGACACATTCTCCTCTGACAGACCTTGACTGGTCAATAAGCTCCTGTCAGCCACCAAGCAGTCAGGTTCAGGCAAGAAACATCTGGGTGCCTCATCTCCTCCTGCAACAGAAGATCCAGTCTGAGAGGAAATTTGTAATAGTCCTCCTTGGACAAGTTCATGAGGTCTGAGAATCAAGTCCCCCTTGGCCCAAATGGGATTATCATGAAGACACAGATGTAGATGCTCACTCTTCCCTGATTTTCTGAAGAGATCTTTGAATCATTGGGAAAGGGGGGAAAGACATAAGCCAGCCTGAAATTCCAAGCAATCGACATTGCATTCAGGTTATCCAGACCATCTAGGGAGTAGTAATGAGCAAATCTGTCCCGTTTTGTTTTGCTGAAAAATGCACTAAACACCAGAAAATTCCTGAAGCATGAAAAATGTTGCGCACCCAAAAAATTACATGAATTGATTTGTGCAACTCTTTTCTGCTCATTTTTGCCCCCATTTTGTGAAAAAATCCACCAATCACAAAATATGGAAATTCCCCACGGATTCATGCCTGGCGAAAAATTTCACTCATCACTACTAGGGAGCAAAAGTGTTCCACCTTCCTGTTGCCCCTTGTTGCCATCTGGTCTATCTGGGGTAACCCCCACCTCTCGACCAACATTTTGAAGACCTGAGGATTGAGAACCTATTCCCCATGATTTATCCGGGATCTGCTGAGATGATCTGCAAGAACATAGACTGTGATGGCATTCTGCCCAAGACATTAACTTGCGACATTGATCCATCAACAGAGGAGCCCATGTGCCTCCTTGCTTGTATATATAGAAGACAGCTGCTGTATTGTCTGACTGAATCTGAACTTCTGTCTTCCTCAGAAGAGACTGAAACCGCAGGAGGGTGATTGCCTTGAGCTCCCTGAAATTTCCTTGGAATACCTGATTTCTCAAATGAGCTTCACAGCCATGTACTAGGGCATCCGTCACCATAATCAAAAAGTTTGGTATTTTGATTGACACAGACTCAACATCCTTATAATGATCAGAAGATGTCTTGCTAGTAGATGGCCTGACTCCATCCATGGTCTTAAACCAAGAGACAAAATCTTCCGCCTTAGCAAGTTGTGGAGCATCAGCAGTCTGAGCACAATTTTTACATTTCAAATGATTGCAGTCCTCAGGGAGTCCTCAGGGAGAGGCTGATCACAGCTTGGGCAGAAGTGATGCTTTGCCTTCCTTTTTTCTCTTTACAGATCTAATCTCAGACATCTAAGAGAGAAAAAAAAGAAAGGTATGCTTAACCCAGGCATGGAACATATTACTAGAGAGAGCCATCTGTTAAATTAAAGGCTATTACCTTGGCAGCCAAAAACACACTGTGGAGAGGGGGTATAAATAGGAAGGAGAAGCCACCACCACTCCCAATCAAAAGGGATAAGACCCCCACACCTACCTGACCTCCTGCCACCAATCGTCACTTGCACCCGACAGTGCTGCTACTTGCCATCCCCGCCATGCTGAGAGGGACATCATCACTTAGTGCTCCTGACCCAACGGGTCAGAACTACCGAGCCTAACCAGGAAGCATTGGTGATTCCTCCTGAGAAATAAGCATAAAGGAAACCCCATGTGAGTTAAGAAACTTGTGCAGGTAACGGGGGGGGAGGGGGGTAGGAATTAAAAAAAATACCTCAACTAGCAAGGTTAATTCTCCAAAACCCAGTGTGAGTTCTTTAACTCACATAGGGTTTCCTTTTTGATGGCCCGAGCAGTCATATCTGGCCTTCTGACTCACAGAAAAACTTTTGTTTGCAATTGAGTTTTTTCTGCGACTTAAAACCATCTGATTTGAGTTTTTTCATAAATATGCTAGTGATTGGAAAAATATGAAAGAAACAACTAGATAGGGTTTTATCATGTTTTTTTTTAAAAAAAACCTTGAACTCCAAAATCTATAAACTGACCTCTTGGTATCCAGTTTGAAAGATCCATATTGCATAAAACTTTAGTCCTGTGTAGTTCTATATTCTTTTTCTAACCAAACTTTAATAAGGAAAAGTAATGTCAAAAAGAACACTTGCTTATTTTATCTGAAAAAAGAGAGGCAGAAGTTTTCTTTTTTTTATAGGAACTGTGAAAATTCAAAGTGATAAATATGTGTGTTGAATTTTTATGTATGAAGTACAGCAGATTTCCAAACTAAATTATTCTATTTGATTAAGGCATCAGAATGGGGAAAACATAAAGTGTTTTTTTTTTGGTTACAGCTTAAATATTTTCTCTCATTTAAAAAACAAATTAGACTCCCAATACTGCTTTTTATTCAGCTAGGAATGTAACATACTGATTTGCTAAGTCAAGTCTAAAAACTCTATTTTGCAATTGCACTTTTTATTCATCTATGTAAATTTTATTTTATTGCCAATATTTGTTTAGCAAATGAATTAGTTAAGATCACTAACTGTAAAAAGTAATACATTCGTGTAATCTTTTTATCTGCAGGTGTTCAGGGATTATACTATATCTATCAATTTGGTGTAATTCATTCTCTGTTATAGCAGAGTCGTTGTTATGCATTCCCTAAATGCTGACAAAATAATAATTTGAAATTGATCTTTTTTTCACTAGAAAATATTAAAAGTGAAGTATGAAATATCATGTGGTTTTTTTTTTTAACTATCCTATATATTTCGGACTCAGGCATGCCTGTGGCTAATTCCAATTTCGCTGTGCCAAGACTGCAATATAAATATATTTTTCCTGTATAATATCTTAATTTTTCAGACTCGCGCCAGGGTATACAGTGACAAATCATTTGTATAATTATTTATTTAATCATTGTGTGAATAATTGTTTTCTTTTTTTAGGAACAGATACGGCCTGTCTGGCGTTTTGGAAATCATTGTACAACAAAAACAAGCAAATTTGTTAAAATGATTGCAGAGCAAAGAGATTAAGGTATCAGTTCACAAATGTATTATCAGAGAAAGCATAATCTCAAGAATATCACGCAAATGGAAATGTGAATCTGTCAGAATAGAGTCATTGCACCTATACAAGCTGTAAGGCAAACCTACATTTAAACTGGTGGATTAGGTTTGGGAAACGCGCGATTAGCTGGAATATAATCGATATGATTATCTTGTGAGCACTTGGAAAAGGGGGGGGGAAGCAAATGGAACATTTTATAAAATATAACCTTGGACAATGTTGCTCATAAGAGTTACATAAAGGTTTGTCTCAAGGTGAAAGATGTGCTGCTGGTATAGAAGATGGAATGTTACTTTTAGAGGTGGCTCATGTGGTTAGAAAATTATACATAGATATTTGAATGCTTATTCAACTGTTGCTACAGAAAAGAAATCCAGAAAACCCTCAATCCAGCATTTTTTGTTCCCTGTGCAGGCAATTGGGAGTCCCAGGCAGACAATAGGAGCTATTGTTTGTACCAGTGGAAAATTGTTATACTACAAAAGTATGTATCACAGAGCAAGTTTGCTGAAGTAACAATCTGCCATTAGCATGAGTCAGCACCTAACTGAACCTCAACATGATAGTTGAGCAGGAGATGATAAGCTGCTTATATTGTTTTTGAATAGTGGGAGCAGCGAAAGCATTCCACTCTTTGAAAGTCTTCAAAAAACAGAAGGTATTACATGCCATGGTTTGTGCTATACACATAACCTTTCTATCTTGCTGCTCCTTACCTCTGGAACTCTATCCCTGAATCCCACCGTAGGGAAAACTCACCCACTCTCTTTAAGAAAAAGCTCAGCTGTTACATTCTGGACACTAAAACATTATTTTGCCTAGTCCTGCGCTTAAGGGCAAATGCCCATACCTGGTGCACTCTTACCTTCCAGTTTGTGCCTGTATGTTACCCAACCACTTAGATTGTAAGCTCTACGGGGCAGGGACCTCCTTCCTACTGTGTCTCATATCACATGGCACTTATTCCCTGTGCATTTATATATATATATATATATATATATACTGTATATATAGATATTGTATTTATTTATTATATCACTTGTCCTCCCTGTGTGTAATTTTGTATTTCGTAAAATTGTACAGCGCTGCGTACCCTTGTGGAGCTTTATAAATAAAGTTATACATACATGCATACATAACACTGCCTTTAAACAAAAAAGAAAGGTTTTAACTCTCACATAAAGAATTACGAGACCTGCAAACAACCATGCACCCAGAAATGAGTGTAGGAGGAAACTCATACAGACACGGGGAGAACAAACTCCTTACAGATAGTACCCAAGCTAGAAATGAACTCAGGACCCCAGTACTTGCACATAGAAATGCCACTGTATTGCCTCCATGTCTGAAGATGTACATGATATGTAATAAGCCACATGCTCAAATCCCTGACAAATGACTTAAAAAAAATCCCAGCTTCTGATGTGAAATATCCTAAATTCTACTCCCAATAGCTCTAAAATCTTATGGAAAAATAATTTCTGAGAGATAGTTTTACTGATAGATCATATACCTGTACTGGTAGCTGTTTTACTCCTTGTTGTTTTCAACAGCAACAAGGGGAATAGAGAAAAGTTGTTTGCTCTATTATCTGGAAACCTATTATCCAGATGGCTCAGAATTATGGCAGGTTACCATAGTATCCTACTTATACAAATGATTCTTCATTTTTGACTGATTGATGTTATTTAAGCTGCATAAATGTATGCTGATGGTGAAGCAATCCTATTGGGTTAATATATGTGTGCATGTGTTTAAGCAGCCTTGAGTGGGGGAAGCAGATTTTTCAATTTTTGAGTTGAGGGGAAAAAACCCTGTGATTTCAGGAAAAAAAAACTGCGAGCGCACAGGGCTTTTTTTTCCCGCAACCACATTCGAATACAAGGCTGTATTTTTCAATTCAAACGGAGTAAGTGAAGCTGATAGATGATGTCTGAAGCAAATCCCTTTGGTTTCTTATGCCAGACAAATACTAGTTATGAACTTAATCTGCACCAATAACTGTTTATAATCCATGCAAGTAGACAAGAACATGGGCAGAAATTTCACTTTAGCCTTTGTATATTTAACACAATCTTGTGAATGACATATTCTTGGAGTAAATCCAAAGACCTTGATCACAGGATGAACTTTCTTTGACTTTGTGAAACATTAACATCCAGTGCACTCAGGGACATGGGCATGCATATAAATCTCTGACACAAGCCAGTATGTGTATTTTTTAATGACTAGTTCTAAATGTGCCCTGACTACACTATTGCATACAATTGTTCGGTGATTGTGCTAGACACAGAACAATATATATTTTATGGCACACTTTAAACAAGGTTTAGACTCTCTAATGAATTAGTTTGCAGCAGCCAGCCATAGTCATATTTGTTTCCAGAATGACTGGATGATATAAACAAGGTCATAGTTAACTGCTAATTATTTTACATACAAAAAGTATCCACAGAAGGCATTAAGCATATTTTGACAAGGTGACCTGCTATTATCCATTAGTATTGTATTTGCTTAAGCTTTTCTTCATTGATATGCAAAGGCCACATTATAGTTCATATAGGAGGGGCCTCAGGCAAATTAGATTTTTAGCAAGGTCTTTCATTGCATGAATGTTTTCAACCACAGCTAAGTAATATTGTATTGATCAAGGATTTGCCTAGGTCTGAAGTGCAAAGGTGCAGGCAAGTCAAAGGCAAAAATCATTATAAAAGATTACAGCCAGGTTCAAATGCTGCTGTTTCTATTAAAGATTAGTCTTCTTTATTGTGAAATATGTTTATAACATTATACCAATCCCATAAATAATAAAAAATAAACAATAAAAACATTTACTTAATATTATATTCATTGTGTTTATGAATTTATATACAACTATAACTCTCAAACTGTAAAAGTCCTGTGAAATCTAATGTTTTGTTCTACTAAAATGGAATAGGAATGTTCCTAGAGGGCTTATTTTATGAGCACATGAAATAGAAGTTGCTAAGAGCAAACTTAACACGGAATGTAGAGGCACAAGTATGTGGCCCCAGGCCCCCAGCAAAAAAATCTTCAGAGGGGCCCAGCACGCCAAGCCAAGCCTACCCGGATACACTAATCCCGCCGCCAGGCTCCGGCCCGCAATCAGGTAGGAGAGCAGCTGGGAAGTGGGGATTTCTATACTACAGAAAGTAGTCTGCTTTCTCTATAGTTACACCACTGTTCTATGTGAATGTATATATACAATGTTTTAAGAGGGAAATTTGCAGTCTTCCTTTGTTACACCACCCCTTTTTCCTTTATATACCCCCATTTATTTTTTAAAGGAAAAAAAATAAATAATTCACTCTATCATTTAAAATGTTATTCTTGAGCCAACAAATGTATTTCATTTTAGTTGCAATATTGGTGTGTAGGCGCCATCTCAGTGCATTGTGAGCAGTCTGAGCTTTCAGAAGGAGCCAGCACTACACATTAGAACTGCTTTCAGGTAACCGGTAACCTATTGTTTCTCCTACTCCCATGTAACTAGAGGAGTCCCAATATGGACCTGGATTTTTTACTGTTGAGTGCAATTCTGATATCTACTGGGAGCTGTTATCTTGCTCCCTTCCCATTGTTCTGCTGATCGGCTGCTGGGGGGGGGGGTGATGTCAGTCCAACTTGCAGCTCAGCAGTAAAGTGGGACTGATGTTTATCAGAGCACAGGTCACATGGCTGTAGCACCCTGGGGAATAAAGAATATGGCTAGCCCCATGTGAAATTTCAAAGTTAAATATAAAAAAAAAATCTGTTTTTGAAAAACAGATTTCAATGCAGGATTCTGATGGAGTAGTTCTATTAACTGATGTGTTTTGAAAAAAAAACATGTTTTCCTGTAACAGTGAAAATCAATGTCAAAATCATTTTTTAGCCCTCACCCAACTTACTTGTTTCATTTTGCTAGCATATGTATAGTAGCATAATTAGCTATTTAATAGAACTGAATGTAACACAATCAGTAGACCTGCAGTAAAATTTGAATAACAAGTTAATTGTGTTTACTAAGACTCACAGCTCTGTGTTTACCAGGACTCACACCTCTGTAACTTATGCATCAATGAACTATCCAAGCTGCACCTCAACTCAAAATAGCTGCTCATGAAGTAATGGCATCTGGTTTGCATAGCAAAACTGAAGAAAATATCTTTTTGATGCTTGAAAATCAACAATGACACAAGGGTCAAGGCTGAAACCTCATGGTTACCTCCAGAAAGTCTGCTTATTTTCAACACACTTCTTGCAAATTGCAGTTGTGCATCTGATGTTAAATCTCAGCTCTTTGTGCAAATCTAATAAAAAGAAAATATCAAAGATTTTTGCTGGTCATTTATATACCTAATGACTTTTGATCCCCAAAGTAAATAACCTTCTCACAAAACACTTCTTCTACATTCTTAAATGTACTGATATAACCAATACAAAAAGTCACCCAAACACAGCCCCTAGGGTTACCTTAATAAGGGCTCATTTAAACAACAAAATGCATTACACAAAGTGCAAAGAAAACTTCAATTGAACATTTCTTTGCACTATTAAATAAAAAGCTGTGCTGTTTACAGATTGTCACAGGCCTCTGTGCTCAGTTTCGGCAGTCTGCATTAGGCAGTGCTCTATCTGGGAGAAGTGGGTATGTAGGCGGCCCCTGGTCTGTCCCCTACCCATCCCAAGTTAGAGAGGGACAGGAGATACATGCCACAATGCGGTCCTATCCTTACTGTAGCACGTAGAGTGCAGCATTCCCAGGGCACATGTACTTGTTAGATGAGCACTTGCACCCCTGGTAAAATATAAAAGATTTTCTAGACAATCCTTACAACCATCCAAAGCCGTACTTCAGTCACAATTTGAAGCACTCACCCAGCACCTGATCTGGGAATCAGCACTTATATTGTAATGTCACCCATTGTGACCTACAGCACTTATATTTCCCTATTTGTGTCTGTAAGTTACCCTCCCATATAGATTGTAAGCTCTACGGGGCAGGGACCTCCATCATCTTGTGTCTTTGACTCTTAACTTATTGCAACTGTATCTTGTATTTATTTGTATTTATTGTTATACTTTGTATTTATCTACTATCTTATTAACCCCCTGTTTGTATTAATGTATTCTACTGTATAGCGCTGCGTACATAAGTAGCACTTTATAAATAAAAATATACATACATACATACAATTTGTTGCTGCACAGCTTTAAGATAAAAGTTTTTGGAAACCTTCAGGTCAATACATGAGTGGTCATTTATTATAATGAGGACACAAGTGGGGGAGCAATGTTGTGCCTGTTAGTGCTAATCCACTTGCTGGACCTTACACTAGATTGAAAATCCAAGGCAAGGTGCAGAGCTAAGGCTAATGTATGTAAGGCTAATGCCACAGGGGGATGATTCTCAGCGCGTGCATAACCATAGGCTAGAATCAGCCACTACATTGGCATCAGCCTTTCCCTGTGTCATCACTCTGAGCCATTGCAGGCACACAGATAGAATTAAGTTGCCAAAATGCATAATCACACGAGCCAATATTAGCTCCACGTGCCTGTACCCTGGCTGACTCAA
The DNA here is from genome assembly GCF_000004195.4 of Xenopus tropicalis. Taxonomy (NCBI): domain Eukaryota; kingdom Metazoa; phylum Chordata; class Amphibia; order Anura; family Pipidae; genus Xenopus; species Xenopus tropicalis. The sequence continues at coordinate 178,350,123 of NC_030677.2, read as the reverse complement.
TAGCTCCAATTGCAGGCACAGGGAAACGATTCAGCAACAGAGATCAAAATGCTACATTTGCCAAAGCCTTACAGTAGATCAGACTTATATTAAATATTATTTATCTTTTTTTTTTTTTCTTATCTTTTGTTTACTGATTTAATTTCAGGACAAAATGTTGTTAGACGTGTCTTACCTAGAATACTATCATGTCATGGCTAAGTGGCTCTGGGATGTCCCCGAGGACTCAGAAAAACTCACCCTTTGAGTGTTATCAGTGTGACAAATAATGTTTTCATGTTTTAATAAGCCAAACTTACATTATTGTGAATTCTTTTTTTTTATTAGTGATATTATAATGTGAAATGATTTACCACAGTGGAATAAAATGCATTTTAATAGCAAGCCACGGCAACATGATAACATAAAACCTAATGTTGCTTGAAAGTATCTTTAATATTTAACTTTTATCATATTGCTGCATGAGATACGTGTCTGCAAAGCTGATTCTCACTGCAGCACAGCTTTTAAGTTCAGTGCACAGCCACCGTTCTGATGGGACATTTCACACATCCATGGGAACCAAGGCATTTTACAGTAAAAGCAGTAAGTGTGAAAAAATCTTGTTGTATCTGCCTTACTTACCATGGTTATGACTTGCTCAGCCTAAAAGTAAATTGACAAGTTGTCAATGAACAATAGACTTTGCTTGTGCTAGGCTTTTCACAGGTTGGGATGCCTCTGGGCAACAGGGGCTGTTTCTACAATCTGCTATCTAGCATATGGGAGCAGTATAACAGTTATAATAGGGTGAGAGACATATTTACTTGAACATTCTCTGGTACTGAAGATCTCTAGACAATTCATTTGCTCTGAGTATTCAACAAATATATATGAAGTGTAGTGTCTTCTTATAATAAAAGAAAAACACCTGAAGTCCAAAAGCAATGTCATGTATATTAGCACTCTACCCCTAACACAGAATAAGAAAAAAAGTCCCAGCACACTTCAGTAAAGTGTAAATCTCACTTTGATATCAGGTTATACAACATCATTTACCTGGTATTTAAAGATTCAAATCAATGCCAATCTGATCAATACAGGCTACTGTAAAGGGTCCCATAAACAGCTTTATATAGGATAAAAAGTAAATGGTACAGTTATTATCATTATTATGTAGTACAGGTATGGGATCCGTTTTCCGGAAACTCGTTATCCAGAAAGCTCCGAATTACAGAAAGCCTTTCTCCCATAGACTCCATTTTAATCAAATAATTCAGATTTTTTTTTCTCAGTAGTAAATAAACAGGACCTTTTATTTGGCCCCAACTAAAATATAATTAATCTTTATTGGAGGCAAAACAAACCTATTGGGTTTAATTTATGTTTTATTGATTTTTTAGTATCAATAAGGTATGGAGATCCAAATTACAGAAAGACCCGTTATCCGGAAAACCCTTGGTCCCGAGCATTCTGGGTAACGGGTCCTATACCTGTACTAAAACGCCAACATCTTCCACAGCACTGGTAGAATACATTGGTATTTACACAGAACATACAGATTACATGTAAAACAACTAAAAACGGATTCAAGTGGTAAAAAGGGCCCTTCCCAAAAGAGCATATAAATAATGATAACAGTAGTATTAATGGCAAAGGATAATTACAAAGTTCTGTGGATTTTGCAAGGCTACCCCATTATATAATACATATGTAATAAAATCTATACAATTGATAGTTCTCCTTCAGTCCCCTAGGGTTTAGAGAATATAAAGTATATTTCCAAGATTTTTTTCTAATTTGGGAGGGGGAAGCAAACTTGCAATAACCTGAAGGATGCGTTATAGAGACTGTAAGCTCCACAAGGGCAGCAAATATTTTCACCTGATACAGATATGCACCAAAATCTTTGTTTTTGTAAACATTTTCACAAACATGCTAAAATTAGGCCATGCAATTTATTTTTTTTTACTAGAAATAAATTAAATGTTTGAGTGTGGAAAAGCCTATTGTCTCCAATGCATTTGGTGAAATTTTGGTAAACATGTTGCAAATGTTTGCACATTTTCCAGTAAGCAAAGCTGGGCTGTTTTGATTATCACAAAGTATTAAAATGAACATATAAAATAAATTTACCTATACCAGAAGGGGAAAAGGTTCAGCTCATAAGAGCTTACAATCTATAGGTATAAAGAAGTAAACATTTTGTAAAAACCAGTGTAAATTTATAGGGACTATATAGATACTTTCATTTCTTTGGCATTTTTTTTTCTATTTTTACTATTCTTAAGCTTTAATATAGCATTGAGTATTCTTTTAATTCATTTTTTACAGGGCATGATGTAACTTCCAAGGACAGTTTTAGGCCATAACAGGCAAGGCCCTCCAAGTGACTCCCTTGATGAACCTTCCCTAGCGTAAAGAAAAATTGCACACTGCACATTAAACTAATGTTAGCTGCTTATTTTAAGCATTTGCTATTTATTTCCTCAGACGCTGGAGCCTCGGCAGCCTTGGAACATTGTGACTGCATACTGACTGACCTATTTGGAAGCATGGCACAGTAGTGCAAGTTTTGCATAAACAGAAGGAGCCTCATGAGCCTCCTGGGCTGCCATGGCTGATTATAATTAAATAAATATGCCTGAGAAATCCTGTTGAAGCTACGCTGACACACATGTCCTTATTGATCACTCTTCAGCTTTCTCTCACTTCTATCATTAATCACTGAATACATCTATACAAATTATTTGAATTTACACAACTAATGGCTGTTCGCAGTCTAAACGTCTATGTGCAAATTTATAACTCAAACTGTGTCGTTCAGGCGACTTATTGGTGAACTACAACAGTTTCATCTTTTGTATTATATAGAATGCTGATAAAGCAGAATTCTTGGCCAAGGGGTATTTTTCTTTTGTTTTTTGGGGGTTTTTTTTGCTCAGGTAGCGTTTATTGACAATTGTACAAGCAAATGGTTGACACAGAAGTACAGTGTATAGACAGAATTGTACAACATACATTTGTTTGCATAGGTCATGCCAACGTTATACATATAAAATCTGCCGAAAAAATTTGCTCATCACTACTGGCAAAGCATCACCATACGCTTGCAGCAAAACAGAAATGGGACCCATACACATATTCTGTAGGTTGCTTCCCCCGATAGTACTTTATTAGCTAAGCTTAAAAACATCAGAGCTATAAACTTTACAAACTAATCAAACAATAACACCATTTCACAGATCCACTGAACATGCTGAGTACTTTGTATACAAATTTATATTGGAAAATGCATGAACACTGTATATATTGTGATCTTAGAAAATGCCACTTGGGCTGGCAAATAAACATCTCAAGCAGCAACTATCAAATGTTTTAAACAAAGACACGTGGACAGCTTCTTTAAAGTTGTGTACAGATCTGTAGCCTTTGATTTACAACACTGATTAGGTAAGTGTGAGGCAATAAATTCTTCACTTCAATAGGATGTGACTTGTAAAAACCTGGACTTTGTCTCCTGTCCCTGATGACATCCAGCAGTCTGGTAAGTTTTAAAGTGAGGACTAACATGCTTTGACTTCTGTGCTTGTTAGAGGTAATTTGCTCTTGTGCAAAAGTGATCCCATTATTCTCCTGAGACCTGGGGGCCTGCTAATCCAACTGCTAAATGGAATAGTTTACCTGGATGACACTCCTCACCACCGAGGAGGTAATTAGCAACCCCTTTGATCACCAGTCTTCCATGACTCTATGTCATCAGAGCTGTAAGGATTTGCATTTATGCCCACTGTTAGTAAAGAGCCCTGATGGGATTTGCCAGCTCTGGACTGTCACAATGGCAGTTGATAAGTAGGCAAAATATCACTGTAGTAATCATGCAAAAACTGGACAGAACCAAAGTAAACATTTTTACAACAAAACATTTATAGAAAAAAAGGGGGTACATTTTAAATTTTGCACTTTGACATGTAGGTTTTTTATGTTTTATATGATATGTAGATATCTGTTCAATAAAAAATGAAAATAACTGTAATAAAGACATTTCAGCTAAATTGTAATGATATCTACTGTATGTATATTGAGAAGTAAGTCCATCACGTTCAACCATAATGCCTATACATACCTGCCTAGTCTAGTAACCCATAGTAGCCATAGTAGTATTGGCTTCTGATTGATTACTATAAGACCTGGGCTTTTACTAGACACCCTGTAATTTATCTACCAAAGGAAGACACGCATTGGTGCTTAAGTCTGCAATTCACCCTTAACTGGTGATATCACAACACATTTTGGGAACTACTCCTATTTTCAGGTTGAACTTTCAAGTTGAAAAAGTTGATCAACTTCTTTGGCTAAATGTAAAAGCCACTGAGATGAAATGTTTGCGGAATTTCTTTAGACTTATTCATTCTTTTTATTGTTTTACCTTTTTATTATACTGTTAAAGGATGGTTTTTACCTTATTTATTGCCTGTGTCAAAATTGACCATTTGCACTAATACTGACTCATGAAAAACCCATGAAAATCAATAAAAACTTAGTTTAAAAAAAGGGGATCAAGTAGAACCTTTTAGCAGACTAGTTATGAAAAATTCCTTAGAGGGATCGCCTGGCCCACAGGTCTCCAGTTGGACATTTATGATCTAGATAAAATAGCATCAAAAGCCTAAAGATCAAAGCCTACATTTCTTTGTTTTCATTGCACAACTATAATAATTTTATTGTGGGCACAGTATGAATTTAGAAAGCAACTTATTTCTTCTATAGGTTTCTTTTACTAACAACAAAGATTAAGGGTAAAATGATGCAGACTGATTCTTGGAAGAACAAGGATGATCGTCAAATGTACTGAAACTGTAATTTCCCAGACTACTTGTTTTCTTTGAATCTTTATGGATGTGAAAGCTGGACATTATATATGCAGGCCAGGAGAAGTATTGATGACTTGAATATTCGTGTTGGCAAAGACTTCTGAGACTAAATCAAGGAGCACAAACAAATGGATCCTTGACCAAATCAAGTCTGACCCTTCGCTTGAGGCACAGATGACCAGACTGAAGTTGTTTTACTTGGAAGGGTTAAGGGAAACAGAAGCACAAACAGCAACAAGAAGGAAAGATTCAATCACAACAATTATTAATACAACATTGAGAAGACTGAATAATAATAATAAAGAGACTTGGGTCTTTAGAGAGGCATAAGATAAGTTTATTTCAAAATAATTGCTCTGCAAAGCCAGACAAGCACTTTATGATTTTCCAAAAGTCTGGTTATAGTAGGCATTATATATCTAAAGAAAAACTAAGTCACTTGATAGCAATAGTGCCTCAATTAGGGACATGATTTCAGTTATTACGCACTATAATGAAAAAATATGTACAAAGGCGGTTTTACAAACTTTATAAACCCTTCCTCCATTCTATCAATTTAGCTAAATTCAGAAGGACAGTTCTTTGCAAACTTTGCTCGCCACTTTCTATAATTGGTCCGATGCTTTGCCCCACACTCTTCACTTAGAGGGAGTTCACTCTTCACCGATTGTTAAAAGATCATTCAAAATATAACATTTTTATGGGCAATTGCCAGGCTGATCTAGTGGTCCAGGTGCAGTGCCCCAGTCCTGTAGCAAGGGGAGACTCAGCAGTCACAGGCACAGTTTCTTAGATGAACGTGCACTCCGAACACCAATGGCTGTGGTTAAAAAGAAGCTTTATTTGGATAGATGTTAAATAAAGTTAATTAACTTATTGCAGCTGTATTTATCTGTACTTATTGTTATACTTTGTATTTATCTATTATTATCTTAACACCCTGTTTGTATTAATGTACTCTACTGTACAGCGCTGCGTACATAAGTAGAGCTTTATAAATAAAGATATACATACATACAAATAAAGGTTCTTTAACTGTCCCGAAACAACAAGAAAATTTGTGAAACGGCGAAAAATTTGTGAAACGCATTTGTTGCGCAAATTTTTTTGTCGCCTGCGTCTTTTTTGTCGCCCCCAGCTATATTTTTGTTGCCCACACTTTTTTGGACGTGACCGCTCCCTTTTTTGACGCACCCGTGCCCTTTTTTGACGCGCTTGCACCCAATTTGACGCATAACAAAAAAAATTCAGTGCAACAAATTTTTCCGCTGCAAATTTTTACGGAAGTTTAGCAAAACAATTTGCCAATGGCGAAATGTGGAAATGCGCTTCAAATCCATGCCTGCCGAAAAAATACGCTCATCACTACTTGTTACCATAAACTATTGATGGTAACAGTCAAATTTTTACCACCAACCAATCTACTGTTTCATTTTCATCAAGTTTAAACTAACTCTTGGTGGGTTACTCTGCATTTCTGGGCAAGGGAAGCTTGTCGTTACCTATGTCGTTATTTATAATTTCATCTTTTTTTATGCACCTAAAATTAGAATTAGCTTAGGGACTTTACTTAAATAATGTATAGTAAAAACTGACTAGCGATACATAAAGATAAAATAATGAAATTAAAATATATGCCTTTTATGTAAATTGCACATCTAACCCCACTGAGTATATGATTTTTAATTCCCTTTGTACAGATCTTATTACTCTGTCCTTCTTTGCTAATTACAAGTACAGTAGATACTCTATTGAAAGTAATTTAACTACATAAATATGAAATGTATTACTAAGGCTGTTAACACTTTTTAAATACATTTTGAATCTCTTAAACCTCCTATGACTTTACTACCATACTGATTATGTAGCTGAATCTTATAAGTACCTAGATTTTTATATATTCTTTACTTTAAAAATTGACAATGATACAGCAAAAACTATAAAAAAAAATTTAGAAGGGAAGGAAGGGAATCTAAGAGGCACAATATATCAATAGAAACATTTTATATAATGTTTAGGTTCATTATCTAATAGAATTAAGTCTGAAGCAACTGGACTCCACCACTTCACCACTCATCCTAGTGGCTTCTTCATTTCAAACTGAACTGGATGTTCTAGTTAACTCAATCAAATGTTTTTCAGCTTCGGTTGAGAGAATAAAAAGGCCCCTTTCTTGCACTGATAATTATGGAGAAGGTCTTAAGAAATTGGGCCTGATTCACTAAAGTGCGATAAAATTTATCGCATGCTTTTTTGCGTTAAATTAGACGCGATAATTAGCGCGCGATTCACCATAGTATTATCGTGTGCGATAAGTCGCCATATCGCATGCGTTATTTTTCGCGCGACTGCATGCGCTAGTTTTAACGCATGCGTTAAATAGCGCACAGAAAAGAATACGATCGCATGATTCACAAACAGTAAGGCGCGCTAAATATCGCATTAGGCTATGCGAAAATTAACACCTACTTCAGGCAGGCGATAATTATAGAAAAGTAGAGTAAATGAGCTTTTGGCAATAAAATATGGACTTTGCAGTGCTATTTATTCAAGTCTGTGTTTCCCCTAGAGTGACGCAGCCGCCAGTTTGCAGTGAAATGGTCATTTTTAATACAGTAATTTTCCGCAAGTATTGGCGTGTATGGCTAACATGGCGTGCGTTTATTCACACAACTATTTATATTCGGCTACAAGTGATGAAATGTTTCGCCAGGCATGGATTTGCAGCAAATTTTTGGACGTGCGGCAAATTTTTCCGCGGCAAATTTTTTCATGCGTTTCGCAAAACAATCTGCCAATGGCAAAACGCATGAAAAAATTCACCCCGCAAAAATTCACCGCACGTCCAAAAATTGACACAGGCGGCAAAAAATATTAGTCGCGCACAACATTTTTGCCGTTTTGTGGATCATTTAAAAGATTTGCTAATTTTTCACCAAAGATAACCAGAACACATTTGCTCATCACTAGTGGCTACTATTTATAAGCATCTACTATTTATATGATACCATTTATATGTGGCTAATATTTATATACATCATTTATATGCGGCAACAATTTATATACACGATTTAAAGCTACTATTTATATCCGGCGACTAAACGCGAGCGTTATTTAGCGCATGTACCGGCAAATACCGCATTTAAAAAGTCTTCGCGAGTTAAATAACGCATGCGACATCGCGCGTAAAATAGCGCAAGTATGCTTTTAGTGAATTGTGCGAAAAGTCGCGAAAATTAAGACGCGATAAAATTTTTACCGCACGCTAAAAATAGCGCACGTTATTTCCCACATTAGTGAATCGGCCCCATTGTCTCTCGCTTTTTAAGGAGTACCAAGCTGGCTTTGCTAATTCTGCTAACAGTAAAGTTTTGCATTGAAATTCAGAAGGAAGATTGGACTATAGCAAAAGCATGAATGTTGGGTCTTTTCCAGGCTTAGAGATTACTCAAATGTCTACTTACAGAAGTAACTTGGGAAAAGACTGAGCTTTGTGGATATTATTTAAATGAGTCAACAGGAAGGGATAAATAACATCTGCCAGGATTTTATAAAACAGATACAAACGTCACCCGAACAAGGCTTCTGCCAGATCCTCTTGAGTAAAAGTGAGATCCACTTGATATGTTTATGCATTGAATATAGTACCTGTGTGTAGTTTTATTTTTGTTATATTAGTGTTTTTTTTTTTAATACTGTAGTGTTAGGGTCAAGTATTGGTCATAAATTGTAAAGGCTTTTGTGATATCCCTGAAAGCCCAGTGCACAATCACTTCATCAACTGGTGATCTGTATATACAGTATGTTCATTCTTGGAAAACAGAGATGTGCCATTATAAACTATGTTTATGGGCATAATAATAAGCAATGCACTGTGAATAGACTCTATAGTATCTATAACACTTTTTTTCAGCTTCTAGCAGTAATCTCGCCCTGTGCACTTTACTATTACTGCAGTGGCAAATTCCCACTATTAGGTTTACTTTTGTAATAAAGCCTGGGGGTCCAACCAAAAAGCTGATCATGGTAATGGAAACCTAGGCACTGCAATTCCTGTATGTCTCTTTGATTGTGAAATGGCTCTGCATCCATTCCAGTAAAAACACATATTATATTGACCATTAAGATATTTGCATTCAGAATTGTGCTTAACACAGCGGAATGTCTCTGGAGGAATAGTTATATGGTGTTTCGCACTATGCACTATGAATAAATAAATTAACTTAAACAGTTTTCTGAGCTAATAACCACTCTATTTATGGGCCGGTTTATCTGGTCCCCATGACATCATATCATACTACTTGGGTCACTATGTCCCACTCCCGCTGACTTCCTACAAAGGCACTGAGCCCTAAACAATAAGAAGCTCATACAGGATGTGCCAGGACTCTTTCCCCTTTGTATAAATGTGTTTCTATGCCTTCTATCTTACTGGAACATGATTGTGAAAGCTCAGCCATATTTACTTGTTTATTGTTCTGTGTGAATTCTGGTTTGATCCATGTGTTTATGTTCTAGTTCATTGCTATCTAGTTTATATACTCAATAGAAATTAGTTTTCATTGCTCATATTGTTACATTGCAGTTTGGTTTCAGTCTTTGTTTATTGTTTGTCCTTCTTTGGTATATAGAGACCTTTAAGATCATTTGTTCCACCTTTCGTTCAGATCGTATTGTTTTTATGATGTTTTTAGTACAGAAAATTGAATTATATGATGTATTTTAGTTCATTACACACAGTTTTCTCAAAGTTTCAGTGGAACCATATTGTGAGTGTTATTTCCCAAATGCTTATTTAGCTTAATATTTAATGTCTCCTCTCATCATTTGAGATTACGATGTTCCTTTGCAAGATGGCTATTCTGCGCACTCACTGGGACATGAACAGTGGCTGTCTCCTTCATAGTTAAAAATATTTCTACTAACGGTAAAGTAAGATTTTATTCTCCAGTAATTTCCTGAATATTTGAAATATCCCATAAGTAAAAGATCTAATTGAGCAGCTGTTACTGTTTGCTGCAACAGATGCTCTTGTTCAGAATCCTCAATATTAGGAATTAGTAACATATCCCTATGTCTCACAACGTTTTTTGACAAATTTTGCCCCTGATTAATTTCATTACTGAACATGAACATTGCTTATTTTAATAACATTGCCCCCTTATCACTATTAAGTCCTACAGTTTTCTTTGTAAGTTAGTAATGCTAAAATTGCACTGAGCACAAACATACATTACATTTTTATTTGCCTTTTGTATCCAGGAAATCGTCATGGTGTAGAATCAACACCTTTATAGCATGCAGCCAATTTCCTTCTTCACTGGGCACTGGGATCCACTTTATCATTTTGTATATTTATATATCATGGGTGTGTAGTAGTCATGGTCAAAAAAGACACATATCCTCAAGTTCAACCTTCCAGTTGAACCAGAGAAATGGACTTCTAGAACTTTTCATTGCATATTAAATAGACTGAAGTATAATTCTGGAACACAACACGGTTTGCACATTCTGCACTTTGTTAGTGTAGAGCTCTGACCCTTTTTGAACTTGCACTTGCTTTGTACATCTCACAATTACATCTGAATAACAATACAATGCAGTGTGTACCATGTATCGGCATACAGTATTTATATCAATAAGTATGATAATAAAAATGAAAAATAGTTTTATGGACGTAAAATCCATGTTTTTAACAACAGTTTTAAATCATTTTCCCATCAGTTCCCATTTTCCAGGGACAAGTCCCGTTTCAGGAGCTTTTAGCTTGTGGCTCAGGAATGTCATTTGTTACTGTTGTACTTGTGGTACATGTTCCCCAATAAGATACTACTCCAGGGCCACAGAGATTAAATAAGGTTATATCGAACCCAGTAATAAATTAGTTCAAACACGTGAAAAACAAAGGAATGAATCAACAATGGGAGAAAATAAGTTACTTTGTCTGGTTGCAATACATTTTATTGATTCGGCAAGAATATAAACTTTGGATTTACATTCATTTTTCATCTTTGATTAAAATCTACAAAAGCAACACATATTATTAGCATAATTTCCACATTATAAAATTGAATGCTTGTGTTGTCTCATCGTAATAATAATGAAATAAAGAGGTCACGTCTTTCCCTATAACCAGATTATTGTCATGGACAAAATACAGCTACAGTGGTGCCATTCTATGCTAAACATTGCATATATTTGTATTGCATCTCATCACATTCCACTGTATTGCATTCCTGCCTCTGGGATGTCTGTGTTAATTAATATATTTAATGATGTTTTGTCTATTTGGTTTCTCTCGGGCCTCCAGTTTGTATGGTGTTCACATTGAACAACAGATATATACAATATTTGTACCAACAGAGATAACATCATAGTGGGACAAATCCTCGGTACTACATATTCTAAAAGAATATGAATAAAGTACACTGTGTACATTGCAAAAAAAGGAATTATATTCTTGAACCAATAAATGTATTTTATTAGCTGTAACACTGGTGTGTAGGCAGCCATCTCAGTGCATTGTGCCTGATCCTGTGCACTCAGAGTCATGCTGCAGTCCAGGCAGACACAAAGCGGCCCTGGCCTTTGTAAAATACAATATTTGTAAGTAAATGAACATCCCCAAAGCTGTTCCTAGTGGGGCGCCAGTGTAGGAAGAGAAGACCGACGTACTGAAATAGACTGTTGTGAAACTGCAACTGTTGTACCTCAAACTGCATTGTAATTACAATGTAGATATCTGTTCTTTTTTATATTTTCATCGTTGGTTCTTTATCACCCAAAAAAACAAGCAGAATATATAGTGTAACTCAAAATATAATAGCTTGATACTACAATTTTCTTCATAATTTGTTCAATTTCACATCTGATTTAATTGGTACATTTTGTTTTTGTTTGGAACTGATTCTTGTGCCTACCACAGCATGTCATGTAGTTCTTGCTGGCAATATAAACAAACTACTGCGTACCATAAGTTAATAGTAACCACCATGCATTCTACTTACCATTGAAAGCTTTCTTCAAAATGAAATATCAGCAAAATTAAATTGAACAAAATTGGGAAAAAGAAACTTCTGAAATGAAAAATGAAAGCAAACTGTTCTACACAGTAAGATATGGGTCATACAAAGTGCAACTCACACTATACTGAACGGAGCACGACTACTTTTTGCAGTGCTCCATATTAACTTAATTAATGTAATTAACGTAATGTTTGAGTTATAGGCTTCTTAACTGTGAGGGTGCCCCTTTCAACATTATGAAACTAAAAAGGACCAAGTCATGTGCAGAGACAGCTTTGGGAACAGTTTAAATTGCGTGCATTCCATCCTGCACCACCGGAGTCTGTGTGCCCTTGGGTGCAGTCAGGGAGAAGCTGGTTTGCTGTTACATTACATCTCTAGCATCGGAGCGCATAGCTCCTTCCCCGGAAGGAGAAGACTTGGGGGTGGATAACTTGGTGAAACATTTTCTAAAAGAGCATTTACCAGCTGACAGAGGATAACCAAGGCTGAAGGAGGCTCCTGTTACCCCTGAACAAGGGCCACAAAGTGTGAATTCCCCAGCCTATTTTTGTCTAGTGAAGGTGTAAGGAGGTAATACAGAATGACATGCTCTCCTGTTGCTAACCATTTGCTGGAGTATGCAGTACATAATCTCAAAAGAGTGGGCTGAAAAGCCAATTTTTTTTTTTGCGCTGTTGCAGCAGCCAAGTGCTTATACTGAGAAGAAAGTTTTGCACCCACTGGGTGCTGCAGAAGTCCTGTGTGCCTGCTGTAAGCCAGAGCAATTATAGCAATAAATGTGGGATAGACTCTGCTAAAATAACCACCTATGATGGAGCCTTTTTATTTCTAAATTACAATGTTTACATAGCAAATAATTCACTCTACCATTTAAAATGTTATTCTTGAACAACAAATGTATTTTTTTTTTATTGTAATATTGGTGTGTAGGTGCCATCTCAGTGCATTGTGCCTGAGTCTGAGCTTTCAGAAGGAGCCAGCGCTGCACATTAGAACTGCTTTCAGGTAACCTATTGTTTCCCCAACTCCCATGTAACTGGAGGAGTCCCAGGCTGGACTTGTTTTACTTACTATTGAGTGCTATTCTGATATCTACTGGGAGCTGCTATCTTGCTCCCTTCCCTTTGTTCTGCTGATCGGCTGCATGGAGTGGGGGATATCACTCCAACTTACAGCTCAGCAGTAAAGTGTGACTGGAATTTATCAGAGCATGGGTCACATGGCTGTGGCACCCTGGGGAATGAAGAACATGGCTAGCCCCATGTGACATTTCAAAATGAAATATAAAAAAAATCTGTTTGCACTTTTGAAAAATGGATTTCAATGCAGGATTCTGCTGGAGAAGCTCTATTAACTGATGTGTTTTGAAAAAAACATGTTTTCCAATGACAAGGGCAGTGGTACCCAAACTGTGGGACTGCCTCCCCCCAGGGGCCCGAAGCAGTGGCAGAGGTAACTCAGTTTGAAGACAAGTTAAATTTAAAACTGGAGAGAATGGTCATGATTGGGATAATATGTATTTGCTTTCTTGAAACTAGGGGAACAACTTATACACTTGTTTTTTCTTATATTTGTACTCAGAAGCTAAAGGTAGCTATACATGCTTAGATCTACTCACCCACCTACAGGTGGGCAATATTGGGCTAATTCAGTTGTTTGGCCCTGGGGGTCGCTACGGGGACCGCATCAACGAGCTGATGCGTTCCCCTATCTACAGTAACTAAATTTCAAACCTGCCCGATCGAGATCTGGCCAATTTCAGGCCAGATATCGGTCGAGCAGGCCTGTCGGTAGTGCCCATATACGGGCAGATAAGGTGCCGAATCGGTCTAAGGGACCAATATCGGCAGCTAGAATCGGCCTATGTATGGGGACCTTTAGAGTGGCATAAACTGAAAAAGCTTGATAGTCACTGCATTCCTTTCTAGGTATCCCCTCTTGCGCTTCTAACTGCTCTGTGGGTGACTGTAAGCACCAAGCCACTAGCAGTCTGTTTTGTTATCTGTGCTGATTCATTGTATTTCTAAATGCAGGAACTATCGTACACTGCTAACTAGCAATATCCTTACCCATTTAGCACATGCTTAAGGGTGATAAGATGTGCAGCTCTACAATGGCTTGGTAACCATAATCAGGGTAATTTTTATGAGGTTACCTAAAAATCCCTTTTGCCCTACTTTAACCCTCCTTCTGCCTTCAAACTGGCTTTTCTTCATTCAAGGGGTGAATAATAACAGTATTTTTGCATGTTGCATAACAGCTTTTTGCATGTTCCGCAAATTCAAAACTTTAACTTCCAGTGCATTTTGTAATGCCGAGGTTGTTGGGAGATATTATTTGGCAATAATACAGTGCAGTGCATAATATACCCTAAAAGATAGTAGAAGTCTCTGCAGAGGTCAGTGAGTCCTATTAGGCTTCTAATAATAATAATAATAATAATTCTATTATGCATATATATTTCATTTATGAGGAGCTACAAGGTGTCCCAGAAAGGTATCAAGCTGCATCACGTTCAATGGATACTAAAAATTCTTACTAACTTTATTTAGAATAAACTACCTTCCACACCAAAAAAAACCCCACACATTTTTTCATATGAATCTTCTCTCCAATGTGTCAAATAAAACACTGGAAGAGACAGTGAATAGTCACTGAGAGAAATGTAACCTGTAAAATAACTTGATAGGAAAAATGATACATTTCCCTTAATGTTCCAGGGATTCTTGTCCATCAGAATTTAACTGAACTGCTGTAGACACTGCGATCATATTTTATGCCTATGGCAATATCTTTTACATTTTTCTTTTCTCCTCCAAGAAGTGACAAAATATGAAATATCACAAAAACGACACGTTTGAATTGATAACTGCCCCCGTGACAAATGTCTTTACAAAAACAAAACAAAAACACTGGGTCTTTTGTCTGCACTACGTAAATAGCGTGATCCATACCAAAATCAAGGCAACCTTTCACACCGTCCAGGCGCATTTGATTGTTTTCGATGCCCTCGGAAAGAGTCGTATTTAACCTACCAGCTAGCCAGTTTTTTTCTTTAACTCTGATTAATGAGTCAAAAATAGTACTTAAAAAAGGAAAGCTTGACCTTTTTGTGCCTCTGCCAGTGAACCAATCAGCATTCTTGTAATCCAAACACAGATGCCTGGAGCTAAACAAATCCTATAGTTGTGAACAAGAATTTAGTATGCTGTCAGACTGCACAGATGAAGAGTAGCACACCAATCCCTATCTGAAAAAAAAAAAAGAAGAAAATTCCCTGACATAAAATAATCTGCAGCGAGATCTTCAGAGTATTAAAAAGGACTGGAAAGTGAACATAGACATTATAACTTCAATTAGATGTAAATGATGTAACATAATCGAGGATCAGTTAAGGGCTATTGAGTTTGCTTCTTTTCCTTGTGCACATTGCGAATGCTGCCAAAAACACAGCTCATTTTAACAGAAGGGACACAAGGGAGAGTAACGAATGCAGCTTTTTGCTTGTTTATCAAAATAACTGCCTGAAAGAAAACATGGGGAATGTGCTCACTAGCAACATATGGATCCAATAGTATTATTTTTCCGTATATTACTTAATGTCTCTAATATATTTCTGTGATGTGAATTACTGGTTAATAAGTTCCCAGAGAAATGTCCTTTAATCAACATAGACATTTATAATTTAGCAAGCAGTGCTGAAAATGGTACCGCTTTAATATCAGTAACTCTGTTATATTGCAAAGGTGGCCTATGCCGTCTCATGAAAATTACAAAGATCACAATAATAGGAAATGTAAATAATTAAATAAATATATTTTTTTTTGTTAAATTCCTTCCTAGGTGTATTAAATATTTATGCATGTGACTGATCTAATAGGTGCCCTTAGTGTGGTATGTTCAATATTTAGTAAGTAAGTGTGTGCCTGGCATCTCAGGTAGATTATATGGGGCAGTGACTATGTGGGGGTGCACAGTGTACCCTCATGTACTCACTGAGAAAGTAGAATTAAGTAGCTAAATATGTATGGCTAAGGGGAAACAATTGCTATGATGGAAATATAGCCAGAGATCACAAAGCACATTAGTATAGGTCTGTATTTTTTAATATCAATGACAGTACTAGAGGCCATATCCTGGGGGGCAAAAGTACTTTCTTATGAGTAAAGTTAGAAACTCCTTTCTCAATGATTTTAAGCAAAAGAAGTAGACCCTAAGGGGCACATTTACTAACCCACGAACGGGCCAAATGCGTCCGATTGCGTTTTTTTCGTAATGATCGGTATTTTGCGATTTTTCGGAAAATTGTCGCGACTTTTTCGGAGCCATTCTGAAAGTTGCGCAAAATCTGGCGATTTTTTCGTAGCGTTAAAACTTGCGCGAAAAGTCGTGCCTTTTTCGTAGCCATTCCGAAAGTTGCGCAAAATGTTGCGATTTTTTCGTAGCGTCAAAACTTGCGCGAAAAGTCGCGCCTTTTAAGTTTTAACGCTACAAAAAAAATCGCCAGATTTTGCGCAACTTTCGGAATGGCAACGAAAAAGTCGCATTTTTTCGCGCAAGTTGTAATGGCTACGAAAAACTCGTGTTTTTTCGCGCAAATCGTATTGGTAACGAAAAAGTCGCGACAATTCCCGAAAAGTCGTAAAGGCGCCGAAAAAATCGCAAAAAATACAAAAAAGTCGCAAAATGTTCCTTTTCCAATCGGAATTTTTCCAATTCGGATTCGGATTCGTGGGTTAGTAAATGTGGCCCTAAGGGTTATATGTAATAAAAGTCAGAAAAAGGAATAACTATTTGCAAAAATGTGAATGGAAAATAGCATTTTGCTATTTATTATTGTTCACTAGACCGTTCATTACACTGGAAATTGCAAATACATATACAGCATTTTTCAGAACTGTTAAAAGATGGATGATTAATTCTGATGCTGAATGCCATAGGTTCTATGCTGCCCTTTCATATGAATGATAAATCAGCCTTTTATTGTTAATTTGATATATGATATATATATATTTATATTTACAATACATTGTGAGTATTTTGCAAAGCATGGATAACTGGGAAGGCTTTTCACAAGGTTAAACACAGAAGGAAAATGGAATATCTTTAAAATGTTGCTGAACAAGTATACAGGTCAGTATATTCCCCTTTTGAGCAAGGAAATACATTGTTAAAAAATGTTATGCAAAAATGTTATGGCTTGATAAACAATACTGCTATGGTTGGGGAACAATACTACTTAGTTAGAAAGGCCCTTTCTCCCTGAAGGCCCCAGTTATTAGCCCACCGCCTGCCAGGGCCCACTGGCTGGTAGGCCCTACCAACTAAACTAGAATGGGGACCCATTAAAAAATGACCGGCCTACTCCAACATCCAGTCATGCCCCGTTACACCCAATGCATTCCCTCTATCCTCCCAGATATGTAAGTTGCACTAGCTTGTTTTGTAAACTGAAAAGGAAGCCAAAGGTGAATGCCCATTTATTGTCCTGAGTATCACTGGAGCTGTAGAACCATATTTTCAAAATAACCTATGTGGTTCCCAAGCACATGTTTGACTGGAAAGGGGAATTCTACAAATTTACCAAGCTTCCATGAGTATCAAAGTCAGTCAGAAGATGGAACTTGCACTCTTTGAACAAGTAACTAATGCCATTCCCTAGGAGCAAATTCACTTCGTATTGAATTTTCAAGTTAGCCCTGTGACTATTTTATTTTTATATAACAGCAAATTCTAAAAATTACACACAGATGGAACAAACTTTATCTTTATCTTATTTATTTAGTTAATCTGACTGACCATGTCACACACGTCCTTTCATATAGTGATGCAGTGTTTACGTAGTGCTTTATAGAGAAAATTATTCATCATTCAATTCAGCCTCTGCCCCAGAGGAGCTCACATTATAAGGTTCCTAACATATTCCCATTAGTGACAATGTCTACAGCAGCCAATTAACCTGCCTACACAGATATTGGGAGAACCAGGGTCGGACCCCATCCCTGTTGCCGCTTCCCCTGGCCGCCGATGTCCTCCCCTGACGCGTTTCACTTATGTGTGCTCAGGGGAGGACGTCAGGGCGGTGGGGGGGGGGTTAATGCAGGGGTGCAGGTGACATGGCTGGCGGGGACACCTTGGGGGGTGCAGGGCCCGGGGACAGTAGCCCCCAGTCGGACCCTAAGGAGAACATTCAAACTCCTTGCAGATGGTGCCTAACTGAACTGAGGATCCCCATCACTGTAAGATAAAGGTGGTACCTCTCTATTGAACAAGTTTGATACAAGTATACATATGTGCCTTTAACCGCAGGTTAGCTTTGAATATAAAAAACAGCGAGTTGAGAGAGAGGCAGACCATTAACATAGTCACAAATCTCCTTTATGTAATTTTAATACTGGCAAGCTTGTAAAATACCATACAATACATTTCTAAATTGGAGACAAGCAAAATTAGCCTATTACCATAGACACAAATCTATTTTATGCAGTTTACTATTTATCAGTGTAAAGGTGACATATATTTAGAAGTAATCTGCACTACGCATTGCTTTCACGGTGAAGCAGTTATAGATTTTAGCCCAATAAAAGGAAGATATGAATTGAAGCATTGCAATAGTGTATTTTAGTAGTACTAAGGGTAGCTAACTCTACAAAATACGTTGGTCTCAGCTAATATATAAAACATCCCCTCAGTGCTTAATATTAAGAAATGTTAGCAATAAACAACATACAGGTATAGGACCCCTTATTCCGGATAAGGGGTCTTTCCGTAATTTGGATCTCCATACCTTAAATCTACTAAAAAAATTAATAAAACATTAATTAAACCCAATAGGATTGTTTTGTCTCCAATAATGATTAATTATATCTTAGCTGGGATCAATTACAAGGTACTGTTTTATTATTACAGAGAAAAAGGAAATCAGTTTTAAAATTCTGAATTATTTGATTAAAATGGAATCTATGGGAGATGGGCTTTCCGTATTTCAGAGCTTTCTGGATAATGGGTTTCCGGATAAGGGATCCCATACCTTTATTTCTGCCTGCAGTTGTTGCTTACGTTACATTTAAAAAGAATTCTAAACCAATGTTTGCTAGGACTGAGTTTGGAATTTCTGCATTACTAGGGGCAGAACCAAACTTTCTTCCAAGATGATATAAAATACAGTATTTTTTTAAGCAAATAAAAATGGTTTAAAAAAAGAAAACCCCTGTGAATTATAAATGCTAAAAATATCCATTTGTTGTTTTTATGTTGTAATTATTTTTTAAGGAGGCAAAGGATTTATATTAACAACATGTTTGCAAATTTCCCTGACTACTCGATTAGAGAACGCACAAGCAGAGGCGTCAGCAGAGCGTGCATTATTTAAGTGGTTAGTGTCTGGCGACAATCTGGAAGCTGTAATTATTGTCGTCGCTTGTAAGAAAACTCGCACTTTCAGAGAGAAATTCTTTCACCTTTGTGCGCCCACAGCATGGATCTCTTCTCGTGGCAGCTGCAGGATACACAGCAACTCCGTGACCTGGAAAATGTGGGACAACTGACATAAGGTGACCCTTGAGTGCCGGGGTAGGCCCAATTAATTTCAAATTTTGTTTGGCCTTGTCTCTTTCAATTTTCTAAATCCTCTGGAAAAATGATTAATGCGTACACTGCCAATGTGAAAATATTTTTGACCCTATTAAAGTCGACCAAGGGTAAACCAAGTGTAGGCTGGCATTGTATCAAACTAGCTTTATTAAATTTGATTGGAGGTTTGTATGGAAAAGGGACAGACAAGGACATCATTTCGCTGCGCAACTCCCTTTTTTTCATTGAGAGCACCATGTGGAATACAAAGTACCAATACGTTTTTGCTGGGAAGTGGTTTTAATCTTGCAAAATTAAACCATGCAAAGAATAATTCTCCCAGATATATTACCTAATAAATTGACCGTGTCATTTTTCCTGTCAGCATAAACTTATATTTGTAAAGAGTTCATTCATTCTCTTTATTAGCATAATAACAATGCCATGAAAAAATGTCAGCCGTAATATGTTGTCTTCTAAAGTGCTGCAATATACACAGCGCTGCAAACACAATCCTTCAGAAGGTTTTGTCACAGGAAAAATATTGTTTAATTTTCAGTTTTAAATGATAGATAATAAAGTTTCTCATGTGACCAATCTAAAATAGTTTATCAGATGATTCCTCAGACTGCAAACATGGTGCATTGCCGGACTGCATGTGATATGAATAACAGGAATAAATACAACTGTAGATTTAGCCAGTCCAATGCACTTTAAATCTGTTTAGAGAAAATAAAGAACATTTGGGTTTCTATACAGATATATGTGCAGTGTCTCTCTCATACACACGCATACAGTCCTTCTTTCTATATTAAAAACAGACTCACGTGCTCTCTGTGCCACAAGTACTTTGGAGATAATTCCTTGTACAGAAACACAGTGCAAACTCTTATTCATACACAGACACTTATAAAGGGTTTATATGCCACACTGACACTCTCAGTTTTGCCTTTTTGTTACCCCCCCCCCCCACCAAGTTGTCTACATTGTTACACAGTAGTTAAGGCTTACAAAGGACATGTCTAATAAGTACAATCTTATGACTATGGACTTTGTGCACAAAGTGCTGCAGTTATAGATTTATTAGATATCACATTGGTTGCTCATGTCTACATAGGATATCTAACAGAGTACCCAGTGGACATCAGACAGCCAACAGCAATTTAATACTCATTACATAGCCTTCAAATAATCTTCAGTATGGGTCATAGAGCCCACAGCAATGCCAATGTGCATGATACAGCTGCCAACAAAAATACTGAAAATCCCGTTTCTTTGAACAGCATTGCACATAAGACTATTCACAGCGCTCCAAGTATGTCAGACAGATTTATCTGATGTGCAGAAATCACTTAAGAGTGCATGAAGGAGTCCACTTTTCCCCATTTGTAATAAATGCATCAATTTGTCCAGGTGCAGTAATCCTTAGCAACTAATAAGATGTTTGCTTTTAAACAGGTGACCAGCAAATACTACATGCTACCTGGTTGCTATAGGTTACTGCACTGTGGTGCTTTTTATTACATAACCCTAAATGTCTCCAAAGTGCATAAAGTTTCAAGTTTATTGTCATATACAAATAACAATGAAGCATCATTACTGTAATGAAATTTTTTTGACCCGTGTTCTCCCCAACTTTACATAGACAAAAAAAAAACCCAAATATTAAATATAATAAAAGTGAGCAATACAGGTACAAGTATTTACAATAAAAAAAATGCAATGAAGTGGCTAAAGTGGTAAGTAGTCAGTACTTACATACTTGTAAGAAATTCTGGATTGCCAGGCTGCTTGGGGGCACAGGAGGCCAATCACTGGGTTCATTAAACATTCAGAAGGCCTGGTTGCTTCTCTACATTAATGTCAACTCTGTATTGGCTTTTGTTTTGTTTTTTTCTTCCAGCAAAGAAACTGAAGAGTAGACAAACAAGAGATGGATAAGGGGGAGATAATGCCATAACACCATAATTATGGATAGAGGTGACTGTGTATTGGTGTTTGAGCTCTTAGTGTAATTTCAGCAGCATGACAATATGAAGAGTTATTTGATAGAGTTGGATATTTTTAAAAAAAGAATATTTGCAGTGTAAAGTCAGATGCCATGGAACTTCATAGAAATGGAGATGTCATTATTTGTTGTATGATTTTACTAATAATGTGGATGTTACAAGAATTTCTTTACTTTGGGTTGTAGCTACAATGGTAATGCAATGTGCTTCAATAATCCTAGTAGTTTAATGGGTGACTGAAATACAAGATTCAAATGAAAATGTGACAAAACTCAGATTTGGGAAAGAATAATTAAGCTGCATTGGTGAATAGCTTCACATAAGAACCTAAATATAATAGGGATATGTCTGCCATACTTCATCCCTCTAGTCAATACCTGAGTAATTAAATCCCCAGTGATTGAGACTTACACCTTACTTGCTGTCATTTCTATCTCAATCAGAAACCGATCCTCATTACCTTAATTTACATGAGGTATCATTAATATAAATCTGCTGTACATTCACACTACAAATAGTAGATTTGTTGTAGGTTTCTCCAAAATCATTTTTAAGGACCTCCTCCTTTCTGCTCCCATTCTTATTAGTTCTAATTTACTGTATATTAAGACCACTGTACCTTGCGTATGTCATTCAATTAACCTAGAAATGAATATAATACAGGCTGGCATAGGTCCAGACAATTTAGTTTATTCTAGTTTATTTTATATCATTACATAATAACAAAAGCAGCTTTTACTTGTTTTGTGCCAACCAGGGGCAGTTAATCATAGGCACCCTTAAATGAATCTGCCCACCTGTTACCACAATTCTTACACTCGCAAGTTACACATTTCTCTATGTGGGGGTTCCAGGTGCCTTTGCTAATATTGCAGTCCCCGAACACTATATACTTTAAGAGAACCCTTGAGCACTTGGATACCCAGCCTGTTCCACACACACAAGGTCAAAGCTGTGCCTAATAATAACTTCAGTTAAGCTGACAAATCTATTGGAGGTAATCTAGCTGCCCTTGCTGATCTCTCTTGCAGTGTACTAGATTAAATTGTATGCAGTTGTAAAAGGCACAGGAAAGAGAAAAGTCATATCTGAAG
The DNA here is from genome assembly GCF_000004195.4 of Xenopus tropicalis. Lineage (NCBI taxonomy): Eukaryota > Metazoa > Chordata > Amphibia > Anura > Pipidae > Xenopus > Xenopus tropicalis. Next base: position 178,327,567 of record NC_030677.2, on the reverse strand, counting down.
CTTTCCCTAATAAATTTAATTTTGACCATCAAGAACCGGGCTAGTCCATAGATCAGCTTTGTATGCTTGTAGCTAATTTTGCCAGATCAGTCACACTTCCAGTGTATTTGTATATTTTATTAAGCCTTGAAGTGTTCCCACAACCCCCCTTTGTGTGTATCTATGTACTTAAGCATAGTTGCTCTGCAGGAAGGATGGCCAAACTTCCACGGGGTTGTAGCACCCTTTAATGGCGGTCTAATGCCTTTAAAAAATGGGTGTTGGTCAATGGGCAGTCTTCTCCTTTACAAGCCACAAGCGGGGGAGGATTAAGCCTGTACAACCAATGCTGTGGTTTTGGCAATCTCTCTCTATAAAAGCTAAAGGCATGGGGATGGACTAAGCCATGTGACTGAAACCAACGCCCAGATCAGGAGACATTTATCCCAAGAAATGCTACCATGCAGGGAGGTGCCAGCCTTTGAGAAATGTGACCAGAGGTAAATAGTCGGGACCCCCATAAGGGGTTTACTTGGTATGGTGGCTTGCCAATGTTATGATCATAATCTTGTAACTAAAAACCCATATTTTATTAAAATACATGCACAAGCATAGATACTAAATTACTTATGAAACAGGGGACCAGGGACTGTGCATTGATCAATCCCCCTCTCTCTTATATATGCTTGTAGCTAATTTGCCCAGATCAGTCACACGTGCAGTGTATAATTTATTTAGCCTTGTAGTGCTCCCACAACCCCCCCCTTTTTGCACAGCTTTGAATCAAATAATTTTAGCAACTTGTATATTCATAATTGGCTACAAAGCCATCCAAGCTTTTCTTGAAACTGTCTAATGTATCTGCCAGTGCAACCATTTCAGGGAATGAATTCAACTTAACAGCCCTTACTGTATAAAAACAACATTCACACAATAACTTGGAACTTCCTTTCCTCTAAAATGTACTTATATATTTATGCATCTGATTAGATTCACCTGTATGAGCCTCTTCCCCAGTTTATACAATCACATTCCAGATTAGTTTACATTTGTTAGGTCCAATTTGAGAACTGGAGACCAAAACTGCACTGCAAAATCTAGCAGTGGAATTGTTACCCCCCCCCCCCCCTTTGATTAATCAATATCCCCCACTATATGCTGCATGGTTTATATCTGGTTATTGCTGCTACAAACTACTACTGCTTGCATTCTGTATTTCTGTCGGATACTAGCCACTAGTAATCTTAGTCCTATGAAGGACTACTACTCCATTCCTATTTCTCCACTACCCCACTCCTACTTCTACTTCACCCTTTGTATATCTGATAAAGAAAATGCATATATCTGGTACTGTAAACCACTAATATAAAACTATTTCCCCATTTAATAGAGTATGCTAAATATAAAACACAGGAAACCCTTTAAAATGCATGGTAAGCTGGTGTTTGTACCCTTACATTTGTTTAAAAGAAAGTGTACTTTTCCTTTATTATGCCTGACCCTGGGATATATGAGTGCCTGCTACATTTTTTTGCATGGATAAGTCATTAACCCCACATTCTTTTTTCTAAAAATAATTTATGTGGATTTATGTTCATGTAAGCAGCAAGTGTGTCAAGCCCACAAAGTATAACCAAGTGTACATAAATAAAACTATTATTGCAAATAAATAAGGCTGAACACCTATGTAATTGTGGGATATTTTATCTAGCAAAAAGGTAAAATGGTATATTAAGCTGGACAGTATAAATAGAACAATGGCCAAAGGAAACAGATTTGTGGGTGTGTTAAAAGACAGCTATTTGTCTCACCTGATTGAGGAGCTAACTAGAATGACGCTCTATTGGTTTTGTTGTAATCCGGATATAAAATTGCTAGGCAAAGGAGGTTTTAGAAAGTAGTTTCTAATTATAATTAAATCTCCTCCAAAAGTAGTTTGTATAAGTTCTAGAGAAACAACACCTTATAGAAAGTCAAAATTTAAAGCGGTAGGTTCCCTTAAATTTAGTTCTTACTGTATGTTAATAATACAGCAGTTTTCTAAGGCAATTTATCTTATTACTGTTTTGTGAGTTTTTAAATATTTACATTTTTGTTCTCCCAGGATTGGAATTTGAACTGTAATTTGATATCAATTGTAGAGAGTCTGAACAAAATTGAAAATAAAAAAATGAAACCCTATTATTTGATCTGTTTTGGTTGCTTCACCCTGAAATTAGCATTGTTTAGTAGCAGGCTGGAAATAACAAATGGGAACACTGATAATTAAAAAATATACAGAATTAATAAAGACCATTTGAAGAGTTTTTTGAGTAGGTGCAGCTATTCCATACTAAAAGTCAATGTAAAGGTGAACATCTCATTTAATTAGTCCCTGGAAGTTTTAAAACAAAAGAAGAGAAATTATAAATGAGTTCTTTGAAACAGAAATATTTAAAAAATATCTTGCTGTATTTACAAAGAAATACTTACCAAACAGGCCAGTGAATACATTATTAATAGCTAAGGATCTAGATCTAGTTAGGAAACATGAGCAGTGAAAAATACATATGGTGTGCAAAAGTAATAAATGGAGAAAAAAATAAATTACAGAACCAGTAAAAACTGTTATGCATAATGGTCATTGGGTATAAATAAATCTCTTAGTTTCTAATGTGTTACATTTTGAAGGCGCAACACATGGCAACAATTAGCACTATTAGCTCAGGAAGTCCTGGTTTCTGCCACCTATGCCCTGGTTGAATGGTGTGTCCTCATAGTTCCAGGAGTAAGTTGTTCTTGTCCTTAGTTTATATAAGGGAAAGTGGCACCAAGGGTAAACGTGTTAGAGCATAAGACCCCAATAAGAAGTGTAGTGCCCTAAGGGAAGTAAAACACCCTAGTGAAGTGAAGAAAATGGATCCCATGAATAAGGGGTAGATAGTGAGTAGCATCCTGTTAGGAGTGTTGAGATAGGGTAGCTAGAAAGAGCAGTGTGTGCTCCACCAAGGAGATCTAGTGTAGGTTAGTTCTTCACCAAGAATAGGGACTCAATTGCATAGGTAGCCTGAAACACCAGGAGACAATACTTGTGTTATGTAAACCTGTAGAGAGCTTGGTTAGTGTTGTGCCCAAAGTATTACATGTACTCAGGAAGTATTTGACTCTTGTTCAATAAATCATTAACCTGGTTCAAGAACCACTGGTCCCCTTTATTGTTTCAAGCAAACGTGTTTTGTTTGGGAGTGTCTAACCCTTCCTCCACCTTTTGAAAGGGCTCCTCCGAGGAAGAGGGACATAAATGTAACTGTAGGTATTGCAGACACTTGAGGGAATAGTTACGATCACTTGAGAGTCATGGAGGCAACACAAAGGCATACCATGCAAGTGAGTTCCTAAACTTGCTCACATTTTATCAATTGCTTTCCCTGATCTTGTTTTGAAAAACCAGTATGTATCTTTTTTTACAGAGGCTGTTTTTGCAAAAAATAAAAATCTGCAGCTGAACTCCCCCTCCTTTTCATTTTTTGCAAAACCTGCCTGTGAGTTAAGGAACTCACTTTTGTGTTTTTTTGCCCTTTGTCCAAAAAATATATATGCCTTCAAGAGTAACTCGAGAATAATACACCGTTAAATATCTCTTAAATATTATATATCTCTTAAATATTAAATAAAATGCTGGTCACTGTATTGTATAGGCATTGGATCCCTTGTCTGGAAACCTCTTATCCAGAATACAGGAAGACTATCTCCAATTTTAATTTTTGAAATGATTTTTTTTCTCTGCAATGATAAAACAGTACCTTGCACTTGATGGTAACTGGGCCCAGTCCGACGCTCCCCCCGAGCGCTCCCCCTGCCCGACTGTTCCTCCTCTGATGGGGGGGGAAGGGGATGCGGCCGGCGGGAGCCCCGGTGGACCCTGCACCCCCCCCCCAGTCCAACCCTGATGGTAACTAAGCTTCATAAACCCTTATTGGGTTTATTTAATATTTCAATGAATTCTATTAGACCAAATTACATAAAGATCCCTTATCTGGAAAAACTCCAAGTCCAAAGCATTTAATAGATTCTATACCTGTATATGAAATCCCTAAATAAATACCTAATAAAAATATATCTCAATCCATTTAATATGCTTAAAAATAATAATAATAATATGATTTTATATATGCTGTTATTTGTCAAAATGGTAGCATTATTGGATTCCCAGTGAAATGTTATAGCCACAGGAAATAACAGCTTTTCAACACCTGCTCGCATTCTTCATTTATAATAAGCAAGTATGTGATGTGTTGTCATCGCTGATTAAAACTAAGAACCATCATTTAATATGAAGTAAGACAGCAAAATTCATTATTTCAGTACTTAAACCAAATTGCCAATAACATTAATACAATCATGATAGAATGTATTTCATACGCAAACACTGAAAACTAGTTTATTTTTGCTCAAACACGTTGGTCATTTTTATGGATCTATGGGGCTATTTTTGCTCCGTAATTCTTGATTATATTATTATAAGACCCCTGTTTGTTATAAATGAACGTACAGCACTGCGTAACTTGCTGGAGTTATATAATAAAAATGATGTTAATGATGATGATGATGATGGTGATGATGATTAAGGATGGCCTGCTGGGCCTGCTCCCTTTATTGGCCTTGAGATTTAGCCTCACTTGTAAGTCTTATGACTGGATGAAATGTTCATAAGATTTTAAATATCTGGTGACATTCTAAAATGGAGAACAAAAAACTGAATAATTCAAATGTTAACTAGCAAAATAACCCTTTAAGAAAGTAATGATGTACCTTTATTAATTGGTTTGTAAGTATTTTTAAAGCAAAGGTATGGAATCCTGAAAAGTTAGAAATATGGAAAGGCCATCTCCATTTTTAGTAAATATTTTGGGGTTTTTTTTTGTCTATGTAATAATTAAACAGTTACTTGATGGTGACTGCTGCATGAATCCATATTGGTGCCAAAACAATCCTATTGGTTCAACTCTTTTTGAGTAAAATAAGGTTATGATGATTAAAAATACTGAAAAACATGTATACCTAAAACAATAAATAGACTGCGTGACAATGTAATATGTATTATATGAAACCTTAAAGCATTGTTTATTTACTCGCTGTTCCAGACAGAAGAGGAGGATATTAGAAGTCCATGGTTATTCCATTTAATTTATCTGCAACCTTGACTCATAAATTATTATAAAAGCTTGAGAAACTTTCAAACCGGAGGTAAAAAAGAGATCTACTTCAGGATAGTGAGAATAAAATGTGAAAGTGTTTACTTTTCCTATTTCTGGCTTTTACCAAGATTATAAATTACAAGATAATGCTGCACACAATGAACTCACATCAAAGTAAAATCGCAGTGGCTTCTTGTAATCCCACAGCAAATTTTTAAAAACCCGATAGCTGGTTTTAGCCCTTCTCAGTAAGTCTAAGTTCCCACATGTGGTTCATGTTAATTCTGCTACTCTGTATGACTCGATATTCTCTTGTTTATCCTTTTGAAAAGTCACATGTGGTTTCCCCTGACCTTCCTTATTTCCAATAGTAATAAATTCTATCTGCATTGATGTTAGAGCACTAAAATAATTAATCAGTGCACAGCATTTATCTTTTTAAAGTCTTTAAGAATACAACAGACTAGATTGAAAGCAAATAGTTTAAATTATTTTGCAATCTGTAGAAGAAAATACAAACGTTCACTTGATAAACTGTTCTTGAGCCATTCTTGTAAATAAAGAGCATAATATAGTTACCAGTTTACACAATAGTAGAAGCAGAAAATTACAATAATTTGTAAAGTTTGCCTAAAACAAAATCAACATTTGGGGTATATTAATCAAAAAGTAGAATAGTCTGACAGCAACCATTGTTTCTGCTTTTTAGCAAATTACCACTTCACCTATTTGTCAAAGAGGTATTCCTAACCCTTCAAAACGTAATTATAAAGTAGTGGAAAAGAATAGCTATTTGTAAAGCAGCAAAGGGTTAATGTCATATGATTTTCTTCAAATCAATTTTGGAACTTTATCTTCTTTTATTAAATGCTACCTTTACTACCTTACGTGCAGTAAGACAGTGCCGTTTCAAGGCCTTGGTGGGCCCTGGGCAAAAATCTAACTGGTGAGGCCCTGTTATACTGCCGCATACATTTTTTAACAATGCCCACTTTTAGGCCACACCCCTAAATACTACACCAATTATACCAAAACCTAATACAGACGGGCCAGTATAACTACTACAGAAAATGGATAACGAGCATATTAACCCCCCAGAAGTGCCAATATAATCCCTAAGTAAAATGGATAACAGGCATACTAACCCTAGATGTAACAGAATAATTGCTGCAGAAAATGTATAATCAGCATATTAACCAAAGCAGTGCCAATAATGGCCAATAGGCACTGCATTAACTCCACACAAACCAGTAAGATCATTGAAAAGTAGCCAATAAGCACTCAAACACCAGACATGCCAGTAACACAAAACTGCATGGTGAGTCCTCGACCATCCCTGTCCCTGCCATGTGTACAGAGACATAATCATAGGTAGTATCATTTCCTCATTTATGTTTGTTTGATGTCATATTACACTTAAATGCTTCTTCCTAATTATTATTATATTACAATATATTCAATATATTTTTGGATTTAAAGGAACAGTATAGAACCTATGATTTTCTTTCTCCTATGTGATAATTTTGTCAGAACACAATATGACATGTTTCCTTTCCAGACTGATATTCTCACCACCTACCACACACTCATATTGGGTGCTTCTTCACAAGGTTTGTACTGATTGAATGGGTTTGAATAATAAACAATAAGGGCAATAATTGTTATTAGTCATAGCTCAGGTTCAGGCAAATCAGTGTAAGAAAAAGCAAGAGTATAAAGTTTGGAGATCCAAATTGCAGAACAATTCCTTATCCATAAAACCCCAGTTCCTGAGCTTTCTGAATAACAGGTCCCATACCTATACGTCAGGAATACATAGGAGAGCAAATAGGCATTTTACACAACTTTCATTCTAATTGGCCTTTTAACTGAAGCCCCCACTTCACTGCAACTGCATTGGTTTGGGAACCCCCACTGTAGAGGGACACAAAGGACTTTCTAATTTGTTATTATGTTGCTTATTTGTGTTCTGTTTATTGGAATTAATGAATTGCTAACATTGGTTTCTTTTGGCACATAATCATTTTGTTTATTTTAATTGCTTGCTTCCAAGCATGTTATGGGTTTTGTTTGTTTGCTTTTCCCTTGTTTTGTGATTCTTGGCAGTCTGGATCTTTGCACTTGAGCCCTTAATATTTCTGGCTCATTACTATTGCCACTGTTCATTTGAATAATACCTTTTTATGTTCTTCTTTTGCCTTCACCTTTGCGTTGTAGTCCAGTTCACGTCCTCTTCCGTTTTCCAAACTAAGTTCACGCTTTCATAGACCATTTTACCCTTGACACAGACATACTTTAGTTTTGTTTTAGTTTAAACATCCTTAATTTTTTTACCTTTGGAGTCAAGTACTCGTTTTTTTGCCTTTAGTCCTCATTGTTGAGAAGCTGTGTAGCTGACTAGGCTCATGTATTTTTTTTAATTCTTATATATATATATAGAGAGAGCAAAAATGGAAGAATGCCGCACTAACAGGGCTTAGTGTAGAAAAATAGAGTAGTTTATTCAAACAAAAACCTAAGGTCTGTGATTTCATCAGACGTGAGTGCCTGTTGCTTGGACTTCTGTTTACTTCTATATATATATATATATATATATATAGCCATGAAGTGACGGCACACACAGGATTTTCACATAGCAGTTTCAGGATCAAAAAGATTAATAAGAGGTTTTTATTTTGACCAATGTTTCAGTTCCAAACTGGAACTTTCATCAGGGATACTCTGACAAAAGTTCCAGTTTGGAAGATCCTTCGACTTCTATGTGAAAATCCTGTGTGTGCCGTCACTTCATGGCTGTATAATTTTCTTATGCACAGGCACCCAGGTATCATCATTCTCTTATGGTGTGCAGCTTCCTGGCATTTTGTATTATATATATATATATATATATATATATATATATGTTTGATTTTTTTTACTGTGTAGTCATCAATTTGCATGGAATTGGTTTATTCATTTTGTTTACATTGTTATTATTATTTTACTAAATGTATGCTTTTTTTTCAATTCCAGATTTTCAATTACTTTTAAGAGTTTGCAGACCCATTGAAAATGATGAGTAGAATCAAAATTCAATACATTTAAGTTTATATTCCATTGAGTTTTATGTTCAAATTTTTTCAATAAATACACAAATATTTTAGTTTGGTAAAATGTTATGTTTATTGGAATTGGAAAAAAAATCTAGAATTCCCAAATTTGAAGATTAATAAAAACGCCACCCCATGTATTTACTCCTTTTTTGCTGATACACGGGTTCTTTTTAGGGAGTCTATTTTCACCAAAGAAATGTATGAAAAAGGGCTGTTTTGCAGTAGCCACAGTGCAGAAAGGGTTGTGCTAAAATAGACTATCATATACCAAATTGGCTTTACATTCCTTTTATAATAAAAACTATTATAAAAGGAAAGAATATTTAAGTTTGGGTATTTAGAATATGACAATTTGTAGACTATGTCAATCCTAACCCATTTAGCAGTGATATAGTTTTCACTCAAAATATTATAAGACATTTATTTCTGTTTCAAATAATATATTCTACAGCTCAAGAAAACACCAGAAATTAATTTGCGAACACGGTTAAAATTGCAAAGTATATGCTTTAAGTGCAAAAATGAAGTTATGTAAAATAACTATAAATATAACAAAATAGGTCACAATATGCTCTGGGCTGCATTAAGAATCCAAACCTATAAATCTCCCTAAGGCTTCCTTCTAGGTGAGCAAAGGCAAAAAAGCCACACTATTCAGCCCAGTCGCTCAATGAAAATGTTTACATAAAATAGCCCCCTTGTGGTTTCACTTTCATTTCACCTGGAAAAATATCTGTACATGGTTAGCAATGTAGCATTACATAATGATGTTAATATACTGTAGTTCATTTTGTATACGACAAACCATACAGCCACATTCTCATGGCTCTCTAACGACATTTAGGACTGCATTAAAAAATAGAATATAGAGAAGAAAACTTTGGGTGCCCCTACCATTATCTTTGTTGAACTGCATTAAAATAAACCATTTCAGATATAATGGCTGCGCTTTTCTAAATGCTATAGATACATCAATATGCACCCAGGTCCTGGTGAAATGCTTTTGAAGGGGAGACATGACTTTTAGGAGTCGGACTGCATGTGAATTAAGGAAGAGGATATTGGCAGGAAAAGCTGTGACACTAAAGGAGCTAATGAAGGGACTATACAGTCATTATATGTATAAATGATTTTTTTTATCTTTACCTTTCCTTCTGCTTTTTTAAAAAAAATATTTATTTATTTTATTTTAGATTTTGTTTTATGCATTTATGTGGACACCTATTCCAGGGGGTGAAAAAAATTAAGTTGCAAGTTTGAAAGTATGAATAATATGTAGCCAGTAAAGAGTATTACTAACGATAAGAAAGCCATTTAAGGCTCAGCCAGGCAGCAAACATGGATTTCTCTTAGACATTAGAGAAGAGCATGAAACAAGTGAATGAAAGAGTGAATAATTTCATAGATCAGACAATATATCTAAAAATCTGGAAAGAAATAAGAGCATTGCAATCTATAAACAATATATTATTTGATAAGCAATGGGCTAATGGCAATAAGAGCAATGAAAACATGTTAGTACATGGGGCCAATTTATCAAAAGTCAAGTTTTAGTTTTCTACAGGACTTGGGGGAAAAAACTCAGCAAATATGAATTCTAAGAGCCTAAAGGAATTTGTTCCCAGAATCCCTTTTAACTTATTTGCATACGTATGAGGCTGTCTCCTCAACCCTTTTAGCTTGTTCGTGAATCCCCACTCCTGGCTCTACCTAAGCTAACCAGAAAACCCTGCACTACACTGATGAGCCCCAAGAAGGGTGAAACTGGTCTGTAGTTGGGAATCTGATCAGCTATTGTCCTGGCTTTTGCATTGAAAACCCAGTGAGTAAGCAGTAGTCTATAGGGTAAACCCATGTAAATGGGACTTTTCTAAGAACCTAAAGGAATTTGTTCCCAGAATCCCTTTTGACTTATTTGAATAAACTCAAGAATAGTTTTTGGAAGCTCAAATAGTCATGATTTATTATGGAATAAAACTGAAAAGTAGCAGAAAAAACTCAGCAAGTAAAAGTTGGCAAGGTTTAATAGAAATCAGTGGGAATTGCCACTGACAATTTTATTTATTTTTCCAGTTCTTTCAAACATTCATGTTTTTTAGCCTCATTGAAAATAAATGGAACAAAGTGATTTTCACTGGCGTGAGCACACGGGATTATTCTGCCGCTTTTTTTCTTAAATCATTTCTTTATCATTTGAGATAAAAAGTTTCTCAACCTATTAGAGAATAAGTAAATAGGCCTCCATGTGTGTAAACTCAAGCATCTTGGTTTATGAAATAACATTCTTGTATGAAAATACAATTTCATCTATTTGTTGTGTTTTACACATTTGACTCCATTATGTTGTAAATTTGTAGCGCCTTTTTGCTTCTTGAATCAATATTTACCAGCGTTTTCACAAAATCCATTTATTTTTTATAAGAAATTTTGCTGTATCTGTTCAAAAATGTATTTTATAAACTTGTCCTGGCAGTTTTGCCTACATGCCATATGTTATTCCTATTATCAAACAAATACAGAAAAACATTGGAGTCAGGAAGCAAAAAAAAAAAATGACTTTTGATTCTGACTGACTTTGGGATTCCTTCTTTGCAAAGTCAAAATTTTGACTTTTTAAAGTTAGAATTTTTATTTTAAAGTAAACATTTTAAGATGTAGGGGCAGATTAAACTCCATAATTTCTCCTTTTTTTAATTTTCAAATTTGACTTAATTCATTTTCTTGAATGTCTGATATTCACTAAAAAAAGTCATAACTTCAAGGAAAGGGAAGAAACCTTTGCCATTGACTTCTGCATGAACTGTTTAGTTTAACCTGGCAAATTATCGAATTTGGATTTTTAGCCGTTTAGATGCATAGTAAATCTCGGAAAACTTGCAGTGTTTTTTCTGCAACTTTTTTAAAAAAAATCCAAATCGAGTTTAAAATTAAAAATCAGTGGTTAGTAAATGAGTCCTATATTGTCTAAATTCAGAATTTAAGTTAGAATCCTCAGATTTAAAGTACAATTTTTTATTTTCAAAGCCACTATTTTGATCTTTTAAAACTTAAAATTCAAAAGATGTTTGGGGTTTTTTTTGGGTGCATTCTGTTTCTAAAACATTTTTAAAAAGGGCCCCTTTTTTAATTTTTTTGAAACTGTTTTTTTCCCTGATGAAGACCCTTCATTGGGTTGAAACACATTGGGCTTTGTTTCTTATTATATGATTTTGTAATTAACAAATTTTCTTTTTGTATTTACTTTTTCTGAGTGTGCAGGTACTTTTTGCGTTGCCATTTTATTATTAGGCTCACTAAGGAGACGGATGTAACATGTATGATCTGCTTATGTCTATAGCTGAAAAAAATAGTGAGGTATAGTAATCACCCAACATCTGATGTGTATATGATCTGAAAATCTTCTTTAAGTAGCTTTTAATCCACACGGGGCCTGAAGTGCCATAGAACATCACTAACTGGGCTATTATTCCTTATAGGCTTCAGATAAAGTAAATATGGGATTTTTCCCATTTGCTACATGGAAAGTGGCTGAGGAATTGACACGTCTAGCATCAGTGTGGGAGACCTTTTACCCTTATACAGAACCTGGCATTAAACTACGGAGCACAATATATATTGTGTATCTGCAGAGTCCCTATAAGGACATTAACATTGTAATATTGCTTTTCTTATAGATGCTAGACACAATAACCATATAAAAGAAAAATATTATTTAATACAGACTTTCATCTTAAAAAAATCAGTGTTTGTTGTAATGTAGGTGTAATCCAGCAAATAGTAAATTCAGTGGGCATTTTACCCAGCCATATAACAGTTATACTATAGCACTTATGTGCGAATCAGATAGCAAATGCTATAGTATATGTCAATGTATCAATATATAAATGTCAAAATATGATATTTAAACAATCAAGCACTTTGAAACTACATCCTCTGTTTAATAAAGAATACAATGGGATTGCCTGAGCCATATTTTTAAACAGGATCCTCTTGACAGTGATCCATGAAGTCTGCCACACGATTGGCATTGTATTACTAAATTAAACTGTTGAAAAATGTATTTTCTCTGAAGGCTTCATACTCTCATGATAAATGTATGGAATAATAGATGAATTGCTGTAAAATACCAGAGAATAATTCTACAGTAGGAACTCTGGCATTATAAACTATGAGAGTGACATTTTGACTGTACAATGCTCTTGACAGTTTAAATAAAAAAATGTATTGTACTGTGTCCAGAAACACTTCTAATAGTGACATCACTGAGGTGAATTATAAGGGTTCTGCTTCGTAATTCACATGGAATCACTTCAATGTAATAGTAATCTTTTATACTATCTTATTATCATGTTGTATATCAACCACCCATACACCTACACCCAACACATACTTTCATCCTTTAACTATCAACAAACTCTTCCTTCTCTAAAGATCCCATGCATCATTCTTTATAGTCGAATGTTCTATGTGATTGATTCCCATTTCATTTACTGCCATTAAAGTGAAGGCAAACAGTCACTATGAAAAAGAGCAGCTTCCATACAGAACAATACAAGTTCAGAATTAGTTCAGGTATTCTATTAAAATGAAATCAAACTATTCATCAAGGTATCATCATCCTCTAGGTTTTGGAAGGCTTTCCTATTAACTCCACTTGACAGCTGATCATTTAACTCTACAGAAGGGATTCTGCTTTGACATACAAACAAAGAGTACACAAATAAGAGTTATAACCAGCAATATAAATATACTCATTACCCACTGATTTTGTCATTGGAAAACATGTTTTTTACAGAATGCATCAGTTAATAGCGCTCCTCCAGCAGAATCCTGTATTTAAATCCATTTTTCAAAAGAGCAAGCAGAATTTGTAATATTTAATTTTGAAATGTGACACGGAGCTGGCCATATTCTTAACTTCCCAGGTGTCCTCAGCCATGTGACTTGTGTTCTGATAATCTTTACTGCTGCACTGCAAGTTGGAGTGATATCATCCCCTGGGTGGTAAAATAAGGGTTACATATCTATGTAAAAACATATTATTTCAATTGTAAAGCTGAATAATAGAATATATAAAGTTATAACCAGCAGAGGAAATACAATAACTACTTTTCTCATTCTCTTTAGGTTTTTGAATGCAGTCTGGCATCAATCAATAAACATTTATATGTGTAATGTAATTTACTGCTGCTTCATTTTGTCAACACTTCTGCTCCCTAATTCTAGTAATTATTTATTATATCATTTTTATTGTATGGAAAACCCGTGAGGGTTAGGGTGAGTAGGGATAAAAGTAGCTGAAAAACCCTACACAATGCAAGACGTGCAGTGAAAGGTTTCTGAGAAGAGAAGGCATTAATATGTCTTATTGCAAATACATAGAATTGCCTTAAAACACAAAACAAGAAGCTTTAATGCTCCAATATCTTGCACTGATGAGATCTAAAAGGATCAAACCAAGCTGTATTTAAGTACAAACCTTGTTTTCCCTACTCACAGCATGAAATGTAACTTGATATTTTCTGACCAAAAAAATTTTTTCTTTTTTCCATCAATAGGCTCAGGTGCCTCTCATGTAGTTCTTTCATAGCCTCAGCCTTCTGGTTTATCTGTTGAGTTTATATGCTCTTATTGACCTTGGTCAGAGCAATTTACAAATGATACACCACAAAAAAATAGAATAAGCTATAAGCAGCATAACAGATCCTCGCTATTCCTGACTGATTAGGCATCTAATGTTTTTCCTATCTAATATGTGTCCCTTTAAGAACATGACCTTGCATGTATTTGTGCAGAGGGTGTCACTGGTGAATTTAGCTAATGTAGCTGATTGATTAAATAGCATTATGCAAATACTAACTGCACACCAACTATGTCTGACATTCACAGATATATGAGTGTTCACTCTGGGGAAAAACACAGTATATTGTTATTTATTTTTATTTTAATAAAGAAGTCTTTAAAATGTGATCATATAAAGGCTGACTACAATAGCAACAAAGAATATATAAAAAAACATATCGCCTTCGGCTCACTAACAAAGTGCAAATGTGGATCCCTTATATGCAGTTTATTATAAAGTCATGAAACCTGTAAACCAGAATTCTTGGGATGTGGGGTTTTCCAGATATGCATAAATTAAGTCTTCTAAAAATCATTTAAACATTAAATAAACCCAATAAGATTAGGAAACATGAAATCATTGAAACATAAATTGAATTATTTGCATATAATGAAGTCTAAGAAGACAGCAATTCCATAATTTGGGTTTATGGATAAGGGAACCCATATCTCAGGCTATTCCAGTTAGCCCTACAGTCATTTGCAAAGTTGCATTGGTATTATATGTAAGATGTAATGATTGAGAATAACCTGTACTCTTTTGGAAATGGTGATTGCATATGTTGCTCAAACTTATTTAAAGACTTATCAACATTTCTTCATCAGGCATGCTGCCAGAAATGGTTGGTGTTAATACACATATAAACAGATGATAATAAAGATACAGATCAAAGGCATATCCTGATAAACTGTGTATATGTAAACTGAAAGTAGGCACAAAGTATATATACATATTATATATCCCATGACAGACAGCTGAGTAGTTAATAAAGAAAACAAAAATCCATGAGGTGGTCAAGCTCATAAACCTTAGTCCAGTGACTTAACATGATTTAGTTGTTATATCATTGGTGTTTTAATTACCTGGTGATGGCTCCTATGTTGTTATTGTGACTATGGGCAAATCACTTACTGTCACTAAGCCTAGGTTCCCATAAATAATACAGGATAAATTATACAGGGTGTTGGTTTATTATGTACAAATAATAAGTGCATTTTGCCCATCACCTACAAAGAAGTTATTTATCAGTAATTAAACCAACAATGTAGAAAATTGTTTCATAGCATGAAAAAGCAGGGGGAAATGTGAAAAAAGAGGAGAAAATTGATGTCAAGAGAAAGAACACATATAACAAATGAAAATCATTCACACTATGTCAATATTTTGGAGGTGAGATCTAAAATATTTTAAAAAAGGGACATAACTGAACCTGAACATATTCAGTTCCAGGCTCAGCATCAGCTACACATGAATATATATAGCTGTAGACAGGGGCGTTTCTGGGGTCTATGCCACCCTGAGGCAGCCTTCTGGATGCTGCCCTCCTCGCACCAGACACTTACCTTTCCAGACGACGAAGAGGTTCGAGCAGGGGGGGGCACATTGCTAATACAGAGGGCACAATTGTGGACCCCTAGTAACTTGTGGGCTGCTTTTGCAGTCTCTACTCGCCTGAGCAGTGCCCCTAACTGTACATTAGGGGTGTATTTAAAAATCAAGATTTTGAGTTTTGAGCTTGATTGCCTCTTTTGTATTTTGTTGTGATTTGCCTATTTATGAAAAATCCCCAATGGGTTAAGTTCTAATGTGTTGACAAAATGAGATGCCAAAAAAAATACAATCACAAATAAGAAAAAAACTCAGTCAATTAGCTTGTTTGTATTCTGAAAATACACTTCCCATCAAACCTCTAGAATTATGACAGGTTTTTGGTAGCAAGATTTTAATTTTATCTATTTATTTTATTGCTTTTGAATATTATTAAATTTCTTCTTAATAGTTTACTGCAAAATTGTATTTTTGTAATGTATTATCAGCACAGAAAAGATAAATTAGCCCTGTAATATCACACAGGATGCAACTTTCCATTTTTTGTTGGCATCATCTTTCAAGTAAATGCTGAAGGTGAATGTGTAGCGTTTTGATGCACTGAGCCTGCATGACAATGGTCTCCATTCATCATCGTATTCTCTAGCCTCGTCAGCTGATTATATAATGAGAATTCTATTAATGCAAACGTGTTACCTATAAATATGTCTAAAATAACAATTTTAACAATAACAGATTTGATTGTACAATTCAATCCTCCAAGCTCAAAACATTCCGAATTTCAATAAGGCTTTCAATAAAGAGTCTCACCCTCCCAACACGTGCACCTACAGTAAAGCAAAAACGCTATCGTTTCAGGCTCATGATGATAAATCGATTTATCTATGCAAGGTCAGAAGCAGCTCATACTTGTGTACGATTTGCTCTTTTTAACCATCTGGGGTACATTGAAATAAAAGAGAAATTCTTAAACTGTAACAATGTTCTGTGTGTCGCAAATGTATGTTACTTTATAATGGGATGTGCGATTTGGAAAGCGGACATCACTGAAAGCAAAAATATTGTACAAGAGTTCTAGCGAAAACTAGTTGCAAATGTAAAAAGCTGATGGGAAATGTTATTCAATATACTGTATAGTAGCTGATTCTATTAACTAAAACATCCGTGAAGCAATATAGTAATAGGTGTAAGTGGAATGAAAATATTTGCAAAATTGAGAGGGAAAGTCCCATTTTGCATTGTATTATTGTGAATTAGGTAATTACTGCATTGTGAATGTCATCTCCACACATAGCTGTTTTTAAAACATTTATAAAAGAGGCTTTGGTGCTGATTTATCAATATCCAAATTCAATTTTTTCCCGTAAATCAAATTTCCTTGCACATAAACTACCAAATGATGTTCTAGAAAAACTAGCATGTTCTTTACTTATTAAGCAAAAAAAATGAAGAAACCTTGAATGTAAAAACAGCTTGAGATTTCATGTAGTCGATCAGAGTTGTCCTGCGCAAAATGTATTCTTTTGTTTTAAGTTTGAGTTTTTGGAATTCTTCAGGTTTTTTTGACAGTTTGTAAAATGACAAGTAGAATGCAAATTCAGTGCATTGGAGCTTTTTTTATAGTTTAATTTGATAGAGTTTTTTAAATCCAAATTTTCCTTAACAAATAAGCAAACGTCCAAGTCTGGTAAAATTTTGAGTTTATTCAATTTTTAAAAAACAAACTCTAAAATGTGAAAACTGATAAATAAGCCTCTCTGTCTTTGTTACAGAATGACAACCCACACTGCACAGGAACATACTAGAAACTCATGCAGTTATGTTCCCAATGGCAGAAGAATGTGTCGTCATGTGTAACAAGTTTATAAAATAATTAATAAATTAGAATTAGTATAAATAATTCTGCATAAGGGGTTTCTGGATAACGGATATATATATATAGAAAAATAGTCCCAAAGGAGAAGCACTCACACTAAAAAATATATCATCTGCCTGGGTGTTAGTAACAAATAATGTAATAGTCCCACAAAGTACAGAATTCAACAGGTTTTATGCAAATAAAAGTATGTTTTTTTTTGTTTCATTTACAAACCCACAATTACAAATCTCACAATAATCAGCTGTTGAGAACAGGGCTCCCTTGTTGCACATTGAGCAGGATGCACCATTAAAGGCTGAACTGGTACAAGGGTACAACTTTCTACTCGTGTGTAAGTGTACAACTCCAGTTCAGTGATATTCAACCCTGTGTCTCCAGTTGACACTAGACAACATCCTTAATCATACTACAAGTTGTTGTCATTTACAAACCCACAATTACAAACCTCACAATAATCAGCTGTTGGGAACGGTTCTCCCTTGTTGCTCATTGAGCAGGATGCACCATTAAAGGCTGAACTGGTACAAGGGTGGAAGTGCTGTGTATTTTGCACGCTGATGGGTGTTATGGGTGTGTGTAGTGCTTGCTGCTAGTGATGAGCCCTAAATCCATTAGGGAAAAATAAAAAGAAATATTTATTACATTAACATTAACATTTATTTATAAAGCGCCAACATATTCCGCAGCGCTGTACAATAAGTGGGTTACATACATTGGACATACAGAGTAACATATAAAGCAATCAATAACCGATACAAGAGGTGAAGAGGGCCCTGCCCAAAAGAGCTTACAATCTATATTTATTATATCTATATATTTTGTTCAAGGTTATGGATGATTACCTTTGCCATTCCTTTGCTGTGCTGTTTTGAGACATTTATCTTAAGCTTAACACAATGCACATGGGGTTCAGCACTCTAACAGCAAATTTGTCACCCTAAACATGTTTAACACCTGCATTCCTTAAGGCATGTTAGCAGCTTTATATTCTGTGATACTTTTATAAATAAAACAAAACAAATATAGCATAAACTTCTGTCCAACAGAAAAGTGCAATTCATATTACAAATGGAAATATCATGCAGATGACACAATAGTTCTTATTTTTCATTTACTACATTGTTTCTTAAACTGTAAGTGAGTTTCCCGTAGATGGGGTCACTAAGAAATTTGGTGTCATTAGGGACTTTCCAATATAATTATTGTGTCATAAATACTTGTACTGTGGTTCTCACACATTTTTTTGTCAGTATATTACATTAAAAAAGCAACATTGGGTGCAATGAACATTTATATTCCTAGAGATTTTTATCTCCTGTTATTCCCAAGGGAAAGAGAAATGGCTTTTATGCACTCTACTCAAGTTCCTTAATGGTGTTATGTGGTTTTGTGAAATGTTTTAAAAGTTGAGGGATTTATACTGTGCTTCACAGAGAATTTGCTATAGATAGATAGATAGATAGATAGAGGATAGAGGATAGATAGATAGATAGATAGATAGATAGAGGATAGATAGATAGATAGATAGATAGAGGATAGATAGATAGATAGATAGAGGATAGATAGATAGATAGATAGATAGATAGATAGATAGAATAGATAGAACTAATTCTATACTCTCACAAAAGCCAAATGTAGGGTGTACAGTAAATTTTATTAATGAATTAATATGGACCTATATTCAGGTTTATTTAATAAGGGACTTACACACTTGTATATACCCTATTAAGGTGAGAGTTGTGATTCCACTAATTAGTCAGTAGATGTTTCCTGTGAATGCTCCTCATTCCAATATGTATTTATCTATATGTATATATACAGTACGGAAACCAGTAGGTGTCAAATGGTCTGGTGCAGTTAGCAAATGAACCAACTTTCTACTCATGTGTGTAAGGGGCATATTTATTATGCTGTGTAAAACTAATTCGTCAAAAAAAAAAACAAGTAAAAAGCTGTGTAAAATAAATGGAAAAGATCGCCGTCTGAACGTCGTATATTACGCCGTTATTTTCCATAAGTTCCGGTGGAAGAAAAACTGGGTAAAAAATTACGCTGATTTTACGTCGTTTTTACACGGCGAAGCCTGGCGATGTGTGGCGCATTTTCTCACTGTCTTTTACACAGCATAATAAATATGCCCCTAAGTGTACAACTCTAGTTGAGTGCTATTCAACCCTGTGTCTCCAGTTGACACTAGACAACACCCTAAATCATACTACAAGTTGTTGTCCTATAACACCTAATGGCCCAAAATTTGAGCATGTATCAAAATATTTAGCCTTTATATATATATATAGTGCCCCACTTTTCTACATCAAATAAATGTTCCTGTGTCATGTGGCAAACATAATGATGTGTGTACTGTATCTTGCCCACTATTTCACAGATTTTTCAGTACCCTAACCATGTTTTAACAATTATTATTAGTATTATTATCAACACATATTTATAAAGGGCTCAGTGCTGTTGTAATAATGCTAATAACACTGAATTGTTCATGAAATAAGTGCTACCTTCCTGTATCGGTCAGTATATCTATGTAAATTGTATATATGTATGCTGTAGATTTGATGGATACACCCATATTTTGTATAGTTCTGCTGAATATGTTGGTGCTTTACAAATATGTGATAACAATAAATAAAATTAAATAAAATGTACTGAGCAGCTTGCTACTATAGGTATATATGATTTATGCCATACTGGTTACAAAAAATTGTAAAAAATATAAATATATTTCTTACATTTCCTAATTGTCTCAAAATAATGAAATAGTTTAAAGGCCAACCCCTGTGTGCTAAAACTTCAATAAACCCATCACCACTACTAGTAAAAAAACTCCTTAATCCCGCAGTGTAAAGAATAGGCTAACTGGCCACTCTCTTTTAAATGCTCTCCACACTTCAATGCACAGACCTAATTGCTTTCTCTCCATTTTCTAGTCCACTTTGCTGCAGTGCAATCTGGCATTAAAATATTTTAGACTTTGAGGATCAAGGCTAATTATTGAACTAAGCTGCACCTTTTGGTTTTCCTTTAGTCCTTTCTTTCTTTTTTTTCGGCTGCTCGATAGCACGCTCCAGTGGAAGTAAGGCTGCCCAGTCCCAGCTGGGGGTCAAGTTAAGAGAAAAGGAAACAAAACACAACTCAGTGCAATTCACTACACTTCAATAAGGCTGGTATCTTTAATTTGAGCCCACAGTTAGGCTACAGAATAGTTGCAGAATGAAAAATTCAGTACAAAAAAAGATATGTTTAAAGTTCGATAAGGCCCCATAAGGCTCTTGTTGGTGTTTAAGCAGTTCACTAAAGTATTTGACACTAAGGGTTTCTAAACATTCCAGCTGGGAATGAAACCATGGATTCAGCTTCTTAAAGGTTTGGGGGCTGGGAATGTTACCACCCTCTTGAACTGAGAGGTCAACAAACAGTAGGAAAGATCATGTCATAACAATGATGGAGCCAACTATTACAGATTATTGTGATAGCTAATAGCACTTTCAAAGTGACTAATCATACATATTAAATGCTGTAATTATTGTAATAATATCACCATTATAAGAACACCCAAGTGAGGGACATTTGTCATCTTAAGTAGGAAAATGATCACTGATCCAGTACTCGAGGAGAGAGACTTGCAGATTGGCAACTAATTGCAAATTGTTTCAGTGCCACTATTAGGGGAGCTAATAGCTGTCTCATGTAAATTTCACTCATTCCCTCTCACTGAGCGCGGGTCCAACTATCCTTGCAAAATTCCACTTTCTCTTTCATGTATTAAAAAAAAGTCCGTTGTACCTTTCATAATTTAATCAGAAAAATTTCACAGCTGCCCTAAAGGGGGAATTCTGTTTTGCCCCAAGTCTGGGCTCGTAGGGTTTGCTGTAATTGTGTAAGAGAATACGGCTTATTTCTCCCAAGCCTGCTTATTTTCCAGAGGCGAAACACTTATTTACACTCCCGGTAACTAAAGAGTGAAAGGGGAATGCTGAGTCCTAAGCTCTGCTTTTCTCTTGGTGTCAGCTTGGAACAATGCGCTGGGTTGCCCACTGACAGTTAATGTGCAGGGGGAGGGGGGCTAAAATTCCATTGTAGCAAGAGAAGTTGCTGAGAGTGTATAAAAATGGGGCTGTGAATGCACAAGAGAATGACTACAGATTTTCTTAACTTGTAGCCTTAGAACAGCAATTTCCCAGTCTTAAATCTTATAGGGGGGAGAAATGGATAAATTAAAAATCATATAAGAATACATTAGGCTGTCTTCTGTAATGTGGAAATTCTTACCCCTTCAGATGATGATAACAGCCCCATCATTTCCATGGTTAAAAAAATAATTAATAACATATAGGTCTAATTACATGTTTGAAAGTTTGCTCAATCAAACAACGTTTATAGTGCTCCCATGGGTGGAGGTAGGAATCTCAGCAGATAGACCCAATTTCTTGGGCAGGGTTTGGCAACCTCGGGTAGGTTAGATGTTGTTGAGCTGTAACTCCCAGCATCACCGTGACAGGCATATTATTAAGAACTAGATGATTATAATTATGAGATATTATTAATAAAAATCACTTGGTTGACTAGAAACATATATTGCAGCACAATGGTTGCAGCCTCTTTGTGGGAGGAAATTAATATTTGGAGAAATATACTTTATACAGCAGGAATGTAACGTTTCTGGCAGTCTCTCTCTTGCATGACTACATCATGCAGCTTCCCCTTGTCAGCTGAGCTCATAGGGAATTGTAGGTCTATAGGTCCTGGTGCCTAGTTGCTAGGGTCAGTAATGGAGATGGCCATATGACATTTCAAATTCCAGATTGTACAGATGCAGTTGAAAAATGACAACTGTCAACCTATCCCTATGATCTCCCAGTATGTATATATAGTAGAGGAAGGGCAAACACTGTAACAGTCATTAAATGTGAAACACAGAACATGATAGTCTCAACACTCACAGGACTTGTGAAAAATTAAAAAAAAATCCTTTATTTCTGCAGAATCAACATTTTGGTCCATTATCCCAAAAACTGTTATCCAGAAAGCTCTGAATAAAGAATCGCCATCTCCCATAGACTCGATTTTAATCAAATAATTAAAATGTTTTTAAAACAATTTCCCTTTTCTCTTTAATAATAAAACAGTAGCTTGAACTTGGTCCCAAACTAAGAAATTAATTCTTTACATGAGGTAAAACAATCCTATTGGGTTTATTTTACATTTAAATGATTTTTTAGTAGACTTAAGTTACGGAGATCCAAATTATGGAAAGATCCCTTAGCTGGAAAGCCCCAGGTCCTGAGCATTCTGGATAATAGGTCTCATACCTGTATATACATAGACAAATTTCCTCAAAAAAATGTATTTTGTAATTCTGTAGTTGTACAGAATTAGATCCAGGGATGGGTCCTGTTGCCTGTGTAGTCAGACTATTGGCAAATATTCTACATCTCTGTACAGTAAGAAAAGTGTATACTTTAACATACAAATTATGTACAAAAATATAAAAGATATATATTTTTTTTTAGAGAGAACCTGAAAGCTGTATTTCATCAAAGCTAGGTGCCAAGAACCAATGAGACCCACACTCCAATATCCCTGTTTCTTTTTTTTTTTTCAACTTACTTTTTATTAGTTTTTACAATACATGTAAATCATAGTAATTACACTGCTTACTTTATCAATATCTGCAGAGAGAAAAGAAAAACACCATAACTTAACATAACTGGTAGCTCCCAAAAAAAAACCCAGACACATCAAACATAACTATAAATTAATATCCCTGTTTCTTAAAGTGCTTTAATTCATAAATTGGAAACATGGAAACTGGTGTGCAGACCAGCTTTATTGGATATATATTTATACATTTCTTTAATTCCCTGCTGGGATAATCAAACTAAACAAGAAAGTCCACAGAAAGTTTTATAGTGCTTAAACAAATTTTTTTTCCATCACCATATTGAGTCAGCCCTCTAGTTTTCACCATGGTTGAGCCAGCACACATGCCTAGTAGTACTAGTAATAAAACTGTGCAAGTGTGGCTTCTTTATTCTTTTTCAGCTTTGAGTATTTCACTCAAGGACGTTTTATATATGAACTATATATGAAAAATGAAAATGCCTATATTAAAGTAATAGCAATAATCAAAAGAGTAAGAGCCCCTTACTAGCCATGCCTGCTTTACAGCATCGCCACATACAAAACTCCACCCAATGTTCTCTGGTGCCCTGACGTTTAATAGGAATGTACAGATAAAAACAATACAATTCATTCAAAATCTGGAATCAATTTACCATATAAAATTCTCCAAAATCTGTGAGGTACAGGGATTTGCACATTTACTAGCACTAAAAATATGTGCAAAACCATGTGATGTTTTGAGCCCACACATAAATTCTGCATGCATTTTATATAAAAGGCCAAGTCCAATCTGATGACACGCAAATATTCACCCACGAGCCAAGTTCTGCAGAGTTGTTTATGTTTTCAATCATTTGGCGCAATGTGAAAATATGTATACATTTAAGATGCATGGCTGGCATCCTGAAACATCATAAAACATAGGCGGAAAGCTTAAAGATTTCAATATGAATTGCTAGGAGGAGGGAAGAGAGAAAAGCCATACGACAGACATTTTCAAATAAAGCAACAGATTTAACAAGGTACAGGAGAGAAAGTCGGTGCAGGGAAATAAAAGGTTATGGGAAGAGGTCAGGCTTTGAAGCAGGAGAGTGGGGCACGGAGGAGAAATGGAAGGAAGCCTGGTGTTGCGCTAATGCTATAGCCGGCCATTAGAAAGTAGGCCTCCTGAGAGTGTAAAATAAGTAACACCTTCACCGGATTTTATAATTGTTTATAACCATTTTGATAACCTTATGGCTGTAATAATTGTTTTAATGGAGGAGGTGCTGACATGCAGATTAAGTGATCATTACACTGCTGAATGCACCGGTTCCAGATAGGAGTTCTTTTAATTATCCAAAATAAACAAATATGTTTAACATGAGTCACACGAAAAATATTTTTGATTATTTGAATTAAAAAACATTTGTTGCTTTATGATAAAAATAAATGAAACCCTTTTGAGCACCACCTGGAATATAAAAAGTAACTCTAAACTCTTTAGTTTTTATCTGTATCTCAGGTTTACGGATAAGGAAGGGTTTTGCTGTTCTCCTTTATTTAATCAAATAAATAACAAAACACCATAGACAATATTTAATTAAAGGAAAACTATAGTTTTCATATTAAGTGGCCTATTAAAGAATCTTATCAAACTGAAATATAAATATAGAGATCACCTGACAGGAAATAATGCAGCTCTAACTGTAACAAGAAGTAGGGTGGGAGTAAAAGATTGAACTTTGTCTATTAATTGGTCCATTAATTATTGACTTAACATGTGTGTGTGCTCTTGTATTATTTGTGTACACTGTGAATTGTATGATCCCAGGGGGGCCGGCCCTTAGTATATTGATATATTTTTATAGAGCCATACTTTGTTTGGTGGTATACTTTGCCTTTAAAAGAAAAGATATGACAATAAATCTCTATAATGATAGGAATCACTTTATTGTGGATGTGAGGCTCTAACATGTCACCATCATATTTGGTACCAGGGCACTTCCATATGGGCAACCACTTTAACTCATTCTCATTCTGACAAATGTCAGAACTAAAAGAGAAAAAAGAAAATTGTCTGAAATTGTTCAGTGGAGCCATTTAATGGGTGACCATAGGCAGTTTTACTGTCACACTACAATACACAGAATAGCTTAGAAACATGAAGAGACATAAGCGCAAAGATAAGGAATTTGCTCAAACACAGTTCACAATTAAAGAGCAAGTGTGACTATGCGCATCCGCAAGCAACTGGAATGTAACTGGACAGGTTGGAACTTCAACATTAACATGCATTTTGTTTTATTCTAAACCAGCTTTATGCATATATACATCATTCCATGTTATCAGCTGAGTGAGGGTAGAAGGAAGAATAAGTGATTCTATTTTATTTGTTTGTTTGTAAAAAATATAAAGAACATTTTAAAGAATCTGAATCTCTATTTAATTTTAGTTTTTCATTTTATTTCACTTATTTTCACATTATTGCGTTTAACAATTCAGTTAGGGAAACAGCCATTTTTTGCTCTTTAGTGAAGCCATGGTTTTTGTGCAAAAAATGTACAGTAGCCAATGGGCATTTTTTTCACCACAATTTAAAAAAAAAAAAAAAAAATTAGCCAATCGTGAAATGCCGAATGTCAACAAGATTCCATGCGTGCCAAAAAATGTAGCTCATCTCTAATCTTAATAATGGCCCTGTATGCAGACTTTCTGTTGTTTTGTTTTCCTCCTATCCAAATGACTAGATGTATTTTATAATATAGTCTCAACACCTCTCATTATTATCATTATTATTTGGCTCCCTCCTAAAATATAAGGACAAATATTAAACCATTAATGCTGAGAGATAACCATCATCATCTTTATTAAGTGCCCTATTAAAAAAAATCACTTCATCTCTAATTGAAAAGGCATGAAATGAGAAAAAAATAATGTTCAGCATGAAAACTATATCAGTTTTCAGGTCACGCTTAAAGCTACAGAGTCCTTTGTTTCCTCTGACAATCACTGGTTAAGTGCATTATTATGAACAAGACACATTTAGTGCATTGTTTTTTTTAAAGAAGCAATTTGCCTTATGATAGCTGCACAAACTAGAAGCGAATGCTGCAGCAGTGAACCAATCAGTATAACTTAAAAACCCTCCCATCCCCCTAATGGTGCTTTGTATTAATTATTTTACCTAGAATAAGCTGAATATTATTATGGAATGAATTGAAAAAGGATATTGAAAGAAGAATTTTCTTTTCAAAAACATGGCTAAGACCTAGTCATACATTTTCCTTTAGTCAATTTGCATTATACCGGGACATTAAATAATGGGACTTTTAAAATAGTGGCCCACCCTTTTCTACATGTGCAAGTTTTCTTTTCTACGTTGTTGGCCATACTTTATTTTAAATAATCCACATCCCATAGTTCAGCCTTGTTATTGTCAGTGCACTTGTTACGCTATAGAATTCCGTGCACATTAGATGTCTATCCTAGGATATCCTTAAAAGTGGCAGCACTGTCATATTTTCTATTGGCTTTGAGCTAATTCTCACTGATTTTTTCTCTTTTTCCGTTTTCCCTTTATTTTTGGTCCTTGGTACAATTTATATTAATAGTACAGAGCTCTTTAGTCAGTTACATACGTGCCATTTTCAGACAGCTTAAAGCAGTCATTACTTTTCTTTTCTGCTAAAAACCAGATCCAAACATTTTCGATAACATAAAAGCAAATGTGAGATTTGTTTACCTCTATTTAAACCAGCGCAAACAAGTCTTCTTTAATTACTGGGTCGCATAGATAACTACTAAACAGCATTAACTGTAAGTTACCCAATAGGATGCAATGGCTGCAGGGAGTATAATCTATACTGGATAATATGACGCATTTTGTGCATAATTATGAAAGAGCTCAGAGAGGTGAATTCATACTGTGTGTAACAGAGGTAGGGTTAAAATAATATTTTCCCACTGCTCATGGCCCACAAAGAACTTTTTTATAAAGGACATCCAAAACCTGTTACCTCATTTAAACAAATTGACTGTTCTCCTTAATCTGCAATTTCTACCTGTCAGCAGCTCTCGACACCAGTGGGGTAACAGAAACATCCCTAATTACCCCGTACACTTTATTCTGTTTGAAAGGCAATAATGCCATAAACTTAAAATAGTCATTTACCACGCTATATTTTCCAGTTTAAAGAGCATAATACGAGCCAGGTCCTTATTATGACCCCCCTCTAATTGACAGGGAAAACTAGGCTTGAGAATGTAATGGTTATAATCATGAGACTTTTCTTCATAAAACAATCTGTGAGCCGAGGTCAGAGATCAAACACTGGAGGGCATACCTGTGTCACTTGTACAGATCACATACAATAGAAATGAACAGCTTGATAGGCTCAGGGGAGAGAAAACTGCACGCTGAATTGGAAAATTGGATACAGAACTAAACAGAAAAAATAAGAAACAACGCACCGTCTTAATTTATCTTAAATAAACAGTGCGTTCATTTTCCAGGCTTTTTGACATTACAAAAAACAGGCATAAACCAATAGAAATAGGGAGAGGCCAATTTATCAAAAAATGTATAATTCGAAAAAAAAATATAAAAAAAAAGGGATTGATTAAAAATGAGGAAATACTTGAATATGGCAAATTTGCATTCTACTCATCATTTTCAATGGGTCTACCATCTGACAAAAAACTAGAAAAACTCAGATTTGCTTAAATTTTGCCTCCCATTGACTTCTACATAAAGTTGTCAGGTGCAAAATTCTTACTTTCAAGTTATATTTGAGTTTTGGGAACTTATTTGAATTCTGGTGTTTTAACGCAAAAAAAACCTTGAAATTTGAATTTGAACATTGATAAATCAGCCCCATAGTACAGGTATGAGACCTGTTATCCAGAATGCTTAGGACCTGGGGTTTTCAGGATAAGGAGACTTTCCATAATTTGGGTCTTAATACTTTAGGTCTACTAAAAAAACTATTTAAACATTAAATAAACCCAATAGGGCTGTTCTGCCCCCAATAAGGATTAATTATATCTTAGTTGGGATCAAGTACAGGTACTGTTTTATTATTACAGAGAAAAGGGAATCATTTAACCATTAAATAAACCCAATAGGGCTGTTCTGCCCCCAATAAGGGGTAATTATATCTTAGTTGGGATCAAGTACAGGTACTGTTTTATTATTACAGAGAAAAGGGAATCATTTAACCATTAAATAAACCCAATAGGGCTGTTCTGCCCCAATAAGGGGTAATTATATCTTAGTTGGGATCAAGTACAGGTACTGTTTTATTATTACAGAGAAAAGGGAATCATTTAACCATTAAATAAACCCAATAGGGCTGTTCTGCCCCAATAAGGGGTAATTATGTCTTAGTTGGGATCAAGTACAGGTACTGTTTTATTATTACAGAGAGAAAGGAAATCAGTTTTAAAAATGCAAATTATTTGATTAACATAGAGTCTATAAGAGATTCAGCCTTCCCATAATTCACTGCTTTCGGATAATGGGTTTCCAGATAATAGATCCAATACAAATCCCAGAAGAGTCCATTAAAAACAGTGGTCTCAGAATCAAGCAGAATTGTCTATGTGGTTCCCCCTACACTTAGCTGATCTAAGTTAGAAAAGATTTAAATCAAATACACAAAATGATTATTATCCTATATTTATATAGCGGCACTCAGTTCATGCTTTGCAGGGATGGTGCATCATTACCACATTCACATAACGCACAGTGATCCATGTTTTAGTAACTATGCCCACTCTTCCTTGGTTTGTATCAAGTACTGGTGCTGCTTGATGCTGTCTGAGATCTCGTAAAGGGATGGTTCACCTTTACGTTAACTTTTAGTATGTTATAGAATACTCTTTTCCTAGCAACTTTGCAATTGGTCTTCATTATTTATTTTGTATAGTTTTTGAATGATTTGCCTTCAGCTTCTACATCTTTCCAGCTTTCACATGGGGGTCACTCAACCTGGCAGCCAAAAACGTATTGCTCCATGAGGCTACAGTTTTATTATTTCTGTCACTCTTTGTTACTTATCTTTCTATGCAGGCCCTCTCCTATTCATATTCCTGTCTCTCATTTAAACCACTACCTGGTTGCTAAGGTAAACAAGACCCTAGCAACCAGATAACTGATGGAATTCTAAACTGAAGAGCTGATGAACACAAAGCTAAATAACTGAAAAATCACAAAGATAAAACAATTGCAAATTGTCTTGGAATATCAGTGTCTAGATCATACTTAGGGGCCCATTTACTTACTCACGAACGGGCCGAATGCGTCCGATTGCGTTTTTTTCGTAATGATCGATATTTTGCGATTTTTTCGGAAAATTATTGCGACTTTTTCGTTACCAATACGATTTTTGCGGAAAAACGCGAGTTTTTCGTAGCCATTCCGAAAGTTGCGATTTTTTCGTAGCGTTAAAACGTGCGCAAAAAGTTGCGATTTTTTCGTAGTGTTAAAACTTGCGCAAAACGTTGCGCCTTTTAAGTTTTAACGCAACGAAAAAAGCGCAAGTTTTAACGCTACGAAAAAATCGCAACTTTCGGAATGGCTACGAAAAACTCGCGTTTTTTCGCACAAATCGTATTGGTAACGAAAAAGTCGCGATAATTTCCGAAAAGTCGTAAAGGCGCCGAAAAAATCTCAAAAAATACGAAAAAGTCGCAAAATGTTCGTTTTCCAATCGGAATTTTTCCGATTCGAAATCGTGGGTTAGTAAATCAGCCCCTTAAAGTTAATGTAAAGGTGAACTACCCCTATAATGTGTTTTCACAGTAAAATTGCACCCTCTTTCCCCTACTATAATATCTTGTAGGCTAAAATCTGCCACTTTCAGCTGGCCATGAAATGAATGTATATACTAAATATTAGTACAAGTGATGACGTTGTCATGACCACATTTTGAAAGTGCCAGTTGGCATTCTTATGTGCAGGGGTTAAGTTGTATAGTCAAAGAAAGGGGTGAGGATAAGAAAATATTGGTCAAAGAAGATATGTTTATTTCAGGGAAACGAGAAATGGGACAGCAGAATTTTAGAATAGGGGGCCTATATTTCTGCCATTTAGGGAATTCCTTACCAAGGTATTTGACAGCGCTCATTCCACCCAGGGTCAATATGATGCAGTGTTGTGAGGGTTAATATTTTCCAGATCTCAGGGTCAGCTTAGTTAGAAATTTCCCAGGAATGAAAGCACCACACACACTCACACACTTTTCTAATTTATATGTCATAAGCACAGTAAGGAAAGGCAGGCAATGCACAAAGGTCATGGAATTTCACAAAACATTCACAAAGCTTCACAGAAAGCAAAATGACACCATGCAGGTCAGCTTTATGTTGTGTAAAATGAAATATGTAAAGATGGTTGTGATTGCTCAAACATTTTTGAAGTCACAATCGCAATGTAATGCAAAACGCATATTTTAAAAATAGTATTTTTTTAATGCCAGTTGTATAGCTTACATTGAGCAGTGGACATTCCACTCTAACATATTTGTATCTCTAAAGAGGAATGTAAGCTGTCCATTTGATTGCACGATTGTAAGCTCTACAGGGCAGGGACCTCCATCATCTTGTCTCTTAGCTCTTTGGGATCTTTACAACTGTACTTTTTATTTATTTGTATTCATTATTGTATTTTGTGTTTATTGATCTATTATTGTAATGACTCCCTGTTTGTTTATTCATTTATTGTTCTGCTGTACAGTGCTGCGTACATGAGTAGCACTATATACATACAGTACATACATACATACGTACATTTGCTTGCCCTTGGTAAGGCTCTCTTCACAGACACAATAGCACAAAGTGGCCCCATTAGTGTAAGTTTCAATAGATTTAGTTAAGGCATTTACAATCGAAGGAGAAGGTGATTGAAAATGAATGCAGTATAGATGCATACAGGAATACATACATACATATTGAGATAATGCACTGTGTAAACTAGAAAAAAAGAGCTTTAAAAACTTCCCTTTAAAGCTATGTGGAAAAAAAAAAGTGGTACCAAGGTACGGGAAGTACCAGTTGCAGTAATTATAGAACAGTGTTGTTTCCCAACCCATTTTCCCCTATGACCAACTCACTGTTTGCCCAAAAGTAAGGGGTACAAATCTACCCTAAACTTGGAGCTCCCCAATTCATCCATAAAATCATCTCTATAGGAAGAGCTAACACAAAAGTTTGAGTGGATGTGCAAATCAATGATGAAAGCATAATCGATCCATTCATAGAATGATAAAATAAATTATATTATTATATTGGTTAACTGGTACTAAGTGTACCCTGGTACAAATGTTTATAAAAGGTGCCTCAGTGGGTAGCATTTCTGCAGTGTTTGGATCCTGAGTTTAACCCCAGTCAGGGCGCTTTCTGCTACAAGTTTATATGTGCCCCCTATAGTACGTCTGTGTGGGTTTCCCCCTGGTACTGTGTTTTCCTCCCAAAAACATACAGGCAGGTTAATTGGCTCCTGAAAAAATTGACCATAGTGGGTGTAAATGTGATAGGGGCCTTAGATTAAAATCTTCACTAGGGGCTGATGGGAATGATGGCTAATCTCTGTAAAATACTGTGGGAATGTATCAGTGCTAAATAAATACAGGAAATAAATATAAAGGGGCAAAATAATTGACCAAACATTACTATTCCAAATAAAACAAATTCAACTTATCCTATATACTTTACAAAGATAGGGGCCATTTATGACCACAAGCACAGCTTTGTTTGCACAAATTTCCTTGCAGTTCCAGTCCTAATTGACCTCTAATGTTACTCAGTAGCGCAAGGTGGAAAAAGGAAATACATTGGTCATATTATGGAGAGTATATATTAGGTGCCTGCCTATATATTAGGTTTCTGCTATATATTACTTTTAAATATTATCATAGACTGTAAGCATTTACAAGCATGGCTGTATCTTGCTATAATAATAATTTATTTACATTACAATGTTTGAGTACAAATTTTTAAAGCCATGAGCATTCCATTCTCTAGGACTGTATTGATGTAGCGCAAGTTTGAAACATCAAGTGTCCACATATTTATATATATATTCAATTCCCCTTTTCAGGTCTTTGCTTCTGTAGCACATTGTATCTGATAAGTAACCTTGAAGCTAGCTCATAAGGTAATTATGGTGCTGAGATGGGCTTATCTAGCACAGAACGCTACACCTGCCTCATTCGGCTAACAAATAGGCCTCTGCCCTATAAAGCCTGCTCATCTGACTTATTATATCCTCCCCATTAGCTCAGCCGAGAGACTCATATCATCACTGGGCCAGAGGTGAACTGCCTGGAGACAAAGTTGAAATTATTTTTCAGGTCCATTTAACTAGACATTCAAAAATGTCAAAAATGTTCATTCTCTAAATGCGTACAGTGTTCATAAATTTTGGCAGGTTTAGACCAAAGTATTATATAGTATTATATTCATATATATATATATATATATATATATATATATATATATATATATATATAGCAAACACACACACACATATATATATATATCTTTCAAGATCAACAGAGCGAAACAGAGTTTCTTGCCAGTAAATCAAAAGGATTGGCACATTTTTAGCTACGTGAGACCACAAAATGGGGCAATGTTGTTGCACAGCTTGGACCAGAGATGACCACCAGTAAATGCTCCTTGATGATTGGTTGCAAATTTTGCAACAATTATTACTAACAATGAGTGAATCTGTCCCCTTTGGCTTTGAAAAAAAGCTGCTGATAAATTTGCAAAACCGTGACTTTTTTTTAAGTGACCGCGACCACAACCACAACTTATTTGACCTGACTGTGACTTTATTTTTCCTCATCTGCTTAATACAAAAGAAGTGTAATGCAAGATTTTAAGCTCTTTATGTACCCGATTTTTTATGCTATAAGAATTCCTTTACTGAGACTTTTCACCTGCAAATTTTTGGTAATATGATGTGAAAAAAAGAACCGGAGAATGTACACAGGAAGCCTGCAGTAATTATTCTCTTCCAATATACCTAGACAACTGTCATAAAGAATTACAGTACAGATTTAGTGATGTTAAGTGTCAATTGTAATTTGGTGACAGGCATTTTATTGCCTCTGCATATTGCTCTCCTCGAATCTGCTTCTTAGTAGAGAGGCCAGCATATCATTAAAACCCAGTGATCCCTTACTGATGACATCATTTGACTGGCAGAGAGAAATGCTAAAAGAAGCTTCATTTCACCTTCCCAGTGTCTGCTTTGTGTCAGAAATGCATTTGAGTTAAATTAGAAATCGTCCAGCTGATTTGGGGGGACATATTTTGTTTGATTTTTCGGAGGAGGGTTTCTTTTTACCGGATTGATGCCAACACAAATATTAATTATCTCATTCTTATTATGGATAATAATACAGTTTTTTTTTTTTTAAAGATGAGTAACTCCAATATCTTTTTCATCTATACAGTAACCTTAAGGATGGTCTTGAAATTTCAATGAAATTACTTATTTATGTAGAGCACCACTAATCCAAAATGGCATGCTCGTGACACAG
Source organism: Xenopus tropicalis (assembly GCF_000004195.4). NCBI lineage: Eukaryota > Metazoa > Chordata > Amphibia > Anura > Pipidae > Xenopus > Xenopus tropicalis. Next base: position 178,294,100 of record NC_030677.2, on the reverse strand, counting down.
TTCCCATAGACTGTCAGATAGAGGATTATATGTATGGTAGCCTGCCCTTATTGGATGACAGTCTAACTGCAAGACATCACTCACTGTCCTCTGTTCTGCTGTAGGTTCTTCACTTTTGGCAGAAAAATAAAAAAGCTTTAACTAAGTTCACTCACCACCTGTATGGTACCCGTGACTCTAAAAAATGTATAGGAACCCAGAAGCGAGATCCCCCAGTGCCAGAACCCAGGACCCTCCTTTATCCATTTGTCATGAAAGTATCCTCCAATTAGCAGATATTGGGCCAAGGTGATCAAGTACCTAACGGAGAACCTGACTTCCCTATTATATGCACACCTGAAGTATGTGCGATTGGCCTAATAATATATAATAATATACAGGTATAGGACCCGTTATTCAGAATGCTCGGGACCAAGGGTATTCTGGATAAGGGGTCTTTCTGTAATTTGGATCTCCATACCTTAAGTCTACCAAAAAATCAATAAAACATTAATTAAACCCAATAGGATTGTTTTGCATCCAATAAGGATTATTTATATCTTAGTTGGGATCAATTACAAGGTACTGTTTTATTTCTACAGAGAAAAAGGGAATCAGTTTTAAAATTCTGAATTATTTGATTAAAATGGAGTCTATAGGAAACAGGCTTTCCGTAATTCAGAGCTTTCTGTATAATGGGTTTCCGGATAAGGGGTCCCATACCTGTATAAGGACCTCTACCCTGATTACATCTATACCAGGTATTGCCTTATAGTCTGTGCTTACTGATGTGTGATTATTTGTTACCTGCCTTCAACTCTGTACTATAATTCTCTCTGCTGATACCCTAATATTTAAAAGTTAAAGAAACAGTATGAAAAAATGTTTAAACTACATTCAATGACCTGGTCTACTAAAAATTCTGTAAAAATGGGTTTTTAAAATATATACATACACACACTTACTTACATTGATACCTTAATAGACATACTCACAGGTAGAACACACTATTCCATTGCTCTTTAACCTAGATACATTGCTCACTAGCCCGGGCAAATTGCTCAGTAGTCCAGTTAATTTGAACAATTAATATAGCTCAGTAACACAGTTATTGATCAATTACCAATTACATCACTTAGGGTCCAGAAGACTAATTCAACTGTTTTCATCTAAGATTAGTCCCTAGCCAATAGGCAGTTACCTTACTTAGGTCAACAGAAATAAGTAGTGGCTTAATTAAAGTAAATGTTATTACCTATATCTTCCAACACGACTCAGAAGTTATCCTTGTTATTTTCACAACGCAGTTGTGGTCAGGCAACTTTTGGCACAGTTGCATGCCACTCATTAAAGGTCCTAAGCCACTCCTTGCACTTCTATAGAGACGTACTGGGCACCACTGGCTTTGTTAGAAGGTTTTAAGGTTTGCACAAGTGCAAAAAACAGGGCAATTGTGTCCAAAATTGCACTTTGCAACTTTCTAAGTTGACCAGTAGCATTTGAGAAAACAAATGCAAACAAATTATACAAAGAAAAATAAAGATTGCCAGCGCAGTACCACACTTTGGCCAAAATATGTAAGCTCACATGCCACGTCAAGGCCCCTCATTGTACGTGAGTCCTATAGAATTATAAATATAAAATTGTATTTACAATATTTGTGCCCCACAGTAAGAAAGGCAAAAATTCTTTCCTTTCCTTATGTCAGTGATGCTGGGGGAACACAAGGTTGGGTGGAACTGGATGGACAGTTGTCTTCTCTCAACCCAAAATAACTAAGTAACTGTGTAGCTAAATGTCTATACATCTTGATTAGCTTTTGGGCAATAAATAGCTTAATGTATTCCACCAATTTCAGCGCAATCATTTAAATCATGTCCTAGCTGACACACAGCTTCTGATAAATGCTTGTTTAAATGAGGGGAAACATACCACCAGAAGTTTAATCAGAAGTTCTAAACACTTTGGACATTTAATTCTTGGCAACAAACTGCATTCCTGTATTTGCAGCATCCTCTTAGACCGCTGGGAATGTGTCTTTCCCATGAGAATATTAAAGCCATCCCATGCTTTTGGGAAAGTATTTATAAATAACTATGGTTTTTACATGAGCAAATGTACAACCTCTTCTGTTTTTATTTAAGAAAATGGATGTTTCATTCATTCTGATATGCTTTCATTCCCATATGCCAAACATTAAAGGCAATGATTGTTTCTAAAGAAGGAAAACTAATATAAAACTAATACGAGCACACGTCATGTCATATAGGGAAGCACTTTCTCTTAGCAGGTCTTATACCTACATTGGCTCTTTCCCTGGCATTAAATGTTTGGAGTATCTGGGTATCAGCTTTTATCCCGGCTTCTGCTTTAAAAGCCCAGTGGCTGAGCTTTAGCCTATACGATAAACCCCTGTAAATAGGATTTTCTTGGAGAGCTTTGGTATTAGTTACCAGAATTCCTTGTGTTTATTTGCATATGTATTAGGAGGTCTTCTGAACCTCAACTTAAAGGAGAATGCAAGTCAAAATGTAAAAAGCATACTGCCCAATAGTCCTCCTATTGTTTAGTAAAAACGCCACACTTTTGGCTCACCTAATCAAATATTTACTCAGTCACACTTACTTCACATTTTCTAGAACAGGCAGCCATATCTAAAAAGGTATTCTCCCTTCCTTTCCCTCCTTGCTTCATACTGCACATGTGTTTCATTCCCTCCCCCCCTCCCCTCTGGCAGATCCGCTTCTGATTGGCTGGTGGGCATGTGTCGCTCAGAACAGGAGACAGGATCAAGTTACACACATGCTCAGAGAATAGGAAGGCTGCCGCTGGCACCTACAGGAAGGGGAGAGAGATTTCAGTGATGTCACTGTAGTCTTCACACTCCTGTAGGCTGCCAGCACCATATCTCAGAGAAGCAAGCAGGGATCTGGGAATTTAGATATGCAGTAAGTACTTAAAAATAATGCCTTTAGACTTACTTTTAATTTATATCAACCTTTCATTGTCCTTTAAGAGCCCCAAGAAGGGCAAAATTCCAGGCTTCTGCTTTAAAAACCCAGAGCTTGAGCTTTAGCCTATAGCAGTGATCCCCAACCAGTGGCTCAGGGGCAACATGTTGCTCACCAACCCCTTGGATGTTGCTCCCAGTGCCCCCAAACCAGGTAGTTATTTTTGAATTCCTGACTTGGGGGCAAGTTTTGGTTGAATATAAACAAGATTTACTACCAAATAAAGCCCCTGTAAGCTGATAGGGTGCATAGAGGCTGCCTAATAGCCAATCACAGGCCTTATTTGGCACCTCCATGAACTTTTATGGTGCTTGTGTTGCTCTCCAAGTCTTTTTTCTTTGACTGTGGCTCACAAGTAAGAAAGGTTGGGGACCCCTGGCCTATAGGATAAACCCATGTAAATGGGATTGTCTTGGAGCTCTTTGGGATTAGTTCCCAGAATTCCTTGTGTTTAATGTTTGGAGTAGAAATAGCACACAGTTTCCCAAAAAGAGAAAATGAACCTTTTTTTAATTAAATGCTTTTTTCCACAAATTTTTGTTAACCTTTTTGCACATTTGCCCATTTAAAAAATTACTACAAAATATTAAGATTTCACTATGCTGGGGTATTTTTTTCACATGGGAAGAACAGTACTTGTTTAAGAGAAACAAAACATTGGCGCACAGCTACAAAACATAATAGATACCTTATGGATTTCAATAGAGGATAAAGCAATTAAAATGACTTTAATGTTTTCTCATATTAACGTAGGAGGGTACAGGTTATACAAGGTTTTTTAGGTATGTCCCCAGGGGAAGGTTATGGAAAGCTAAGAGATGGTCCTAAATTACAGTTGTTTTCCATTCCTGGGTTAAAGTATTTTTCTGGTAGTTCAGTAACTAGCCAGGGGGTGTCAGGACTTACCTAGTTTATAAAAAGGGAAGGCACCATGTTGCCTCTTTTGGTCCTTATTTGCTGGAGTAGACAAGAGCAGTCAGAGGCTCCAACGAGGAGACCAGGAAGGGCCCGTACCCTATAGGAACATGGCCTCCTGTATATGGACTCATGTGGTTAGATTTATGGATAGAAAGATCCTTGGAGCATGGGACCACTGTGAACTTCGCCTAGCGATGGGGATTGTTTCACCAAGGCAATGGCACCTCTTGGGTGTAGTGAACACTACAGAAGAAAGTCTTTAAAGTAACTGGTAAGTGATCAATGCCTGTACCTTTATATTAGAAACTATCAAAGAGATTGTGAAACTATTCAGTCATTAAAGCATTTTATTTGTTTTTAAAGAACCACCAGTTGGCCAAGTTACTTGTGAGATCAAGTTCTGTGTGGGGAATCAGTGTGATTAACCCTTCCTCCAACATTAATGCAAGGACCAAGCTAAGAGAAAAGAGTACATGTAATGCCGGGAGTTGCAGTGAGTTGCTATTGCCTATAGCCAAATTGGGTAAGACCTATTCCAGTAGAAGGTACTAGTAAGTAGGTTGTTTTCCAATACCTATTACATAATGTTTATAACCCTTTTAATAATTGATTTCTTGATAAATTTCTAAATACTTATTACATAAAACAGCCCAAGGCTGCATATAAATAAAGACTTGTCATAAAAATATATTTCCTGATAGTATGTGCTACTGGATAATCTCTTTAAGCAGTAAAGTCCATCCCTCTGGCCCATATGAGGGACTGTGCTCACACACAAACCAATGCATAAACCTAGGACACATCAGCCAGTGAATGGGCAGAGCTGTGTGTTGAACTCCCCCACTCATTTCAGGTGATCTCTGAGGGAGCACACAAAACATCACAAAATGGTGGCTCAAGGGAAAGGATGTAAAAGGGCTCTGAATGCACAACGCAAGACTGCAGAAGCAACACAGCACTGTCTATAAGGCTCCATTCCACCAAGCACATGCCAGTGATCGATCAATAAGTGATGCAAGGGGACAGCATACCTCTAATGAATACATCTTTGCCAAATGCAGGCAGAGCTGTATTCATCATGCAACTCTTGAAGCTCACTGCAAGGTGCAAATTTTGAAAAATGTGACAAATTGCTTCTATTTTCTGGACTTTGCCTGATCATGCCCGTGGTATGTAAATAGAAAAAACATAACTTGACAAGCTCAATTTATTTTGGAGTTTAGATTTAGTATGGGCAAATGTACTAAATGGAGTGTAAGACTTGGGGGTTGATCTATTTATGATTTTTATGAAACTGTTTATTCCAATTAATCTGCGACTGTTAGGAAAATGACACATGGGACGTTTTGTCACCCATGATAAATTGTGGCTATTCCAGGTGACAAAACATACCTTGTTTCCTTCCCACCGGCCAAAGTCAAATCAATGGTGGGGACACATAGGCGGCGCGCCTACTTTCGGAGTTAGTCCAACGTTTCGTCATGAGGCAATTTTGGGCTACCTCAGGAAGCAGTTGAAGGAGATAAGTTGCCCACGCTAAAGGCACTTTATTACAAGCGACTAGTTCTCTTGTTTGTCAGTGGCCTTATTATTATTTATTACAGCATCAATTGATCCCTTTTAATGATAACAATGTAATGCATATTTGCATCCATAGGGGTGCTGCTGCCATAAGCCCGGTGTGGGTAGCAAAAAGCTGCTGCTGGTAACTTAAAGAGCCGAAATTCTGATTTTTAAATCAGAATTTCAACTCTTCTAGTGCAGAAAGTGCTATTGTGTTTCCTGCACTAGCGACCCCTTCACCCTCCTCCGACAAGAAAAATGGAAATGCGGGGAGAGCCATGGGCCAGCATCAACTGGGCAGCTAGGACCGCTGAGGTGGCATTGTCCATAGAATTTCCTTTCATTACTCTATCTGCAGTAGACAGAAAGCTAATTGCTAATTGGTTGCTGTGGGTTACCGCACTTAATAACATTTGCCCAGTGTTGATACTGAATCTCACTTCTGACCTGTAAGAACAGGTGATTTTGCTCAGATTCCCTATAAGTGACTGTTAATGTGCGCACAGGAGCGTAAAGCCCTTAGAGAAGCCTTGAAGAACAACCAAACACTAATAGGACAATTTCCATAATTAATTATCAATATAATTTTAACAGTCCTGCTTACAAGCAGATCCAATAGAGAGACACAAGATTAACTTTTCAAGAAAAAGTGAAAGTGCAAGGCGAGTATTAAACACAGTATATATTGTGCATTTAAAAGTAAAAAAGACTACCCAGTGTCTCCCTTCTCATAGAAGCAGCTACAGAGCTCTAGATAACATCAGCATGTATGAAATATGTTCAAAAATAAACTACTGTATGTCATCCTGATCACCTGGTGACTGTATCATGATCTTGAAACAGAATGTCTGAAAGGGAGGTGATAATACTGAGTATTAAACCAGAATGATTCATGGAGTGGAATATATACACCTTCCCAAGAGATGAAAGCATGATGTTTTTATTTCTATAAAATCACATTGGTGTTTCACAGCTGGTGATGTTCTAAGCAATGCAGTTCTTTAGTTTCCAAATGCCTGAAATGCCATGGGAAATCCTTTGGTCTTATATTCTGACATTAATGCTTCAGCCAAAAGCGCGAGTGTGCTAATAACCCATATCCTTGTTTTCTTTAGGCTATCCGCAGTCATTTACAGTATGTCACAAATCTTGGGTTATGATATTTGAAATATTTCACCACTGAAAGCAAATCTCATAAAAACAAATGAACTACATTATTTTGAGATTTAAGAATATGCACGGTGTCAATCAAATTTTAATCCAAACATTTTTTTTGCTTTTAAATGCTGAAAGGGATTTTTCTCAACTGCAGCTCACGTTACTAAAAAAAAAAAAGATGAATATATATTTTGGGGGGGAGGGGGTTGGAGTGAAATTTAATTTTTTCCTAAATTGTACTTGCCTCAGTAAACGGAAGTCTTTGTCAGTAATCTGCAGCCAGGTTCCACTAGATGATACACTATATAGGGCCCTGCCTGTTGCCAATATTCCCTCTAGGTCAGCCAACTAGCACTAACAGATAAGAGTCAAGGGAAATACAAGAAAAAAATCTCATATAGTTATAGTGATTTCAAATTCTCTGTTTTCTTGTAACTATTTTACTGTTGGTTTATTCACTTTACAAAGAACAGTACCCAGTGGGCTTTCTTCCCCACTGCACAGATTGCTTGCTTCAAAGATAGCTTCAGATATTTATCCAACCAATTGTTTTTCAAACATCACCATGATATCACATGTGCAGGGTCAGAATAATGCAGTTTCCCCTTTCATGGGCAGTGGATAACAGAAGGTTTTTCCACTAAGTGAGATGAGGAACTTTCATAACCCTGAGTACATAACAGTCAGCATAAGGCTTGAACAATTGATTGGGGAGAGGCAAAAAAGATGAGACAACAAAAGAGGAGTAACAAGTACTAAATGTGTAACAGAAAGTAAAACTAAGAAGAAAATTATTTTTTAAGAATCGCAGTAAAGAGGGGAGAGTGAGAGCCTAGAGGTAAAAATGGGGGAGCAGAAGCTGAATGGGCAAAATAAAGATATGTGGGGGTCATATTAAAGATTCAAGAGTGCATGTACAAAGAATAGTATTGGAGTATGGTTCTACCTTAAACCTCAGCACTATGGAAAGAGTTACACCAACAACAATTTTACAGACAGACAGATATCCATGCTGGAATTGATTTATATAATGTACCATATATCTCATTTAACAGAAAACTATACCCCCTAACAATGTAGGTCTTTATAAAAAATATATTGCGCATATGTAGAACCCTGTTTCTTGTAAATAAACCATTTTATTAAAAATATGTTTATATAGTAGTATGTGCTATTGGACAATCCTAAATAGAAAATTGCCATTTTAAGAAATAAGAGTCGCCTTCTGGGATCATAGGATTCACTAGGCCATATCAGCCAATTAATGGACAGAGTTTTCTGCCTTTTACTTCCACACTACTTCCTGTTACAGTTAGAGCTGCATTATTTCCTGTCAGCTGATCTCTGAGGGAGCACACAGCCCCTCACTAAATGGTGGCTCAAGGGAAAGGATATAAAAGGGCAATATTTACTGATATATATATATTCTAGTGTAGGGGATCAGAGAACCCTGTCCCCTGTTTCTCAGTCTGTGATCTCATCCAGCCTAGCTACAGCCTGGGGAGGGATCCGGTTGGCTGGCTGCCCCAGTGCACGTCTGGGAGAGGTGTGCCTAAGCTTTGGAGCCAAAAATCTAGGGGCGGGCCCAGCAGCTTATAAAGGGAGCCCCTGCTGTTGTTTGCCAGTTCAGAGATAGAGACCCAGAGTGAGCAGTCAACACAAACTGTGTGAGTTCAGACTTGAAAGGATAAAAGTCTGCTGGGCTGCCTGGGAATATAAAGTTCTCTGTGGAACTCTCAGTGTGTATCCCCTGAGGAACAGGTATTGCTCGGTTACCTGCTACGTGGGAGCAGCCGGGGGAGGTACTCTGGGGCAGGTAGCGCTACCTGGGGGGAATTAAGAGCTCTTTGGGAAGGGACTGAACTGATTAAAGGGTTGGGGGTCTATCCGGATCAAAGTTGGGGCTGGGCAAAGTACAGCCGTGGATAGCCCACACATGTTCCCCAGGATAAGAGTATCAGTCATCCCTAAAACTGTTCTACTTCTATTTCAAAGTTATATAAAGTTTGATATTGCTGCAAACTGTGTGTTATTATTTCCTAGTGGAAATCCCCTAGAGGTGTGTTCCTCAGTGTCCACTAGGTGGAGGCACTGCACTGTTCCCAGTTCCCAGTATCAATACTCTTTGAGAACACATATCTCCTGAAAAATACAGCCCATATTAAGTGAATGTGCCAAGAAGGGGTTACACTAGTTTGGCGAGATTCTTTTATAGGTCACTTAACATAATATAAACTATCTGTTTGTTAAATATTTATTCTGGGGTATAGTAAATCCTGTTGTTTAAATGAACACATTATGGCCAATGTTTGTGTATATAAATACTGATTTAGATAAAGTTAGGATGATCAATATTCTAAAAATATACCAACACTAAATACAAACAATTCTCAGAATATGTAAAGCTATAATGGCCTCTGTCAAAATCATCTGCACACAGCATTTATTTCTTTTTTCTTTCTCTTTTCCTTAATTCAAAAACCCATCGGTGGAAAAACACAGGGAACACATTTCTGCATGATTTTCCCCCTTGTAAGCCAATCATAGAAAAAGTTCAGAAACAGATAACTGTAAAAAATTGCAATGAGCATTTTACCCAATCCGAAATGAAAAGAATTATAAATCTCACTTGGGCTTCTATTTTTTTTTTTATAAATCCTTTGTGTAAGAGTAGTCATGTTGATGAATTCCCAAGCTCCACGTTACCCCAATGCATGGCCAGCCATTGCTTGTTTTGATGTATATCCTAAGCAACAGCATTCCGCTGAGTGTGGAAAGAGAGACAAAGAGGAGAATACTAGACAAAAGATGAAATAAATAATTTCAATGAGACATGCCATTTTTTTCTCCCGAAATATAAAAGCACTACAGAACAGCATGGTTTTTAAAACTGAATGACATTTGTTTGTAATAACATTGTTTTTAATGTAGCAATAAACACGTCAAACAATATCAAATAATCAGAGATAAACTTTATATGACATCTTATTAAAACTCATAGCTATAAAATAATAACTAGGGGCTATTCTAACAGCTATTTTTTTCTCTTTGGCCAATTCAAATTTGTGATGAGTTGGGTTATTCAAGGGCCAGCAACATTTCCTTAATTTTATGTGGATTTAATTGCATGTGAGGCACATGGCTGCCGTTACAAGCGAGGCTTAATGCAAGTTCTGAACTTTAATCACACAGAATTCAGTGTTTAAACAAATAGCCAATGAAAAGATTTGGGTAAGAGAATGGGGTTTCAAAAGTATGACCACAATACACTACATAGTAACATAGTAAGTTAGGTTTAAAAAACGACACATGTCCATCAAGTTTAACCATTTATGCCTATATATAACCTGCTTAGCTGCCTCTACAAGTTTTCACAGAGGGGTAAAAAATTATTTCCTGACTCCAAGATGGGAATCAAACCAGTCCCTGGATCAACTTGTACTAAGCGCTATCTCCTATAACCCTGTATTCCCTCACTTGTACTGAGAGCTATCTCCCCTACCCCTGTATTCCCTCACTTGTACTGAGAGCTATCTCCCCTACCCCTGTATTCCCTCACTTGTACTAAGAGCTATCTCCCCTACCCCTGTATTCCCTCACTTGTACTGAGAGCTATCTCCCATAACCCTGTATTCCCTCACTTGTACTGAGAGCTATCTCCCCTACCCCTGTATTCCCTCACTTGTACTGAGAGCTATCTCCCCTACCCCTGTATTCCCTCACTTGTACTGAGAGCTATCACCCCTACCCCTGTATTCCCTCACTTGTACTGAGAGCTATCTCCCCTACCCCTGTATTCCCTCACTTGTACTGAGAGCTATCTCCCCTACCCCTGTATTCCCTCACTTGTACTGAGAGCTATCTCCCCTACCCCTGTATTCCCTCACTTGTACTGAGAGCTATCTCCCCTACCCCTGTGTTCCCTCACTTGTACTGAGAGCTATCTCCCCTACCCCTGTATTCCCTCACTTGTACTGAGAGCTATCTCCCATACCCCTGTATTCCCTCACTTGTACTTAGAGCTATCCCTCCTACCCCTGTATTCCCTCACTTGTACTGAGAGCTATCTCCCCTACCCCTGTATTCCCTCACTTGTACTGAGAGCTATCTCCCCTACCCCTGTATTCCCTCACTTGTACTGAGAGCTTTCTCCCATACCCCTGTATTCCCTCACTTGTACTTAGAGCTATCCCTCCTACCCCTGTATTCCCTCACTTGTACTGAGAGCTATCTCCCCTACCCCTGTATTCCCTCACTTGTACTGAGAGCTATCTCCCCTACCCCTGTATTCCCTCACTTGTACTGAGAGCTATCTCCCCTACCCCTGTATTCCCTCACTTGTACTGAGAGCTATCTCCCATACCCCTGTATTCCCTCACTTGTACTGAGAGCTATCTCCCATACCCCTGTATTCCCTCACTTGTACTGAGAGCTATCTCCCATACCCCTGTATTCCCTCACTTGTACTGAGAGCTATCTCCCCTACCCCTGTATTCCCTCACTTGTACTGAGAGCTATCTCCCCTACCCCTGTATTCCCTCACTTGTACTGAGAGCTATCTCCCCTACCCCTGTATTCCCTCACTTGTACTGAGAGCTATCTCCCATAACCCTGTATTCCCTCACTTGTACTGAGAGCTATCTCCCCTACCCCTGTATTCCCTCACTTGTACTGAGAGCTATCTCCCATACCCCTGTATTCCCTCACTTGTACTGAGAGCTATCTCCCATAACCCTGTATTCCCTCACTTGTACTGAGAGCTATCTCCCATAACCCTGTATTCCCTCACTTGTACTGAGAGCTATCTCCCCTACCCCTGTATTCCCTCACTTGTACTGAGAGCTGTCTCCCCTACCCCTGTATTCCCTCACTTGTACTGAGAGCTATCTCCCATACCCCTGTATTCCCTCACTTGTACTGAGAGCTATCTCCCCTACCCCTGTATTCCCTCACTTGTACTGAGAGCTATCTCCCATAACCCTGTATTCCCTCACTTGTACTGAGAGCTATCTCCCATAACCCTGTATTCCCTCACTTGTACTGAGAGCTATCCCCCATACCCCTGTATTCCCTCACTTGTACTGAGAGCTATCCCTCCTACCCCTGTATTCCCTCACTTGTACTGAGAGCTATCTCCCATAACCCTGTATTCCCTCACTTGTACTGAGAGCTATCTCCCATACCCCTGTATTCCCTCACTTGTACTGAGAGCTATCTCCCCTACCCCTGTATTCCCTCACTTGTACTGAGAGCTATCTCCCCTACCCCTGTATTCCCTCACTTGTACTGAGAGCTATCTCCCATACCCCTGTATTCCCTCACTTGTACTGAGAGCTATCTCCCCTACCCCTGTATTCCCTCACTTGTACTGAGAGCTATCTCCCCTACCCCTGTATTCCCTCACTTGTACTGAGAGCTATCTCCCCTACCCCTGTATTCCCTCACTTGTACTGAGAGCTATCTCCCATACCCCTGTATTCCCTCACTTGTACTGAGAGCTATCTCCCCTACCCCTGTATTCCCTCACTTGTACTGAGAGCTATCTCCCATAACCCTGTATTCCCTCACTTGTACTGAGAGCTATCCCCCATACCCCTGTATTCCCTCACTTGTACTGAGAGCTATCTCCCCTACCCCTGTATTCCCTCACTTGTACTGAGAGCTATCTCCCATACCCCTGTATTCCCTCACTTGTACTGAGAGCTATCTCCCATAACCCTGTATTCCCTCACTTGTACTGAGAGCTATCTCCCCTACCCCTGTATTCCCTCACTTGTACTGAGAGCTATCTCCCCTACCCCTGTATTCCCTCACTTGTACTGAGAGCTATCTCCCATAACCCTGTATTCCCTCACTTGTACTGAGAGCTATCTCCCATAACCCTGTATTCCCTCACTTGTACTGAGAGCTATCTCCCATAACCCTGTATTCCCTCACTTGTACTGAGAGCTATCTCCCATAACCCTGTATTCCCTCACTTGTACTGAGAGCTATCTCCCCTACCCCTGTATTCCCTCACTTGTACTGAGAGCTATCCCCCATACCCCTGTATTCCCTCACTTGTACTGAGAGCTATCCCCCATACCCCTGTATTCCCTCACTTGTACTGAGAGCTATCTCCCCTACCCCTGTATTCCCTCACTTGTACTGAGAGCTATCCCCCATACCCCTGTATTCCCTCACTTGTACTGAGAGCTATCCCCCCTACCCCTGTATTCCCTCACTTGTACTGAGAGCTATCTCCCATAACCCTGTATTCCCTCACTTGTACTGAGAGCTATCTCCCCTACCCCTGTATTCCCTCACTTGTACTGAGAGCTATCTCCCATACCCCTGTATTCCCTCACTTGTACTGAGAGCTATCTCCCCTACCCCTGTATTCCCTCACTTGTACTGAGAGCTATCTCCCATAACCCTGTATTCCCTCACTTGTACTGAGAGCTATCTCCCCTACCCCTGTATTCCCTCACTTGTACTGAGAGCTATCCCCCCTACCCCTGTATTCCCTCACTTGTACTGAGAGCTATCCCCCATACCCCTGTATTCCCTCACTTGTACTGAGAGCTATCTCCCCTACCCCTGTATTCCCTCACTTGTACTGAGAGCTATCCCCCATACCCCTGTATTCCCTCACTTGTACTGAGAGCTATCTCCCCTACCCCTGTATTCCCTCACTTGTACTGAGAGCTATCTCCCCTACCCCTGTATTCCCTCACTTGTACTGAGAGCTATCTCCCCTACCCCTGTATTCCCTCACTTGTACTGAGAGCTATCTCCCATACCCCTGTATTCCCTCACTTGTACTGAGAGCTATCTCCCATACCCCTGTATTCCCTCACTTGTACTGAGAGCTATCTCCCATACCCCTGTATTCCCTCACTTGTACTGAGAGCTATCTCCCCTACCTCTGTATTCCCTCACTTGTACTGAGAGCTATCTCCCCTACCCCTGTATTCCCTCACTTGTACTGAGAGCTATCTCCCCTACCCCTGTATTCCCTCACTTGTACTGAGAGCTATCTCCCATAACCCTGTATTCCCTCACTTGTACTGAGAGCTATCTCCCCTACCCCTGTATTCCCTCACTTGTACTGAGAGCTATCTCCCATACCCCTGTATTCCCTCACTTGTACTGAGAGCTATCTCCCATAACCCTGTATTCCCTCACTTGTACTGAGAGCTATCTCCCATAACCCTGTATTCCCTCACTTGTACTGAGAGCTATCTCCCCTACCCCTGTATTCCCTCACTTGTACTGAGAGCTGTCTCCCCTACCCCTGTATTCCCTCACTTGTACTGAGAGCTATCTCCCATACCCCTGTATTCCCTCACTTGTACTGAGAGCTATCTCCCCTACCCCTGTATTCCCTCACTTGTACTGAGAGCTATCTCCCATAACCCTGTATTCCCTCACTTGTACTGAGAGCTATCTCCCATAACCCTGTATTCCCTCACTTGTACTGAGAGCTATCCCCCATACCCCTGTATTCCCTCACTTGTACTGAGAGCTATCCCTCCTACCCCTGTATTCCCTCACTTGTACTGAGAGCTATCTCCCATAACCCTGTATTCCCTCACTTGTACTGAGAGCTATCTCCCCTACCCCTGTATTCCCTCACTTGTACTGAGAGCTATCTCCCCTACCCCTGTATTCCCTCACTTGTACTGAGAGCTATCTCCCATACCCCTGTATTCCCTCACTTGTACTGAGAGCTATCTCCCCTGCCCCTGTATTCCCTCACTTGTACTGAGAGCTATCTCCCATAACCCTGTATTCCCTCACTTGTACTGAGAGCTATCCCCCATACCCCTGTATTCCCTCACTTGTACTGAGAGCTATCTCCCCTACCCCTGTATTCCCTCACTTGTACTGAGAGCTATCTCCCATACCCCTGTATTCCCTCACTTGTACTGAGAGCTATCTCCCATAACCCTGTATTCCCTCACTTGTACTGAGAGCTATCTCCCCTACCCCTGTATTCCCTCACTTGTACTGAGAGCTATCTCCCCTACCCCTGTATTCCCTCACTTGTACTGAGAGCTATCTCCCATAACCCTGTATTCCCTCACTTGTACTGAGAGCTATCTCCCATAACCCTGTATTCCCTCACTTGTACTGAGAGCTATCTCCCATAACCCTGTATTCCCTCACTTGTACTGAGAGCTATCTCCCATAACCCTGTATTCCCTCACTTGTACTGAGAGCTATCTCCCATACCCCTGTATTCCCTCACTTGTACTGAGAGCTATCTCCCATACCCCTGTATTCCCTCACTTGTACTGAGAGCTATCTCCCCTACCCCTGTATTCCCTCACTTGTACTGAGAGCTATCTCCCATAACCCTGTATTCCCTCACTTGTACTGAGAGCTATCCCCCATACCCCTGTATTCCCTCACTTGTACTGAGAGCTATCTCCCCTACCCCTGTATTCCCTCACTTGTACTGAGAGCTATCCCCCATACCCCTGTATTCCCTCACTTGTACTGAGAGCTATCCCCCATACCCCTGTATTCCCTCACTTGTACTGAGAGCTATCTCCCCTACCCCTGTATTCCCTCACTTGTACTGAGAGCTATCCCCCCTACCCCTGTATTCCCTCACTTGTACTGAGAGCTATCCCCCATACCCCTGTATTCCCTCACTTGTACTGAGAGCTATCTCCCCTACCCCTGTATTCCCTCACTTGTACTGAGAGCTATCTCCCATACCCCTGTATTCCCTCACTTGTACTGAGAGCTATCTCCCCTACCCCTGTATTCCCTCACTTGTACTGAGAGCTATCCCCCATACCCCTGTATTCCCTCACTTGTACTGAGAGCTATCTCCCCTACCCCTGTATTCCCTCACTTGTACTGAGAGCTATCTCCCCTACCACTGTATTCCCTCACTTGTACTGAGAGCTATCTCCCCTACCCCTGTATTCCCTCACTTGTACTGAGAGCTATCTCCCCTACCCCTGTATTCCCTCACTTGTACTGAGAGCTATCTCCCATACCCCTGTATTCCCTCACTTGCTAAAAAGCCATCCAGCCCCTTCTTGAAGCTATATAATGTATCTGCCAGTACAACTGATACAGGGATAGAATTGCTCACAGTTCTCACTGAAAAAAACCTTTTCAGAATATTGATTGATTAATATCTAATCGGAGTGGGTGCCCTCATGTCAGATGGAAGGACCTACTGGTAAATAAAGCATTAGAGAGATTATTATATGATCCCCTTATATATTTATACATATTTATAATATCACCCCTTAAAGGAGAATGCAAGTCAAAATTTAAAAATGCTACTGCCCAATAGCCCTCCTATTGTTTAGTAAAAACGCCACACTTTTGGCTCACCTAATCAAATATTTACTCAGTCACACTTACTCACATTTTCTAGAACAGGCAGCCATCTCTAAAAAGGTATTCTCCCTTCCTTTCCCTCCTTGCTTCATACTGCACATGTGTTTCATTCCCTCCCCCCCCCCTCCCCTCTGCCAGATCCACTTCTGATTGGCTGGTGGGCATGTGTAGCTCAGAACAGGAGACAGGATCAAGTTACACACATGCTCAGAGAATAGGAAGGCTGCCGCTGGCACCTACAGGAAGGGGAGAGAGATTTCAGTGATGTCACTGTAGTCTTCACACTGCTGTAGGCTGCCAGCACCATATCTCAGAGAAGCAAGCAGGGATCTGGGAATTTAGATATGCAGTAAGTACTTAAAAAGAATGCCTTTAGACTTACTTTTAATTTATATTAAGCTTTCATTGCCCTTTAAGCACCTCTTCTCCAGTGTAAACAGACCCAACTTGGCCAGTCTTTCTTCATAACTGAGACTTTTCATACCCTTTACCAGCTTAGTTGCCCTTCTCTGGACCCTCTCTAACTCAATAATGTCCCGTTTGAGCACTGGAGCCAAAACTGCACAGCATATTCTAAATGGGGCCTTACCAGCGCTCTGTAAAGTGGAAGTGAGTGATCCAACTGAATTCATGCGATTTTAGTGTAGTAAAATTGTGCCTCAATACTTTTGGCCATATCATGTACCATGATATGGCCAAAAGTACCATTTTTAATTTAAAATCCTCCTTCGTGCATCACTAGCAATGGAATAAATATAATTTAGATAGTGTTGGTTGGGTAAAAGGAAAAGTTGTAGAATTCTTCCTTTATTAATTACACTCACTGAAGGAGCAGAATAAAATGTGAGTCAAAATGAATAGTGATATCACTATATTGAGGGTTATTATATTAATAAGTGTATGATGAACTTTGCTTTGTAGAAAAATCTGCAAAACAAAATGCATAACAAAACTCTATTACTGCCATTGGCTTTTTTTGCTTTGTTTCGGTAAAACAAAACACATTTCAAAATTCTAGCCAAGATTTGTGAAAATTTTTTTTTGTAATTTGTGTGGGTAAGTGGCTGCAGGTTAGGGAAAGTTCTATTTGTGGTGGATTCACTTTGGTGGAGGAATTACTCTTTATATAAAAGTCAATAACAAACGTTTTTGGTTTTTTTTTTAACCTTTTTAGTGCCATAGGACGTAGATTCTACGTCCTAGGTACCAAGGGACCAAAGTGCCATAGAACGTAGAATCTACGTCCTACAGCACTAACGGGTTTACAAGCGCTGCGCTCGCTTTTAAAGCAGCGCAGCGCTTGTAAAGCCTGCACAACCCCCTAGGCAACGAGCATAAGAGGTCATACTTACCGATCCGGGTCCCCCAGCGCCGCCGATCCGGGTCCTCAGCCAATGACAGCAGTGGACACGCATTGATGACGTGTCCACTGCTGTCCCTTTAATTGTCGCCGCCCCCGCCGTCGCCTCTTCACTCTGCTGCCACGTGAGACTGCTGGAGCCCCCCTGCTGCCTTCCTGCTGCCTTCCTGCCAGATTGGTCGCCCTGATCGCCTGCCTGCATTGTGTAAGCTGAACTACAACTCTCTAACCACTGTTTATTTTGCTTATTTCTATCTCAACTGTCTAAAATTTTTTTTTTTTTTTTCCATTTCTTCTTCTATCTTTGTCATTATTACACTTTTGTACACATACACACTTATTTACAACTTTCCCAAGCACACACAGACACTTACACACACACTTACACTTACACTTTTTTTTTTTTTTTTTTTTTTTTTTTTCTTTCTTTCTTTTCTTTTCTTTCTTTCTTTGCTTTCTCTGGCAGTCTTTTTTTTTACTAAAACTTTATTTCTGATCTTGCTCTATAATTATCTGATTTATTTGGTTGCATTTTAGTGTTTTTTTTGCATTTTCATAATTGATTTCTGTTTTTGAATTATTCTATTGCACTATAACTTTTGTATTGCTATTGGGTGCTGAATTTGCAGTGACGTTGGTGGATCCAGGGCTCTGACCACCGATTTCATTGCAATAATTGTTCTTCTGTTGGTTTGAGCGGTTTTTATTTGAATTTACTGATTTTATGGTGTTTTATCTTTGCATTGTTCTTTATTGTGTATTTAGTGCCCCAAAAAGGTTGCTTTTGCAGTGACATTGGTGGATCCAGGGCTCTGATCACCGATTTCATTGCAATTATTGTTCTTTGATTGCTTTTAGTGGTTTTATTCCATTTTAACTTCATTTGATTTCAGTTGTTCTAGAAAGGTCCAGAGGTGCTAAGATTGTTCTGGTAGTTTCTATTGCCAAGGGTTAGGCTGATGCCACACATGGCGTAGGGCTGATTTTTTCAGCAAGTGGAAAAACGCTTGCCGAAAATTCAGCCCTACGCCTGCTACTTGTGCCTGCACCCGAATGAATGGAATACGCTCGGGTGCAGGCACATGTAGCCGATATACGCATGAAAACGCGAGACTTTGCATTCTCACGCGTTTTCATGCGTATATCGGCTACATGTGCCTGCACCCGAGCGTATTCCATTCATTCGGGTGCAGGCAAAAAAAAAAGGGGTGCATAGAGTGCAGCCCCAATATTATGCATTTTCAGGTTTGGCGGCCATGTACTTATGTGCATATGGGGTATCGTTTTATTCAGGGGAACTTGCAGATTTATGGTTAGTAAGTTTTTGGTAGTTGCCATGGAGATTTTGGGGAGAAATCTAGGTTTGTATCTGGTTTTTCCTTGATTTCTGACCAAAGCGTGACTTCTGCAAGGGACTGCGGCCACAATTTTCCATGTAGAAAGAGAAGAGTGGTGTCTCTGAATAGCTGAAGGTGTGCACTTTTTGGAAATATATAGTTTGCGGGGGTTATTTCACAGGTATGGGGGTGTTTAGACTAAATAACTGCAGGTAGAGCAAAGCCCCCCGTTATGCATTGCCCCTGTTAGGGGGCATTTGGTGGCCACGTCTTTATGTGCACCCATACATATGGGGTATCGTTTTATTCAGGGGAACTTGCAAATTGAGGTTTAGTAAGTTTTTGGTAGTTGCCATGGAGATTTTGGGGAGAAATCTAGGTTTTTTATCTGGTTTTTCCTTGATTTCTGACCAAAATCTAGGTTTGTATCTGGTTTTTCCTTGATTTCTGACCAAAGCGCTGACTTCTGCAAGGGACTGCGGCCACAATTTTCCATGTAGAAAGAGAAGAGTGGTGTCTCTGAATAGCTGAAGGTGTGCACTTTTCGTAAATATATAGATTGTGGGGGTTATTTCACAGGTAGGGGGGGTTAACACTGAAAAACTGCAGGTAGTGCACATAGAGCGCAGCCCCCAAAATTTCAACTGAAATTGCCCTTATGCATTGCCCCTGTTTTGGGGCATTTGGTGGCCACGTCTTTATGTGCACCCATACATATGGGGTATCGTTTTATTCAGGGGAACTTGCAAATTGAGGTTTAGTAAGTTTTTGGTAGTTGCCATGGAGATTTGGGGGAGAAATCTAGGTTTTTTATCTGGTTTTTCCTTGATTTCTGACCAATGCGCTGACTTCTGCAAGGGACTGCGGCCACAATTTTCCATGTAGAAAGAGAAGAGTGGTGTCTCTGAATAGCTGAAGGTGTGCACTTTTCGTAAATATATGATTGTGGGGGTTATTTCACAGGTAGGGGGGGTTAACACTGAAAAACTGCAGGTAGAGCAAAGCCCCCCCTTATGCATTGCCCCTGTTTGGGGGCATTTGGTGGCCACGTCTTTATGTGTACCCATACATATGGGGTATCGTTTTATTCAGGGGAACTTGCAGATTGATGTTTAGTAAGTTTTTGGTAGTTGCCATGGAGATTTTGGGGAGAAATCTAGGTTTGTATCTGGTTTTTCCTTGATTTCTGAACGATGCGCTTACTTCTGCAAGGGACTGCGGCCACAATTTTCCATGTAGAAAGAGGAGAGTGGTGTCTCTGAATAGCTGAAGGTGTGCACTTTTCAGAAATATATAGTTTGTGGGGGTTATTTTACAGGTAGGGGGGGTTAACACTGAAAAACTGCAGGAAGTGCACATAGAGCACAGCCCCCAAAATTTCAACTGAAATTGCCCTTATGCATTGCCCCTGTTTTGGGGCATTTGGTGGCCACGTCTTTATGTGTACCCATACATATGGGGTATCGTTTTATTCAGGGGAACTTGCAGATTGATGTTTAGTAAGTTTTTGGTAGTTGCCATGGAGATTTTGGGGAGAAATCTAGGTTTGTATCTGGTTTTTCCTTGATTTCTGACCAATGCGCTGACTTCTGCAAGGGACTGTGGCCACAATTTTCCATGTAGAAAGAGAAGAGTGGTGTCTCTGAATAGCTGAAGGTGTGCACTTTTTGGAAATATATAGTTTGCGGGGGTTATTTTACAGGTAGGGGGGGTTAACACTGAAAAACTGCAGGAAGTGCACATAGAGCGCAGCCCCCAAAATTTCAACTGAAATTGCCCTTATGCATTGCCCCTGTTTTGGGGCATTTGGTGGCCACGTCTTTATGTGTACCCATACATATGGGGTATCGTTTTATTCAGGGGAACTTGCAGATTGATGTTTAGTAAGTTTTTGGTAGTTGCCATGGAGATTTTGGGGAGAAATCTAGGTTTGTGTCTGTTTTTTCCTTGATTTCTGACCAATGCGCTGACTTCTGCAAGGGACTGCGGCCACAATTTTCCATGTAGAAAGAGGAGAGTGGTGTCTCTGAATAGCTGAAGGTGTGCACTTTTCAGAAATATATAGTTTGTGGGGGTTATTTTACAGGTAGGGGGGGTTAACACTGAAAAACTGCAGGAAGTGCACATAGAGCGCAGCCCCCAAAATTTCAACTGAAATTGCCCTTATGCATTGCCCCTGTTTTGGGGCATTTGGTGGCCACGTCTTTATGTGTACCCATACATATGGGGTATCGTTTTATTCAGGGGAACTTGCAGATTGATGTTTAGTAAGTTTTTGGTAGTTGCCATGGAGATTTTGGGGAGAAATCTAGGTTTGTATCTGGTTTTTCCTTGATTTCTGACCAATGCGCTGACTTCTGCAAGGGACTGCGGCCACAATTTTCCATGTAGAAAGAGGAGAGTGGTGTCTCTGAATAGCTGAAGGTGTACACTTTTCAGAAATATATAGTTTGTGGGGGTTATTTTACAGGTAGGGGGGGTTAACACTGAAAAACTGCAGGAAGTGCACATAGAGCACAGCCCCCAAAATATCAACTGAAATTGCCCTTATGCATTGCCCCTGTTTTGGGGCATTTGGTGGCCACGTCTTTATGTGCACCCATACATATGGGGTATTGTTTTATTCAGGGGAACTTGCAGATTGATGTTTAGTAAGTTTTTGGTAGTTGCCATGGAGATTTTGGGGAGAAATCTAGGTTTTTTATCAGTTTTTTCCTCGATTTCTGACCAAAGCGCTGACTTCTGCAAGGGACTGCGGCCACAATTTTCTATGTAGAAAGAGAAGAGTGGTGTCTCTGAATAGCTGAAGGTGTGCACTTTTCAGAAATATATAGTTTGTGGGGGTTATTTCACAAGTAGGGGGGGTTAACACTGAAAAACTGCAGGTAGTGCACATAGAGCACAGCACCCACATTTTTAGCTGTAATTGCCCTTGTGCATTGCCCCTGCTTTGGAGTGTTTGGTGCCCATGTCTTTATGTGCACCCATACATATGGGGCATCATTTTATTCAGTAGAAATTTGTCTTTCAAATTTGCCTTTGTTAGAAAATTTTTATGAGATTTTTTTTTGTCAAATCCACATTTGATCATGCGTCCAAGTTTACGTTTTAGAAAAAAAAAAAATGTCAAAAAAACTTCCAAATTTCACAATGCACTGACAAAAGGTATTTGGCTTTTTAGTGAAAACTACATTGCACCTAGAAACCTGAAGGTCTGTAGTTTCTAAAGATACCAAACATGAGGGGATATTTTAGATTTACATATAAGTTATGCTGCATCAACTGTTACAAGCGCTTTTCCGCTTTGTTCTGGTGTGATATTGTACTAAGTATTGCTTTAGTTTGGGGGTTACTTCTGGACAGGAACTGTGGGGTACCACCACATATTTGGTATCGTTGGACTTGGGAGTATCAGGGCTTTTACAAACAACAAAAAAAAGTTTGTAAAATTAACTTTTCTATGGAAAAAAAACTCAAAATATACAGAAATTTTTCATAATTTTATTTTTTTTTTACATAATTCACCCAAAATACACATCATATCTCCAGAAAAGTTATAAAATTTGGTATGTATGTCGAAGCCCAATTAGTGACGAAAAAAACGATATATAATTTCCCTAGTTTCATGGAGGTTTTCCTACCAAAAAACATTGTTAAAGCGAATGAGTACAAAATGCTTAAAAAACGTCTGGCACTGGGGGGAACCGAAATGACGAATTCGGCTGGCACTTAAAGGGTTAATCATCTTGAAATGATACAGGTGCC
Organism: Xenopus tropicalis; assembly: GCF_000004195.4. Taxonomy (NCBI): domain Eukaryota; kingdom Metazoa; phylum Chordata; class Amphibia; order Anura; family Pipidae; genus Xenopus; species Xenopus tropicalis. Next base: position 178,271,661 of record NC_030677.2, on the reverse strand, counting down.
CCCATGTTCTGATGTGATGGCTTAACAGATGTTATTTTTACGTGCCTGTGGTTCTTTTGGGGTCCGTATAAAGGAGAACTAATCTTTTTACTGGCAGGTTATCTACTCAATGATTCCCAGAAGGAATATAGGCCTTATCTTTCCTTCATCTGCGTTTTGCTTTTATTTTCCAGTTCAGCGGTATCTTTTCCCTCTTCTGCTTATATAACCTATCACTTACATACAGTTATTTTGCTTTCAAAGTGTTGTTTTACAATTCTTACCATGGCTCCTTTATACAGTCTATTTGTTTAGTTATAAGTGTTGATTTAACAGTTTTATTGCTTTAAAATTAGGAGAAATTAGCTCTTACGCATCTACAAGTGCTATTTGATATGTTTATTTTTCATTCAAATTCAATCAAAAACCAAAATATTTACTACTCACTCTTATTAGGTTTCTCAACATAGACTTACTTAAGGCATAAGCTTAGATAAAACAGCAAAGCCAGTAGTAATTTTATACTTCCTAAATCAGGATAACATATTAGGTAATTTCATATCATTTATTGCTACAAAGGCTGAGGAAACAGATGACAACCTTGATTGTAAGTAATCTACTCTCAAATGATATTGCCAAAGATTTTGCCTTAAACAAAGGCTTTGCAAACTCACAGAAATGCATGACAGAGCAATAAATAGATTGTCCCATCCATCTCTCATAATAGGAATGCAACAGGAAAATACAAAAAAATGAAAAAACACTAATGGGGATAAATACCTTTTTAATAAACAAATAAAATGGATTGTATTGTAGACTGAATTTCGATTTTACTGACAAGCACATCTGTGTTATTTGAAAGCCACAATCAATCTCCTTCTGCAATCTCAACCTGCATTTCTGGGTCACTTGAGGCATTTAAACTCCACTTATAATTAACAGCTATTTTTAAACAGCAAAAAAATAGAGCAGTGGCAAGGTACAAAAGCATTAAAATTGCCCCAGTTTTGCTATTCAATAGGACACACTAGTGCAATATTCTTTAAGATCAAAGAGAGCTCAGAAAAAAAAGAGACAGCCTGATCAGTGGGGATAAATTGTTCCCATTATGATGGTGTAAGAATAGGGTTCTTTCAATTGAAACAATTTAATAACCACATTCATTACATTAGTGTCCACTCCGTTTTATCTGAGCAGTTTCTGCATAACTGGGGAGCGAGTTCAATTGAGCTTATTTTCTAGAAATTAAGATGTGCAGACTTTGACATTATGAAATTAAGCACTAGTAGTCAGCAAAGTGGTTGTCTGGAGAATCCCTCTGGATGTAGCCTACCGCTAATTATGCTGAATGCAAAGGCATACTGAAACAGACATAGCAAAAAATTTACATTATTGTATCTCATTTCATGGCTCTGAAAATGGCACTTGTTTAGAGATGAATTCCATGCTTAGTCTGCGCATTTTTTTTCCTGTGTAAAGTCCTATTTATTCATGTTTAATACAATCTCCTTATTAAAAGATATTGGTCCTTGCATAAATATAAGCATCATCTTTAAGATGAAGCAGGGGAACCCCAAATGTTGCTTGACATGGTATGGCTTAGCAAACTCTACGATCACAAACATGAATACCCAAAATAATAATGTCTGCTCTTGTAAATAATAAATTTTTAGCGAAGCATGGACCAGGGAATGTGTATTGATCAGCACCAACACATTTACACAGTGCTTTATAGAGATTACAGTCAGTTCCTGGCCCAATGGAGCTTACAATCTAAGGTCGCTATCATATTCACACACACTATGGTCAATGTTATTAGGAGCCAAATAACCTGCCTGTATTAAAGGTGAACATACACGCACCAATTTTATCGTACAAAATGATATCAGCAAAGGCCTTGGATATCAGTCTTCTTGTTGATCAGGCAGGACAGTAAATTTTAATCACTCACCTTTGAAGAAAAGCATTTAGAGCTGAATCATCAGATAGGGTTAGAATTCTTTTGTTTCTACCTGCACCTGAATTCAGCTCTGAACATTAGGGTGGAGGGTACGAACGACCAACAGTCGCAGGAAAGATCATAATTGTAATGTGTACATATAAACACACACTCTTAGCAACCTATATATATACCCGCAAATATAAACTGTATATACTAATAACTATACCGGTATGGGACCTGGGGTTTTCAGCATTCAGTAATTTAATCTCCTTGCCTTAAGTCTACTTAAAATCATTTAAACATTAAATAAACCCTATAGTATTGTTGTTCTTCCTCCAATAAGGATTAATTATATCTAAGTTTGGATACAGTACAGGTACTATTTTACATTATAGAGAAAAAGGTAATCAAATGGTCATTTAAAACTCACCTTTTTATCCCAGCCTTTAACTTTAGCCCTCAGTAACTTGACCACCCACAGAACCACCTACTCTCTGCTCAAATACTTACTAACTACTGGTATTTATCTCTTAATCTGTATTTACCATCACTTTACTAAGCAACAGGAACTCTACATCTACAATGGTTACCCTCACCACACGTCTCACTTCCCAGCTTCCCATAATTGGGACAACAGGTTTCAAGATAACGGATACCATACCTGTTCTAACTTACTGTAGATCTTGAGATCACAATAGCCTTGGTTATTATACTTGTTTAAGAAGTAATCCAACCACTCTTAAAGGCATTAAGTTGCCATCATAACATCACCTGCACAGCAAAGCTTCCCTGCCATTTGCTCGGCTAGTTGTGATTTTGCTCAGTGAATATAAGTACATGTAAAATAAGGACAGTTAAATTCTTTGCAGTCATAGACACAGCATGCCAAGATATGAGAAGAATAAGGGAGTTTGTGTTAGTGCACACCCATGGGGTGGTTTTATATATCTAAAGATTAAGTAATTTGCCTTTTTTTCTATTTTGTAATCAGAATGAGTTTATTATCCATACATTACTCATTCATGGTCTGTGTTTGTACCCTCTGTGAAGGTATGGAGGACAATATTTTGTTTTGAATGTGCAATTATAAAGGCTTTTATTCTGATAAGTTTTGTGTCAAAATGAGTAACTAGCATGTAGCATCTTATCTACCGCAATTATCTTATTATCTGTCTCTTGTACAGAAACGACCTCCAGATCACTGCTTGCCTTGACACCAACATTCTGAAACTGATAGAGAGCCACAACAATCTAGTTTTGTAGATGGAGGGGAAAGGTAATGCTTCGTGCAGTTTAGCATTTGGTTTAACATAGTTTATAAGATGTAGGTGTCAGAAATGCAGGAAAGCATTACAATACCTCTAGCTTTATGCGTGCATTCACAAAATTACACAATTTGATCATAATAATTTTCCAAATATTCTACTAGCACTCAAACTTACACAAGTGTGTGACATATACCAGTCCAGAATGCAAGCAGCTCATGATGGCTGAACATTATCAGAACGCTTTATATGGCCTAAATCCAGATTATCCTATACACATGAAATTTTGGGTCTGTGATTTCTGGACCTGCAGACAAAACGACTTCAACATATTTTACATGTTTGGTATTCTGATATCAGATTTCAGGGTAATATGAAAGTCAATTGAGAGGAGCAGCAGTCATACTTTGCTGTGGGGCAACACAAGATAAAAGTCAAAGGTAAGGGAACTCAGACCTACATTTTGGCTATGGCCCTGCTGTTTTAATTGGTCCCTGGAGGCTGAACAAAAAGAAACAGAAATTCCCAGAAGTGCTCCTGTGAATGCATTAGACTGGGGATTACTACATTGCATCGGATATGCTTTTGGTTGGCCATTTAATAGTCAAAAACACATTTATCTTTATTTTTTTATTTTAATTATATTTTTTTTTATAGCAGTTGGTTGTTACCTTTTCTAAAAAATACTACCAGCCCTCATATCTCTGTTATTTTTCTTTCCTATTAATAACATTGGCATTAAGCATCAAATTTACCTGTCACAAGAGCAAAATACCAGCCAGATGGCAACCCTATTTATATAATGGTGCTTATACTTTTGTAGCTTCTTTCTTTCTATAGAAATCCTCTAGAATGTATCTATATTTTGAGGGGCCAGCTCTGTAAATACACTCTGTAACATGGGCGTCCGCAGAAAATTTTCCAAGGGGGGGCAAGTAAGCTAGCATCATCCTGCAACAGATAAATATATATATATATATATTTATATATATATATAAATATATATATATTTTTTTTTTTTTGCAGGATGATACTAGGGGAGGCTAAATATGGCCCATACACAGACTGACCTACAGCTAATGTGACACTTAGTGGATTCGCTGCTGACGTAAAAAGTTAACCTCCCAACTACCTCTTGCCGTTCCCACTGACTTCCAGGGATACTGCGCAAAAGTGCGGGTGGGGGTGCTTTTTTTTTTTACCCTAAAATGTTTAGTATTAGTAGTAAAAGTATTCATACGCGCACTTCTGTTAGGGGATCTGCAAACATTTGTGTTTGTGATCAGTTAGCTTAAAGGGGTAGTTCGCATTCGAATTCACTTTTATTTTTAATGGTTTTTCAGTTATTTAGCTTTTTGTTCAGCAGCTCTCCATTTGGTATTTCAGCAGCTATCTGGTTGCTAGGGTCTTATTTACCCTAGCAACCAGGTAGTGATTTAAACAAGAGATGGGAATATGAATAGTTAAGGGGCCTACTTGGAAAAATAAGTAATACAAAATTATAATAATAATAAAATTGTAGCCTCACAGAGCAATATTTTTTGGCCCCCATTTGAAATCTGTATAGAGGCAGAAGAGAAAGGCAAATTATTCAAAAAAATTAATTAGGAAGACCAATTGCAAAGTTGCTAGGAATAGGCCATTTTATAACATACTAAAGGTTAACTTAAAAGTGAACCACCCCTTTAGATGTGTTTATGTTAGTTTTATAGCAAGAAAGGCAGTGGGTACTGACTCCCCATTATATACAGTGAGACGCAGTCCGTATTTACAAACCCAGCACATTATATACAGTGAGGAGCAGTCCGTATTTACAAACCCAGCACATTATATACAGTGAGACGCAGTCCGTATTTACAAACCCAGCACATTATATACAGTGAGGAGCAGTGGGTACAGATGGCAGATATTCAGGCCCTGGCACTATAACACTGGCACTGATACACAACATTGGCCCCACTGTAACTTACTATAAATGAACAAAACAATGACAAAAAAAAAAAAAAAATAGTAAGTGCAAAAAACAACAACACATATATAAACACACAATGAGCTTTTTCAGAGGGAAAGAGTTAACTTACCCTCCATGTGTTAGGGTAGGGGATAGATTATAAATTATTATAGATGTCAGGTCAGGCAAAAAACAATTTAATGTCAGCTAGTGATTCTTTAGAACTGTATAGTACCTGGGTATAGTGCCTGGGTATAGTGCCTGTGTATAGTGCCTGTGTATAGTGCCTGGGTATAGTGCCTGTGTATAGTACCTGTGTATAGTGCCTGTGTATAGTGCCTGTGTATAGTGCCTGGGTATAGTGCCTGTGTATAGTGCCTGTGTATAGTGCCTGGGTATAGTGCCTGGGTATAGTGCCTGTGTATAGTGCCTGGGTATAGTGCCTGGGTATAGTGCCTGTGTATAGTGCCTGTGTATAGTGCCTGTGTATAGTGCCTGTGTATAGTACCTGGGTATAGTGCCTGGGTATAGTGCCTGGGTATAGTGCCTGGGTATAGTGCCTGTGTATAGTACCTGGGTATAGTGCCTGGGTATAGTGCCTGGGTATAGTGCCTGTGTATAGTACCTGGGTATAGTGCCTGTGTATAGTACCTGGGTATAGTACCTGGGTATAGTGCCTGGGTATAGTGCCTGTGTATAGTACCTGGGTATAGTGCCTGTGTATAGTGCCTGGGTATAGTGCCTGTGTATAGTACCTGGGTATAGTGCCTGGGTATAGTGCCTGGGTATAGTGCCTGTGTATAGTGCCTGTGTATAGTGCCTGGGTATAGTGCCTGGGTATAGTGCCTGGGTATAGTACCTGTGGGATGAAAACTGCAGCAAAAGTTGAGAGTTGGTTCTTAGGTAAAGTTACAGGGGCAGATTCTTCTTTTCAGTCTTTATTTCTGTTTCCAGTTTGCAAAATCTCCCGATCCCTGTGTGCATCTGTGCTCTGATTGGTCAATTTTACTGTCTGTCAAGGAAGCTGTGCTCTGATTGGAGAATCCACAAGAAGAAAGATCCAATCGGAGCACAGCAAAAACGGGCTTGAGGGGACTGCAGAAACGGAGTAAGGTTTTTGTTTTTTTTGCTACTTTTCCAGGGGGGGGCAAGTGCCCCCTCTTGCCCCCTTCTGTGGACGCCCATGCTCTGTAATGAGAATGGTCTGAACATGTAAAAATTAATTCTTCAGTTGCTGTATCAGATAGCAGTTAGCGCTGTACACTCCATAGGCCACAAGGGGCTCAACCTTGACAGAAGATTACTTTAAGATGAATGAAAAATACTTGTTTCTTTTTATTAGCTTTTTGGGAACCATTTATTTTGCTGAATTGTTTACAGAAAAACTGATTAAATGCGGTCTGCATGACCAGGTCTCTACAGGGCACAGCTAACTGCTCCCATCCGCCATACTGTACCACTTGTATGTATTTATGTGGTTGCCTCCTGAAATTTACCAACCTGGCTAGAAAAAAATGATATTTGATAGCAATGTTAATAGACAAGAATGATAACAGACATAGGTATTTTCCATAAAACATTCCCCAAGGTGTTTTTGGATAATAGTAACATTATAACTAAGGTTAAAAGAAGACACATCCATTCATTTAAACCTTTTATGTCTAAATAAAACCTGTCTCGCTGCTGGTTGATCCGGGGGAGAGTGAAAAGTTCCATCTGAAGCCTCTCTAATTTTCCACAGAGAGGAAAAAATTCCTTCCTGACTCCAAGATGGGAATCGGCCCAGTCCCTGCATCAACTTGTACTAAGAGCTATTTTCAATAACCTTGTATTTCCTCACTTGCTTAATAGCCATCCAACCCACTCTTGAAGCTATCTAATGCATCTTCCCGAAAACGTATTCAGGAGAGAATTTTACAACTTAAGGAACCTCCTTCCTTCTAATCGGAGTGGGTGCCCTCGTGTCTGCTGGAAGGACCTACTGGTAAATAATGTATTAGAAAGATGATTCTATGGCACCCTTATATATTTACTGGGGTATTTCGGCCTCTAGTGCTGCCCTGAGGCAGTGTAGGGGATGCTGCCCTCTTGCCCCTCCAAACTTTGTTTTTTGCATCAGAGAGCAATAGCTCTCTCTGCACTAGAAGATGTGACATTCCGATATAAAAAACAGAATTTCAGCTCTTGAAGTTTCTAGGAGCGGCTTTTTTCCTCCCCTGGTATTTTCAGGGGCACTGCCACCTGAGGCAAGTCTCTCAACTCACCTAATGGCAGCAGCGCCCATGTATATTTAGACAGTTATCACGACATACCTTTATCAGTTTTGCCTATTTAGAAACATATGTACAGGTTTTCCTAGGTATACTGTCCCTGGTTCCATTCTGATTTTCCTATGGAAGGCAAAAGCTCTGCATTGGAAGGGACTATCTGGCTGTTTCTCCTGCAGCTCCTCGGTGGAACATACTAAAGGTGGCCATACACTGTAAGATACACTCACTTGGCGAGGTTGCCAAACAAGCAGATCCTTTCCCAAACAATCAAATCAAAACAGTGGGCATAGGCACCGTTGTTCCGGGGGCCACAACAACAAGCTGATGCGGTCCCCAATCCGACATGAAAATTAAACCTGCCTGATTGAGATCTGGTCAATTTCAAGCCAGATGTCGGTGGGGGAGGCCCATCGTTAGTGACCATATACGGGCAGATAAGCTGACGAATTGGTCTAAAGGGCGAATATCAGCAGCTAAAATCGGCCTGCGTATGGTCATCTTAACGTGATACTGACTGACTGAAAAGACTACTTTTTAAAATATTAATCTATGTAAAAAGTTCCCTATAGATCATGTTGATCATGTTTTGCTCATAGGGCTGCTGTAAGTAATTGTTACATGAAGTTCCTAAACCTGACTGTTTTGCCAACCTGACTGTCCCTTCTCAGCCTGTCAGTTATAGCTTCTAATGCTAACGGCCTACTACTGCACAAATATGGCCGCCCCCTCATAGAGGAACATGGGGGATCAGATAGGGAATGTAAAAGCATCAGGTAAATACTTTTATGGCAAAATTCTAAATAGCATGCAAAGACAATGTTATCAAGATGTAAAAAATGTTCATTTCTGGTGTCAGTATGTCTTTAAGGCTTTCATATGCCCACTTAGATGTTTGTTCCACTGGGAATATAAAAAATATTAGAGACTGGGGGTAGAGCTTACCCCCTTTTTGTTCTAGCTAAACCATAGGATCAACATTTTGGCTAAGGGGGGGACCCTCCCTACATCATTCCACTAAGGAAACCACTCTTATCTTTTTTCTTGAAGTTCCCTGCTATCAGTAAGTTACTCTCTGCATCATTCTACTGAAACAGTGAAAAAACTAGGGATTCCTGAAACTATTAACAACATAAAACTGTTGTGTGCTACATTCTTTGCAGTATTTTTGTTCTGTGTTTCTAACTGTTAATTGTATTAGTAAAATGCCCTTTTCTCTAACTCTGTGTGCATTTGTACTTTTCTTTTTGCAAAAAAAACTTCAACCATGAAATGCTTAACTGAAAACGTATCATTCTTTTTATTTATAGAATTCTAACTTGTTTTTTACCTAAGGGTAAGATAAAGTGGCACAAATTTCAACAACTATATCCATATCTATGCATAAAAGATAAGATAGGAAAATGCAGGCCGTGTGCAGATTTAAAATACCTTCTAATACAGATCCTGCTCGATCTCTGTGTCATAAATCACAGTTGCCGCTGTAAAATATCATCCAGGTGGCAAGCCTATTTGTGTGAGAAGCAGTATGATTACATAGTTTCTGTAATAACGAAATGTAAAATGAAAGAACATGTTTTATTGTATTGTTTTTATAAATATAACACCAACATTTGTATTTCATTGTAAGAATCGCGGCCAAATTATTAGTTAAAATGATATGAAACTAATACATTTTTACAGATGGCCTATATCAGTTAAAAGACCAATGACCCACAAGTATTTAGGTGTTTTGTAGGCCATACTCTCTAAGATGTAGAGTGTTAGTTGTACATAGGAAAGCAAACACATTCACATATAACATTTTATGAATTTGGTCTATACAGTCATTAAATAATGGAAAGTTTTATGCTTTAACCATGAGGAGAGGTATAGTGGCCACATACCTAGAAAGGTTATTTTTGGTCTAATTCCTTCCCATTGAGGTACAGTTTTAGAGCATCACAACTCTTATGATTACTTGTTTGTTTTAAAATAAATGTGGGTTCCCTTATCTTACCCCCCCCCCCCCACCATCTAGACTACCAGCACCTTCCATTTTATTACTGGGGATCCCTATAGATATAGTGACCATGTGAAAATAATTCTAGAATTGTGCTGAAATAATTTGAATAGTGATGAGCTAATTTTTTCGCCAGACATTGGCTAATTGTTTCGCAAAACTTCCACAAAATTGAATGTTTGCAGTTGCGTCAGAAAAGGGCGTGGTGTGGTGACCTCAAAAAAGTTGTGCCCATTAAAACCCATGCAGAACCTATATTTAGTGATTTTTTCACATCTTACATGGGTAAGATGCAAAAGGGGATTACCCCTGTGTTTAATTGTGCATAGCCAAACAAATCAACGTTTCTGGGGTGGGCTCCTTCATCAGGTGATCAGTACAATCCCACATAAAACCTTAAATGTGTTAACTAGTAACTCTACACCTCAGTAATTAGATTATTAGATTGTCCAAAAAACAGCATAATTCCATATTTAAGATTAAGTGAAATGGTCCATTGCCAGAATAAAGTTCAATATAATACAGAATGTCCATAAATCCATTGCAGAGATGCATAGTTGAACATGAGGTTTGTATTAAGACCATAGTTCAAGGTAAGAACATATGCAAAGTAACACAAATAATCCAATAGAGTTATAGTTTTACAACATTAAAGATTTGATTGCACAGTAGCATTTCAACAATATAAGATCCTGGTAACTTTATATTCTAAAGAGGTTTGTAGTAAGACCATAGTTCAATGTAAGAACATATGCAAAGCAACATGGTGTAACTTGCTGTGGTTGGTTTCCATTAAAGTCATTGGAACAAACAGTTGCGGGTGTTTCTGTTGGTGGAAATATGCCGGAGGACAAAACGCCTTGTGTGACACTAAAGAATCATATGAATGCAACACTATCTTGCAAATTCAATATTATTTGGTTGTAAAGATATGAATTCCTGTTTTTTTTATGTATTCTTGGTTATTTTTTAACTGCCAATATAAATAATTGGGAGTAGAACTAAAATATTTTTTTCTTTATAGCACAAACACAAACAAACCAAGAAATAAATGTGGAGAAAAAAAAAACAACTGCAATCTCAAAGATATTTTCTAAAACATAAAATAACATTTGATGTTCACTTTGGTATGGTAAGTTGCATTTTATACAAGTTTATACACCCAATTATATTATCTATTTAAAAGTCACTGAGCACAAACCCATTTCATGTGTATGTGAACACACCTATTCTTTTAAGACATATTACTAATAGTCATGCAACAGTGCTATGACCTTTGAATGGTTGCACAAAAGCTTTTGCTGCCTCATTAAAATAAGGGAGGCACACTAAAATGGCTGCCCTGAGCATGCTTTAGAAGGGTAAGAAAGAGATCATCTGTATACAGAAAGTGTTTTCTGCTGCAAAACACAAAACTTATATAATGGCAGAATTTTCTATTGTTATAACAAATATTTGGTAGTCAGTGCTGGAATTACATATGTTTATTTGTTTTAAGCTGAGATAAACAATATTAAATATTATTCCTAGTAAAGGATGTGTTTTATCATTGTTAGCCCTTTGGGAAATACTTTTAAGGAGAATATTCTTCATGTAGTTTTAACATTTTCCAAAATCAATTACTGATATTTTTAAAGAATGTTTACAGACTGTGTTACTCTTTTATCCTCTCACTTTTATATATTAACCTTTAGTAGTCTTTTAAAATTGTTCTCATATCCGGTAGAAATTAATCATGGCACCATTGGAAGGTTCCATCAACACAGAGAAGGTTTGAACTTCGACTATTTATTCAGCATACAGGGTCAGCCTGGGGGGTGCAGGCCCTGCAGGTGCCCCCGCTGGCTGCACCACTGCATCCCGCTAACCCCCCGCCGGCTGCGCCACCACATCCCCTAACCCCCCTCAGGGGCCCCGCTGAGGCCCCCTAAGCTCCCGCAGGGTCCCCCACCCGCCGTCCTTTCCTTAGCATGCATATGTTTAACGCGTCAGGGGAGGAACGGTCAGCCAGGGGAGCGCCAGCAAGGGTGAGGTCTGGGCCGCCGGGGCACACTGGGTTTTTTCCTGGTGTCCTGGCGGCCCAGTCCGACCCTGTCAGCACATCCCAGCTAAACACCATCAGCACCCCGGTCTCTGGGTGCTTTACAGTTCAAATGTAGTGATCAGCGAATCTGCGGAAAAATTCTCGAAGCGGCAGGAAATTCACGAAATGCGGTTACCACGCAACTTTTTTTTCCGCGACTATGTCCTTTTTTGATGCGACCATGCCTTTTTGGATGGGACCACAAATTTTTTGTGGCACAATTTTGCAGAAGTTTCACAAAACAATTCGCCTATGGCGAAATGTGGAATTTCGTTGCAAACCCATGCCTGGCGAAAAAATTTGCTCATTGCTAGTTCAGAGAGGTGCTGTTGAGAATTGTACCAAAACATAATTTTCTAGTCCGTTATAAAAGATCTGTACTTAACAAAACTACATGTGTGGCTTCAGTGATTAATGGTTTATCATTTCTTCAAAAGCAATAACGTTTTATCAGCTTTCTGATATAATATTTTATATATATGTTATCTGTTACATGATGGAATATAAAAATTTGTGCTATGGTTCACATTGATGTATCTGGACCTTCAGGGTGTTTCTGTACATTTCCCCTTGCAATGTATTTAATCATGTGTTTCCACTGCATTTTTTAGCTCCCATAGTTTACTAATAATATCTGCCAATCTTTGCTTATTAGAGTAGCAGTAACAAATATATTGTTTCTCAGAGCTTATCCACAAATTTAGCTTTAAATATCATTTATCAAACTCTTCATTAACAACTGAACTAAGATTCAGATCTCTTTTTGCCACATCTGCATGAATCAACACCTTCTCAAACTGAATGTAAGGGCCCTTACCAAAGCTCTTGAAGTGGTTCCCAGAGTGCTAACTGTAATACACATGCATTATCCTTGACATTTCAATTGACATTCCGAATGAATTGAGAAAGACAGTCAGATAACTGCCGAAACGTCTTCAAGAAAAAAACACAAGCAAGTCCAGGTAATTTGACTTATTACTACAGATACACTATTGGCAACATCTGCCCCTTTCTTTCACAAGCAACAGTTAAGATGCTCATGTATGGTCTCATTCTATCAAACCTAGACCACTGCAACTTGCTACTTAATGACCTCTCAAACTCCCATCTCTCTCCACTTAGGTCTGTATTACATTTTATAATAGGACACTCCCTCCAATGTTGAAACCAGTATCAGGCCATGCCCATGAAGCAATGAATAGCTTATAAAAGCCCTTTATTCAATAATCCTCCCCTTCAAGATGCTAAAAGATAGATTTGATCTTCCCAACTAGATGCTCTTTAGATACCTTCAACTTCGACATGTACTTGTTACACAGTTCAGTCAAGCTAACATTGACACCACCCCATGAAGGCTAGAAGAGCTAGCTGTCAGCCAAGACCTAACTAAACCAAGATCTAACTGAACGAGCCCATAGCCCCAGCCTTACAATAACTGTACCAAAAATTAGACATATCTTCCCTCACATCAGAAACTTGGAATTAAATTTTAGAAACACACAGCAAGATCCTAATTTGTTCCAAAGACAAAATGATTCAAGTCAAATACCTTTATAGGACTTTTCTGACTCCTCCCAGACTCCACCAGATAAACCCAAACATCCTGTTATATGCCCCAAATGCAGTCACATACCTGCAGATTACTCAGACATGGTCTGGCAATGACCAGTCATTAGAAAATTTTGAAAATGAGTGACCGAGGAAGTCCACAGACTTTTGGCACTCTTAATTCCCCATGAACCTACCTTATTACTTCTAAGCCAAGTGGAGGACACTGTCTTTAACAATTCAATCCACTTATACTAAATAACACACTTCTGCAGAGGTTGTCCAAAAACAATAGAGATGGTATAGTCCCCTTGGATTGAGGAATATTTCCCCCTTATTCCCCTTATAACTTCCAAAAATATGCTCAACCCACTACACACCCCACCCACCCCTTGTTGTCTTGTAATATACTTTATAAGGTTAAACACAACATTGCAAAATGCTGTAACCAGTAATAATGCCTTGTATACCTATTCTGTATGTATCGTAAAATAACAACTATAGTTGGTAAGTTTTGAAATTGGGTATAAATGAAAAACATTAATAAAGACAAATTGTGATTTAAAAAAAAGCTCTTTATTCCTCCACACCTTAATATTACTACTACATGACTCTCTTTTTCTCTCCATGCATTCCTGGCCGACTCCTCCATTGTTCTCTGAGCAACCACTTGGTTGCACCAAATGCCAGGGCACCTGGTTGCACTTATGATCATATTGTACCTTCTGAAATGCACCATATTGTAACAAGCATGTGTGTTAATGGCCTGAATTTTAATGCAAAAATCAATAGTAATAATACTAAGATACAAAATGGTGCATGTTTGGTATTGTAATGGCTGGTATTGGGAGCATGTGTATATTACCCTGGGTGACTGGCATGAAATCTTCTAAAATTTAGGTCACATCATTTTATAAGCTATATAAGCTATATAATGCCACAACAATTTGTAAGAGCAAGAACTGTATTGATTTAATTCCTAAAACAGTTATGAGTGCCTGCATGGCTTTTACAATGTGGACTTAAAGGGAATAACCTCTTCTGATATAATAATAGAACCTGCAAACCCATTTATAATATTAAAAATGCTGCTACTTCTAGAATCTGAACACTTGTCTTTTATCACATCTTGACCTGAAGTAAAGTGTTCCTTTAGCCAAGTGCAAAAACTGGAATGTTAAGTATATTTTTGAAACACAAGCCCCTTAGAATTTCTCATTATCTTGCTTTTTTAGGTCTGTCATTGTGATTTCTTAGTTTCAAAAGGCCTTACATAATAGGAAGTTATAATAAAAAAGGTTGTATTAGGCCTATTATTCATTTTTCATTTTCAATTATTCATTTTAACCCCTGATAGACAACTATGTCTTTCTAAACACAAAATATTGTTGATATTGCCAGTGACTCCAGATGATGCACATGTGACACCCAATACCTGGTTTGGCTTTTGCTAGCCGTGTTATAACTATGGCTTTCAGGTTACATTACATAACATGTACACAACAATTTTATGCACAATGTAGCCAGCTACTGTAGAAGTACCTGGGTGAGCCAAGTGCCTCTGTGCTCAATGTGATTATACAATTTTTCAGACCATGTATCCAGAAATATCAAAACATATGACACCGGTGCATTATTGCAGAGAGCGTTTAGTAAATAATAAAAAAAAACCTGCTGTGAACTTCATGAAACACAGCATTTTATGTTGTTTTATGCACCAGTGCATTATTATATTGACTCCGCGTGAATACATTTAGGCTGTAATCATCGAACAATTACAGATACCATGAATAACTTTGAAGTTTATTGAAAAAATGCCATGAGGGTTTGAGCTTCATTTGTAATAATGCACCTGTCTAAGACTCCGAATTTTCATATTCTGAAACACTTTGCTATTTTCTAATTCAATTACATTCGTTTCCATTAATAGGAGCTTAACAAGGTCCCACATCTGCTTTCATCTAACATTACGTCTAAGTATTGGATCAACAAGGCTTGCTATTAATAATAGTGCTGTGTCTGTGTACTCTGTCTATGATGGATGGAGTTTAAAAGAGCTTAGATTGGTTTCATCTTTCAGAAGATATTATCACAAATTCATTGTTAGTCATGTGCAATCGCACCAGTCAATGGAGTTAACAAATGCTTGATGTATGATCCCTTAGTCACTGTTGTCAGATATCAATTTATTTAAAGCTGGTCTCAGAGGCGATTCTTCTCTTTAATACAGTGCATATAGTCATCAAAATGGTCATATTAATGGCTTAGAATTACATTTGCAACAATAAGAAAAGACGCTCCGACTTTTTCGAAAATTTACTATGCATCGAATCGGCTAAAAATCTGAATTTGACAATTCCCCAGATAAACTTGCAGAGTTCATGTAGAAGTCAATGGCAAAGTCCCTTCCCTTTCCTTGAAGGTCTTTCTTTTGTCTCGGAAATTTTGAGATTTTGCTTGGTTTTGTCCAAAAAAAAGTTGGTATTTTCACGGCAACAATTCAAAAAAGTTACGTTTTATACATCTGGGGAAACGAGTTTTGTCGAATTTGAAAATGAAAAAAAATTAGAAATATGGCCTTTTAGTAAATCTGCCCCTAAATGTGTAGTAGTTATCATACCACATGTTTCTGTACAACTTGGAATATATACCAGTTGAATCATGGGGACAATTTTTTCAATACAGAAAAAAAGTATACAGTATAATAATTGAATCCATATTTATTTATCACATGTGCAGAACTATAAGTTCCATGCAGGATGCTGCCACTTTGCAGAGATATTTGACTAAATTGGAAAACTGGGCAGCAAACTGGAAAATTAGGTTTAATGTTGATAGATGCAAGGTTATGCACTTTGGTAGAAATAGCATATATGTGAGTATAAACTACTGTAAAGATGTTGGGGGATCCTTACTTAAGGGGTTTGGGAATATTAATAGATACAAATGCAAATAATGCATTGCCTTGTAAAAAACGGCATAAATCTTAATTTTTCCTCTTTAGAGATCCCGGGTAAGTCCATATCTTAGGTTTGCACTGCTAAACACGCTGCTAAACACGCTGCTAGACACACTGATAGACACACTGCTAGACACACTGCTAGACACACTGCTAGACACACTGCTAAACACGCTGCTAGACACACTGATAGACACACTGCTAGACACACTGCTAGACAATGAACAACACTATGGGGCTGATATAATGCATTCAGGGTTTAGCTGCGCTTTGCTTACACCATATTTTTTAACCAGGTCACAGAACACAGCTCCAGGGACTCAAGGCAACTTTATTGCAGGCAGTGCATACCCGTGCTTCTTAGGTGATAGCTAGAGAGCAGCTTGGGGTCTACGTGCTTCCCACTGCCCACCCTTCATGGATACAGTCCTGCTGAACTCAGGCAATGTGGTATTCACAAAATACAAAGGTGTCTGCAGAGCAGAGTCTTGCAAACATTTCCCTTTGTGCAAGGCAGGATGTAAAGTGCCAAACAATGTATTTTTATTGTTAGCCAATATAGGTATCATTTCTACAATACTCTTGTATTTGTGTTTTGTTGTTTTTTTATTATTATTTTTGACACTGGCTAACACGGTACTACAGTTTTTGTTTTGTGAAACACAAAGTGGATAGTGCCCATTTTTTGCACTTTGCATCCTGCCCTGCACATTGTACATAAACCCTTATGTATTTACCAGCACACACGTCCACTACATTCTATTCCTCAGGTCATGGCAGTAAGAGTGGAATTTCAAAACATGGTAACTAAAGAAATAATATCAATTTGGCTAAAGGTATACTGCAGTAATAAACAACCTGCAGCCCCTTAGTTTCAACTTTCTGCAACTCTTTGACCACTAAAGTCTCTTAGGGGTAATATGTGTTACTTTGGTATGATGGAGTCAAGTCTAATTCTATTCCTTCACCTCCTAAGGATGATAATATTCAATCCCTATAAAAATGACACATGGCATGCCTCATTTGCTATAGTTTAAGATTAGAATAAGATTAAGATAAGAATAAGATTAGGGCTGCAACGTAATGCCTTTTAAAACCAAACACATATGGAATATACATGCTAACTTATGATTAGTTATCAGCAGATCAGTATGCATCAATTCAAACTCACACTGGTGCAATAAATATTCAGCCGCAACTAGTGAGCGATTACCATGCACATTTTTACTGCCCTGAAATATGCGATGTGCTAAATGTACACAAAATTGCGCTTGCATTGACAATAAGGCAGTGATTTATAAATGATCTCATTTTAATTTTTTCATGATTCAAGTTTTTTGCGCTAAAACTCACAAAATTCAAACTGTGGTTCAAAAACTCAAATGTCTTATATTAATTAAGTGTAAAAACCCCAGAAATTGGAATGTAAAACTTTGGCATCTAAAAGCTTGCAAGTTCATTTAGAAGTCAATGGGAGTTTTTCTAGGCAAAGTCAAACTATATTTTTAATTTGAGATTTTCAATGTTTTTTTTGAGTTTGTAAACTCGCAAAAAAATTTTTTTATTTGAATGAGTTTTCCGTATTAATAAATAAGCAATCTTGAATTCACAAACTCGAAAATTGATAAACAAGCTCATATGAGTTGCATCCACACTCACAATTTGCATTTGCGAGTACTTCCGAGTGTGCCAAGGCCCCAGCCTGCTCTGATGAATAGCGATTAGCGAATCTGTCTCATTTTTCTGGCGAAAAATTCACGAAACAACAGGAAAACTTACGAAACTATCAAAAATCTGCAAAACGTGTTTGTCGCGCTTTTTATTTTGTTGCGTCTATTTTTGTTGTGCGCAGTTTTTTTATGCCTATTTTGAAGCGACTGCTCCTATTTTTGCTTTGACCGTGACTTTTTTTTGACACGCGCTTGATTTTTTGCGGTGGGTTTTCACGGAAGTTTTGTGAAACAATTTGCCAATGGCGAAATACGGAAATTCACTCCGAATCCATGCCTGCCAAAAAAATTCGCTCATCACTACTGATGAATTTTGCACAAGTGTATGCACTGAAACCCTGAAGGTGGCAGTAACCTAAACTGTCAATAACTGCAACTGACTTGCATGAAGCAGATCACACACTAATACTGTTAATATATGTATGTATTATTGCACTGGAAGCCATATCATCCCCACACTGAAAACGTTAGCAGCAATTTGTACTCGATTCAGGAAAAATCTCAGTCCAATTAGCGTTCATAATAACACGTCATGAAAAATTCCTCCATACAAAACTTTGCATATCCACAATGACACTTTTTGGGGGGGAAAACGCTGTATTTCATAATTTTTGCTAAATTCGAATGGTCAAAGCTAGCGGCTAGAATATAAAGTGGGCAGTTTCATTTATTTTGAGTTTCTGTATATAGACAACAAGCTTTCATTTTTTGTTAAGTAGAGGCAAAATTATCAATTATATTTCTTGAGCACTTTTGGAAAGAAAATCGTGAATATTAATGGTCATGTTTTGTTTGTTGAAAAAAGTCACACACAAATGAAAATGACATTGTTCTATTTAGTGTCAGACTGGGATGCCAGGGGCCCACCAGAAAACCTCAGCTTATGGGCTCACTCTCCAAACTATGTTTCCTCCACTTCTCACTCAACCTCTTTATTTTCCTAGTCTTTTATCTTCACATACTATAATCTATTCTATCTATTTTGTCTCTTTATTCCCATAGAGAAATAGCGATTTACCATGAATTATACCAAATGGTTAGAAGCAGGAGGGCCCACTGACCCCCGGGCCCACCAGGAGTTTTCCTGGCATTCCAGTGGGCCAGTCTGAAACTGGTGCCATTCATTTTCAATAAGGCTGAATCTACTCTCTGGGGGTAAAAAAAAAAGTAAGATAAACTTGTTTGAAATCTTTGGAGACAATGACAATTACTTCTATAAAAACTGGACAGCAGTTACTTGCCAAGTTTTTTCATGTGAATTTTCACTTTTTTTTTGTTTAATAAATTGTGACTATTTGAGCTTTGTGTTTTTCTCTGTTTTTTTTCCTCAGATAGCAAATAGTGATAAATCTCCCCCTTAGGGGCTGATTTATGATTGCTCAAACCTCCCGCCAGCTTGAGGAACTCCCACGTGGTTACAGTAACCGATTGCTTGAGCGCCGAGGTTTGAGCAATCATAAATCAGCCCCTTAGTGTGTAGGTGAGAGATTTCTCAAAAGTCAAAAATATTTCTTAGTTTTATTGCCAAATTTTGTACATGGGAAATTTTACAGAAGGTTTTTATTTTTTCTTGTGTATTTATAATGTGTTAATTGAATTTAGTTGGCATACTTTTTTTGCTTTTTTAAATACTTGGTTTAGGGTTAAATTGACTTAATGGTAAAGCAGGAGGAAAGTTCTTGATAAATCCTGAGAATTCTCCAGTAAGTGTAGTGAGAGAACAATTTTCATTGGTCAATTATGATAATGATAATTGGCTTAGGGTTAAATTGACTTTAATGGTAAAGTAGGAGGAAAGTTCTTGCTAACTCCTGAGAACTCTCCAGTACGTGTAGTGAGAGAACAGTTTTCATTGGTCAATGATGTGCTCATTGGTTTGATTAGATCTAGGCAAGTTTAAGATTACAATTTTTTTTGTTTAAAAATACGCCTGCAAGAAGCCACAGGAATAATGAATAAATGGAAAAAATGTATCTGCATGATGAAAGCTTTTTTTTGTTGAGAGCAAAAAAAAAATTTCCCCATAGCCAAATATTATTATTGCAATGTAGGGCAGATTTCCTAAAATTCCTACCTTTTATTTTGTCCAGTGCAAAATAAATGCCATCATCTTTTCTAATTGAGATTTGAATGCAGTTCTGGTCACTAGATCCCTAGATAATACAGTGAAACCTCCTTATTACACACCCTCATTTTAAGTTTTCCCTCATTTACAATCTTTTTTTTTTGTGGTCCCAACACATAAAGTATTTCCCTGATTTTAATGTTTTTCTAGATTTAATATCATTTTTTTCCTGAACTCCTGAAAAATGGCACAATGAATTGGCAGTTCTACTGTTATAGTTAAAGCTACAACAGAGCAGCTAAACACCTTTAGGTGAAAATCCCCACAAAAAAGTCCCAAGTAAACAGCACAAAACACTACATACAAAAATGTTTCATCCCAAATTCAACTTTTTCATAAAAAGGGAAAATATTTTTTCCTCAAATCCTCCAGAAAAGATTCCAATATTAGTAAGTCGGCTCCATGTTTACAATTGGGCACATAACACTATCTTACTCGGTAACAAAACATCTTACTTTCTGACTGACAAAAAGAGAAAAAAGATAAGACGCAATCTTGTAGGTAAAAACAGAAGGAACATGATCGTTAGCTTCTAAATGTATATTGTGTCTCTTTATGTAATACACATCATTGTACCTGAATATCTTAGTGCTGGAAAAGCATATCTTCATCTGTACTGTATGTAGAGAGGGATTCCAGCCTTACCCTTAACATATTTGGCAGCAGCCCAGAAACACAAAAAAGGAGCATTAAAATGGTAAAAGGCTCATAGAAAAGCTTTGTGTTGGCAGCCTATTCATTTGGAAAAAGTTTCCTTGAGCATTGTTTGTTCTATTCAAACGACTAATAAACAAACCAGTAGGATGTCAGATTCGCATTGCTTATCGCCTCCAATATATCTATTTCAGGTTATCAGCTTTATGAAAATTGTACCCCATGCAGAGTTTAACGCTTTTCTGTTTTGACAATTTAAACACTGTCTCAACACTGTTTAACCGAATCACGAGAGGTCCTTAGCAATTAATTTCTACAGTCAATGGTATTCTCAAACTGGGCAACTCCCCTTGGAACTAGGAGCCACAACAGAAAAAAACCCTGTGCTAGTGAAAGAGTGAGACAATTCATTAGACGATTCTGCTGCAGTAAAAGTGGCGGGGGATGTCAGCTCTTGCTCCTGTGTTTCAATACTAATGAGAGTCATTGCATATTCATAACCCCAAATACAGTCAGCTTCTTGCAAAAGGAAAAAAAAAAAAAGAAGGGAAAAAAAAAACTTTTGTCACTGAGGCTTCACGGCAAGAGCAAAGGATTGCACTCTTCATGTTGTGGCACTTCCGCCGAGTGAGTGCAAGAGCATGATTGATTGTTTAGCAACGCAGCTTGACAGGGAGCTGAGAGATGCTGCCCCTAGGGTCCTGAAACTAAGCTTAGTTTGATTACAAGGCCCGAAGTAATCAAAGAAACAAAAGAGAAGAGAGGGGGGGATCTCTTATTTGAAAAGATAAAGGAATACTCCAAAGATATAGTTTTCCTTACTGAGTCTTCTGGGTAATTATATGTAAGCCATTTGAAACAGTTCATATCAATTTTTATTATGGAGGGAGAAGAATAGCATGCCCTAGTGAACTTGTTCTCAGGTTGTAGGAACACCGCTGCCGCTCTTAATAGATACAAGTCTAAAGCTCTGTGAAGTTTACATCAGTATCAATGGCAAAGCTTACTGAACTGAGCCTGTCACATATTAAAATTAGCTCTGCTATGCGCCATCCTACCCACAATCCTTCTTTCTTTTCGCATTCCCTTCCAATTTTATGTCACATTCTTATTCTTATTTATTTTAAGAAGCTCCCTCTGTAATGGACTTGCTGATAAATCCGTAGGGTGCACAGCATTGCTACCAATTGACCCAACACTACCCTTCTGCTAGGGCTGCTATTAGCATCCCCTGGAGTCAGAGAAAGAAAATGTATGTTTCAGCACCCACTTTGAAAAAAGCCTTGAGCATTTTCTCATAATGATGTCTTCAGCTGGAATGCCAGCACATTTCCACATCTTCTTGACAGGCAAGTAGGCTATAAAATATACATAAAATTAAATAAAACACAACATTAAACAAAGGTTTAGAAATGTGATAGCATATGGTTTTTAACTAGCTCCAAATGCACACAAATATAAAACGTGCCCGGATACATGAAACATTGTGATTTTTTTTTCAGCAAATCTATTAAAAATTTTACACTAATGTTCACATGCATTAAAAAATATAGGCCTTCTGTATTTATGATTGATTGGGGTAATTTTGATTATCCGCGGATATTTTACATGTTAAGACATTAAATTGTCAACCATATCAGTTTGATTGTAGTAAAACATGAAAACATTGACTTTTGTCTAGTTAGAGAAATTTATTTTTCCCAGAATGACAATCCTTTAAGTAGAAACTAGGCAGCCTGCCAACTCGCCATGTCATATATTGCAGCTTGCAAATGCGTCCCATATTTTCAAATGTTTCTTTTAGAGATTGAGTGAATGGATCATTGGTTATTCAAAGCCACTTGTAATAAACAGGTTTGAGAAGTTGCTACAGCCTTTTCTTTACGGCACAGAAAGTACTCTTTTAATTTGAACAAATGAGGGCTACTTAGTGAGCTGTATGGAGCGACTGTATGCGGTCACATCCACTCACTTATGTAAAGTATGTCTTTTGCTGGAAGGGAAAGAAAAGAAGAAATAACCCTCTTTGGACCGCAGCTTTTTGAACAAGTTTGATTAATGTGTTTTACAAGTTGAAGTAAATGTTCATCAAAACTGTCAGCCAACTGACAGCTCTCAAAAAGGCCTTTTGTTCCCAGAATGACTAATTTGTGTGATCTCTTGAAAAATACAATATATAAACTTGAAAGGAAAAAAGAAGTACAGTGAGGCACTCAGCAGAATACTATTCCCTTTCCAATAGCTCAACTCCACTGTATCTCTCAATCCCCCACTTATTCTCCCCTAGTCTATAGTTTGGGCTATTCAAACAATGTTATTTTTCAAAAATGGAGTGTATAGTTATTTTTATTGATAAACCATGATTGGCTCGTAAAAGGTTAAATCTCTTAATCTCATCTCTAAAATGATGAAAATGAAAAGACCAAACAATATACAAAACACTCACTTTTTATTAAATCTTCCAGCCATGTAGCATGTATCATTATATCCTACATACAGAGTCAAATCATTGTCAAAAATAAAAACTGTCATTCTATATATTACTATTACAATATTATATAAAAAGTATTTATTGATTTTTATTTAGTTTTTATTTACATACAGGAGTTAAGATGGTTTTATTACTGATAATTCAAGAAACAATACAGTAGCACTGTAGGATTAATTAATTCTATTATTTTTGGATACTATTGAATTTATCATTGCATCCAGCATATTTTTTTAAATGATAAAAACAACTTGAAAAGTTTTATGATGCCTTTTTATTCTGTATCAATCAAATGTAGTAATGAAACTCCTATAAGGTTGCTACATTCTATGGGGTATATTTATCATGCTGTGTAAAAAGTGGAGTAAAACATTACTGGTGATGTTGCTCATAGCAGCCAATCAGATGCTTTGCTTTGGTTTTCAAACTGTTAAAATCAAATTGCTGATTTGTTGCCCTGGGCAACATCACCGGTAATGCTTTACTGCACATACACGGCATGATAAATATAAGACACCCCATTTATTTAGTATTATTTATCTTTGTTTTTAGGCCCTTTAATATCCATCTTCCAGTATGTCAGCTACATAGGCTAGACTTGGAGCTTGGCCTGGCTGAGCAGTAGGTGGCACCAAGATATCATGGTGCTTCCCAAGTTTATTGAATAAAGTTGAATAAATATCCAGCATTTCAGGATTTCAGCTTTTCCCCATAAATCTGAATCTTCTACATTTCAATAGTTAATTACCCTTTAATTACCTTTTTGCTCTGATGAATGTAAGGAGTTCGCATCCGCAAACAGAAATAGCTTTACAATGGGGGGGGGGGGGGGCATTTACTTCTGCTTGATTTTTTCAGTCCAAACACCCGATTTTGTTGCTGACAAAAAAATCGTAATTGTCAAGATTTAAAATGCGACAAAACCACAACAATTCCAAATACAAAAATACACCAGCTAAAACAATGGCAGATGTCCCTTTTACAGGTGTAAGATCTTTTGCTGCTTTATGGTTTTAGAGGTTTTTCGGGGGGGCGGGGTTTGATGCTGGCTTTTGTGTGACAAAAAGTTGCAGTTTTTTTGTGACAAAAGTCAAAGTTTTTGCTATTTTTCCTCGAGTTTTTACAAAGAATATTAAAAAAAATATAAAACCATGAAAATCCGAATGTTAATAGATGACCCCCCCTTAGGATCTCTAACATTTCTCATTTTTCTTCCTTTTTTTTTTTCATCTTAACTCAGTTCCACGAATGTCTGACATTTACTAAAAAATCTGAAATTAAAAAGTCTGCACTGAAATTGTTGCACAAACAAACAGTGTCAAAAATCTAAAATCTCTAAAGTTTTGAAGCAAAAGAAAGATCCACCAGGGAAGGGAAGGGATATCTGACTTCTACGTGATCTTGGCAGGCTTTAGCTGGCGAATTGTCTGATTCAGATATTTAGCCGTTTTGATCCATAGTAAATCTCCAAACAGTCACAACTTTTAGTGCTAAAAATATGAATAAAAAAAAATGCGATGGTTAGTAAATGGTCCCCAAGGGGCTGATTTACTAATCCACGAATCCGAAAAATCGGATTGGAAACTAACATTTTGCGACTTTTTTGCAATTTTTTCGTCTCCGTTGGGACTTTTCCGTGAATTGTCACTTTTTCGTAACCGTTACAACTTGGGCAAATTGTCGCGACTTTTTCGTAGACAGTACGACTTGCACGAATTGTTGCGACTTTTTCGTAGCCGTTACGACTTAGGACTCAATGGCACTCTGCAGCTCCAACCTGGTCAAGGAAAGTCATGATACTGAAGCTTGAATGAATCCGAAACTTTCGTACTCGGCGCGACAGTACGTTTTTTTTCGTGACACCGATGAAAAAGTTGCGACAATTCGTGCAAGTCGTAACGGCTATGAAAAAGTCGCGTCAATTTACGAAAAAGTCGCGATGGCAACGAAAAAATCGCAAAATACCAATCATTACGAAAAAAACTCATTCGGACGCTTTCGATCCGTTCGTGGATTGGTAAATCGGCCTCTAAGGGGCCCATTTACTTACTCACGAACGGGCCGAATGCATCCGATTGTGTTTTTTTCGTAATGATCGGTATTTTGTGATTTTTCGGATAATTGTCGCGACTTTATCGTTGCCATTCCGAATGTTGCGCAAAATCTGGCGATTTTTTCGTAGCGTTAATACTTGCGCAAAAAGTCGCGACTTTTTCGCAGCTTTCGCGCTGAGTACAAAAGATTCGGATTCATTCAAGCTTCAGTATGGGGACTTTTCTTGGGCCAGGTTGGAGCTGCAGAGTGCCATTGAGCCCTATGGGAGACTTTCCTTGGGCCAGGTTGGAGCTGCAGAGTGCCATTGAGCCCTATGGGAGACTTTCCTTGGGCCGGGTTGGAGCTGCAGAGTGCCATTGAGCCCTATGGGAGACTTTCCTTGGGCCGGGTTGGAGCTGCAGAGTGCCATTGAGCCCTATGGGAGACTTTCCTTGGGCCGGGTTGGAGCTGCAGAGTGCCATTGAGCCCTATGGGAGACTTTCCTTGGGCCAGGTTGGAGCTGCAGAGTGCTATTGAGCCCTATGGGAG
Source organism: Xenopus tropicalis (assembly GCF_000004195.4). Taxonomy (NCBI): domain Eukaryota; kingdom Metazoa; phylum Chordata; class Amphibia; order Anura; family Pipidae; genus Xenopus; species Xenopus tropicalis. The sequence continues at coordinate 178,246,085 of NC_030677.2, read as the reverse complement.
ACTTTCCTTGGGCCGGGTTGGAGCTGCAGAGTGCCATTGAGCCCTATGGGAGACTTTCCTTGGGGCCGGGTTGGAGCTGCAGAGTGCCATTGAGCCCTATGGGAGACTTTCCTTGGGCCAGGTTGGAGCTGCAGAGTGCCATTGAGCCCTATGGGAGACTTTCCTTGGGCCGGGTTGGAGCTGCAGGGTGCCATTGAGTCCTATGGGAGGCTTCCAAAATCATGCTAAGTCTAAAATTTCGCCCGCCGCTTACGAGCGCTCAATACGAAAAAGTCGCGACAAGATACGAGCGCATCGTAATGGCTACGAAAAACTCACGTTTTTTCGCGCAAATCGTATTGGTAACGAAAAAGTCGCGACAATTTCCGCAAAGTCGTAAAGGCGCCGAAAATTCGCAAAAAATACGAAAAAGTCGCAAAATGTTCGTTTTCCAATCAGAATTTTCCCAATTCGGATTCGAATTCGTGTCTTAGTAAATGTGCCCCTAAGTGTCAACAGTCATGCAGTACTAAGGTTTAATATTTAATATTGGCTGTATGGCAGAAACTGGGGTGACGGGGAGAGCAAATGTATTGTCTGCTTTAGTTAAACATGCGAAATATAATTACTTAGTTTTATTATATGTAGAAAATTCAACTTACGAATCCAATAGAAATGCTTAGCTAGGCACACTTTAAAAGCAAATGCAAATAATAGAAAGAGTGCTCATGTTGGGGAGGGACTAATATATTATTCAATGTATGGCATTTCCACGGATACAACTCATCATGCAGACATTAAAAGAACGGAAAATTCAATAACATTGCTGACAATTTGTGAAACAGCAGCAACAATTCCCCAAAGGAGACCTTTGAAGTCCTTTCTATGACACAGGCAAGAAGTACAGGTGAGATATATACCGTAGCAAAACTATTTTTGTAATGCTTAATAAGCAACACTGTTCTACTGACACACATCAAAATAATTGTTAACCCATCTATATTCATTTATTGAGTCCTCATTCTTTCATTTACATTGTATATATGTTCTTAAGTATTTGACAAATGTTAATTGAGATCAGTGTTCTGCTTCTGCTGTTCCATATAATGTAACCCTGTTTGTAACCCTGTTTTCTGTATGCAGCACTTTACATTAAAATGCAGTTATAGAACAGAAAGGGGATCGATACAATAATATAATATGAATAAATACAAAAATACATTTACAAGAGGATAGAGGTTCTTTGCTGCATAAGAGCTCTGTGACACACATATCCTGTGGAAATTCACTCCATATTCATAACCAATATTCTAAGCAATAGTTAGTACCTTACTTCAGTATACTTCTGTCAGGTAACTGTGTAAATCTCTTTCTGGCTCCAAGGCTCAATTCAGGGGACAAATCGACCCAGAATTGGATCTGAAGTTTCCACATCTTTAAATGTCACTGTCCTGGAACATATAGAAAGGCGCTTTAGTAAACAGAAATTAAAATGTAAGTATTTCATAAAAACAAGCACTTACACATATAAGCAGCATAGGGGTAATTCCCTATTAAGGCCAACCAATCCTGTGCATTTCCAGGCTCTTAAGCATTCACTGTCTATCACCACCTTGTCTAAGTGGGTCTACATTGTCAATAACTTGGTATCTTAACTATGAAAGTGAATGTTTAATTTCAGTGCACAGCTATAGGCAACTGTAACAGGTAACAACATATATTGGATTTAAATTGCTTGAGTCTTTTCTTAACCTTCTGTATGGTTTCTACAACATGCTGAATTCAGTGCCAGAACCTGACACTAGAGCTATGAAGAAATGACCAGATACCTGATAGACAGATGTGTGCTGAAGTAAGGCAATAACTATTGTTTTGAATACTTGTTATGAATATGGAGTAAATTTTTGTCACTTTTCACATTATATGTGTATGTTTCACAAAACAGTTGTCGCAGGATACATTAGAATTGCTGAAAGATATCATGGACACTTGTTTTTGTTCTCAAGTACTGAACCTGTGCACTTTAATGGATAGTATGTTGTTCACTGAGCATCATGGGTAAAATAGGGGTAAGCACTGTTGTCCCTTCTCATCCCCAGGGTATATAACACTTGATTGTATTTGTGTTTATAGGTGATAAAGGGCTAGAGTAACACCCAAATGTTGCCTTTGTGCCTTTGGGTTCCACAAAGTAACCAGAGTGCTGCTGTTTCCATTTATTTGTATTACTGCACCCTAGCAAAGGGTACTGGGTGCAGCCGGGGCTGCAAAGAGCCTTTTTCCACTTTGTTGAAAACTACAATTAATTCTACCTGCTTCATAAAGCATACAGTCTAAGTGGGTGGGTAATTCACACACAAAATAGGGCAGCAATTCACAATGGATGAGACATTGTCTCCCTAGCATTTAGACTCAGAGCTCTCCAAGATCTAGTCTATCAATCTTACTAAAATGATATCAGGATCGGACTGGGCCAGAGGGACACTGGGAAAAAACTCAGTGGGTGCCACCTCCTGCTGACCTCCTTTCCCCAATTGCAGCAAAGTTAAGTACAAGGTATGCTCACTAGCAGGGGGGGAGGGCGTCAGAAAGTGGGGGCCCCTGGGGTAGCAGCTTGGGTGTTCAACACTGAATGGTATTCTACTGTTGGTAATACACACAGTGTAAATCATGAGCCAGAGAAAAGACACAAATAGCACTATATAAATAAAAAACATAAACAATAATTTTTGTCATGGTAGGGTGATGAGGCTGATGGTAGCTCCTCTGTTTGGTGCCCTCTTTTTAACTGATTTCTGCAGACAGGGTTATGGCATGTCTTCTCTTTCTCTGTACCAAAGAAAAGCTCTTTCTAAATTAATAATATCAATCAATACAACTCCAGTTGGGATAGTTAAGTTACAGCTGAGGGTTCCAATGGTGAACCACTCAGAAAGGAGCATGAGATCCCATTTCTCCCTTAGTACTCATTAAGCACAACTTGGCCAACTGATGCTTTACTGGGACTACAATATTTACTTCAGGAAATCCCTTAGTTTGTACATCATTGAATATCACTACAGTAAACATGAATGAATAATAATGCAGGTGTGTTCATTTTAGCTTTTTGGTGGTAGAAGGAATGTTTAGATATTCTCATCATACTATCCAACAAAAACAATATAAAAAATTGGAGTGCAAGCGGAGGTCCTGGTATTAACCACCCAGTGTACTGTAGACAAAAAAAAATATGTGATTCCACTTGTGATGAAGAAAGTGAAGATTAATTTTACACAGCTTAGCATGACACTTTGTTTACACTATATACAACTTTTCTGGGTAGATGTGTAACCCAATCCCTTCCTTTTGCGTCATTCATTTAATCATTCATTAAAATCAGAATAACACCTCCATAACATGTAGATCTTGCAATATAACTGCACTTGCACTGCTATCGTATATTTTATGTGGGAAAATCCAAAAGGGTTCTAGAACATCAAATTTAATGTAGGATCATCCAGGCACAATAGTGAAGTTCTGAAAAATTCCCCATTTTAGCCTCCAACAATAGAATCATTGGAGCTCAGTATGTAAAGCCACCTACCATACAGCTGCCTGCGGGATTTTTTCTCTACAAAATCCCTAAATGATAATCTGCAGTTGAACTGATTTTGACCGAAACTGCCTGTAAAAATACAAAATGTAACTGTAATTTGTTATGTTGTTAGCAGTTTAGCATAAATAAATCCAGAGTAATGTGCTATGGAGGAATGTAAGCCCTAGGATATGTTTTATCACTTATAATGTAAGTAAAGTTTTCTTGCATACTGTTTTTGTTTACATTTCACACGGCCACCCAGTAACTTCAAATATGTTGTTTCATAGCAGGTTCACTTTCCTTATGTGATTTCATGGCGCCAGTTGGTGCCAGACATTGTGCCATGGTACAAGGTGCTAAGTAATACACTATCTCTCCTTTTTTTGGTAATTGGACAATTTTTCCTGACCATGGCGGCTTATGATGTGATGAAAGAAATGATTCTGCAAATATCAAAATTTCATTTTCTTTACACCTCTGCCTTAATTCTAACTCACAAATATACAGCTACAGAGCATTGTTCAGGTGTTCCACAAGACAGTAAGAGAATTTGCCTTATCCTAATTAGGATTAAGGCATTCAGTTTAAACTCAAATTATGGCTGGCTATCTGATTCATTTAACACTGTGGGTAGAAATGAGAAGATTGTGGGGAGGTCTGTGATTTTGAAACAAAAATCTGCAATGTTGAATATATATTTGAGTTTGAGTTTTTCAAACTCTAATTTTTGAGATTCATTAAGAAAAAATGTTTTGAAAATTTCAATGAAGAAATCTGTCTCCTAAAATCTTGCATTCTATAAACGTCAACGATGGGTGTATCTGAAGTATTCAAGCGGGTTGATGTTAAGGGTTTTTTTTGGATTTCTAAAACAGTTCAGATTTTCCAGCCTCGCTGAAAATGAATGACAAAATACACAGGAAAAAAGTTGGTCAAGTTTAGCCCTTTTTTTTGGAGCATGTGATCTCAAAAATTAATGAATCAGCCTCTGTATGTGAGATAGGGAGTGACATGGGAAAGCTGATGACTGGGAAAAGGTGAAACACAGGGACAAACTAAGGGTAGGAACAGGGGGCAATCACAAAGGAAAAATATTGGAAGTTTGAACTTCTGAATGTGAATTTTTTGTAAAAATGCTGGAATATTTATTTTTTTTCTCCAATGTGAATATGCACATTAGTGTTCTGATTTAGTTCAGTACTTGTATAATTCTTTTGTGGAGTATTGGTTATTTGACTAAATCCAAAAGTTAAGGATACACCAGCTCAATTACTTCTCTTACTTCTCAGGGCCATGAAAATGAAATCTGTTAAATAGCAGAGTTTTGGAAGAGCAGCATCTTTTCACTGTGTTTTTACTTGCACCAAACGTATTGGAGTCAATGGGCATTTGTTTCTCAAGTTTTCCCTCATGCCAAATACATTGGCATCAAAGGACATTTTTTCTTGTTTTTTTTTAATGCATGAAAAAACAATTTGTTCTGTGAAACAAAGCACATGGTGACATTCTAGAGCAGATTCATGATAGTTTTCACCAATTGTGAAAACATGAACTTTGCTGCAAATTTGTACAAGATGTAAAAATGTGTTCAGTCCTAGTCACATCTTTAAATTAGTTTTTGGGTGGAGAAGCTCTATCATTTTTTGTTTTTTCAATAGGAGCCATTGTTATATACAGAATATAAACTCCCCAACAGAACAAAGAATGCTCCAATAGTGATGTAGACTACACTAGCTTTTGCTTCTTAACCATAGCATTTCCTTAACTAGCCCTATTCATTCCTGGTAAATGGATTGGGATACAGGGAAATGGGGCAGGATTGAAGTAGCATGCTAAGCTCTATTGGTAGAAGAAAACCCAAAAGAGAACCAGACACCAAGAGCCCACTTTTCGTTGTAGATGGTGCTAAAGGTTTTGTTAAAAGGAGTATTGTTCCATTGTGAAAATAAAAGAGGCTTAGGATGAGATTTGTCCTTGGCTGTTGCAAACTGGGATCCTCTAGTACTATTGGGTTTATTTACCAATTTTCAAATTTGTGAATTTTAGAGATATTTTCCACTTTGAATAAACTTGAAATCTTACCAAACTCAAATGTTTATTAAAAAAATCATCAAATTAAACAGTAAAAAAGGACATACTTAATTAATATTAAGTATTATTATCAAGTATTCTACCATTACTTTCAATGAGTCAAACCATCAAAAGTTTTTGAAAAACTCACTTCTGTAAGAACTCAAAAGCTTTTAGATGCTGAAGTTTTACATTTAAGTTTTTGGATTTTTTTGCGTAAAATAAATATCAAACAAGTTTTTGAAATCATAATTTGAATTTTGAAAGTTTTAGCACAAAAAAATGAATCATAGAAAAAACTTCAATCTGAGTATTGATATACAACCCCCTATGGAAGGCCAGTCTGACAGACCCAATATTATTTGTTTTAATAAATGGAACACCCTTGTTGTAGGTAACAAGACCTGAATTTGAAAGAGGAATCTCTGATCATTCATATAATCAAGACATGTTATTTGCATCTTTCTTTGTTTCAATAACATGAATCTATCAGATAATTCTCTTTAATATCCTTCTTAAAATGAAGTAACCAGCTATTAAGTTTTCCACTTTTCTAACCGATTGAATCCTCTATCTGATAAAGGTCAACTGAGCACTTCCGAATTCCTGTGTCTGTTTAATTTTGATGTGCAATTTATCTTTGTATACCTTTTGAAGTGCAGTGCTTTAGATTTATGATTTGATGTGCTTAGATATCAATAAGAAATGATTTTTTTCTCTTTTTTTTTATATTTAGCAATCTTTGATCTTCACTCTCTAGAGTGATAAAGAAGGGGCTTTGGGCCATCCATAAAGGGTCAGATAAAGGGTCAGAAAAATTGCCGGCATTACACCAATTTCCTGTTCACCTTTTGACTGTTTATGTAATAAAATTTTAGATGTGTAGATTTGTGCTTGTGAACAGCGAATAATGAGCCTAACTTAAAAACTTGAATAATAAAGCAGAAAAATAGCTGATGTTGGTTTGTTATCAATAGTACAGCAACTGCTATCAGTACTAATAGAAGCCCTGGCTGAATGTGTACAATCACCACCCAAAGTTCTTCATACATATTACATACAGCTGCAGTTAATTTGGCATTACTTTGACATCTTTCCTTCTCCATACTTACTCCATAACTCTACTAAAAGATATTTAAACAATAAATAAACCCAATAGGATTGTTTTACCTCCAATAAGGATTATTTATATCTTTGTCGGGATCACGTACAAGGTACTTTATTATTACAGAGAAAAAGTAAAATATTTTTATAAAATGTAATTATTTGATGAAAACAGAGTCTATGGGAGATGGCCTTCCGTACTGAAAGCTTTCTGGATAATGGGTTTCTGGTTCACGTACGTCATACCTGTATTACAAGTTAGAAAATGGAAGGATAGACCTTTGGCTGCCACTTGTAACTACTTGTAATTTGTACAACCATAACAAATTGGCACCCCTAGTGAATTTGGCTTTTACCCTTGTAAAATGTACTTTTTGGGCTGCCTCTATTAAAGATTTTATTCAAATCATCATTCAAGGATAATGCATCCAATTAAATTTTGGTTTTTGGTTTGCACCTGGAGCCAATGGCCTGTACTTCTTGCTGGGTAGCTTCTTCTTCTTTTATGTCAAATTTATAATATGTGTATATATATATATATATATATATATATATATAATGGTAATCAGACTTGAACTGGACAATGAAGCCCATAAAATCCTGAAAAATATGAAATTAGCGGTTATGATAATTAGAGATGTAGCGAACTGTTCGCCGGCGAACTAATTTGCGCGAACATCGGGTGTTCGCAAGTTCGCGAACTTTTCGCGATGTTCACAATTTGGGTTCGCCTTAGGCGTTTTTCCTCTTCATTTTTTTCGCTGCGTTTTTTCTCGGCCTAAAAACGCTGCACAAGCCACACATGGTGTTTTTCAGCCTACCGTTTCCATGGTGCTAATAGTGCGAAATAGCAAAAAACGCCGCGTATTTCCGCTAGGTCTGCCAGCTGTCTTTGCGTATACATAGGAATAGCTTGTGTTTTTGCGCAACGCTGTGTCAACAACGTATTTTTCTGAGAAATTTTTGCCCTTGATCCCCCTTCTGCATGCCACTGTCCAGGTCGTGGCACCCTTTAAACAACTTTAAAATCAGTTTTCTGGCCAGAAATGGCTTTTCTAGGTTTTAAAGTTCGCCTTCCCATTGAAGTCTATGGGGTTCGCACTTTCAAACTTTTTTTTTGAGGTTCGCTACATCCCTAATGATAATAATTTACAATATTGTGGTCACAGAACTTAAAATTCTGACTATTCCAATGCTATTTTAAATGCTAGTAGTTTTAGTTACCCTGTTTCTAGACATCATAATTACATATTTTGCCACATCATCACTGAAAGTAAGCAACAAAAATAGAAAAAGCTATGCAAGGTAATTTTTTAACAAAACCATGAATCTCTTCATATGTAAAAAAAAATTTCCCTCAACTTTTTAGTTTAATACCTATATTACATTTACGCATACATTTACAAAAATATTAAACCAATATATATAGTGTTCACAAAAATACAAAAAAATTGCCTATAAAGAATTACTATCAAAAAATAATGATCTATTGGCAAGCCCTTATTTTAGCTGTGTGTATTGGTTTATGATTGTAAAAATACAAATGAAAGCAAACTTTACATTTACTAGGTAATGAGCAATGATTTCTAAAGACACCAGAGGAAAAACAGATTTTTAAAGGTGATTAAACAAGCTTACAACTGTGAAATTTCTTCTGGTTGACCTATTGACATGGGTAATGTTATCTTAACAGATTTTTCCAACTGAATTGTATTTAGATAAGAATACTTAATGAGGGTCAGACAGCACTGTAAAAAATAAGGTCAGGAATCCTTTCCCTCTGTCCTTGTCTTATCCTCCTATTAATCATGACTAAGCTGTGTCTAACGTCCCCTCTTCGTGTTAATATTGGGATTTGCATGGCTCTTCTCCACTTACATTTTTGCCCATATATATTGCCTTGTTTTGACTTGTCAAGACTCAAAGAAATATATATAGAGAAAAATTATTGGCACTCTTAGTGGTAGATTTACTACAAATGTCTGAACTGAAAAAGTAAGTGCAGGAAAAAGTTGCAGAAAAGTCACTAAACTGCAATTTAAAAATCTAAAGTTTTGAAGCAAAGAAGGATCCTCCAGAGAAGTGAAGGGATATCTGCCAGCGGTTGCTGTGTATTGCTGCTCCTTGCCAAACTTTGTGCAGTGTTGCCACCTGTTTGGTTTTTAACAGTTTGGTTAATCTTAGGGCTGTTTGGGGTCTGAAATGTTTTTTGAGTTTCAGCTCCACCCCCACAAGGCACAGATACTCCCCCAAATGCCATGACCCCTCCTCTATATGTCACTGCTCTGCCCCCAATGTATCATCGTACCCTCTTGTCCTGTTTTTTTTTATTACATATGAGGGTTTATATTGCACACAGGGGTGGATGAATTGCAGCATCAGCCCTGGGTTGTCACCCTTCCCCCACCCCCAACCCATGCTATTCTGCCCAACAATCCTACCTTAGACCACTAAGTTGTTAGATATTTGACTAAGGAAAGTCATCATTTAGGTCATAACTTGTTTTTTAAATGGAGAATTCTGATGTGACCTATGGCAATATACAAATGGATAACATTTCCCTTATTGGTGGTTTTTAATGAGCTGACTTTTTTTATCTCCTGTAGTGGTCAGTATTTGTATGTACACCCTTTTATTGCATAGTGCAGAATACGTTGGCACTTTATAAATACATTTACATAATAGGGAAGGCATCCCCTTGCTTGGGAGGTCTATAAAGATACTATAATTATCTGCCGTAAAGAGTCTAAAATGCAAAAATAGATGCACCTACTAGTATGGAGGAGTTAAGGAAGCCACACTGCCCTCTGGTGGATTTCAATGGGAATAATTTAATAAGTGCAGGGCTCCCCGTACTGTTAATATTGCATTGACAATAAATACAAAACACTGATCACAACAGGTATCGGAAATATCAATTATTCAAAGGAAAACACTTGAAATTGTTTTTAAAATACAATCTGTGTAATGGAGGCCAGCCCTAATTTTGTCTGCAAAAATGGATTTTAGGATTTTCAAATATATACACTAATAATGTTCTAAACAAAATAATACCCAAAAGTCAATGTGAGCTAATGGACCATTGTTTGTTTCCTGAAATAGATAGGTGACAATACAGAACTGTTACAAAAGATCTGTAATGTAATATGATTCATGGCTTTGTATGCATTGAAGGATCCTTTAAATTATGTAGTGAGCATGGATACCATAAAATGCTGGAAATGACAGGTCAGTGCTATCCCTGTGCTGGGGGGAAGCATCCGGTTGTGTTTGTTTAGTGTCGAGTGTGTAAGCCGAGACCTCACAGCCTCTCATCCCAAGCACTGGGATTAAACCTTTGCCTGTCTGAACAAAGTGTTTGGTGTTCATCCTCTTTACTTAGTTGTTCATCTTTCAGCAGGCTAGTTTGTGGCTTGTGATGGAAGCCATGCGCAGAGAAGATGGTATGTGCCTGGCCAAGTTAAACTTCATACACAGCAGAGCTGCTTCTTTTTACTCTGCCTTCATAAACAACAAGTGAGAATTCTAATCCACTATCTAAAGTGCCTATTTAGTGCATCTGGCGTTCAATATCACTAGAATGCAGAGGTATTTAGACACATCATTGTTTATAAATATGGAGCTGGCAATTTACCTAGTGTTATACAATCATTTACAATAACAAATAAGGGTCTTAAAATATTTTTACAAACAAGGGTAACTGAATAAAACAGATTCAGGAGATCACCTCACAAGACACTTTCACATATAACTGGTGTTCTGTTGCCTTCTGCATGAATTAATTCTATCTCAAACAAAAACAGAATCCATCTTCTTTCCACCCAAACCTGTCTCTACTCCATTTTTTATGATTAGTTTTGGTGGCATGCTTATTAACCCATGCTTTGGCATGCTGCCGTGGGGGGGAATCTGACTCTTTCCTTTCCATTAAGCATATTAGTACAACTGCCTAAATCTGTTACTTTTACCTTTGTAGTATTGCAAATATCTATCCTATCTCAAGTTGCTGCTAAAACTCTTACTCATGCCCTTCTTGACTACTGCAACCTACCACTCACCAACCTTCCAGACTGCCAACCCTTGCCATTTAGTCTATGTTAAACTCTATTCTTTTGCACTCACCGGGTAGACCATATGCTCCTCCCCTGCTAAAATCTTAATTAAAGATTCCTATTTGCAAAAGGATTATAACATTAAAAGCCCATCACTCCTCCATGTCTGACTATATTTTTACTTGTGTCTCCATATGTCCATGGTCATCTCCCCCATTCCTCCATCACTTCACCCACACCAACATCTACTGCCATCTTCCATCTTCATTCTTTCTCTGTAGCTGCTGTTTTGTTCTGGATTCTGTATGGATCTGATAGATATCTGCCTATGGATTAGCCAGATAACCATCAACCATTTTTTTAAAATTACACAATATGTAGTCCCTTACCTATATGCCCATGGCAAAAAAGGTCAAAAATGCTAATAAACTCAGAGTTATTTTATTGGTATGACCTTATCTTATCTCAGAGGGCTCTCTCCAATTCATCTTTCACTCAGACCACTACAACCAGATAGCAGTACAAATTCCAAACTGAAGAGTTACAGAACAAAAACAAATTGCTCAAGTAGAGATTATGGCAATGCCTAGTGTTCAGTGATCCTTAAGTCATGCATGGAGATACTGGGGGAGGGAGATCTGTGTAATGACAATGGGCACAGATACTAAAAGCTAAGAGGCAGCAAAAAAATGTTATTAAATGAGGATTTATTAAAATGTCTGATGCAGAGCCTTTAGCCATTTCAAACTTGAAAGTTAAAAACAATGAATGAAATAATTAAAGCTAACAATTTTTCATTTAATTCAGTCAGTACTGTAGTTGTACTGTGGTTTGTATTTTCTTAGCTTTTCATAGTAAGCTCTACAAGCAGTGTCTGTGTGAGTTTCCTCTGGGTACATCGGTTTCCTTGCACCTCCTAAAACATACAGGCAGTTTAATTGGATCCTGATAAAACTGACCCCTGTGTGTGTATGAATGTGATAGGGACCTTATGTTTTATGCTCAGTTGGGCTAGGGACTGATATGTGTTAGCACTATATAAATAACAGATAATAAATATATAAATATCAGTTAAGTTTTTCAAGTCAATCTGATTTGATGAATGTTTGACTTCATCTAAAGAAAAATGGTGGTCAATAACAGTTGCATAAAAAATGTTATCTCTTTGTTATAACTAACAATTACCATCCATTAAACATTAAATAGGCCACAGACATAGAAAATGACTGGATATGGAATATTAACGGTTCCGCCCAAGCAGTTGATCTACCCTAACATTGGCTAAACATAATATTACTGTTGCTTGTTGGTTTAAAGTGCAACACCAGCTTCATGAAGAATCCTAATGTTTGGCCAGTGCGGGAAGAAGGCAATATCTGTGTTACAGCCTGAATGTTTATCTATGGTGAGAGGTTTGTTCTGTTGGTGTCACAGTGTCCAGCCTGCCCAAACCTTATTGTATTCACACACCACTTAGCAACTTACTTCCTGAAAAGGTTATTATTTGAGGTTTAGTATTTGCAAACAATAAGGGGAAAATGTATTAGTATCCTAAAACATTCCCAGCAGTTTAGTTGTTATCACAGTAACTTACCACTAGTTTACTGGGAAATCGTTTCATTGGGCGTATCGCTAAAACAAAAAAAGTTGGAAAATGAACTTCAAATTATATACAGGTATGGGATCCCTTATCCGGAAACCCATTATCCAGAAAGTTCCGAGTTACAGAAAGGCCGTCTCCCATAGACTCCATTATAAGCAAATAAATCTAAGTTTTAAAAATTATTTCCTTTTTCTCTGTAATAATAAAACAGTACCTGTACTTGATCCAAACTAAGATATAATTAATCCTTATTGGAGGCAAAACAATCCTATTGGGTTTATTTAATATTTAAATGATTTTTAGCAGACTTAAGGTATGGGGATCCAAATTACAGAAAGATCCCTTATACGGAAAAGCCCCAGGTCCCGAGCATTCTGGATAACAGGTCCCATACTGATGCACACCAGGAAAATTTCATCATAAAGAGATACTTATTTTATTTAGATCGATGTTTCGGTCCTCACCCTGAACCTTTACCAAGATACCATATATATACAGTATAATGTATATTCTTATTTTAACTGGTCTGTTATTGACTCATATATGCCGTATTAAATTAGGTTTTATAATTGGTTTAGAATGGAATTTGAATTAAATGTTCTTCAGTCATGTGACTCCAGGCTCAGGAATAAAGGGGTTACAATCATATAATCTGCACCCATTTTTTCCATACCCTTCAAAAAGTGTCTTCCATTAAAGAAGGTATTTACATTTATGTTTTTTCTGTCACAAAAAATGCATGTAAAATGTATAGCACTAATACACAGAAATATGCAATGCTGATTTGGATCAGCACATTACATTATACATTTCTTTCTCGAGTTCCACTGTTTCAAAATGACTCCATGTATAGGCCAATTTTTTTTTATTTTTTTTTAAACTTTGAACTGCCAAAGAACTTCCTAGGTAATTTCTTTCACTTTTAAAACTTTTGTGTGTGATCAGTGCATAAAATTGTTACAAACCACTGCCCAGTCAAGGCTACTCTACCTAGCATCCTTCAGAAAGACAATATAATTGATGAATCCTGTTCAGGAAAATAAGAAAGTAGGCTTTCCAAGAGAGAATTGCTTTGAGTTACCACTGACCCTTTTGCCCTGGAATGAAGGGCTAATTCAAAGTGTCTCTGTTCCTTGTTTGAAAAGTAAGCTATAATATTCAGGGAAAATGTATTTTCTTCAAAAGTTAGCCGTAGGCAATTTGAAACCCATTTCATAATTCAAGTATGAATGCTGAACAAAATATCACATTTATTAGTCATTTTTCATTGTGAATTTTTCAAAAATCCTTCATACATGCTATTCAGTATTTAATCAACATGCTTCAGAAATAAAATTGCAAATTACATATTAAAATGTATTGAAAATTATATTAAAAAATAAGCGTAAGATTGTATTAGTTATGTCATATCTATATATGTTAAAACAGGTCATCAAGCTGAGGAACTAAAACAACTGCTAAAGGCTTTTGCCCAAAAGTTAGGCTTCAAGTAGACCCACTAAATTTGAGATTTTTTAAGATTTTTAAGGTTCTTTCCCCTGGAAACATTAGAAAATATAATGTCAGATATGCAACTACAGACTTGGACCTCTAAAGGAATATGAATGATATCAGAACTATTCGACACTCATATTCAAGAAAAAAGTGTAACACTATGGGTGACATTTATTATTCCACGAACGCTCCGAGCGTAATTTCTGCGACAATTTCGTACCTTGAGCAACTTTTTCGTACCTTGCACGACTTTTCCGTACTTTGCAACAAAATTTGTGCGTCAAAATCGTATTGTCGCATCGAGTATGAAAGTTTCAGATTCATTCAAGCTTCGGTATCATGACTTTCCTTGGGCCGGGTTGGAGCTGCAGAGTGCCATTGAGCCCTATGGGAGACTTTCTTTGGGCCGGGTTGGAGCTGCAGAGTGCCATTGAGTCCTATGGGAGACTTTCCTTGGGCCGGGTTGGAGCTGCAGAGTGCCATTGAGCCCTATGGGAGACTTTCCTTGGGCCGGGTTGGAGCTGCAGAGTGCCATTGAGCCCTATGGGAGACTTTCCTTGGGCCGGGTTGGAGCTGCAGAGTGCCATTGAGTCCTATGGGAGACTTTCCTTGGGCCGGGTTGGAGCTGCAGAGTGCCATTGAGCCCTATGGGAGACTTTCCTTGGGCCGGGTTGGAGCTGCAGAGTGCCATTGATTCCTATGGGAGACTTTCCTTGGGCCAGGTTGGAGCTGCAGAGTGCCATTGAGTCCTATGGGAGACTTTCCTTGGGCCAGGTTGGAGCTGCAGAGTGCCATTGAGTCCTATGGGAGACTTTCCTTGGGCCGGGTTGGAGCTGCAGAGTGCCATTGAGTCCTATGGGAGACTTTCCTTGGGCCAGGTTGGAGCTGCAGAGTGCCATTGAGCCCTATGGGAGACTTTCCTTGGGCCGGGTTGGAGCTGCAGAGTGCCATTGAGCCCTATGGGAGACTTTCCTTGGGCCGGGTTGGAGCTGCAGAGTGCCATTGAGCCCTATGGGAGACTTTCCTTGGGCCGGGTTGGAGCTGCAGAGTGCCATTGAGCCCTATGGGAGACTTTCCTTGGGCCGGGTTGGAGCTGCAGAGTGCCATTGAGCCCTATGGGAGGCTTTCCTTGGGCCGGGTTGGAGCTGCAGAGTGCCATTGAGCCCTATGGGAGATTTTCCTTGGGCCGGGTTGGAGCTGCAGAGTGCCATTGAGCCCTATGGGAGACTTTCCTTGGGCCGGGTTGGAGCTGCAGAGTGCCATTGAGCCCTATGGGAGACTTTCCTTGGGCCGGGTTGGAGCTGCAGAGTGCCATTGAGCCCTATGGGAGACTTTCCTTGGGCCAGGTTGGAGCTGCAGAGTGCCATTGAGCCCTATGGGAGACTTTCCTTGGGCCAGGTTGGAGCTGCAGAGTGCCATTGAGCCCTATGGGAGACTTTCCTTGGGCCGGGTTGGAGCTGCAGAGTGCCATTGAGCCCTATGGGAGACTTTCCTTGGGCCAGGTTGGAGCTGCAGAGTGCCATTGAGCCCTATGGGAGACTTTCCTTGGGCCAGGTTGGAGCTGCAGAGTGCCATTGAGTCCTATGGGAGACTTTCCTTGGGCCGGGTTGGAGCTGCAGAGTGCCATTGAGCCCTATGGGAGACTTTCCTTGGGCCACTGACACTGATTGTGTCTCCCTAAGTTAAGGACTTGGGGCAGCTGTTCCCTGGTCAGAGGAGAGAGCGTGCAAGCAAGATTAATGTTTATACTCACAGGCATAATTAAGTTTATCCAAGTGGTTTTAAATTAAAATTGCAGGGTTCAGGGTGGAGCACACCCTCTTTTCTGGATATTTGTGAATTGCCCTGTTAATCATGCCCTGCTTGAATAGTTTTTTATAGTTATGTATTAGCTATTAAAAACATGAATCTCGGAAAAGTGATTGATTAAAAACTTGTAAAAAATGCTCCCTTACATTCTACTCATTATTTTCAATGAGCCTACCTGCTCAGGCAGAAGTTTGGAAATGAAAATGGAAGGCATGAACAGAAATACAATAATAATATACAAGAATAATGATGGAATTGAAGCCTCGCTGCCCATCTGTTTTTTTATTTTTTATTTTAAGGGGAGGTGGAATGGGAAGGCTATTATTTTTAAATGATTCAAAAAGATTCAACAAATACAAAAAAAGGACAGATGAAGAGTTCATTAGAATCTGTCCAAGTACTAAAGGACTACTAATGGGAAACTTACCCTGTAAACCTGGGTTTCTGACTTCACCAGATATGTTTTTTGTTAATTATTTAAAACAACTGCTATTGTTCCAATTTTGTCCTGTTATGATTTATCATGCAGTAAAAGAAAATGTTAAACCTCCATGCTATTCTTTCAAACTTACTGGTCTGATATCAGTTCATTGAAATATACTGGGTTCACCTGCATTGCCAGTGCAAGATTATGCCTTGAATTCTGTGCCTGAAGAGTTAACTTTTCTGGTTAACATAAGAAAAGCAAACATTTAATTGGTTGGTGTAGAGTAGGAAAAAGCAAACATGTAATTGGTTGGTATGGAGTTCTGAACTGGAACAAACTTCTGTTCTTGGTTCTTTATTGTTTCATGTTTCATAGGTACAATTTGCTTTTCAGTCGCCATTAATTGCTGCTACAGCATCATAACTGACCAATTATATCACCTGTATTAAGACAAAATAAAAATCCAAATCACAGTTTCCAAAAAAGAACATGTTCTATGACTAAGCTGAAATCAGTTTTTTATTTTCTGGAGACCTTAGTGAACACAATATCCCATCACTTTAGTTTTCCAGTCATTAACAGGCTGATGAAATTTTACAGCACACTAGTGGGAGTGTCAGGTGGCCTCTATTGTTTATACAAGAGAGGGGGGCAGTTATCCATCCAGCCATCTATCTTTTGGTTCCCCCTCAGGAGAAAGAATCATAATCACTAAATATCCCTCACAGATTTACACTCAGAGAGTCCAGAGATAGCTGCTAAACATTATCTGGTTAGTCCTTTTTCACAGGGTCTTTGCCCTGTCTTGAGACTCAAGTGAGGATAGAGGTGTTTTCTCTTGGAAGGCTTCTATGGAGGTACTAGTACCACTAGAAAGCATCTTTTAGTTCACTGACCACAATACCAATACATTTTATTCTCACAAATGCAGTGCCAAGTTAAGAGACTTTTTAAAGGTTTTTCTGAACATTTACATTTGAAAACATCATTATAATAAATAATATTGCCAGAAGAATTTAAAAATATTGTTACTACCCTAAAGCTAATATAGAAGTTTCATTAAACATATGTTAATGTATATATATATATATACATACAGTATATATATAGAAATGTAAATGGAATGTTTTATTTTTGCTACATACTTCAGGTGTGTACATTCTATAGATAAAGTAATTTATTCCAATATTGTGTCATTAACCTTAAGCAAATTATAAGTCACTCTCAATAATGGATCTTTATCATATGTTTATGTTAATAACACAGTCTGGAGAATTATTAACACGTTTATATATGTAAAAGCCTGAACATATTTATAGCATGAATAAATCAAAATTGTACAGATGATATAGTTACACCAAATATATTTGTGACAGTGGAGTGCCTTTATGTAAATGCAAAACTCTTTTTCACGTACTGAAATATATAATATACAGTTTGTAATATGCACATTTTATGGTGTTTGTAAATAAAACATTATTTACTGAGCATTAGTCATGTCATTAGTCATGTTTCCTCCCAGTTTCAGTTTAGATATGTAGAAATTGTGGGAGCTTAAACTAGTGACCCTAAGACCAGAGTCGACACAAAATCTCCAACTGATTATGGAGTCAGAGCTATGTATCGCTTTATTATGGGCTGAATTTCTTGGCACCGGTGCACAAGTAGGGATGAGTGAATTTGTTGCCTGATACAGATTTGTGCCTAGAATGTCACCATGCATTTTGTTTTGCCAGGAAAAAATATCATGTTACGGGGTAGGGGGGACGGGTGTTGTGCAACTTCAATGCATTTTGCCACAAGAAAAAACACCCATTGACTTTAATACATTTGTTGCAAAATGAGAAAAAAATGCCCAAGGACTTCAATGCTTTTGACAAAAGAAAAAATGCTTATTGACTTTTGGCAAAATTTTGGTGTAATTTTGCTAATTTTTCTGCAGTTTTGTGAATTTTTTGGCAAAGCAAACTGGGGAAGTTTTGATCATCATTATACACGCCTCTTCAATAAGATGTCTACTATTTATGACAAAGTTATAATTGAAAAAGACTGGATACAAATTCCAAACGCACAAGGTACTATGAGCTGAATGTTAAATTGTAATTGATTTATGACAGATCCTGCTGGGGTTATGGACGAAAAAATCACACCAACAATGCGTGAGATCAAGTGAGATATTTCTAACACTACAGACCATTGCATATTTCTATGTAGATGTTGTGTGATATAATTCTATGGTTTCTATTTAAAAAACAAATACAGATGTGAATCCAGAATCTTCTTTTCCAAAATGCTCCAATTTAAACAAAATCTTTGTTTTTAATTGATTTGCTTTTTCCCATGTACAAAGACAGTACCACGTACTAGACTGTAATCAAGCTAGTATAGATCTATGCTATAATGTTTTATTGGTCTTAAAGCAATGGGTAAGACCTCCTACTGAAAATTCCCAAACATGCGGGATCATAGATCCCATACCTATTTGAAAGAAAAAAACAAATCTCTTATAATGTAAATTCCTCTACACTGCCTTTTGGTTTTTCTGTAACCTGAACCTTGATAGACAATAAAAGTTAAGAAAGGCAGAATTCATTATAGTAATTAAAGGTAATTTTGTAGACACCATAGCAGGACACATTACGGTCATTTTGCTAAACCGCAATAAATTAGTGTTTAAACAGTGTTTCTCCAGTAAATTTAGTAGCAGGGGTCCTCCTTTTACCACTCTATTTATCAAGTGCAAATAATGGAGTGAGGCACAAGATTGCTCATTAAAATAAAAGAAAAGTACTTTGCCTCTTTGTGCTATTACATTTCTTGCATAATGACTTGATTTGACAAAGTTTTTTATGAAGAAACAAATTAATGATATAGAAGAGAACAGTAATTAATGAATTCTCTATGTTGAACGCGATAAAATTAAAAAACCCATAAGTAACACAATTTTTGCTTTGCAGTGAAAAGGGACAACTGCCATGTTGGTACTATGTGAGCAAAACTGAACTGTGCAAATGAAATGGGGCAAGTCTGGCTCATTTTGGAGGAGCCTGGATTAATAAATCTATTATTTAGAACTGTACATTATAATATTATATTACAAGGTTTATTTCCTATACATCGGAAACACTGCACAATTTCTCTTATTCGTCAAAATATGAATTTTTGAATTTGAGTTTTTTTAATTTGAATACACCCAAAAATGTACCAAACTCAAATGTTTGCTAATTTATGAAAAAATTGGAATCTAATAAAACGAATAAAACCATAAAGAAAATCTTGAAGGCATCAAATTTGTATTCTACTCATCACTTTCAATGGGTCTCCAAATTCTCCAAAAATTTGAAAATCCCAAAATGAAAGAAATCCCAAAGTTTCCTTGAATGCTACACAAACTCATAAGCTGTTTACATTCAAGTTTTTCAAATTTTTTGCACTTAATATATATCCTTTATATATATTCCTGTTTTGGAATCCCTAATTGTGGCAAAAATTTTAATTTAAAAGATGATAAATTAGCCCCTAAGTGATGAATTTATTATTAATTTTAATAATAATCATAATAATCATAAAAATGCGAGAGAGATCGTAACGATGAGAGAATTTTTTCTGTAGGCTAATTTTGGACGTGTGGCAAAATTTCATGTTTCATCTGTGAAATTTTTTTGCAAAACTGGGGCATAATTTCGCTGTGAATATTTTTACCGTGAAAAAATGCATGAGAAAAAAATTCACATTGCCTTTAAAGCATTTGTCATTGAAAAAACACTACAAAAAAAGTTTAGGGAATTTTTCAGTGGTTTCGTAAATGTTTTGGTACACTAAAATAGGACAGATTAGCTGATTGCTCATCTTAAAGGGGGGGTAACCTTCAGGTTTACTTTTAGCATGTTATAGAATGGCCTATTCTTAGCAACTTTCCAATTGGGCTTCATTTTTTATATAGTTTTTCTTAATTATTTGCTTTCCTCTTCTGCCTCTTTCCAGCTTTCAAATGGGGGGGGTCACTGACCCTGGCAGCCAAAAAACTATTCCTTTGCGAAGCTATCATTTTATTGTTAATGTTACTTTTTATTACTTATCTTTCTATTTTGGCCTTCTTCTATTCATATTATAGTCTTTCTTTCAGACCACTGCCTGGTTGCTAGGTTAAATTAGACCAGATAGCCGCTGAAATGCCAAACTGGAGAGCTGCTGAACAAAAACCTAAATAATTAAAAAATGAAGAACAATTAGAAATAGTCTCAGAATAACAAAAGTAAATAAATAAATTAAAGTTAATTTAAAGGTAAACAACCCCTTTAATATTACCCATTTTGTTGCAAGTTTATTTTTTCCACAAGCGCATTTTATAAAAAAATTTAACAGTTTGCCACCTAAAACCTGGAAAGCTGCTTTGGAAAAAAATCTTGCTCACAATGCAAGAGCGAGATTATTATTTCTCTCATGTTTTCTTACAAAAATGTATAATAAATATAATTTATTAAGATTTGAGACCAGGCACAATATGGCAAAAAAAGCTCTCAACCGAGCCTTTTCAAAAAAAAGATTTAGCAAATAGCCATTGTACAAAAGCGCCACCTAAGACCTGCTAGAGAAGTAAGATTCTTTTTTATCTCTGATTGCTTCTTTGTTTGAGCTTCTAGATATTTTCGAGAATTAGGGGCACATTTACTAATCCCGAATGGGAAAAAAACGGACTGGAAACGAAAATTTTGTAATTTTTTCATCGCCGTCACGATTGTTTCGTATTTGTCGCGACTTTTTTGGCGCCATCGCGACTTTATCGTATTTTGCGTGATTATTTAGTCGCCGTCGAAATTTTTTCATATTGCGCAATATTAAACGGCGGAAAAATCAATCCGAATGTTTTGTGACGGCGCTGGAAAAGCCTCAAAAAATATACGACAGAGTCATAACGGCGACGAAAAAGTTGCCTAAATACGAAACAATCGCGATGGCTACGAAAAAATCGCTAAAATACCAATCATTACGAAAAAAACGCTTTCGGACGTTCGTGGATTAGTAAATGTGCCGCCTTAGGGATGAGTTTTTGCCAGTACTCAATTTTTCTGATATGGCTTCTCACAAAAAAAGGAAGTTAATCCCCTCATTGTTTTCTGTTCCTCCCAGTTTCAAGGGGAAGTTAATCCCCTCATTGTTTTCTATTTTACATGTTTTCCCATGTAAACTCGAAATTTTCATACGAACGATTCAAGCATTGTTGTGACAACAATAATCAAATACAAATAAATACAACAATAATCAAGTTTAATTCGAATTCATACCGTGTCGAGTTTACACAACTTTTTAGGCCAGAAAAAAATAATTTAAGTAAATCATCCCCTATGGGTATATTTATTAACTGGCGACAAACATCGCCGGTTATGTTGCCCATATTAAACAATCAGACTTTTCCTTAATTTATCTAACTTGCAGCTGACCGTTTAAATCTAATTGCTAATTGGCTGCTATGGGCAACATCACTGGTGATTTTTGTTTCCAATGTTAATAAATATTCCCCTTAGGTTGCACTCTTGAAGATGTGGCATGGTGTAACTGGCTTTGTAGTTCACTTTTAACAGATATAACATAGATGGGACAACATCAGCCCTAATATAAAATAAAATATAATTACTATTTATTAACAGTCCCTGAATAAAGAGCACCAATCTAACTTAACGGCAGAATAATCTGTCATTGTCATTTTAGGACACTCCTGGGACATTTTGGGAAGAATTAACTCCGCTCCTAATTCTAGAATTCTATTTCTTGTCTTCCTGTACTTGTATAAAAAATGTATTATGGCCATCCTTCAGATTTAAATAGTTTTTTTGTGACATCAAAATCCTGACATCATTAGGAAGGACAATAGAAACACAGCTCATACTGGCTGATGGCATATTTTAAAGAAATACAAGGTCTCAATATATTTGTTCCTGTATGTTTTTCTTGACTGTAGTCTATGCTATGTTTGGCCTGGACCCATGTTTCATCCAACAGGGTTGGTTTCTACCAGCTGAGCTCCTAACAGCTAATTATTCCTCCAGCTGGAGCTTCTGACAGCTCGTTATTCCAAAGCTTCTGCTTTATTTATGTTAAGCAGACAAGGCACCCTAATAAGAAAGGCAGTGCCACTATGATCTGCGTGTTGCACAAAAATGTTAAAATTTCCTTTCTTACAACCATGACCTTGTCATGGAACTTCACAACGGATTCTAAAACTTTGAGCAGATGTGAACTAAAACATATATTTACAAAGTAATAGGCAGGGCCTACCGTAAACAAAGTGGCACATGTGATATAAGCTATCGTTGATGAAAAATGAACACAAGTCTTCATTCTTGTACTCTGCCTGAGCTGCCAAAGGAAAGATTGTATATCAATGTTAAATTAATTTCAATAGAATTGTAAGCCATTGTGTCCTCTTTGGTAGAACACCTTACTGATAAGAGGAAATGCTCATGGAAAATGTAGATGATATAATTCATAAGCATGGGCATATTATATATTAATTATATCTTAACTGAATTATTTTTCACTGATCACTTGATTCTGTTCCTCTAATTGTTCCCCTTTAGGGCCATGTTTGCTTGAGAGATAAAGGCAGGCTATCGGAAAAATAACCAACTTATTGCATTTAGCATGTTATAGAGATAGGACTAGATTTTAATGAATTGTATACACTCTGCCCACACACATAACACACACACTACCAACTTGTAGAAAGGGGATTAAAGATCCATCAGTTTCTTTTTAAAAAATCTAAAAGATAATGACTGTATAATTCAAACCATATATTCGTAATGCAGGTCCAAAGAAAACATGCCCCACACTAAAGCTTGCAGTTAATAGCCTACCAAAGCTAACTTGATATGGGTTATGTACTAGAAACTGTCAGTGGACAAATGAGACTCTGCCTTTTTCTATTCAAAGACCTGATTTGGCTGGGGAGCAGGGGGTGCTCAGGTTATGCACTAGTTGGAATGCCAGAGAAAGGCCACTAAAGCCATGTTAAATCACAGCCTTTTCAATACTGATTTGTGGATTTCTTGCTTAGGATTCATGTGAAAGACACACTTCTTATCCCACTGACTAGTAGATATAGTCCGGCTCCATCAATGTGTGTACAAATTATAAAGTGTCAGTGGTCAGTGTCCCTGACAGCAAGTGCCATATCATTTATGATCTATGGCAGGCAAACAGTTCAAATATATATTTTAAAGGATAATTAAAAAGTAGGCCCACCAAGAACACTTATTTTATCCCCTTACCTATTCATCTTGGGTTTTTAGACAGACAAAGATATTATATACTGTACACAAAGGGGGGACATCTGAAATGATCTCCAGTTTGATGCAGAAAAGGAAAGTACCAAGTCCCTAAATCAATATTGTAGAATAAATATTATTGCTTCACCCCTGCTTCACCTCTGATCTATTGAAGAAGAAATATTATTGCTTCACCCCTGACTTTGGATATAGGTATCAGCCCCTTTTAGAAAATGGTTTCTAGTATTAAGGAGATATTTTACCTTTTCTACATTTTATGCATCCAGTGATGAAACCACATACTTCTAATCTCAGTCCTTTCTTTCTCGTAAGTTTTGAGCGAGTGTCTTACATCATGCAGATCCAAATGTTGAGCCCATGGGCCATTCTTCATATGGGGAGCACGTGCAGTGTCATTGGCCCATTTTTCTGAAGCTGCTGTGATTTTTGTTTTGGGAAATAGTGTGCAGTTAGTGGTCTACACGAGCTTTATTAGGTAAGATGATCATTAGCACAGTGGCCAATGAATGATCAGTCTGATTTTGGCAACTTCTTGGGGTGGCTAAATTGGGCACATAATTCCTTTTTGGATTTCCACACAAAACCTTTTTAAGGAAATGTGTGTCCAGTTTTAGATGTTCATGTTAAGATATTGAAACCTTTGCTGATATGTTTATAATACACCATCTCAGAAACCCCCATCTGAGTAGTTTTTTTTTTTGTTTTTTGTTTTTTTTTAATAACTGAGCACTTTATTAAAGGAAAAGTCTTACCACTGCCCCATAGACTGGTTGTATAAGCTCCTTCTTACTAATACTCACATTTCTCTATCTGTATCCGCTTGTGTTTTCCTTTGTTTCTCTGTTGCTTTACTGAATTGCTTGCTTTCTCTTAATCCACTATAAGTTACACAGCAATCAAATTAATATTAAAAATACAAAAGTCAATCAATTAACAAACAAAGGTTATAGAGTGAAACTGGAGGATGAAAAAGCCCCTGCAAACATAGACTGCACCTCTTTGTTGTCATATTTGCATTTATGTAATCATTAATGCCATTGATAATATCAGTGGAAACATCACAGCTGGACGTATGAAGAAGATATGGAGTGAATTTGTATGCTTGACTTTTTATCCCTATACCATGATATCCGTCCCATAAGAAGTAGAAGAGTTGAAAGTCAAAAAAATATACTGTTTTATTTACCAAAAATGGAGTCTGTTTAAGTTTGGGGTTGTGAGGAGCAATTCTTTATGCACATAAAAAGGGAGGTAAGGAAAGGTAGGCAGGCCATTCACATGTAGCCAACTGGGAACTTCCAAGGGCTGAAAGTGCTAAAGAGCCCTGTACTTGTCCAAGGGAAAACTGTATTCTGCAGCAATATTTTTAGTTGGAAGCAAAGTTTGCACCTTTCAGACAGGGGCTGTGTATGGGCCCAAAGGGCATGCAATTTTGCATCACTATCTAATTAGTTTTATTGGCTTGCAATAGTGATTGCCATGTTAAATCGCAGTCAATTTAACACTGGTCTGTGGGTTTCTTGAATAGCATTTATATGAATTATAGTTTTTCTATACCCTTGTTCAGCTTAATCTCAAACATACTTTAAGTTGTACTCACTGTGGGGCTTATATACTTTTATATCTCAGCTTCTGTCCTGCACTGTTGCTGCATTCATAATACAATATGCTGCACGTATTTTCTGACTCAAAAACACGTTTCTTTTTTTTCTACTCCTAAATGTAACATAGCAGAATAGCTTGTTGCACCACAAATACACTCTTCAACAGTGTCTTGAACTATTATTTCAGTAGAGTATTGGAGGAATGGGCAGCACGTTTTTGTAGGATCTAATGGTTTGTGCCACTATAGAGCAGGGAATGCTTTTAATCAAAAAAGAGCTGCAGTCAAATTAAATCATAGTTACGTAAATTGCTGGAAAATTACTTAAAAAGGTCATGCAGAAAAAAATCCTATATATGACTTTTCCTATATAAAAATATAGAAAAGCTCAAATTCCCTTGCAAACATCGATTTCAATGTTAGTAAATAGGCCTCCATAAAACAGGCATGGATGGTAAGTGTTTCTGCTTGGTTACTGTGGAAAGGGCCGTGCAGCTGGGTGATGTATGTTTGTGCTGGCATCGCAGAGTGGAGCTTTGGGAGTATGGAATCTGATTTCACAGAAACAGGAGCCAACTTCAAAGAGCAGGCCAGCTCTCCCCAGCTGATAGAACTTTTACTGAAAGAAAACAACAATGGAGTTAGGAACACACGGGCAATATCTCCTATTACCCCTTAGCAATCCTATTCCAAACTTTCCCCACATTTAACTGATTATCCATTTCCTCCTTCAGATTCTCCCTTCTGACGGCTGCTGAGGAGTGTGATTGTAGGGTTTAACCTAAAACCATATCTTTGCACTCTAAGTGCCCATATATTAGCATCTTAAGCAACACAAATATGCTTCATAATTAAAGTGTGTTATTGCCCTTAATGTGTGCCCTGTGCACGGTTTACTAGCCATGTGGTTAACATATATTAAATGCTCATATCCTGTTCATTAGCAGCTTAAATATTTGTAATCACATAGAGTTACTGCTTGTGCTGTGTCTTTTAATGAAAGAGCTTGGTATTATTTTTAGATAGTACTTGGACAGCACCAACATTTTCTCCAGGTCTAACAGTGTGTATGTGGATTTTTGTATAAATCTAGCATAACAAAGTGCAATATAAAGCGAGCCTCCAAATAGTGTTCTCTAATGAGCAGTTCAGTGTTATGTTCTGTTATGTGTACAGATGAACTAACGTGCCATTCTTTCTTCTGCAGGCATGCCTATCTTCAAATAAGCTATTCTTATCTTCTTGTGCTTTCAGTCAAAGGCATACTAAAAGGGAATGTATAGCCAACTGTTGCCTTTCTGTGGATCAGATAGAACCTAAGTATGATGCACCTTATGCTAAGCTGTATCCCATTTGCCCTAAAAGGTCATTTGTGTGTGTGTGTGTGTGTGTGTGTGTGTGTGTGTGTGTGTGTGTGTATATGTATATAATATACAATAATTTACCTTTGGCAACATGACCAGTTCTGGACAACATTATTTAATGCCCAAACATAAACTCTTTCTGGGGGAAAGTAGCTTTCAATTTGAATATACTATTGCATTCGTTAATATAATGAAAATGTATATAATACCTTATATAGGTTGTAATGAAAATTTGTCAGCAGGGTTCTATCAATAAAGGCAAGGGCATTCATGCTATGAGTTAGGGTAAAAACCTTGCCCCAGGCAGCAATGCCAACAGGTTACCTGGTGTAACAAAAAAAGTCAAGGTCATGTTAAGTGCCAAAATTGCAGTTTTAAAAGTTAAAACAAATTGTTCACCAGCAGTGCGGTCCCTCCTTGCCTCTGTAGGAGCACAAAATGGGCTGGGGGGGAGGGCAGCATCAGAAAGACCACCATGACCATACGTGGCATTGAAAATTGCCATTTTAAGAATTAAGGGCCACCTCCTTGGATCATATTCATGTCGCACACAAACAAACCAAGACACACATAGATGCTATGTCACATGAGTCAATCAATGGGCAAGGTTCTGCTTTTTACACTCACACTACATCCTGTTAGAGTTGCATTATTTCCTGTCAGGTGATCTCTGAGGGAGCACAGAGACCTACACAAAATGGTGGCATTATTTCCTGTCAGGTGATCTCTGTGGGAGCACACAGCCCATCACTACAGTAGCCTCCAGCAGTGTGAAGACTACAGTGACATCACTGAAATCTCTCTCCCCCTCCTGTAGGTGCCAGCCTTCCTATTCTCTGAGCATGTGTGTAACTTGATCCTGTCTCCTGTTCTGAGCTACACATGCCCACCAGCCAATCAGAAGCGGATCTGGCAGAGGGGAGGGGGGGAGGGAATGAAACACATGTGCAGTATGAAGCAAGGAGGGAAAGGAAGGGAGAATACCTTTTTAGAGATGGCTGCCTGTTCTAGAAAATGTGAGTAAGTGTGACTGAGTAAATATTTGATTAGGTGAGCCAAAAGTGTGGCGTTTTTACTAAACAATAGGAGGACTATTGGGCAGTATGCTTTTTACATTTTGACTTGCATTCTCCTTTAAACATTTATAAAGCTCCAACATATTTAGCAACACTGCATAGGTTACATACAAAAATGCAACCAATAAGAGGGCCCTGTCCAAAAGAGCTTACAATCTAGTATCATGTCTTTGTTTATAAAAAATCTTTTTTTTATTACACCATATGAATTCTGGTAGGAGAGTATAAAGAAATGTGTAATTGTTTCCTTATAAAGCCCTGGCCCCCACTTTAAGCAAAAGGATGAAATGCTAAACTACTATGGACCCCAAGCCCAGGCTGCTCAACTTGATGTAGATACGTGTCTCAAGCTTTAAGTATTGACTTAACTCAGATAATAGTAGCTTTTAAAAAATGGCTATTAACACTATAAAATGAGAAGTGATCTGTTGCCGTAGCACAGCCCGAGCAGAAGTATTCATTTTGGGTTCATTTTGGGTTCATTAAAACTTAATACAACTCAATAACTGGGGCCAAAGATCCCTAAATATATGGTTTCAGCTCTCCCAGCTGATAAGGAAATGTTAAAGATGTACATTAAGTGAATATCACAATAACTGGTATAACCTGTCTTTTCTTGCCATGAAATGCGTCAGGATTTATAGTAACCCATTTTTTTAGTGATGTGATGCACAGACTCTTATGATGACTAAATAAACATGAAAACTGCTTACGAATGAACATGATTATGGATTGTGAATTTATTTTTTTAATTTCAGGGGGGGAATCTGTAACTGCTTCTGGTAAGTTCAAATATCCTGTCCCGTTGTGATTTCTAGTGAGCGGCCTGTAAATTGATATTGACATAATGTGTTGCTCTTTCTCCATCAATAGGATTTCATTAAAGTGGCACCATTAAGAAAGCTCTCGAGAGAAAGCCAATTTAGCTGACCCCTCGCAGTGTTTTAGAATAACATTAAAATAGTCATGGAAATATATGCATAATCAGTCATTACAAGTAAACACAACAGCAAATGCCTTTACAAAAAAAACTTGTCAGCCCCTCTGCTTCATGATTGCAGTTTAGGGCTTGAAAGGCTACAGAAAGAGGCCAAACATTCTATATCACCTTTCACCTCTGACTTCTCACCCTTGAGCCTCATGGACTGTGAATTGTATTATTGTGAGAAAATGTTAAGCCCTTTTTTAATTCAACAATAACTTTACTTATTGAGAGACTGCTTGGAGAACTGAGCCATAGTACATGGCAAGATTAAGCTCCTAACCATTCGCCAGCTGCCCATGATAGGAACTGCTGAATTGAACCTCCTATACAAGTTATTCTAACCCAAACACAGCCAACCTGTCAACCTAAGGTGCGGTTCCTTAACGACTTTCTTAGGGGACTCAAATTTAGGATTCAGCTTTGTGACCCAAAAGAACCTGGAGTATAAAGCCTAAGACAAAGCCTAAAAATTATAAAAGCATAGAGATATGCTCTAGACAACCCTCCCCCAAAATATGCCCCATTTCTTCATATCTTGTGAGAACAAGCACAGTAGGTTAGCAGGGTTGAATGGCACCATGTCATGGTATTGAATCTTCTACTGTAAGAGATAAATGACACTAAGCATGCACAGTTGAAGCTGATCCGGACTTGCCTTTAACTGCACATGGTCCATGTCTGCAATCACTTGAGATTTCTAAGGTCTTTCAGCCCTGCTACCCCACTCTTCTGTTTTTAAAGATAAGGAAAATAGGCCAGGTAGGGGGCAAACTGATTGGGTTCACTTGGGGTAGGTAGGACTCTCCAGAAATACTACCTTTTATCTGAGGCTTTGACTTTAATTTACATTAATGATGCAACCTACTTATTATTATATATTGTAGCAGAAGAATTCCCTCTACTAAAGCAGGTCATGGTGACCCATAGGTTAAGAATCACTGGCCTAAAGTAACTATTCATGTAATACTTCTATGCCCCCTCCTACCCTCTCAACAACCATTAATGGTACCTAGGATATGTAGAACAACATAAAATTTAGCTGCAATTTCCTTTCCAAGATATAAACTCCCAAATGTTGGCGCTTTTCATTGACCACTGGGATCACCTGACTGCGCTGTTTAAAAGGGGGGTATCTTTAGTAGCTTTTTGCACACAATGTTTTAATGCCCTATATAAACTGAAAACAGGTAAGTGCAAAGAACCTCTTGTGTTTGTCTGTATGAATTTTGTGGTCACAGCCTAATTGCACCCTTGCCTGATGGTTTAAAAATCAATGATGAGCACAATTTTCCCTTTTTTAGCTAGTGAGATGCAATTTCTTTAAATAAAAATTATTTACTCTTTACTTAATCTAGCTATGTGGTCCAGACTCTGTGCCAGCCTGCCGACTTATTATCCATTGGTATGTAGTACAGCAACAACAGTAAGTACCCAGGTTAGATTTTCTTGATATAATTGGATTTAAATAGACTAGCAATATCCAAGTATAGAGAGATGATAACAATAACAGAGGAGTGCCTATTTATTCAGTCCATTTCTTTTTTCTATAGGACATGTAAAAAAATAAGAGTATATTAGTATGGGCAATAATGCCACTGAAATAAATATTACACCATTTTATTTACTTAATGTAGCTCATGTTACTACAATTCCTTTTAGTACCAGTGAATATGTGGATCTTGCAGTACACACAATCCTGACTTCTCTTTTCTTTAAGCCAAACCAAGGAAGATCAAGGTTGGTCCCTAACTACAAACAGTTACAACTATTTGATTTCTAACTGGGGCCATTGGAAATGACGAGGTGCTCCACTGAGCCATTGCATTGAGCGATTATACCAATCAAAGGAAAGCATGACAATCACATTAAGGCGTTTCAGATGAGAATCCGTAGATGGGAAGGAACAGAGCCTGAACACATTACCCAAAGGAATTCTTTATTTTACATAAGATTTAAATTGAGAGGAAGAAAGCAATAGATATATGACAATTGGGCGCAAAATCATCACTCTCCATTATATAAAGATCTTTTCATCCAGCACGTTTGCAGAATTACTATGTTTTGAAAGATAAAGTAAAACTTGAGATTTGATATCCCTGAAACACATAGGCTCAACAAGGAGATAATCTTATTACATAGATTTCACGTTACCAATAATTGCATAGCCCGTCAAACTTTAGTAAGGTAACTAGGCAGCATTGTGAGATGTTCCTCATTGTGCAGTTCCAGGATACAGGACACCGGAAGAGCATTCACATGTATTTGTATGTGTAATTCCAGGTGCAGTGATCACTTTATTTTCCTGAGGATTATATTGAATACATTTTGGTATTTGTAATCCACATTCCAGGGCTGTGCCCAATGTTACCTTGCTCCCTTCATGTGCAGTTCTGGGGTGCTGGGTTTGATTCCCACCAGGGAAATAATATGTTTTGTCTTCTCCCCCCTGCAATCTTTGTATATCACTGTGTAAAATTGTCACCATTATAAGTACTAAAGTGTAAAAATTATTAACACAAAGCTAATTGCTGGCACATAATTAATGGAATTCCAGTGCCAAATGAACAAAAGTCAGAGAAGCTTTGGTGGAACAGGTATCCTTGATACAGTGTTCTGTGAAATCAATCATTAATGACAATAGATCTCATAAAGCTTTAGAGGTTATACATACATGGTGTATATATAAATATATATACTGTATATGTGGTGCAAAGTTGGTGCTAATATGCAATACACATTTAGGACAAATGTAGAAGACATAGGGGCTATTCATACCCATCAGTGAGCAGTGTTACAGATAAAAATCTAAATAAATAAATCTGGTCTTAACACTCAATAAGTCCATGCACATCCAGATAGCAAAAAAGGCATTAACCTCTGAATATATAAAAAAAAAACACTGGTTTTTGAAAGTCCCTATTTACCAACCTCAGTGAAGCAAGTTGCATCTAATGCTTTACCATGTATGTGGCCTATATTTATTAATATGCCATTATTTGTATGCACAGTGGAGGAGGAAGTCCCTGTCCCAGAGAACTTACAATCTTACAATATGTGGTCACACCCCAAACTTAAATAATTGCATAGATCTTCCCCACAGCTCCCCTTCATGGCCTCTCAGCCCTGCATACCCCTGTTGTGGTAGCAATGTCTAACCAGAGGCCCAGGTTGGAATGTAGCTATCCCCGAGAGTTTGAGCAACCCATACCTTGCCAAAGAACTTGATACACTTCAATGTGTAACAGCATTTTACTCTATTTTTAATATAATAAGGCCTGTGAGTCTGTATATAGGGAATATCAGATAACTGGACCACTGCATGGAAAGATTGAACAGCGTTGATCTATCCAATAAAACAGCATAAGAGCTTTTTCCCTAAGCCAATACAATACAAATGATTTCTATAGTGCAGAGCAGTCAGAATGAATCACACACACACTAGGAACACCCTATAAAACTTTAAAACATTTCCAGAAGCATTTACTCTTAAGGTCTTTTCTGACCATTTAACTTCTTATTGCTACACAGAGTTTATATATATAACAATAAAGATAACTGAAAACACATCCATTCATAGAAGCGAAGCCACATTCATAATTCACTTTCCAAACATCTAATAGTCAATCAAGTGATTTGTAATCTAAAAAGCTGGCAGGAAGGCAATGAATAACAGAATGGAGAAAAACTATTGGCTTTACTAGATTTCGTATTTCACGACCTGACATTTATTGCAGTATTTTTTAACACAAGCTTTGTTCCACTGTACTACAGCTATTTGTTTATTCAGTGCTGTAGTGGTTAAGTATTTGACAGCAAATAGATTTTCAGCAGCACAATATTCCTGACCAATAATTTTATATGTTTGGAAAAAAGCTGTAACCCTTCCTAACCCACCACTAAGATTCCTAGCAATCACCAATATCACACGTACAAGATGCTAAGTTTGTGTTGGCGGTTGTTCTGATTAATGGATATTGATTTTAAGCAGTTTTATTTAATTGTAATTCAAAGTTGAAAAGTCCAAAGTTGTGCACTTTGGTAGAAATAATATAAATGCAGGTTATACACTAAATTGTAAGGTTTTGGGGGGATCCTTAATTGCTAGGTATTAGTATGTGCCATTAGATAATCCTAAATAGAAAATTGCCATTTTAAATGACACCTGGGATCATAGGATTCACAGTGCACACAAACAAGCCAAGGCACACATACATGTTAGGTCACATCAGCCAATGAATGGACAGAGCTTGTTCCTGTTGCATTATCCACAATCCTTTGCTGACTACTTCAAATGTAAAGTGAATTCTATAGTCCCTAAACTTCTCAGCCACTCTGTGCTGATTACTTGTACAATCGATCCCATCCTACTTTGTTAAGCTAAACCCAAGGATTAAATCCCTGCATATATAAACACTTTCACATTTATTCACATACAGAAAATCAGTGTACTAAGTACTTTAGTTACTGTAATCTTTGGATCCTGTGTGATCTGGTTTTACATAAAATATATACATGCATCTGATTCTCTCATTTTGAATGCTTGTCTTGCTCCCCAACTCTTTTTACATTTTAATGTGGCTCACGGATCAGAAAGGTTGGGGACCGCTGGTTTAACTAAACATGGTTGGGTTTCCTCCTACACCCTAAAAAAACACACAGGCAGGTTAATTGGCTCCTGACTAAATCAGCCATAGTGTGTGTGAATGTAAGCTCCACTGGGGCAGGGACTGATGTGAATGATGAAAATATGTGGTGCTTTATAAATACAGAAAATAAATAAAATTGCCTGATCAAATAACTTTTCCCAGTTAAACTTTCTGTATAATGAACTCCATCTATGTATAAGCTACACAGGAAGGAGCAGGTATAAGGCAGGGGCTTTTTCATACAGAGATCACTAACTTATTTCAAGGGGGGTACTAGGCAAAATTAGTCATTAATAGAGTAATAAGCAAGATACGTTTATTGCACCTTTGAGTATTTTTATATGAAAAGTAATGTGTTATTTGCAAATTATGGTGTGACACTGGGGCCGATTTATTAAAACATGAGTTTGAATCCCGAATGGGAAAAATTCGGATTGGATACAATAATTTCTGAAGATCGCAAATATCACGAAAATGCTTACGAAAAAAATCGTATTAGTCACAATAATATCGTATTGGCGATCCGAAAGTCACAAAATTTTCTTACTGAATGATTGTAAACAGCGGGAAAACCTTTCCGATTTTTTCACACAAGTGTACGAAAAAGTCATGCGGGCGTTGAAAAATTCAGCAAAAATAAGCTCGGAACGTTCAAGAGCGTTCGTGGATTAGTAAATATGCCCCATTGTGTTGCATTATGAAACTTTCCATTCCTCATCTACCTGTAAGCTAGTGTTCTTCATACTTTTGAAACTGAAGAAATGTTTGTTTTCCAACATCTCATCTAGGTCCTCCTTACCTCTTGCTGACAGAGAACGGCATGCAAGTGATTGTAAGTTGTACCAGCAATGTATGGAGCAGAACTTAGAGGCTTAGGGGTGTCCATACGCATGACACTTATGAGATCATCATCATAATACAGATTCAAGCAAGAGAGAGTCTACATAACTCCAGTCTACTCCATTACCCATGGGAGTTCTGCAATGTATGTGTGTTCCATTTCTGCACCAGTCTGAGGCACAAGAGCCTAGTGTTGCATGTTATGGATAACATTTTTTGCTTGTTAGCGAGCACAGCATTAGAAGAATGTTTATTTAATTACCCCTTATATGTCTAGAGTCCTAAATACTCAAATGTATTAAAACTATAAATCCCGTAAACACTCCATACTCATTTTGGCTGCTTTAACGGAATTTATACAAGAAGAGTCTGATTTGTCTTAGGCTATTACTGTCTATTACTGCTGGAAGTCTCCGAGAAAGGTGGGAAGCTGCAAATCCTGGCAATCTGCCTAAAGAGAAATCAATGAAACAAATTAATCCTTTGCAGGCTGCAATGACACAGTAATCCATCATTCACCGCTGCTTTTATACACCAAATCAGAAGGCAGAGAAGAAAGCCCTAGGGGACATCAGAGACAACAATTTACACCAACACTGGGAAAATACTGGAGAATCAGTTTATTTAAAGAGGATAGATTTCAGCTGATTGCTTATCTCGTCAAATAAAGATTATTTTTTTTTTCTTCCATCACAAGATAACCCTTGGGTAAATGTACTTCAAATTCACAGCTCTTTTTGGAGTATTCAGGCGTTGATCTTGCAAAGTGGCTCCAATTTATCCAAAAATGTTCAAATAGTACTTTAAGAAGAATATAAAAAAGCACTTGGTATATTCACCTACAGACTGAGTAAGGGGGTCTACAGTTATCATCAGCTCATTGGCCCTGACAGCACCTGGCAGTACCAATGTACAGGAAGCACCTCGTATGGCAGAGCTAAGAAAAATAAATCCAATATAATTAACCATTATGTATATATGTATATCTTTATTTATAACAATATCTTAATACAACAAACAGGGGGTTATTACAATCATCAATAAATACAAAGTATGATAATAAATATCAATATATACAAGGTACAGTTGCAATTAGTTAACAATCAAAGAGACAAGACGATGGTGCTCCTTGCACCGTAGAGCTTACAATCTAAATGGGAGGGTTACAGACAGAAATTGGAGGATAATAGTGCTATAAAAATGCTATTCCCTCCTATAGAAGTAGAGATTACATTTTTTTCTTGAACACAAAAGAAAATGTTCTCTTGTTTTTTCATTATGGATCTATCTGTTTCTACGGCTTTAGTTTTAGGCACATTGGAGTTTAACATTATTTTGTTCAGGGCCGGATGGTCTCTAATTTGAGTTAAATTTCAGTTGTGTTTTGTGAATATGGAAGTGGAATCTGCACATCCTTGGCCAAAGTATAACAGATACAAATATAGATACTGCTGAACTAGCAATAATAAAGATGGATCCAGGAGGGATTTTAAGTACGGTATATATAAACAACTGCTCGGTTTTATTCAGCAAGGAATAAATATCACCAGGCAATCACCTCAGGCTCTTGCTGTGCACTTAGTTAAGGCCACTATGTGAATACATTATTTTGGCATTATTTACTGTTTGTGAGAGTAATTTGAGTGTTTGCTTCTAGTTGCCCCTATAAGATTCTGCAGAACTCACAACAGGAACTAAGGGAGTTGAAATATTCTACAGGTTGCATGCAGAATGCTCCTTAATTGGGATCACATTTATGTGTCTGCTAAAAAATATAAATATTAAATAAACCCAATAGGATTGTTTAGCCACCAATATGGATTCATGCAGCTTAAGGTGCCCATACACTAAAAGATCCGCTCGCTTGGCGATGTCGCCAAGCGAGTGGATCTTCACCCGATATCCCCACCTACGGGTGGGCGATATCAGGTAGCAAGCTGCTTTAAAAAAAAATAATCCGATCGTTTGGCCCTGGGGCCAAACGATCGGATTACATTTGAGCTTATGGGGCAGTCGGTTCGGGGACCGCATCAACGAGCTGATGCGGTCCCCGATCCGACCGGATTTTCTAACCTGGCCGATCGAGATCTGGCCAATTTCAGGCCAGATATCGGTCGGCCAGGCAGCTCTGTTCTGCCCATACACGGGCCGATTAGCTGCCGAATCGGTCCAAGGGACCGATATCGGCAGCTATAGTCGGCCCGTGTATGGGCACCTTTAGTTACCATCAAGCGCAAGGAAATGTTTTATTATTACAGAGAAAAAAAAACTTTTTTAAAAATTAGAATTATTTGTTTATAACGCATGCTACAGGTCTTCCTGTAATACGGAGCATTCTGGATAACGGTTTCCATATCAGGGATCCCATACGTGTATTGTCTCAGGTGTGTTGCTCTGGAGTTTTATAGGGCACCCCGTCTTTAAAATACCACTGGTAAAGATTTCTTCCACTCATGAAGAAAATTTCTTCTGCTGAGAACTTCTGCTAGAAATTCTGTCTGGCACACAAATGAATTACAGAACCCTGAATTGTATACAGTACAGATCTACCAAATTATTTATGTATGTGTTCATTCATTTTAATTGTTTGGTGTTACTAGTCCTCAGTAGTATTCAGATTGCATGCAGACACAGTGAGATTTAAGTTCTGGAATGTTCACATTTAATGTGTGCATTCTATCTTATATGACATCTATACTTCCGCATACCCCACCAGCAGGCCGAAATGAACTTAAATTGCATTTCCATATTTATTTATTCTTTATTTTTGTGTACTGAATGCTTTGTAACTCAAGTACAGAACGTCAGAGCAAGTGCAGCCCTATGCAGGACAGTGAAGTTAGTGATTTATCAGGAGGCACAGATAACCAGTATATTATCTAATAGATGTGGAAACAATGGAGTACAGATATGGGATCCCTTATCCGGAAACCCGTTATCCAGAAAGTTCCGAATTACGGAAAAGACAATCTCCCATAGACTCCATTATTAGCAAATAATTCTAATTTTTAAAAATGATTTCCTTTTTCTCTCTTATAATAAAACAGTACCTTGTACTTGATCCTAACTTAGATATAATTAATCCTTATTGGGGGCAAACAATCCTATTGGCTTTATTCAATATTTAAATGATATTTAGCAGACTTAGGTTATAGAGATCCAAATTATGGAAAGATCCCTTATCCGGAAAACCCCAGGTCCCGAGCATTCTGTATAACAGGTCTCGTACCTGTAGTAGGAAAACTGAAAAGAATGGAGACAGCCGAATAAAGAAAAGACAAAGCCTCAACTGAACAAAAACACCTCTACCTAGACTAATTCTTTTTTGTCTATAACGTTTCAAATCCAACCCCTAAGGTTTATTACCAATGAGTCTGGTGGATTCTCTTAGACTGTCAAACATATTGTAGATATTTATACACGTAATTATAAAAAGGTGTTTATTTGCATGCATGCAGAAAACCTAGATCATCTAAAGGCAACAAGGGGCAAGATCATGTACCGGAACTACAAGTTATTAAGAAGAGTGCAAATATACAAGGAACAGCAAGACCAAAAAATGAAAGTGTTTTTAAAGTAAAGAAAATATAATGTCCTATTGCTCTGTACTAGTACAACTGGTGTTTGCTTCACAAATGCTATTATAATTATATAGTAGTGTATAAACAAGCTGCTGTGTAGCTGCAGGGACAGACATTCAAATGAGTAAGACACAGGTTACATAACAGGTAATAGATTCGCTCTGCAGACTATAATGGTGTTCTACAGAGCTTATCTGTTATCTGCTATTTAACCTGTGCAATTTAGCCCTATTTTAATTGCCTCCATTGCTACACCGCAGTTTATCTATGTACACTATACAATAGTAGTGTTTCTGAAGCAAACACATCAGTTTTACAAGTGCAGAGCAACAGTACATTATATTTTAATTACTTTACTGAGTTACTGTTTCCTTAAAGGTGAAGTTCATCTTAGACTATGATTTTTTCGAAAGCCAATAATTTTATTCTAATGATAATCTTGTATTAATTATCTTGCTTTCAAAAAACTACAATTGCTAGTGTATTTCTAAAACAGAAAGTGAAATAATTAAAAAGACTCAAAAGTGTATGTATATAGATAGATCGATAGATAGATAGGTTCCGAAGTTTGTACTAGGTCTAGTAACTCATCAAGTGACCAGAGAACATTATCTGCTGACTTCTTTTTAATACACCTTTAACCCCTTTAAATTTGTGTAAATGATCAAATTGCTAGTGGCAGATGTTAAAACTTTTTTGAGGGAGATACAAAAAAAAACAATTTTTAGACTTTTTTTCCCAAACTTCCTGTAGGTTATAAATGGCCAGCTTGGTTTACATAATCACTTTGATAATAGTATATACAGGTATGGAATCCCTTATCCGGAAACCAATTATCCATAAAGCTCCCAATTACGGAAAGTCCATCTCCCATAGACTCCGTTTTAATCAAATAATTCAGAATTTTGAAACTGATTTCCTTTTTCTCTGTATTAATAAAACAATACCTTGTAATTGATTCCAACTAAGATATAATTAATCCTTATTGGAGGCAAAACAATCCTATTGGGTTTAATTAATGTTTCATTAATTTTTTAGTAGACTTAAGGTATGGAGATCCAAATTACAGAAAGACCCCTTAGCAGGAATACCCTTGGTCCCGAGCATTCTGGGTAACAGGTCCTATACCTGTATCTTATGTGTGCTAATGGCATTGAGTCTGCAAAACCAATGCTCACCAGAGGTCCCCTTTATGGTAACGCATCTGTGCTGCCTGGGTAACTTGGCAAATCGCAGAATGACAAACATGGAGAGTGGGGCTAAGTCCCTATGCCGGGAATCACTTGACAAGGGCAGGCTCTTAGTGGTGTGAAGAAGAAATCTTAAAATATATGATCAGGCACAGAAAGCAAAGGGAAATAATTGCTCTGAAACTAAAAACCCAACCCACTACAGAATGGATCAGTCAAAGAGCAGAGCACTCCTTCTTCTCTCTTAATAATGGGTTGATCAAGCAAATCTTTGCTGTGTATCAAACAATATCATCTAAATGTTGTTTGTGTTGTGTTTATTTAACTATATTACCAGAAAAGAACTTACATAGACAGAGGATCACATATTCAAACACTCACAAGAGCTTTCATTTATAAGAAAATGTTATGCTTTCAGCAACTTGTCCTTGAGCTATCTTGTCTGATACCCCCCCCCAAAAAAAATAAAACAATTATTATTTCTTTAAGCCTGTGATATTGTTAGAAAAAACAGAATGCCATTTCTTATGCTGAATCAGTCCAACTGAACAACTACCTGAGGTTGTCTTGACTTTGCAACACTAATAATAAAGGGAAGCCTTTCTTTTGCAACTACAACTTCAACTATAAGAGCATTCATGCTTTTCCCTATGCTATCTAGCATTAACTCTTGCATGCTGCTAAATGTAGCAATGACTGGGTGACTAAAAGGAGCTCACTCTGTGTACCCATAGGCTTAGAAAAACCCCACAAAAACTCTGCACACCAGGAAAAACTTTTTTCTGGTGTGCAGGGTTTTTGTGGGGTTTTTGTGGATGTATATAGTCCTCTTATGGGGGGACTATTAAAACCCTAGCACCTGGATACTTTATACTTAATTAGTTTTTTTGGATATATATTTATTTTGGCAAGGATATTCTAGCCAGGAGTGCCCTCCATCTTTCTAAATTGTATACCCATAGGCTTAGGCCAGATAGTTTTGACCACGTAAATAAGGTATAATCCTGAAAACCACCAAACCACAAGTAAGCCAATAGAACACATAACTGACTGGTAGTACAGAAATGGTTTGAACTCCAGCTTGCAGCACCGAGCCTGTGATGTCTCATTCTCCTCACCAAAGCAAGCTAACAGGGTGAAGTAGGGAGCTTTCTCATGGCCCCCATGTATTGCCAGTAATACAGCACATAATTTTAGATTCAATACACCAAGCAAGAAATCAAGTTAAAACTTTAAATTTATTGTAATGATGTAAAAACAAAGTAAGCAAAGAGTAATTTCTCCATCTGTGTACCATCTGTTTTTTGTTTTTTGCTTAGCCCCATGTTACAGACTCAGATTTGCATTATGGGTACTCTTAGGATGATAGACAAATCTACAGGTGCCAAAAAATATTACGAAAGTTTACAATGGAAACTTCTAGGCTTCTAGGCCTTTTCTTCAAAATGGTTGAGATAAAAAAGGAGGTGTTAATTATTGTGGTTGGTTTATACGTTACAAATGACTGCTGTGCATGTCTCCTTAATTGTTGCATTGTGCAAGATAAGTGTGTTTTCCACATACAAAGTCAGTATTTAGTCTCAGATCAACAAAGTCCTTTTGTGTTTCAGTACCCAATAACTCATTAGGGCCCCTTGGCTTATACAGCATGTTCCCACATAGCCGGCTTTCCAAGCTTCCTTATATTGATGGTAGGGATTTTATGGTTTTATTACATCCTACCTATAAAAGCAGAATCACTGCAACCTATGCGTCTATATTGCTATTTCATCCTCTAAAGCCTAGACTAGCCCAATGTTCTTGATGGCAATGTGTTGGTTTGCATGTCAACATGTACAATATTGATTTTTTTGTATCAAATAGCTAAAGTCTTTTTGCATCATATTCAAAACTTTACTTGCTGTTTCTTTGCTATTAATATAGTTTATATCCTAATATTGGAAGCAGGAAAAATGGAAATAAAGCAATACCAATAACTAACAGAATAGTTCTCAGGCCGTAGCCTTATTGGGCAAGATACCAAGCCTGACCAAGAGGCCAGTGTGATCTCAAAAACCCTGTACTTTAAAAAGTTTCTTTATAAATTTTTCTCGAAAATGTTACCAAATCGAATGTTTGCTTATTTATTAAAAACTGAAATGCATCGAATTCATTTTCTACCCACCATTTTCAATGGGTTTATAAACCCTCAAAAAGTTTTGAAAAAACTAAAAAGCTATCATTTAAAAAATGCATTAAGTTTCTTTAGGACAACCCCCATTGACTTCTACATGAACTCACATTCTTTTTTTACATTCAAGTTTTCAGCTATTTTCCCCTTTCAAACATTTCAAACAATAATTTGAATTTGGGAGTTTTAGCACAAAAAAATGTGAATTTGAGCATTGATAAATCCCCTTCTAAGTGTATTGAGTTTTATTGCACTTTTCCTTTTCCCAGTATTAGGGTACAGACTATATCAAAGCTGGGGAAACATTATCAGCCTTCTATTAATGACTTACCAGCTGTATATGACTGCACAGATATAAGGTGCAGGTTTACAAAACTCAGAAAAATCTGGAGACACATTTTCTAATTGTTGTGTTTTTATTCTTTTCCAAGTTTATGTACCAAGATCCATCTGGTCCTGCTGGCCTATGATCCAAATATAGGGTAGGGATGGGCAGCATTGGTAAAGAACATCTGAAAAATAGTAAATGATTCTTCTTTTTACTTTAGCAACAAAGCAATTCACTGACACCCCCACATACAGTAGTCTACCTTATTATTATTATTCCAGCTATTTGCAAATAATATTTTGGTACATTATAATAACAGTTGTTTTATATTTAAATAAAGATTTATCACATTTGCTAGTACTAAATTTTGTTCATCATATGAGGCTAGCAACCAACACAATGAAGAAAGTCAGGACAATTCAGGACAATCCCTGTTGTGATATGGTGATATCAAACTATTGCTGCATCTGCTGGGTTAGGTCTCCAGTATCCCTCTTTACTGGCAGGCACACTCAAATAAAGCCATCTTATGTTGGGTTGTTATTCATTCATTTATCAGCATTATTTGCCATAAATGTTAAATATTATCAAATTTCCTTTTTTGTTAACCACCTTTAATTTTAATGCCAGTGTCTCTTTAATCCAGGGTTCGATCCCTTATTTACTCATGAGCCACATTCCAATGTAAAAAGCATCAAATAAGGTTTGTGATTGGCTATTTGGTAGCCCCATGTGGACTGCTGGCCTGCAGGAGGCTCTGCTTGGAGTAAAACTGTGTCTCTATGCTGCCAAAACTTGCCTCCAAGCCAGGAATTTAAAAATGGCACCTACAGACCACTGGGAGCAAAACCAAAGGGGAGGTGAGCAACATGTTTCTTTAACTTAACTAAAGAGTATGCTTTACATCTCACCTACAATATTTGTCATGATACTGTCCTGACCCAAGACAGTACGAAATCAGAAAATCAAAACAGAAAAGCTAAAGCAATAAATCCAAATATGTATACATTTTGACAGTGTAACAGTCTATAAACAGGCCATCTGGTGTGTATGTTCCCACGCTGGTGTGTTATAAACTTGAAAAAAAGCTTAGATATAAAAAATGCAAAAGATTTAAGCCATTACCATCACGTGAACCACACACAAAACAAGGGGTATATTTTTGGACACCCATCTATATAATGAGAAAAGTATGTTGGAGGGTAACCAAAATAGAAGACCTTTACAAGGAACATAGTATATGTTCACCTATATAAAAGGGTCAAAGAGTGATTTGTCTTATTATCTTTTAATCTCTGGAATGGAATAGGCAATAACAAGAGAACAGCACATCCACTAAGAATGAACAAAATAGGCTAAAGGTTCAGGCATTAGTATAATATACACAGCGTACAAGCAATGTTCAATAGTTATAAAGTACATAATATGTAATATTTATAAAGTACAATATTTAACATTCTACATTCCACATAAAGATATACATAGGTATAAGCAATGGCCAGTACAGGTCATACCATCTGATCAACTTCAGTCAACTCCAGTTATTTGAGACCCCATTATAAAATAAGACATAAAGCCACAGAGGTGAGCAATATTCTGAAAGAAAAAAGGCAAAAACATTTTTAAATATTAATGTATCATGTGCATATAACATACTAAATACTCCTTAGATTACACTCAGGTCCAGACTGGGATCAGTATAGGCCCTGGCATTTCAAGTACACAGAGGTCCAAAAAACACCCCAATCAACCCAATAAATAGTGTATGTATGTATGTATATCTTTATTTATAAATCGCTACTTATGTACGCAGCGCTGTACAGTAAAATACATTAATACAAACAGGGGATTATTAAGATAATAATAGATAAATACAAAGTACAACAATAAATACAGATAGATACCAGATAAATACAGTTGCAATAAGTTAAGAGTCAAAGACACAAGAGGATGGAGGTCCCTGCCCCGTAGAGCTTACAATCTATATATATAGTGATATGTCTGTCTATAACGTATTGCAGAAGCCACTCTGGCATTTGCTAGAATCCATAGATTGCCAGTCTGGGCCTAACAACACTTAGGGGAATGGAGTGCTTAAAACATGTAGGCCTTAGCTGCCCGCAATGACAATAATATAAAGATCACACTGTGTCCAAAGACCCGGCTCCAGAAAGAACATTGGTGATGTTGCCTTCTAGTAAACAGTAAAATATTCTTGTAACACACAAAATGCTATCATTGTACTTTCCTAGTCACAGTTATCACAGAGTATCGCAGAGTATCGCTTGGCAAAACTGTGTTTATCTTTCTTCCCAGAGAACACTAGGATTTGGTATAATGCTGGGCAGCCAGTTACATCTGTAATTACACGTCCTCATATTATTCACATTTATGCTGGCTTATTTATTTTCCCTTCGTTCAGTATTTATCCTGACCTTTTCACATATTTGCTGTGATTTCAAACAAATCTCACCATTCTTTGAAGAGACCTGAATGGCAGAGGTTGCTTTCAATTAAAAGGTGAGCTGAATTAGTATTACAAATGTTACAACTTCAGCCTCATTTACAGCAAGTGCACTCAGATGGACTTATAAGAC
Organism: Xenopus tropicalis; assembly: GCF_000004195.4. Taxonomy (NCBI): domain Eukaryota; kingdom Metazoa; phylum Chordata; class Amphibia; order Anura; family Pipidae; genus Xenopus; species Xenopus tropicalis. The sequence continues at coordinate 178,202,301 of NC_030677.2, read as the reverse complement.
ATTAAAGGCACCTTGACATTAAAGATCACTGGATACTGGATGCCATCGCAGCTGCATTGTAGGGAACAAAAATAATTCCCAAACACTGTACTTTATTAGTAAATGCCTCTTCTTATATTTCAAGCTTCTATCCCAGCCCAAGGCCACCATAGCCATTTTCCAGTGAAGATCTGTGCCTCACGAGATGCCCTTGGTATCTTCCTTTCAGAGCACAGCCCAAGACTCCTGTTATTTACATGTGCTTAGGGACTGAGAATATATACTATTTAAAGTTTACAAACAAGGCTGATTAGTAAATTAATTAGTCAGTTAAAATTACATGTCAACATTACATACAGTCCATTCTGCATCTGAATTGTTTCATAATCAGCCCTATAGCCAAAGCTACAGCACACCCAGGGCCGGATTTGATAACATTTTAATTGGCACAGGAGAGAGAAAGTTGATTTTATTGTAGGTGAGCCAATAATTTGTGTCTTTAAAACATATTTATAACTCTACGTAACTACACATTGTGCACCCGAAATAACTCTCATGCAAGGTTTTCTTTTCATTTTATAGGATCTGATAACACAGCACCCCAAGGTCGCCCCCTTTCTCTGCCTGCCCCTCCCCCTTGGGGGGCATGTAGCCCCTAAGTTTGTGCCACCCTAGGGGGCACATTTACTAAGATACGAATCTGAACCGAATTGGAAAAATTCTGATTTGAAAACGAACATTTTACGACTTTTTCGTATTTTTTGCGATTTTTTCAGCGTCTTTACGACTTTTCGGAAATTGTCGCGACTTTTTCGTTACCAATACGATTTGCGCGAAAAAACGCGCGTTTTTCGTAGCCATTCTGAAAGTTGCGCAAAATCTGGCGATTTTTTCGTAGCGTTAAAACTTGCGCGAAAAGTTGCGCCTTTTTCGTTGCGTTAAAACTTAAAAGGTGCGACGCTTCACGCAATTTTCCATCTGGTACATGAATCACACCCTGATCTTTATACATTGTCGGACAGGCCCACCAGGATACCAGGAAAACTCCCGGTGGGCCCAGGTGTCAGTGGGCCCTCCTGCTCACCCTACCATTTGCCTATACCATAGCCATTACTCAATTCTATATGAGAAAAAAACAGAAGAAATGAAGGAAAGGATAGATAATAGTATGTAAAAAGAAGTAATTAAGAAATTAAAGAAAGTGAGTGAACAGGAAAGGTGGTCTGGAGAGTGGGCCTAAGGTCTAAAATTTTCTGGTGGGCCCTTGGCACCCCAGTCCGACACTATCTTTATACATTGGACTAGTACCTTCTACAGGGTTTACAAACCAAACAAGAATGGTAAAAAAATAATATGCATATCCAAATATCTAACTAATGGGGCTACAGTCTACAAACATGGTTATGAGTGGTTTGTAATCTGGCACCCCAAGAACAAAAACAGATGAACATGGGTGAGACACTGACCACTGATACGTGGACTTGAGACCCACTAACACTTCAATACAATCATGCAACATGCATTTATAGTAATAGTCTTTTTTGTTTGGGTTTTCTACTTAATTATGTTATTATTTTAGTTAGGGACAAATATGCAGATAAGAGTTTTGGGCTTCTGCATTGAACCTAGATCATACTCATTATCCTGTACAACTGTTATTTTATTTTATATTTTGGGAGGGAAATTCCCCTGTAAAACAGCCATGAATAAAATGGAATCCTGTTTGTCTCGTGAGAACCAGAGTCTCTTCTCTGCTCTAGATACTAAACGAAACTATTGTTATAATGCACACTTAAAATATGATAGATTACTTAGGTTGTCTATGTTTTGTGAAATATAACCTCTGAGGAATAAAACTGAGGGAAAAAAAAGTTTTAAATAATTTATTCTTCTGTAAAAATAGAATGAGGCAAAGTTGCATGCTATAATTTTGAATGACAACCCGAAATCTAGCAGATAGAGTAAGTGTTTCAAGCCTACACTTGCAGAAATGACTTGTGCAACACTCGTTTCAGTTAGCGTTAAAAATAGCAAATGCAGATCTAAACAGCAAAGGGATTATATTTGCAGAATAGGAATATTAGGTAAATGCAGTCATTTATTCCCATTACTGGCCAAAGAGCTGAAGGTAATCAAATAAATTCAATAATCAAATGATTTTTATTTTTAATTCAAATAAAGGAATTGAAATATCGATATCTAATGGTTCTTGTAACGCAGCTGGGTGTCATTTTTTTGTCAGTTAATGTTTGCTGTGAACTACTACAGCTGAAACAATCCATCTGTCATCAAAGGCCTCTCTGTCAGGGCAGACTCATTCCCTGATTTTGCTACTAGGCCTCCCTCGTAAAATGGAAGAGATATGTTAGTCATTCCTGGATGTGACTGTTTCTCTTAAAACCTCCAAGAAAAATTCAGCAGGAAGGTGTTAAAGAGATTCTGACACCAATAATAAGACCTTTTATACCTATCATAACATTGTCTTTGCATGCTATTTATAATTTTGCCTTAAAAGTATTTGCCTGATGCTTTTACATTCCCTATCTGATCCCCCATGTTCCTCTATGAGGGGGCTGCCATATTTGTGCAGCAGTAGGCCGTTAACATTAGAATCTATAACTGACAGGCTGAAAAGGGACAGTCAGGTTGGCAAAACAGTCAGGTTTAGGAACTCCATGTAACAATTACAGGTATGGGATCCCTTATCCGGAAAACCGTTATCCAGAAAGTTCCAAATTACAGAAAGGCCATCTCCCATAGACTTCATTATAAGCAAATAATTCTAATTTTTAAAAATTATTTCCTTTTTCTCTGTAATAATAAAACAGTACCTTGTAATTGATCCCCACTAAGATATAATTAATCCTTATTGGAGGCAAAACAAGCCTATTGGGTTTAGTCAATATTTAAATGATTTTTAGCAGACTTAAGTTATGGAGATCCAAATTACACCCGTACCTGTACTTACAAAAGGAGCCATATCAGCGAAAAATGATCAACATGACCTATAGGGAACTTTTAATGAACAGTAATATTTTGAAAAGTAGTTTTTTTAGAGTCAATATCACTTTAAGGAAAGATGGTTTTCTTGAAATCTGAACTTCACTTTCTATGTAAACCAAAGTTATGGCTGATGGAACTGGAAGGAGGTCACAAATTACCTTATAAAACATGGACAGTTATTTCCCAACTACTAACTATCCCAAATAAAAAGACATGAATTTACTGAAAAAAATAGTTTGAGTAAAAAGTTTTTTAACCCATAGCAACCAATAAGATATTTGCACTTAAACAGGTACCCAAGAAATTCTACCTGCTGATTGGTTGCTAGGAGTTACTGCTCCTCGATAAATTACATAACCACATTAGTGCAATATTTACTTTTATGACTGAGGCACTTTGAAAAAGCAGTTTTCCAAAATATTCATGGCAAAACTACCCAGTGTTAATAAATTACCAGGGCAGAATTTTTTTTTTTTTTTAAAGTTTCTTAGAATATAATTTTTTTATTAGACAAAATTTCATTTTTGTGTTGGTCCCCTTTAAAGGTATAATACCATGCAGAATGTTCAATATTTATGCAGTAATGTTTCCTTCTTATGCACTTATAATTATCAATAGCATATGTATATCCATTTAAACAAAGCTTTTTTTCTCAGTCACTCTGATAATTACAAACTGAAAGTTGTAATCAAAAGAGTTTTCTTTTACAAACGTTTCCATCTTATTATAGTATTACACATTGTTTTCAGGCAGAAAAATAAACAATATTTTTTTCTTGATCATAGGCCATTTCAAAATTCAATATGTACTATGCATGGGACTTTTAAACTGAGTTCTATATATTTGCTGTAACTATCACTTACACACAATAACATTACAAGTGACAATTTAAAAAGACTGAAGGTTACAACACAGCCCCCTTGCTTTTAGGTCAGTGTGGTTATGTTCATTTGAGAGCTTAATGGCTTCCAGCAGTTCTCCCTCCCACTTTGATAGTGACAAAAAAACCGAATATGAGCTGAATGAAATTCTTAGGGAAGGTCTATATTTATTTCTCACATATTACCAAAAGACTGCAAAAGATATATTCCTCAGACATTCAGAGAAAAGTCAGACTGGGTTCTACCCGCACGTGGATAAACTGACATTGCTTTAGGCAACTAAATCTGAATTGCTGTCTATTCTTATAGTTCTGGGCCTCCATGTTCATGGTTTGCTTTACTGAGAGATCTTCATTTGTTTTTTAACCCTATCACAAAGTATAGAACAAATCCATACTTTAGATCGCAAATCTTATTGATTTGCCATCAGCCTGGGCTTAGCTATACATTAGTACTAACATGGAAAAGGCAAAGTATAAAAATTGGGCAATGTATTATTTTACAAGTGCAAGTGGGTGGGTGAGGTAGTTTTAGGGTGGGACAATGAGGACATTTACCCTGGTCCCTTAGTGTCAGAGGGGCTTATTTGGAGGACTGGGATGTAAAATCAGGAATATCCAAAAATCAGGAATATCCAGTCTACAACCCTTCAGTTCTTGTGAGCTTTACATGTTCCAGTGTAACCATTTCTAATACAGCTTGGGTTGCAAAAGTTCAGTCTTTCTAAGTGACTAAATATTTGATAGAATTTCTAGAATTGTTGTTGCTGAGATTTAGCAGTCAGAATGCAATGATAGATAGACAGACAGACAGACAGACAGACAGACAGATAGATAGATAGATAGATAGATAGATAGAAGCTTTTTATTAATACATTGAAATTAAAGAAATCTGAAATTTAACCTCAGCTTTTCCTTTACTTTGGCTTTGATGTGGGAAACATTTCACTGACTAATGGCATCCAAGTTCATATCTTTAATCACTCTCACTAAAAAAATCTATGCAAACTACAGCAGGGATCCCCAAACTTTTTTTACTTGTAAGCCACACTCAGATGTAAAAAGTGTTGGTGAGCGGCACAAGCATGATAATTTCCTTGAGGATGCCAAATTAGGAATATGATTGGCTATTTGGTAGCCCCATGTGGGCTGCTAGCCTGCAGGAGGCTCAGCTTGGAGAACTGCTTGGAGTATTTTCTGGCACACGGGGGAGATTAGTCGCCCGCGAACAGGGAGTTAAATCGCGGGCGACTAATCTCCCCCGTGTGCCAGAGCCCTAAATGGAGTGGGAATTAAAAGAAAAACCTAAAATGCTAAAATATAGTATAACACAGTCAACTGTGATACCTTTAGTGTCAGAGGAACAATACTTACATGGTACAAAGGCACAAAACATCTGCATCCGACATGTTCTGCAACATAATGCTCTCCCATCGGTGACCTTGAGTGTATCCCTAACATAGAATAATAGAGACTTATTCATCGAAATTCATATTTGTTCAATTTTAATTTTTTTAAATAACCTATGAATTTTAAAAAAGACAAATGTTAAAATATTATTAAAAAAATGTAAATAAAAAAAAACAAGCAAATAAAACCTTTAAGAATTAAATACCTTGAAGTTGTAATTTTCGTGTTGCAAAAGCTTGAAAGAGATTTGAAAAAAACTTGATTTGACAAAATAGTTATAATTTTGCCTAGGACAGCATCCACTGACTTTCAGATGCTGAAGTTTTCTGTGTTTTTGTGCTTAATAAACATAAAAAGTTTCTGTTTTGTTTTGGTTTGTTTTTTTTGGTTTTTTAAACCATAATTCAATGCAAGAATGAACTACAAAACAAAATATGATTAAAAATATTGATAAATAACCCCCCTAGGATTGTAAACTCTACTGGGACAGGGACTGATGAAGTATAATCTCTGTATTGTTGTGGAATATGTGGGCTCTATATACAAAAAATAATAATTTGCCTTTGAATTTCACTAGCATATAAGAAAATGTAAAATTGTGCCAAATCTAATAATAGAGACATACATTTTTTCAAGAAATCAGGGAGCAGTCCCTAGTTTCCACAAAAACTCTACAGCGCTGTGTACATAAGTAGCACTTTATAAATAAAGATATACATACATACAAATACATGACCTAACCTCTATACCACAATAAGCTCTGCATGGAAACAATGCTATTACCCACTTTCCCCACAGTCTCTCCAGGACTGAGTGAGGGTTTGCCTGGATTGCAGCGCTCTTCTGTACTGCTTTGCTTCCTTCTGTCCCATCACATGGCAGATTGGAGGCATTCCTTCCGGTTATCTCACTTCCTTAGTGGCTTAGATTACCATTACCTCTATTGCCTAGGTGGAAACACACAAGTCAAAACTCAGACACGTAGAAAGGTCAGGAATCATTTTAGCACTAAATGCCATTTTGTTTCTAATCCCATAACCCCTAGAACCCCTAGACAAATATATCAAAAATCTATTGGTGCATTTTTTTATGAAGAGCAGTGTTATAAAGAGTGCAAAGATTTGGTAGAACTTCAGAGAGCGCTAACTAAAATAATGTCAATTGAGAGAAAGATTTATGCACCTATACAGTTTTCTTGAGTTGCTATAACTACAAGCCCTTGACCTAAATTATTTTAGGCATTCAATGACTTCATTTTTTATTTCAATTGTTAATAATAAAATTGCAGTTTTATAGCGTGAGTGAAAACAAGGTTTACCAATATAGTACTTTCCTTTGAATACGATATGGGAGTTAGTGTAAAAACCTTTTGAAATCGGAGCGTTTGACATGGGGAGTACATTTAACTTTGGCCTTGAAACTGGTGCGTTTGTCTGGGCTGCTTACTAAACTGAAAATGGCTGCTAACATTTTACTAATGTAATGTAGAAAATCTAACGGCAAGGCAGGAAATGTTAATCTTTGCAAAAGCCACTAGCAAATTGAATGTGGCAAAAGTAAGTAATTCTTTGATGGTGAATTCTTCACCAGAGCACAATGCCACTTAGCTACATAAAGCAATGAGATATTAATATGACAAAAAGGATTATAAAGCCATGCAGAAATAATATATACCTTATATAAGCCCTTGGTAAAATCTAGTTTAAACAGCACAATGTGTGAATATTAAAAGGATAATGATGCAGCTAACAAAATATTGGAAAACTTAGAAGGTTATAGTTAATTATAATAGTTAATAATAATAGTTAAAAAATATAGTTAATAAAAGGTCTAGCTAAGGATTGTTTGTACAGGCAGTCAGAACATGCAAAGCGATAAGAGAGTGCACACAAGTACAGGACAAAGAAATATATTGCTAATAATGCGATAAAAATCTAGCCTACAATAAGAGAATATTACATGCTGCCCTATCAAGGGATACTTTTTTACAGCATCAGCAGATCCAGAATATGTTCCCAAGCCAGGATAGAAGTAGATTGTAGATTGAAAGATGGCTGTATTAAAGGAACAGTAAAACATTTTCATTTGAGATACTTTTTTCCGCTTAGGGAACACCAGTACAGGAGGTTTCAGGTTTGCTTCTCAAGTGAACTGGGGTGGCACTAGACAGAGACAGAGAAAATGCCCCATGTGACATTATTATTATTATTATGTTATTTATTTTAGCCTTTTGGGGACGCCTATATACAAGCTGTGTTGAAAGGAGGCTTTCTATTCATTTCTATGAGATTTTTAGAAGTGTATTCATTAATGGGTGAAAATTAAATTTCAGTACACAAAAAGAGATCGTTCCCGCACACCCAAGCTCTCCAAAAAAATTCAACGCCCGGTGCTCACTGTTAAAGGGATCGGCCCACTCCAAAATCCAGTGCAACAAGAAAAACAGGTGTCACTCAGAGCTGCAAACAAGGGAACAAGCCCTTTAAATTTTATTTGCGGATATGCAAACAAAATTTTAAGGGCTTGTTCCCTTGTTTGCAGCTCTGAGTGCCACCTGTTTTTCTTGTTGCACTGAAAGTTAAATTTCACCATTTCATAAATATGCTTCTAAAAATCCCATAGAAGAGAAAGTGGGTGAATTTTTCTGTGGTGAGCTCTAATCCCACATTTTGAAAAATCTGCCCCTAAGAGGCTGATTTATCAACATTTGAAATTTTTTTCCACAATTCAAAATGTATTTTCTTTGCGCAAAAACTCCCAAATTAAAATTATACATTTGAAGCATTAGAAGTTTTTTCATGGTTTAAATCAATTAAGTTTTTTATATTAAATTACTTTAATAAACAAGCAAACATTTGAGTTTGGTAAAATTTTGTGTTTATTTGAATTGAACTCACAAACGTGACAAATTTGAAAATGAATAAATAAATCTCTTAGTGTCTTGCACTCACCTTTGTACAGAGGTATAAAGGCATCCATTGTGTGGAAGAACAGAAGGAAAATACAGGTTTTTTGCTGCCTTCAACGATTAAAAGGTCCAAGACCTTCCAGAGGATTCCCCTACTAGAAAAGCACAACATTTTAGAGTGAAAATTCATAGACATAATATCAGAGAAACAGGAATGTCTACATAGTGGTTGACATAGAGACAAGCCATCAGACATCAGGGCTAATTCGGTCGTTTGGTCCTGGGTGTAGGTGACAGGTATAGGCGGGTATAGCCGTCGAGCTGATGCAGTCCCTGATCTGACTAATTTTTAAACCTGCCCGATCGATATCTGTCCAATTTCAGGCCAGATGTTGGTCAGGCAGGCTCGTCATTAGTGCCCATACATTGGACAATAGGCTGCCGAATCGGTGTAAGGGACCAATATCAGCAGCTAGAATCGGCCCGTGTATGGCCACCTTAACACTAACTAACAATTACCTATTTTAGCTGAACCTACTTTTAAAGTAACCTGAAGCATTCTATAACAGAATTGCCCCAGCATTACATGACACAGGGGCCCAAGAAATAAAAGGAACAGTTGCCCCAGCAATATATGACACTGTGACTTCAGCATTAGATGTCACAGTGACCCCAGTAATAAATAGATTATTTTACTATGACATTGAAACTTTGAAATAGGCACATTGGGTAATCATACACTGAGCTGGTGGATACACAACTGTAGCACATCATGAGCACCTCACAGTTTGGTCTAGAGAGAGGCAATAGTCTGCACTGAACATAGACGCAAGTATACTAAGTTTCTTACATTAAAAGTGCAATCATATGACTATAATTGTTTAGTATTAGTGTTTCCTGGGTACCACTTAAATCCATTGATTGATTATTATTATCAAGCCATAACGCAATATTTTGATGCCAATTGAGCAGGTAGCTTGAATGTAACTAGTTAATAATGAGTTGCTGACCTGTGCACAGTTAGGAATGTATTTTTATCAAAGGGGAAATGTGTTCCAGTTCTTTCTGCCTATTTCACTGGGCTCATTTATCAGGGGGTGAGTTGAAAAAACACCATGACCCCTTTGCAGCTCTAGCAGCTAATATTTTAAACATGTGCCCAACATGGACACAGATTTAGCTGACAGCATTATAAATGCCACCCCTGTTAGTGTGTCTGCAAGGCAGCAGAAATGACAGTGGGCAGGTGGTATAAAGGAAAATGCTGGTTGTCAATTCAGTTTTCTCAAGCAGATAATTAGTCTATCCTGCCATTTATGAGACCAAGATGATAGCCCTCCCCAAGGAAAAACTGGTAGGATTGGGTGTTCTTCTTCCATCTTATCTGCCTATGCCATTGGACTAATGGCTAAATGCTTGCATCATTCTGATTTGTCACCCTAAGAGAAAAAAAATCACTTATTTGGCATTTTGATCCATCGACAGAACACTTGTTCCTGCAGACTAGGGGATAATGCAAACAAAACCAATGTTGGGTGCTTCAGTGATGCCCCTGCTTGCTATAAGGCATGCCAGTTATACTGCCAGCATTCTAGAAATTAAGATACACGTAGAAATACTTTTATGGACAAAGCACTTTGTAAATGAGCCCCGCTAACTGTCTGTGTCACAAAACCATATTGGACTTGTAGTAAGTTGGTATGAGGCAAATAGCTGAATCTGTGCTTTGAAGGGGTGGTTTAGTATGTTATAGAAAGCCCTATAGCTAGCAAAAGTGTAGGTTATAGGTTTTAAGTTATTTACCTTTTTCTTCTACCTATTTCCAGATTTCAAATGGAGTCACTGACCCTGACAGCCAAAAAACTGTTGCAGTGTAAGGCTACACTTTCATTGTTATGGTTACTTTTTCTTACTTATATTTATATTCAGTTCCCCTTCTTTACTTATTCCAGTTTCTCACTCAAATATCTGTCTGGTGGCTGTAAAGCTGCTAAACAAACAGCCAAAAACCATTGAAAAAAAGACCAATTGCAAATTCTCTCAGAATATAATTGTATACATCATGCTAAAAGTTAATCTAAAGGTGAACTGCCCCTTTAAGTGTAGAACGCTGCAGCTCTGAGCTGCCTGATCAGCCCATAAAGGAATTAAACTGGAATTTCGGTCAGTCCATTTTACAGAATAATCAATCACACCAGTGGCTAAAATGTCAAATGAGTCGTTTTATGGGTCCTACGCTCAAATAATTATGCTGGTCGTTTGGAGATCTGGTTGGGGATGTGGCTGGCTTTACACTGTAGGGTACGAAAGAAGTTTCAAAATGCTCTCAGCATGAGATGATATATTAATAATAAAAAAAGCAAAAAAGTCCTTAATAAAAACAGAGAAATAAAATTAAAGAGATACAGACAGTTGTCAACTAATGACAATGTTGAATTCCTCACACAGAAATAACCCAGGCAGTTTTAAAAAAAAGCTTTTAAGCTTATAACAGAGCTCATACTCCTCCGTACACAGTGAGCTTTGTGCTAAACTCCTCTGCTGCCCCGGCTGTGAGTCCTGACAGACAGCAGAATGCACCGGGCAGGCACAGGTAAGCAGGGATCACAGCCTGGGCACCACAGAAATCCCCATCTCTCTCACTCACACAGGAGAAAGTGCACTGTGCATGGAGAAGGGTCACATCTGTACTGAACTTAAAAAGCAATTTTTAAACTACACCGCCTATGGGGATTCTTATTCCTGCAAGTCATTATTTATTATCCTTTATTTATATACTGCTGACAAATAAGTCGAGAATGATATCACCCTCTGCACTAGTGGAGTTTACAGACACAGTTCCCTACAATGTACAAACAAGTGTTTTCTATTTGTCTTTTCCAAATGAGCAATGTGATCTCATACAGAATGTTTTCTGTGTTCTGTATTCTACATGTACCCCTGGATAATATCAGTAAGTTAACAGTCTTCAAACATAGATGTTTTATTGCCTAATTTATTATAAGACTATTTAACATCCATAATCCATGTATGCCTTACATTTACTAACACGTTATTAATTGTTGGAATTTTAAATTTAAAATGTTTAACAGCATTTAAACAATACAAAGTCATGTTATATTATTACATTTACAAATGTAAAGTGAAATACAAATGTGAAGTGTAAAAGGGAAGGCTATTATAGGACATTCCTGTATGTACAAGGCAGATCTCTTTAGTAATTCCTACGCACTTACTGCATCTCATCTAGAGCTGTGCAATTCCTTAACCCCTCCCTGTATGAAACTGCCCTTATGGCCTGGTTTGGGGTAGGACAGAAGGGTGCTTACCCTGGGTACCCCCACATATTGTTCTACTTGAAATTACAAGTTGATTAATATTTTATTGGGTAATAAAGAATATTGGTGCAAGTACTTTTGTGCATACAATTTAGTGTTTTTGATCCTTCCATAAGTTAACCCTATTGCATGCCATTAAAATACACATATGGGATCCCTTATCTGGAAACCCATTATCCAGAAAGCTCCAAGTTACAGGAAGGTCATCTCTTATAGACTCCATTTTCAGCAAATGATTCTAATTTTTAAAGCTGATTTTCCTTTTCTCTGTAATGATAAAAAGTTCCTTGTTCTTGATCCCAACTAAACTGCATGAATCCATATTAGTGGCAAAATAGTCCTATTGGGTTTACTTAATGTTTAAAATGGTATTTAGCAGACTTGAGGTATAGTAATCCAAAATACAGAAAGATCCTTTATCTTGAAAACCCCAGGTTTCAAGCATTCTGCATAATACATCCTATAGCTGTATTTGGAATAGCTATAACATAGAAGGGTAACACATATCTTACCTGTATTTTCTTCCCTCATCTCCTCTTGATACAAACACATAGTATTCATCTCCCATTTTAGGATTTCCACTATTTTCCTTAATGTACCAACTAGAGTTCAAACAAAATATTTCCACTCCTCCTAGAGAAACGATCAGATAACAGAATTAATATATATAATATATATACTGTATAATATATTAATATTAGTCCCGGTTTGTACTAAAATGTTCCAATCCGTTTCAGTTACCATTGCAAATTAATTGTGTCAATATTCCAGTGAACAATATATATAAACAATATATCCCTTGCCTATAAATCGGCAGCAAACAGGGAGATAATACACTGACACTAAGGGCCAGTTTCACAAAGACATTTTTAGAGATGCTGGATTCAATATGAATGATAAAATCAGCCCTCTATTAGTGATGAACGAATCTTTCCCTTTTCGCTTCTCCATAACATTATGTAATATAATATGTGAATTAACAATGTTCTCTGTTGTGTGTATTTTTATTTTCTAAAAAACAGACATTAACTTAACCGCATTTAGTGGTTGTGATTTCACATCCGATAGAGCCGTCTGTAGGAGGATACAAGCAATGATTTTCTAAAGGCCAAGTAAAGCACATCCACTAAACTGCAGCTTCCAGTGTTTATTCAACTTCAGCTCCCAGTATGCCCTCTTGCTGGTTGTAATATAAAAACTGGGGACATCCTGAAAATCCATACTGATATAGAGAGAGTAAGCAAATGAGATTTATTTCTTTATGAATTGTGTTATAGAAATAAACCTTTAACAGTTAAGTGCACAATTTTTCAAGGAGTGTCTGTTTCTTAGCTATCTCCAGTATTACCACTATGCTTCAGAAAAAAGGGGGATTCATTCAGAGTTGAGAAGTATATATTAATGAGATACATGTATTAGAGTTAGATTTGTGAATTAGGAGAGAATCCTACATTATTTCTGTAAACTTTGCTGAGCTGAGTATTTTTCTCCAGGTCAGTAATAAGTAATATAATTTATAAATGTACACTTGGTTTATTAAGGAGATGCAAAGGGTTAAAGATGGGTAAATTACAAATATTTACTCACAATACATTAATCTTTCCTAGAATTCCTGTGCAATTCTTCCACTCTGATTTACATTGGCTTTCATCAGGTAGTGAATAGTGCACATATACTGTAGATGAAATGATGCCCCCATGTAAAGGATAGGCATCCACATGCACACCCCTGTTTAACCATTTCCAGCAGCAGTTATGTCAGACATATGCCAGATTCTGAGTTTACATTACTGGCACTTCTGGGTCAGGACAGTATAAGCTACGATCTCCAGAAAATTAATAGATTGTAAGCTCTTTGGGGCAGAGCCTTCATCACCTCCTGTGTTGGTTATTGGTTGCTTTTCATGTAATTCTGTAGTTATAAACCCAAGTACTTAGTGCATAGCAATTTAATGAGCGTAGTGTTAAGGCCATTATTTAGCTGAGCTGAAATAAATGTATTTTCTCCATCTAATAAAATCAGCTCTCTATATATAAATAAATAAATATATATATACATAATAGTTTACATGAATAATTTTGTTGGATTGATATCCCGCATGTATACTTGTATGCTTGAATAGCAAAACAGATTCAAAAAAAATCTACAAGAATTATATTCTAACAAAGCCACAAGAAGATTTGGACTATAGGAAGAATGGGACCAATTACCTTCAAGGGGTTAATATTGTGTAATATGTAAATTAACAATTTTCTCTTTTGTGTGCATTTTTATTTTCTAAAAAAACAGGTATTAACCGCATTTAGTGGTTGTGATTTCACATCTGATAGAGCCGTCTGTAGGAGGATACAAGCAATGATTTTCTAAAGGCCAAGTAAAGAATATCCACCAAACTGCAGCTTCCAATGTTTATTCAACTTCAGCTCCTGTGTTGGTTATTGGTTGCTTTGCATGTAATTCTGTAGTAATAAACCCAAGTGCTTAGTGCATAGCAATTTAATGAGCGTAGTGTTGAGGCCGTTATTTAGCTGAGCTGAAATAAATGAGCCCTTCCAATGTATGTATTTTCCCCATCTAGAAAGTGCACTGCAGTGTTGATCTCCAGAGCTCATGGGGATATTATTGAGTCCAAAGAAGGGGAACTAAGCTGGTTAAGGGTATAGAAAGTCTTAGTTATAAGCTGGCCAAGTTGAGAATGGTTACACAAGAGAAGAGTTGCTTAAGTGGAGCTATGATAACTATGTACCAATATATAATGGGATCATATAATAAACCCTCTAATCCTTTATGTACCAGTATATGCTTCTAGTGAACATGGAGACATCCACGGAAATTAAATGAAAGGAGGTTCCATTTTAGAATGTGAAAAAGGTTTTTTACAGCGGGAGCTGTGAAGTTGTGGAATTCTCCCCCTGAAATGGCTGTAATGGCAGATACATTAGTTAGCATCAAGAAAGGGTTGGATAGTTTTTTGGAAAAGGCAAAAATATAGGGTTACTGAAATTAGCTGTTGGTACAAAGCTGATCCAGGTACTGGTCCGACTATATTTTTATATGTAGATTTTCTGTCCATTTGCAGAATTCTTTGAAAATGGGTCTCACAATAAAATATTTGTATTGCAGAGGAGAAAATGGGAGAGCATCTGCCTTATCAAGTCAAGTGCTTAATAGCATTGAGCTTGTTAAGATATTTGAAGGTTCATAGTAGCCATTCAGAGTGTAGCCATTTAGGTTAATGTTTTGTTTATGATCACATGTGCCCCTGCAGAATGTGACACTGCACCTTGACATCCATCAAGTAGATGCTATGGCTTCATGAATCAAAGCAGTTGAGGGTTCTATAAAAAAAAGTTGTAAAGTTTGAACCACCACGACTACTTAGGTGACCAAAAAATGCTATTTGCTGATTGGTTGCTATCACTTACTATATCAGATATATTACCCTAAGTCATATATGGTATATTTGCATTGCACCATACCAAGAACCCCAGCCCATCTGTGCAGTTATATATGTAACTATCTCCATTCTATGTATCGCTTGGATATATTGATGATATTTATACATTGTATAACTGTATGTTGTATTATTTAGAAATATTGCTACAATTTAACTTTGGGATGTGTGGTTATTTCCTTGTCTATACCCCCCTTTCTTTAGAAAACAATACACATAAAAGGATTGATACACACATAGTGTCAAGCATGTGTGATTTCAATTTAGCTCGTTGGCTGTGCTGCATGTTTGAGCTCTGTTACAGTACATAAACATTATAATTGCATCTATATTTTAATCACAAACTGTCTCTGTAACAAATGTTCCATAAAAACACCATAATCTATAAATGTGCATGTTGACGTGTATTCAGAATACAGCAATATATTGCATACATAAATTCCTTTGCCTTTTATATCACAAAAAAAAAAGATATTCCTTTGCCCAGCATAGGTATCTGGATCCTGCGTTTCTCGAGCTTCGGCAGAACTGCAATTCCCCCCTTATTGTCCAAGGAATTCTGGGCAGCAGCAGCTGGAGGGCCAGAAATGCTCTAAGCTGTAGACACACTTAGAGCATTTAGTGTCCCTGTGCTCAGTGCCTGGTGATCCTTTTAAAGGGCAATTTACAGACTTTGACGTTGATCCCCTAAGGATGCCTAGGCCAGAACAGTGTCTCAGGGGTCCAGCCTGAATGTCAGTAAGTGTGCAATTTAGAAAGATCTCTTAGATACTCATGATATATTAAACATCCTGAAGCTGAGTTAAAGTTTGGGCTGAATACTTATTTGTGGTCCTAGACATGGAGATAAGGGTCACATTTTGGACCACAGAATGAGGTTTGAACTGATCACTGCTGTTTTAAACGGTTAAGCAAAGCCTTTATTGGACTACTTATTATTATTTTATCTGGACATTTGCCAGAGGTTAACATTTATAAGGCACTTATTTAGGTGTGTGTCACAGGGCTGCTTGCTGTAGGAAGTGGTACATCAGCCCTATATCTATCCAAGTGCAGCAATGTCTAACCAGGGATTTATATAAATACCAAATGCTGGGCTACATTGATTTCAATATATCCCTGCATGCTACATACTCCCTATCTAGCAAAGAGCCGAATCCCATCTCTGAATTATATTTCAGCCCTCTGCTTTGCATTAGAAATGACTTGTCTGTGTTAATGTTAAAGGGCATTAAGGGATCACTGCACATTCCCTGTCAAATCATTATGGCTTAATTTGTGCCAATTAACCAGACCTCACATAGCTGCTATTACCAACTAAATTGAGCTTAAAAGTAGATATCTCCTGCCATCCAGATACAGTCACTCAATTTAAAAGATCTCTGCAGGCACTGAATGACTGAAGGTAATTCCTAGGAAAGGAAGAGAGCCGAACGAGGCAGGAGAACAACATTTTAAGATAGTCTAAAAGTGCTTTACTCAATAAACTGGTAAACTGTTAGTGCAGCATGAAGGGGGAATGTGCGTTAAGAGGTATAATATACTTCTTGCAATTGAACTCAAGTGGGAAGGAAAGAGATTATGGAAGGCTGAGTGCATCTGGAATAAAATACAGCCTGTGCCGTGACAGGGAACAGCCTGATGCAACTGACAATAAGGCTTCTATTCACACAGGCTTGAACACCTGAGGTCTAAGGCTTCCTAGCTTCATGCACCTGTCTGTCTGCAGATTATATGGGTGTGAATGATCTGCCGCTGCTTTGCCAAGAACATGGCAGGGGGATGTCTCCTGCCCATTAAGGTGATGAGGAGTGGGCTGGAAGCATCCATCAAGCAGTCTAGGGAAATGATTACTGCACTGTCTCATTCTGCAAATCCTAAACTGTATGTAACAGGCTTGCCTGCTAAAACATTTATTTTACAGGGGGAATCCTCATGTCAGATTCAGGGAAATAGTGTAAAAAAAAAAAAAAAGAAAAAGTTTTATGTCTTAAACATTATTAGTTTCAAGTTACCTGCTGCAACTGTGTTATGTGAGGTTTAGTTGCATTGTTTTTTCCAGCTATACTAACGTACTGTGCCGGTTGTTGGGGGATTATGTAGTTCAACAACAGATCAATATGTTCAACATTTTTAGGCTTCATTTGAGCTGCTAGTAATTTAACTGCAATAATTACAAATTGCTAGCATACTTGATTTATATGGAGTTAACAGGAAATGTTTGAAGCTGGTCACGCTAGTGAGGTAATTTCTTGTGATAGGATAACAACTATTTGTGTTAGCTTTTTGTCATTTCTTTAGATTGCATGCTCTTGTGAACTTGTCTTGTTTCATTCTGGAAATCTATTTGTTACAGTTTTCTTCTAAAGTAATGCATAACTTTGATAATGCCAGTCCTGGAATCCAGCAGGGTTGCACATACACTGCATAAAGAATGCTGAGAAAGAGGTTGGTTAAATGTATAGGTTGGAAAGAGTTACTCTTGCGCGTTTTCTAATACTGAGGTTTTTATACTGTTGTAGCAGTAATCTGACTGTTCGCTTGCTCAAAGTTTCTATTCCTAGATCCCACTTCAACTTAAATGCCTATTCCCAGGGAGCCCATAGCAGTTCCTGGTAGGGGAAGTCATTTTAACCCCAGAAGGGGTGAGTTATGGGTTGAATGCTTAAATATATCCATGGGACAGTTGGACTTCTGGACTATGACACCTCTAGTAGCAGAACCATGAACTAAGCTCTAGGCTTCCCCTCTAGAAGGCTCTTTTCCACCAATCAACAATAGCCAAACTGAATATCCTCTTGAAGGCAAAGGTGTATAGAAGGATACCTATAATATAAACACAGCACTGTCTTTGTATCTTTATAAAGTCCCAATCAGGCCTCCCTGCTGCACTAGCACTACTTAATAGACTCTCTCCTGCCTGGAAGCTTCAGATACATTATAGGGGGCTAATAGATTTCTAATGCTGTTTAACGGTCATCCAGTATAATTAGCACATATGTTTTAAATAGCTGATAGTTGTGTGAGCAATAAAGCAATTACCAATTGCCAGGGCTGACAGTTTTCCTAGCTAAACTCCAGCCCAACAGCTAATTGGGAATGTCATCTTATCTCCATTGTTTCCAATTAGTTGTGCTAAACCAGCACACCAGACTAGCTGGTCTGGGACTAATTTATCTGTTCCCATTTATATAAACAACTTATTGCTGTCCTGTTTGCTAAACTATATTTCCAGTTCCTTAAATATAATAATAGGATGAGACAGATTAAAAAAATAGGGTTTTTTTCACTGGAAAGTTAGCAAAGCATAGTATGAGTAGCAGGGTTTCTAGGGTTTAGCCCAATGAGGGGCCCCATACTTGGGCCATTTAACCAAGTGCTGTAAGTGGTGCAATAATAATGTTCTGTAGCAGAATAAATTACTGTAGTAACAGAATTAACTCCTCACAGGAGCTCTGGGTGGAATGTATCTTAGATACTCTTTTTATAGTTATGTAGGAATTGTCTCTGTATAGTTACAGTATTCACTTATGACTGTTATATAGGTATGTAAACATGGCATTTATATAGTTATATATGTATGACCACTACATTGTAATGTATGGCATTTATATAGTATGTATTAATGGCTTTTATATCGTTATGTATGGGTGAACGTTACATATATACACATGTATGGCCTTATAGGGCATAGCCGGGTGACTTTCACATAAACGGTTAATTCAAGTCTTTCAGCCTGTAAATCCCGCAGACCCGGAGATTAAATCAGTAGCGCCTGAAAAGTTTTAAGATTTGTGTCTGGAAAATTGAGTTTGTCACCGAAGCAACATGTATTCACTTACAGGAATGTACAGAACGGGCAGGGACTGTGGCCCCTCACAGGGGACCTGTCTGGGCTTCAGCAGTTTGCAAAGCAGAGCGCACAGCAGCTCCTCTCCCACCCACAGCTGCTGTGATATCCCCATGGCACCCAGACAGGGCTTTGATATCCCTTGTACCCCCACAGGCTGATCGTGTGTCACAATGGCTGCAACTCACTTGCCTGTTACCTGCCTCTTTATCCAAAGCTCTCCGGTCCCCAAGTGATCCCCACCCCCCATGAAAGAAATAAAGTGATGGGTTTCTAAGTAAGGCACACGATAGATACAGAAAGAGAAAGATGTATGATAGATGATTACATAGATAGATAGATAGATGATTACATAGATAGATAGATAGATAGATAGATAGATAGATGATAGATAGATAGATAGATAGATAGATAGATAGATAGATAGATAGATAGATGATAGATAGATAGATAGATAGATAGATGATAGATAGATAGATGATAGATAGATAATATTTAAAGGAGATATCTTTTCTATCTGAGTATTTTTAGCAAGTTACCACCTTCCCCTACATTGAGCGGTTACATGGATCTCAATCAGTTAGGAAATTGGGTAAAAGATAAATATAAAGCGAGCGCATAGTTCCCTTACCCCCAGTCTGAGTACAGACCAGTCCAGTTGTTTCCCTTGAAGTCTCCCAGTACTGGGATAAACACTGACACCAGGGTTACTCGTCTCCTTCCCAATGACCTGGGCCAGCTGCTTGGGATCTCCTTGCCTTAGTAAATTAGGCACCCCTACAAACGCTTTAATAGCCTTTGCTTTTCTCTAAACACTTGTGATGGGGCACAGACTGTGCTGAACTGAGATTCCCAAATCCCCAATCCAACCAGTTACTTTTACTTTAGTTTAGGAAAGTTCAGGTTAAACACAGAGCCAGCCTTGGAATGCAGCATGGCAGCTTTGGGGTTTCCTACAGTGCGACGGTTCCATCTGACTGGTGCCTACTGGGTAAGGCCCTCCGGGCAGTATGTGGGTGCAGGCAGAAGCTTTGC
Source organism: Xenopus tropicalis (assembly GCF_000004195.4). NCBI lineage: Eukaryota > Metazoa > Chordata > Amphibia > Anura > Pipidae > Xenopus > Xenopus tropicalis. The sequence continues at coordinate 178,182,444 of NC_030677.2, read as the reverse complement.
TACAAGCCCCCCACATCTGCTATGTGGATCCCATTGTGCAGGCAGCTTAATGAATCCAATCCAGTCTCCCTCCCTTACAGAGATATATACATAATATGTGTGTGTGTGGACTTTATGAAATATTTAGCTAATTACATTGCTTTTAATTTCACCACATGCCCCTAATATCACTGAGTTTAAAGAAATTCCCCAATTGCCTCCCTGCTTAATTCCATGTGAGAATGAGTTCGTTCCCCATCATTAATATGTGGCAGAGCAGTTAGTGACAGTATCACGGCCTTTTCGTCCTATTTATCCCCTCTCTCCCTGCCTCCTAGGGCGCACATTGTGCTAATAAATCCACTTTCTAGCACATTCAAATGTTTTACTGGGACTATTTCATAGCCAGATTCTGTACCCACAGAAGATGGATCACTTCCATTACAAGCGTTCAAATCGTAAAAACAAATAAGGATTTTTTTTTTATTATTTTTATTATTGGTAACATGATTTCTGGGATAATTATATTTAACGTGTTTACTGTCTCCCTCAATTGTGGGAGAATTTGCGGGCTGTCTCGCCCATATTTAAAGCAGATTGGGGGAATGACAGTCAGCAGAGTATTTGCCAGTCACATATTTGCCATTTAAAGTTCGTTACAAACCCCCTCACTCTGCTAAATCCCTTTGCTTCGGACTCCCAAATTTGTTCTCTTTTAAATGAAACTAAATTCCATGGGAGAAGGTGTCTTTATGAGTATTTCCTACGAACAGATATATTTAATTACTGCCTAATCTAAGAACTTTTATGAAATGATGTATATTTGTGAGTTACTGTCTATTCATATTTTCCTCTTTCATTCATTATTCACTTAGAATTTTGGCAGCATTAACATATTTCGCAGGTGAAACATTATATTTTATTATAACTGCAATTATTTCACAGGCAGTAATTCAGAAAAAGGTGGATTAGCCAGAATGAACAGTAATGGCAGCCTTAGAAGATCTAGGAAAATAGCTGTATTTACTTGTTAATGGACTTATCTTTAGTGTAACTCTTTTTTACTTTGCTGTCAAATGCTCTTTTGCTGGAAGGATGATATATATCTATCTATATTTATATATTTAATCCCTGCGTGTTACCTTGCCTGTAGGTACTGATTACACTTTAACATATTTATATACCTGTCCTTGCAAAGGGATGCTCATAAAATAAAATAAAAGTCTATGTTACCCTTATATAGGCGGGTAGATATGAATATTTATTTCAATGTAAGGGCGCTAAGATGAAAGCCCAATAAAGTAATAAACAATAAGTGGAGAAATATAGGCAGAGACTCAGCATTTCTGCAGAGAGCAACATGTGGTCTTTGAACTGTTAAGAAACGATAACTTTCTGGGAGTTCTAGTTTAACAACAGCTGGAGGCACACAGTTACTGGGAGAAGGTTTCAGCTGTAAACAGCATATTGGTTATATTATTAGAGAATAAGCATAGACTATAAATTATTACAGAACAGAGGAACATAAAGAGAGAATAAAAACTTGTTTTTCCTACTAGGGTCGATCTCCCCTTTAATCCGGCTGGAGATTCCCTGTGATCCTGTGTGCGGCCGTGTAGTTATTGACATTATCCCCAGATAAAGTGACTGGCATTGATCTTCTCATTAAATGGCCAAACAACAAGCGCAGGTGGAGAAGGATCATTAGCGCCAGTTCTCTCAGATTTAATTCCTCTTTGGCGCCGTCAGCGGCTAATAGAAATAGCAAGTGCCCCTCTGATCCATCATTCCTGGGGGGCTGCAAAGTTGTCTCTGTGGGGCCCTGGGAGGAGTGCTCTAGAGTTAGGCAACTGACATCCACAGGGAGCTGCGTGGAACCGTGGGCACAGCATGGGCAGCTAACTGGGTGGCACCTGGGGACTGTGCTCATCTAGAGAAAACTGGGCCACATTCTATCCATATTTATCTCCAGGAATCATACTGTAGGTATCAACAGAACAATCGCTGGTGATAAATAGGGAGCAATAATGATTGCAATTGCCCCAGTTTTGTGTTCGTCAACGTGGCGCTAAATGTGAGATATAAATAGCGGTGTGTGCTATAAATACAGTCTGAAATATAAATGAGAGTCTGTACCTGGAGGCAGTGCAGTCAATTCAGGAATGAAATGTAACAGTTACTCACAGTCAGTGCAATGGAAATGGAGCCAGAGCTGTAGCAGTGCCAGGAGAAGAGAGTGCCAGTAAAGTGTCGGGCAGACAGCAGTCACTTCCCAGTAGCGCCAGGCGCAGTGCAGCTCCCAGTGAGGCGCAGCCAGTCGCCCCGAATCGCTCTGCCCGGAGCCCAAGTGCTGCCTCTGTCTCCTCGCCCCGAAATCTAAATGATTCACACACACAGGCTGCTGCGTTCTTTTTTTGTCTCATTTAATCGTATTCGTTTCAGCCTTTCAGCGGCCGGGAGACAGGAGGCGAGTTTATTTGGCGAGGGGCGAGCAGGGCGACCCACTGTTGCATAGTCAATAACATCCTTTCTCTCAATGCCCGTACAATGGGGGCGCTTGGCCACGGACCCGTGGAAAATCTCTTCATTATTTCGGGGGAGAGAAATAACCGGGAACCATTCGCTTGGAAATGATCCGGAGCTGTCACTAATGGAGAAATCAGCCCCTTCCCCCAGCTCAGCCAAGCCACACGGATAGCAGGAAAGTTGGGGAGTGTTTTTTGATGTGTTCCCCTTGTTCCTAATGAATGAGAGCCAGGGAAGAGGCAGCTGATAAACTAATGAATAGACATCCCGCTCACTCGCATTGCGCCAGGGGTTGCTGGAGTTCAGCTCAGTTTGGCTGCCTCTGGCTTCACCTTGGCCGGCGACTGATTAACCCTTTGTGTGCTGCAATTAACGCGGGTCGGAAGGGGGAATAAACCATGAATCCCATAGCCTGACACCCTCACACCAATATCCTCCCCAGCACTCGGTTAATAAGGAAAAAATTCGGGCTCAGCCCCTGCAGGGTTGCAAGGTGCCGGTGCCCCTCAATGTCTCTCACTGATGTGACTTGTTTCACTGGAAACTGCGCACCCTTTCTGTCCGCTAGATGGCAGCCACAGCCAGCGATTCTGCCGCTGAAAGGCATGTGCGTCTCTAACAGGGTGCCTGTGCTGCTGGGACTCTTACAGGCATTGATCCTGCCAGACAACAAAAAGGGACAGGAGCTGCGTTTCATTAATAATTCCTCTAACGCTGTGGCGCAACTTCTCCACTAAATATCGCACTATAGCGGGGGATAGATATAAATATTTGCTCAAATACAGATACACATTTTTTTTATTATTATTCTCATTGTTAGAGATCAGTGGGAAAGTGCAGGGGGGTGCGGACAGGGAGTGAGAGTGCTGCTGGGGAGAGAGTGAGATTCCTTTTGACATCAATCTAAATAATTCACAGTCTCCTCATTTTTACATCTTCATCTCCAGGCCGTGTAAGTTCTGCCATTTTCCCATCAGCCACTCCAAGTGGTGCATTTTGTTGTGGCCCATGCTAATCAGGGCTGCGAGCAAATGGCAGCAGCGGGCAGGCAGGCGATGTGAATGAACAGTGCGCTTGTCAGAGCCCCCCCCCCCCCCCCCCCCCCATCATTCTCCCTCCTTCCAGCCCCAGTCGTAGGTAACAAGGCAAATGGAAAAGGGGGGGCCTGAGGCACAAGTGATCCCACCAATAGGAAGAGGGGGCTTGGCTAACCTTAGCCTCCCATTTTTCTTCCCCCCCAACTCGGGGCTCTGACCAGTCAGTCGCCTTTGATTATCAGTTGCCAGCAGCCCCTCTCTTGGCTCCTTGACATGAGCACCATATAAGGCAGCGATCTCCATAGAAACGTGTCAGTTTCAATAGTAGTGTCAAAGTTCACTATATACAGACAGTCGCGCAGATCCCCCTTTCGGAAACGTTGCTCCGCTGCTCTTCCCGTTTAAACGCATTCATTTGTGTGTGTGACTCTGTGCCTTCCCTTCTCCCGACTTCTCTTCTTATTGCATATTCTATTAGGTGTCGTCTGGGCTTTTTTTTTCCTTTTCTTTTTCCCCCCTTTGCCTCCCTCACTCCATTCCTGCAGGAGAGCTCCGCACAGCACCGACCGCTCCAGCCCATTGTTATTATTATTCTATTCTCAGAATCGCAGTGTCGCTGCTCCAGGAGGATACCGGTGTCTCTCTCTGACTTTTCCTGCGACTTTTTGTGTTTTTTTTTCCAACTGACTTGAGAAGCCAAAGAGCAGAAGGAGAAGCGGAGCCGCCGGCCGGTACAGCCACAGCCCGACCCCTATCAGAGCCTTGTTATTCCGGGCAGATGGGATAAGCCGGGCTCTGTCTCCTCATGGTGCGGACGGGTCGGAACCTTCTCTCGCTGTTTGTGACTTGTGATGCAATGAGAGTCGCACCGGGGTTATTTCTCCATCGCTCCCAATAAAGAGAGCATTTGCCAAGCGACAGATCGCGGAGGGAGGGAAGCGCCTGATCTGCTCCAGGCTGTGGATGAGGCAGATTCCCAGGACTGGCTCTATGAATGGCTGACTGCATTTTGCCCTGGATTTGGCCCCCGGACACTAACAAACCCTGATCAGGTCCCCCCACCCACCCCCTCCAAAGATTTATTCTTCATCGCCCTCCCTCCCGTCACCCAGGCCGGCTGCACACTGCTCCGTCCTGCAGAGCCCGCTGCCCCTGGCCGCCCTATGTCTGCCGGCGAAATTGGGGCTGCGAATCCCGCCGCCTCCCCAGCCTGAACCCTCCTCCTGCAGCCCGCAGCCCGGAGACCAGGGGAGGAGGACCAGATCGACACTCAGGGGAGGGGGGGAACAGTTGAAGCCGCACTTCCAGCGCCCAGCCGGGCACACAATACATCATTAGCTCCTGAGCCCATTTCACTGTGCAAGAGACAGGGGGAAATCCCTTGAGCGCTAATCCAAGGAAACGGCTCCCAGCAGCGGCCAGCACCACGGCAGAGACAGCCAGCTTCTTCTTCTCCTCCAGGATCAAATCCCCCCAGACCGCGGCCATAAGCTCCCTCTCCAGCACTTTCTGGGCCCGAGATATGGCAATGGTAGTTAGCAGCTGGAGAGATCCGCAGGAGGACGTGGCCGGGGGAAATCCGGGAGGCCCCAACCCGGGGGCCAGGGAGCAACAGCAAGCGCCCTCCGCTGCCCCCCACACGCCTCAGACCCCCAGCCAGCCGGGACCCCCATCCACCCCCGGTGCAGCCGGGGACAAGGGCCAGCAGGGCTCCGGGCAGAGTCAGCAGCAGCACATCGAGTGCGTCGTGTGTGGGGACAAGTCGAGCGGCAAGCACTACGGCCAGTTCACCTGCGAGGGCTGCAAAAGTTTCTTCAAGAGGAGCGTCCGCAGGAACTTAACGTACACATGTCGCGCCAACCGCAACTGCCCCATAGACCAGCACCACCGCAACCAGTGCCAGTACTGCCGCCTGAAGAAGTGCCTCAAAGTGGGCATGAGGAGGGAAGGTGAATATTTGCTCTGGGCACCGGTGTGTGTGTCTGTGTGTGTGTCTATGTGTGTGTGTGTGTGAGTGCGCCTGCCTGGCCCAATATGTATGACTTGCTGATGCATTGTGGCGCTATTAATATTAATAATCGCTGCGTTCCCCGCGTGTCTAGCTTTGTGTGGGTTTTGTCTGTGGAAGCATGCTGTGGGCTGTTGGCTGAGCCTCTCTATTCATGTGCTCCATCCCTTCCCTCTCTCTCTCTCTCTCCCTCTCTCTGTCATCATTAAAAGACACACACACACAGCAAGTTCAGCCAAGCACCTCTCCCCCACCAATCCACATGAAAACAATGCAATTTACTGTACTTTCCATCCATGCTCTGGGCACTCCAGGCATCCTCTAGTTCCTCTAGTTCCAGCAATTCGTGGCCTTGCTAAACACATGCCCTCTCTGCTCCACTTCATATTCTTCATATTCAAAATGCATTTATTCTTCATATACAGTCCATTTTCATTATGCCATCCCTCTCTTTAATCCAGACATAATTTAAATTAGCAGCCACCTTGTTTAAGAAGGTTGTATTGTATTTTATATATAGGCCATTATCTCACACACTTTACAGAGAGAACTAAAAGTTTCCTCCCTTTCGTTACAGAAGCTTAAAGTGTGTGAATGAATGGGGTGAGGCTGTATATGCGGGGTCCGTAGCTGCCTTGTACTTGTTCCTGCCTGTCAGTGGGTTTTGTGTATCTGTGTCAGGTTGTCAGTGTGTGTAAGTTTATGTGTGTAGGAGTAGACAAACTGTTACATCATTGACACATCCTGATACATAGTGATATATAAAAAATATTGTGTACTTGTGTATTTGTATTAGATTGTGTGATTGGTATTTTGGGTGGTTGTGTACAGTAAAGAAAAGTAATGTTTTGTGAGAATGAATGTGTGTGTGAGTGTGTGACTATGTACAAATAGATACAGTGTAACAATCAAGCCAGTGCCCAATGCTCTGCACATAGGCATCACCGCATTTACAAACCACGCTGAAACTTATATAAAACCAAAAGTCACGTTAATATTTCCAAGGTAATTTAGGTGAGGAAAGCAGGAAGCAAATACATTCATCCATAGGCTTATAATTGTTCTATATTTTATCTCTAATGAACAGGTTACTCCACTTGTATTTAAATGCAAAGCGTCGCCATCTAAAAATCCGAGGTTTTATTAAAAATGCAGCAGCCTGGGAATACTTGTCCTGTATAGTGAGAGCCTATCAATACCAGACATGCTAGTCATTTAAATTGGCCCACTACACAAATCATTGCCATATGATTGCATTGCATGGGGTGAGTTCATATTTTTTGTGTGTCTGTGTGGGTTCTAAATTTAGTTCAGTTTCCATTTTCTTTTTGTTAGTTTTCATGTCCTGAGAGCAGGCAGTTAGCGCCTATGGAGTGAGCCCCCACGTCCCCATTAGAACAGTTTGTGAGCTTTGCAAGCAGGGAGCATAAATAAGCTTGCTCACGTTTAGCATCCTTGCACTTAATGATCCAGTGTTTTGCATTGCCACGTTTGGTCACTCACTCTGCCAGCAGCCACACTGCACCAAGCCTTGCATACATTAATTGGCTTCTCCTCACTATGTTTAATTATTGTAAGTCCAATTTTATCTTCTATTCTCATTGTTTCACTGTATCACTTCGGATATTCCGTGTGTTTGAAATGATTGTAGATCCTGACTATTGATGAATATATATATATATATATATATATTAAGTATATATACATATAGTGATGTGTGTGTATATATATATATATATATATATATATATATATATATATATATACATACAGTCATATATATTTATATATTAATACACATGATATATACATAATATACATAAATATATAGAAGATGGAGGAGGCAGGAGAAGGGCTACAGGCTGATCTCTTCCCAGACAGAAGCAGAGGGAATAATGTACAAAACATCTCCATTCTGCACTCAGCATTTCTGCTACAAACAAGGGATGTGTGTGATTTTATTGTTTGTTTTACATGAGGAATTCAGTGTTAATAAGTGTGCGCTGTGGCTGCTCTGTATATCGTGCTATGTGAGTGTATATATTATAAATAACGAGTTATACACATATATATATATATATATCTGTGTGTGTGTGTATCTATCTATCTATATATATATATGTATTAGTGTCAGTGTTGGCGATATTTCCCAGCCCTGGTTGCACATTTCCTCTTCTATCTCTTTGTTTTTTGTCAGCGGTACAGCGAGGTAGGATGCCTCCGACCCAGCCGAACCCAGGGCAGTACGCTCTCACCAACGGGGACCCCTTGAATGGCCACTGCTACCTGTCCGGATACATCTCGCTGCTGCTGCGGGCCGAACCGTACCCCACGTCCCGCTATGGCAGCCAGTGCATGCAGCCCAACAACATTATGGGCATTGAGAACATCTGCGAGCTGGCGGCCCGGTTACTGTTCAGCGCCGTGGAGTGGGCCAGGAACATCCCTTTCTTCCCGGACCTGCAGATTACTGACCAGGTGGCCCTGCTGCGGCTGACCTGGAGTGAGCTGTTTGTGCTGAATGCGGCTCAGTGCTCCATGCCCCTCCATGTGGCCCCTCTCCTAGCCGCTGCTGGCCTCCATGCTTCCCCCATGTCCGCCGACAGAGTGGTGGCCTTTATGGACCACATCCGGATCTTCCAAGAGCAGGTGGAGAAGCTTAAGGCCTTGCATGTAGACTCTGCCGAGTATAGCTGCCTCAAAGCCATCGTCCTCTTCACATCAGGTGAGTGGGGCACTGCACCCCAATATTGCACTACTGGGTAACCAGCTGGGACAGTGTCTCTGCTGCATCTCATTCCCTCAAACCATTTCTGTTGCTTAGCCATTATTTGGGCTGGATGGTGCTACCAAAGATAAGGGTTGTGTATTGAGTCTGCTTGTGCCCATATGTGTCACAGTATTATATAAGGGCCCTGTGTATACAGGTTACTTGCATCTCCTTGGTATTAGGGTATGAGAGTATGAACACAGGGCGCTGCTGCCATTTCATGCCAGGGGTGGTAGAGATTGAGTCCTTGCACTGCTCAGTGAGATTGTGTTTACAGAATGCTAGTATTATTTACCACTTGTACACTAGAAAATATTCCAGTTTATTAGTAATACTGGAAAATCAGGCTGTAAATACAGGGGCTGCTTTAATTCAGTGCTTGTAGCATATATGGTACAAGCTGTTAGTTTCATTTAATGTTAGGGGCCTACATAGAACTCTGTATAGATGATGTTAGCGACAGTGGGAAAAAGTCTTGAAACTGTATATGAAGGGTGCCTGTACTTTTCAATCCTAGGTACATGTATGGCACAAGGTGCTGGTGTTTTTTAATGACAAGTACAGGTATGTATAGGTGTGTGTGCCATAATGGCAGGCATAGGGCAGTCATGCTAGTGACAGGTATGGCACACTATGTACATAAAAATATGAAATGAAATTTCTATGGTATAGGAAAACATACACAGGATGCCTGTGTCATTAATGACAGGAGCAATGACAGAGCAGTATATTCAGTGTGCCTATTCCATTAATTGCTAGAGGAAACGTGGGAAAGTATACAAGAGTGCCTGAACTATTTATTACTAGGGGAAATGCAGGACGGTGTATACAGGGTGCTTCTACCATATATTACTAGGAAGGGACAGTATATGAAGAATACTAGCAGTATTTGGTACTAGAGGAAATGTGGGGCAGTATAAATTTAGTGCCTGTACCCTTTAATACAAGGGAAAGCTGAAGAAATACTTCTTGGAAAGGTGGGACAATATACACAGAGTGCCTGTTCCATTTTTATAAGGGGGACATGGGACCGTATAAACGAGGACCCTGCACCATTAACTTCTGGGGTATGGGGGGTATATACAGGGGTATATACAGGGTGGCTGTACCACTACTAGGGAAAATGTGGGGCAGTATAAACAGGTTGACTTCATCATTTATTACAAATGATCTGGGGTAGTATAAACAGGGTGATTGTACAGTATATGCAGTACGACTGTACCATTTCATGTGTGGGACAGTATATGCAGTACGACTGTACCATTTCATGTGTGGGGCAGTATATGCAGTACGACTGTACCATTTCATGTGTGGGGCAGTATATGCAGTACGACTGTACCATTTCATGTGTGGGGCAGTATATGCAGTACGACTGTACCATTTCATGTGTGGGGCAGTATATGCAGTACGACTGTACCATTTCATGTGTGGGACAGTATATGCAAGCTATGGTACCATTTGTCTCCGCAGGAGAATATGGGAAATTATATACAAAGTGCCTTTACCATTTAGCACTAGGGGAGACCTGGGATATTATACTCAGGCTATGTGAGCCATTCCATGTTAGGGGCAAGCCTGCCACTGATCTGTATATAAAGGGCATTTGTACGATTTAATTGCCCGGGGCGAGCTAAATCCTTATTCTGTAAAATGAAGCCACTACATAACATTCAATCTCAGTCATTTCTAATTTTAAATAATAATGCAAAAATTCAAAACCCCCTTTTTCTAGAAAATGACGCGAAAAAAAACGATAAATGCAAAAGCATTAGACGTGCTGCCGTTGCAGTTATACATCAGTTTGCTATGGAAACCACACACGTATTAAATATTAAACAGATTGTCTGAAAAACAGCAAATTGGGAGCAGGCAACGATACCTTGAATACATGGTCTTTTTTTAAATGCATTTATTTTTTGTATTGAGCTACGATGGGGCTGTAAGACCTGCATCTGCTAATTCTGCAGGGTTGTCCCTTTAAGTGCGCCTGTTACAAATACAAGAGGTGCTTAATGAGAGGTGGGTGCACCCAGAGCAGCCTGTATGGCTGCCACACAAGTAAACAAAGCCAGTTACTCGGCAGCCACATTAGACGCGCACTTCAGATCGTCACTACCTCCCTTTCATTATTTCCAGCGAGGTATTTTTCATAAATATTGATTAAATGATTTCTGTAAGATCCCGAGATAAAACCGCAGACGAATACAAGCGAGCTGTAGCCAGACAAAGCTGTGAAGCCATCCCTGGCCCAGCACCCTTCTCCCAGCACCCACAGCATCCTCAGCCTGGGAAACTGAGCATTTGCTTTCTATTAAATGGCACTTAACTGCGCGTAGGATTGTGGTGCGGCAATCGCAGTATTAATATTGATCTGCACATCAGATCATTTCTGTAGGCAGAGGGAGCTGATTGCTATGTACACGGTGATCAAAGCCATTGTGTAGCTCTTCTGCCCCCTCAGTGCTCGCCAGAGCAAGCAGAGGACTGGGCATGTATAATATACATATATATATAAATAAATATGCACATATATATATTTTATTTTAAAATTATTCAGGCAGATTAAAAGAAAAAAAAGAAAATCTTGCGACTACAGTTGTGGGACTCATTAAGACAAATTTTAGAACAAACCCTAAATGATAATAATAGTCTTGAAACTGTGAATTATTTTGAATCCGTGGTTTTATGTAAATGGAAGTGAACGTTGTAACAGGTGGATGGGGATCTTTTTATTAAAGCACATTTTACAAGGTCTAAAGCCAGCACAAATAGTTCTAATGCTCGCCATGGACGCAGGCGAAAAGTAAAATCCCCTTGTAAATAGAATCATGTTCCTAAATTCTCGTTTAGCCATAGTATTAATAGTGTGGTGAGGAAGCACTGAATACTTTAAGCTCTTAAATTATTAAACATGGAAATGCCACTGTCAGCGTCCATTTTCTCCCCCACCCCTCCCCTACGAGCACACACACACATACACACACATACACACACACACAAACTTCTGAACAAACTTGTGATTACTAATCAGCTGGGAATTCGCTGAAAAGGGACCTTGAACATTAAAAATAGTTGGAGTGATGAAAACGCAATTTTAAACCATAATTTACATGTAATGAACAAACGAGTTGAGTAGTGAAAGGCATTTAAACCTGGCACTGAGCACCCACTTTGTGGTTTTTACATTTATACTCCGGAAAATATTATGATTTTTTTTTTATTCTGGATCACATCCAAACGTAAGGTCATGAACCATGTTTCCCACTGCAAGATTATTAATTTCTCTACCACAAATATGCTTTAACCCTATGCGCCTTAGCAAGGCACAGTATAAGCGAAAGAACTCGACCAGGCAGACGGGAAATAAATCCTCCAGCTATAAAAGAGTTATTTAATATTATTATTATTATTAGAGTTATATATTTTTACCTGTCATATAGCAGGTGAACCTATTTCTTAAATAGGTGTTGCCAGGTAGGTTACTAAAGTATTCCTAAACAGTGATTCGATAGAAATTGGGCCAATGCTTTGTCCAGTCGGAAAACTTGGAAAGGCAAATGTGTAATTTAGGGTGAAGACACAGAGCTACTAGTAGCAGCTACTTGTCACAGTTACTAAAGAGACAATGCTGATCATTTACTGATAATTGTCTCTACGTGTGTTTTAGCAGAGGTGGTTCTCAGTATTGTCTATTGCATAGTATTTTCTGGTGTTTAGTAGCAGTGACAAGTAGCTGCTACTAAGTAGCTCCGATTATCTTCAGTCTTTAGCAGTATAGTTACATTGTTACATAGTTACATTGTTACATACTGGATAAAAAATTACGTGCCCATTGAAAGCAACTAATTTAGCTACTCTTTGGATTGCTGAAAATAAAAAATAAATAAATGTGCCCAGTTTGTGCAGAGCAAACACTTGCTACCTACTACGACCCTACATGTTGTTGTACTACAAATCCCATCATCCCACGGGCATCTCCATCTCTAGCCCAGCCTACGGGCAATGGCGGGGCACTGAGCGGGCAGGGGTGCTTGTGGGGTTCCAGTAAGTTAGGGTGGCACATGGGAGGGGGGATATTACTCTCTAGCTCCACTTACTATAGTTATTGTATAGTTAGTTTTGCTTATTGTATAAAATATACATTTCGCACCTGAAAGAATAAAATCAGGTGTTGTCTAACGCTGCCAGTCAACCCAAATTCAAATAGTTATGAGCATTTCCTCCAACACATACAGATTTGTCTCAGTTGTGGCAGAAGCAGGAATCATATATCTGTCAGAACTCACAGTGTGTCGTCCTCATCGTTACCCAGAAACCATTAAAACCAGGTTCACATTCCCCCTCTCTTGTGGCTGGAATAGTACAACCCATTTTACACAATATAGGATTTGCCTCGCCCCCTGGTGTATTATTATTAAGCTGTAGACTTTAACCTGTGCGCTGCCAGAGAACACCGGCATTTAGCAATGCTCTGTGGCCATTCTGAGGCGAAGGGACCATAGAGTAGCAAATAGTGATATGCCCTGGATGCCTTGAGACGCACCCCTCGGATTGGATATATTTTCTATCCTAGAATATTATGTAACAATAGGACACAGATACATCAGATAGAATCGATGTCTGAGAGCACCGCGGCCCCCCTGTGTGTGTGAGCCACACTGTACCCACTGACAGGCATGGAGGGGCCCGCAGTGAGGGGACAGGCACAGCTATTTGATTTCAACAAAGCGTGGGTAGAATGTGCCTTCTATGTGATTCTATTAATAGTTCAGCTTGGAAAAGGGGGGACGTGGAGGGGCACCAGTGTGTGAGAATAGTAGGGTGCAGGCGGGCAAGCGGCTTGGTGCCTGGGGGATTGGGTGCTGCTTGGCTGGAGATTCCACTCCTGTTTATTACTCAGTGGGAATCCTGTGTAATTGTGCTGTTCAGTTAGCGTGGGTTGGCTTTCTCCTCACTGTGGGCTTTATAGGCCTGGGTGTCACTGGGAGTGGGACCATGTGGGACCATGTGGGAATGAGTTAGTCTGATAGTTTTCTACTCTGCTCCTAACTGTGCATAAACTGTTCTGTGGCTTGTTTGGGGGGATTGATTCACTGGCCTTTTAGTTAGGTCTTTCTACCCCTTCTTACTTGGGACCCACTTGGGGGATATGCAGGTCCTTCTTAAGGACTAATTAAGGAGCAGTGTAAGGGTGTATGGGTACAGCTGGAACTATAACAGAACACTATAGGAAATGTAGTATTTTATGTGATTTTGCATAAAGCTGAACTGTAACATGCCAGACTGTGCTGGGCACTCAGGGTCCCAGTCTTGTAGTGAGGTGCAGACAAGTTAGTGTGCGGTGTGTGGCAGTGAGGGCAGTGAGGGCAGGCCTTTTGTTTCTACTGTCAATCTTCACTATACCAGGGGCCCCTTTATGCACACAATGCACACTCTTATCAAGCTTTAAATATACTCACATATATGAGCTCTATATACCATACCAGACACTTTTTAGCAAACTCTGAGTACTAGAATTCTGTTTAAGTGTGACAGGGGCTGAATTTGAGAACTGCCTTAATTTATAGTTAATTGTATTCGCCATAGTAGCAGATCAGCCAAGGGCCCTGGGTTTGTGGTCACACAGTACTTGAGTGTAGGGGCAGCAGGTAGCATATGGGAGCAAATCATGCCTTTGTCATAAGAAAGTGAATTAGTTTGGGCATTACTTGTGGTAAGTGCTAATCATCCTTGCAGGAGTAGCTTGGTAATATCTTTGTGCATGATGAGGGTTGGGGTAACTATAGTGTCAGTGGTTTGGGGCAAATATAGAGTCAGCCAATATGGTCCATCTGCTCTACTCCTGTTTTATAATTCCGTACTCCCCATCCCTCGGTGGTGCAATGCCCTGTGCCCAGTGAATCGTTACTATTACTGTCTGAATGCTATGGTGACTGACTGCACTAGTATTAGAGTGGTAATGTGTTGCTTGTGACTTCTTAGGCACTTATACCATATTAATGATGTGCCCTGTTTGTCTTTCCTCACCTGGGGCCCCTGTGTAGATGCCTGCGGCCTGTCAGACGCTGCGCACATTGAGAGCCTGCAGGAAAAGTCGCAGTGCGCCCTGGAGGAGTATGTTAGGAGCCAATACCCCAACCAGCCCAGCAGGTTCGGCAAACTACTTCTAAGGCTCCCATCCTTGCGTACAGTCTCTTCGTCTGTCATCGAGCAACTCTTCTTCGTTCGTTTGGTAGGTAAAACCCCAATAGAGACTCTCATTAGAGACATGTTATTATCTGGAAGTAGTTTCAATTGGCCTTACATGCCCATCCAGTGCTCCTAGGGACCTGCCCAGTGACTTACTTGGACCTCACTTGGCCACACAGCTCTGATGGTAGGCTTAATTAATACATTTTTTAAAGATAAATCCATTCTATCTGGAGGACTTTGCTGGAAAAGGACCATGGCAAATCTAATATAAAGCGAGGAAACTGAGCCACTTGGATGTACTATGGACCGATATGGATTGGTCTGTACAAAATGGCAAGGACCGGGCAATAAATCCCGTGCAGACACAAGCACTGACTACTTACCAGGAACATTTCCTGGCCATTTTGTAATATATATTAGTCTTTATTTTCTTTTTTATGTCGAGTTGAAAGCAATGTATGCGCATAAAGAACAACACAAAAGCAGAGTTACGGAAATAGAGGAAATCATGTGTTTCCAAATAATTATAAACCAGACAAACTCGTCCTGTGTCTATGTATCTATATCTGTTTTGTATTTTTCTGGTTCCAAACCAGGTCTCCTGTAATTCTATACTAATAATTTTTGATATAACCCTTTGCTTCTTATAATGAGTGCGATATATGTTGTCGAGGCGTAAGTTCTTCAAGAATTAAAATTGAAGTGAGAATTTAAACAAAATAAAAGACTTTAGCAAAAAAGTTGGTTTGGTTTCTACGACAGTCAACAGGTTGACCACTAATGCCCCCCCCTTGGATTCTCAGCTGGAGGGCAGGGGGAATGGTGCTGAGCAACTGGGGGACAGCAGCAGCTCCTACTGTATCGGGGTCATACAAATTGCTGCTGCTTCGAATTCTTCTCCATTTCATCTATTTGATCCATTCTATAAATGAGGCTGATGTGTCTGTGCATTTTCCATTTCTTGTTTAGTCAGTGTTGCTGGGGGAGGGGGGGAGAAAATGTGAAGGGGAAATGATATTCTGGCTTTTGCCTGCTCTTGGGGGTGTATTGTAAGAGATAGTAATAGAATGTGCAATTGGATTGAATAAGAAAGATTGGCTTATTACAGCGCTGAGTGGCTATCAATGGGCATTCTGATCTGACCCTATTTTCTGCTGTTAGAGCAGGGGACATTATTTCCTCGCAGTTCTCCATGTAAAGCCCTATTCCCATTCTATTAATATAAAAATTTCTTTCTCCCAGCCTGAGTGCTGATCCTATAGGTCTCATTATAAGCATTCCCTCTTCCCACCCATCTGCCACACTCGCAATTTTCATTTAAACATCTCTCCCATAATGGGCTTCTCTCAAGGTAAAGGCTGCTCTAAACTCCTGTACCGCTCCTTGCTACTCTTTCCAGCGCATTCATGTTTTATCAACCCGTCCTGCAAGGGAGCTCTTATACATTAATAACTCTATACCCCCACCCTAACACAGCACCCAGGAAATGCCATCTTATAGTCTTCCCGCACTATTATTATTTAGGATTTCCAATTTAACTCAAACTATTTAAATATATCTTTGTGTATTAGGGATTCATAAGTTTATGGTTCCTGTCTGAAAAATCTCTTATTGGCTGCGGTATATGGATAGATATATAGATAGATAGATGATAGATAGATAGATAGATAGATAGATAGATAGATGATAGATAGATAGATAGATAGATAGATGCTACCAATTTATATTTCTTTAAAATGATGCCTGTGTATAGCACCTACATTTTCCCAGCATTTTTCTGGATTCTAAAAGAACAGAAGATTTAGGAAAGGTTTGGGAGAGCTAAAAGCAAGTTTGGTTTAGTAGTTTCTAAATTACATCAACTGGGTTTCTGTGGTTGCCTATAGTGACCGACCTCTGTGCATCATCAACTAAAAACGCTGGTCAAGAGATATGTGGAGAGGTGCTACTGAAGAGAGCTTGCAATCTATTAGGAAGACGATAAGGACAAGAAGTCTTTATTATTGAACTATAAAACAGCACAGTTTAGTCCATCTTTACTACAGTATTGTGTGCTTATAAATGTCTATCCAAAATATGTGTGCGCAAGTTGAGGCAGAGAGATAGAGATAGATAGAGAGATAAATAGATAGATGATAGATAGATAGATAGATAGATAGATAGATAGATAGATAGATAGATAGATAGATAGATAGATAGATAGTTTGTAATTCTCCAGTATTTAGGTATGGCCCAGACTGGAAGGTTAGCCATCTGATTCATGGATTAGCCTCCCCTGGATGACTGGATTCTATTTTGACTTTGATAAATAGGGCAATTTCAAAGCTGCTCAAGCTGCAACCACAGGGAAATGTGTCACCCTCACCCACCCTTTTTCAAAATTCCTCTTTCTATTTTTTATTCTTTCCTTTTTTTCTTTAACAGAAACCCGTTATGACATTTCTACAATAATTTCCAACACAAAATTCAGCGTTTATCTTGTTTAACCTTCAACAGACCGGTGAGCTTCTCCTAAAATTCAGTGCCTGGATATGAACTTGTCTTGTATGGTGTATCTATGCAGAAGGTATAAAAATATACTGAGAAATGCAAATAACCTTCCCATCGCAGACATAAGAGCTATTTTAATTTCAGGGTGACCTCAACCTTCTCAGTGCCAAAGGGAGAGCGTTCAGGTTAAGTAGCCCTGCGGCCACTCACTGCCTCTCTGGCAACACAAACAGCCTGATAACCGCTGAGAAAATGACATTGATCAGGGACGCAGATTACTGGGTTTCATCTGAAAATAGTTCATTACAAGTGAAATGAGCGAGAAATTTCCAGCAGTTGTTGGGGCCTGGGAGATACTGAGACCTATGGTTTGTTCTGTTACATTTCAGTATTGGGCGCATTTAATTGCCCTGCAATCAGATCAGGTACATCGGGAGCTTTAAAAAAGGCTGCCAATGTATTGGGACATGTGTGGGTTTAATATAGTCTGTTGTCGCACTTGGAATGGTCCGGGCAGACTGGCTCAGGTGTGGCTTTTCTGGACAGAAGCGCCACAAGGGTTGTGAAGGACAAGAAGCATGGGGAGAAAGGAATTATTTGCCCGATATACCAGATGTGATTAGAGGGTTAATTTGGGGAATCGCCAAGCTAAATGTTGTAGTGTTATATAGAAGGAATGCTAAACCCCTTGATTTTTGGGTGTTTTTGGTTTGCTAGCCTTCATTCATGCCAACTCTGCAGCGGTTATTTGGTTAATGAACTGGAATTATATAGGGGGCTGGCGGCATGAGAACTGGGCACTGTTTAATGTTCTAGAAGTAACCGACATGAGAAAGCTAACTTGCCACTCCCAGTTTCTTGCTAAAATAAAGTGCAATAAGCAAACCTGAGGTGCAGGGAGTTATGTTTAGCCAAAGTGTGAAGGGCCACAGTGGCTGGAATTCCTTGCACCCCTTCCTCTCCTGAAATGAATTGCAACGAATAAACCCCATAAGTGAAAGTCCAGACCTGCCCTAAAGAAACTCTGTGAAACTCACTATGCAGTGCAGAGGAGAAATTCCATGATGTTTTCTTAGCTTCATGAAATGTTCTGCATCTGTGGGCTAGTGCATACAGCAAAGTGATATGGTGAGAGTAACACTTTGGGTCAGGGGTACCGGGATGAATGTTTGATTCCCACACTGAGTATTTGGTTCCACCACTCCCAGATTGACTTGGGGAGCCCCCGTCCATCCATATTATAAAGCTAAGCCCTGGGAAGCAATATGGTGAAGACAGGGAAGCAAGTGGGGGAGAAGGGATCACACAGCCAAGTGCAAACCACTAAACTCCCTTGTTAAACTCGCTGCCCTGGTGCTTGGCTTCACCGGCTCTTTCACTTAAGAAGCCAAACAGTTTTATTCCTAAATGAGTTAAAGAGCCATTTACCTCTGTCGTGTTCTATTCATCAAGTCACAAGTCCAGGGTCCCTTACACGAAACTATTTGTTTGCTTACACAACCAGCTGGGTGCAATTTCACGTCTGAGATATCTATCTGAAAGCCCCTCTCATTTATTATCCCTGCTTGTCAGGGAATCCATTTTCCCAACTTTTCTTCCCTCTCCTTGTGTAATAGTAAGCTCTCTGTTAACCCTTTCCTTGTCATGAAGGGAATGACTTTCCTACTCCCCCTACCCCACCCGAAGGGGTTAATAACTACCGTCTGCACAAATCTCGTTTATCGTCAATTAACTTCCGAAAAATATCAACATTTTCAGTGTTTAAAAAGCTATTTGTAAATGCAATTGCAGTTGAAAGCGCTCTCCTTTTATCCCCTCCTGTCCTCTGGTTCTGACTTAGGGACTCAGAACCAGAAGTGCACAAACTAGCAGCCAGACAAGTATTGCTGTCAAAAGCAGTTCGATCTGGAATTAACTTCGGGACTACGGAATTTTTAAAATAAATATATTTTGGAAAGTTGCTTAGGATCGCACCCTTTCATTACCCAGGGTGGAGGACCCCTTTAAATGATGGGTAGTTGGAAGGGTCTGTGCTGTAGCAGGGCTGCGCTGGGACTGGAGCAGTTGTGGATTATAAACAAGCTGCCTTATCTCCTATTTGATTTCAATAAACAATAAAACCACGTTATTATTTATGCAAACCTTATCCAGGGGACTAATAAATAACGCTCCGTGTGCTTCTAGCGAACATTCTTTTCTGCTCAGGGCTTTGTGGAAACGTCGATATGATAAGGGGATATTTCACAGCCTTTGTCACTAAGCTGACGGGAGAATCACTGTTAGTAATCTCAATGATAGCTGGATAATAGTGTATAATAGTGTATATACATCTCCTTGTCTGCACACGCAGCCGTCAGGCGCAAAGCACTGGGATGTAGGAACAGGAGCCCGCACATTGGTAGAAAGGCTGTGGGGGCCCTTAAACCGGGCCTAGCGGTCTGGGCCGACTCTGAGCTCTTCTTTGTGTTGATTTAGGAAGACATTTGCTGTATATAACGTTTAAGATTGATAATATCACGTCTGGGTCAGATAAATACAGCGCTGGCTAAACTGTAGGGTCAGATATTGATC